>NC_052673.1:17658155-18963155 GCF_016802725.1 Solenopsis invicta
TCTCTGAATATTCGAATATACGCGAGTCATTTAAAATTTTAAGATACTGAGCGCGCTGCTCGATTGTTCAAATAAATTTCATGTCCGCGAAAAATCACTTCTATTTAAATCTGCGTTAGTTTGTCAATTCGGATTGCAATATGATGTGAATATAAAACTATTTATTATTTTTGCATGCTTTGTAGTGTAATAGAAATAAATGAGTGTTATAAAATGGAAATTTTTATATAGGAAAAGATTAAAATATTCGTCAACGTGTAAAAAAAAACTTACTCAAAATAATGAGCATATTATGAAAATCATTTTTTTCATGTTTCGATTATCATTACGTTCTTTTTTTGCGAGAAAGTGTACATATAAAAACAAGTATAAGTAACACATCTAACTGAACAGAATAAAATTTTTCTTTTTTTTTAAATAAACGAAATAATAAAAAATAAATAAAAACTTATATAAAATGCTAGATTAATTAAATTACTGTTAATTTAACAATTTGACAATTCAAATTGAAAAATACATACACGTACACACAATGCGAGTATAAAACCATACGTTATCAGCGTGCTTCGCCTCCACATGTGCGTAATAAAAATAAATATTTATTTTAAAATATTGATTAGAAATAAACGCCGATATGTAAAGAAAGGCTACTCGAAATAATAAGCATAAAAATAATTATTTTAAATATTTTGATATTTATAAATGTTTCTGTTGCTAAAAAAACATACGTACAAAAACAACCAGTACAACGGATCTAAACAAAATAAAGCTTCTCTTTTGTTTTAAATAAATAAAATAAGAATAAAAAATTATTATAAAACATATCATTACTAAATAAAAAAAGTAAATCAAATAATCGCTTTTCTTAGCAGTAGAATTAATGATTTTTTGTGTTTATGTATTTTTATTAGAATTTAACATTTTTTACCCTCTAATTATTTCATCAAAATCAACTCCTTGCGGTAATATTCAGCATTACAAACGTTTCACACAAAATGGTTCTGGCTAAAAGCCATCTTTAATTTCTACGGACCATTATTTTCGAAGATCGTGCAATCGAAACATATGAACACCAACCAATGAAGAAATAACTTATTCTTAGAGTGCGGAATCACTTTTCCTCGGAGCTGTTCCCGACGGCTTGCAAGTAGCAGAAAGAGCACGAATGAACTGAGAATGGTTTCTACGAATGTGCAGAAAAAAGATAAGCGACATTAAGTTACGCACATTACTTTGGAAATAATATTTCCAGGTACAATGTAAATTCGTCACAATGTTATGCAATAAACGCTTGGCATTTTCATAATTGTTTCATGATCGATGTTTTTTAATTATCACCAGTGGATATTCATAAATCAATAAAAAAAGAATAATCTTTTAAAAATAATATTTGTACACCTTTTATGAATAATATTGTAAAATAAATAAATTTTTTTTATAGAAAAGAGAGATATTTGAAAAGAACATGTGATATTTTTATTATAATATATTTTTTGTCTGGGAAAACAATTTTACTAATATTCTTATCTTATTCTGAACATTATAATTTACTTAATCAATTTAAAAGCTAGAAGGATAATATCAATTCAACAATCTATTTGTTATTTGTTAATTGCAAGCGAGAAAATTTAGAAATTTTGTGTTTTGCTTAAAAATATCAATTTTCATCAAATGTATTTCCCATAAAATAATTTTTTATAGAACAAAGGAATAATAATTACAAAATATGAAATTATGATGACGAATTGCATCATCTCAGAGAACAGTTATCCAAAATTATCTGAAAAGATAAATTTTACTAATACTTCGAAAGAAGTTTTCGTACGCAAATATCGAAGTACATCATTTTAATTTCCATTTTATAAAATTTTATATATAAAAAGAGAAAAAAAGTGATAAATTTTTATTTGATAAAAATAAATAAAAAGGTATAGCGCATTCTGCACGCGTGATAGAATACCTATCTCAGGAAATCGAGAAGTGTTGAGCGTCGGTCGGAACTGTCACCGAATGCAGAGTGAAGAGGCAAAAAAAATACATTATTCAAGCGAATTTCCATTCGAGAGAAGTTTTGGTAGCTATGTCGTTACGTTGCTCTCTCGCCGGCGTTTTAATGATGGTTTGCTCCCTTTGCTTTCGTTTCTTATAACGAAGAGCTTCGTTGTTATGTAGCATTCGCGACGTATCACTCATGAATGACGACACGGTCAAAATTCCTATTTTGCATCAACCGCGCGTGTTGGAGAGCACTCGAGGAATTCACTTCAGCTTTCGTTTTAAAACGTGATATATTTTTATGAGATTTAAAATCGCCAAAATATCTATGTTTAACAAATACTTTTTTATATGCTTATGCTCGCGAGTGAGTGTGTATATGTGAAATTTAAATCGAAGAGCTAGAGAATAGTAAAAAAATTCAATGTATAAAAATGACTGGCTTGCTTGTAAATTTAAGACATAAATTTATAAAATATATACGAGCTTACGGCGCGAATGTATCTACTTGTGAAAAAACTTTATCTTTTTCTCTTTTTCTTTCATTGGTCAAATGAATTAATCATTTCATTCAGGGCAATTAATTGATAAGAGCCTTTGATATAAAAGTTGAACTTAGTATTAAAATATTAGATAAAAATCTACTGATCAATAAAATTAAATTGTACATAAAGTGAAAGAGGATGGAAAAATGTTGAAGCTATTGCAATATTGAAACTATTGAAGCTATAAAATCATATTTTAGGTTCGCATAACTTTTTTCCTATTAAATTTATAGTAACAAATTCAATAGTTAAGTTGTGCAGTTTTTTTGATAATGATATATTAAACGTAATATTTGATAATAATTTGTAACATAAAAAACAAATAAATTTAATAAAATAATTTAATCTTTTAAAATTATGTTCACTACATAATTAACATTTTTCACAGTCTGTGAATTGTATAATATTTCTTTTATTTCTTGATACTTTCACAGAATAGATATGGACTCACGAAATTACGTAGCGATGGTACAAACTGTTCGAGTGCAAGTTTTTTGCCGATTTATACTTTCAAAATTCGTCACGCGCCTGCATAGTTGTGGGAAATTAAAAAAAATTCGTAGTCCCAATTTTACGGATTATATACGATGTGTCCATAGAGACGGTTCTATTTCATCTGGGAAAAATGTAATTCGGCTTGGAAGCTTCGAATGTGATTTCGAAATAAAGTCACGACCGCCAATATTGCAAGACAAATAATTGCGCCTGCAAAATTCCGATCTCTACAGGGCCAATGACCTCCCGGTTATCCAGGACGATTTGCATGAAGCGTAAAAAGCTGTGTAAAATTTTTACAGCATCGCCTGATACATCAGCAACGTCGGATATAAAACATTACTCACATTATTTTAGGAATAATAAATAATTACAATACACGAAATTTACATATAATGTAAATTTTATGGTTCATAATATAAGAGAAGATAACATTTTCCAGGCGATAACTAATACTTACTGTATAGCAAAAAAAAAAAAAAACAGCGGATACAGGCAAATTATAGGCAGCGTTTCAGAATTGTGAGGAAAGAAGTGTGATAATTTTACATTTAGCATTCTGTACATAACACAAGAACAAGATGGGCAAACGTCTATATTTTTCCACCGATTGTCGGCAGGATATCGGGTGTTACGTCCACCGTCGACGTTAACGATGACGATGAATTGTGATTACAGCGGGCGTGGAGCACGAACTTTGCGTAGCGGAGTTAAGTTAATTCAGCCGGGCATGCTGATAGCGCGACTACTTTACGCTGTCGTTTGTTCAATTTGCGATTCGCGTTATTGCTGCATCGATTTTGCATGCACGCGCGCAGATCGCGCATGCCTAGCCTCCAGTTCGCGCGCGCAAACCCCTAATGCCACTCTTGACGTATTAAGTTCTATCCTTAAGAACGACATGCGCACACACGCGCGATAACGTCGAGGAATTACGAGCTATAACCTTTCTTGAACTTTAATATGAGAGATTAATGTTACGGGCTCTTAAAAAAAATTTATGTTTCACATTAGAGCAAATAATATGCGTAAAATCGTGTCTACTCAATTTCTCAAATAGTTACGTATTTTAACCTTTGTTAATTTAACAAATTACTATACATGTAATTTACATATGTAATATGATAGTGCGTGGCTTCGTGTGAAAACAGTCAACTCAATGGATCCAGGATTTGATGACCATCCTACATATATTTTTTCCTATAAGGTTGTTGAATCTTTGGAACTTATCGATAAATAATATAAAATTAACCCAAACAGCACAAAGTCTAAAATCGAGACATAAGACGTCTTTAAGACGTCTAAAGAATGTCTTTCAGACGCATTTCCAAAAGTAGCCTTAGAGAATTCTTTTGTGCTATTTAGGAACAAAATAGTTTAAATAAGATTAAATTAAAACAGAATTTTTAAGAATTAAATTGCTAAAAATAAAAGCTGTTTACTATTTTTGGGGATTATATAACAACGCTAATAACCTCCTAAGAGTTATAACAACATTTTTGCACAACGCAAATAAAATTTTAATAAACTATACAAAAATTTTTTTGCTTATACACGCATGATTAACGGAAATTATTCTTTTAATTTGCAGGCGACAGTCCTCCCCCAGACACGCTGGATCTGAGCTCAAATCATTATCACCATCATCGTCATCATATTCATCATCATCTCATCAATAACAGCAACAATTCGAACGCCATCGTTAGCTCTACTACGCCCGCTGGTTCGCAGGAAACCGTGATGAAAGAGAAAAGTAAAAACGCAGCGCGATCGCGCCGCGTTAAAGAGAATCAAGAATTTCTCGAGCTGGCGAAGCTGTTACCACTTCCAGCCGCCATTACAACGCAACTGGACAAGGCCAGCATCATCAGGCTGACCACCAGTTATCTCAAGATGAGAGCTGTTTTTCCTCATGGTAACGAATATGCCCAATTGGTAAATTTTGCTTTTATTTATTATCGGGCCTGTTACATTAATCGATATATAAAATAATAAATAAAAGTGTACTTTGGTATAAGTTATGATGCCATTTGTTTATTAAAACTAATCTAAACGTCCATAGGGACGATTGTGTTATGCAAATTTAACCGTAGTGATTGAGGTTATTGAAACTGTCTTTTTTTTTAAATTTTTTCACTGAAGTGGTTTTTATATTGTCTACATACAGAGTTTATTTAACTTTATCTGAAAATTTTTAACATCTTTAGATATCACAAAGAATAAATAAAGAAGAGCACAAGAGTTACAAGAGCCAGACCAATATTTCGGTCTTCTATCCTATTGAATGTTCATGACGACAATAATGCAATTAAACCTACAATCGAATGTTTACGTATTAATTATGGCGCGCGGTACAACAGAAATGTCGCATAAAATTTTACGAGGAATAAGTCGTGAATCGTCAATTGAATTTTATTCCATTTTTCTTAATATTTGAGACACGTTAGCCGTGAAAAGCCGAAAGATGAAGAATAGATACTAATTTTTAAAAACCTTTTGAATGATTAAAAATATCAAGAATTAAAAGAAAGCAAAATCTAATTTGATAACAAATATCTTTATACTTTAGACAAATTTTCAGAATCACTTAGGTTGCACGTGCTACATATTCAAATTGGAGTACAACATATTTCAGAGATTGCGTATTCTGGAGCACGTTTTCCTCGAGTTTGATTATTGAGTGACACATTCCTTGGAAGAATCGTTGATCATGCTGTTTCAATACACCACGCGTGTCAGATTTTACGGTCTGATTATCATATCAATATACAATAGCGTTTGAAAGACAGCTCGATCCATCTCGAAGAAAGAAGCAGCTTTGGTTCAAAGTGCTTTGCTATCGTTACATCGAACATTTTACGTCAATCCGATATAACAGAGGAAATGTTAAAAACAGATTCAAGATTTGATGTAACAACGATATTATTTGTTAATATCGCTGAAATCGTGAAGTTTGAAATAACGACGTTACAATATTATATGTCTCATTTAATATCGATTTATCTTCGATGATTGTTTTTGGATTGTAAAGGATTAATCTTGCGACAATAATCGACTTCTCGAGAAATTTCATGCTCGCTTTTCGACAAAACGTGCAAGGAAGAGCTCTTAAAAGCGTTATCGTGAAGAAGCCGTGTCTCTTTTTCCCCGAGACAGAACGGTCGTTCTAGAGGGATGCAGCCACTTGAAATTCAATTCGCCGATGTCGTGAGAGGGGGAATCGAACTGGGGGAGGCCATTGTAACACTATAACGGCCCCCATGCTTTGCTTACAAAGCGCCGGGGACTAACAATGCATTAAGTGCGCAATCACATCCATCTCATCCGATACTATTTGCCCTTTGCGCGTAAAAGTCCGGCTGCTAAATTCATGAATACCAGCCCTACAACTAGTGAAAATAAAAAAAAGGAGACAGATTTATTAACCTCAATCACTTATACGGTTAAATTTGCATAACGCAATCGTCCCTGTGGACGTTTAGATTGGTTTTAATAAATAAATGTCATTACTTATGTCAAAGTACACTTTTATTTATTATTTTATATATCAATTAATTTAACAGGCCCGATAACTAGACAGACGCAATAATCAATACATTTTACCAAAAAAATATATATCGTCGAATGGGCGTATGCTCACTCGATATTAAAAGCAGAAGACTGATTCCTCCAAATAAATTTTTCAGGTCTCGGAGATGAATGGGGTGCCGCGCCACCACCCAACAATCCCTTAGAGACCACCATCAAGGAACTGGGCTCCCATCTTTTACAAGTAAGTGATCGTCATTCATACTTTCACATTGATTTATAACGCAAATATAAATTTGGAATATGATTTTCTTTGTTTGTAAAAAAGTAGAAAATTAATAGTTAAAAAATTGTTTATTAAATTCGCGTGAATTAACATTGTGATAACAAAATTTTTCTTTGCTACAGACACTGGATGGCTTCATTTTCGTCGTGGCACCGGATGGGAAAATTATGTACATAAGCGAGACCGCTAGCGTGCACTTAGGTTTGTCGCAGGTGGGAGATATCCCCTCATTTATAATTAATTAATAATTTAGTTTTGGCAATTTTTTGAGAAAAAATATACTTCATAACTAATAATTTGTTTGCATAATTCAGCTACTTATTTTTAAACGTAAAAAAGAAAGTAAAAGAAAGGAAATGTCTTGTACGTAATTTCAAACAAACAATATGTAATTAAATTAGAACTCTCGAAATTTAAACAATAAAAAATAGAAAATAAGGTTAATGTCAGCGCAGGTATAGGTGCACAATCACGATTATTAATATTATTATAATTATTTATTCATCTTAAATGGCAAATGTGTTCAATATCTTATTGAACGATGTACAATTTATTTCAATTTTAATGGTTGGCTCGTCATTAATTTGTTTATACTTTTGTTCCACATTATCTTTTTTTGTTCTGTAACTTTTCTATTCTTATTCATAAATTTATTTTTTTATTATTTATATATTTATTATTTAACCGCTTGACATTTTTTGTGTCAGCAATGCAATATGTTTCGTTAATGTAATCGGAATTACTCTATGTAATGCGTTCAGTAAACAGTTTTACTTTAGACAAGGAGTATGTCTCTTTGCGGAGCAAAAAGTTTTCGACTGTATACTCTTGACAGAAGAATATTTTTTAATGATAAGCATTATCCAAGAATTTTTTCAAAATTTTATTATCAAATACGCCGAGGATGACGCCATTGCAAAGTAAGTCGAAACGTTCGCATTTGTCATTTAAGATGAATAAATATTTATAATAATGTTAATAATTATGATTGCGCACCTTTAGCCTTATTTTCTATTTTTTATTGTTTGTACGTAATTCTTACATGGCAAATTTTCTCGTTCAAAACAATATTATTATATGTCATATTATCACACACCCTAGGCAAGCTACATTGCTGTGCCAAATAATAAAAGTTAATTCGAAAATTACTAACGGAGACTGTTCATGTGCAGGTGGAACTAACGGGAAACAGTATATTCGAATACATTTATCCGGAAGATCGCGACGAGATGATTTCCGTGCTGAATCTTCCGCCCGCAAACCTCCCAGGTTTCACATACCCACCACCGAATTCGCGAGGTGAAATTGAGCTGGAACGTGCCTTTCTCCTCAGAATGAAGTGCATCCTGGCGAAAAGGAACGCAGGTCTTGTCACGGAAGGATACAAGGTAAATAAAAAAAAAAACATAAAAAAAGAATTAAAAAAAGATTTAAAGTAAATAAAGAAATAAGTGTTCATAAAAAATACGTCAATATTTTCGAAAACTAACATTCAAGATTCCCTAAAACAATTAAGGAAGTTTAAAAGATCGAAAAAAGATGTTAATATCAAAAGAAAAATCAAGATTTTCTACTTTTTAAAGAGTAATGCTTGTTTTCAAACAAAAATGCCTCCTTAAGTATTATGTATGTAAATCTTAACACTTGATCAAAAAATTTCTCAGGAAGTTAACAAAGCATGATCGAAACAAATTTTGAATTCCAAGTATATTGTAACTTTAATATTATAATTTTATTAATTATTATAGTAACAATAAAAGTATCAAGTATAAGTAAAAAAATGTTCTTCAAATCTTGTTTTTTAAAAATACAAATCTAAAATTATTAAAGATACTAAACATACGGCAATAAGAATAGAAAAGAGATCTTTTTACAGAAATGAGAGAGAGAGAGAAGGGAAAATAGAAGGAAGTTCTACAGTTTCATTATTTTATGATCCTAGATTTATAGCAGGTTTATAGCATCCCCAAAAAGGATTAAAGAAAGAATTACGATTAGCATTCTTGTATTATATGTATATAAAATCGTAAAAAAAATTAATGCTGAATAATAAATGAAGTTTTGTCAGCTAAATAGGGATGCAATTGTTCCAGTCACGTTCAGTCTCAGACAGAAAGAAAACGCATTAGGCAGGTGATAAAGTTAGTATTCAATCTGCCTAAAGAAACGCTCATATATTTCCTTCAACCTTTTTAATTGTTGATAGTATAACTTTAATATGTATATATAATCGCATGTATCAATGTAAAAGATATAAAAAAAAACACATTATACCTAAATTTATATTTGAAAGTATAACTAATTGTAAGTTGATGATGTGATCTATATTGTTCTGAATTAATGAACAAAACTAAAATGTAAATTGTATTTTAGTTTTATTATTTTATATTCTTAAAGTCAATTAATTAATTTTAAACTAATTTTAAAATAATTATAAATAAAACAAATTAAAGACTTTCACAAATAAAAATTTAAAATAAAGAAGAATTTGCCAAGCTGAATATTAGTGCTATAATGTAATTGTCACAATAATAAAAACACCTGCTATAAATCTCGAATTCGTGAATTAATTAAATATTATTATTTTACTATAACATTATATTATATTATTATTATATCATAATATATACGTGAAATTTAACGTTCGAAAGATAAAATCAAGATAAAATAAAAATAATTTTTTTTTTTCACTATTTGCTCTCTCAAATAAGCTATAAATATGTGTATAGCAAGGATCAGTTCTAGCCAGCATGTTACACTGTCGAAACTATTAATCAGATTTATGCGACCTGCCGTGCAAATGCGAAAAATTACGTATAGACACTAATCTCGATTTATGAACGGACGCCTTAATTTTCCGAAATCGAGTAAAACTGTCCGCATTAACTTCCCCCGCGTATCGCGTATCGTAAACTTTCGACATATGCTCGGGCAATAACGAACAACGCTATTGTTCCGTGGCGAAGGGAGGTGACGAGAGGAGGTGAAGGGACCTGCGGTGTACCTTGCACTTGCTAACCGAGGAAGGCAGTCCTGGCGGAGGAAAATGTTTGGCAAATAGCTCGTTCAGGCCACGCAGTGCCACGATGACGGTAACCCTCGACGGAATCACATATAAAGATCCCCATGGTGTCTAACTCAAGTCATGAATGCAACCCCTTACGAGCTGTTAGACCAACCGAGAGAGCCTTGGGGGCTAGGGCGAGCTTATCCCTACGGTACTTAGTACAAAGGCGGATTGTAGTTGGCTTTTCTTTTATCGACGCGCGAACGGAAATGTCCGGATTAACGATTGCGTGAAATTCAAGTGAGAATAGAGAACCTGCCACGAGGGTCATTTTAGGGTGATATCGATAAGAGTCTTGAGAAAAACTCGAGTTAATAAAAACTCTCGATGCAACTTATTTGCATATACTTGTCTTAAAAACATAATCCAGAGGAAATATAATAAGTATATGGATTCACATAATTTCTTGCACACACATACGCCATTTTGATAATTTAATGAGCCTTTCGAGATTCAGCTTGCTTTGTTCGACTAGACACGCGTGAATTTAAGCCGGAGTGAGATTAAGGGTGGCCCCTCGTATCAAACTCCGCTCTTCTTTACCTCCCCTCTAGTCCCTCTCGAGTCATGGCCGCGCGCACCGACGCAGCGGAATTGCATATGAGATGATTTATATAACGCGAGCATAATAAGAGGCCTATTTGCTTCACAAATTCACCCGGCACTTGAGGCCGGAGCGTGACGTTCAGCGAGGCTTTTTTCGCGTCATCAGACACTCAATTAAGCAGGAATTGGTAATTTGTCGTTGTTCCGTGCAAGTGTCCGTACTTCAACTGTGGCGCGCGAGGGAATTATTCGAGTATCGCACTTTACGCATTCGACCAAGAAGTAACGTCGCGAATGCATCTCGAGTACGCTTGCAACGACATGTTATATGCACTATAAGAATTTGCCGGAACAGACGGCACGCAGAGAAATAAAAAGATATCCAGATATTTACTTATATGTATATATGAATTTTGTTGACGCGGGCACTAGTTTCTTTCTATTTTTAATTGATGTTAGTAAAAAGTATCTAAAAGATTCTAATGAAAAAAAGTTTTGGATTTTTATGAAAAGCAACGCTATTTCCATTACTTCTGATTTTATATAATAAGAATAATTTCAGAATTAGAAAATTTGTGGGATAAAATAGAAAGCTTTGTCCTCGTTGGAAAAATCTGATGTGTCATCTAATTTGTGAGATTCTAGATTATATTTTTGAGAACGCGAAACATATATCGGCAATCTTTTTTTTTTTTTTTTGTTTCAGGTTATACACTGTTCCGGGTATTTAAAATGCGTCATGGAGGCTCCGCTCGGAACTGAATATGAAAATGGTGTTGGTTATCGTAACGTTGGTCTAATGGCGGTCGGCCATTCGCTGCCGACGAGTTCCATTACCGAAATTAAATTGCACCATAACATGTTCATGTTCAGAGCGTCCCTGGATCTCAAACTTATATTCCTTGATGCAAGGTAAGATTTTATCGATATACATATATAATTTTCTTAAAATATTCTTTCAGATTTATAAAGTTCTTTATGTCAATTATCAACAAAGTTGCTTTTATGTTTTTTTTTTATACAATACGTAATGCATTATACAATAAAATTGTGGATTCCTGAAATGGGTTATCATTTATTTCACATATGTCTTTATCCATACATATTTTTCAAATTCTTCAATTTTTCAAATTTTATATAATAAAGTCAAGATATAGGAGGATCAAACTCGGTACTCATTGACTACATTGAGAAAAAATTTGTTGAAAAACTAAAATATTTAGTCCGATACGCGCAACTAAATAATTATTAAATCAACATAATATTTAACAAATTTTTTTCTCAGTAAGTCGATCATTTGTCAAAAAGCTACGCGCCATTCCTCTTGTTTCTATGTTATTAATTGTTGCGAAAGAAGCCGATCAATTCATCGCATCTAAACGTAAAGTTTTTCAATTAAAATAAATAACAAACCAGAAAATTATGTGTTTAGTGTAAAGACACGAATAAAGCACAATATAATATTGTATAACAAGGTAATATATAGTTCATATATAAAATTTATATAGCATGAGTAGAGACTATGTCTTGAATAAATCGTTTTTCTGTGGCCGAATCTCCTCGCTGGAGGAAGCGAGTAGTGTTGACTCGAGCACCGGGACACAGTGGATTATTTATTTCCAATGTAATTATAGTTGGGTGTCGTATTGCGCCATTAATATTTCGATGGAGGGCCCGCGCGGTGCCCCCGGTCGGAGAGGGATACGGCCATTAAAATCAGTTTCGTGTTACCGCGCTGCCGCGTATCCTCTTTTTTTTTTTCCTCTCCATCCGCGGCAAATAAATATCCACCACCGGCGGTCCTGGCGAGCCCTACAACACCCGCTCGCTTGCACTGGGAACGAACACGTGACGCAGTATAAATATAGCGCGGATAGAAGCGCGATGAAATTTTATACATACCGTCGCGTCGATCGGAATCGGCTCGCGCGGATTGTGCAAACTCGCGACGCTCGCACCGTAAATCCCGACGAAAACAAGCCCGATCCGCGGAAAGCGATCAGCGGACCTATCTCTGTGATCTTTTGGACTGTACCGCCGTTGAAACGCTGCGCGAGTGATATCGACTCCGAGTTTACACGAGGAATATCCGCGTGGCTTTTTGCACAATATACGCGTCTCTTTACGTCAAAATTATATTGAAACGAGAATAAAAAAAAACGATATATTTAAATTAAATAAAAAAATTAACTTCCCAGAGAAAATACTACCAATAATACTCTCTTTGGTTAGAGAAAATATACAATAGTTCTTTTTAAAAAAAATATAAGTCTTGTTTAATTCCTGGCAAACACCGAATATGTCATAGACGTTACGTTACATGTACATATTACATCTACGTTACATTCGGGGTTTGCGGGATATATATTTGTTAAAATTGGGTGCGCGTTGGACAAAATAAATTCACTAAAGAGCGAAGAAAAATGTACCATGTATATCTTTTGTTATTACAGAGTAGCTCAATTAACAGGATATGATCCCCCGGATCTAATTGAGAAAACGTTATACCACTATGTGCACGGATGCGACATCTTCCAATTACGACACGCTCATCACGTTCGTAAGTGTTACATTGTGCTACTATTACACAATTTATCGGCTCAATTCATATTTCTTTAAATAATTTAATTTAATTCACTCTTCTCTCTTCCCCAGTTATCTATTTAACAAATTGTCGATGTATCTCTCAAAGCTTGCTGTAATACGTTTTTTTTCGGAGGTATTTGTCGATAGAAAAGGTTCTTTTAATCACGTAATACGTATACGAGATTACCAGCCGCAGCCTCTCTCCCATTTTTCGCGGATTACATTACCGTGTTTTCCCGGTTTAAAGGACACCTATTTCTGTCTGAATAATAACACCGGAAACACAAACGCTCGAAAATATTTTCCTTCGATAGTTTCTCCGTTGACCGACGGTCCGGCGCGAATCCTCTCAAACGACGTCGTCGACACAATACATCGACGAGGATAAGCTCTTTGTGGACCGAGAGTAGCTGACGCTGCTTAACTCACCGACGCCCTTACGAAACATCCTTTGATCTTACCTCGCGCTACTCGCGCGCGGATATATAGCGCTGTGCAGAGCGTATTTCTACTCTTTTCCATCTTTCCTCTTACCCCGGAGCGCCTCGCGCCGCTCTCCTCTCTCGCGCGAGCGCTTATTCTAAGTATGTGGACACGTGGTGCACCTAGGGTGTACATTATTGATTGAACAACGCTGCTACAGCGCGCCGACGAAAAGAGGCGGCTGCTGGGTGCGCGTCTATACGCGCGAAAGAGAGAATGAGAGGGAGAGGGAGAGAGAGTGATAAGAGAGCGGGTAGAAGCGAGGGAGGTTTAGCGAGAGGTGTGAGCGAGGTAGGAGGCTGTTACTGCTATCACTGTTTGAACAGACTCGCAGTTTCACGAGCGCGACTCGAAGGGAGTCTGACATAATGCCGCTAATGTCTGCGCCTGAGGATTGCGCGACGTCGCAAATGTCATACAGCTCGATTTTTTCGCGATTGTACGTAAGGGCGCCATGTACACTTTCCGCAAGGTTTTCCTTCAGAAATAAACGAAAGAATCCTTTTGAATTATTAAAAGCCTTTTTTCCAATTTCAAACATAATTTTCTTTTTCGATGATTTTTAATTATAGCGCCATTACTAGAGATAACAGCATTTAACGATGACATTTCATTTTCTCTCGTACATTTTTCTCAAATTTTCTCAATTTACTATGCATTATTATGCCTTAACATAATGTGATAAATTGTATGTTATTAATTCTTTGCTAAAAATTGGTGGGAATCGTTGCTTTGTTTACAGTGTTACGAAAAGGGCAGGTTACAACGAGGTACTACAGGTTCCTGACGAAGAGCGGCGGCTGGGTATGGATGCAGTCGTACGTGACAATCGTGCACAATTCGCGAAGTTCGCGACCGCACTGTATCGTGTCTGTGAATTATGTGTTGACGGGCACCGAGAACACGGGATTGATTCAGAGCTGCGAGCAGAAGTCATTATCCTGCTCGAGTCCAGGAAATCCGCCGAGCGCTCCCGTGTCGACGCCCGTCACGATTGGTACGAGCGACCTGGACAATCACAGCCCGAGCCCGCCTTCTTACCGCAGGACCAAAGAGCCACCTGACACCGAATACGCCGACAGTTCCGGCTATCCCAATTCAGAATACCTGGTGGGTTCGACCAATCACAACCATTACCTGTCGTCGTCGCCGTACGCGTCGCACAGTATTAATGGTGCTGCCCACGAGGACAGTGCTTACTACAGTCCAGATTTGTTCTACCAGTACAGTGGTGAGTCTCATAATTTGTTCAAAAACTCACTTTGTGAAAATGCGTGAATTAAAATGAGTAAAACTGTAAACAAACTTCCGAAATATATAGATCGAAATATATAGAAGATTTTTGATATTCATTAGTCTGATCTTTCAAGATTACTGTTTTAAGTAATGTCTCGAGACGGCTTTATAATTGGTTAATGACGTCTCAAGACGATAGTACGTCTACACTTAAGATGATTTTAAATATAAGAACCTATTATGAATACTGGTTTTAGATTCAGAAATAACATTTAAATTTCTATTTTTTTTTTCTTATAAATTGTAGACTAAATACTATTCAATAAAACCCAAATGTAGATCAAACACAATCCAATAAAAATTGAAAAAAGGACGCATTTTTCGCGAAAACTATTTTCTTTAAAAGGAAAAAAAAAGAAAAATTATTATTTCAAAATAATCTCAATAAGGTTTTATAAGGTAATTATTATTTCCTTAGAGCTATTCAATTGTGAAATATTATAAATATTGGCATAAAACTGTAACAGATAGACGTCGGTAGGTATAGTCGGACATCGGTAGACTATTACAGCGTAAAAATAAAAAGTTATTTATCTTTTCTTTGTCATTGCTTTTTGGTCATTAATTTTTCATCGTTCACATAAATAAGAATTATAGTTTATTTAATTTTAACCCTCTATTTTATAATCTCGAGACCTCCACCAAGACCCCGTGAACACCCTGCAGCATCAAGAAACGCATCATCACCAGCTTCTCCACCACGCCACGTCCCTAACTATTCAGCAGCACAGCCCGCAGAACAATCAGCAGAAACGACAGCATCCCCAACATCTGTTGCATCAGAGTGCGACTTCTTTGACGTCCCTCGAACAGCAACAGCAACAGCAGCACAGTCCGCAGAGCGGCCAACAGAAGCGACCTTACTCGACGTCCTCGAGCTCCTGCGGTAGCGTCGACGGACTGGAAGTGCACTTGACGAATTCCCTACTGCCATCGAGGTACCACTCGTCTCATCATCACCATCACATGCCGCCGGACTCGACGTCGTCGACGACGTCGACGTTGAATGAAGCTGGCGGCGTCATCATGTATCCAAACTGCGGTTTTAACAACAACGATAGCTATAACGCCGCGGCACTTCAGCACCACGATGGTTACCAACAAAATCACCCTCAGGCTCACCATAGCAACGGAACGGTCAAGCACACGCATCATCACCATCATCTGGAAGCCTCGTCAGCCGGCTATACCAGCGTCATCGTTGACTCTCAGCAGTACAGTCCTAGCACCGTATCCCAGGAGCTGCATGCGCACCAGACGGCGTCGGTGAGCGGCGGCACGCCGCCGCTGCACCATCAGTCTCATTACGAAACCCATCATCAGTTTGTTCACTGACATCAATTCGAGGTGCCCTGCGCGTAGCACTTCGACGCCGCTTGTGAAGACGACGCGTGCGGGCATCATCATCGTCATCATCATCAACAGCAGCAGCGTCATTGCGTAATGTCAGAGTGTGGAGGAGAGCAGTATGCTGGACATCAGACGAATAACGAACCTTACAATCCTACTGGGTCTCATGTTACCTACATCACACCCTACAAACGACTATGGAAAATGGAGGAACGAAGTATCGCGACCCTAAGAGGTAATTCGTAATTGCTACTAGAAAGTTATTGCCCTAAAGTGATAATATTGTTATTAGCTATTAAATGTTACGAAAAATTCTCGTCTTTACATTAAGCTTCTTTCGACGCACGTGTCGAATTAATACGTTACTATCTAGATTTTTATCTGCATGCGGAATTAGTAAAACTAATTGTCGCACGAGTTCGATAAGAAGATAATAAAATATTATTTAAACATTTCTTTTTTTGTGTGATAGATGCTTTCACGTAAAGAAAAAGAGTTACGGCAGATCGACGTTTCGTTTGTGAGATAAGCTTCGGAAAGTATGTATGTATCTGTGTGAATGATAAAAAAAAGCGTAGAAATACGCTGAAAGGTCACCACGTTCTGACAAGAGCTAAGGACTGAAAGATCACGTTACCAATAAAATCTCGATGATGCGACATGGACAGCGGTGGTCAAAGAATCGATTTGATTTCAACATTCTCTGGAATAACAGTAATAAATGCTATTGGAATAAAGATATGACGATGACGAGGAACAAAACGATACTGTTATCGTTATTTTCTTAGATAATTTGAATGTTAATTTTAAATCTATTAAAATTTGTTGGAATCAATCTCACTTGTAATATCATTAGGATATGAAGAATGTGATTTCAAGATTAATAATTCCAATTATTGATATAAGAAAAATGATTATGTCAGTATTATAATCACTTAAATTCGGGTACGCTAGCCAAGTTATTGCAAGGAAAAATGTATGAAGATTAAAAAGTTGTTAATTTGAAAATAATCATCAACTCCTTTATACGTGCTTCGTGTCACATATCTCGAGATGAGACAATAATAATTCGCGATATCGTAATCCAATTTCACTTAAGTACTTCACAATAATGATCGGACGTTGCGAGCATCGTGTAGGAAAAAGTTAAGAATATTTTATACGCGCTGGACGCGTATCTCCTGAGGATTCTACGAAAAGTAATTCGGCAAGAAGACATCGGGCGTGAAATATTAATTAATATTCGTTTGAATTTGATATGAATTGGAAACAAGAACAAAAATATATATCGATTTTCATAGACTTCTCAAAACTCCGAGAAATCGGATGTCGGAATTCTATATAAAATTTATTTATATTTTAAAATAATTCTAAATAAATTTTAATATATATACATAGTAAATTAATATACAAACGTTCCAGAATTTGTACAGTAAAATGCACAGTGCAATTGTCTACGCCAGAAGAAGCAACTTTTTCCTCAGGCAAAATGGTATTTAATTTTTTAATTAAGTTCGTAATTTTGCCAAAAAGGAAAAAGTTATTTCTTCTGACGAAAAATCGCACTGTGCGTTCCATGCGCACAAATTCTGGAATACGTTCTGTATATTAAAATAATTGTACATTAAATATAAAATATTAAATAAATTTTTGTTTCACAGAACTCTGATGAGTAACATCATCAAAATCGGCTTGACAGATCGAAAAAAAGATACATAGCAAAATTGAATGGTTTTATTATAGTTATTCTAATTTTATGCGTCATTGTTAGATATTTATATGCATGTATGCAACTGCAAAAAAATTTGTTTTCTGTAATAAAAGTATAAAAATATAAATAACATTTTTAATAAATTTCAAATTAAAACAGCTCTAAACCAATAATTAATCTGTAATAACAAAAATAACTGATAAGATGAGCACTCGCTCTCTATCTTAAGCTGGAATCACAAAATGCACAATTTCTTGAATGATTAGCTTGCATATCGCTGTGTTTGCTCTAATGCATGTTGGATACTTTATCGCTTGTGAACGTAGATGCACAACAAAAAGCACAGACAATAAGAACAAAAAATAAAGAACTTTTTAACATATTGAATAAGAAAAACTTATAAAATGTTTCTTGTTCAACATATTGATCTCTTATTCTCTGTTCCTATTGCTTGTGTTCTTCATCACTGACGAAGACTTTTTAATGGAGGGTATGAATCTTTCCACACCCCCAAAGCTCCTGCTGGTGCAGCGGGTGTAAAATTCTACACCCAAAATTCGGAGTATTTTTATTTTTAACTAATTTTAAAATTAGTCAAAAATTTTTAAAATATTTTAATTTTTGACTAATTTTAAGAAATTTTAAGAGATTTAACAAAAACCAGTATTTGATTAGGGTACTCACGTTGCACATTCAATAACAAAAAATAAAATACTTGAATGTTATTAAAACCACTCTCCCCCTCCCCCTTGAATGAGGTACTCCACACCCAGAAAAGTCAAAAGTTTCCATCCCTACTGTTCATTATGCATCCAGCTTCATAATGGACGAGTCCATGCCGGTAAAGCAATTGGACCTACTTATCGAACGATTGAACATGATTGGTCAAGATCTACAGGTAAGAATCTACAGGTAAGAATCATGTCCAATCGCTCGGCAAGCAAGTCTAGTCTTGCTTTACCAATCTGAATCCCCGCAGTTTTTTTATATTATCTTGTCAGCAGCAAAATGATTGTACTAAGCTTTTTTAAGGTCTCACGAGTGGTACACTTTGTGAGAGTTGTATGTGTTTTATTTGTAAAACATAATACTTTTTTTTATGGAGAATAAAGCACTACATTGATATAAAAAAAAAATGGATTTTTAAAAACACAAAAAGTTAGAGTAAAACCATTCGATTTAATCTTATGTACCTTCTTCCATATCACAATACGTTTTGGCGGTGTAGTCGCATGAAAGTTCTGTGGAACATTCTGTAAATAAATTTTGTATAGTTTTATATTAGCCATTTTCATCCCTTCAATTTTTGAATTGCAAGTGTTGAAACAAGATATTCAAATATTAAACAATATACTAATCAGGCTATTAGCGTTGTTGCTATACCATTAAGGCGAGACATCTCTCGAATGTAACACTATGTAAATACCGTAGACGTAATTATTCTAATTGATTATATACATAAAATGTATATATATATAGTAGCACTTACATCGATCCGCAAAGACTGACCGGTGCTTGTGCCAATCGACCAAAGAAATTTACGCTCTTTTTATCGAAGAATTAGTATTATATTTTTAATCGCGCTTATTTAAGTATGCGTATCCAGAGGAGCAAGTATATACTGTATATATCTGTAAGTGCGTAGCGTAAAACCCAATGTACTTTGACCATCGCGGGATATTTTATTACGGATAGAAATTAACATGTCTTAGACCGTGTAATCAACATGCTTGTATAATCGGCATCAAAGTGAAAACTCGAAACAATAACTTCTTTTTTTTTTAACGCAAGTACTTCAAGACTTAATGGTCATTTAGATTAGATCTCAGATACTTCTTGTGTGATTTTATACGCATTTTCAAGTTCTTTTTTAAATACTTCTTTCCAAACGTGAGAAAAAAAAATTGTCTCGCCATTTTAACGCCGAATATACACGCATAACGCAGGCCTGATTATTTGTATTAATGTAAAGTGTGAGATTTCGTAGCGAGGATAACGGCAATGTCCGTGTCAATCATTGTAAATATTGTAAAAGTATAATTACATACGTACATACAAGAAAGTATATCATATTTTCTTCTGAAAAATGTATTTTTTACTTGTCTTCTCCCGCTTCGATATCTTAAGATGCAGGCATTTACGAGTCAAATATTAATAATTAAATAAGATAACGCTTTCTTTGTTAAAAGAGACGAAAGACATTTAACAGCTATGCATTGCACAAGCAAGTGAAACTGATATACATTGTGTCGTTCCTAATCTCAAATGTCTGATGTAAATCGATTCAACAAATTAATTTCTTCGAACAATTGAAGAAAGGATAATTATCGCAAGATGGATAAAGAAGACATTAAGCAACTTGAACAAGCGTTTCAAGCGTTTTAGCTACGCGAATTCCCACGCCTGTTGTTAGATTATTCCGGATTTGCATTTTCTAACGAATGCGTGTTATGCGACAAAAAGACGAGAAGAATAGGTCGACCGAACAATCGCAGACGTCGAGAAAGCACTCTGCTAGAAAGCAGTTGACAAATAATAATGGCAAAAATTTCAGGTAATTCAGCTTTGCGAGATTCTCACGATTAAATTAAGAGCGACGAGCGAGATCGGGTGCGCGCGGGATCGCACACAAAAGCGATCCGCGTCGCGCAGCATCCACGCGGGGAGCAGCATCCCCTGTCCCACAAACACGGTGAGGCAACGCGATCCCGCTTTCCTGTCGCGCGACCCCGATTGTCACTCGGCCGGCGCAAACAATAAATTAATTGTGCCTCGCACGATTCTCCATCGGCTAGCTTTCGGCGGTCGTGTGCTTGCTGGCATGAGGTCTCTGAAGAGGCACGTGCCACTTTACAATCGCCATTCAGCTCCTATTCCTCTTTCGCGCGCGCGCGCGAAAAGCAAGCGTGTAAAAAGGTGGATTTCGCACAAGTCACGTTCCTCAAAGTCGAACTTACTCCAATTACGAATGTCATACTATTTCTCTCTTTTAGAGATAGTAGAAAGGAAGTGTAAAGATGAACATAATTGTGTTTGTCTAAAACGTCCAATATTAACTTTGTGGGACAATTTTCCTGTAGCAATGTTGACAGTTTGTGTGGATCTGATCAAAACTGGCTCTTCAAATATCCGAAGACTTAGGCTCATCCAAATCGAGGATATGCTTTAGAATATTTTAATTTCTATTCTAGTAGGGTCGTTGCACTAGTCGTTGAACAGTCGCCAATGAATGACTGTTTAGAAAAACTATTAAAATAATAAGACTTTAAAATAATAAACTGCAAAATTAATTGATATTGTTGAAATCTAATTTTCATGGAGATTTTATTAAAATGCATTTTTTTATTTGAAAATGTAATTGTATTAGGTTATTTTATGTTTGTTCATTGACTGGTCTAACTTTTTATTTATTCATTGACTGCAGTGACTCTATTAACAAAATCTGTGCCGAAAAATGATGGAAAAGCTTTCAAAAAATGACCTGTCTTTAAAAGCTTTGGTCTTATGTAATACTGATGTCAGATTGATAGAAAAAAAATCTCAGACGTACGGCCCTAAACCGACACCACGGGCGGTATTTGACAGTCGGGACTTTCTGTAACGACTGATCGCACAATTTCACAGAATCGTGGCCGCGTCTCATTCACCGGCCGAACAACTTAACGAGCCGCACGCGACTTCCTGCAGCCTCGACACGTCGTCGCACACGACCGATAATGGCACCCCTCGTGCACTATCCCGCCTCTAACGTTCTCATTATACTCATATCGTGGCCGGTGTATTCTTCCGTTCGTTTGCTTCTACGCATTACGACGAGCACTACCGGCAGAATTGCGCGGTCTGTTATTATCATTGACATGATTATATGCGATTTAAGTAATGTTATTTCTTGACTTTTCAAAAGTGCAAAGCTATGAAATGAATCTGTTGTCTTAGGCATCAAGATAGAAGAACAAGTACCATACGTATTACGTTTCAGCGGTTGTTAGTTTTAGAAAGATGCTTGGACCTAAAATAATAGTTGACAGACAGAATTTTATCTTAGGAGCTATAAAAGAATGTCCTGATCGCTTTCCTTTCTTTTTCGACAACAGGTTACCGAAATCGGAAGTATAATTCTCTATTATGTAACGTTGTTATTGTAAGAGAGTTGGTTAAATAAGTTTAAAATAATTCGTAAATATAATAAACATAATAATATACGGACAGTCAACTCGCAGAAGATTAGAATGGTGAATAGGTGGAGTCGAACAGTGTGGACTGTGTATAATTGCCACGGTGAGACGAGTGGTTTTGTTTCTTTCCTCGCGTTTCTTCCAGTCGCTCGTAAAAATATGAGACGTGAAGTCTTAAACTTTTACATATGTCTCCACCCTGCACGTATACTCTACAGTAAAACGGTACGGGTATTATATAGAGAGAACCCGGTCACGAAAGTAATGAGGCCACGTATGGTCGGCGAAGAACCGTTGCGCAAATCATATATTTATAATTACTTCCCCTTCGCAATTTTCTATACCTTTTTATTTTTCTTTTCTGTCGAAAGAAAAGAGTAAAATTAAGATGGTTAAAATTATTCTTGAAAAAATAAATTTAAATATTGCTTAGGGTCACTGCACTAGTCGCTGAACAATAACTAGTAAATGACTATTTCAGAAAAGAATTAAAATAATAAGACTTTATTAATAGTAAATTGCGAATTAATTGTACTTTTTATGATCTAATTTTCATAAAGATTTTATCAAGAGATCATTTTTTATTTAAAATTGTAATTATATTAAAATTTCATGTATGTGTTCATTGACTAGTTCAATTTTTTATTTGTTCATTGTCTGGTGCAGTAACCCTATAAATTTCATTCTATTCACTCTACTGTTTGTACTTGCTAAATTAAAAAAAAAAAATTTATTATTTTAATTTCAAGACTTTTTTTGTTTTAGCTTGAGTTTTCGCAAAAGTTCACGACAAGTTTTTTCCTAAATGCAGCGACAAAGGATAATATCATGGATCGTGCGTGACACCCCTGAAGAACAACATATGCATCGGCTGTATCGAGGGTACCGCAGAAGTGGCTATTATTCCCGGCGATTAGGGATATAAACGCGGATTTAGGGTAGAAAGCGAGGGGGGAGGGAGATTTTAAGTAAACTAAACACTTGACAGGTTGCGTGCGCTGTAGAAACATTTGTACCGCGGGGGGTGTAGTATTTACTCATCATTAAGACGCGGATTACGGAGATTTATGGGGATGTAGCACAAACCGCGATGCTCTTATAGATGAAACTAGATGAAATCAGATTCGAGATCCCCGAAAATGGAAGCTACGCAAGTAATCGTGCTGCCAGGCTAACGTTTATAAGCTCAATTATGCGAGATCTTACCTAGTTTGATAATGATTCTTCAAATCTCTAATACAGAAACTCTATGACAAATTCCAGTTTCAGGATCAATAAATTTGTTAAGAAACGTGACGAAACGCTTGTCGTCATAAATGAACGAGGCCAGAAAGAGCCGAGATGTTACAAATAATGGAAAAATTTCGGTGCAAAGGTCGCAGTTCCAGATAGATTTCCGTGGAGCGAAGATCGCGTTGGTCGGAGGCGATCCTTGGTGCTGCCGGTGATGGTATAGTATAAATCTGGCGTATGTAGCTGAGGAAAGGCGATTGTGTTACGTTGGGTTCTGACGGAACCGTCGCACACACACCAATACAAACACGCGCGCACGCACACAAACGCACACGAACGCAGGCACGCAGGTGTGTAGCGGCGGCGGGCCTGCGCGCAATCGGGGGCGAAGGGTCCGCTTTAGCGGAGTCGCCCCCGCGGTAACCAGGACAACGGCACGCAACGCCGCCCACAATCCCCGGGCTGTCTTGTCCGATGTGTTTGCTCGATGATTTTATACCAATTACGGCCTATCCCCGTGCCATTGCCTACGCCAACACACATACACATACACGTGCCACCGGTCGCCGCCATCGCCGTTCCCGCGCGCGCGATTTCGCCACCACTTCCGGAACGGAAGCCATCACCAGGTAAGATCGGCGATGCTACTGATGATTAAAGCAAGGCGTCAGATACTTGGTACTGGCATCGTTACCGATGAATATTGGAGGATCGGCACTTACTCTTGAAAAGAAATAGTATCTATGTTTTTTAATATCGATATCAATTTACTTCTTATCATCTCCGAAAATATTTTAAATATTATTGGAACACCTGTTGCGTTGAATTAAAATCTGATTCTAACTATAATCTTTGTAAAAATCGTGAAATTTATTTAAAATTTATAAAAACTTACGACAAATAGTTTTTTTAATACTTTGTTGAAGTATCGCGACAAATCGATCTGTAACATTTCTTGTTACGATTAATCTGGGTAAAATAAATATTATCTTTTTCTATCTTAAATAATAAAGTATATATATATTTAAATCACATATGGCAAAAAATATATATATTTAAATTAATAAGACACTAATAAACGATACACAAATAGAAGAATGTATTTGATATATATATACACAGGAAAATAATCAATTATGATCATATTTGATATATATATATATACACAGGAAAATAATCAATTATGATCATATTACATATTTACGTGGTGCATACCATTTCGCAAAATAAAAATTTATTGCATTTTTATTTATGATTTTATAATTTAATTTAATTCACTGTTTAATTGGCTCAGATTTTCATTAAACTTAGTTTACTCAAAAGTGATTTTCTTATACATATATTTATATTATCTATGAGGGCTATTATGTGTTTAATAAATGTCAGATATACTAAGATATACTATATAAATATTAACTTCATTTATGTGTTACAAGCACAATTAATTATTTCCCAGTATACGTGATATATTTATTAATTTATAAGCATGATTATCTTTGGTACTGCATATTACTTCAATTATATTACAGTATGATTTGTACATTTAGATCCTCACGGGTAATTATGAAAATCTGTTAAAAAAATATTGAATCGACTAGTATATTTCATAAAGTCTAGCATTATCCTCTTATCTGAAAAATATTGTGAATCCTAAATGCATAAGGTATTATGTATTTCGAATTTTTTCTACTCTTAGAAGAACATGAAAAATATTCGGAGCACCGTGTATATTTTTCTCTGCGGCGTGAAATGTATATGGAGACATCTGAACATCCTCTGGTAAACCTTCAACATTATCGGCGTGTCGGATGGCCGATAAAACAGACAGCAAAAAACAGAATATCTAGTAACAATCACAACTCATAGACAGAACGAATTAAACTGAATAAAGTTCTTTACTATAATTGTGTGCTGTTCATAGAATACATATCCAAATCTCTCACTTTTAACTAATTTACAGATCTTTATTAATTAATTTTTCATTACATTGAGAGAGATATTTAAAAATTCATTTCTTGGATATAATATTTATTTCACTGTAATAAATCTTTATTTAAATAAAGTAAAATAAAATTTTATCCCCAGCAAAAACATCAATTAATAAAAAAATGATACACTGAGAAAAAAGTCAAAATATTAGCAAACAAATGATGTTATCTAGAACGTTTTCTTCAATATTTATTGTTTATACAAAAATATGATTGTGATGTCGAAATAAACATTTCTATAAAATATATCTTATTTCAGCAAAATATAACTTATTTTTCTTATTATTTGGTTTATTTGCTAGGAATAATATTTTATTTCGCCGTATTTAAATAAAGAATCATTTTAGTAAAATAAATTTGTAATATTTGAAATATTTTATAGAAATATATATTCTACCATCAGTTAAATTTTTTTATAACCAAATAAATAAATAACGTCACGAATAACATTTGTTCGTGAATATCGCATTTTTTAAATTTAATTTAATCAGCTCTATCTGTCCAGATCTAGAGATAATGCGATTATTATCAGACACCTTGTATGATAAATATATATCATCATTCATATGTCATCTTGTAGTTTTTATTATTCTTCAAAATGACTATCAATTTCCACTTTGATGATGTTGAAGATTCGAAGGCGTCATATCTAAGGAAAAGTTGAATTAGAACTCATTTCCGATAAAATGGCACTCTAATTTCTCTAATTATCAATTATATATTATAAGTTGAACTGTTATCGTTTTTAAACGTTATTTTATGCCGCAGCAAAAGATCGGAAATTCTAATCAAACGTATCTAAGCAACATGTATTTACATATAACATCTGCCTAAGGTAAATAAAAAAACTTGGACGTTGAACCGTGTTACATTACGCAATAAGTTACGCAGAGAAATACTATACATTCAGAAGTAAATAATACTATTAATAATATAACTAGGTCAAACTAATAACTTAAACTAAGTGTATATCTTACATTACTTGATATCTCGTTAATTATCGATTAATTGGTTCGGATAAGTTGCATCAGTGCCATGAGATCTGTCATCTCAGATTCGAATTTCGATCAGAATTTCGATCGAGCCTCATGATACGTTCCACCATAATGGCCGTTCTTATTCTTGCCGAAATCGTCGTCGAAGTTGTCGGTCCCGCTGTACATGGAAAAGCCACGGCGAGAGAGTAATTCTCCAGGCACGATCGTGGGATTGGTGTAACAAAAGTCTGCCATCATATTCGTCTGCCTGTTTAGTCGATTGGACCTAAATCAATTTTCAGTTTCAACCTTCAGCGATCGAATTCAAAGATGGAAAGGAACGAGGATTCGATGGAGATGACAGATGAATTCAAATCGATCGCTGATTGCAATAAGGATTATAAATGGGAAATGTCCTCCAAGCACTGCACGAAGGAAACGATGACTACTAGCATTAGTAATAACCGATTGAAGAAATTACGAAATAAAACTTAAACTAAGGAGACTTTCTTCAAGTTTCGTGGCGGAAGTGAGTTGAATGAAAAAAAGAAGACCCGGAAATATTTTGAAAAAATCGCAGAAGGAAAGCAACTCGAGGTAACAAACAAGATCGTCCTCTACGTGACGAAAGGTGCAGTTACAACTTTCAATACAACAATTGGAATAAAATCATATCAAGATTATGACTGAACTGCACTTTTATGTTAAACATTTACGAGGAAACCAGAAATCATTTACTAATAAAAGTAAAATTTGTGATTGTCATTATTGCCTTACATTCTCGAGAGAGATAAGCGAAATAATCGGAGCAATAAAGATATGCTATCAACAATTTCGTCGGCTACGTGACTCACGAAAGAAACATGCGTATCTTGTGGCAGAAACGCGAAAATGTCTGCTACCGTTGCAGATACGTGTCGAACATTTTTTTTTACTTTCCTTTCGCCGCGCAGGTGAACCGCCAAGTGAAGCAATCAAATAATCGCGGAAATATCAGTCTACTGCATGCAATACTCGATTTTACAACAGTATTCATGAACGTACAGTTAGAACGATATCAAATAAATAATTTTTACGTTTTGCGAAATGGCTGGAATCTTCAATGGTTCAATCTTCCAATTGCGTAGATTTTACTGAATTTTGTAATTATATAAAAAAAAAAAAAAAACAAGAATGTTAGAAATATAAGAACCTATTATCAAAAGAGAGACGTTTATTTTACGAAGACGTTCCATAATATTTTAAAGCTCTTAAAACCGGATATTTCGCGTGCACGTACCTGGCGAAATACGTTGCCGACGTATTCGCGATCGTACTATGTGTTTAGCTACGGTACGATTCAACCATGTAGAAATTTTGAAACGTATTACGCGAACGCGAAGACGCACGTTGGCTTCGACTATACACGCACTTTTGCGCAATTAAGTATACGTTTGTCATCGTCGGATTAGAACGTGAGCACTTTAATTAATATGACTGATATTTGCTAAATATTTAATATCTTTTATGAATAAACCTTCGATTGTTGTCCCAATTGTCGACTGACAACGAGGATGTATTACTCACCCGTCCTGGGCTAATCGATTTACTTTCACGAATAGCACGATCACCAAAACGAAAAGTAAGATAAGCGCGACGGCGATGATACCGCATGCAATGTAAAAATATAGCGTCAAATCGTCGAGAGATCCCTAGAAACAAGAGTTTAGTGTCACACTTTTTCCTTAAAAAAAAAAACACAATTAAATCCAAATCGTGGAAACCGAAAAACGCTCGTTAACGAGGGGACGGATGCTCGTATGAAAAATCTATTTTATTCGTCCGTCTGGTTTCGCGATAAAATTCATGCAACGCGATTTTGATAAACAAGCGTTAATTTAGAGCGATGAAGCGAAAGTTTCGAGTAACAAGGAAACGGGAGTGCAAGATATCGTGGATGGAATTTCTGTCGTGCGCGCGGCTATGAAGCTTCGCTTCCTCGAGGTTTCGTAAACAGCGTTCATAAATTTCAATATCAATGATTGTTAATGTCAGGAATTGACGCACTTTACTCCAATCATTACCGTATTCCTAATCAGAATTTTTATCTCTCGAATATCTGTTTCATGCATCGCATCGACTAGTTTTTGCACCGATCCGACCTTGCGTGCACTGCTAGCTGCAACTCTAATAACGAGGTCTGCGAACGGACGTGATCAATTACGATACGAGATCTACTGGAATCTGTAAATATCTCCCGTATTTTGCTCGAGAGGAAAAACGAGGGAGATAATAAGAGAGGAAGTATACGTGATCAATCGCGAATCACTGAACATTGCGCGTGAGTTTTAAACTTTTTTCAATTTTAACTGTGTATCTCAAAATTAGTCCACATAGTCTTGTCATACCTTAAGACTAATCATTAAGTTATGAGATAAAGGAATATTTGTTCGTTGATACGAAATTATCAGATAACTTTGTTCACGATGATACCTCCGTTAAGATTCTAATTGCATTGTAACTCTTTTGAAAAATAATAATTATGTATATATATTTATGTATTATATATATTTATGATAAAATATGTATTACGTATAGATACACTAAACTTTCCTAAATCACTTGTTAAAAGGGTATACGTGCAAATATTTAAAAAATTGCAATTACATGTAGCTTGTTATATCCCTCCCATCTAATTTTTTTTTTCATTGTCAGCACAGAGATAATTTGCGCAATTGCCAGATGTGGAAACTTACCACGCCTAAGGATACACCGAGGAATATCAGCTTTGCCATGAGGCTAGGCAGATGGCATAACTATTTAATAATGTCGTGCAAATGATCGATAAACCGATGTACACTGTTTACGACACTTGAGCGAAGCACGACTAGGAATTTTGTCGAGAAAAAGGAAAGGAAAATCGTCACACGTGACACTTCGAGCGTATTTGCGGTCAGGGACCGTGCGACCGACCTCGGGATCATTCGAGAGATATGTAAACACCGAAAGTGGGAGAAACTACCGTGTTACTTACCATCGTAAGTATGAATCAACCAGCCGAATCCGCGAACGCCGGTCTTGTCATGCCTCGCTCGCGACGTTGTCCTACGTATGGATGTCGGGTTTGTTCAAGATACTGATATCAGACTGTTATCGCGATCTACTCGCGTATCTATCAAGAAGCAATGACATTGTGGACTCCAAGATGTTGGTAGATCCCGATCGGATTACTCGCGGTCCCCCGATCAATTACAAAAAGGATCAAGTTTGACTTGAGAAATCCGTGAGAGAATCCAACGTCGATGACCGTCCAGTCACGATAGTGGCGAATCGCGAGCAAGGTTTCAAAAAAGAAGAGCAAAGGAAAACGGAAAGAGGAGAAAATGGGAGAGAAAAACGGAAAAGCGTACGGTCAATGTAGCGATTTCTGAATCCTCCACCACACACAAGTTCTCGTCGCTATCGCGGACGACGGTCCGACGATCGTCGTCCGACAGGTGCGCAACCGGCTAGTTAAACGAACACTAAACGAGACCGCCGAGAGCGAGGTGAGGCGAAGCCGGCAGTGCCAGCTAAGCAACATCGAACGCTGATAAACCCCTCCAACGATCATCACCGGCATGTGTACACACGTGTGCGATCAACTTGCGTGTCTCCGCGGGGGCATCCGCGCGACCTCCTCCGCGCTCTCACCCACGGAGACGCGTCCCCGCGTGGTGTCCTGCACCTGGACAAGAATGCTCGATTGCGTAATGCACCGATCATTCTCGCTCGTTCGCCAGACATCGATACGCCAGACATCGATAATTCCGCTAATAGTATTCGAATACGTCGCAGAAGCCTACGATATCATGGTTTACTCTTGCGAGCGAAAAGGATTGAATATTTGGCATTCGATATTGAAAGTATCGCCTAATGTTGGAGTATCATAAAGCTTTTCAGTGAGGATTTTTTAAAATAAAGCTTAACGAATTATCAACTTCATTTCTTAAAAAAAAAAAGTATCTAATATTTTCAAGAATTTTTTTGTATTTTAAATTTCTAAAAAAATTTTTTTTTAAATTCACAATTTCTGAAGAAAACTTATACGATCTAAAGTATTTTAAAAATATTCCAATTTTTATTAAAAAAAATTGAAGTTTTAAAAAATTATAAAAGTATTTATTAGAAATTAAGAAAAATTTTGAAATTTATACAGAAATTTTGTGCAATTGTGAAAAATTTTAAAATTCTTCACATAAGCTTTAAAATTTTTACAAATTTCAAAATTTTTAATTTTTAGATAATTTTGTAACTTTAATAAAATTTTTAAAATTTTGTAATAAAAATTAAAATACTCTTTAAAAATGTTGAGAAAATCTATATCCCTACCTTCAGATTTTGTTTTATTCAGAAATTATAAAAAAATGTTATATTTCAGAACCTACATATGTGTAAAGAATTCTCTTATAGAATTCTAAGTTTTTTTCGGTAATACAAATATCGATTGAATGCTTTTCTTTTGAACATATTAATGAAAAATTAGTACAGCGATAGAAACGATAAAGTTTTGCCTATATAAATTAATAATCATTATTGTGAAACAGGATGCAATAGTTTCGGGAAAAAATAGGAATGATTTGATTTAAGGTGTATAAGACCGAGTCATTTAAAAATAAAAATGACAATATATTAAACATTGTTTGTAGCCATTATTAACGCGTAAGCGTTAAATAGTTTTACTATTTATTATTGCTTACAAAATTATGTTCCTGCACACAGAAAGAATATTTCGAAGTATGCGAGTACTCTTAGTATCCCGCATAAAAATGTACGGTGCATTGAACGTACATACAGGCATAGAAAACAAACGCACGTGGGATTCGTACATAAACCACGCACAGCTGCAACGACATTGCAGCTGTAAATATGTACATGTCATGCGGATATGTTAAGTCGAGTTGTCATCCGCAACTTGGAAAAATTTTATTCCTACTTTCCCTTTCGCTCAAGCGAGCGACGATGTAACATCGTTGATGTCATGTATATTACATCATTGTCAAACAACACAGTCGCATTTAATTTTTGCGACTATTAGATTAAGATCATTAATTTAAGTAATATTACATATATGCATTTGTTAGAAAAATATGTAAGACAATCCTATACAAATCCTAAATCTTAATAATTTGATTTCAAAAATATATTATCTTGAAACTATTTTTGTACATTTTTTAGATATGTAATATGTGTAAATATATGTTTAACAAAATAACTAAAAAATCATAAAATATCTATTCAAATAAAATAAATAAAACGGAGTGTAACATAACTAAAATCGAGAAAGGTGGACAATAGTCATAGCAAATCTTAATGCTCAAACAATATTTCCTATGTGACTCTATATATATCTTCTAATCCTTTAAATTGCTCTTTGGTCTTGAAACACACATTTCTTAAATTAAATCAGAATAATAAAATTACAATATATATTAAATTGATAATCAATTTAATAATATTAATTCTAACTAGCATTTATAAGATCTTTCTTATCACATCCATCATAACATTAAACTGTTAATTTAATAATACTAATACTAACATTTACAAGATGTTAGCATTAATATAATCCCTCTCTCCACTTCAAAATACTATAAAGAATTTGTTGCAAAAAAATATTATCTTAGCCAGAATTAAGACGCTTCAACTGGCCAAGACATCCACATAGAATGTAAAAAGATTCAGGTTCATATCTTGCAGGATAAAGTAACATTTTTCACAACAAATTCTTTACAGTATTTTAGGATGACAGGAAGAGCAAGAAGAACAGTTTGAAAAATTAGAAAATATATAGTTACATAGAAAATATTTGGACACATAGATCCATTATAAACATTGTTAGTTTTTTCTCAATTTTAATTGTACTATACATTTCACAGTCTTTTATATAATGTAAGAATTATTAAAGTAGTTAATTGTAAATTTTTTCATAATATTAAATGCTCTTTAATTAAATTAATAAAAATAACAAAAAAAATTCTATTAAAGCAAATCTATGATTAAGTTAATGTCTAAAAATGTCTGTTTCTTCCAGAGAGCTTTATTTTAATTTTTCTTCCTGCCATCTTTAATCACATACAAAAACTCTAAACTAGAAAAATTGGTATTTTATTATCGATTGAACTACCATTGTTCTTAGTTGGTACTTAAATACTTAATAGCTCTCATATGTATCTTTAAAAAGGTATCCAATTGTTTCAACACTTAGTTTGTAAAATATGCATTCTAATAAAATGAGTCTCATATATCTATGAGAATAATATCATCATTACTTCTTTGCACAAACGTATGCAGGTTCATAAGCCAATGTAATATATAAGGAAGGGACATACAAAGACTCACATATAAGTAGTAAGGAATAGGATGGGTAGATCCAAAGGGACAGAACCACAGGCCTCTTCTAGTACCATCTCGTATGTGATGACTTAGGAAAGCAGCCAGTATCACCCAGGAAGTGTGTTCCAATAGAGGAGAATGAAAAACATTGGAGAGTGAGATAAAAAGTATCCAGAGTAAAATAGGAATGGTGGTGCAATGCAGGAAGGGCCGTTTTTGCAAGTGTGTGGCATCCTGAAAAATAGAAGATTAAAAATAAAAACAAAAAAAAAGAGAATTTATTATGAGAATTTACAAAAGTACTTATACATACAAAAAATAAATTAAGTAACAAGAATTGTGAATATTATTTATAATATATTAATTCAATTTATATTTGTGCACATAGTTTCTTCAATGACTCAATTTGATATCACGATTTAAAAACTTTATTAATAATTTACATTGTAAGTTTTAAAGAATTAAGATTGCACATTTTTTCAAATAATTTTAAATGCAAAATTTTTTCATTTATTTTTTTAAGATATCATTCAGATATCTTTTAGAAATTCTTTTAGAATCTTTGGCAAAATCTTTTTAGACATCTGGAAATATCTTAAAGCTCATTAATAAGATATCTTTTAAAGAACTACAAGATTTCAATGTTTTTTTTTTGACATTAGACGAGTTTATTTCAATGAAAGAACATTTTATACTCATATTGATAATAAATTCCATACATATGTAAGAACTAATATCAACATTACTATATTCTTCGCTTATCGTTAACGCTCACTCAAATTTCAAGGTAAATTCTTGAAAACTAATTCTCTCGAATGCCTTGCATTCGTTACTCACATGAATATGCCAACTGCGCGCCGCGATAAAATGATCCAGATCAATAAAGGACGCCAGCAGGAAGCAAGAGAATATACTGTTCAGATTGCGCACGATCGACTTTCGCGAGAGGACGACGATCAACATCCACGTGAGACCGCCTACTGTTGCGTGCGTCGCGTTGTCAAACGCCGCGCGCGCCGACTCATTCTTGCCGTGCTTGAGCCCGATGTCACCGAGAATCGAGCAAGCGCCGATCGCGCACGTTAGAAGGGCGCGTGACAAAAGGTCGCGCCACATTGCGCACGTAATTAAATCGCAACGGAATACCGCGTTTTGGATCAATTTCGGAGACGATTGTAAACCAAACACCACTACTGTTAGTCCGCCATCTTCGTTATGCGCACGGCGCGCGCAAGTGCCTCCCCCCCCCAGCCCGCCCCTCTTCGTTCGTATGGCACCAGCCTTCCTTTTTGACGATTTGGAGACTGTGTAGCCAAGTTGCGAGTTTCAAAAGTAAATGCAAGGCTCGGGACGGCGGTGGTTGTCCCGGTGGCTAATTAGGATTGATGCAATCGGCGGTTACAACAAAAATATATTTCGATAACGGACACGTTCGAACGCGTGCCCCAAATGAACTCGCGCGCGCAGGTCAACTTTCGTGGCGCACAAAACCACGAACGCAGTTTCTTTGAACTATAACCACCTTTAATAGCAATCATGAAGTCGATTATGAATTACGCAACTTGATGGAAATTACGAAAGTGAATTTAAATTAGAATATTAAGGACTACCTTCTTCACCCTTTGATTTTAATCAACGGTACCGACTCACCAGTGTGACCAACAGCAAGACTTTAATGACTTTTGGTAATACTGCTGATCGTTTACAGAGACCTCTCTGCTACGTTCCCATTTGACACCGGAAATTTATGTAGGGCTAGCTGTTCTTGGTAATATCATGTCAATGGTCAAGTTAAATTTTTCCATTCCTAGGGGAAAATTACGTTTAGCAACGCCATGTTCCGTCTATTTACGTGTATGGCTTGATAAGAGACGGGCGCTAACGCTGATTTAGGTTTGACTACGCTTTTTGTTCACTGCCAGCGAATCGTTCCCATCGGACAGTTTCTCTCAAGCGAAACTCAAGCGAGAAAGCCGTTCGGAAAGCCGTAACAATGGTAATTATTGAATTAATTAGCCGTCAATCGCTTGATTCGTCACTCTGTGAGGAAGATCGCCGGCCTCGTGCTGGATTTGAAACGATTTACGCGTCGTTTATGTGCCTCTGTTTTATTTTCGTAACGTCGATCGTCCCCCCCAGTATCGGCCATAATTATAATACACGAATGGTATAGCCGATTCTGATATTAACATGCATTGAATTCGCGATCCCCTTGTTAAGAAGACGGCGGATGGGGTTTATTTTCTTCCTTAGAAAATTCTAGAACGATTTTCGGGCGGACGAGCGAGTGGGCGGGGGGAGGGGGAGGGGGAGGGGCTGGAAGTTATTGCATCAAAAAAAGGAATGTACGTGGGGTGATAAAGATAAATTAAAAATTCGAGACAACCACAGTCATTGGTTTATAATTTATTTATTTTTATCAGATTAATTTGTTTCTAATTTTTAAGATGAGAAAAAATGGAAGGTAAATTAATCTAAGCTTAACTCTATGCACATATTGTTTTTGGTCTTCTCTATTTATATTAGGATTTTAATTAGATCTGATTAATTTTTATTGTTTTTACGAATTTTATTGTTTTTTAAGAATAAAAAAATTTCCCTCTAACTTCTTATTTATACTTAAACTTTTCTAGAAAGTATGTGTATGGTTGTTTATTTGAAAAAATTATATATAATTATAATACACGCTCTTGGTCTTTCAAAGAAAATAAACACCTTCTGTTGAATTGCATGCACAAATGGTTAAAGTTAAGCTACATTAGTAGAAATCATAAAAATAAGGCATGTCTTTCAAAGATATCTTACTCGTCCATGTAGTATAAAAAGTTTAATTACTTAAGTTTAAGATATATTTAGAATTGATATATATTATGCATTAGTTTACTAGATCAAGCAATAAATTATCTTTTCTGTCCATTTTCTTATTCAATCTATCTTTTGAATAAAAAAGAAAAAAAAGATGAGAATGGTCCAAAAAATTCAGATAAAAAACAGATCTTACTATTATCTTGTTTTTTTGTTTCATTATCAAAATAATGAATTTCTTTTTGCTTTACAGTCGGTCACTGCCAAAAGAGAGGAGTTTCGCAAGTATCTGGAGAGATCTGGTGTCATGGATGCCCTAACAAAGATACTTGTCTCACTCTATGAAGAACCTGAAAAGCCAACTGATGCTTTAGAGTATCCTTTTCTTATTAACAAAGATTTTTTTTTAATTTTATATTGTTTAGTTGAGATCTTAAAAGACAGAAATACTCAAGTTTTTAATCACGTGAAACATGAACTTGATATAGCTTTCATCCCATAGTATGCAAAAATATTTACTTTCTGATTGTGTACTATTATCAAAAACATTTAATTATTTCCTTATATATACTACAGCTATATACGTAAAAATCTTGGTGGTGTTGGAGATAATAATTCGGAAATTGACAGTTTGAAGAAAGAATTAGAGGAGTCCAAAGCTAAAATTGCTGAATTAAAAGCAACATTGGTCAAGTATGAACAAACAGATGAAGTAACAGTTGAGTAACTGTGACGGACAACATATCTTCGATCAGAGTTCATGCTAGTCTTATTATTTTTTTTGGACACTGACTTTTATTATAAGTCAGTCTGACTATGTGCCTTATTAATATAATAAAATAAGACGTTTATGAAAATTAGAATATAAGATAAATTACTAAGCTTACGTGTAAACATTCCACTACACATATATATGTCCATTTATTCATGTAATTTTGTTTAAGAAAATGATAATTTAACTGTTAGGTTATTTCTCTAAGGACAAATTTATCATGTGCAGTATTTGACATGTGTACTTAATCAATGTCAAGCGTTGTTTGTACAGAATAGATCTCAGGATTCAGAAATAAATATTTCTTTTATGTTTATTACAATATACGTATATTCTTAAATATATCATTTATTGCCTTAATCAGTATGGAATTTTTTATTGGGATTTGTACAATATATTGCAAATAAAGTCAATATGTGAAAGTAAAAAATAGTATTTTTAGTTAGCAATGTTACAAAAGTTTAGATGTATAGATGTATTTATATTGTGAGATAAATATTAATGCGTGACGAAGTTGATAATCAAATAAGTTCTAAGTCTTTTTTTGAAAATTTTAATATCTCGTGCTGCTTATTGACAAAGTTTATTCTTCGTAATGTGGTAAATATTTTGTAGTAGGTATTCTGAAATATATAAATATGTAATTAAATAAAACATTAAATACATAATGAAAAAGAGTCAAAAATAAGAGAAATTTAAATATTAAGATGAAAGGAATTGATCTCTCTCAGAAAGATTGGCTCATCGAACTGAATAGAAAGCTTTTTTATTTTCAAAAAATTACCTCTTGATTTTAGGCAAATTCAAGTACAAGATTGATAAATTTCATGTGGGTTTCGCCGCCTGTCTGCGCTTCACTTCCCAATTATAGATACGTGCCATGTTCACTTCCATAGTGGTATATTGATCTCGAACAAAGTCTAAATCATGCTCTACATATCCTAAATTCTTCTTAGCTGCCTCAATATTTTTGGTCAGCACTTCTTGCGCGTCATCTAAGGTGTATTCTAGCATGACATTAGCACCCAGCCATAAACATACTTTGTCTGTTGGCGGTATTATTGCTTTCGCGTAAACTTGTTCCGATAATAGAAATTGGGTTTCTAAACTACTCTTCTCACTCTGTAGTTTCTCAATCATCTCTAGAGACCGTTCTAGATCTGGTATCTGTGTTTTTAAGCGTCTTCGTTTGTTGACTAGGTTAAACTCCATAAACTTGTACTTTCCATGGCTCTCGTCGAGCTTTCTGAGTACCTTGTCTACAGATTCATTTTCTGGCTTTGCCATGAAAGCCTCGACATCGTCCTGAAATGTGTGACACATGAATGACAATGTGAAATCATAGAAAATTTATTGCTAAATTTGCTTTAATAAATTTTCTATAATTACAGAATATATGTACATATATTTCATTTAATAAAAAAATTATGTTTAATTATAATTATGAATGATCCAATAAAGGTAAACACAAGAATATTTTTATGCAATATACTTCAATCATATAAAGTTTAAATTAATCAGAAAACAAGATAACTAAAAAACAACAAATTTTTATAAGAATAAAATAACGAAATGGTATGACTGTTTTTGATGACCATATAAGGTTCGACAAACCGATTAAAATTTTAATTAATCAATACGTAGAAGAAATTATAATTGTCGATAACAAAACAAAGAGATTTCCTTCTCAATATCTTTATAATATTGCAGTGTATCTATTTTTTTCACGCGGAGAAAACGATTAATGAAAATTTATTGTAGAATTGAAGCAGATAAAGCCGGAATTTCAGGGAACAATAGTCCGGGTTTCAGCGAAGGTGTATGACATCCACGCGCACGTATACATAAATTAAATGTTAATAAATGCATTGCACTTACCACGAAGTCGGCCTCCGGTATACCGGCATAGGACTTCCTATCTTTACCTAACTCGATTTCCACTTTATTGTCACCGTCTTCCATCTTGATGTTCCTGTATACTCCCGAAGTGCACTCCTGTATCTCCTACTCCTGCACCGTCTCGTACCAGTGTGATGCACGATTCGCATGCTCCCCCGTACACTACCGCCAGTACATTTTTGAAATTGGTACTACATAGCATCTTATTTTATGACACTGCCGATAAAAGTGGTTCAAGTCTGTGCTAAAATCATATGAGAGCATGATTTTAGCACATGAATAAATTCTGAATGCACTGCACAATTTCCAGGCTATAAATTTATTAATCAAATATATTACGCAAAGAAATTATTTTAAAATTATAAGTTTTAAATTGTTTTAAATTCATAATGTTAAAAAATTATTATTTTATTTTTAAAACATTCTAGCGTCATAGTAATAACTGTTATAAGATAAGTGCATATATTATTCGTTGTTCAATATACGGAAAATTCATGAACGTGAATTTAAGATCAAATTACGTGAATTTAAAAGTGGCGCGTGTCGTAGTATATTATAATGTAGTGTCAATCTTGTCACGTGAAGTTGACCGCGCTAGGAGACGTACCCCTTCCCCCTTCCCCCTTCGTAATTGCATTTGCATATTTTTTTCAGAACACGGCGGATGCGGGACGGGCCGGCTCTGCAATGAGTGGCATCGCGCATCATTTAATTGGTAAATAAGTATAAGTAAACCTAGCGTTACAATTCGTTCGAGCGCGTATGTATATGTGCATACTTCTTAATATCCGTTCGAGCGATTACGACGCGAAGCGTTGTTGCACGTAGTGCATCAGTAGTGACGCGCGAATTTCACCGCCCGGCAGAGGAATCCCTTCCGCCGTATTAACTGCGTTTCTTTTCTTAACATAGTTGCAGAATGTGTCAATCGAGATCGACTTCGGGATGGATGTCGTCGCAATGTCTAATTGGTGAGCGAAACCTTCGTTAACGCACCATCATAATTTATTTGATCAATCGAAAACGTAAAAACGATGTCGCGCCGCGGCGGCGCGGCGTTATTATTATATACATATACATATACATATCAAGCAGCGCATATCAGCGCGGCATATGCTTTCTGTATGTCTAAATAATAGCAATAACTACGCTGATTAACTAATCAAGCGAAAAAAAAATGCTTTGTGGAATATTTTTTTGATAGAAGAAAAAGGATAAGTTTGGCAGAGTCATTTGGCCGCTGTTTTGTGAAATAATTTTATCCACTTATCCGATCTGTGGCGGACTCTGTTGACAATTTATAGAATCTTCTATATACCACTTATGATAACAAAACAAAAAAATTTTCAAATTTATTAACGCATTTATTTACTTTGGAATAATTCTTTATATCTTATCTTTATATTTTTTGTTATTTACTTTTTTATTCGGCTATACATATTTTGAGTTATGCAAAGTTGAAACAATAAAATGGAATTTCATTAATTTGGCTTTTTAAGTGAAATTTTTATATCAAAATATTTCTTCGATAAATCGATCGTCATTCTAAAGAGCGCTGTCTAAAAACATTAAAAACATCATTTTATACTTGTTGTTTAATGTTAAACAGAAATAAAATAATATTTTTAATGAAATTTCTAATGGCATTTCTAAAGCTTCTGAATGCAGAAAAATTCTAAATCAGGAAAATTCTAAACAATGGAAAATTAAAAATACATAATTTTGTAACAAGATACTGTGTTTCTTTTAAACTAAACTAATTTTTTTAAATTATTTTTATAGATAGCCATATTACAACTATTTTTTTCTGCCACCGATTATGCAGGGCATTAGATTTTTATAAATCACGTCTTAAATAATAAATATCTCATTACTTTGAGCATAGAATCTGCCAAACAACACTTTAACAAATGTAATCGTTCAAGTTTCAATAGAAAATATTAATTATAAACAAAATTATTCAATAAAATGAAAATGGGTGCCATTACCCTCTTCTCCTCTATAAAATATATTTATTATAATCTCTCACTATAATTATATCTAAAATATATTTTCTTTCTCTTGTATCTTTTTTAATCGAATGTAAAGAAAAATAAGAATTGAAAAACAATTAGATAGATAAAATTTTTTGCATTCTTTTTTTTTATAAAAAGTAAAGTTCAAAAAAATGAGAAAAGTATTACTTATATATAATTATATATAATAGTGTATAAAATTGTATATGTAATATATAGAATATTGTATAAATGTGCTTGCAATTATAATTTTTGTAAAGAAAATCAATGCAATAGTTATTTTTCTAATTATTTTTCAGTTATTATAATTTCTTTTTATTGTTATCTTAATTGTGTTTTTTCTATACATATGAATAAGGATGATGCAACAAAAAGAAATTACGTATTTTATATATATTTAATTATGTGTGTATTTATACTTATATTTTTGATGACATAGATTTTTTTTACCAAAAGATTAAAGCTCAATAACAAATTTTTCAAGGGCCTGCTCTCTAATGCACGATACACTTATAGCGATGATAGTCTCGATAACTACGTTCAATCTAAATTAAGGTGTCCACCCGCACCCCGTATACACTCGCGCGCGAACGGCCCAACGGACACAGCATTTATCATTAGCTCGGGGCGTGCATTCCTTCTCTCTGATACACTTTATTGGGCCTAATAGACCCGAATTATGGTGTATCGAGTAAAGCGGGGTAGATCTGGACTAGAGTTGTCTAGACGACTCGCGCCTAAAAGACGCTCTTTTTATTCGGCAATTGCATTGCATGCAAAACAAAACGGTCGCTACGAATTAACTCGCCAATTGTATAGCCAATAGTCTTGCCCTCGTGTTTGTTCAGAGCCATTTGTCCGGTTATACGAATTAAGAGTATTGCTGCTGATTTCCCAATATTGTGTAATGCGATTCTGTAAATATTTGTACGAACTCAACTTCTTCGAGAATATTGAAGTATATGCTTCTGTCTTTGTCAAACGCTGTCAACTGTATAGTTTCCCATGGTATGCCCATGTGCAGATCTAAAGTCTGTTGCTCCCCAGTTCCTTCTATCTTTATCCAATTTTCCTTATATCTGTAGAAATTAAGAGAAATATTTATAAGATTAAAATTTTATTAAAAATAATAAAAATTATATTCCATTTTTTATTTTCAATAATATATATTATTACTTTAATGCTAAAAGTCAGGTATATTTACGATCTTATAACTTAATTACATTTTTTTCTGTATTGTGTTATCAAATTTATAATTTACATTAGTTGTATTGTCTACATGAAAAATATTTGTTAATATAATGTAAACAATATGTAAATAATCTAGATATAATTTTATTTATAGTAAAATATTGATCTAAATGTTTGAAAAATCTGGCAGTATTCTGACCTGGAAAAATGAACTCCTATGCTGAGAATAAAATTGTATTTGGTTGTTACGTGACCAGTGTCCCTCTGCTCAAAACTAGTCTCCACAGAGAGGCATCTCTTGCATGCTCTTTCTCTTATCACAACATGGCACCTCCAAAGTGATCATATAATGTCACCTAATAAAAAAATAATATATAAATAAGCAAGTGATTCTGATGAAAATTTTTCTTGTAATTTGTACACAAATTGGAACATTTTTCAAAAATACATCTTTTCTTACAATTTTTCATACATGTGAATTTTAAAATATTCTGAGATTTTCCATAATTAAAAAAAAAAATAGTTTTAATTTTTTTAGATTTTATAACATTTTATCACAAATTATAGAACAAAAAATCTGATAAATCTTATGATATTTCATAATAAACATATATAAAAAATTATGAGAAAAGATTTTTTGGAATATTTTTTGGAAGTATTTTAATTTATATAAAAAAATTTGAAAGTTATAAAATTATACAAAAAATCTGAAAAATTCTCAAAAAATTACATAAAATATTCTGGACAAAATTATCACCAGAGGAAGCTTGTTGTACAAAGCAAGTGTGAGGTTTAGCATTATACCTGAATAATACAGTTCCAATCTGAATGCCTTTCTTCAACAGGGTAGCTCCAATGCCAAATAGACCAAAGCCAGTACCAAAGTAAGGATTATCAGATAAAGATTGGACATATTCAATAAATATCATGATGCAAATTGACGTTGCACAATTTGCATACAAACAGTAACATACTAACTTAACATATATTATAGATAAATTAGTAGTATTTAACTATCTTTCTCCGTGTGGAATTTATTTACAGTCATCATTGAGTCCTCTAATTACAGAAAATTATGAAAACCGATACAAAGTGTTGTCGTCCGATACAAAGTGATACAAGTCCGATGTCGTCTGCACTCTGACGTTAACATTATCTCTTTTCTATAGGAATTTTAAATATATGCTTGGAACAAATTTTTTTATTTTTTATTTGTGTCTCTTGAGACACGTGTAGTCAACGTTGGTCAACGTTTGGAACGAAGGAACGGAGATTATAGGCTTGTTTTCTATGCCTGCACTAGATTGCAATGGAACGTTCCTTCTTGCTTTCGCTAACTTTCAAACATCTACCTATTTCATTTTAAGTGTATGTACAACTAATTCAGAGAGTTCAGGAACAGAAAACAAACGATAGGTCCTACATGCACACAGCACGTGTCGCACGCTTTTAGTTCGGTTATTGACCAAGAGATGGTTATTACTTTGTTGAATATTTAAGTTAACAGCTTTATTTAAGTTAAAAGAAATGAAAAATATTACAAATTGCATAGTTTTAATTTTATAATTAAAGTTTTTTTATTAAATTTAACTTTAATGATTTCGGAGAAATGAAATTATAATGATACAAAGGTGTCTTCGTTTCTCGCAAGCACTTGTGTTTGGTGTAGTTCATATATAAACCAGAAGCACGAACTAGGCTTTCGGATCCCTGTGGGATCATGATGGGAGTAAACACCCATCATGATTGGGGATATCCGGATAGTCCGGTTCATGATTCCCGTGAGGAAGATGTTTCCTTAAACCACCTTGTCTTTCCTGCCGTTGTTGCATTTGAGAATACACACCAAGTAGTAATAGTTGTAAAAATTATTTAAGAGTTAGCTTTGAAACTCTCGGTGTATATTCCCGAACGTAACTCCTTGTCATCCGGCCATTTATAGCTTTTTCCAATAGACTGTGATAGAAAAAATCCCTGTGAATTAGAATTAACTGCGGTATAAACCGTTTAAAATTAGGAATTAGCTAAACCCTTTATCGGGCTTCATCATCTTGATGATCAATACTTGATTAAGTATTTGATTACATATAAACTTATGACTCATTTCTCCAAAATCAAATGCTAAATAAAATAATGCTTTTTATATTGTAAGTTTTAGACACAATTTATACTTGGAAAAAAACTTAATACAGAATTAATTTTAAATTATCAATGATATATAAAAAAAATTGTCAGACCATATCAGCTTCTCGTATAACCCCCAACCTGGAGGACCAGGGACTCTTCTGTAGGGGTTCCCATACCTTAGCCGAGGAGTGCCAGTTTTAGGGCGCCGGCAACTCGCCCTTTGCCCTCTTCTGTTAGCGTTACCCAGGGAGCACCACGCGGAGGTAGAAGTAGGACTTGCTAGGAAAGTGTTTTATGCGTCGTGCATGCCACACGTGCTTTTCAGAGTTTTGATGTTGTGCATCTCTCGGCAAGATACACAACCTCTGAAGCGCTCACTAGCCTTTTGCCCCCCAATAGCCATTCTCGGGTTTTTTTCTGACAGTATTAAAAATCAGATACAGTCAGAAAAAAACCTGAGAACTGAAACGGCCATTGCAGACTACTGGACCACGCTGCCAGCTGCCACGCTGGCCTTTTTTCCGTAAAGCCTAGTGCAGTGGTCAGCAGTGGTCAGACTGCAGCGGATGGCAAGCATCGAGGAGTAGACTTCGTTGATTGGCTGCTACTTGCCCAAAATTCAACAGTCTTGGATTTTGGACAAAAAGCAGCCAATCAACGAAGCTTGCTGCTTGACACTTGTCTTGTATTCTTGCAGCTTGCTGCGCGCAGTCTGTGTACTAGGCTTATGTGTGACAATAATATTTATCATAAATATTGCTGTTTGGGTTATTTATTTTATTGCTATTACTTCTAAAAAATTATTTTTGATGCCCTATGATACAACAATCTAAAAATATATATATTAATTGATAAAACTTGATTGAATCTGATTTTTAATACACTGTGGGTGTAGACGCCCCTTACGGAGAAAAACTACAAGAATACGAAAAAATTACTAGAATACTATTGAAAAACTGCAGTTTTTATATAGTATATCAATAATTTTTTCGCATTCTTGTAGTTTTTTTTTATAAGGGGCCGCCACTTCAACTTTGAACCAACTCCGATTAATTTTAATAGGAATCAACAGTGTGACCAACAGCAAGACTTTGAATGGCTTTTGGTAATATTGCTGATCATTCTTAACTTATAATTTCTTTATTTTTTATTTTTTTTAAATTTTATTATTTTTTTCTCTCTCAACACATTTTTTAAAATTATACATATGGTATGAGTATTATTATAATTTAAGAGAAAAATATAAGTATAATAAATTGTTTCTATAAATTTTGGTTTTATTTTTTGCATTACAAAACTTATATATACTATAATTATAAACTATAGCATACAAACACAATGATATAAATTATTTTCTTAAAAAGAAACAATTTAGGAAAAAGTACATACAATATTTAAATTATGTTAAATATAAAATAAAAATGTTATATTTGACTAGCAAAATAGGCGCGCGCTACGAGCGCGCTACACAACGTTTGTAATTTACAAATTACTCGATACTCACATTAACCCTTGATACACATAATTGCCAAAATCTCCACAGTGACAGTAGCACACGAAGTAAGCATGCACAGCGGGAGAACCAATATAGAATATTAATTATAATACGCTGCTATAATATTTGTATACATTGATCGAGTAATTACAAATATTTCATTTTAATGCATTAGTTTAACGACTTCTAGTTCTAAAATTATATGAAAACGTAATAATAATTCCATGAATTAAAATTATGTATCAACATAAAAATAATTCTGTATTTCTATTATGTTGCAATAATAATTTATTATATGAATTAGTCCAAACTCTCGAAATTTAAATACAATTATTGATTAGAAAACAGGCTAGTGAGAGTCAGTGCGAGTAAAGGTGCGCAATCACAAATATCGATACTAAATCATTTAAAATTATTATGTTTTGACATAAATTTTAATTATTCATTTAAACTCATAATTTTTTGAGACAATTATTTTTTAAAACGTTAATATTAGAGAACATTTCTGTTATGTTATTAAAAGGTAAAATGGCTTGCCATATTTTTCTTACACGTATTAATAGATAACTATCTCTTTTTTTTCATTTTTTTAAATATCTATGAAAAGGACGCTGCCTCTAAATCGAGAATGAACCAATCATCGTCGACCGGGAGGAATTAACTCGTTCCTGCAAGCCTCGGTGGAAAGGTCGGGAGATCGGGTACGAGATCGGTAGCGGGGGATCAACGAGAATTAATGTTTCGGGGGCGCGAGGCGCGAGTAGATCTAAAGAGCGCAGGCACGCATCGCGTTATGAGACGAGATAGCACAGATCCGTGGCACGTTCAGTTGGAAACTCAATGGCGGTTACAGGTTACCTAGGGCTTCCTGCGGAAATGGCCAATATACACCTCCGACCTCCAACTCGCTCGGCCGATCGCGCGAGCGCGAGCGTACTCGGATTGCGCTCCTGTCGTACGGACGTGCGGGTCCGTACCCCATGCCCATGTGCGTATCGCCCTGCTGTTCGCTCGACACGCACTCGTTACGGCTCATCATCGTGATCTATGCACCTACAACAAACGCTATATCCTTAATCCGTTCTACTTGGCTCGATCCTACCGCGCGTGCTGGACGGAAAAGCTAATGTTGTTACCTTGGTCTCCGTCGCTTTCCCTTCGCCAGAAAAATTATCCTGCTTTTGATCCAGTTATAAAAATCTTGCTGTCGCTAATGATTGATAATAATTTGAATAGCCACTTTATTACAGCAGAATATCTTTTGATAGAAAAATCTCGTTAAGTAAATTTTCCTTTCTTTACATATAGATATGAGTAAGTTGCTAAAATAATTTTAATTAAATTTTTGTCCCCACAACTGAGAAAAATGGTATAACATTTTATTATTATATTATATTATTTTTCTATATATGCTGCACTTGCACATGCAATTGTATTTTATTACTCATTGTGATTTCAAAGTTACATATCATTTTTTAATAATAAAATATATAATTTTTTGTAACGCAACAAATTGGATTATAAAGAGTTAAAAAAGCCTAAGTAATAATTGACAAAAATTGTTACATTGAACTATGCTGTAAAGAACACTTGTAGTGCATAGATCGCTTGTTAACTTGCAATTGATGCAATTTAACAAGTGATGTTACATTCCTAATCTGCTGTGATAAGTAATCAATGATTGTTAATGGAAGTGCTATCCATTTCTGTGGGAGATCTTCTTTTAACTCATTAAAATCCCAATGTAGACAAATAATGTAGACATATTTCTGTACGCGGCAGTTATATGACGTACCTAGACCAAGAATTCGCACATGTTCCGTCTGTCGCGAAGTCAAGCAGCGCTCGAGACATTAACGCGTTAAGACGTTAACGCAGATCTAAGTTGGACTTTTTCACAAGACCGACTCGCATTCGTATCGCATAGCTTTCCTCGTTAGCAGCGGTCTCTAGATTGGAAAATTTCTGTCTTGTCGCACCTCTGCGTGTCTCTGCATAATATTCCGTCTATTACATTTAATGTTCGGTGTATATCATGACGTTCATTTAAAAGGGTTTTCTACTTTGCTGCTATAAATTTTTAGAAGGTTTTTAAGAATTTTTTTTTTAGAAACGTAAGTAAATATTTCTGAAAATTACTTTTTGTACTTTATTTATTATTTGTTTGAAGAAAGATTTTTCCTCTTTTATTTAATAAAAATATGAATAATTTATTAATAATAATACATTTTACCAGTAACGATTCCAGATCACCCAATGGACTGAAATTAAAATCAAACGTTATTTTAATTAGAAAACTTTTGATTGTCGTCGGAAATAGTTTTTAATTTTAATCCACTGGAAGATCCGAAATTATCGATGAACCGTGCAAAAGTCAAATAGATATATTGTTAATATATTATTATTTATATTTTTTTAGTTTAATTTAGGTTTAATATAGTTTATAATTTTTTAAATAAATTGTAACTGTGCATCAAGAACCGCATTTGACTCTCATTAGCCTTTTTTAAATGTTATTATTTTTAATTCTTGAGAATTCTTTTGTATTTTTATTTAGTTTTTTACTTTAAAAAAATAAAAAATAAATTTGTAAGCAATAATAAGTAGAGGACAAAAGTAATTTCTAAAAATGTTTACCCACTTTTTTAAAAACAATTTCTAAAAATTTTTTGAAAAATCATGTGACAAAATAAAAAATCCCCTTAAAGAATATTGCAATAAACAATTAAGAGTAACGTCAATATCAATGTTATAATTTTTTATTTAACAATTTGTAATTGTTACGTACGCTTTTAAAAATATAATTGAGTAAAACAATCGCCAAAATAATTTAATTGTATTATGTGTCATTATCATTCAATTATTAGACGTTTCTTAGAATTTTCATTTAATTTAATAAAATAAAAATAATTTGTTCAATGTTGTTTCAACGTTGCAGCAACATTAACAATCAATCTAAAAAAATAAACATAGATTCAATATTGAGAAAACATTATTATTTTAACATTCAACAATTTAATGTTTTTACAATATTACATTGCAATTTGTAACATAGTAATATTGCTGCAATGGTCTGTGCTGTATGGAATAAGATATACAAGTCGAGAATCAGTAATGTATGCACGTTCTTGAAAGAACCTTAGTCTCTCCGGGTCATCGCAAAGAAAGAAGCGTCGCGTCGCTAACAATGGCATCACAAATACAGGCCCTCCGCAGATTTAATCTGTCGAAATGAATCACCATTTTGATGAGCTCACGGCTAACAAACAAGTTCACAAGAATAACAGTCGATGACAGCTAAAGGGTTCGCAAAAGCGCAAGACTGAACTTGAATTCACTGACAATTAATACGTTAACTTTTTTCTCTTAGGCGCGTTAAAAGCAATGAATAAGAAGAAAGTACACTGATCCCTCGATTTGCGCCATACCTTTTATACGCGATCTCAGTTTTATACGATCTTTTTCACGCGATCAGAAATACATATCTTTCTATGGTATTTATTAAAATTATTATATATTAACAAAGCAAGTTCTTACTCGATTGTTCCAAAAAATTTTACTTATTACATTAACCGCTTTGGAGTATAATATTGAGTACAGCTACGACATATAAAATACAAATTTATTTTTCTTAACTTTCATTATTAGTGTTTTTTATGCAAATGTGTGAAATAAATATTTTACAACATGAGTTTTTCTCTAGAGTATTTTTTTATTTTGGCAGAGATTCCAATTACATAATTCTTAACCATGTAAAAAAATCATGAGGGACCAACGTATTATATTTTCAGTTAATATAATATAAAATACTTTTATTAAATTTAGTATCTTTTATATACATTTCTCAGATGCGCTGTATGAAAATGGCACACTGAACCGGTTGCTTCTCTTCGAAGAGAATGACTTTGTTTTAGCTTCGGTTCCTTTCAGAGCTCAAGGGATGTCATTAACAAGTTCTAGGTGTCAAAGACATTTCGGAGCATTCTTCTCTGAAGGGTCCATACGAAAGAATTTCGTTTGACATTCGTTCAAATTTACTTTTTACCGCTGACGATATAGACTAAAGAACGAAAGTTGCTTAACTTTCCATTTAGCAATGAAATGTACGTGGCGTTAAATATTATCTCAAAGCATTAGTGTTCATCAACAAATATTTGAAAAGCTTTTCTAAAAAATCTATTTTGCATTACATATATTCATTTAGCTACAAAAGAAGCATTTATATACTGCGAATTGGCAGAAAGGGAACAATTTTTAATATTTTATAATTAAATTATTTATTTACATTTATTATGATAACATGTATACGACGTTTTATCACGTATACGTGTGATGTGTAAGTGATAAAACGAATTTTAAGGATTAAGAACCAAAAGAAACAGAGAAGTATGTACAGTAGTATTAAACACTGAAATATAATGTTTATTTTATCATGAAGAAGGCTATGCAAAAAAAATAAATAAAATATCGACAGACAGATTTTTTAAAATAAAATCAGTAAAAAAAGAAATTGTAATGACGAGACGATAGCGTTCCTGAAGGCTTAAAGCTGATTTAAAATTGCTTTTGACATATGAAAATGTGGCCCTGTCGAAAGTGTAAATGCACCGAGCCGAATGATCAAAGCATTCTTTGCGGTTGCGTTTCCCGCAATGTTTTATAATTACGAACGTTCGTTAAGCATCTCGAAATGCCCGAGGATGACTATCGGCCGTTGACTACTAGCGGCACGTGCGAACGGATGAATGAAAGTTTACGAGGATTGTAAGAACAGGTCAATCTGCCAATTGACCAGCCAGCCAGTAGTCGGTACCGCACCAAGGGACGGACCTCTCCGGATCGGTCTTCCCTTGCGGTCTCCGGCACCCACACAGAAGAAGCGCGCGCTCAGAGCGCGGGGTACCTTCGCCGAGGAGAATTGGTCGCAACCGGAGTGCACCGCAGATAAGGGTGCCCCACGGCATGGTGGGGGATGGTTGACTCTGGAGTGGCCATTCGGAGTCAGTTGCTCTTATGCTCGCCAGCCACGAACAGCGCGATCGCGTTGCGCGCCGCTCGGCTCGAACCGCGTGACGCGAACGTCACAGACCGTGACGAGGAATGAACAGTGTATTTCAAAGCGCGCGTGCAATAAAAAAGGAAAAAAAGAAAAACGATTGCAACAATCACGCGTTTCCGTGAAGTGACAAGTGCGATAAAGATCCACGCGAAGTTGATGGTAAATTTGCGCCCGAGTCGCAGAGAACGAGTGGCCGGAGGATCCTGCGATCTCCGCAAAGGATCGACGTTTTGGGAACAGAGAACATTTCGCAGTGCTGAAGTCGATCAAGGTGGACTTTGTGCCTGGTATCGCGAAGACAAAGTTTTTTGAACGACGCAGTTTGCTCCAGCGACGATCGCTCGAGCTTATCGCTCGATCTCTTTGCCGATCGAACGTTGAAAGGAACCGCCTGGAGAGGACTGATTACATTAGCGTGTACTATTGCCTTCGGATTGCCACCGGATGCACGCGCGTCATCGGCTCTCATCGAGAGAAACACCGCGGTTATTTGCTTATCAGCAGTTCCGCGGTTCGATCGTGAGAGACATCGCGTGGAAAAGCCTGGGAGAACAACATCGGGAGATAAATGCGCATGGAAAACAGTTTCTCTGCGATAACGAGAAAAATTGACAGCGACGTACGCGCGCATGTGCCCGCCGCGTGAAATATTTCGCGCTGGATCCCATTGTTTCCATTATTCAAATAATCCGGCAGCGGCGTCGGATTTACTCGCGATAATTGCGGAACGCGCGCTCCCCCGGGACGCCTGGCGTCGCGTCGCCTCCATTCTTCTCCGGATATTCAGCGGAAGCGGCCAATTTGGTCGCAACTCCGACGCACCTACTGATGCGATCGCTCGGCACGTGACCCCGCGGCGGCACGTGACGTAACGACGACGGGCGTCGCGACGCGTCTCGCCGAGGGATCATGCGGAGGCACCGTTTCGATTAGCGCGTCCCGTGGATCGTAGAGAAGAGGAGCGAGAGAAGCGATGACCATCGGTAGCTGAACCGCCGATCGGGAATCGCGCGGAAGCTGATCGTGCGCAAGGATCCGTTGGGGGGGAGGGGATTATTATGTTAGGAACGGGATTATGCTTCCTGCTGAGGGTGCTGGTGCTGGCAGGGGCGGCCGTCGCGCTCCTGCCGGAGGATCTGGAGGACTCCGCCGTCCCGGCCAGCCTTCAGGAGGAATGCGCTTCCAAATGCCCCAACCTGGACCTCACACAGGTAGGAAATCTCCTTCGCGCGATAACGAGTTAAATATTGGGGTGCGAGTAAACAGTTGACACTATCAAAATCCAATAATGCTAAAAGGTTTTACGTGTCGTGACGAAGAAGTTTAGGGAAAGTTTAACTTTTCCTTCCGATAAAAGTTGCGTTTTATAGAAATGGAATTCTTAGCGCTGTCGTCGATTTCATTTACCGCTACGTAAAATATTGACGAAGCAATGCTTGTGTTCAGCAGAAAGAGAGGCTTTGCCACTGTTGTAAAAAGCTTTAAGATGATTGGTTTATGCATTCAGAACTGGTAAAAATCTAAGGGTAAAAGACGTATTGTATTAAAAAATCTTACAACAGTTGCAAAGCTGTTTTCTCTGCTGAACGCAGTTATTGTCACATTCAAATTGCGTATTCTATTGTGGAGTGTATCTACCTTCAATGAGATAAGGAGCGAGCGTACTTTTTCACGAGCAAAATAAGAACCGATATCAACTGACGAATTTTGGTAACGAAGTGATAGTTTATTTACTTGACTTCAGTCTGCAGTGCGTATCAAAATTAATGGATAGCCGATAAACTGCAATGTTACGATTACGAACTGACTACGACGTTTTTGGCCTATATGGAATTTTTCGTTGTGCGTCTGTATCAGTGTTATTTATAACTATCTTTAATCACACTCATACTGTCTTGTTGTAAAAATGCGCGTTACAGTGCTTGAAACGTGATTACGTTTCTTCCAATCTAACATTAATAATAATATAACAATAATGAATATGACACGCAATCAATAAATTACTTTATTTCAAATCATTTTATTTTATCTGGAAGAACTAACAAGATTACATTCTTTTTATAGTACTCCTTAAATTAATAGAAAATTATTCTCATATAATATTATATATTATCTATATATAATTATAATTGAATATATTTAGAAGAAATATTTTAAATATTATACGTGCTTATATATATTTAATAATGTATATAAATAACACATGATATATAAAAATAACTTTTTACTAATTTAATAAAATAATTTGAAATTCTTGCTTTATATTCCTTGAAAAATATGTAATTCAATTCTTTTTTAATAAAAATATAAATTTCTTAATCACGTTATTGCAAATAGGTAAACTTTTGAACTTTGTAGAGATTTTCTCGATAGACATATAATGACGCTTTGCGTGTTCACCAGATGCTTGCCATCTAATCGGCTTTCACGTCGAGCGCGAGTATCGTTGACGCGACGTGTTAATTAATGAGGAATATTTAAAGACCATGGCGTTGTTCACGATTCTCGAAATCTATGTCGGTGAGTTGATTGAATCGCACCGGCGACCTAGTTGCATTCCTTGACGATGCAACGCACGTATGCGTATCCTTGACGCAATTTTTCCCTTCGAATTGTTAATTTGTCGGAAGTGCAAGAAACGTCAAATAGACATGCTTAGGTTTTATAGAACTCTGATATTTCTATTCCTTCACGTTTCGCAGGTATTTGAACACGACTCACTGTTCTCAGCAAAAGTATACAGTTCCGAAAGAACAGTTTTTGCTAAAATATTTAAAAATGTATCTTGATTTCAAGAATAATTTTGTTAATCCATTAAAATAATTGTATAGAACATTCAAATTGATTGCTAGAACAGTTAAATTTTTTTGCAGCAATCCTTGTCATGCTTCTCTTTATAATTAGTTTGATAATCTATAACAAAGTTATTTTGAAACCTGCCCCATACGGAAAAATATTACAAGTATACAAAAGAAATTATTAGTATATTATTGAAGAGCTGCAGTTTTTTTAACAATATATAAACAATTTTTTCGCATTTTTGTAGATTTTTTCATAAGAGTTCTTGGCTAAATTTTTTAAATGCTTCAGCAAAATCATTCCTTCCATATAGATACGTTGTAGTATTCTATAACAATCGATTACACTAGTTAAGCAAAAATATTGACAAGGAAACAACAAATATGTCGATTCATAAAGTACACAGAATATTTTTAATTTATTTTAGTGATTCTTTCTCTACAAATTTCTACCTTCTACGTTGAATTTCTATCTTTCTCAAAGCTGAAAATGAAGTAAAACAATGCCAAAAATGCTGAGGATAAGCAAAAGCATAAGTATCGAATGCACTTTGATACCGTCCTAAGCATCCCCAACTACGAGCCGAGCGACGGACGGCGGCACGAAAATGGCTGTGCGCGAGCGGCGAAGGACGTATCAATTTAAGTCCACTCTCCAGCCCGACTGTACCATTCATTAATTAACTTAACTACACGACGGCGCATCATGGCAGCCCATAAGCATAGCGTCGAGGATAAAAGACGAGCACGTAACGGATACAGGGCCATCTAATCCCTTTCTTACGGAGAAGGACGAAAACGTCGTTCTTTCGCGCGCCGCCTTCGCCGACTCGGATTATTCTTCATTACATGAATTATGATCGATTGCGTGTCGTATCGCGCACCGCAAATTCTATGCTCGAGCCTAAAAGTTTATCTGAAAATATTTATATTTTATTCACCTTTCCAACAAATCTTTCTAACATAATCTTATTAATTTATAGGAAGATTATGTATTATAGAAACGTCTCAATAAAATTTAAAAAAAAATTTTTTTTTTATTTAAAAAGTTTTATAGTATATTATTTTTTTACAACACGCACATTCGCTTTCTGACATAATTAATATTGAAAATTTTGAATAAAAGTTATTTCCTGCCAATTATTATACGTTCAATTTTTGTTGAAGAAAATATATATTTATAGTAATTAACGGTACTTTCATTTTGTTGCTTTCAAGCAGCAAAGTAAACCGGTTCATTGCGACTGCATGCGAAAGGCCTCGGCATGAAAAAGGTTTTAATCAATGCGTTTGACAATTGAGGAGAACAGAATTGGTACCAATTATCAATTTAACTCTCCTCAAAAAGATCGCCGCCAACGGGCCTTCTGGTATTCGATCATTGCTCAACTTTGTGTGCAATTTGGAGTGAAATCTCTTCTCACTCATGCGTCACCCTTATACAATAATATCAAATAAGATGAACATTTTTTTATAATTTTGTATTATTTTGACAAAAAGTAACAATAAGAAGAAATGTGTAACAATTATCTTAAAGATAAGTTTTACTATTAAACTAAAAACATATTTTATCTAATTATCGAAAAAATTAATTGCGTGAGAAATAATGTTTCATGATCGCAAGTAAAGTAATTTTAATGATTGCATCTAAGCAAATTCTTAATCATTTATCGCAATTTTGATACTCGCAATTTATCGATCACTCGCGAGGAACAGAGGCTGACCGCGCGCAAATTGACGGAAGAATTAATTTTTACTAATTTGTCTTATGACAGTTGCGCGATATTATAAGTCATCGAACTCTCACAATCCTCCTTCGTCCGCGCGCTAGCGAATCAATTATTCCGCCGCTGCTAGATAAAGGGAGAAGCGTGATCCAAAAAAAAATCACTTTCTTCGATTTCTTATCTGCGGTACATAACTCACTCTCTTACTAATCATTTTTCCTTCCTTGTTTTTCAAATGATCAAGGAAAAGCTCGTCATGCGATAACGGTTTACGTCCAGTAAACGGTTTCTTCCCGCAGGTAGAACATGTAATAATTTATAGCGCCGCGTTGATTTTTATAATCCCTATTTAATTTCTGTCTGTAGCAATTAAAAGATCAATGTAACACAAAAGAAAAACTGCAAACCGGAAAAAACTCGCTCCTTCAAAGAGCATTTTGAGATTAATGTATAGTGTATAAAATAAATTTTTTATACAATCTTTAAGTTATCAAACATTTAACCTCTGTGATAAATGTGAATAAATATAGCATCTTTTAATTACACGTTACGCTATATTCTTATATTGTTTGCAGTGCTTGCACTATTATAAAATTTTTAATTATGCTGATATGTTTTTATACAAGAAACTTTAAGTCTAGAGGAGAATATTTTTTTTCCTGCTTGAGATACAAAACAAGTTTACATAATTTATGTTGTTTAATGTCGAGACATATTGACAATCTAAGATTTGTAAAGCAGTCTCATCTGTTAAAAACGACACAAAAACGGGTGTCCGTACTAAATATACGTATAGTAAATTTCTTATCTGCCAGGGTGATGTTTAGAGGATAACCTTTAAGCTTGCATAACATCCATGAGGAATTTTTTTTTAGCCGTCTTCACTTCTTCAGCGTCGGCCCTGACGTCTCCTAATCTGGAATCAGTACGATAATTCTTACTTAACGTAATAAATAATTTATCGTTTCTTGTTGCTGCTTTCGGAATACATGATTTGTTTAATACACAGACTTTGAATACGTTGTAATATTAATGGAGATAACTAATCAAAACAGAGATATATCAATAGAATTACTGCGCAAGAGAGTAAAAAAAATTTTTAATTATTTTATAATTAAAAAATTAATTAATTAAGAGAAGTCAATCAAACTATAATTAAAAAATTACTCAATATTAAACAAAACAATTTAATTAAAAAATGTAAACTCATCCAAAAATTAAAATATAAATATCTTGAAAAAAGTAAAAATTAAAAATAAATATATTTTTAGAACAACTGTTATAATTAAATATTTTAAAAATATAAAAAATATTATTGCCAACAATTTCAGTTAATACTAACTATTAAAACGCAAGAATCATCTAAATGATGATATGATGTTTATCTTGTTTATGTAATTATTGCGTATTACATGCTCACTGCGTAGGAAAGAACTGTCAAAATTATACTACTTAAGATATTTCCTGTTACATTTGCTTACTTTCATACTAACTTGCAAGTTAATATTGGAAGCTTGTTGTTTTATAGCCTGCTGTTTAAATTACTAATTTATATGTTTAATCTTCCGCTAAGAATAAATTAATTTTTTATGTATACTATCGTAAACTATCGTAACATAATTAATCAATCCTGACTTTTTAAACTGGATAATTTAAATTCTGGAAAAATAATTCTAAGAAGTAACCCAGCAAACAAAATAACATTAGTTGACGTGTCAATGATGTCTTATTGTCTTATTGACATTCAGACATTATTAAGACGTCCTTAAGACCGTCACCTTGTTTACTGGGAATATTTTAGCATAAAAGGAAGGCAAGTAACGCACTCCTATGTTCAAAATACGGCATATTGAACAAGATTCCCCGGATTCTCGCGCGACGCGCCTGATGTTACGTCGAATATGCAGGATCGTCCGGCATGCAACATTATATGTGTAGCCATATACAATGAACTTCCTGCCGGCCACATCCTCTCACCTACAACGACGGGGTTCGCCTCGTGGCGCATCGATAATCATGTGAATTTCACCTTTAATCGTGACGCAAATCCAGAGCGCGTGACGCGCTCGATCATCCACATTACTATTCTAACGCAAGATATACGAGAGAAATCGACTTATACTCCATATAAAGATATTTTGTATAAACACTTTCTCATTTGACGAGATAAGAAGAATTGGAAGTCAATAATTTCCCGAGTCGAGGAGAAAGTGCGCGAATAACAAAAGCTTTTGTGAAATATCCAAGAAGAAGGATGAGAGTCGGCACAGTGAGACGCCTGCCCAATTTTATTAATTGGCTCTAAGGCCAGAAGTTAAGTTAAAAACATCAGTTGCCACTCGTTACCCGCTCGAAACCGTCCTGGCGACTGGTCACGAATATGTGTCAATGTATATACGCGTTTTAATTGGGATGACGTCAGTTGGAAGCGGTTGGCACCAAGTTTCCCAGGATTTGTTTAAATTAAAAAGGAATGTAACGATAACCCAGTAGAAGAGAGCAAAGTGTATATGTCTAGTTTTGACTATGAAGAAGATAATATTTTCTTATAAAAGCAAGCGGAATGTTTTGAAATACATGACAAGATCAATCGCTTATTGATGGAACAAATGCAAATCAATTATAAACAGATATTTTAGCAGGACTTTTATTCTTTGCCTTCTCAGACAGAAATCTTTGACCTATCGGCGACAGGACGCAATGGATCATCAACTTCTATGAGGGTTTTTTTCTCCCTAACTTCACGAAAACGTCCTGACCTCAGTAAAATGGATGTGGGTAGGCCCGTATGCAACTGCAGTCGGATGCATTAGAGCAAATACCGACGAAGATTAATCGCGTGTGATGACGAGGGGGAGGGGGGGGGTGACACCTCTTTTCTCAGAACTTTAAACTGCGGGAGGGTGCTTTGACTTCTGATATTTCATTTATTCCAAGATCGTTCACTTAGGGAATAAAAAAATCGTCGAGCGACGCGCCAAAAGCGCGTTTCGGTGGCAGCCTCGCAATCGCATTGGGATTAGCTGCGATGAGCTTAAGGTCAACGATAACCCAGATTCTCATCTCGTACGGCTAAACGGGGTCGGCCCGTCGCGACGACGTCATCGTCAATTTTTATTACGCTCCATTCAATTCGCGCCGCGCCAACATCGCAGATTTCATTCACGGGAAACGACCGCGACCGTCGGTGCCATTTTCGTCGGTAGTCGCATTAGTCACGCCAGGATGTACATAAACACTTAATCGCTTCCACAATTCGAATTGTCGAATTGATTTTGAGCAGAGGGCTCCAGAATGTACTGTAGGCAATTTGATCTGTCCTGCGAGACTTAATTCTTTATGAGATTATAGTATTATAATAATTTACACAGTAATATTAGGGTAGAGAACTGATATTTTGAATTTAAATCTGCGATATTCTTAAAAATGAGAAATAAAAAAATTTTTCAGGCTTTTGCAACTTTTTTTTTATTATACTTATACATATAAAGATAAGTATACCGATCTAAGTCTTTTTGCAGTCATACAATCATTGCGCAAATGTTATTTGAAGCGCATTTGAATTTTGCTAGGTGCAACTTAGATAACGTTATTAAACGTAATTAAATACAATTAAAGTGCACGTTAAACATAATTAAAATGCGAGTGATGATTATGAAATCGAAGATGGGAGAACTTCCTGGTTGTCATGTTAATAATTACAGCTTCAAACGCGATGTCTGTTCTCTCAATTCCCGACGTAATATGAGAATAATTGACTTGGTTCGTAGAAGAAAACGTTTGCGTGCATTCAAATAACATCGGTGGCATCTTTTTTAGCAAAGAAATAAAGAATATATGAGAAATCTCAAAAAATGTGATAACAAATAACAAGGCATTCCGAGACACGTGCCGTCTCATTCTAAAAAAATAATGTATCTGCAAAGTTCCAAAAGAGTATTGCAATATTGCAAAGAGACGAGCAGAGTATAATTCAGTTTAAAAAAAAAATAACATTGTCTTTTAATATTTCTCAAATTTGTTAATTTTTTTCTTTTATGTTTGTTTATAAATTTTTTGTTTTTCCGATCCTTTCGAATATCTCTTCTAATATTTGAAATTTTCAATATTTTAAACTATTCGTGGAGAATGATATATTTCGAGCGACGGGCCACCTGTTTTCATTTTGGGATTGTGATTTCCAAGAGTTTGCGTGTCCGCCGTTCTTTTCATAATATCGGTGATTTGATCGCCGAAGGCAATGCTCGATCTTAGGCCGCTGTTCCAACCGAGTGGACACCGGCCGGTGTACATCCAACACCGTGCGACCGTGCACGTTGGTGACCGCAGGTAAAAACCCGACACCTTTTACCTTAAACTTGAAACAGCGCGCCGCGCGCATGCAAAATGACATGTCCATGTCGTATTATTTTGTCGACAGGTATCAAGTGCCCGTCACTCCTTTCAATCTCACTCTAACAACTATACCATGGGGATGCTTGCTCGGTCCTTAGCAGCCTTTTTTATTATAATACTTCATTTTGCCATCGTTTATTTAAAATTTTTTTTTTAAATTCAGCTTCATTTTGCAAATAAAACAAAGGAAAAAGATAATTAAAAGAGATAATTGTCTATCAGTTTTGTCATAATATTGTCGAGTCATGTCGACACGTTAGAAGTTAGTGGTGTGCTGAGAGAAGAGTGCTGAGAGAAGGGAGAGAAGAAAATTCACAATAAGAATATATTATACACGTAAATGAGAAATGTGTATGCGTAATTATTAGCAGTACCCTGGTTGTGAGAGAAAAAGTTATTAAAAATTTTAATAAATATTCGTTTGAATAGTTGCAATAAAAATATTTATTAAATATAAATAAATGTTTATTTAGTACAATAATCACTAATTTAATATAACTATTATTTTTTTTATTGAATAAATATTTATGTTTAGTAAGTAAATATTTGATTGCAATTATTCAAACATTTATTAAAATTTATTAATTTTTTCCTCAGTATAGAAAGAACGGGATATTTCCCGGAGTCAAGAGTATTCAGATGGAATCCTAGTACGAATCGCGAACAAGCATTTCCGTATAATAGCTTTCCGTGTTTGACAACCGCTATTATTTCCGTCTTCGAGATTATGTTAGGTCGGTGGCGGGAAGACGCAACAGTTGGCCGGCGTCGTCGAGCGTGACGGAGACGTTGGACACGACGGAAGGACGTGCGGAAGAACGGGCACCTATGCATTAGTCGATTACCTTAGATCAGATAAAACCTCTCTTCTAACAGGTGATTTCCTCGGTTCCTTCTTTTTTTTTCTCTAAAACTCGTTGAAACTCGCGATGAGAGCGGAAACGCACTCGCGAAAAAGGAGTCGAGTTAACTACGGGGGTCACCCGCTTGGAATTAATTGAAGAAGACGAAGGGAACTAATCGCGAAGAAGCCGAATCATTCTGCCAAATTGCTCTTGCGATCGACGAGAGGAACGTTTTCTAGGAATTGTTTGCCAAGAGAAACGTGTTAATTGTTTCCTGTCTGTAGCTTCTTTTTTAACAAAGTAGTTTGACATATAGAAAGATATTCTGATCAGAAATAAAAAAAAATTTATAAAATTTTATAGTCATTTACGATATTTGGTACATTACAGTAACACAAATCATGAATGCGAAATCTCTTACAAATTTCTTCTCAAATTTTACATTCTATTTTATTTTCAATTTCATTTCTGTTTTTTTTTCAAAAAAGTTTGAAATAATTTGCGACAAGATAAATGCAGATTTAAAATAAGTTTAATAGAACAATTTATTCAAGGAATGTATCTGTAAAAAACTATTTGAAATAAGTATCTTGTGTAATAAGTATAAAAAAGCAAATGGTATTTAACATTTAAATACACATTTAAAAGAAAATATTTATTTCGATATGTCATGATTAAATAAGTTTTCCCTATTTCCCATTGTTTATTTTCTACTAAAAGTGCAAAATAGAAAATAACAAGATAAAATAAATAAAAAACTGCATGTATTTCATGAATATATAAATGTGACATATTTTTTTATAAATGTGTTTTAATATAAATTCTTGTCATTGTGTTTACTCATTACCAAGTAGCTAGGTTACATTTATAAATTCATAAAATACGTTTCTTATTACACGAAATGCTTATTTTTTTTTTTACAGATACGTTATTTAAATAAATATTTCTATGCCTATTTTCTGTTTCAACAAACTACTTTCTTCAGCACTGGATAGACGAGAAACGACGTAGAATTCGATAGAATTACGTCGATTAAATCGGTGTGAACTTGGTGTAACGTCCCTGAGAGATATCGACAAGCGTTGCGAAAAACAAAACATATACATTCGGCAATGAGATACCTAAAAATAAATACGTTAAAGCGCAGTCACACGTTCGAGAGGTCTCTCGATGACGCGCGAAGCGGATTGATTAATCGGGCGCAAAGTCAAACGCTCGCCGCGCCGAGAAGACGAAAGTCACGAGTGGAGTAACAAAAGAAAAAAAAAAGGATAGATCGTCGTAAAATTGATACATCCACGAGAGAAGCGAGATGGTACGCGAAAACATTATCTCCTTCTCTCGATTAACTCTTATCAGTGAACTCGCCGCGGTTGTTCGCCGGCGGTTTGTACGCGCGAGAAAAACACGCGGCGAACGTATCCGCGTTCGCGCACGATTATTGTCGCTTCCGCGAAAATTTCAGTTCGCGGCAATTTGCTGCCGTGCTCATTACCCAATTACGAAAATTCGAAGTTAAACGTACCGCCATAAGACACACGTCGCACGACCATTTGCGGGAAACGCACGTTCGTACAACTTCTTTTACGAAAGAAAAAACGGAGAAGGTACCTAATTTTAACATGGAGCTATAACGTTTAATTTGCGAAACGTTCGGTTTATGTAATGGTACCTTACTTGACCAACTAATCATGTAAATGAATGTTTACGGCTATCAGCCGCGTAAGAGGAGATTACCAAAGCATATGGCGACGTTATTTTAGAATTCAATATTTGAAGATGAATATTTAATATTTCAAAATGTTTGAAACATGAAAAAATGCTGTAATATTAATTAAAACGTAGTTTGATTCAATTAAACATCGAATCACGAGATATCATTAATATATACAGTTAATTCAACTAAATTTTATTTATTTAAATATTTTTTATTATTTTCACTGTTAATCTTTTTATTTTATTAATACTGTTTTTGCATCAATAAGATATTTCGAATTAGACTGATGTTGATTCAATAGCATTTTTTCCTCTGTGAAGGCAATTATCTTAACACCTGCTTAGCTGCCTCCCCCTCCTATTTAACCAAAATTTAATGGAAAAATAATAATGTACCAATAAATCCATAAGAAAAAAAATTTTTGCGCTCATTTCGTTTAGCCAAAAAAGAATCTTTCGTGAGGAAACTCAGTACCTGCTAATGAGCTAGATATTTTAAAAATATGACGAGAACACGACTAGAGCTCGCGCGTGAATTTCAGAAATCCCTCAACTGATTAACAGCGACCGTTCTCACAGCAATACGCATTCAATTTGCATTCCGCAGGTGGGGACCTATTCGGTAATCAAATGCGTTATGATAATTAGATGTCGGTCAAACAAATCGACGTTCAAAATTCCCATGGTGGAAACCAGCGTCTACGGTTCGCTTCGCACCCCTCCTCTCCGCTCGCGCACCCCCTTCGTCGCGGATCTCGGCGCGACCGGCTTTTTTCCAATTACTCTCGGCTCCATCGAGTGCCGGACGTGCACCTGTGCCCCGGAAATGCGTAACGTACTACAGGTGCAGCCGCTGTAACGAGCGCGCGTTATCTGTGACGTTGGAGGCGGCGAGGGGAGGGCGCCGGCCACCTTGAGGGGCGATTATATTCGGCGATTCATTCCGGCGCGTCGCGTCAAGTACACACATCGGGGGTGTCAATTGATCCGGATGGAACAGTTTAACATCTTTTAAAGACGGCAAGCGATTCAATTTATTTTCCGCCGCCCCATGCGCGTAACATAATCGCGCTCCGCTCACGCCGTTGCGTCCGACGTCTCTCTCTTTTTTTTTATGCGGTCCCTCCGTGTTCGCCGATCGCGTATCACAACGATAGACACGTCACACGATATCCTGAAAATGAACGAACTAACGTGTCGAAATCTATTTGATTCTAGCGTTAAGACAGATTCCGTGATTGTAAGAGACTTGGATTAACACGAAATGTATTTTTTATTTTAGAATCGAACGGATGACTTGAGCTCGGAGGTAGGATGCGGCGTGAGATGCAAGATCGATCAGGTAAGAAACTCCGGTAAGAAACTCCGCATCTAATCATCAAATCTCTGTTATGTGGAAAATGATTCTCTTTAGAAATCTATGCAAAGTTTCCCTTTCACCTCTACGATGATTGCTACTGTACACTGAAAGAACGGTTTTGTTGAAAAAAAAAAAATTTGGTAACTATTACCAAAGGTAATAGTTATCAAATTCTTTTTTTTCAGGCAACTAATTATTTTAATGATCCAACATAATTATTTTCATGTATTTCCAGCAAAATCGTACTCTCCATTTCTTTACGTATTATTTAACGGCATTCGGTTAATAACATCTCCTACAGTTTATACAATAAGGGAATGACAAAGTAAACTTAGATGAAAGATATAGGGAACAGCAGATGTTTCTTCTTTAATCCTAGGTTATTATCCTTAATTCTTGTCTAGGTTTGAAAGATCCAGAGTATCTTCATCTGCTCATATAGCTCAGGCAAACGTTAATATTATTATCTCATTTTTTTTTTAATCGAAACACTAAAGCTTTTTAAGACTTATATAAATTTTATTTTGGAACCATAAATGTAGGAAAAAAGTTCCGAAGATCTAACACAAGCTGAACTCTCTGAAAGCTTCCGCCCGAGTCTTCTAAATACATTGTAATCTAGGATTAGAAAGGTCGTCTTGTCCATCCCTTGGTAATAACAAAGTTCGGAGTGATAATCGGCAGTCCTGGCGGGATGGCGCGATACACGCGAATGAACGGTGCGGACGTCGGAGACGAAAACGAAGGGACAGCGGTCCCTCGTTACAATGAAAGTACTTCCGCTGGTGTCCCAGGGGGCCCCGCCGCTTCTAACTCGCGCCGATGACGGAGATGGTAAACGGCAAATAAAAAACAACGCGCGGTCGATGAATGGGACCAACAACGCGCGTAACGTACGAAGCGCATTGCGCGCGTACAAATGAAAGAATGGTCCGGTCTCTCCTCTCGCTCTCTTTCTCTCTCTTTCTCTCTCTTTCTCTCTGCTACGGCTTCGTGCTTTTAAATTGGATCGCGTACAAGTGCGACCGATGGCGGATGTCGCCAAATTACCGTGCGACTCCGGATTCACTCTCTCGCGCTTCGTCCGTCTCGCTGTCGCACTCTCTCCGCGTTTCTCTTTCAGTTCCTTTCTGCCCAAAGCGGAAGTGCAAATGAAAAAAAAACAAAAAAAAAACGGGGAAATTGGGAGAGCGACTAAAGTCGCGCGCGTGTCGCACTTCCGGTTTCTGTCACACGATCGAATAAATAAGTGCTACTGACTCTTTGTCTGACTATTTACTTTTGTTTTTAGAAAGAGGCGAGGAATCAGTTAAACGTTAAACTGTATTTGAGATTAATTCATCATGACCTAAATAATAAATCATGACCTAAATAAATAAATAAATAAAACTTTTTACAGAGATACAATTATTTTATTACAGAGAAAACTTTAAATTCTTTTTTATCTAAAATTATAAATAAAATATAAATGAATATTTTCATAGAGTTATATTTTATACAAGAATTATGAGAACAGAAAAAAATATAAAATGATTTGCCATCAGTACAGCTAGACACAATTAAAAATTATTTGCGATTAAGAGAAATTATTTTTCACTTCTCTCCGATTTGTCGTTTAAAAATCGGCAAAGATATACATTCCAGCGAGAGTGAAATATCGAAAGGGTCTTTGGGGAGCCGGAAGGATATCCAGTAACGCGTGTCTCCAGGACATGGAACGACCGGGGTAATTAACCTCATAAAGAAAGGCTAGAAAGGATCCTGGCGTGCCTAATTGTCGTGTCTCCGAAAAAAAAACATGGTCATCAATAAGCAGGGCTCGTTCGTGCCGCTCAGGATATCGCGCGCGACTCGTTTGTTGCACGCGTTGCACAGCGGGGCCTGAAAAGCGAATTACCGCGCGAATTGCGCTTAAAACGATTTCCTCCCTCAGCTCGTTTCACGGTTCGTAAGTCGCCAGTAACGCGTACGAGTAACGGATTGGGACGACGTAGGTGGAGGAAGACGCTTCGCGATACTAGCTGGATATTTACGCGCCTCGGCACGACCCACTTTAAGCCTCTGGCAAACGCGCTCTCCGATCGAGGAAGCAATTTTCAAACTTTTCATTTTAAATGATTTTTTATTGTTTACTTGCGCCTAAATTTATCGGTTATTTTAGGTCTTTTTTAAATTTTTAAAGAGCTCAATTAAAATATTTTGTTTTATTTTTTTATACGAACCAAAGAAGAAGTAAAACATTTACCGCCAATCTCGTAGAGAAATCCACCCACGTAATTAATTAATTGAATTAATTTCTGTAATCGATATAAGAGAAGTACTGCGGCGACACTTCGTCATCGCGTTCGACATTCACTCAACGAACATCAGCGAATTGACTTTACGTCTCTTCCGGTAATTTCACAGGTCGATAACGACGAATTAATGCCGCTGGAATTTCTTTTGTTCGACGCCCTCTCATTTCATTTTTGGTTCGCTCTCGGATATTAATGCAGCCTTGCATCCCCTGTTCACCTCCGGAAATATCCGTCGATGACTACTTCCGATCCCTCCGCAGAGTTTATAATTAATAAATTGCAATCGTTGTGCTCGAGGTAAAATATATAAAGCGCGCTTCTTGCGGCAAATAATAAGGTCACAAAGATATCAAAATAAATTATAGACACATTTGCGCGCTAAAATGCAGATCTATAAATAAGAAATTTTAAATTTAAAACTGCTTTCTTTACGCTTCACGTAGCATTCCCTACCTTATGTATACATTACGTATACGTTACGGGAAAAACGTAAACCACGTACAAACGATAAACACTTGCTTCCGTCTATCGTGAACCGAGAAACCAGACGGTCGAGTGTGTTTGCCTGACAATGTAGTTTAAGTGGAGGACCACTGACAGCGAGGTATCCTTACAAATGTCCCTGCTTGACAGTGGCCACTGCCAGAAGCCACTTTAACTTGCTGTGAGTGCAAAGATTGCCTGATGCTAATCATTACAACGAAAGTTCAACTATTAATACAAAATAATAAATGGAAAAAGAGCTTTATCATTAAAGATCGCTTTATATTATTGAATTTTCATATAATCGTTTTCATTATTATTGAAAAACAAACATTTTAATAAGTATGAACAAATACAAAAACGTGATAATTTTTTATATTGCAATGCTTAAACAAGTATGAACAAATACAAATATACCTAATAATTTTTTATACTATATTTATTTTTATATAAGATATCTTAATAAGTACCTAACATAATAATATATAAAGCGATAACAAAAAGAATAGAAAATTATTAGAGATAATCAGTACAAGACACAAGAAGATCTTTTAACAGAATCTATTGAAAGATTTGACATCGGTCAGCAGTTGCGTGTAAATTAGCAGCTCGTTATAAAGACATTACTTAAAGAAAATGATCCGAGGCGTCGTATTCGTTACCCTTTTTCCTCTCTGCTCGTCTACGGTCGCCAGAGTCAGACTGAAAGCGGTAAATGGGGTTAAAGCAAAACGAGGAGAGGACAGATAAATGCTCGTCCGTGGTAGGACAAAGATCTACGATCTACGGGGAGCCGCGTGTGTGGAGGGAGGACCCAGCTGGGGGCATAATACCCGGTGAGGATTTAATGAGGAAGTGAGAAATTAGCGGCCGCTGCGCCGAGCCACTCGGCTCAGCCGTTTTCTACCGTTTGATAGTTTTGTCAACCCCTATTGTGTGAATGGCTTAGATCGTTTAAAAACCCATGTTTAATAAGTTACGTCGAATTAAAACGCCCAGATGGTCGTTACCGGGAATTAAATCTCGAGATCCGTACATCCTTCGCTTCATGGAAGACCGATACTTTTTAAGGAACAAAAAAAAAAAGAAATCGATAACGATCTGCTAAAAATAAGCTGTAAATTAATCAAAATCAACGAAAAGGGCGAAGAGTTGTACAACGATGTCACCGCGGTCATAAATTAGATAACACATTAATCAACAGTTTTTTTTCAGCGTGAGTACTCGCGCGATAAGGAAACGTAAGTAAAATAAAGCATTTTATGTTTTTGCGTGGTTTCTACAGAGTCACAAATTTTGATGTCACATTCGAACATTTCCTTTCAAACGTGCAAATTTTCTCGTTATTTGTACACTTGAACATTCGTACGTCATCGCATGTATATAAATAATTTGTTTAAATTTAAATTTAAGTAAATAAACTTAATTTCAATTATTTGAATGATTTCTAAACTTTACATACTTCACAACATAATAACAATTAAACTTGAAAACTCGCTATTTATTACTTTGAAACATATTAAAATCTCTAAATACTGCTGACATAATTCTACGCAATTAATGAAAAAACAATTTTAATTATAGCAGCAATTAACAAATACAATTTGAGATGTGACACTTGCTGGCTGATGATTTACCAGAACTGTTGTACAGCTTCAGCGTCAAATGATTATTAATAATGTTTATCGAGTGCTGAAGGTTCTTTTCCTTCTACTTTTCATACGAGCTGACCTATGTGATACCCTCGAATACCACCATACGCGCACGCGTTGTTATGAGCGTATAACACGACTCGAGCAACTCGAAAGTTCGTCTACAGTTCACGCGCTAAAGACTTGCGTCTTTTTTTTTTTTTAATACAAATACGAAGCAACCGCCTTTAATGTGCGCATTGAGAGATGAAACAACAATTAAAACGGTTAATGAAGACTAAACATAGGGTTATTATTAAAAGAACTGTTTGAACGCGCTTATACGTTTTTTTTTTATGGTTTGGATTCTTTATCTTTTTTAATACTTAAGTACAATCTTTTATTGAAAATATAATACCAAAATATGTAAAACGTTTAATACATCGATAATTGTAATTTTGTAGAGAGAGCATTCGTGTACACATCGTTCATTGTATATGTTTTGACAGTAAACACGCGTGATGTAAGACAGCGACAAAAAGTGTTGATTGAGAAATATCAAGCCATATCTCAGAATATTTTATTAAATTTTATTTTCTGGATTCAATTAATGTATATTTTTCAGAGAGATTGGCTTAAAATACAATAAAATTTAACAGAAATTAATTCGTAATTGAGTTTTAATTAATTTTAATAGTAAGATTAGATAAATAGTAAAAGTACGTCACAGCTCGTTCAAGGAAATTAGGTTTCTCGTACGATGCAATTTACTTATGATTCTGCAATGTCGAGTGCAGTATTATTTATATGCGGCGCCTCTCGAACTAAGCGGAGTGTCGATCAGTCTGCCAATTGCTAAATAGCACCTCTTATATATCCGGACGTTAAAATAGATCTTCCACTATATATTACGAAATTACATTTATTTATCGCTGAGGCTGATAAAAGTTGTGACGACAGAATGAAAAGAAAAATCCGAGAATTAAAAAAAGTGACTTTTTTGTAAAAAGTAGCAAAAGAACGAATTTTTACTAAAAATTTAGCTGGGTATAAAACTAAAAATAATTTCGTGAGACCATCAAAATAGTTATATAAGATGCTTAAACTGATTGCTAGAAAGTCAAAACTTTGCAGTTTTATTATGCTTGAGCGTAATTATGTTGATGGTCTAATAAAATTATTTTTAGTTCTATATGCAGCTAAATTTCTAAACACTTTATCAAAACCGTCCCTTTCCATGTACTATTTCAATTAAAATCTCTATGATGGAAACTACGAAAGTAAACGTTATCTTAATCTTATTAGTTGCGCAATTTAAAAAAAAAGTGGCAGCGATGATGAAACAGTTCCAAACAAATATACAGATCTACTGAGGCCTGCACTCGAGACACTCGAGACGAGTCGCTTCTGTAAGTTCGGTATATTTATACTTTCCATTCAAATCGCATTTTCTGTAATGTTTTCTTTAGAAACTCAACAACACTTACATTCTTATTTGGTATATTGACAAAAGAAATTTCTCACGCAAAAGAACAAATCCAAAACAAAATAAGCAGTGAGATTAAAATTCATTTATTATTAATCAGTCACTGTTGGATCCATTATTGGTCATTTATATTTCGCGTAATTAATTAATTAATTTATTCATCTGTTGCATAATAATATTCAAAATTCAGTGTAATATTAACTTTGTATATAAACAAATTAAATTAATACGAAAATCAATAAGTAATAAAGATATATTATGCGTCAACATATATCAATTAAATTACAATAAAATGGTTCAGAGAAGCTCTCGCATTTAATTATTTTTATTTGATGTGAAGCTTCTCTTAGAGACTATTTTCGAAAGGCTTTTGTGGACAAAAGGACTGCATCGGTAAACCACAAGATAAACAACGTGCACTGGCGCAGTGGAAGCTGAGCCGTACGCGTCCTCGGCTACAGTTGGCTTGTTGTCGACGACAAATGCCCACATCCTCTCGTGCAGAAAGTTAATGCGTTAAACTTCAGTTCGCAAATCCATGCCCGACATGGTACCACGCAATGAGCGTCTTATGAACGTGGGCGTTACTTGAGACACGTGCCACGCAGCTCGAGATCGGACGCGGCCACGAAAAATTACGGTTTCGCCACGTAGCGGCACGACGAGTTATGTCACTTCGCTCCGGATAACGTGATCCATTGTTCAACCACTTCCGGAGCTATACTTTAGCGAATTGTAGAACGCTCGACGACCTTCGGCGGAAGAATGCACACCGGACAAACTGATTTTTTACAAATTTGATGTACACGCGTAGAGCGTTTCATTGTTTGCTCGGAACATGAAATGTACGTACAGATGAAACGGTAAAGTGTATTTAGATGATTGTATGAATATTGTATGCATCCACGAAAAATTTTAATAATAAAAATGAGTAGCATAAAAATTAAAGAAAATTCTCGTAAAATATTGCTTTCGTTTTAGGCATTTTCAAAAGAGAAAGATAAAAGTCGTTTTCATTTGTCAAATTAGACGCTGCAATATAACATTAATCACATAGATACCTAAATTCATCGAGTTCTGAAAGATAATTTACATCGTTTTAAAAATGAGGGGACTTGCATAAAGATAAAGTGCGTACAAACTTAAAAAGATACTTTACCTCTTATATAGGATAAAATAGATATCGCATTAACTAGTGCATTAACAAAGCTTATTCGCGCGAAAACAATGTTCAAAAAATTTAAATTAAAGTTTAATAAAAAGAAACCCACGAGAGAGAAGAACACAATTCTTCTACTGTATTGAGAAGAAGATCTGAGGGTTGATCACGTAACTTTTTCCCTAGGGTGGAAAGGTGAAAAGTGAAATCTCTAACCATTGAAGTTAATAGTTAAAGATTTCACTTTTTACCTTTCCACCCTAGGGAAAAAGTTACGTGATCGACCCCCAAATATTGGGGGTCGATCACTTGTCTTCTACATTTATGGTTCAGAACCTTTTGCAAGAAGACTGAGTTCGCTCCTTTTACTAGTACTAGTACGTAAAATTAGGATATCTCTACTGTCGTTCTCTTATCTTTATGTTTATTGTTGCAGTGTACGAAAGGCTGTGAAGCATGGGAACAGGCGCTCGACACAAGCTGCCAAGCTGTTTGCGTTAGTATCGCTGCCATTTTTATTTTTATGACATTTATTATCGAGGAAACTTACGTAAAAGTCGCACTACGCTTGTAACGTAGTTTTTTTGCACAGCTAGTTTTACGTAGTATTGTTTTTTTTTAATTTTAAACACAAACGTTAATGTTAGCCCGTATGTATGTTCACAGAACGGAACGCAGGAATTGTTACCGCCGAAGGAATTGTATTGCGTTTTGGGCTGCCACGATGCATTAAATCGTTACTTTCAGCAGCTCAAAGGTAAGTGTGTCTTTCGAAACATTAGTTAAGAATTATGCATTATTCGCAAATTTTATCGATAATAGTACGTATATAACAAACTTATGTATCATATATATATATATATATATATATATATATATATGAGAATAAATTATCATATATATATATATATATATATATATATATATGAGAATAAAATTATTAAATTACTATTGGAAATTTTATCAGAATAAAGAACAGTTTTATTTGTTGTCAATGCAAGACAGTATTGCTTCAAACTTACAGTTAAATATCACTCTTGTATGCAACGTTCATATAAAAAACACTTGTGTGAAGAGAAGTAATATAACATAATATTTATGTTTAAGAAACACATATCGTCGACTCCATGTTTCTCTTTTTTTACTCCTTTTTTTCTACGTTATTACGTGAGGCACTGTTCTTTAATATACTTGGAGAATATTATTGTCGTCGTAAACTAATTTTAATTCGGACTTGGATAAAAGACGCTTAAAATTATATCTTCAAGCACAATATAATAATCATCTTCATATAATCAACTTTAAGCTCTTATTTTTTTATGCTGGTTCGCCAGCATTATTTCTAAAAATTCGCAAATTCCTTAGTGTAATGATCGAAAGAGGCGATATCGAGCGGCACTTCGTCGTAATGATCAAAATTGCTGGTATCACCGCTATTAGAGCAATGGGGAATAAAGCTCGGCTGCACCTTCTGATGATAAATCTCGATCCAGTCGATAGATTGAAACCACCGGTGTCTCTTGATGTCCATACTGCCGTCTTTCAAATTGCCGTATCTTCTCGTCAGATCCACTTGCAAGATATTCTTCAGTATATCTCTCAGTTCTTCGCCAAAGTGATGCGCGAATTTGTACTTGCCCGCGACAATTTTCTCGTAGATCTTCATGGGATCGTGTGCATAGAAAGGTGGATATCCAGCGTTCATCTCGTAAATCAGCACACCAAAACTCCACCAGTCGACGGCCTTGCCGTAGCCTTTCGAGAGAATCACTTCGGGCGCTAGATATTCTGGCGTGCCACACAACGTCCACGTACGACCGTCCACCATCTTGCAGAAACCGAAGTCAGTCATCCTGATATAGCCGGTAGTCTGTATCAGGATGTTTTCCGGTTTCAGGTCTCGGTAGATGAGGCTGCAGTGGTGCAGGTATTCTAAGGCTAAGACCACTTGAGCGGCGTAGAACCTCGCCAGAGATTCGTCAAACTTTCCCATACGCCTGAGATGGGTGAACATCTCACCACCTTGCGCGAATGGCAACACCATGTACACGTACGAGTTGTCCTTGAAATAGAAATTTTAAATAAAGCACGTTGATGCGTTCTATTTCACGAGAACATTTTGGGTATTAATCAAATAAAATGAATAATTCAATTTCTCGTTAAAAAAAAAAAAAGTTGTCTAAGTGTATTCATGAGATTCGAAGGATTAACAATGTCGTTACTTCGATTCTCGATCCTTGCCTTGAAGCAAAACTCCATGAAGACCATAAAGGGGAAGCTAATCGATTGCAGGATCCGCTTTTCGTTACGCGTGTGATCCACTTGCTTCGTCTTTACGAGTTTCGCTTTGTCGAGGATCTTCATGGCGTAATACTCGGATGTCAATTTGTGCTTGACGAGAACGACGCGACCGAAGGCACCGGTGCCGACGGTTCGGAAACGCTCGAAGTCATCTGGCTTCGCGTTGTCATCCAATTGCGTTTTCCACTTTTCCATAAATGTCGTCTTCAAATCGTTCAGAATCTCGTCGTATTCCTTGAACATTCGTTCTTTTTCGGTGTCGACCATTCGTGTATTAGGTATTCAGCATCTAACGATTTAACGATTCACTTTCGAATTGGAGGGTTAAGATGATGTGACATGACATGACATATTGTTTTAAGATTGCTCTGCGTGACGATATGATCGTACATTGTTTTCTCTATTGCAATATTTAATTTTATTGGTCATTATTTATAGATACATATGCGTGTGTATGCGTGTGTGTATGCGTGTCTCTATAATGTACTGTATTATTATTACTGCTACATATTATACGACAACAGCGTTCCAACAAGCTTATGCACATCCAAATCCTTTGCTGCATTCATGAGTAGATTTGTATAAAGTTTATCATACGTCTCGTACACTAGCAGATCCAATTGATTGAAACTGCAATTAGAGAATACAGTTTTAGCTCACTTTTATATCGATTTAATTTCAGCTTATACACGCATATGAGAAAGTATTACAACAATTTTTTTCTTCATATATTTACAATGTATGTGCAGATGGAAGTTTGTCTGTTGACCTGTCTTCTCTGTGAATTTGGAACTTTTGTATGCAATTCATGCTTTCTAACACAGAAAAATCTTGTAACGACACTTTGGACGTAACGAATTGTAAGAACTTCGCACGATCCGCTTGAAAAGCAACGCAACGATATAAGAAAATTTAAGAAATTCTAGATAAAATAAAGATGAAAATCAAAAATAATAAAATTAAGATTTTGTTTTTTAATTATAAATGTTTAAATATTCACGTGCACTTTTCACGTGAACATTTACACATTTATAATTAAAAAATAAAGCCTCGTTTTCAATTTTGTTATTTTATCATCTAGAATCACTCTTTAAATTTTTTTCTCATGTGTGTCACTGTTGCTGACACACATGCACGTATGTATCTGTAGAAAACAAAAAAAAAATTAAATATCTATTTGCGCCTTACTTTAGTGAAGTCTCCCCTAAACTAAATGAAAAAATCTTTTTAATAAACAGCGGAAATCGGCATTCCACCGGCGCCGGCGTTGGTCGCGGATTCGTTGACGGCGACGTCGCTCAGCCTCGAATGGAAAGGCGTAGACATAGACAGACGCGCTGGTGGCATTTCGTACTTGGTGCAATGGAGATACGAAGAACTAGCTGAGACATGGCAGTATTGCCGGAATCAATCATGGGGTGAAGGTGATCAGATACTGGTCGAGAACCTGCAACCGTACACTAAGTACAGGGTACGTAAGGACAAAAAGAGAGTCAGACAGAATTATGTTTTACACTAGAAGCAAAATGGTTGAACATGGTGGAAATGACAAAGTTACAAGCAGGATCAATCTTATTGTATTTACTCGTAATACTTAAGCGAATCACTATGTTGATATATAATTACATAACGAAACATAAAATAATGTCCGCTATCCTCGAAAGAGTCCGCAAACGCATATTAATCTAGATTCGATGTAGACTTTAGGTGGATGCTCTTAGACTTTAGGTGGATATGCTCATAAACTGTGTATTGAGCCGTTTCTTTCTTTATTCCCTTCCTCATGAAAAAAAAAACGCTGGCGTTTGCAGTTTCGCGTAGCGCTGCTCCTGAAATCGTCTCAGCACAATCCAGAGCCGATCGTCTCAGCGCCGAGCGTGGTAATATTAACGCGCCCGACCGGTCTACCTACATCAGCACCGGTAATTGTAAGAGCGGCGGCGGTAGATAGCTACCGCGTCTCTGTGTCTTGGGAACCAGGCCCATTTCCGAACGGGCCACTTTTGTCCTATGTCCTGCGTCTGCAAGGGGTTGAACACTCCCAGCTTAAGGTACACGCCACGCCAGAATCGTACATAGTCTACAGACACGTTTATTCTGTGACAGAACTTTTGGCATACGCATCGACGTGTCTTTCGCGTACTTCTTTCTTCGTGTGCACAAGCACTTCCTCTTTTCTTTCAGTTGTGTGCACCTTCACAGCCGACATTTTCGCGCGCTCGCAAAGCGCGTCGGCGTCGTCACGCTTTGCTGTAATATCTAACTGTTGTTGTTTGCAAAAGAGCAATGTGCAACTGGTTCTGCAAGATAGACTCCGTTATCCCGTTTAAAGAGAATTCATTGGCCGCGTTAATTGAATTTTAGTCGTACATTGTTGTAAATGCCTGCGGTATTCACAATATTTAATTAATATTCAAATATTTGACATGGTGCTAAGAATTGAAGCCAATGAATTTTACTTCTTACCTTTCCGCTTTTCATGTTGCATACTAATATTAATTTGCAGAGAATGAATGCTTTAATGATGCTGCTCAATGCGCTTGTATTTAATAATAAAATTTCTTAATATTTAGAAAGCGTATTTTTTTATTTACACAAATATAACAATTTGATTATTTTACTGCGGAAAAAATTAATGAACCGCATATCGTAAAATTTCTATTATTTGTACATACCCGCCCAATGCTTTAATGCCTATATCTTTATAAATTATGTTATTATCCCGTAACATTAGTCTGACAACTTGCACGAACCAGATCATCTGCGAAAGTTTCTGGCATGGCGTTCTGTTACTTTCCCAACTGCTATCTACTTCCTAGCAAGGGATTCGATAGGACGGTGGGTTTTTATGGCCTATACGATATACGTTATATTTTATTGACAGGATATTCCAGTCTCCGAGAACACCGATCACTACATGTTTCAAAACCTGAAACCTAATCAGAATTATTCTGTCAGCGTGACTATGAGAAACGGTGTCGGCGAGGGTCCCCCTGCAACTATTTATATTTCTACGACCCCAGAACCTACCGGTAAGAATTGAATTTAATGTTTTTAAGTTGACTTCAAGACCTTTTTCATATCTGCACTCAAGATCAATTAAATATCGTCATTTGTTGAAATCCTATAACTTTTATATATGAAACATTGTTTTCAGATGCATTGATTTCAAGATATTTTAATGGTTCCTTTTTCCTTGCTTTACATTTAATATTAATAAAAATAATTTATAACATGATGAATTTAATTTTTAAGAAAGAGAGAATCGTTTAATAGTAAAAATATGAATCATTCTCTCTGCCGAAAAGATGCAGACACTCCATACAAAACAATTTAATATCGTCAATCTTATTATTTTGCTGATTAAATTCAAACAGTTGTAAACTTTATATTTTTTAATTATTGCACACTTTTATATTATTTAATCATCAAATATTGTAATTACGTCCTCAATTTCAAAATTTAGGTTTCTAAAATAATTAATAAAATGAATTTTAGTCAAGGACACTCAACAACCGATTCTCATCCTCGGTGGTGAGCACATGGTCATGAAGCAGGGCACCGATATGTTGGACGAGCCCAGCGTCATATATGAGACTGAGAGTGTGATCCGCGGAGTTGCGATACACGTGGCGTCCGCTCAATTATTCGTTTCCACTTTGACGGGTTACGTATATCGAACTTCGATCATCGAGCGATCCACGCCGAAGGCCATTTTGAGCCCGGACGGAATGAACTTCAAACCTTTAAGTCTTTCCGTCGACTGGCTGAATCTTCATCTGTACGTCTTGGGAGAAGTAAAACACACGAAGACGGTGTGGCAGATAGCCAGATGCAACTTGGATGGCAAGAGTCTGACAGTGGCCATAGCAGGATTTTCAACCCGACCCTCGCATATCGAGGTCGATCCTTACAACGGATACCTCTTCTGGGTCACTAAAGCGGGACTGTTCAGATTAGATTTGGCCGACATCAGCAACGGTATAAAACACGAGGTAAATACCGGTTATTTCCATTTGTCATTATTTGTCGCTTTTGAACCTTTTACTTCCTTTATCTAAGTGACGCAAAATTTTTGTGTATTTAAAATCGATTAATTGTTTTAATGTATTCTCTCAATAGCTTTAATCTTTTTACTTTTTTTAGAGAAAATTTTTAAAAATATATTTTGTGTCATGACATTAATATATTGTAAAATAGATAATTTTATTAAAACAATTTTGCTAATACTTTTTTTCTAGGTTCAGCCATATTTAATTCTCGAGGATGCTCATTTGGGTGCTTTTACGGTAGATCATACGAATTTCCGATTACTTGTTCCTCATCACATTAAGAACACAGTGATATCCGTATCATTGGATGGTCGCGAAGTCGTTGATCTTCGCTCCAACACACAGAAGCCAAAATTCACTAACGTTGTTTCTCTGGCCATGGCAAATGGACTGTTTTACTGGACCAATGGCGATGAGGTTCTTACTGAAGGCTATCATGCTGGGCAAAACAGATACTTCCACAATTCCTATCCTGACAAGTAAAATATTTTTTTCCAACAGATTGGCTGAAAAAGATTTTATATGAAAATTTTATGTTTAACTGAAAAATTAAAACATTAATTGTATTTGATAAAATCTATTTTAATAAAAATGTTCTTTCCTTCAGATCCAACACCTCCTTCGTAACCGTGTTGATGAATGCAAATCAGCCAGTTCCCGTCCCGGTGAATCCACCCACCGGAGTGCAAGCTGTTCTTGGGGCGGAGAGGGCAAAGGTTTCGTGGCAAGCTCCTCATTTATTGGGTGGCCAGGGAAAAGGCGCCTGGCAAAACTGGTCATACGAACTCGAGATCAAGGACGAGACTACTGGCGAAACTATCCATCAGAAAGGTATCGCCGGATCGTCTCACACCGTTCATAATTTGCGAGAAAGAACGGAGTACTCGATCAAAGCCGCGGCTTACACGAGCGCCGGCAGAGGACCGTGGTCCACAGAGTTCCGGGGGCGAACCTTAAGGTAACAGGGATAAATAACTTTATTTAAGAAAATTTAACAGTAATAAACAATAAATTGACTTATTACAAGTTTATTTGAGAGATTTTGGATACTTTCAAATATTTCAGAAAAATTACACCTAGATACAATATTTTTTCAGTTGCTCCTTTTGTAGAAACTATATATATGCAGTATTTATGTTTAAAAATGCTTTTCACTTTACCTTAATCATTTCAATTAAATAATTTGTACATTTAGATATGGTTCGCATGCATCTATCTTGTGGTCGTCGAACGAAGGAATTTTGAGAAGCGATGTAACCGGCGAAAATATCGACACGCTAGTTAACAAAGCAATTCTGAAGGAATCCGAGGACGAATTTCATATCGTCGATGTTAGTTGGTACAAGGACGTGTTGTATATAGTGGGAAATAATTCCGCGCTGTATCGTTACAATGTCAGCAATCATCAGAAGACCAAGCTCAATATACATTCGGTGGGAAGCGTCGCCGTGGACTGGATATCGAAGAAGCTATATTGGGCAAATCCAAAACAGCAAATTGTAACTATAATTAAATTTTCAACTTTCAAATGCCTAGGCTTTAGTTTAAAGTGAATTAGCTACTAAATCTCATTTTTTTAATATTTTAAAAAATTAAAAAAAATATTCGACAAAATATATTGGGTTAAGTACATTATAAAATTTTATGATTATTATTTGAATTTTTAGTGACTGTAAAATTTTCATATTTTTTTTTATATTTCATAAAGCAATATATTATTTCTGGCATACAGATAACAAGAGCGAACCTAAACGGATCTCAGCAAGAACCGATGTCTATCTTAGCAATTGTAAAAGAGCTCATGATCGACTCTCTCGAGGCTTATTTGTATTGGTCCACTGGTCATGCCGTGGAAGTTGCGCGATTGAACGGACAAGACAGGAGATACTATCATTTGGATGAAATTTTCAATGGCAAGCAAGTGATGGGATTAACTCTTGACACCGAAAATAGATATGTCTATTGGATTGTTCGAAGCTACGAAAGCGGATCCATCGTCTATCGTGCACCTACGTCCGAAAGAATTCCAATGAGTGATAAAATCATTCCGGAAAAGGTTACTTTATGCATTCAATTGATTATTATATATGTATCATTATTTCAAATAATAAAATTATAGATCTCTTCGAGGACTAATAAATATTCATCAATAATATGTACAATAACATAATAATTAAACAGTAATAAAATAAAATAAATAATTAAAAATGAAAATAATATATTTAATTAATAAACAATAAATAATAAATTTTCAATTCAAGATTTCTGCTTTGCAACATCCAAATATGCAAGGACCTTTGTGCTATTTTTCCGAACACCTGCTGTGGCTGCAAGACGACAGAAACGCGGTGATTGGTGATCTCTTCGGTCAGAACACTGCTGTAATCAACGGGATTACTGTGTCCGGCTTGTATATGGTGGCTGTTATGGATCCTGCGCTTCATCAATACCCGAAAAATTTGACGTCGGAAACCGTGGTGGTTCTGCCGAATGCAGTCGATTTCGAGAGCATAAGAGTTGAAGGGACGTGGAGGAACTTCAACATATCATGGGATCCCGTGAAGAATATCAACTACGGAACGGTGTTTTACGAAGTAAAATTCGCGGATTACATTAATACAAGTTCAAACCCGGAAATCACGACTGAAACGACAATGCCCTACAACAACTCAGATCAGATTCTGCCATATTCCGTCCTGGAAGTTACCGTGAAGGCATTTACTTATTGGGAAACGGCGCCCCATTCTCGGAAAATCTTGAGATCGCCACAGAGCGTGCCTACCCAGCCAACATCTCCTAGAGCATTCGTGGAATTTTACAAACAAGTACTAAGCAACAACGTCGACATTTTTGTGATATTTAGGTAAAAAATTTAGAATCCCATCTGCATACTCTTATTTCTTTTAGACAAAAACTAACTTTATTACTTTATTTCTTTACAGATGGGATAAACCCGAGTTTACAAATGGAGTAATTCAAGGATACATGGTCCAGTGTTGGTTCATAGAGAACCAGAAGAGAGTATCAATCTGCGACGACTGCAGCATCCCAGCTACGGAACGAAAATTCACAGTGCACAATCTGAGATCCGACACGACTTATTACTTCAAAGTACGAGCGCATACTGAGATTGGTGCTGGTCCTTATACAGATCCAATCAACGTGTCGACCACATATGAAAATCCGGTGCCAGAATTATTGGTCGCCACGGCGGACGCTGTGAAGATATCAGATCTAGACAGAGAAATCAATTACACGCTCACCAGGCATATCGCGACAGAGGTCAATTACCTGACGGCGGAGAATAAAATCTACTGGATCAGCGAGATGCGGGAGCTGGTGACATCAGAGATGAATGGAGCCAATGCAACGAAAATACTCGCTCTAAATAATACTGCGCACAGCCTCTGCATCGATTGGGTAGCAAGAAATTTGTATTGGGTAGAACAAGAATATAGCAAGGATGAGCCTTGGACAATCAGCAGCAGCTACATCATGAGATTAGATTTAACAATGTGGCAAGCAGGGATAGTAAAATATGACAATATCTTAAGGAGAGGAGGACGTATTCCGATTTTAGATATGCTGCCGTCTCTAGGGTAAATCAATTTTCATCACATTATTTATTTATAGTTATAGTTATTCTTTTAATTAATCAGTATACTAATTATTGTAATCAAAACAATAAATTACAGAATAATAAAGTAACATAAATTGTATAAAGAGAAAATATATAATTCCTATTATAATTATTTTAAAATAATATTTTAAACTAATAATATTTTAAACAATTAAATAAATTGAACTAATTTTCCAGATCTTTATATTGGATTGAAGCGAATGAAGCAAATACGATAATGCAGTCGGATCTCGAGGGAAAAAATGTACAATACTTTTTCAGAAACAATGATAGCACGTGTACCTGTCCATATAAGCCATCACAAATATCCACACTGACAATTGACAAAACCAATATTCAAAAACCGATGATGTATTGGATATCGGACGGGCACTTAAATGTAGCTGATATTTTTGGTTGTGCGTGCAATGTAGTATTAAGGGCAAGTTTCAAAACAGCGACTCTGACAGCGTTTCTCACGGTTGACAAAATGAATATTTACTGGTCCAACGAAACAAAGGACCAAATCTATTTTTTGAAAAAGGAGCATTTCTTCTTGGCGGACAAGGAAAACGCATCTACACCGACGGTGAAAAGCTTTTACCTGCCTAACGTACATCGGATCAGAGCCTTGGGTAAATCTTTGCAACCTTATCCCAGCGCGAAGTGCCTGATACCCCGTCAAACGAGCTACTACGTGAAGAGAGTGAGCGAAACAGCGAACAGTATCGTCGTCAGTCTTCCGGAACCGCATCCTGAATACGGATGTCAGAAGTATAATTTACCCACCACGCAGTACACCATCCACGTATCTCACTGTTCAAAGAATGAACCCAATATGTGCGAGGAGATTAGGGTGCAGACATACAAGAGGCATCATGAGATCCAGGATTTAAAGCCATTCACGGAATATAGGTTGAAGCTGGCACTGAGCAATTTCTATGCCGATCTGCTATCGATGAAACCGGAATTCGGCACAGACGTGGTGCTGAAGACTAGTGTGGGCAAACCCAGTATGCCGGAGAACGTTACGGTTCAAGTTCTAACGCCGACGAATCTAGCGGTCTATTGGAGACCACCCAAGTTGCTAAACTCCGCGGTGGTGCATTACGAGGTGCACTGGAGATCAATTTTATTGCAGAATGATGTGCGGCAGAAGGGCGAACAATTGATCAAGGAACCTGAGCGCGCGGAAGACGGCAGGTTTTTCACAACGTTGCAATCGTTGTTGCCAGGACAGGAATATATAGTGTACGTACGCGTATATCCCGCCAATTCCAACGACTTCTACAACGAAAGTCCCAGCACAACGAAAGTCCCAGCCAACGTATCCGCATGTACTCGGAACCGAACAACTTGACGATGGAGGGTGTTAGCGTAAACAGCATGAACATCTCTTGGATCCCGAGTGTTAACTTGACTAAACATTACCTATTGGAATACAAGGACGTTGCGATGGAAGAGTGGCAAATCGCGCGACACGTTGTAGTGAACGAGAATCAAGTGATGTATCGTATAGAAGGCTTGCAGCCGCGTACTTTGTACAAGTTTCGCTTGAAACTGAGATATCCCAAGTATAAGGGGAACTTTATATGGCCGCCTGATGGGAGATTTACATTCCAAACGCTCGGTAAGCGAACGATCATGGTATTATTGATATCTCGCGTTTATTATAAGTACAAAAAAATGTTTTAATATTATTACAGAAATGAAAAATAGAATTAACTTAATGAAGCTTTTCAAATAGAAGTAAGTATATTGAAATAAAACTAAAGGAATTAAAATTGTGTTCTATGCAACACAGGTGACGTTCCGAGCGCTCCGGGGGTACCTATGGTAACGAGATTCCGAAATTCAGTGTATCAATTAAACTGGGAACCCGCACAAGCTCACGGCTCGCAGGTGACTTTATATCGACTGGAAGGTTTAGTCGTCGATGACAGTAACAAGCAAGATGATGAAAATAGCCAAAACGAACAATGGAACTTATATTACAACGGAACAGATAGTTACTGGATAATTCCTGGGGACGTGGATCAGAAATACCAGTTTCGAGTGCGAGCCAAAAATGCCTACGGTTTTGGTGCTTGGAGTAGATCGAGCGAGGTCGTTGATCTAACGGAGTCTGCCGGAGGAATATTGGCTGCGCAACAACATCTACCGCTGATGCTGGGCCTCATCGCAATCTTTATTGTTACAATGCTGGCATGCTTTAGCTATTTTTTCTGCCGTAAGTAATTCTTTTTTCAATTTTTAATCATAAATTAATTTCGATAGAAAAAATTTAATTAAACTTGCTAAAATAAAAGACAATTTACCTTTAATTTTATATTTACATAGAAATATATATCAGACGAGTAAATTATAACATTATTCACCAGTATACCGACAGAGGAAAGAAGACAAGAAGACAGTGCCTCCGACAGAATCCGATAACGAATTAGTGACCCTCCGCCAGATTCCTCGCTCAATCCCTCGCAACTTCGTTCGATCTAACGCGCTTTACCTGCAAACTACCCACGCTTCTACGCTGCCAAATGATCCGGATGATTCTGCATTGCCCAAAATCAGACAAGAGCAAATTACACTGACAAAGTTCCTAGGCAGCGGTGCATTTGGAAAGGTAAGATGTAATCCTAGTAAAAGTAATTATATATAATCTACGGAGATTACAATTTTGGGAAGCCAAAAAGTAAAGCTGTTGTCTTCAGTTCTTGTTGAGCTACATAAAGACAAAATCAGATACGGAAAAAGAATAGTTTTAAAATGTTAGTTCATGTGATTTTATATTAAATTAATTCCAAGCATAATTTCGCAGGTATTTCAAGGAAATGCCAAAGATTTAGAAGGACCGGGCATAACGCCTGTCGCCATAAAGATGCTACGAAAGGATGCGTCTTCGCAAGAAAAGACGGAATTCTTACAAGAGGCCAGGCTCATGAGTCATTTTCATCATAAACATGTGCTGAGGTTACTAGGCGTCTGCTTGGATACGGATCCTCCGTTACTCGTGCTAGAGTTAATGGAGGCTGGTGACTTGTTAAGTTATTTGCGGGAGAGCCGATCCTTGCAACCCACAGATTCGAACGCACTGCGTCTGCAAGATTTGCTCGGCATGTGCGAGGATGTCGCGCGAGGCTGTCGCTACCTGGAAGAGAAGCATTTCGTACACAGAGATCTTGCGTGTCGAAATTGTTTGGTGTCAGCGAGAGATCGCGAGAACCGCGTTGTAAAAATCGGCGACTTCGGACTAGCCAGAGATATTTATAAGAATGATTATTATCGCAAGGTAAATACAGATTTTTGAAAAAGATGAAGAAAACTTTACAAGTTGCTCTCTTTTATTTCATAACATCATTGTTCATCTCTACGCCAAACAAAATGAGAAAAATAATTATTTCCATTTCCGAGCAAAAAAAGTTGAGCGAACGTTGTTCACTTTAATGCACGTTCATTTCAACAATGAGGTTTAATTCATTGCTAAAATTTTAGGAAGGAGAGGGTCTACTCCCTGTTCGCTGGATGGCACCGGAATCTCTAGTGGACGGGGTATTCACTTCACAGAGCGATGTTTGGGCGTTTGGGGTGCTAATGTGGGAAATTACGTCGTTGGGTCAGCAACCCTATCCCGCCAGGACCAATATCGAAGTATTGCATTACGTGCGTGCGGGAGGAAGGCTGCCGAAACCTCTCAACTGCCCACCGACGTTACACCAATTGATGCTGCGTTGCTGGAGCGCAGCGGATGCCAGGCCGAGCTTTAAAATTTGTCTCGAAAGCATCGTCGTCCTGAGAAGTCACATTGAAGACGCGGTGCTGAGCCCGGTACACGCTGGGCATTATCTAGCACGCAGAGGTAAGTTAACATTAATCCTTACTCGCGCGCATATCACTGCATGGAGCGAGGAATCTTTGCAAATCCAAAGAATGTTGATTAGAATTATGCAATTTTTTATTCCCCCGCATTACATAAAATAGATTCACCAATCACTCATTCTAGTATTATAATAGATAGCTATTATAAATTTGCACATAATACATCATTTACATAATGTATAAACTGTGAGAAGTGTATTTCTTTAAAAAACATATACACAACGAAAATGATAGAATGAGAAAAAGCTGTAATGAATGAAAAGTCTTCATTAATTTGCAAATTACGAATGTTTGAAAACAAAAAAAAAGTTGCAATATGTTAGATAAGAAAGATATTTTTCTTCGATTGATTTTGATTGTCTTTTCTGCATCGCGAAAAATAAGCATGTTTTTCGTACATTCGCATAATTTGTCAAATCATACCACGAAATCTACTTTATCGCGAAACTTCATCCCTAAAATGTACTGGAGAGAATATTACTTTGTCTGCTTGAATACATATTGATCATTGCATGGCTCGTGCTTGCAGGCGTGTCTAACATGGCTTACTTTGCTGACGAGAATCAGAATCATAATAATTCAGGTAGGTCTTAACAAACATCATCTGCCTCTCTACACTATCATCCTAGGCCAGGAGATACGACTTTTCCACTTTTCATCGAGCGTATTTTTCTAATCATTACAATTAATCCGTATGCAACGTGACTCGCAATTTCTTGCATATATAATATAAAAGTAACAAACACATGAACACGTACGAAGACATGTATTAAAATATCATTTTCTCATAACAAAGAAATAAGTTTTTTTAGTTCTATAATTAATAAGTTAACAACCCTTGTGAAAAAATTCTTATATATCATAATATTTTTAAGAATTTTTGATATTTTAAATTTACGAAGATTTTCGAAAAAATATTCTGCAACTAGGTCAAAAAATATCTTAAATCTTAGTAAAAGAATTTTCATATCTTATATTTTTAAGAATTTTTTATTATTTAAATTCAGAAAAACTTCTAAAAAAATATCTTCTTCAGAGTTTGTAAGTTTCGAAAATTGATAGAAAAATTTTTTAAATCTTAAAATATTTCAGAATTTATATATAAATTTTACATATACAATTTTTACAAAGTTGTAAGCTTTTTCAGCACTTTAGAAAATTCTAATTCGTATAAAAAAATTTGAGAAATTTTCTATAGTTATAAAATTATATAGAAATTGTGAAAAATTCCAAAATATTTATATAGAAACAGTTTGAAAAATTATACAAAAAGTTCCAAGATAAATTTTCATTAAAGGATTAATTACTTTGCTATTAATTGTTTGCGTATACTTTGTATAGGAAACTCTTGGAAGTCCAGTAGTTCCGAAGGAAGCCGAGACATGCAACCTTTCCTACAAAACTCGAACAACGCCACGCTCGGCGCGCAATCCGGTGAGGCTCCCAAGTACCTAGAATTATTAGCAGACAACGAAGATATTGTCTTGAGGGAGAATCCTGCGAATGGTTACGAAGTACCTCGCTCGATCCACATCTCGGATCAGAACCTGGCAAATATAAGTAAGGTCAATTGCACGAGTCACGATCGCAAGAGCAGCCTACCTACGGAGACCACGGCAGAGCGCAAAGAACGTTCGACGGAAGAACAGAAGCAGTCTGACAGAAAGCTGTACAAAAGATCGTCGATCGCTAGTCTAAACTTACCGGATCGAAAGGGCACGTCGATTTCGGGGATGCCGGAGAAATGTAACACTTTGGACAGTTCGAAATCGATGAACTCGATCGCAAAAGTCGCGACTCTGAAAAGGGACTCCTTCTCGTCTTTGAACGGCCAGCGGAAGTACAAGACCAGCTTGAGCGAGCGAAGGGACTCCAGGGCGAGCATTGAGGACAAAAGTTGCAGCTCGCACAGCCTGGCGCCGTCCACGCGTCCCAGTTCATCCCTGATCAACTCGCAGACGGTCTTACCGTGCCTGAAGAGCAACATTGTCGCCGTGAATGGGGAAGTGCCTTCGAGCGAGAGCGCGACAAAGAACACGTTGCCAAAGGTCCAGAGGACTCATTCGAACTTGCAGAACAGCAAGGCAAATATACCGCTCGTGATAAACAGCGCGTTGCTGAATCTACTACGGCAGACACCCGTCGTCGAAGACGGCAGCAATATCGTCACATATACAAATATAAACGCGGATGCTGTCAGAGTGAATGGATCGTGAATTGTCGATCGTGGCAGATCTAAAGATTCGTACGAACGCTTCGTGTAAAGATAAGCGAAATTCATACGAATCGCTTCTGAGCTTGAATGACGTAAATAGAGGCAATTAAATATTTTAATATTTATAAAATGATAATAGATTTCTACGTCACTCACATATTATTTTTGACGCAATTTTTTTTAATGTTCACATAATAAATCTATTCTTTTCCAGAAATTATTCAGATGGATTTGTCTTGTAGCTTATAAAATATTAGAGAACTTGAGACACACTACGATTTTGCTCAAATTTTTTGTTTTTTTTTCTTTTTTATATTAATGCGGTGCCTTAAATATATACACTCATATATTGCGCTCTGCTTATATCATTAATGTTCAAATATTTCATATGTGAAGAAGATAGAGAGGAACGGTATTGAGGATAGCTTTAAAACTGCCATTTTAATGTACATACATGAACTTTTATACTCCAAAATTTGTCACGCAAATATGGCAGATCATTTCGGAACATAAAAATTTTGCAACTTTAGTAATAAACGCGAAACTGTTATTTAATGTAAAAATAATACGTTTATAGAGAATAATAAATGTGAAATATATGTGAGTATATACATACATACACACATACATATATATATGTATATATATACACACAAATATACAGAGTTGGGTAATAGAATTTTTTAATTAAGTTAAGTTGCAATTAATGGCTTATAAAATTTTGTTACGTTAAAAGTTACATGAATAAAAAATAAATTCAATTAAAGATTAAAATAAGTTAAATTAAAAGTTAATTTTGAAAATCATTAGTCAAATTAAAAATTAGTAAATTTTTAAAACTTAAATTACTCAAAACAATTAACAAAACAATGATACAGATCCTTAAATAAATTTTTAATATTTTATTTGTAAATTAGATTTATATGAAATAATAAAATATTGTTTTTTGTATAGAAAGATATTTTCTTTTAATTTTTTTTCTGTTACATGGATAAATTTTTAACTTGGGAAAAAATAAAGTTTGTGTTTTAAAAATAAGTAGAGTTAAAATCAAGTTAAAAATTATTCACTTTTTCACTTTATTATTTAAGTTTTTAAAGGCATAATAATTACTACCCAATTCTGTATATATAGTTTAGCTATATAATTACGATTTTAAATAACATATTTATTGAAGAAAATCTGTGAAATTTTTCACTGTTCATTGTACAAATTTCATGTTTGATGATAATTAGCAAATATAGAAGTCAATATAAGAAATTGTTAAGTTTTCTGTAGTGTTAACAATATGAAAATGTATGTATAATTTTACTAAAAAGATGAATTAGAATGTATAAAATCTTGCGAAGTTTATGCCAATAGACTGACTATACTTGAAATTTTGTAGCTTTATAAGAAAATAAATTGTGGATCAGTGAATACCATACAATAATTGTAAATAATATATTATAAATAATATATGTCGGAGTTTTAATTATTTTCAACTTTCAACCTACAAGTTACATAATGTATTTTACAAACTCCATTAAGGTATCAACTTAATGTCACAAGAAAGTATTAAGAAAAACGAGATACTATGCCTCTTTCTTCATAGTAAACAAGTAAATTTTAGATTCTGAGATATGCTTTCGGCAAGTCACACAAATTTTCAAAAGTTGCTATATTATTTATATATATATAATATTAATATATATTTAAAACTCACAGGATTCAAAAGATTGTTAATGAGACTTTGTATCTACATATATATTGCATTTTCCTCTCTTGACAAACACCTTGATATCTCTTGATACCTCTCTTGAGCCTCACAGCTTGATTTCCACATCAGTCCTCACACACATTCATTTCTGGATATTTTTTCCTATTAGAATTAAGTTTCTAAAATTGGGAAAAATATATATACATACAATTATAATACACATTTACATTTAAAAGAAAACTAAAATTGCTAATATAAAATTTGAATCACTAACAAAAAAAAAATGATTTTATGATTTCAAGTTAGTTATCACAATATTTTAAGTTAGTTTAAATCTTAGTGAATATTTCTTTGAATCCTTAAATATTAACCCGTCTATATTTTCAGTTTAGAGTAGTCTACCTCATTCAATTTTATAAGTATATAATGTAATATAGTAATATGTATATATGTAATGCATAATGTGTAAAATTACTTACCTAAGTCGCATTTGTAAGAGGTACGTCGTCATCAAAGGAATCATCCTTACTGTGTTCGTGCAACAGAACATATTCTCTGGTACTAAAACCAAACCGTACCACATCCTTTTCTAATAGTTCGTGATACCTCCTTGGTTCTAATTTTACATTATTTACAAAGGTGCCATTTGCAGACTCCAGGTCAATAATATACGGTCGTATTCTTCTACCCTCGACACCTCCCTCCTTTTGGTAAGAGACTAACCGATATTGCAGTGCAGCGTGTTGCTTAGAACACGAGGGATGATCCAGGGGTATGTCGGCTACCTTGCGATCCCTGCCCATGAGATATGCCGACTGCCGATGTATATACAACGTAGGCAGCGCCTTCTCGCCTTTGAAGGGATACAATCTCCATCGACGTTTAGGTTTCTTGGCGTCCTGTGGCTCGGAATACTTGATGACTACTCCATTGACAGTATTCATGTCCTCCGTCAATTTTCCCGACAGTTCGAAATTGGGCTTCTCCTTCTCCTCCTTCGCAGTCGCCTTTCCTCCCCATTCCGTGGAAGATTCCCTATTCGCCCTCGTCTCCTCCGGGCTTCGCTTCTGCTTGTGCTGATCGTTGCGTCTTCTGCCGGAAACGTTTCTCCGGTCTCTACTTCTGCTCCTCTCGTTACGTTCTCTGTGCCGGGGATGACTGTTCTCCCGCCTCAACGGCGATCTCTCGTGCTTCCTCTTCTCATTCTGCTTCTCGTCGTCCCTCCTGGAGTGATCGCGTCTGCCATCCCGGTCTCTGTGATCCCTGTCCCTGTTCCTCTGCGATACGTCTCTGTGGGTTTCGTTAGTCCTATCCCGCCTGTTTTCTCTATTATTTTTATGCGTGTCTCGTCGTTCCACGGCATTGCCACGATTAGATCGCCAATTTGACATACTTTTCAGGGGTATTCACCAGCCGAATCCTTACAGTAATCGTCAATGGACAACCTAACCTAATTTACTTGATTAGATTAATCACACAGTGAAATCGTAACAGATCGCGACGTTGCACGTGTAACAATTGTGCGATTAGATCAACGACGTATTAATGTTCTTGGTACTGCGTATTGTCGGAGGAATAATTCGGTTTTACATGTTACGAATTTACGGTAAAGAAACTGCACGAAGTGTTCGTGAACGGCCATGAGCGTCAGCGTTTGTCGACCATTGCCGACGTTCGTGGCGCTCTTTCGGAGACGGCAGACTTCGGGCAATCGAAGTAACATCAAAGCAACATTTCCGACTTACCATCTTACGTATGTGAAACGACGCCGCGAAAGTAAGAAATTTGGCTAAATTTATCACTTCTTATATGTGTATAAAAATGTTCTCTTTTCGTTATAACGTACATATAACGTATTGTTAAATATATCTCCGTTATATTTTTTCTTTTATTATTTTATTAATTTGTTTCTAACAACGTTTATATTAAATTATTATATATTATAAAAACTGCGTTTTTTTATTTTTTATTTGTATAAAAAAATATAAAATTATTTTTATGTACATAATAATACATACTTAAGATCAAAGTTGAGAATACTTTTCAAAAATAATTTTTTAAATTTAATTTAGTCTTAATGTAACTAAAGTTAACTTTTTGTTCATCTACGTAACTTTTAACGTAACTAAAATGATTTTATTTAACTTAATTTACCATTAATTTAATTTAATTAAAAAATATATTAACTTACCTAACTCTGTTTAAAATATTCACAAAAATACTTTAAATAATTTACTGCTGCGATTTTCTTTGTTTAATCTTTTAATATATTTCTTTAAATTATTAAAAAAATTTTTTAACCGTTTCGGAATTTTTAAATAATAATGCTAACAAATTTTGAAAATGGAATATTTCGCAAAGATTTTAATATTACATTATATAATTTTTGGTATCAAGTGTTAATACCGAAATATAAATATCTCAAATAGATCAGGTAATCATTACATGAAAATAAAATTCAGAAAGATTTTCTTTTGTATCTGTGATAAAGGACTCGGAGTTGACACAAAAGTCAATTCTTATTTATCATCAAGAGCTTTTTCCAGAAAAAATAAGATGAAAAGAAATTTATCTCATAATTCAAGAATTCGAAAAGAATTCTTTTTGCTATTAGACATCATAAGTAATATTTTTGTAGCTTTCTCGTAGAAACTTCCGCACATATAGAATGCTCAGTGCAAATTTAAAAAGACTGCGTTTTATTTCGTATAAAAAAGTACAAAATTATTCTTATGTACATAATAATACATACTTAAGATATCTACAAGATACTCGAATTTGCCACACTGCAATTCTCCGTCTTATTCCAAAATCCTTACTCTCGTTTCTTGATTTCTTGCCCAAAATTGCAAGGAATGCGTCATGCGATCTCGGAACTCTGTCCTTTTTTTTATCAGCGTTTAAGCATTAGCATTCATTATTGTGTAAGCAGCACACAGATTTAAATCAATCCTCTTACCTCCGTTGCGAAACGACAAAAGAGTTAAACTCGATTTAGTTAAAGCACTTCATAGAGATAGAATTTTAAATACATGTTTTAAATACATGTCCCCTGTGTTGTCAATCCTCTCCAAAAGAGAAATTCTGCGCCCGGCCGTAGATTAAACATTTTTAAACATTTCAAGAGAAAAGACTTTTTTTTAAGAGATTAAGTTAATACGTCGAGAAGGTAGAGTCGTCGATGGAATCGGTGCCGTCGGAGTTGCTTTCAGCGGCGTCCACGAAGGCCGTCGAGAGATCACCGGCCAGCCTGCTAACGGATCCAGAGGTCACGTCATACATGAAGATTTCCTTGTCACCCTGACCGTCACTGTCTCTCGGCCTAAAACACCGCAGTGAATCCGAGTGAAAGCGCACAGTCTCGCGAATTCCTTGACTTTCGAGCAGATTCACGAGCTAAGATTCACGATGAATCGTCGATTGTAATACGCGACAAGAAAATATTACTAAGTTAATGGATGCGAGTTGTCGATCAACACAATACATACATATATAACGTGAGAAGAAAACAAGATAAAATTAAAAACGATTATCACTGCTGTGAAATTATAAATTTGAAACGTGTTAAAGAATTTAGTAATTATTCGTAATTAGACAGTGTAAAATAAAATACAAAAGACAAATGATTATAAGATTAAATTAAATTGAGTGTTAAAAAATAAAAATAGCTTTTTACTTAATCAATAATATATGTTAATTATTCACAAAGTTCGAAAAATGATACCTAACTCTACGCTGTAATATCGATTTCCATTGCGGATATAGAAGTGACGTAACGTGTCGATTTTTTTTAGAGAAAGCGACCAAAGGAATCACTGCAAATATCTAAAAGTGCCTGGAGCGTCGAGGTGAAATGAATGACGCGACACTCTTATAGCATGTGCAAACATCGCGTGCACAATCGACTACTTACATGGTCACCAGGAGAACGACGGACTGCCTCTGCGGCTCGGTGTGGCTCTCCTGCTCGAGCCACTTCTTGTAGTTCTCCGCGGTGGGTTTCTTGACGAGTTGCTTGAGGGTGTCACCAGCGAGAAACCTGACCGGCTGCGCGTCGCCGCCGGCCTTCCTGCCGCGCCGCTGCGATTCCGCCGCCGCCGCCGCCGCTGCGATCTCCTTCTCCTCGCCGGGAAAGTCGTAGTCGACAGGTGCCAGCACCACGACGCTCGAGATCCTACGGCCGTTGAGCTCCGGCACGTCCGGAATCGGAAAGGACGCGCCGCTCACTTTAAGAGGCAGATAACGATTGTACTGCTGCGCAGCAGCATCCCCGCGCGCTCCCACGGTCACCGGTTCGAGCCGGGTTGCATCGTCCCGTATGTGCTGCTCCGCCACGGTCCGGCCTTGCTCCGTATTCGGATCGAAGCGTACTACTTTCATCTCCACGCCGCCGGGCCGCAACGTGGCCTGTTCGAACTTGCTGGCGGTGGCGGCAGTCAGGTTCGTCGCCTTCTTTTGCGTCGTCTTCGACGATGGTCTCTTGACGATCGTCGGCACGGGTTCACTGCCTGCGGCAATCGCCGCTCCGCCTCCGGCGCCGTAGAAATTCGCCAGGGCTTCGGGCGGCAGTTTCTCGATCGGTATATCGCCGATCTTGTCGTAGTCGAGGATCTGGATGTCGGCGTTGCCCAAAATACCGGAGCTCAGCAGCTGTTCCCTGATGTCATCCGGCACCTCGTCCGGCAGATTCGCTATGTTTTCTTTGATCTTGGCTACCTTGTTTGGCGAAAGCGTCGTCGTGGTTGGCGCTTCCGTAGTCGTGGTCGTGGTCGTCGTAGTCGTAGTCGTAGTTGTAGTCGACGGCGAGTACGACGTTCTTACGGTCGACGGCGAGTTAAACTCTTCGGACGGGCTAACCGGCGTCGCGTAGATCTTCTGCGTGGGATTGTTCTGGAACAACGGCCGGCCCCATATCGATGGTTGCTGAGAGAAAGTGGTTTGCGGTCGTGGTTGCGATACCGGAAGATTCTGCGTGAAGAGGCTCTGTTGATTATTCTGATGAGATTGCTGTTTCGTATTTAACTGTTGACTTAATTGTTGCGTGTTTAATTGTCGCTGTAGATTGTCAGCGGAGGTGAAATGATTTAATGGATTCGCGGAAAGTTGCTGGGAATCCTGAATAGCATTGAACGGTTGCCCGGATATGAACTGGTTCTGTGAGAGTTCGGGAAACGCCGTTGGTTGCACTATTGTGGGATTTGGCGGGAATGGACCAGGATGAAGAGGATTTTCTCTGATCGCGTAATGCTGTTCCAGCTTCGACACGGCCTTGAAGATTTCACCTGCCGGTCGTTGCGAAGGTAATTGCGACGGTGATTGTGGCTGCAATTGCGATTGCAATTGCGGCTGTTGAAACTGGACCTGATTATATTTAAGTTGCGTGCGATATCGTTGTTGTTCCTGAAGAAACTTGAGTTCCTGCTCCTGCTTCCGCTTGCGTTGCTCCTGCAAGCGCTGCAATTCCTGCAATCGCTGCTGCTCTTGCAATCGCTGCTGTTCCTGTAGCCGACGTTGTTCTTGCAAGCGTTGTTGTTCCTGCAGTCGCTGTTGCTCTTGAAGTCTTTGATGCTCTTGTTGTCTCTGATGTTCCTGCTGCCTCTGTTGCTCCAATAGTCTCTGTTGCTCGATTTGTCTCTGCTGCTCTAGGAACCGTTGATGTTCTTGATGTCGCTGCTGCTCGTGCTGCCGTTGATGCTCCCGTTGCTTCAACAACTCTTGCTGCCGTCGTTGCTCGTGGTAACGTTGCTTCTCCAGTTCCTGCTGCTTGAACGGAGGTAGCGATTGCGGCGGAAGCTCCACATTGAAACTGTTAGGTCTGGATAATGGTTGCTGCGGCGGCTCCGGATTGAAGCCGCCAGGCCTGACTGGTAATGTTTGGGGAGGTTCTGCAAAGTTATTCTGTGGCAACGACAACGGTCGAGTCTGCACGTGAACGCTCTGATGCGATACCGATAGCGTGGACGGGAATCCCGGTTGTTGCGGATGATTGATGTTAACGTGATGTAGCGGTGGACCGAAATTGTTGAACGTCGCGCGTTGTTGTACTTCCGGGAGACCTTGAATCGTTATAGGATGCCGTTGCAATGGTCTCGATGGTGATGGTGGTGGTGGTGCTGGTGGTGGTGGCAGGTTCCTCAAGGATTGCTGAGATGGAAATGCTTGATGTGGTGGTGGCGGCGGCGGTAGTGGCGGTTGTTGCTGTTGCTGTTGCAAAAACGTCGTTGCCTGTAGTTGCGGTGGGAAGGAATTGATAATACGTTGTTGTGGGAACGCGGGTGGCACTCGTGGGGGTTGCGGTGGCTGCAGCGGCTGATACGGGCCGTGCTGTCTCTTCGGCGCTCCTGGCGACGTCGTCGGCTTGCTGACGTGTTGTTGAGTGCTGCTTGTAGGCGTCTCCAGGTCACTGCGTTTGCTATGACTGTTTGGTGGCACTTGTTCGGTGCCGAAAGTCACTCGGATGCCGCTACTGCCAGAATGGTACACCTCGCTATCAGGTCGAATGATGGCGCGTAAGGTCGTCGACGGTTCCGAGGGCGGTAGCGGCGTCACCGTGTGCGTCGGCTCCTCCGCGTACGGCGCCGGATTCTCCGGTTTGATTTCCTCGTGCTCCTCTACAGGCGTTAACGCAGGGATCGGCGGATCGTAAACGACGCGGGTTTTGTCCCCGTAGCCTTTTTTCTTTTCGTATTTTACGTAGAAGACCTGGATGGGTTCCTTGGTAGGTCGTGGAGGAAGCGGTGGTGGTACCGGAGTCGGAAGAGATTCATTGGATTCTTTGATGATGATCTCAATGATTGGCTCAGGCTCCGTTGGATAATAGCTCAATGGGGTCTCCTCATATAGATCGTCATTCTTCGGGTTTGCTAAGGGATTGTACAAAGGATCTCTCTGAGAGTATTGCACTATTGGTTCCATCTGCACCGCATACGGCGGCAGACGACCACCCTTTCGCAGAAATGCGAGCTGTTGACGTTTGTCGCGGCTCTTCGACGACGAGCTCTCCTCCTTGGCGAGGGTCGCAACGACGAGGAGCGTCGCCGTGAAGAGTCTCTGTAATTTTAAAAATGGATCGACGCGTTGACAAAACATTTTTTTTTATATTGCAATGCTAACTATATACTGTTAGTCTGATAAAACTAACGTTTACTGTTAGATTTTTAAATTTATGACATAGATACAATTTCTTTTCAAGCTCCGACAGAGTCTCAATTATTTTTTGGCAATAATTCAACTTTTTGGGAAATAGCATTTGTTTTTCCTTAGTCTAATCGATTGACGATGCACGGCGTTTCGAGCTGATTAGCATAACAGGCGATAATGTAAATGTAAGTAGGGGAACGCGCTCTGATAACCGAGTAACCCGTTTAATAACCAGAAAACTCATCAAAGGCCTTAATTGGCTACGAATCGATTGGTATGCTAGCGAGAATCGAGAAACAGTTAGCCTGATAAGCGATTGCCAGTTGTGATCATGCTCTCGATATGGTGAGGTCGACTTCCGATGTATGGAATGTTTCTCGTTTCTTTGAAATCGCTCAGTCCCCAAACTTCCATTACCGGGGAAATTACGAGCTTCCGCATTGTCTTGATTAAATAATATATATATTCTTTTTATTTCATCGAGCAAAACTGTAATGTCAAATAAATAATTTAATCGTATGATTAGCAAGCAAAGTTACAGCGGTTCTTAGTGCCGAGATAATAATTTTTAATTTTTACAATCTCCAATTTATTCAAACTGCGCGCCGCATATTTATAAAAATAATTTGATATTTCAACGAATTTAAGCGCCTTATTCTTATAGAAATTTTGTCGTTATATTTTTTATTATTACGATTCTAAAAACATACTGCTCCACGCAGAGACATACGCTCCAATGTACTCGATCGATCCTTTAAAGTCAAAAAGAAGTGGGTAAAGGAGAAAGAGAAAGAGAAAGAGAATCAAAGTTTAAGACTGGCGCGGAGTCGTGCGTTTCACCTCGAGAATTCGGTGCCTCCTCTCTCGGCTAGCATATTCGAATGAGGCCCCGAGCGCCTCTTTTACTTGGGGCGGCCGCGGTCGCCTCGAACGCCGCAAGGCCGACCGAGAGAAAAGCGATTCCGATGAGGCGGCGCGATTAAACGGTCGTCGATCTCCGCGGTACGATTAGCGGTCGTATCGTTGCCGGTCGCGTCTGCCACGATTTATTAGAGCACTTTCCCCCGTGCGTGAGAGCCGATACGCTCGCTGATTACAAATGATAGAAAACCGCGAGGGTCTCTCTCTTTCGCGGCACCGCGCGCGACATGCTTATTACGAATGAAAGTTCAAGCGGCTCCGTCCAAGCGGTCCATCAGCCCTCCGCGCGTGAATCAGTCCTGTTATAATTACCAGCTTGGCGAACCGCATTGTTACGATCGTTCTTCGGGCTCTTCCTCGTGGGGAGATTCACACACTTCTCACCGGCCGATTCCTCGCGTTAGAGGCGGCTGATTCGCGACATGACACCGCTCGAGACGATCGGAGCTGATGTGTCTTGGCTGAACGATACCGAGCGGAACCTCGCATGAGAACTGAAGACAGATCGGGCCCAGGGGCCCGTTTCTCCCTACTCGATGCCACCACCACCGGCGGCCACCGCTCTTCAAGAAGCTCCTCTCTAATATCGAAGACGGTGGAGTAGCACCTTTCTCCAAGAGACCCCACGACACTCGCCTCGCTGGTGTTCGTGTCCGTCGCGTCATACACGTGGACACGTACGTGGACGGAGACGGTAAAGGAGGGAGGGGAGGGAGAAAAAAAAGAAAGAGATGTACGGTGTGGAATGTATCTTCTTCTCACACACGACAACTTTCTTCAAATCCGTCCAACCACGCGATCGGGCGTGGAGGGGACGATTATACTAAGCGTCCTCACTTTTCCGCGACCTCCAAGGCCCATCGAAACTGAAACTCACCTTTCCTCCTCTTCGTAACGAGGAGGCTATTCGGTGAAAGAGTGTGATGGATCTTAAATGCTACTAGTCGCTAAAGGGGAGCGGTGGCGGATTACTTTCGCCGTGGTATTAAGCTTCGCTAAGGCACGACTTCCTCGAGACAAGCGATCATTTCCGATCTGTTTGATAATCCTTGTCTGCGAGAAAGGATATGCCGATCAATTCGGACGTGGCTGCGAATCGCACGACAATTATTCGAACTAGATGCTCTTGCTCACGAACGGTCATCTTGATAGACGGATACATGATAGACGGATACAATTAAGGCGGCTGCAATTATAATATCATTAGCATTTCTAGGCTCCGACTTTAATGCGAGCTTTGCCTCTCTTTGCCTCGGAATAATAGCCGCGCCGACTTTCATGCACATTATTAAGTACACTGTAGCGCACGCAGCAGATTGCACGTTGCTGCAAACGAATTCTCCGAAAACGATGCAATCTTCGTGGATTTCATAGAAGTGTGGCGATGACTGTTCTTCTTATAGAATATATATTCTACAATAGAGCGCGCGATATCGCAGGTGGATTGACAAAGATTGATTGTGCTGTTGCATCGCGCGATACAATAGCACGATCAATCTTCTCTTTTTGCATGCACTTTCAAAATATATTTTTAAAACTTTCTTATATGAATAATTGTATCTTGAAAAAAAAAAAGTATACAAAACGTTATTCGATCCTTTAGAAATATTTAAATAGCACGCGAATATATTCCGCACAGAGAAATATTCAGGAATTGTCTCTTTCTCACTTCTTTTATAGAAGAGATTTCAGGTGCATAGCGCAAGACGTTATTCAGATCCTCTTACGTCAACGTATGACGGATGATTCTGACCCGATAAATTACATGGAACATTTTTCCGAGGATGATGTCGAAGCTGCGAGGTGTGAGGTAACTCGCTCGCAAGAAATCACACACAGGAGATTGTATATAAGTTATGTTCATCGTTACGAAAGGTGCAGATCCAGTGGAGCAATTGAACGAGATGACCCACTAGAGACCTTCCCCCAGTTGCAAAAGTGCCCTGCAACGTTCCGTAGACATCTCGCGTCCGCGTTTGCGCAACCTGCTTCGCTCCAGATCGGCCAGATCATCAAAGTCAATGATTTTCTATCGTATCTATTTTTTTTCCGATTCTCCTGGAGAGAAGCCAAATCGCTCGGAGCGCGAAAAAAAAAAACAAGAAATAGACGACGGGCGAGTAATTTCGAATGACGGTCGTATAACTTCGAAAGTCGCGAGAGAATTCGCAATCTTTTTATTTTTTCGTAATTTCTTGGCATCATCGGCGCTCACCAATTTCGGCGTTAACCGATGTCCGGCATCGACGATTTGAGTCTCCGGGCATCGAGATTGGACATCGCGCGTCCTACTTGGAGGAACTTTCACTTATACGTTGGCGTAAGAGGGTCCGAATAGCAGCCGGCAGGCTCGAAGATGATAAATACCAAAGGATCCATCTGTCCACCCGGGACGGTCAGTGATCCGTGAGCCAAGGCGATATTTCACACTGACTTATCGCCGTTTTGCCGAGGAACGATATCGTTCTTGGACGTCCTCCTAAGCGCGTGTAATTTCGCACGCGAGGACGATTTATCACTTTTCCGCGGCACCACGTGGATGATGCGACGGTGTCTTAACTATTTCTAATCTGTTCACTCGGTCGACTCGATATTTTCCGACGAAGCTCTCTCTCTCTCTCTCTCTCTCTCTGTCTTTCTTTCTCGGAACGTGACAAATGTACATTGTCGCGTAACCAACTTTCCTTTCATTACAAAGTAAATTACTTAATTATCAATATTAAATAATTTCGTAGTTCAATTGTAAAATTTAAATGCCCAATGGAATCAAAGTGAAGGAAGATCGAAAAGCGAGATTTCGCCATTCTCTTGTTCTATTCAAAGTAAAAGTGATTAATGTAATGCACTTCGTTTCGTTTGTGTAACATTGAGATCGAATTGCTATCAATTCACGATATCCTGTCGATGTTAATCGCAGGAAGTGTCGTACAACAAGTACTAAACGTCTGCTTAGGAAAACTACATGGGTTTCGTGTAGAAACGACACTTTCTAATCGGTCTACAATACGACCATTACAATTATCTTTATCTAATTAAATCAGTCTTTAGCTCAAGATCAACTCTCGCAGAAATTTAACGACGCCCCGTCGTAAGATGCATTTGCATCTCACGTGTTACACATGCATTATGTTATGTTACATAGTTGCTGCATCTTGTTATCGAGCCGCCTATTCACGCGTGCGGAGCGTGGAAACTCCCTCGAAACCAGGGAACGACGTCTGTCGCGCGGTCTACGCGATTGCGAGACCGATCTCCGTAACAGCGATGGCAAAAGATTGCGAATTTGATTCTCCCAGTTCTCACGAAAGCACGAAGGATAGGATCCTCTTGTACGCGCGCTAACGATATACAATTCTTCGAGAGCAGTCGGCTCATGAGCAATAACGTAACTGTTGAAGAGTGAAAGTGCCGTAAAGTGGGACGCCGCGGGAATAGCGCTCGCTTTTATAATTAATAAACAAAGCCTACAAACGGTTCTCATCATCTCTGTATTCAATGTGACATTTTTTATGAGACCTTGCCGAGCGTTATCCATACCCGGTTAATGATCGAGACCTTTCTCACGCTCGCTTTTTTTTAAAGAATCCCGTTACCGGCATGAATAACTAATCAAACTATGAAAATTTATAGAATTAAGTCATGGCTAGAAGTCAACAAACGAATAAATAGCTGCAGAATATTTTTCAATTATTTTTATGTACGTCATTTATCCTTTTTGTAATCAGAATATTGATTAAAAATATTAAAATCTCTTACCCACATAAACAAAGATCTTTTCAAGACATCTCTACATAGCCAAAATATAATATTTCAAAATGTTCTCGCTTCTCTTAAATTTAGAAATCTATGTAAAAAATATCTTGCCACGTTTTGAGATATTTTGCATTTTTGTGTAGTTCAGAAAAAATATTTTTATTAGTAATCTAAACTCTTGCGATATTATTCAATTATTTGAAGATGTCTTTTAGAAATCTATGTGTCAAACATCTTACGTGTCTTTTACGATAGCTTTCAAATATTTATAGACATCTGTTAGACAATTTCTAAACATCTAAAAATAACTTTATATTTCCATATCTCTTTTTTTGGTAAAATTTATCCTGAAGTTCTGGAAAAGAAATATATTACGTTAAAAGGAATATAAAAAGTGATATATTTCTTTCCCAGAACTTCAGGATAAATTTTAGAAAAGAAAAGGAAAAGAAAAAAGAAAGTCAGTTTTTAAAATAAGATCAAGATAAAATTCTTCTTGACATATTTATGTTGTGATTCAATTATTCATTTCAGTTTTTTTATTCGTCAATTTCTAACAGCGTGTACACACAGAAAAATATCAAAGCGTTTGCTCAATTCACTTTTTTCTTCTCGTAACTTTGTTAAAGTAACAATTATCTTACAAAAAATATTGTTTTGTTTATTGTCTTAAAATATACTTGCAACACATTTTAGAAAAATTCATTAACATATACAAAAAAGAATTTACACTCTTTTGAAGAATACTCTAAAATTGTAACGAAGAAAAATCACAATAAGTAAATTAAATTTTTGTTTTAATTTAATATTCTTGATTAAAGTAATAAATGACTACAATTCAGAATATATTTTGAATAACTTTAATGCTTATGATAAACTTAGGATAGATTTGCAGATATTCATAAATTTATAAAATATTTGAAATAAAATCTAATAACATAATAATATATACTTAATTCAAATATATATATATATATATATATATATATTTCTGTGTACCCAGAAGTTTAAGTAAATATTACGTGTTACAAGTAAATAAGTGTACTTTAAGATTATTGTTAAGAAAATACCCTTCGTAAAGATAACCGTTACTTTAAAAGAAGAAAATTAAAAATTGAATAATCTCGCTTTTCTTAGCACGCGATATATTTTTTTTTCGCGTGTGCCGTCTGCGATAATCTAATTATAAAAATACGCGGATCGAACTGCTGATCTGACCTAATTCATAAGGTGGAAAAATCTCACTCGTGTTTTCCAACGTGAGAAAAATATTTCATAAGCTACAAGGCTGTTGCACACCGTAGGCGTTAATCCAAGCCTTAATTAAGAAACGGAGCCAACCGAAACTGACACGCGATGTAATGCGCTCATAAGTTACGCGGTGACTTTTATTTCCAGAGAGATTTACCGAACGATAAACGCTGCGCTTTTTTTTCTAATTGGGGCTTTAAAACGCCTCAGCTGCCGCGCGTCGAGGTGAGACTTTAGCGGCACTCCGGCTATAGCCGCGGATATCGACTGTCTAAGCGGGAAATGCATAACTGCGTTATATAATTACACACTGCGGCTATCAGACGAAAAATTGCCTATAATTGATGTTACGCCCGCTGTACTTTCTATTTCTTTCCAAGGTGCAGCGCGGATTCTCACTTCTCGCCCGCCGCAATCGGTGCGAGAAGTCCTGACGGAAAAGGGAAAGAAAATCGCTTTCCATTATCCTTTCCGACCGATTAAAAATGCGGTACGGTTTTTCCGAGCGTCGCGGCGCTTATCACGGTCAATTTAATAAATCATAAAGAAGCGTGAATAATAATAAGCATTAACTTTCTCCTCGGCTAAATCACTCGTGCCACCACACTGACGTGTGTATAACGGCGAAGACCCGGCGCGGTCTCGGCCTGCGGAATGTCCGTCTATTTGTTACTTTTACGAGATTCAAGTGAATCGGAAGATGCAATGCTCATGCGCTGAAATTTGTAAATACCGTAACGCAAAATTCACGCACGCGTGCTACACTTTCCATTTCATGTGCAATAAATCAACCATTTCCTCAAGTATGTGCGTGCGAGAACGTGTGGCGGACAAACGTGTGACTTTCTAATGGTTTCCGATAATAGATCAAAAGAAATAAGGATAAATATATATGCGGTATATATAGCTGCCAATTTTAAAGCCTATATGCAGAATGTTACGACTTAATCAGGGTTGATTAAGTTAATATTATTTTTTTTTACTAAATTAAGTTAATGGCTTGTGAAATTAATTTAGTTACGTTAAAAGTTACATAAGCAAAAAACTCAAAAATCACGTTAAAATTAACTAGAGTTAAATTAAAAGTTAATTTAAAAATTTCTTCCATATTAAATTAGAAATTCGTAACTTTTTGATTACTCAAAATAATTATAACATAGATCATCAAATATATTTTAATTGTAAATTAAGTTTATACGAAATAATAAAGATTGATTTTTTCATGGAAATGTATATTTTTCTTTCATAAATTTTTTTTCCATAGATAAAATTTTAATTTAGGAAAAAATAAAGTTTGTGTTTAAAAAAATAACTAGATAAAGTTAAAAGTCATAAAATTATTTAAAATTAACCAAGTTAAAAGTTTATTACCTTTTTAATACCATCATTTAAACTTTTACCTTTTTAACCAACCAGCTCTGGATTTAATAACGTAATAGGAACATCATTAGCCTAGATGGGTAAATAAGCAACTTGAGAAGAGGCAGATTTGCATAATTAGTGCATAAATTTAAAAGTTCTTAATAATGCGGAGACAAAGGTATCGCTGATCAGCGTGTCAGGGATACGAGCTATCCGTCCGTCTCGACACAACAATGGCCGCCCCCGTGGTTACGTGCACATGCAGCACCTGCTCGAAGGCTCGTGTAACACTCGACAGAATCTTGGACGTGCTAGACACGCACGGCTGGTTGTTAGACTCATATGTCGTGGTACGTAATTCAATAAAGATAACTTTAGCATCACGCAACATTCTGAACGCCTCTCGAACCGCATTTCCTTCTCTGCACCTATAATCGCATTTATGTATCGCTCGTGAACGCACCTGATAGTCCTGATACACATTTCACTGTCGTCTGTGTTATCTTTCCCTTCATTTTTCGAGAACAACGTATCGACCTCGAAATCTGACGAATCGCATTGCAGGATTTCTTCCAAGAGCAACTGTGGGAGAGACTGCCAAGCAGCTGGAGGACCGCTCTGCGAACCGTGTCGCCCGACGAATTCGGAAAGTGGTTAGCTGGCGACATCTCGCGGTAAGCAAGTAATCTTCAGCTCGGTCGACAAGTGCGAGAGATCGATCATCTTCCCAATGGGGGCGATTTTGAATCAGACTTGTTCTGTATTTCAAAATTACATGAATTATTTTTATGTATTATCTACACGATGTTAAGTTTACACGAACTTTCTTTCATGTAGACAATACAAGCAATGTTAATTATTATAAATCGGATAATACGATGCAGAAGAAAGAAATTAAATTATACGATTGTTTATAGAATAAAAATCTTAAAATATTTCAGAATTCACATATGTTGATGAAAGTTTTTAAAAAAAGTAAAGACTTTCTTAGCAATCGGAATTTGATCATCTTTAAATTTTGTCAATTTCGATTCGCTTTGCAGCTCACGCGTGTGGCCATTGTCATTGCTCGCGCTTCGACAAGTTGCAAAAGATTTGCAGCTAAACAGAGATCATCGCACTGACGAGAGCGCTTGGCGATGCGACAGAAGGGAAAAATCTGAATGCAGTTCGGAAAATTTTGTCTTGGGAAATAAAAGTGAGAGATTACGCGATACTCCGGACAAGCACAATAATCTTTTTCTGAAACACGTTAAAATAAAGAAACGACACGAGATACAACAGATAGCGCGGGTACAACTGCATTTTCAAAATATTGCTTTATGCGAAGTATTTGTAGACCCTGTAAGAATTTGTCTTTCAACAGATATGCGCAGATTGTGCGCGAGAATCCAATGCCAAATGCATTGTAGATGTTGGAGCAGGTGTGGGCCATCTCGCCCGATCTTTAGCATTTAAATATGGCCTACACGTAATGTGTATCGAACAAGATTCATTACTATCACAGCAAGCTAGGTAGTTCAACGTCATCCATTCTTTTTCTCCATTTCTTATTTTATTCTAAACAATTCTAGTGTATTACTGACAATCTTATTATCCCTTCACTCACGTGATAGATTTTTAATTACAGGAAATGGGATAAGGAATTGTTAGTAACCCTATCTAAACATTTGCCTGATTTGTCAATAAATATGCCGCAACATGTATCGATCAAATTGGAAAATACCCACTCAGATCAGTCAGAGATAATTGGGGACATGCGAAGAATATTTTCTGATAACTTTAATTTAAATGGAGAGGAATCTGAATTTGGCATTGTGGGGCTGCATCCATGTGGAGATCTTGCAGCCACGTTACTGAGGCTTTACACGTCTCGGTGCGAGGCGAGATTTATTTGCATCGTGGGGTGCTGCTACATGAAGCTGACATTAGAGTAAGTTCGCGAGACGTTCTAGAGTAATACCACGCTTATGAGATTACGGTTGCACTAAATAACGTAATGCATTTAGAAATTCCGCGGATGTTGCAAATGGATATCCACTCAGTAAATACCTGTCGTCATTTGCGAAACACAAATTATCCTATACAGCATTAGAAGTGGCGTGCCACGCTATCGAAAGCTACTGCGATAAACTGAAGACTGGGAACTACGAAGATTTGATAGTTAAGTATCGTATATTGTAGTGGTAAAAGCTTGTTATTACATTATATTTTTTTTTTAGGTGCACGCTTATAGAGCCGCTCTAGAAACCATTTTAATAAAACGAAACAGTCAGTTACGTCACACTCAAGTGAGGAATGTTAAAGTGACGAGACCTGTTACGTTTGAACAGTTGAGTAAAATGATTATCGAAATTTCGTGTATCAATATAATCGATAATAATTAAATGCGTTTATTTTTTTTCAGATACTGCACGACTGCAACTTCAGGCTTTGAGCCGAATCTTCAACCTGAAGATTCAGATTTACAAAATCCTCAGATAAAATTTTATCTGAGTCAGTGGCAACAGATTGTGATATTCGGAGCATTGCGTACAATGTTGGCACCTTTGGTGGAAACCGCGGTGTTGCTGGACAGGTTTCTATATTTATCTGAAAATGATTTATCTCCTGTATTGAAGCCTATTTTCGATCCTAGATTATCTCCTCGAAATTTTTTATTATTTTCAATGAAAACTGCCGTACAATTGCTTTCTTGATTGTCCGAATCTTTTTATACTTCATATAAAAAAAATTTCACAGAAATTATATCTATATATAAAATAAAAGAATTAAACATTTACCTTTTTAAATAAAATATTTCATTTTCTTAACTCATATTAAAGTCGGAGATATATATTATTTTATGCTTGGATATTCTTCAGAGAAAGCCTTGTCTCTTATTCTGTTCGTTTGTCGAATTCTAGAGGGTAGACCTCTTCTTCATCTTCTTCTTCACTTTCTTCATCTTCTTCCTCTTCTTTATCTCTCTGGAAACGTGGAAGGAGTCGCACATTTATACCGAGAAACTTAAGATTCTGCATTGTTTCTTCACTAAGGTTCTTCACTGATTGTCCAATTTTTCCTTCAATAGCATCGTTCAATGGCCCTCGAAATGACAACGGTTTGAATATCTGACATAATGTTTTTACCCACTTCAACTTTTCTTTTTTTTTGTTGCTATTCTTACAGACTCATTGAATAGATCTGGATAATTCTCACGATGTAATCTTTCAGTTCCCTCCAGAGGATAGACCATAAGATAAGGGAATCTGTTGACGTGTTTTGCCTTGAGCTCTGTCAGAGCTTTTTTTAGATTAACTGCTTGTGAAATTATTGGCTGTAATAAATTTGCTGGGAGGAGAATTGGCCCATTTTTTAAAAGAATAAAGTTCTCCATGAGGTATGCAGCTTTAAGGCCATAGTTTTTTAGGCAAAACTGAACATTGTTCAAAATTCCTGCCACAAATGGTTCTCTCTCCCCTTCTTTGAAGATTAAGTTGAGAAGCATCCTTTTGAGGGTATCTTGAGATTGTAACCACGTTTGCCATGTAACAAGCATCTGCATTATCTCCATATAGGTTTCGTTGGTTATTTGGCCTTGCTCAATAATATTTCCCATATTCAATGTTGCACAGACTGTTTTCCACCTCAACCTTAGGTATTCAGAATAGTCACAGGGTTGTGTGAGACAGGCCTTGCTTGCAAGAGTTATCAGTCCTCCCATTGCCATCAAGGCAATAATGTGATCAGATATTGGTGTCAATCTTATTACTGTGACTTTGGGTTGAAGCTCAGCTGGGATGGCAATGGTTTGGATGGGGACCTCTACTGGCCTCCACTTGAGAAGCCAACATACTGCTGTTAATATAATGTCTTGGTGGTTGATATCTGCAATTTCACTGAGAAGAATGGCATATTCAGGGTTTATATATTTTCCCCATCCAATTTCCTTCTCAAATCTGATGTTTTCTCTGGCAATCGGTAGGACAAGTGCTCCTCCAACTATTCTTCCCTGTGAGGCTGGATGCCAGACCATTTTGTTGGATGGGTTCCCTGGATTGTGGGTTTGCTTTGGGTTCTTTTCCTTTGAGTTGATTATGTCGTGCTTTTTCTGTTTTGTTTTGGTGGTCCAAATAACAGATATATTAACAATTTTATAACACAATTATTTTTCCACACTGAGTTAAATAATTTATAATTTTCATTGCTGATATATATTATCTACATAAAATTAGTGTAAATATAACATGAATAATACGCAAAGTTAGATAAGTTAATATATTTTTTAATTAGATCAAGTTAAAAGTTTATAAAATTATTTTTTAAAGTTAAATTACTATAAACAATTATAATATGGATCATCAAACCAATTTATAATGCTTTATTTTATTTTTTAATTAAGTTTGCATGAAATAACAAAGATTATTTTTAATATAAAAATATTTTTTTTGAGTCATTTTTTCTTTTACCTAAATTTTTAACTTGTAGAAAAAAGGTAATAAATTAAAGTTTGTGTTTCAAATAACTAGTTAAAGTTACATATTAAATAATTTAAAAGTTATTAACTGTTTAACTTTTTAATTAGTTACTACCCCCAATCCTGATAATAATGCGTAAATCTTAGTACATATACTACGACGTATAATCAATGTAAATATAACCTTGAAATTTACGGGGACTCTGCTCTTGATTATAGCACGAAAGAGAACTATAAAATAAACATTACCTACCGGTTCATAGACATTAGAAGTTTAATATCTACATTTCATAAATATAGAATCGTTCCAAAGTAAAATTACAGCCAGATTACGGTCGTATCCACTTCTCTCTACCATAAAGACGCGCGCTATAACGCAGTGCATTCATGGAAATGCGAAATCTCATGAGAACCCAGTAGAGTGGCGGCCTCCAATAGGAGCTCACCGCACGGGCCAATCAGAGGACGGTACTTCGGAGCGAGGTTCGGCCGTTTGGCGGCTTAAAGTCGACGAGCACTCGTGTGTTCCGGCGCCACCGGCAGGGTGCGTCGCGGTAGCCGGTTACCAGTTCGCACGAAGCGTTGACGTTTCTGCGGCAAGATCCAGTTTCCTTTAAGCCGCTCTCGCGCGTTTGTCTGTTCTCGTCGCGTCGTGCGTCCTACCGATTATTATTTTCTCCTCCTCCCCCCTTCCCCGTCCGCGTGCACGAGAGATCGTCGGTACGGTGCTAGAGGTATCGCGGGCGGTATATACACAGCACGCTCGTGTCGTCGTCGTCGTCGTTGCCGTCATTGTCGCCGTCACCGTCGTCGTCGTCATTGTCGTCGTTGTTGCTGTCGCCGTCGTGCAGCGCCGAGTGCTTCGTTTCAAACGCATCGCCCGGTGTACAACAGAGGATGGCATTCAACGGAGACGGTCCGCATACAAAGAGGCAGCGGCTCGAGGAATCTGGACACAGGGTGAGTGCGCGCGCCAATTATTATCGCGCGTCGCGTCGCGTCGCGTCGTGTCGCGTCGTCCGGCACGCAGCGTCCTGTCCTCGTCGAGAGCGGAGCTCTTGCTTGCTTGCTCGCCCGCCCGCCTGCTCGTTCGCTCGCTCGCTCGCTCGCTCGCTCGACGTCAGGAACGTGCCGGACGCGACGAACGACGACGAGCGCTTCCGCGGTCGTCGCGGCCTCGCGACCAAGGGAAGAAGCGCGTCGCCATTTATCGGCGTGTAATGATCGTGACCGCGGGGGCATGGCGCGATGCGCGCGTGTCTCGCCGCCGCGCGCTGCGCGCGGAGTACGCGAGTTTTCGCAGCGACGCGCGGGGCGCCATTTACCCGCGGGTCCCGACATACGGTCGTACGGAGCGTACGTATGGTGCGTCGCCGGCGTGCCCGCTCGCTCCATCACTCTATCGCTCTATAACAAACGCCCGATAACAATCGTCCGCCTGCCGACGGATATTCGACGTTCGGCTATCGGTCGCTTCGCCGACCGTGAATATCACAATGCCCCCTTGTTACCTCTCTCCCTCCCTCCCTCTCGCCCTCCTTCCCATGCTACGAAAGGCGTGGAACCCCGCGCACGTAAAATGTCCGTCTTTTAAAACTCGCGGGAATTTCTCTCGTTCGAGGAAAGTAATAGGTCTATTGTTCGTAGATGAACTCTAGGATAGACAAGTATTTTTTTCAATAAAACTGATGTATCGCTCCGTTCATGAAAAAGTGACACGGCTCGTAATTAGCAACTCTTCAGTAGCGATTTAAAAGAAAATTCTGAATTAGAACGTTTCAGAATAGCGTCACTTCACTTTCTTTGCGGGTTTTGCTTTTAATTGCAACCCTTTAAAATTGTGCCAATGAGTTTTTAAGATTCGAATACTGCCGATTATAGTGCAATTTTCTCTCATTATAATTGTGACACTTTTCCACATGAGCGAACACTTGTTTATCTATAAAATAGAGAGCTACGAATGTGTCGTTTTCTCAACAAACTGCACTAGTCTTTCGTGTGGAAAAACGACAACATTTGTAGCTTTCCATTTCAGGGGTAAATGAGATTTCTTTTCATTAATTTAAGTATACCAGTTTGTTACTTGTGTCATTTTCTTCTATCACCGGAGCAATGTATTTAAAGTTTGGCGAAAGCTAGACAATTTTAGTGTAGCGACAAAGAACAGACCTTATGTTTTCCCGATATCAGTAGATTCGGGTGTATCTTATCTCCTCGTCGTTGTGCTCCCAAACCGAAAATTACATTAATTTTTGAACGAGAGCTGAAAAATAAATGGAGGTTCGCGTGGGTTTTTGCGGCATTCTCGTCAAAATAATTAATTTTTTGAACAGCGTGAGCAATTTGAATTTAAGAGAGGAGCATGCGTGTGGCCGCCAATGTAAATTCTAATTGTTTTCTCTCAACGAAGGAGAGAAAACGTTTCGAAAATACGTCGCGGGAACGATCTCGCGTAAACTTGATAGAAAAGCGAGAATTTTGTTGTCAAAAGTCGCGATCAGAAAATAGAAAGCAACTTCTGCTCGCCAAACGGTGCCGGTCTATTCAATTTTCATCTTATCTAAAAGATACATACACATAAAGCACGTCGGGTTTGCCACACATTCTTTTATTCATGGATTCCTTTGCAAACTCCCTTAAAGTCAAGTTTCTTTTAAAAAATAAAATTCTTCGTAACTTGCATGAGTAGCCAACGATGAGGAACAATGAACCGTTCGAAAATTGAGCTTTAAATGCGCAAGCAGCGAAATCTTTTTCAATTAACTTTGGTTAAACGCGATAAGATAATTGTCGATCAATCGCCTTGCTGTCGAAAAATAGATTTCGCACTCGAAAAGTTTTCTAATCTCTTTTGAAATTATTGTATCACGAATCTAGAGAGACGTCTTTGTGATTCACGAAATAATGGAATACGTATAATTAGGTTTCTATGTCGCTCGTATCTCAATTTAAAGTACTGTACATATTATATTCGCGAGAGATGACAAAATTATGTGTACAATGCACAAGACCAGGTTGACTCGCTGTGTGCATCGGAAAGTTAATTACGTTCATATTTGTTATGCACATGCACTCGCATTTCGATATCACGTGAAATATGTATTAGCATGGGTCACCTTGTTTGTTCCCGCGCTTCGTTATGCAGGTAACGGACAGAATAATTCACGTTTGCTTCTCCTTGTTTATTTCTGGAAGTTCTCAAAATTGTCTGTCCCAAAATGTGTTAATTTATGTTAATGTGTTAATCTGGTAGTTAACTACGCAATTTATGTGTTAATCTGGCATTTAAATACGCAATTGGAAAATTTATGTTAAATTTAACATCCATTGCGTGTGTCAAACGGTTCACTCAAAAATTTTGTGTTAATTTAACACTAAAAGGATGAATGTATTAGAAAATAACATAAATATTATGTAAAAAATTAACACAAAAAATGGAACACGTTGATACAATTTGAAAACAGTGCAAGGAACATGTGTTTTCAGTAATATTAACATTTTTAATTTGTTGACACACTTTATTCATTTATTTTAGATTTTATGTTATAAAAGTACATTATTTTTATGCTGTTTATCTTTTCGTAAATTGTGAAATTTTAGCGCTAAGAAATATTACATATCAATAATATTATTTGAACACAAAATGTTCAAATGACACAATCACATTATGTTAAATGAACATTTGGATTTGTTACAAATTTAACACCAAAAATTTTAACGAGGGCCGGTTTTAACATAAATAAAAATATTTTCTATATCTTGAATATATAAATCTATTTAAATTATATATTAAATTATATAGTATACCTATATAAATTTGAAACATGTGCTCGAATTATATTCTATATAAATTATATTCATCCAGTTTTAATGCGAGCGATCCAATTATAAACACAGCTCAAACTGTCTTGATTAAAACTTCATAATTACGTTAATTATGTGCCGCTGACTGCAAAATATTCGAATTTTTGAGAACGCGCGTCACTCGAGAATTCCACGGCGCGTTTCAAGGTACACTGGCGTCGCGATGGTAACATGTTATTCAGGCGATGCTCTTTGACAATGGCAGATCGCGTTATTCTCAACGCTAACGACGACGAGCAATGCGAGGATGATACACGTGCTAAACAAAGCTCGCGTGCATGTTGTCGTGGTCGATAATTTCAGACGCATTATCGGTGCGCGATGCGCAGCATCGCGACGGACGTTTTCATGCGATAATCGCGATGCACCGATGACGACGAGGTCGCATACATGAGCTGAACTCCATTTTTGTAAATTTCTTAATTTTAGCAGAGAAGCCTAATTAGTTGATAGCTGTATCAATTTTTTCTACACTGAGCAAAAAATTTGTTTGAAAACTAAATTATTTAGTTTGATACAATCAAATTAAATTGGGTTGATTTATCAATTATTTAGTTGCATGAAAAAAGATATAGCTCATTTATGTCAACCATTCAAATCTTTTAACAACTTAACGACTTAATGAAACAAACTCAATATTTAATTGCATGTATTGGATTAAATAGTTTAATTTTTCAACAAATTTTTTTTTCTGTTTATCTTTCATTTTGTGAAGTCGGTCAGTTCAATTTTTGAGAGGATCATGATGAAGGTCTCCATTAATTTTCGTCCAGTAAAGTTTTCATACTGTCGATGACAGATAATGATAAAATATTCGCGTCCTTTATCATCCTTTTTTATTCTTTTTGCTCCATAGAAAAAATAAAAATTATAGTATAAAATTAAAAAGTATTTTATTATTGTTTCAAATGTAAGTCAGAAATTACACTGTTAAATTCGTAGTTTCAAATTTTATCTAATTTGATTTATTTTTAATCATTCTTATAAGTCACTTTACAACAATAAAGTTAAGTTAATTTAAAAAATGTTAAATTTGACACAAATTAAATTTATTATTTACTAGGTGCATTCGTTAATACAGACACTATTTTAAAATTAAGTTTAACTACTGAAATGAGTTGATTAAATTACGTGGTTCTTTTAACTATATTATATTTTGTGTTAAAATAATAAATTTTGACACACATAGAAGTTAAAAATAGCAAAATGTTATTTAACTGGAATTGATTTAAATTTGATGCTTTAATATTTAACGGTGTATATTTTTGTTTGTATATGAAACAATTATAATTTTTAATAATTGTAATCGCGATTTGTACAAATTAAAAGCGAGGAAGATCAATATATGGTCAAGATCTTAGTGTTGAAATAAATATTTTTTAATTATAATTTTTCTCTTATACAATTTAATCTTCTTTAAAAGAATTTGATAATTAAAAATTTTTGTAAAATATTTTTTTATTTTTCAATATTATAATAATCTAAAAAATGTAATATGATTGTTTTGATAATAATAGTATTGAAAAATTCCAATTTTTGAAGACATTGTAATTTGAGAGTTATCTGTTCCTCTCAACTCATGAAAACTATTACTGATAAACTATAGGTATCTCTCTGATAAAATTATTAGTAATAAAACTAAATCTTTTTAATGAAACTATATAAAATTTTTCACGTGAGTTGTATTTGTTTAATGCTTATTTCAATATTTAACATTTCGAAAATAATATTCTTAAAACAAGAATATTCATTTTTTTCTATACTCCTTTTTTAGTAGATTCTTCCTTGCTTCGCGACAATGTACACAATCGATGGTCCTTCTCTGTACTTTTCTTTTATCATGCAATCCGTGAATCCGCTGGATTGCATGAACACAAAGAGAGAGAGAGAGAGAGAGAGAGGGGGGGGGGATTCACCCCTTTAACGCGATGCAACTTCGTCGCCATCGAGTTTCGAGTACGTCCGGTCGCAACAACTAGCCGCACTCGGTAGTAACCGAATCGAGTTCACGATCCGGTTGCGCGAATTGACTTTCGTTCGCGCTGTTACCGGCACGCCATACGAGGTTGATAGACCTTTTACGTCAGATGCAGCGAGTGTGCATGTACCCGATCGTATTACAGATCAAACGTAGATAGTAACGTACATAAAAAAAAAAAAATAAAAATAAAGATATCATCGTGCGCTTCTATCGTTAAATCTAGCGATAGTTCAATTGCGCCACATTTTAGATACATCGTACGTTTCACACGGAAGATTAAAGGCACGATATAAATGTTTACACCGCAGGGGCATTGAGAAAGGTTTTCAGATAATAAAACATTGTTTTACGTGTAAGACCGAACATTAATGTTCAATATTTAATCCAGCAATAAATTGTTATTCTTTCATAGTCTGTAAATAAGACCCCTAGGGACAATATACACGCACCGTAAATCAGTATATTATTAAAGGGTTTATTATACAAACTAGATCGCTTATAGAAGCTTAGGATAATGCACAGTTTCCCATAACATAACTTTAAACATAAAGGTATCATAACGGCAGCGTATCAAGAGAAGATTACGGACTTGCATAAATGTATTAGATTACTAACTTGCCTTTATACGTAGCGGGATCAACAAGGATTTGCCAACTATTCGTCTGTTTGGCGTTTCCAATGAAATACTTATTCCGTAATCTCGTTCGTTAATTTTTGCGAAAACAAAAATTTAATATTTTTCTTCACAATCTTAAGTGAGTGCTTAAACATGATAAAATTTATCTCGATATTAAATTAAAAAGTACATTGAAAAAAAAATAAGTCTTTTTATGTTTAAGTAAATATATTTATTTTAACGTAATTGTCTTGATTTAAATAAATATATTAACTAGTGGAAAATTATTTATTTTTAAACTTGGGAAATATTTATTTAAATCAAGGATAATGTGTCGTTAAAATATATTTGCTTGAAAGTAAAAAAAAAAATTGTTTTCAGTGTATATTTTATAAATGAATCAGAAATAACTTGCACCTGCTAGAATTTCTCTGCGATCATCTCGTCCATCAATGATCGTTTCATCTCGCCTGTCTTGCTCTCTCTGTCTACATTCCTCTCGATTGAGAATCTCGATAATCCGCGAGAATGATTCAGATGCAATTTAACAGATGCGCGCGAGATATTCCTCACTGACGTAATTGGATACAGCATCATCGGTCGATGAGCCTCCCGATCGTTAGTCGTTGACTTCAGGTACGTTGCTAGTAGTTAAGGTCATTGTCGCGCGATCTTTCTCGCGTACCGTTACCGTCGATAGTCGCCGGGAAGACACCTTTGATGCAGCGGTACAACGTCTTATGCATGTCCATATAGCTGATAAGTTGAGCGCGTCACGTGTTATTACGCGTATTGGTTTATCGACTTGCAGCTTTCTGATGTCATCGTGTCGCTAGAATTCTCTCATTTAATTCCATGGATATTTTAATTCTTGAACATTTAAAAGAAGAAAAAGAAGAAAAGAAACAATTGCTGTCAAAGGAGAAGTTTCACATTATATTAAAAGAAAAAAGTATTTGATTGCGTTTTTCTTCTTTATTTTCCTTAAATTCCGAGTTTGCTTTTCGCTATAATTAAACACAGATTAACGATTTGCTGGTCTACCGATATTTTACTGCCGTTAAATTTCTAATGAATCTAAAAGTGTCAGTTCTGTTTCATTTTATAAATGTGAAATGAGGATATAGAATATTACGGTCTAATGTCTCTTTAACGATGTCTCTGGACCAATAATCTCTATAATTGACTTTTGTACGAGAGTTCAAAAATGGAAATCACCCGAATTAAATCAAGTTCTCTATTGTCATATATTGACGGTATACGGAAATACGGACACGAACATGTCTCGATGTCGTTGCCTGCCCTGCTTATCAATATTTCATCCTGTCTGATATCGCTCGAAGTTATAATCCGTCCGGCATACAGGTTGACATTCCATTAGTATTTCTACTTGAATAATTTATCAGGCGGTTGGAAAAATAGAAAGAATAATTTATCGAAGCGGGTAGCCGCGCGCATGATTCACCGGGAAGAAAAAACACAAGCGTTGCTTTTCCATTCCCTCTAGTTATTTTCTACGTTCTCCAAATTTTCTCGTTGAGAGATGCACGTCTACATTTAAATATTGATCCTGTTCTATAAACATTTCTTTGCGCGCGCAGTAAAAATATTTTCGTTCCCCAAAATTGACGCGAGCTCGATAAATTCCTCATCTTCCGATACCCTTATACTCCGCCTAAAAAAGAGTGGCGAATAAATATTTGCCACGGCGTCCTTTGCGTAACTTGGGAGAAGATTTGATGTCGATCGTTCTTTGCGGGACACACGGGAAACTCGCAATGTTAGCACAATCGGACGAAAGTAGATCGCGAAGGCAAATTTACTTGCTCGAAAGCTTGAACTTTGGCATAAACTCCCAGAGTGGCAAATCGATTCTCTTGTTTAAACTTGCTGCACTTTATACACCATTTTAATCTTTAATCTAACATAAAATGATAATGCACCAAATTTCTATTATTTGTTTTATATTTTTACACGATAATGATCTGTAATATATTTTTATCATATTGATTGCAATATTAAAGAAAGCATGATATGTTTAAAAAATAAAATGTGACATGCAAGAATTACGTTTTTATGAAATGAAATTATGATACCGTTTTTGTAATGCCTTTTTTCTCAGACTTTCCGATTTCATGTTATTTATGTAAAATAATTAAAAATGTAGTAATATAGTCACAAAACTAGTTGTTCGGACACAGAATTCGGAAGTATGTTTCATGCTACAAATATTATAATTTTTTTTAAGGGAAAACTGGAAGTGTGAAAACCTTTGCCAGTAATGCGTTTTTATCAAAGGTATTTTTTTGATTTGTATAAAGCGTAAAAGAATGTAGCACAATATCTTGTTCAAATAGTTTCGTGACTACATATAAGACTATTTTGTCTATTTAATATTATATTTTACATACATTTTTAAACTAAAGTAAGATAGAGATAAAGTAAAATCAGCTTTTTTTGCAATTTTATTTACATACATTTTTTATATAATTTTGTTAACAACAGGTCAGTAAATTTTCAGTTCGAACACAAATATGTTTTTAATCAACACAAATATTTTTTTGAAATACATCACTGAGGTAACTTTGAATTGAGTTTTCCCTAAAAAATTAAAATTAAAATTAATTTGTAAAATAAAATAAACTTTTGATTATCCTCTTGTCCGGATAATTAATTTCGAGATTATACGTTACTATGTCATCACTTGTTCAAGAAGCTTCTAAAAAGTTACATAAATACGTAGTTAATGAAATTACTCGTATTAAAAAAATCTGTATTTAATAATTATGGCACGTTCGCAAAAATACAAAATTATATCTTTACGCACAGGTTGTCATATTAAGATAGTTGATCTGGTCGCGCGCTTTCAATCGCTCAACTTTTTTTTCTGATGAAGAACCGTTCGGCAAATGTATGATAGAAGCATAAATTTTCTATACGCCGTGATACGTGTATAGCGAGTAGTCACGATATTTCTCTGAAGCAAAATCCGCTCGCTCGCGCGAGCTTCGTCGCACTGGCTTTTGCGAGCGACGTCATTCGGTGGGAGCTGCGTTTCGTATATAGTTGCAACTTTTCCAGCTGTCTGCGCTGCTCCTTGTATCATTTTACCTATTCGTCGCATATACAAAATGTTGCGGGGAAATATGCTTCAGGCTTTTGCGCACATTCGTATATGAAGAACTCGAAAAAAAGTTCCGACTCGATAGAGTAAACCCACGTATCTGTGACGCTGAATAACTTGCGCTTTTGAATTTCTAGTAAAGGTGAGGTTCAACTTCGAAAAATTGTTTATTTAAATTTCAATCATTTATTTTGCAATGATAATACGTGACACAGATGCTTCAACTTTTCTTTCTACACGTGTTCAGTTCACCCAGAGACAGATTTCTTTGAGTAAAAAAATATTTGTTCATTGCCATACGGTTAAAGAAAAATTCTTTTAATTTGAAGAAATTTTTGGTTGTTCTTTTTATTAGAATTAAAGAAATAGTTTAGTTGTGCAACGAAATTTTTTTTTTTTTGTATGAAAAAATATGCAAACGCAAAAGTCGGTGAATTCAAAGAACAAGGATCATAAAAATAAGCACGCATACTTTTGACCTTATACTGAAGCTTCTATTTCTAGTAGTGGCCGCGTTTCTGCACTTGAACGAACGAGAACCGATCTTACATTTATCACCTGTTCGCTCTACCCTATCGAATGAATAAAAATACGATTATCCAATGGGAGGGTAACCATATTTATCACCTGCCCTCGTCTCTACATCGAGCGTGTAGGAAGATATCGATATATTTAAAAGTCTCCGCGGTCGAAACGAGTATCGGTCAAGTCTGTCATGGCGAAGTCATGCCGTCTCTTCAGCTCGGCCGTCACCGTTCTTTCGGTTCTTCAAGCTTTTCGGTGTGTCACGACGACCGAAATATCTTCACTTTAGTGAATCCACACACGTGTGTCCGGGTCGCATACCGTGAATCTATGCGCTCCGTTCGCCTCAAAGTAACTTCAGACCCGGCGCACACGATGATGTATCTCACGTGGGAAGACCGATGCCTCGTCACCGTGGCGAATGTTTGAAATCGGAGCATACAGAGCCGGTCTCTTTTGCTCTTCTCGTTAATTCGCGCTGCGGCACGCTGTTGGATACTTCTGCGAGCCGGTGATCCCCGTGCACATTAATTTGACACGGTTGCAAGGCAACAGACGTTACATATTGCTTCTAAACGGTCCACGATGTCGTTAACGACAGGACAGGTTTCAATTTCAAAAGTATAATGGCGATAAATGACGAGAATTTATTTTTATCTACCATTGTAACACGTTACTACCTTTCTTTGCTCTTTCACTAATTTATTTGCTCAAACTTTGGAATGTCTGTTAAATCTTCCGACTAAAATATTATTTGGTTTTTGCGAATTTATCACGAAATTATTTGAAATTATTGAGAGCAGTACTAAATTACGGATGTTATTCGTAGTAATTTGCATGCATATCTTTGGTCAACAGTTCTCGATGTTATGACTTACGCTCGCGGCGAAGGCACGAAAACAATGCGTCGAGTGCAAGTAATCGAAATGATACGTCACGCGCGGGATTCTCGTGAGAGATTAATAGAGTATCCGTCGGCTGCGAAGGGGCGACAAATTTCCCACCACGTGGAAGTAATCTCGCGTCCTGGAGCTCCAAGCGATCCAATAAATTCCTAGCCTACTACCTCGTCTCAACCGGAACATCGCATTCGGCGAATTCGTACCTCGGAATTGCAAATGAACGATGACTAGAGTGGCGTGCGCGTATGCAAACCCTCCGTTTTCTCAACGCAAATGCGGCTTTCATCCTGCCTGCTTCGTTAGGCGAATGTCCCGCATGGCTACCGGCGAGGCAAGAAAAGGTAATTTGCGACCTCGCGTTTCTTTCGCTATTAAATAGTCTCGTGTTGCTAACGAGAGCAGAGATACGTTCGGACATCGGCTACGGATAAGCTTTGCATTATTTGTCTTTTCGCTGGAATGAGAAAAAGAAACCACTCTGGTGGTCTTATCCTCGAGAAGGATTTAAAATTGTTGAGGTTTTAGAATTAAGAACATTAAGAAGTATTAGGTGTTTTATAGCGTAGTAACAAGTTTGCGTTCCCGTAGTTGTGTGAAAGCTGTGGTAGTCTTAAAGCCGATTCTGCTAGTATGTTGCTCAGTCAGAGGTCTTTCTAATTACGGAGGGTTAATCTTTTGCGGGCGCATTATGTCCGGATGTAGGTCACGTTAACCGAGGGATTTGGAAATAATATATGTTTCCTGTTCTTCAACAAGAAATCTGATACTAGAGCAGCATTTTACGAGCCTTCTAAACTTCATAAATTTCGTTTTAACAAAAATAATTTTTTTAAATATTGCAATTTTATTTTAGTAAATCTTAGACTGGGGACAAAATATTAACTTGAGTGAATTTTTCAATCGAGTTGAAAAATTTAGTCAAAGTAACAACTTTTTTTTCTCACACCGAGAGAAAAAATTATTAAATTTTAATATTTATTTAAATAGTTGCAATAAAATATTTACATAATATAAATAAATATTTATTTACTACAAAAATCAATTTAATTTAACTATCAGTATTTTATTGAGTAAATATTTATGTATCATAAATAAATATTTCATTGCAACTGTTCAAATAAATATTTATTAAAATTCAATCATTTTTCTGTCTCAATGCAGTGTATTGAAAGAAAAAAGAAAGATATATTTTTTTTTCATATTTATAGTCGTTAGATATATCCTGAAGAAATTTATTTATTGAACGATACATCTCTTCGTATCGTGTATTTATCGTGAAAAGCCACTGGCAATGATTGGAAATCGTCGTTAGAATTGCACAAGAGTCGATTTTAAATTTGTTATGTAAGATGGAAAGGAAGGAGCGCGTATCGGACAAGTTGAAATCGCGCTTTTGCTTGAATCGCGTGTGGATTTCGTCGGGCACGCTATTTCGAGGCGGAAGTACGCATATTTTTTCGCACGCTTTCTCGTTGCTACATTTATTTCGGTATTTACGCAGCCCGAAATAACCGCACCGAAATAAAGTCACTCACCCTCGTTAACGAACCGCGCCTTTGGGAACCAGTTCTTTAAAACCGGTATTACGCAACGCCCGGCCGAGCGTGTATGATCGCCGAAAATCTGTCTGCGCCTCTTTTATCTTCGTTAAGGAAATTTCTGTAGCATAGCGGCATAGATACTGTTTTATTAATCTTTTTTTTTTTAATTCGCAAGCGTTAATTAAAACAGAAAAATTACTGGTGCGACTGCAGTAGTTCCTGAAGCTTCTGAGTAATATCAACTTCGTACAGTACATCGATTTCCGTCATCTCCTGTTGGAACATTTCACAACGTATCGAATATTTTTTTGCTTCCTTCATAATGCGCACGGAACTTCTGCATCACGCTCGTAATCCGGATGAAACGGCTTTTAACGTCGAGATCGGCTTTAAAAATCGATTGTGATCCGGGCAGTATAGATTTCAGGATGCTATCCATGCAGATAGTGAAATGCGAGCCAGATGTCCGTTTGTAATCAATAAAGGCGGCGCAAACTGCGATATGGCGCCGAGAATTTTAATCGTATGGGAAACGAGTATGCTTCCGCATGCGAATTACTCCTTCGTCCGTCGTATATTTACGCGAATGCAAATCCTATTTTCCCGCACGTTCTACATTCTATCGCCTTCTTTTGATTTCGTCCCTGGCGTTAGAATCAGATGCACGCCCGCAGCAACCTGATGCATCTTTTCAAATTCACGACTTGATTAGCATATGTAAAGCTCAATTCCCAGAATAGGACTGCGCATAGAGATAGGATCTTTCCACCTTGAAATCGCTTAATATTATATATGCCAGTTGTCTCTCGTACAAAACCACTAGCAAAACCACTAACATCCTAAAAGCATCGAGGCCGAAAGCAAGTTTGTTTACGTTATCAGCGGCAACGCATTATCTTTTCTTAGTTTCTTTTTGTAATTTCTTTTTCTCTGATAACTTTTACACGCGATTAAGTCAATACACGTGAACCAGCTTGCACGTGTAATTGGATGCTTTTGCGCTTAATGAGCTAAGAGATAAACTGCTTTGAGTATTATTATCGCATAAAGTGTTAACGAGATAGTGTATTGTGATAACAAGAGGTAGCATTATTCTTTTCGTCTTTTTGGTTTTACAACATAATTCCATACGGTTGTAAACTTAGAAACACTTGTAAGATCAACATTTCCTTTTGTCTATTATGTATCACCGAATAAGAATATTCAGTTGGTAATACAACATATTTGATAGATAATTTGTTCAATGGACAATTCGTTGGCGTGAAACCCTTTACAATTGAGATGTGCGAATCATTCGAATACGAATTGAATCGAATCAGGTAAGGTTTGATTCGATTTGAATTTGAATCATAGGAAATCCAATCTGAACTATGTATTTAAAAATTTCGAATCTGAGAGGTAAATTTCGAATACTTAAATTGCAAGTAATGACGATCTTATTGATTATGTAATATAGAGTCAATACGTACATTAAATCGAATTAAAGTTGAATCATCGAAACGTAACTTTCAATTAATAAGACGATTATCGCTATATTAAGAGAATTATTGCTATTATACAATCAATATTATTTTTCTTACAATAGAAGCTTTTTATATTATCCACATATTAAAAGTTAATCTAGCAAAAGTTATGTTTCAACGATTCAGTTCCATTTTATTTGATTTGATTTGGATAAAATTTTGTTGATTTGGTTCGATTAGAATTCGAACAAGGAAATAAAATTTGATTGGAGTCGATATTAAAAAAAAAAAAAATCTTGCGCATTTTTGTAACATGTAATTTTTGTTATTTTTGATATTTCGGGTTAGAGTTTAAGAGAGAAATCCATTTTTAAGGACAATTCGCAGTCGCGCCACATCGCCCGAGTGCCGTGTAATGTCTTTTCGTTCAGAAATCCGCACCTGACGATAGGTATTTCCGTTAACGTAAACGAGAAATTGCGTCCACTCGCTTTATCGTACGTTCACTTGGCCGCTGCGATATTTCCGTCATTTTGTCGACAAGCATTGCCATTTCCACGGAAATCATTGGTTAAACTCCATATCAACGGATTCCGTCATTGCCGCGAATAATTGAATCGATTTCGCGATATGTGTTCGTCAAGCGCGCAATATTATTCCTGCGTCGTCGTTACGTAGCGTCTTCCTGCACGCCTCGAAAAGCCTCGCGCAATTTTCCACAAGACGGTCTATAACTTAAAGTTAACTTAAACTTAATAACCTAAAGTTTAACACGAAACTCGCGAATTTGCGAAACGTTACGCCATTGAATGTGTTGTTCTATCGCGGTTTGGAGTTTGATAAGGTTTTCATAAGCGAAAAGTTGCCGCGCTCACCGTTATTCATGCCATTATAAAGACATGTCATTATTAACGGCGAGAGATGACGTGCTACGCAACAAATGAATTAACGAAAGATTACTTGATAAGATCGTACGGATAATAATAGAAACGGAAACAATAACTGAATTACATTGTAATAGACGAACGAGTTTCATTAAAGAGTTCTCGCTCCATTACTGTTTCCATTTTCATTAGTAAGGAAAAATATTATAGGGCGAACAGAATCATCTACGCGAAACGCAGTGAAACAGTGAATTGCAGTTACGAAGTAGTTTCAAGAAAAGGACCCAATTTGCTAAAAGTGTTTATTCATTTCGTCTCGATTTCGTTGTCTATCGAAAAGAATAATATCGATCTAAATCTCTTTGATATCCGAAACTTACAGTTATAATCAAACTAGATACGGATCTTTGTACTATAAGTTGTAGATTTCAAGATTAATTATTGGTGATAGATAGCATTTTAACCTTTTACCGAAGAGTTTTATCCGGGTATTCATTTCATTTGTGAAACGATTTTTTTATATTCCAGTGAACCTAGCACTTTTATTTTATATAAATATGTAATTTTTTATAAAATTATGTAATTAAAATATGATAAAGTGAACGAAATATTTAGAAATGCAAAAAAATATAAATTTTAATATCTTTTATTGAATTTCTATACAAAATACGTACCTACCTTCAGTAGAAACAGGCATATAAAAAAATAAATTTCTCGAGCTACAGTCATCCCAAGAAGGTGTTGGCAAAAAATTAAATTAGATAAAAATGACTTGTGAAATTTTGAGATGTTAAAGCCAATAAAGACCATTAAACCACATAAAAAAATCGTTTTAAACATGAAATGGGTATCTAGATACGCCTTCGATAAAGTAAGGATTAATTATTCGTCATCTTTTTAAGAATTTTTCCGATACCTTTTCGACTTACTTCTCCTTCTTTCCTATCTTTTCAACAATTTGAAACCCGCAAAGCACTTTATCATTGTGCACGGTGCGTCGTATTCCGTTGATGTGCACGATCAGAAGTTGTGATTCGACAAGGATTTGCGACGAGAAATCGTGTTAGCTTCGATATCGGATCCTGCATCTCCCGAAAATTGCGCGAAGGCTCGCCTTTCTTTCTCCTCTTTCACCCTCCATCGGTTCCTTTATCGTCTCCGCGGACAGACGTGCGCGCGTTACATCATACAAGTTTGCTCCGCTTTCAGGAGTATTGCATCGCGCCGTCTCGGATGGACGCAGCCGCATAACAACGGTGTTTATATCCGCGTCGCGGAAGTTTTCGCTTCTCTTTCGAAGCGCTGCCAGCCGCGAATAATATCCATCTACATATTTATATGTCGCGTGAAGCGGCAACCACCGCGGCAACAGAATGCATCGAAAATTTCGAGAGTCGCATTCTCTCGCGGCGAAGTTGTAAGGTAGCGGCGCCGCAGGTGCCTTTAATCCGATTGTATTAAATTTATATTTTTCCGTCTCTTTATTTCCGCTGCATATCTTTTCTTACCAACGCTTTCTAATACAGTGTTGTGTCGCGGACTGAATGTCCTGTATCAAAATTACATTTTGAATCAGCGGATTTTGTTGAAACGAGTTAGGTACAAAAGTGAAGATTTGATTTTTGGAACCAATTACAATATTGTAGTAATACGTATGATTCGTGTTTACATCATGCATTTATATTGGTTTGTTTTAATGTTTTTTTAAGAAAAGAAACATTATTAGATAAAAATTTAAGGATGTATAAAACACTTCTCAAAGAGTTTAATAAATTATTAGAAATTTGTGAATTGTTTTACAATTTGTTTTACAATTTGTGAATTGCATTTGAAAGTAGTAGAAAAAATTTCGCGGCGATTTTCTATCCGGATAAAAAGTTATTTCGATAAGAAGTAGACATATGTTCTGATGAAAGTATAATTAATAATGAAATAATGAAATAAATCTAAATTTCTAATTTAAATACTTTAAATATTTAAAATAATTTATGTAAAGTTTCATTGCGATGCAGAGATCAGTTTTGTTAAATAAATAAACTTTATTTATTTATATACCAAATAATTAAATACAATAAAACTTTGTATAAATTATCTTGAATACTTAAGGTACTTAAACAAAACAAAAAATTGAGATTTTTCTTTGTTACATAAAGGCAATAAGCATTTAGCAAATGTATTGAAAAAAGTCACAGCATCCAAAATCTCTTCACACAAGATTCTCAAAAAAATGCGGAGCGATGGAATTCCTCTTGCATTCTGAATAAGTAGAACGGAAACTAAATTTTTCGGCGGAAGTATTTTCGGCGATAACCGGCCCGGACTTTCAGTTTTTTTTCGCTCGTGAATAGCTTGTAGTGGGACGCCGGTATGCAGATTATTACGAGACGAAGCTCTGAACTCCGTCATCGTCATATCTCGTTATCGGCTGTTTACTTCTCCTCGACCGTGGCGAGGCGAGGTGAGGGGAGCGGGGCACGTGCACACACGTCGCGTATACACACGGTGCGAAAATTTACGGCATCGAGTTAAACGGAATTAAGGCCGCCGCGAGAAGTTGCGGCGAAATTAGAACGGCGAGGCCGCCGCGCTGCGCCGCGCGGGCGTTCGGCACTTAATGATGCTCAGCTTTTCCCGTATTCGATTTTCCGTTGCCGCGCTTGCAATAAGACGCGCCGTTGCGCAACCGAGATTTCCTTTGCTTGCTTAAAGCCGGATACGGATGACTGGTACTTCAAGAATAACGAGAGGCATAGCTAAGGATCTCCTTCCGCCCAACAAAACGCGAGCGCAGCTTCGAACAAGCGTAATTCAAATATGTTGTGAGAACTTCTATTTTTTATATTATTCTTCTGATACCTTGTGTGTTATTATATTCAATGGGATTTAATACGCAAAGCAATTCTTACGGCGCGACGGAGAAAAGAACATAATAGAATTGTTGATTTTGTGACATTTAATGCCATTGAATATTTAGATAGCTCATTTCCTTTATTACTTTTAAAAATTTTATTACGTATTTATAGTTTTTCTTGAAAAATTTCTTAAAGTTCTGTAATCCACATTAAAAAGAATTTTTATGTTTTGTCGACTTTAAATTTTTGTTAAAAACGGCGATGGCTTTTTTGGTTGTGTCAAAAATTACATCTCTATTATATTGAATTGCGATGCCATCTGTTTTTATAAAATCCCATGTTATGAGACAATCTCATTCCGATGATGATAGTATTATATTCGTGACGATCATAAATTGCAATAAACGGAGAAATTGTTAGAATTCCTCGCGTTTACGTGCGTAAACGATTTATTGCACCAGAGCTTTGTAATGTATGATTTTATAATATACGATTTTTAAACGTGAGAAGATTAGATAAGCGTTAAATCTGATAAAATGCGTCCGTCCATGTCAGGGATCGTTATCACAACTCATCCATATTTCAACGTTCGTAATCTAATTATTGCGTCATAACAGTTCTAATAATTATCCGACTTATCAATTCGCTGCACTTCGCAAATGCAATAATTTAGTTAATGATAATTATAATTATGTAATAATGCTTCGAGACGCCTTCATTTTTTAATTCCGTTCTATTATATACTTTTTCTTTTATTTCTTCTACCTTGTTACAACTATCGTTACAATATTAAATTCATGCTTCATTTTTTCTTTAGTAAAAAGAAGAAATATTTACCTTTTACAAGAAATTTATTAAAAACATTTTGATAAACCAATTTATTATGAAAGTACTTCTCCTTTTTCAGAAAATTAATTTCAGAATTAATAAAATCAATATTGTCTTAATTTTTTGCAGATTGGTCGTTGCAGATTGCAGATCGTTCATCTCGAGTCGAAATTTTATTTCTACTTTCAACTTTAATTAGATCTCTTGAGCTTCTACCTTGGGCCTCAAAATGATAGTTATTGGGAGAAATTTCACACTTTGAGATTAAAAAGTTTTTTTTCGACTTACTAAAACTTTTTAAAACTCTTCACAAAGATTCCATTATAATGACTAAGTTAAAAGAGTATTTAAATTGTCAGAATAGACGTAAAAAACAGGTCTAATTGAGGCACAAGGTAGAAGTAAGATTTCGACTCGGAATTACTTTCACATTGATATCATTAATTTTTTTATAAGCACGGAATATATATAACGGCAAAATTGTTAACAATAAAACTTTAGACTCTAATAAATTAAATTAAATAAAAAATATCAAAATTGTTTTAGTAGCCACTCGCCGAATTTTTATGCAATTTTAATTTAATTATAGCAAAAAGTTGCTAAGTTGGTATATAGAGGAAAAGTATTTAAATAGAGAACATTATACTTTCTTAGTTGTTGAGTGAAGAAAATCAGCTTGCAGCATGAAAATAGAAGGTGGATCGCGTGTGCGGGGTTAAAAGTGCGCAGTAGAAAGGATCGTACAAGCACGCGGCGCGAGTTCACGCGAGACGTGTCTAAAATATTTCCGAGCAGTCTCAAGAGGGCTGGTAACGTTGTTCGACGACAGACGGATTCTGTCTTGTACATCGAAGCCGGCTGGTATTTAAGAAAAAGAGAAATTAAGCTGGCCCGACAACGCGTGCGCGCGCGCGAGTGTCTGTTGGCGACGCGCATTGTTCTGCTCTAATAATTGCGTTCAGAATCAATTTGCCGTGACGAAATAGTCTCGGACAGCTGAACGTGATTTAGAATCGCCCAAATAGTTCGTTTAGCGAATTCTGTATAAGCATGGCGAAGCCTTCTCCGATGTTTTCAGGAGTATAGAGCTACCTTTTTATCCAATTCAAAATTAAATATGTTATATATTATTGTTTTTTAATTTAATAATTGGAATTAATTTATCGCGAAGGAGATCTAGAAACATGAATTAAATAATTTGTCAAGCTATCATTTCCGTAAACGGAGTATAGACAAATTTTGGGAGATATCAATTTTGTCAACAATAGATAATTTCTTTCTGTAATAAGTTTACGTAAAAAAGCAAGATTATATATTCCGCCTTTTCTATTTTAGTGTTGATCTTGAGGCTCGCTATTAAATTGCTATTAAACTCGAATATCCGGATCAAAAGTTTAATTTTTTCAAAAGAACAAAAACCGTGCCGGAAACAAGAAGTTTAAAAGTGAATTAGAAATCGTGATGCGCGGCACACGCGACAGGAACGCAAAATGGTGGCGGATTAAAAGCGCTGCGAAATTGCGGAAACTTTCCGTGTTATGTCCTGGTGAGATCGCGGTGCTTTTTTTGGGAGGGGGGGAAGATAAGTTCGTACTTCGCGCGTTTCTCTATCCCTGCCGGTCCCCGAAATGTGAGAAGACACCAGCTGCTCAGCTGCGAAATTAACGCGAAATACACGAAAAGTTTCGTCCTGCTGCCTGCCGAGGGATGCCGACGTGGCGGGAGGTCCGTACGTAATTCATAGCCGACAAGATAATTGGGGCACGGCGATTGCACACGTACACACACACACACACACACACACACACGCAACACCCAAGCACACACGCGCGCACTCGAGAGAATTCGCGTTGGAACTCGACGCACGTAACGTCTAACCGGTTCGCCTATGCATTTTCCAAGAAATCGCATGTTACATGTTACTATTTATCCGCGCGATTCATTAACTCGCGCTGCGCTCGTTATGCTTTATTACTTGTTAATTTTCCTTTGAGAAATATATGCTGTTGCATTCTGTAAACGCGAATATTTCGCTTTGTACACAGATTAGTAGTATAATCTAAATAATTTAAATATTAAAGAAATTTTACTTTTTTATCGCGTAATACCTGTTACAGTCATCACATGCATCATGTATGTAACTGCACATTTCTAGCATTGGTCTTGAAAGAATATGAATAATTTAATAACATTTAATTATTCAATTAAACAAGATTTATTAGAAACATTATTTCAAGAAATAAAGCATTCTTATCATATTTCGCTCAGTACGTTGAGAATAATCGTTAAAACTTCAGAGAAGTTATTCAGAAAATGCCTCTTTTATGTCTACATTTAGTTTTGTATAAAATGCAGAAATTAATGAGGCAATAATTACATCAAAAACTTCAGAATTCTCTGAGCAAGATTCAGAATTCGTAATTGTATCGAAATTCTGAAGTACTACTTCACTGAGAGAAATAATTACGAAACGTTCGGTTAAATAGTGATCAAATGAATTTTGTAATTACTAGTACCAAAAAGTTAGTTATATTAAACGAAACATTTAGTTATAAGTTGTACGAAAACAATTGTTTGATCGAAACAGCTGCAATATTTAGTCATTATAACTATAAAATTCATTTGATCACTCTTTAAATAAACGTTTAATTCATCTCTAGAAAAATATTTCTCTCAGCGCTAGTGATACGATTAGAAAAATGTGCAATTTCACGATTGATTATTGTAATAGAAAATGCAATTCGCAAACGCGCGAATCAGGTACAGCCACGTGCGAGTGTTAGCCTTTTTCGAGTTCTACCGATCATTGCGAGGTGCGAAACTCTTTAAAGACTTTCTTATCGGAATTTCGATAACGTCCGTGAGTGCGAGCGTAGAAGGGGACGACGGGAGAGAGTGTAAACTTGCTTAAGGTTTCTTAGCAAATTTCATTCTGGAAAGTTCACATTGCTCCTTTGCGCGCGCTCGCGAGTTCGAAGTAAATTAAATGTTAACAATCCTTACAAAGACGATTGGATTTTTTTCACTATATGGTTTTCTCTTTTATATACGAAAGGTTGGAAAACTAGTTTTGTGCCAAAGTAGAAAAAAGTAGCTTTTTTTTGAATTGCTCCCTCACATTAACAACTCCTAAGAACGTCACACATTGAGGAAATTACTCTTTCAGTATTAATGTTGCTTTTAGCCATTTTGTCTATATTGGTCAGCGCCTAGCATAAAATATGTAGAAACGTGCAAACTTTGCCAACCTTAATGTACGATAATGGAAGATAGCGGTCCGCTGAAATAATGGCGTATTTTCGTGAACCACTCGCTATTTCGTAAATCGATTGAACTGTCGTTCAAACGATATTGACGTACACACATAGGGGTGCGCGCGCGTTACGCTATTAGCGTCTACTCTCTTCCCGGTCAATGCTCTAGCCGATCTAGAGCATTGGCTCTAGAGTAAATCGAAGCGAACCACAGGAGTCGGATAGGTCGCTGCTCTACGCCCGGGGAGAAAGTCGATTGGCTACGTGCCAGCCACGTGCTGATAAAGAGATTACAAACGGGAGTAACACCTTTGCGACGAATTTTCTGCGTTCAGAAGTGAATAAGTCGCCGGCGATTTCACATTCTGCGCATTCGCGATAATTTGCGCATTTTGCCTTTAAAATAATTGCTTAAATGGCTTGAGCGGACTTTAGCGTCGTTTAAAACTTTAAATGGAACGTCGGCGTCCTGTTTGCCATTCAGGGTAGTTTTCAAAATGTAGTGTTGGCGCGATGCGACACGATTTTTTTTTTTTTGCATGGCGCCCATGCATAATCGATTTCCTCGTAAGGTGTTTGAGAGGAGATGTGTTTGGTCTCGTCTTGGAATTTTAAATAGTTACTGGTTAATTTTCATGCAAATGTTTTACATGTTTTACGAAAGAGAATAACTATTCTCTCGTATGCAATTATGATATAACGATAAGAAAAAAAATGTTGTTAGATATAAGAATTGTTATCTAAAAATGTTAATAATGGTATAAGAAAAACATAAAGTAATATAGAATTTAAATAAAATGTTATTTATATCTAAAACAGAAAAATTAGAATTTGTTAAAGATTGCGATATTTTTTTTGACAAAACAAATACGTTTAATTCCTTTTAATTTAGGTTAATTCATAATAAATTCAAAATTTTTTTTACTGTTCCAGACTTTCAAAAAATCTAGAAAAATTTAAAATTTTCTCTTACATTACCAAATAATTGCTTAACTCAAATATTGACACTTTTATTTAATAAAAAATGAAATTTGATCAGTAAAATGTGAGAATGGTAAAATTGCTCTTTTGTCAAAAAAGATTTAGATTGTCTGGAAAGGGTTAAATAATTAATTTTCGGGTAGAGAAAGATATTCTTGTTTTTTTGTTTGGTTTTTTTTTAAGAATCTGTACAACCATTCAATTCACAAGATTATTCATCGTCTTTTGATAAATTGAGACTCGCTCTATTGTTACTGATGAGTGAAGTGATAAGTAAACGAAATTTCTCGAATCTTATCTTTCATTGTGACATGCGTAGAATTCAAAGAAAATTGGCCCGGTGTTGCTCGTTTGACGAACGGTCAACTCAATAGGTAAATTCATTTGACAGACGGACATGGGTCCGTGGAAACGATCCCAATTTTATATCGGGGACACATGGCATCTTTTAGAGGTTGCAGTTCCTGGTATTATGTATTTAGAATAATGAGATTGCATCTTAACAAATATAAATACATCAAGTTTGACTTCAGCGATCGTTCACATCAATAGCTATTGCTATGTATATTACTTATTTAACGTACGCGTTTAATGTTATCAATCAAATGATAAGATTTTATATTGAAGCTTTTTCATGTTAAATTTACGATATACAAGAAATGCCATAATTTTTATCGATTTTTATCTACAATAATTTCGCTTGGCGTACATATTTAAAAATTAAGAAGTTAAAATATGAAAAGGGCAATAAACTGCTTTTATTATCGACATTTCTCGGATGTATACTGAGTGTCGAAATGTGAGAACGAATGCACGTGTTCTATCGTGCGAGAAAGCATCTCACCGTTACTCGCTTCCTTAACATCACCGTCACACGGAGCATAATCTCGCGTGATCAGCTCAGCGGTGATTTTTTCCCCAAACGAGCAGCGCGACATCCATTGAGCGCGAAAGCACGTGGTTGGTCGCGCGCCAGTAAGCAGTTATGTTTATAACAACGTATGACAGATCCCCGGCGGGGTATTCTGCCTCGTAACGGCGATACTATGCATGAGCTATAGGACGTTTCGTGACGAACGCGACGGAGGGTCTTGGACGCAGCGCGCGTCGGACATCACGCGGACTCTCCGCTTGGCCGTCCGCCCGAGTGGCCAAGCGGATTCTTACCGGCTTTCGCGTGTCATTCTTTTTCGGCGGCAGCTCAGCCGCATTTCGCAAGTCACGGACGCGACACCACGGCGACGAATAATTAACGAGCAATCGTCGGCGATAAATCATTAGGCTCGCCGACGGCGCTCGAATTGTGCGCTCGTTCGCGAATCCGCATAACGGTGAACGCGCGTGTCGTTCCGGCTAGACGTCTCCTTCTCGCATGTACTACTAAAATCTATTGAAAGTACGTGTTTCCAACTGTTTGCGTCCATAAGCGCGTGCGTCAGGTATGCTGAAACAAACGAGAAATGAAAATATACAACGCGTTAATTAAAAGAGCATCGGGGAAATGTATGTTATGGGTCGACAGAAACTCTATTAGTTTTTAATCTTCCTCTCGGAGATACACATTCTTTTTCCTCAATGCAGCGTGCTAACGATAGCCGCTGCATTTCGCTGAAGATGACATAATTTTCATTCATGCTGCGCGTTTTTGTTTACGCTCAGCGCTCTTGCGGTAATTACTGCCTAGCGATAAGAAGAACAGAAATTCACTAAAGCCCGCGCCGTATTCATTTTGCCGTCTTCAGCGATTCCCACAGGTTTGAACAAGGTACAATGATATTAATCAGACATACGCGCTAATGACTGCCGCAATGCCAATAACGAACACGCGTTCGTAACGGCGTCGAAAAATGTCTTTTTCAAGAATTAAAGGAATTTAACCGGCAATGGGAATTCCATCGACCGACCGCCTGTCCGATGATAAATATTGGTGTTTAACATTCGCGTTTTCGTAACGGGATAATAAAAAGGCTCGTTAATTCTTACGACTTTATTATTTAGCGGCTGAACACTCCGTGAACGCGATACGCCTCGAATGTCTCGGCTTACGCGCAAAAACCAAGTGGCAACCGTCTCTGTCACCTTTGTCATTCAAGGCTAATTTAAGCAACCGGATCATTAACGATGCACTCTCGCAGATCCGTGCACAATTGGATGAGCTTCGTTATGCGTTTTCTTTGTTCACATCTTTCGTATCGTCGTTTCCTCGCACATTGTACTTGAGTCAGTACTATAATAAAAAAGTGGCAAACATCGTAGTTCGAAAAACATAGTTTATGATGAAAGATTAGCATATTTATGAGAATTATTATATCTTTTTTTATCCTTTCATGAATTCTCAATTAATCTCTTTTAATAAAAAACTCTAAAGTGTTAAAAAAAACTCTTCGATAATTTTCACAAGAGAATTTTCATATCTCGTTTCATATCTCCCCTATAAATCAATATTTTCATCCATCAATATAAGTGAAAAATACAAAATATACGGAAAATTGCGTTACTGTGAAACTGCATTAACCGCTTTCGGATTTAAGCAATAAAATATTTAGACCAGAGCGAGCTCTCGCACGAACGAGCAAACTTTTGTTTAAAATTTTTCCCATTATACCGTGCGCAATTGCCACAGTATATAAGGTGTTTCAGATGTTCCCGAGTCAGGATTTATCGAGTTACCAGGATAATCTTGTATTGATAATTTGATTCGCGCGAATGCTCGGAATTTCACTTGTTTCGCGGTTGTGGAAAATGCGAATGAATTATTTAGCCGCGACAAGCGACACGTCACTCCAACATACAAATGCGCCCCGCTTCATGTTTTATTCACTACGCCCGCTGCGCATTACGCGATATGAAGCAACTAGACGCTTAGGGATTGACATTCGCGCGTGGTTACACAAGGCAGATGTTTGGAAGCACAATGGCGAGCCGTGTTTATTTTCCGGAACGGTTTACCGCAGGGCATGAAAAATAGATAAGCCTCGCCTATAATTTTACTAAAAGTCCGACATTTTCGACGTGCGAACCGACCTTTAAAGATACTTTAACATCCTGGTTCCTCAGATACTGATCGGGATAGTTATCGCATTGTCTTTCAGAATTTCGATATATTAAAAACAAAAACTTAACTCGACAATGTAGAAAAATATGCGAATAAATAAGGTACTAAGAGAAGAAACAGTAATGAAACTATATTGTACGTGTACATGATGATGAAACTTATTGAGACCGTAATAAATATAAAGAAGATGCTCGCTTTATTTACAAACGCAATCAATCAAAAGTTAACGGCTACTAATGAGCAAACTAAAAAGAATTGTTTAATATGTTCATTTATTTAGGAGTATATACACTGAGAAAAAAGTTGTTAATTTGACTTTTCAACTTGATTAAATTCCTTCAATTCAAGTATTTATGTGTTTTTAAGTTAAATATAGAATAAATGCTTAAATTAAAGTCAATTTAAATACTTTTTTCTTAGTATATACAATATATCAAGAAATAAAAAAATATCGAACGTTTCGACACACGGAGTCTTCTTCGTCGATGAATAATCGAATTTTAGATTAACATGTTTTAGTAAGGAATGAATCCAAAATAGTATCATGACGATTTAACAATTAATTAGTACGAGATGTATATGAGATTACCCTTTAATATTTATGATATTTAAATCGTCATGATACTAATTTTGATTTATCTCTTACTGTAATATTATAATATACTTAATTTAAAATTTTATTATGTGTTAAATAAGTCTTTTTTTTTATTTACTCGTCAGTGGTCGCCGTTGATCTTCGATTGATCGCGTTTATATTGGGACACTCTCTGTAAATTATATATTTAAATACGTCTGAAGTCCTGACTCGAAAGATTGGTGGAGAATCAGTGGAAAATTTTGCTCCCGTACCCCTTAATTATGCGATTCAGATTGGATCGCAAGAATTTACCTAAGCGACCATACGTCACAGCCCCTAAGGTGTCCCGCTGCACTATTTCCGTCGCTTTGGGTGCCGTGAAAGACGCATGAACGCGTATTAATAGATTGACCGAGCACGACGCGTCCACCGGTGACGTCGCGCGCACACCATCGAAATTTAGCCAAAACCGCCGCGCAAATTTGTCTTTTCCTTACGACGGAAGACGGTAACACGTGTTGCTGCAAAGTGAGCGCCGGGAGGTGAAACCGCGTCGCTCGGGAAATCCGCACTTTCGACTTGCGAGTACGAGAGAGTCGTATTTTCGAGAGAACTTGCCAACCGCATACGGATGGCAAATGATGTCGCTTGGATAAAGCCATTAACGGCGTTTTATCTTTGCGGCTTCATCGAATTAATCGTCTTCGAAGATAAGTTAACTAACGCCGTTGCTCGTTTCTTGTTGCAGAATCACGAATATGGCGGGTACGGAGATGAGCCACGTCGAAAAAGGTAAGCATACGTTTACATATATTGTTCATTCGCGCGAGAAAAGAAAATTGTTCGTTCATGCATTCAAAACTCATAGTAAACAATTGCACGCGCGTTAAATATGTTTTGTTAATTTAGAAGCAGGAAATTAAAAATGATAAAATTAGAATAATCTTCCCGTTTGTTATTTATATCCGAATTTTATATATATATACAAAATTGTGTAATAATTTATATATATTTATATTAATTAAAGATAATGAAATCGCGTTAGAAAAAATATTTTAATTTTGCTTTGACTTCTTTGTCATGGAGCTTTAATGACTTATCATTGCAAGAAGTTTATCATACAGAATATAAATAGAAAATTACGGAAAAGGTGTGTTTTACAGAACACACCTTTCTACACAGAATTATTATGATCGATGACTATTGAGACTTTTATTAACGCGTCATCTCGAGTTCCTCAATAGTTATCAATCGTGCACACTTTTCTGAGATTAACTTTTGCAACATTTTTAATTGGACAATGAATTCCGCGATCAATGGCGCCATTCGATCGTCTCATAGATTATTTTATATCGTATAAACGAGTTAAAATCAATCGCACGTAATTCGCTCGTTCGATCGAACTCAATAAAAACTGTCGATGTAATGGCGGCACAATTTTATACACACAATTTAAACTTTTAAAATATTAATATGTTATGATTTTATTGAAGTTACTTTTATCATTTTTTATTATTAACTAGTTAGATATTATATTACGTTATTTCTTTAAATTATACTTGCTCTTTACCCCCGATGAAAATGTAAATGCGGTCTCTCTTTCAGAAATTTTTTATTTGTACGCTATTATATCAATGACACGCCATTTAGAGAACGCTCGAGCGTGGAATTGGACGATGAACGCCACGACGCTACATCGCGACTGGGAAAATTAATTAAAACGATGCAGCCGGTCGTCATGAAGTTTGACCCTACTGCCGCTGTCCTATAGTCCAAGTCTAATAATAAGAAGTTAAGTCGAGCATTAAGCGTGATTCAATCCAGCAGAGGCAATTCGATAGCGATATCTACTTCACGAACTCGCGATAACTCCTTGGTAAAGTGAATTCGAGTTGGCTGAACCGTTGAGCGGTCACAGATGCAGATATCAGATATTAGATGTTAGATAATCAACGAAATTCGAGAATAGCGAATCGCAGCGAAAGAATGTTTATTTTTTATTCGCGAGACCTACATTCTCGCGAAATCTACGATCTTCATCTTCGCAACTGAGAAATGGGAAAAAATACATCTCTTCTTGTACTTCAATCTTTGAACTCGTGATTTCTTTAGACTTCATTGTTAGGAGCATTATACTAAGAAAGACGTTGGAATACTGAATTGCAGATGCGCTTCCATCCATTTCGCGATATCCTACATGAATAACAAGACCTATCGCAAACACGAGAGCTCGATACAAATAAGCTTCAAATAACAATGATCGTCGCAAGTGGTAATTCAATTTGTATCGATCCTCGCAATTGGATATTCCATGCCATTAGCCGATACGACGGCGTTCTTCGCCATTTCGCTCGTGGAAAAATTACTGCGATTGATTTTTACATTGGATGCAAGTCACGAAGAAGAGATGTATACACCAATATCAACTGTGAAAAATGTATCGCGCCGCGTCCATCACCGGTTGGTTGCTTCGCTATACAACACGTGAGCGTGTCAAATCTCGACTGGAGATTACTTCGTTTTGCTGTTCCCTCGACCGAGAATGCGAAGATACTCATCTTTCTATTCCTGACGTCATAATCTTTTACACTGCATGATGCACGCGTGCAATCCGTTTTCTATGGATCAAAAATATTTTTTGAATTGTGGGGAATTTTCTATAAAATAATACGCTTTCATTTATTTGTGTTGATACATCCTCCATTAAGTGAAGATTATAAAATCGCTGGGAAAATATTTTAATTTTGCTTTATTTAATTCTCTTGGCATGGAGCTTTAATAGTCGAATCAACAATGACCAGTAGCTTATCATTGCACGAAGTTTATTATATAGAATATAGAAGTTTATCGTAATACGAAGATACTTGTGAATCATTTTTATGTGATGCTGATTGTATAAAACGAATTAACTTGCTAATGTTGAAAAGGATTTGACAACGAAGTTTGACAAACGTTTTAGTGGACATATGGAGATAGCGGCAGATGGTATTGATAGAGTTTGCGTATAATCTGCGGAAACTAATTTTCTCTTTTTTCCCCGCTCCGCATGAAAACGAAGCCGAAATAATATTTCTAGTTTCAACGGGTGCAATCGATGCAGTTTTGCGACGACGTCAGCAAGACGTCCGTACCGCAGTCAACGAAGAATGAATTATTATTGGCGAACTAGTTTTTTGCGAACTCGGCGATAATCCACACACAGGCCTCGTTTTCTAGTGGGCTTCGGTAATTGAATTTTCAAATAATTGGAGCGTCTTTTAACGAGGACAAATGATAGAAATTCACGATTATATCGGTCTCGCGCACTTATGCCGTAGGACGAACTTCAATATAAGCGTTCTCTGTACGTTCGCTGGAATAATACGTATCAATTAATGTTTCAGAGAAGACAATAATAAACCGAACCACGTCCTCCTCTTCACAATAATCAACCCAGTATACCCCATCACTGTGGTAAGTCCTTTATCAATTTATTAACGCTAGTACTGTCAAAGCTTTCTTTCTTTCTTTTTCTCTTTCTCTCTTGCGTTCGCAATTTTAAATTGATAACATGTAAAGAAATGCTAGTCACGTAATTCTTTCAACTTGTGTATTTAAAGCGCCTTTTGTAAAATAAAACAAAAAATAATACAATTCATAAATTACTTGTTACTCGAAAAAACGTTTTAACATTTAAAAGATAGCACGATAAAGCTGTTGCATTCATAATGTATGTCGCCAATGCGTAATAGTTATACGTGCAGTGCATTTCTTTTGGCTTTTTTTTTCTACATACATTAACTCGGTGCAGAGTGGCCGGAACGGAAAAGTGGCGCAATTCTGCGACGTGGACTATAACGGGAATTGAAAATATTGAAGCCAAAGCCACAGAGAACAAAAGTTGGCAGCACGTCAGCCTCGTAGATTTCACAGGCCGTCGCACTGCATTTTATTTCTGTTTTGCGCCAATAATAGATGAGCTTTGAGCTCCTCGCCGTTTCTCTCCGCCGCCCGCGCTGGCGGTCGGGTCGATGTCATTCGACATTGTTTGCGCTGCTCCTGTTCGAGCGCTCACATAGCTATCCGGTCACACAAAGATCGTTTTCTTGCGCCTCTACCGCGATCGAACCACTAATTAAAGAGCCGACTGAAGGTTTCTCGCTCGTGCGATAACCGAAAGTGCTAACAATACTGCGCTACTATCCGCGTTGTGTTCGCGTTGCAGTGCGAACACAATGATAGTCTTGCTTTATGTTGCGAAACCCTCTTGATTCTATATCATTATCAAACATCTCGGCTTTTGTTCCTGCTGTTAATGACAAAAAGTACAGTTATTTTACTGCAAAGATAAAAGTAGAAAGAGAAACTAAATAGTATTGCCAATCATTTCTTTATATATTTGCATAACAGCGTTAATTATTACGTCGTACAGACAGCGAGTAGAAAAGCTAATGCTGGAGTTTCAAATTGTGCAAGCTACAAAGTATTTACGCCATTAATATTTATCAGAGGAGACTCTGGCATTGTTTGCGGTTGTATAATGGGCAATTTATCTTTAATATGCGGTAAAAATGGAGCTGGAATTTTGTGACGTGTGTAACGGTTAATTTCGAGCGTGCTGCAACATGACTTCATATTCCATTAACGGCTCATCTTCTCAATTTAATTAAAAGCTCATATAGCTAGAGCTTCCCCGAAGGTTTAAACTCTCAAGCACGCTCTTAGCTCTTTCTCCGTCCTCGTTTTCTTTCCTTCCCTCACTCTTCGTTTTTCAGTAACGTCATTATTCGCTTAACATTTTACAGTTTACCTCTTCTTGACATTTACAAATGAATTGTCATATCTGCTGTCCATTAAAATAAATTAATCGGCGCACTTGCCTTTCCGTCTCGCGTATTATTATTTTTTTTTCCTTTTCTCGTCGGCGTTTCTGTATATTTAATCAGCAAATGCATTGATCGATATTTCATTTTACTCGAAAACATACTGCCGATTCGATTTCCGGCTTTTTCATCCTCTAGGCAAACATTTATCCAGCGAGAACGTTTCGCATATATGTATATTTTACTAGACAGACTCTGCGGGCACTAATTGGAGAATCGTTATTTTGATAAAACATAGTAAATTTAAGAAATTCTTAGTTCGGCGCGCGATCAAAGACTTCTTGGACGTATATATCATCATAACGGTGACAGTTGCAGCTGGAAGTAGCCGATGTAAATCTGGGTTATTCGCTGGGACTGCCAATATTTCCTCGACACATGGTCGGCGTTATAAGCGATTCGGTTTTATGAGGTGCAAGGCAAATTGAACTTAAATATCATGTTTATTGCGGAACTTTCCGGATAGAGCTTCCTATCCAGACTTATACGATCTCCAAGTAATCTATTTATATTTGTCACTGTGACATTTATTAATCCGTTATTGAATTATGTTTCTACCGGTTTATCTAGCGTAAGATTGGAGGCGAGCGTAAGATCTAGGAGAGCCAAAGGTTTTTTTTTTAATTTTTGTTTTTAATCTTCGGTATTTGTTTAGCTTGAAAAAATAATACGAATTAAAACGTGAAGCGATACAAAATTAATCAAGCATAGACGAGAGGTATTTTATTGTCATTATTATTTATTAAATCAGTATCCCGTAAGCGTAAGTGTTTGTAAATTATGTGTAACCAGAGCTTTCTTCAGTGTGGCCAGATTACACCTGTTGGTGTAATCTGGCTCCATCCAGATATCGTCTGAGACCGTAAGACGAAACTCAAGTGTCTCTCGTGCCGTGCTCCCTCGCAACATGCATCAATCATAGAGATGTGATGTTAATTCGGGTTATATTGCGATACAATATTGCGAGAGTGTCGCTAACGCCATAGGGTTGCCAATATTTTGCGCCCGAAGCGGCGACGATGGCATCGGGCGCGCGAGATGGTACACCTTCTGTCTACTTTATCGCGATGCACGTGTGTCATGAGCAGATAAACGTCAAATGCGGCTAACGATGTGTTCCGTGAATCGTATCGTAATGAACGCAACGAGTATGCGAGGCGCGATTCTGAATAACAGATATTTTATTTTCAGACTGTCGTAGTAAAATGGAATTAATTTTTCTGTCATTTTATTTTTTTAATAACAATTTAGTATGTTTGATCTACTCGGTTAAAATTGATACTTTTTTAAAGCACCACAATGCATTTGAAGGATGTATCGGAGATACGATCTCTGCAAAGTAAATAAAAATTGGCAATGCATTTAATATTAGCATTTCAAATATACTATACATATACACGTGAAAGTTGTGTGAACAAGATTATATTTTTATTTAAGAACATAATTGTATAATTTATTTAATTATTTGTTTCAATCATCTTGAATATTTAAATTACTTAAATATTTTAAAAAATTCAGATTTTTTTTCATTATTTTATTATATTTTTATTGGAGTACATGTCTACTTTTTATTGAAACAACTTTTTATCCAGATAAAAAATCGGTGCCAAATTTTTTTACTACTTTCAAATGCAATATAAAACAATCTGTAATATTTTTATAATTTTCTTAAATGTTTAGAAATTCTTAATGTCCCATACATCCTCAAGATATTCACAAATTAAAATTATAAAATGCGGAGTATATATATTTTTTCACTTATGTCATAACAACAATACATTTTCTAGACGTAAACACATGTACCAAATTATAAATATTCCTAAACGCGCCACTCCCCGCATAAATAAATGCCGATAAATAACTCGCGATAAAATAAGTCGATATTATATCACGGTATGATGGCAACGGTCAGATATTTCGAGCGGTCTTGTCAAAGCACGCGGAAGCGTGGGTCGCGTTGGTCGCGACATTGACCTTACAAAATACAAAAAGCTTTTGTGCGGGTCTGGAATACATGTGCTCCGATATAAATTCGAGCGCAGTATTGGAGAGCTATGCTTTAAATAGCCAGGTCGCATGGACACAAAATGCGTACGATTTAAGTTGAGATTCGAAATATGACAATAACTGTGCAAATAAATGTTCAGCTGAACTCGATTTATAATAACGCTGCTGGAAAATATATGAATTTAATAATCGTGCATGATTTATAGCCATTTTTAAAAATGCCGAGGATAGTTTTACTATCGATATATTATTTTATTAACTTCTTCGTAATATTTTTGGGATATACAATCGTAAAAAATTTACATTTAAGATATTCAATAGATAATGGCAAAGTTTATTCATACGCGATTTATCATTTATCATTAAATAACTTTTTCAATAGAATATCAATAGAAATATAACATAAAAATTAAAAATATTATATGAACGTTATACACATATTAATATTCCTAAAAATTATTTTTATTAAATATTTTAGTAATACTTAATAATATATTTCTCAATTTAAATAGCAATGTGCGTTGATTAAGCGTGTAAGTTATATTTTATCGAAAAAATGTTCATAAACGTTATTTGACTGTCAGTTATTGATTTTTAACTAATAATAAATTGCAATGTTATTAAATTTATGTCTAGCGCCAAACTATATATTCGTTCTCATGTCTGTTACGTTTAGTTACATGCATGGGGATATGTGTTTGTGTATCTATGTGTTTAGGAACTTGTTACGTTGAATGTAGAAATAAATTTTCACACGTTTTGACTTTGGCAATAACATACGTGACGACGATGTGCGACAGTCTGCTGGATTTAGATTAATGAAGTAGTTATTTCAAGATTCTCGATTCCAATTCTACTTGGAATTCGTAACGTGATCCCGACATATGTTTCTGTCTAGAAAACTGCTAAAATTTAATGTAGATATAAAAAATTGTTTCGCAACGCATTATATCTCTTTAATGAATTACAATTTTACAGGGTACTATAATGAAATAACGGGCATAGCTAATTTAGTGAATTGACGAGTAAAATAATGAATTAATTGAGAAAATTTTAGCAGGACTCTGGGCATTCGACATCGATACGAAAATAATAATGGCAGTATTTACAATATTATTTAGCCGCGATATGAAATAATATGTTTTATTTTAATTACAGTTTCAAATAAATTGAAATAAATTGTTCTGTATCGCGATATGATATTTAATTACTCGGAAAGCCACGTGCCACGGTGCAGATTACATTAATTCGTATTTCATTGTTATCCGTAGCTCCATTTATTTTCGGCGTTGAAGAGAAGTCGACAGTGAAGCGTGCGTAACCCATAAAAAGTGTTGCATGCCATGCTGGGGAACAATAAAGTTGTCTAGTGACAAAGTGTGCTATAAAAGCAGCGTTGCCCAAATCTTTCTCGACATGCAAAAACATGACATTTTTATAGCGACCCATTGAAGCTTTAAAAACCTATTCCGTTTTTGGAGAAAGAGCATCTGCTCTCGTAAAACAAAACAGATAGATGAAGCCAAGCATGTTATAGAATTTTAAAATAATCAAAAAAAATTCAGGTTTTATTCTGTTCATTCAAAAATTGTTTTTATGAACAAAAGGAAATTTTTGAAGAGAATTATTGTGTTGGAAATTAATGCTTTTATATATTATTAACTTTCAATTTACTAAAGCAACGGTATATGAATGAATATTTATTGTATATAAAGTTTTAATGCGCTAAATCGCGTCTCGCAGTTTAGATTTAAAATATATGTCACTATAACTTAAAGGTAGCTCAGGTTAAGTTAAGGGTCGATTAAAAATCTCTCGAGGTTCTTTTCCCACGAGTAGAAACTTTTCCTGCTCGCATCCTGTCCTTGCTTTCCGGCAACTTTGGTCATAGCGTTAGTCTAAATAAGTTCAGCCTGACAGTTGGGGGAAATATTTCGTCGCGCGTTGTCGCCGTATGCGCGATGTTCGCGAGCATCACGCGTAAATTTGCATCTTATCATCGTGGCTGCACCGCGGTGGTTGCACTCGCGCCCGGATAATTTTCGGTAGACAAACTTGGCAATGGCGGACACGTCCTCCCGAGATGGAGTCTTTTCTCCCTAGAAACGACACGTGGAATTATATTCCCACGTGAGGCGGCAGTGCAAAGTTTCGCACACCGGTTTCGGGGTGCAATACGCACGTGAGAGCGTCTAACGCATTTAATGTTTGCGACCTACTTCCCTTGTCTCCGGAGAGAAAGCCTAGATCATCCGTACGTTCGCTGCCAATTCAAAACTGACTCGCATCCGAAATTTCTTAGAACGAATGCAGAAACGAGTAAGGTCTTTGCTCGTAAGAATCTCGATCGCATCTTTTTCTCGTCACGTAGATATTCGCGTGTTTGACAAATTTTCCCTCATTTAACAAGTTAACCGAGTTTCCGAAGAACGTCGGCGACAAAGTATTTGCCGGAGGAAGAATAGAAATTTGCGACAATGCTAGCATTGACAATTGTTTGCGTCTTGGTGAGATTTAATTAACTTATTATCACTTTGTGCCTAATTTTTTTTGAAAGAAATGAAATAAATATGACATTAATAAGCCAAGAATAAATTGTTTTTGTTTGCAAAAGATCTAACTTTCTTAATTACTGTAAAAAATATCATTCTTTCTTTCTTTCTTGTTTTATTAATTATTCTTGCAAATTCGTTCCAGAACATAAAATTTTGGTATAAAAAAAAGGAGATGATAAAATTATCTAAGCATTATCTTACAGTTATAAAAAGCCAAGAGATTGTTCGAAAGCATCAATTTAAATTCAGTATTAAATATAAAGCAAAAGTAAAGTCAACCTTTTTTATATTTAAGTAAATTAAATTGTTCATTTGAATAATTAACTATTTAGATTTGTATTGAAACGAATGGCTATCTAATTATAATTTAATTAAATAGACAAGAGTGCTCCATGCGATAAAAATTGAAATCTAAATATTGTTATTAAAAAATGATTTATGTCTATGGATATTACAAAACGATAATTTATATAGTAGTCATTCTTTATTGCTTCTACTATCCTACATCAAAGAAATAAATATATATATAAAGAATCTTTTCGATGAATTTGAATTGCTAATTACGTAAGCTAATAATCATTATAACGCTCAAGATACGATAGTTTATTTGTTTCTTGGTACCTATGATCATGTCTCGAGGATTAATGGTACGTAAAAGAAGTATATAAAAAAGTATATGTTCTTACCTGCTCGCTCGTCGAATGTCGATAGGTGAATGATCTCGCGTTGACCTAAGGCGTTCTTCACAAAAACATCGTCAAGTTGCAGGTCACTCGTTTCGTCAGTCTGAAATATTTAACGCAAAATAACTTCATGGTATTTTACTTTTTGTCTTACAAATCAAGTTTTCATACACGAGTCGTGTATAATATTTAACGTTTATTTTAAAAATATGCTTTTTTGATAAAAAAATACTTATTTTGATACTCTTTTTACGTTGCGACACGATGTCTGTTTTTATGATTTTGTATTTCTGTCTTAATATTTTCACTCTCCAAGCGTTTATTTCGATCTCCAAAAAAAAAGAGACGCTGCGCGCATTTCACTTGAATTACGTCCGCATAAATACAGAAACTCTATATACTAGCTGCTGAAAAATTTATATGAATGATAGGTTGTTGGAGCGAGTCGGGAATCCGACTGCAACTCTGTTAATGCAACATTTTTCTGTCTGAATAGAGACACTGTTGCACGCGTATAAAGCAAGTTTATTCTCACTGTCATTATTTCAAGATGCTCATTCGTCTTATCCTCTAGTCCTCGCACGATTAATCGCGATATTTCGAGCGGCGAATCTGCCGCGGCGAAATGTCTCAAAATAATGTTACATTCTATTATTGTAGATAAACTCGCGTACGACATGCGCACGTGTCACAATAATCCAGCGCGCTTTTCTAAAAAGTAATTCTATGCAACATGTTTATAAACGGATCTGAGAACGTCATCGGTTCTGAGGAATGATTCATCTTGGAAATCCGTCGATCCATCTTTCACGATGCCGCGGGAAAAAAAGTAGCGCACTTTTTTTTTAGTTTTTTTTTGCGACACATGCGGTTTTCCATGTAATTAAATTTATTGCATCTGATGAAGATATCACGTTCGATTTATCCCAATTCGTTAAAAATTATATGATTGAATCGATAGAGCACATTATTTTCTAATAAATTGTCTGGGAAATGAGAGAACGCTAATTTGTATCCAAATTTAATTTATCAAAGCAAAGGATAAACGTATCGGAATACGCAAATGATTGGTAATTATTATTTACCTATCCATTAATCACGCGCCGTTAAAGAGCAATACAGATTTTACGTTGCGCGATTTAAATAGAAATTCGATCGCGAGATCCGATTTCGGGGGAAGAGAGAGCAGGTAACATTAGCGCCTAGTTTCGATAACCGTGTTAAATGGCCACCGAATACGTTCGAGAACGCGTACGCAGTACAGTTATGTTAGCGTTATCGAACCAGTGCCTACGTTTAACTGCATGTTTTCATTTTACCAGTTAACATTTGCACTGCATCGTGTTTCCGAATTGACAAGTCGAATCTACTTCAGCCATTTGAACTGGGGAATGTAAAAGCTGTTGCGTATATCCAGAAAATCAGTAATACATCGTCTTTAACATATTTTGTATTTGTTCTATTTTAATTAATTTTTCTTTCCCACAATCTCGCAATTCAATGAAAAGAAAAATATATTTTTCATATTTTATTCTTTCCATTTTTACGAGTATTAGTATGAATTTATGTTGCGCGCCATTAGACAGTACATATTTCCGAGATATTAAATGTAAAAAACTGTATTCTAGATTTGGTTTGTTGAAGAAGTCATAGATAGTCGCGATTTAATTTGAAAATTCAATTAACGTTCTGAAAGGATACGCGGTTACTGTAGCAAGGGTTTCTCGACATGCGATAAATATAACATACCGAGTCCCGAACTTCTATGCATGTATGTGCGGTAATCCCGGGTATATGAGTCATTTTAGTTGTGTCTCAGACTTGCTTAGACATATTGCATTGTGTCCAAGTGATACAACAATAGTCATTCCAGGGGATTGCTTCTATTATTCCGTAGACTCCTAGAATATCTCTTATCTCAAATTTGAACTTTAATGTACACGAAGCAGCATATAAACATTATATCGTTGGCAAAGATATTATTTTACGTATTTTTGTTCTGCAAAACTTCTTAATACAAGTTAACGATATCCTTCTGAGAAAACATTTTTCGAATAAATGATTTTCATTAAACTTTCTTCGATTGCTCCGCTTCTCATTTAAATATTTTAATCACGCTCTTTGTACTTATTTCACTTCGCTTAATGGTTTTTACCTGACTCTTTCGACTTCGTCGCGGGAAAACTCTAATGCTTTGCAAGTAACGTTACCATCATCTGTTTCTTTATTAGGCCATTTACTACGCTGCACTTATTTTTCTTCGCGCATTTCCTGACTTTTTCGCGTTAACCGTTAATGCACGTCGTTAAAAAATAAACCGTCGTCGGTGAGCATTTGAAACGCGAAAAATCGACGAAGAGTATCGAGCCGTAAGAGAAAGAAAAAGTATCTTAAAGTATCTACTCGGTGTCGTATTCTCGGGTCAGTTTTCCAACGGTTCGAAAGTATCCGAGACGAGCAAAAGGAAAAACGTCACGAATGTTAGGCTCTAACGTTTTCACATTTTCTCGCTCTCTCGTGCTCCTCATTTTTCTGCAAACAGCTTTTCGAGATATTTCAATTTTCAACGTGAGTTGCATTTCTACGTGAACGAGATGCCGAAAGACAATAACTATGTGTGCAGCTTTTATACAAATTGCGTTACGTCTCTGTATATATAACAATGTTATAACCTCTCCTTTTACCTTTTAAAATAAGCTACGTGCTTTTCTGATATAATAATTTTTAAGTTTTTAACAACAGAGGGGGGGGGAGGTATTATAGAGATGCGTAAGCATAAAAAATTATTAAATTGATTAGCAATTTAATTTCGTGATTTTGCATTTCGGGATTCCTCTTAAAAGCTGTGTTTTAAGTCCGGCAAATATGCGGCGCGCATTTTGGGGAATCTTGTAAATGTTTATAAATTTATATCTAGAAAATTATTGAGCGCTGACCGGTATTGCCATTTTCGCTATTTAAATGTATCGATATACTTTCCGGTTATATTAAGCTTTGCATTTAATCATTTTTAAATAATTCGGAGTAAAATTATACGTAGTTCTATAAATAACGTACGAAATAAGTGCGCAGTTATGACGAGATAATAAGTTCACTAACGTGACATAATGCGTCATTGTAGAAAATCTAAAGAATACTTAGAACACAATATAAATTGTGTCGCGCGACAGAAATTATTTTCAGTACAGAGATATTCATTCGTGATAAATCACTGGGAGAACACTTGCTGCGGCACGGGCGCGGGTGAGAAAATCACGGCGCTTTTCGCATAGCGCATTCAAATGGACGGGTCTGACGGTCGTGCCATAAATCAATCGCAGCCGAGCGAGAATAATTCATCGGTTAATTCTAATCCAGCGAGCCTCGATCGAATTTCGTAGCTGATTGTTCTGATTGGCGGTGTCGCGCGAGCTGCTTTTCTGCACCGATTTTCGATTTGCGTAATTCCATCGGGTTGACGCATATGCAATTTCTAAAGTGGATCATTTCTGAAACCAGTGGAGTGACGATGCATTTAATGCATACAAAATCTGTTGTTAACAGTGTGTTTTTCGCGCTTACTGTCGACATTGCGAATATTGAAGAGTAAAAAAAATGTAACGGCGCTTTTTTTTTCTTTATTCATATAAAGTTACAACCAAGTTACAAATTTTTTTAAATTTAATTGGATATATTATTACATTTCTGTTATTCCACCGTGTTTATCTAAATCTCACGTGTGAACCGCGTAAAAAGGCATCGATCTGTATAATAAATTTTTGAGTTATCTCTGCCTTTCAATATCTGCTAACGCCGAACAATTTTCTATGCAACTTAAGATACTTATCGCGATGGTGTTTATCAATGCACGTCAAAGTTTCGCCGCATTTCGGACGGGTAATCCATTGTCGGGTGAAGCAGGTAATCCATTGTTGACTAAGTCGAGTGGATTCGGATCTCTCTCTTCGGATCGATCACTCTTTTTCCCCCGAAGAGAGACAGAGAGGGACACGGCGTTCCTCGTCGTTTTAACCACTCTCACGGAGTGGCCGCGATGGGGTGTGGTTCGGCGAAAGTGGTAGGCCGTGTTTGAATCCATCAAAGCTTGCTCTTTTTCCAACTGCAATCGATAATCGATAGAAACCTAGCCCTTCTCCTCTGTATTCGTCGCTTTCCTTCTCTCACGCTCTCTAGGTGTCTTCCGTCGTCGTCGGTGCCCGGAGGCGTCTATCCAGCTATAGCAGCCTTTCTTCCTCCTGCGAACATCCTGTAAGATTCGTCATAAATCCAGGAGTGCTACCACCCACTATCTCGCTGCGCCACTGCATGATATATCGCGATAACTTTTATTTACGACGCGACGCCCCATCTCTTCCCGCCGAGAGGAGAATTGCGAGGCGCGTTGAAAAACCCACGGTTCTCTCGCTCATCACGATGGTCACCGTTGCAGTTTTTCTTTCCTCGATTCTCACGACTACAGAACTTGTGATATATTTCAAAAGCTTCTCTTAATTGCGCCAGCAGTTAACTTGTCGTTAAAACGAAAGACCGCTCCAGATATTTATACTGCACAAATTATACAATTTATATTAAAAGTTGTTTGTATAACTCTGTACTGAAAATAACACAATAGTTATTTTATACATATAATTTTTAATATAAACGTGTGGGCGTTTTCGATGAAGTTCTCGTGAAAAATACTTGGTTTTTAATTTATGAATTATGGTCGCGGTTTATAGCAACTGATTTTCTCTTGATGATTGCGATATATAGAAAGAGAGAAAATTTAGGAAAAGAAAAACCTGTGGTTAACGCGAAAAAGTAACGCCAAAATCGTTTTTTCAGGATATCACTGGCAAATGAATATTCCTCCATTCCATCAGCATAGTTAAATATTATTCTTTTAAATACTGCCTCGTAGAATGATATTACTTTGCGAATTTGCACACGTTGCATTTCTTGCATCTTTGATGGTGCTCCGATTTTATCACAAAGCCAGTGCTATAAAATTTTTTTTTCCCGATCGGAAATGAACAATTGTAAAGTATATCAAGGATTCAACTATGCACGAAGCGTTTTCCGGGGCGGAATTGGTGCACGTCAAAACTCAATTTTGAAAGATCGTGGTATAGAATCTAAAATTCTGGTATGCTCGTGAAATATTTTCAAACGTTTCAACTGGAAGGATATATTTTGTGCTTTCTGTAAAGAAAACATATTGCAGAATCCGTAGGACGAAATTTCTGCTATTCAATATAGAATGAAAAAATCGTTATATTTGCCATAACACAGAATTAAAAAAAAAAAAAGATACGTCTCAATAGGTACCAAATTCATATTTTGCCAATTAAAAATTATTTTCTTGCACAAAATCATTCAATTTTGAGAAATAGAATATATTTTATTTCTATTTGCATTATTTTACTCTATAAAAATTAAAAAAGAAATATATACTGAGAGAAAAAATTACCAAATACTAATAAATATTTGTTTGGATAGTCGCAATGAAATATATACTAAATAAATAAACATTTATTTAGTACAAGAAACACTAATTTAAGGTATTCAAATTTTTTAAAAATTTACCGTAAGTAAATATTTCATTACAACTATTCAAACAAATATTTATTGAAAGTAATTTTTTTCTTTCAGCGTATGTGACGTATAATTATGAAATTTTCAAAACTGAATTAGAATAATAGTAGCTTTCAAATTTTTTAAATATTTTCCTTCCACTAACACATATTGCGCGCACATGTTTGGTGTGAGCTTGCATTGAAATCAGCCGCGATGAATTTTCCATGGCTCTCGACGGGGAGTCCGACGCGTCTTTAAGAAATATTGATTTTTTTCGCGGATCCGATGACATAATGGCGGATTGCCGTGTACACGGCTGGACGATAGTTCGAATACCGTTGGAAGATGCATAACTGTTTGAAATTTAAATGCCGTTGATGTTGTGACAGGTCCAACCAGCCGGTACTCATGTATCACGTCTTCGCGGTACGGCGCTGTGTCAGATATATTATCGGGCAGATTACTCTCGTGTATATATATGTGTGTGTATGTGTGCGTGTGTGTATGTTGCGTGTTACACACACACACGCACACGTCACCGCTGAATTCGAAATTCGGTGGATTAGCGCGGTACGGATGCAATGCGAACGATCCCGAACTGTCGAGACCGCTTATTCGCGGAAGTCGATCGATGCAGCCTCAATCAGAAAACTATCTGTAAAACGATCCTTAAACGACAAATCGCTATCGATTGCGTTATTTTGTGGACAAACGGTGCATTTTAGAAAATTGTATACGGTGGATGTTTGCGAGAGGTAGAAGAGAATATATTTCTGTGCGACCTATCAAAATAAATTGCACACGTGGAATTTTATGGATTCTATTCTTTTTCCGCCAGGTTTGAAAACAAATTTCTCTGAAAAGCATGAAAAATCGACAGATTAAATTATAAAGCTAATTAATCTTGTTGCACTGCGTATCGTTATCGATGCCAACAGGCGATCTTGTTAATTAACGCTAATAAAATTCCTTTGGGTGCAGCTTTTTTTCATCGCTCATACATCGCGCGCGTTTCTAATTGCGTCATTAACCGTCCGCTGACTGCGCGCCGTAATTATTATTGCCGCTATTATCTTCCGATACGTAGTATTAATTTAGGCACACGCACGTGCGTCGCGGCGTCCGTGTGTCGCCGGAATAATATTGTCAGGCAACGGTAATAAAGTCCCGTCGGGCGAGAGGCTTTTTCCAGCGGTCACGCTTCCCGCGAATTTTCCAGTCTGTCGTTACGTGTTTGTCGCGTGGGCGGTTATTATTATCCTCCGATTATTATGCATATGCAACGTAGCCGCATTGCAGCGGATTGCAAGATCCGCGCGCGTGTTGCGTGGACGCGCTGCATTGTGCCCGTAATTGCGTCACGCGCGCAATGTATCTCGCAAATTGTAAAATATGAGAAAGCGCTGGAAATGCCGCGCGTACGAAAAGGTCACACTTATATTTCTCAAGTAGATTTTCGTAAAAAAATCCGTTTTACGTGAAAATTATCTACATGATCGATGCCTCGCACGAGTCTCGTGAATACATTTTTTTTTTTATTTGATGAGTATGTGAGGTATAATAGCCCGCTTTCACGAAATTGATTTGAGAGTCAAATTTTGATGATGAAAAGTTAATAATGGTGACAAGTTTATCACATGATTATTGCATAACGCAGAGAGGCTTTTGCCGGAAAATTTGCAGGAAACACGAAGAAATTACCTACATATCTCTTTCACAAGATAGTATAAATTTTCTTTACGATGTAGTTATTACGTAACCAAAGAAGGGAATTAACGATGTATCATAATAACAAATTAATTAAACGAAGTATTAAAATAATTAATAATTAAAATGATATAACGATAATAAATGAAGCAGAATAAATTTATCTCGAGCTTTTGATTAAAAGATATAATATAGATGCGATGGATGGTATCTCACATTTATTGGCTACTGGCAGTGCGCGTCGGCAGTGCTAACAGTTGGTTACCGTCGTGCCGATCTATATATAAAACACGCGAGAGCGAGAGCGCGTGAACGAGCGTGTACGCGCGGGGCACTAAATACGCACGCGAGAGCACGTGGTTCCGCATTCTGTGTCGCGGGCGAAATAGCCCGCCACGTCTCATTCCGCGCTAAATCTCAATTAAAAACAGATCTGAATTTGTGTGAAGCTGTAGATTTGTATATCTCGGTAGACCAGACTAATCTTTACACGCGTGATATTCGTCAAACCCATTCTAACTTCCGCACCTCGTGCGTGCTAATTCTTGGCGATTAGCCTTGCGTCACTGTTTCGAGAATCTTCTACTCGGCTACTTTTCTTTATAACGCCTATTTCACTGGAAGATGAGGTAAAAATTTATTTATCTCCTCTTGAGAAAACAATAATTCTCACGTAGATTTAAACTTATTTGATATTAGTCGAATTGGAGCTGGCGCGCAAACTTCCATATATAATATATTGCATTTTTATTATTTTATTAAATTTATCAAGCCAGACAATTTTAGTAATTAATTTAATCTTTAAATTCTGCTTAAATAATAAAAATGTCTTAATTAAAATCTTTTTTATCAATTTTTAAAGTTTTATTATTGAATTACGATTTTATAATATTATGTAACTTGTGACAGATCATAAAGTATGAACGTTCTTTCTAAAAAATTAATCACATATAGTCGCGCGAGGAATTTTACTTTTATTTGGAGAATATCTCTAATTTTTTAATCTCGCGTCCTAATGCCTTTTCTCATCATTTTTTCGCGATCGTTTTTTTTCCGGCCGCATTCGCGTTTTTTTTTTTTTTTTTTTTTACCAATGGCGATGCCATTATCCAACGTCCGGGACAGTGAGCGCGTTGTATATCAAGGGAATTTGTTTGTTATCGTAGGGAACGTAATATCAACTGCGCTTTGAATTTGGACGATTAATCACGAGCGTCTGACTCTGCATACCTAAACCGCTTTCTATATCTATATATACGTTGCTCTTCGTGCGATATCGATCCGCGACAAATGCAGATTGATCGCGTAGGTGGTGCACGCCGCGCCGTTTCGCTCGCAGACTTTTAAAGGATTGCACGGTCTAACACGAATTTTCAGTATTGGATTAGACGTAATGCGAAACCGATTTTATCAAAATTAAAGGAGACCCGCTGAAAAGAGGCGCGAGCATCATATATCAGAGAATATTGTTGTTCGAAACTAACGTGGCTAAAGGTAATTTATTTTTGTGATTAAGGTTTTCATCGTGGCTTCTTTCTTCGCTCGTTTGAATTATTTTTGTATTACGTTTAGTTTAGAACTATAATTCCAAATGTTTATGTAATAGTTGTTACGATATTAATTATCGATTTAATTTACCTTGTGTCGCATTTGCAACGTTTTCACGTTAGAGAATGAAGGGCGAAAGAAAGGAGGAGAAAATATCATAATTTGTGACGCTCGCAATTTCCGGAATTTTCCGTTAATTATCGCTCGCAATAAATACAGCTAGTCCCGTTATCCTCTATCCCACATTTCGCGTCGATGTATGCAAATATAAGCAACGAACTGTATTTTGAAATCGTGATAAACGAGCGGGATAGGTTTTTGCGCACGGAAGCTAGGTCATATAGCCTGTTATCTGTGTTTCTGCAGGAGAAAAACTTCGATACGGCAGTCACACATTTTACTGTCATCTAAGGGAGGGGAAATGTGCTTCGCGGGATAAGACTTACGACTTTTTACGCTACAACAATAATTCATTTTTACTAACGATGTTTGACGTGCCATGCATCGTTATTGCGGAGGTATAAAACGGCGGGATCATTTATGGTAGAGTTACAACCGAGTCTAGGTTATTATCTTTAGAGGAATATATACGTATATCGAAACTTTTTCTTCCTTTACTCTTGAGCGCAATAATTATTTCTACGTTTTCTCCATCCGTCAATGAAAGCATGAACTGATGAAAGTGTCCCTATTCCGATTTTTGATGACAGAGCGACACATCGCTAGTAACGTTCGTAAAGGTCGGGTTTATTAGACAGCCTCTGATATACCGACTCGCGTTGGGAACAAGGGAAAACTCTAACTATATGTTCCAAAACATGTCCCGTGTTATCTCGCAGCAGGCACGTGTGAGTCGCGATCGTATCTTGAATATTTTATACTCCCAGTGCGAATTACCGCTGTGATTTATAGCGTACTAAATAAGTAGAAAGTATCTGCGCTCAGCGTTACGAACTCTTTGCTATCAACGAAGAAAAGGATCATCCGGATTATAAGGAATTGCATAAACTGACGAGTTTATTCTCATGAGTTTTTTCTTTCAACTTTCTTCGATGAATTTGCGGCTAGATTTATATATATTTGTAAATAAGGATACATGCGCATGTTATCCCCTCAGATTGGGGGATTTTCCTCCAAATATACGTTTTGTATTATCACGAGTAATTTTTGGGGTGGATGAAAAGTTTAGGAAAATTTTTGGAGGAGAAAAAGGTTTTTAATATTTTTATCCTCCCAAAAGCCCCCTGTGATAATAATAATTAATAAAACTTAAATTTGAGGGAGAATCCCCGAAATCCCTGGCAACTTTATATTACATTTTAATGCGTAACGGCAACGTATTTTGAATTTGTAAATACGAATTTCCATAAGCGTTAAGGCTTTCTTTTTCATACGTACGTGATTTTGCTCGCGATAATATTCAAGGCGATACACGCGACGCGAAAAAACTCCCGCGAAGCGACCTCCTTCGTAGATATTTGAAGCGCAGTATTCTTCAAATTTCATTGCGCACGTATACCAGCCGCGAAATCATCTGAATGTTTCAAGAAGTGTGTCTGTCAGACTTACATCCCACGGATAAAAGCCACGGTTTGTGGCCCTATATTTTTCATTCAATGGGATTTCCATTCCGGGAGAAAGTCAGAGATCATATACGAATGGCAGGTTTTCGCCGATTAACAGCACTGGGTTTTTGATATTTGTGCTCACGCTCGAAATATCCGATAATCGAATATCGGAAACTAATAAAGTACACCAAGAAATATTGCCGAGGGACGTGATTGAAATGTTTTGCTCCGGCCGGCTCCGAAGCGGAGATAATTTTTATAACCGGAAATAAGAACTACATTCATTTTTGAAATCGCGAGCACGGTCTTAAAATTTACTGAAAGAGATTTCGACGTACGAATTTTTGATGCCGGATACAATACATATTTCAATAAAACTGGAATAACTATTATCGTAGATTGAACTAAGAGCATTTGTATTCAATTCTTTTATAACATTTTTATTAGCGGGAGATCGGAAAACAGAAGGTGTGAGAGAGAGAGAGAGAGAGAGAGAGAGAGAGAGAGAGAGAGAGAGAGCGAGGGGCATGATATAAAATTTTAATGCAAAAATCACAAAACAAGAGAACAGCTTGCGCGACTGAGAGCATCGATATTTCCGAGATGCTTCGGGGAATTTTTGAATCGTGATAGATACTCCGGCTTCTGGAACATATTACGGCGAGAGATAACGCGGTCTTCTATCATCGCATCCACCCACCTGTTCGACGTATCAATTTTATGCAGATACGGCCACGGGAGAGTGTTCATGCGCTTTCACCTTTCTTATCCGCAACTTCTTCCCTGATGCATTCTGTCGGCAAACTGCATTCTCGCACGCGCGTAAATCTTCGACGAGATCCACGATTTCCGCCAAGTTTTATACGGCACCTGCAATGTGTATGTGTGTCGCGCGCTATGACTTTATTACGCTTCGCGCATCTCTCCCTTAAGTGTTTGCGCGAACATTTAGGTATTACTACTACTGTGTGCGCAACTCTAGATGCAACTTTGTCTCGCTCAAAGAGCGCGCAGATACGAAACATCGAGGCTTTGAGTTGGATGACGTCAGGCTAGACTTCAGCGATGCAGCAGAGCTCTCATGATTATGACACCTGCGTAATATACATGCGGAATACGCCGTGCCATACTATACGCCTTTGTCACTCGCTACAACATAACTCGGCAATATTTCACGCGATTATAAATTAGCAAGACAATACCGTAACGAAATAATTTTAGCGATACATTAGTGCAAAGATGTATTCGAGGAAGAGGAAAGGAAGCAGAGGTTTGAAGATATTTTATCACACAATTGGCTGTTACTTTGCTTTTTTTCACAACGCGAAGAACTCATAATATTTCATGCTATAATGCCGCAACAAAACTGAAAGCTTTCATTGTTATACAAAATAGCGAGGTAAATGCAGTCCGTAAATATTTCTACGACTTTGATAGAAAGTCGTATACACTTATTTTGCTGTTTGTGAAAACGCTCGACGTTGCCTGGCGGTATCATTTAATAAAACCGGGTTTAAGTGCGGCGAAGCACGCTCCTCGGAATATTCATAAAGCGTTCTAGTTGCGAGATTCGCGGAAAAATACAGATGTATAATTTAAGGACAAAATGCAACGCGCATCGGAATATTTGAGCCGCCGTTGCGTTTCTATTAGTAGACAAAAAAAGTAAATTTCTCTTCCCGTAATGCCTGGGAGTCAAGCAAATAGCTTCTCGAATTACTGCGTATAATTTCTTATCCAATTGGTGATATATTTTTGCAATTAACTTAATGAAAAGTCAGACGTTTTAAGCGCAATATTAGAAAAATATCCATCCCGTGCCTCCGACATAAACGTTTTTTCTAATATTACGTATAATGCGGGAAAATCTCTGGCTTTCATTAAATTAATTCAAAAACGCGAATATATCTCAATTGTAGCGAAATCTCATGCAGTAATTCAAATTACAAGAGCCATTCTTCGTATTTACGCGCACGTCATGCCGCGATTTAGAGGCTTAGAAACGACTTGCCTGTAGCTCGCAGCGTAAGTTACAGCGTAATTAAGTTGCCGGGATGATACTTTCGCGCGTTCGTAATTTATACCGCGCGCCCCTTATTTAATCGCATTCTGGAACGGGGAAAAATGCAAGGTCGCGCATTCATCGAATTACGTTCTTCTCGTGAAATTCCTGAATTTTCCCCGAATTTACATAGGAACATTGCAGTTTTTTGCGAGGGCCGCCGCTTCTTGCATCGGTGATTCAGGCCGAAAGTATGAATGTTTCACGCGGTTCCGCCGCTGAGTTTTATGGACAGCGTTAAATTAATTCGGTGGACAAATAGAACGGGCGAATGCACTGTGAGTCATATTTACACGGAGTCTTTACGCACGAAACAATAAATTTGCTTAAATTTACAAAATTTGTAGAGGCGTTTGTCATGTGAATAAAAAACAATGTTTTGAATAATACGTAAAAACTCTCTCTGCGTAACAAAAGATTTATAATTGTTGGACCGTGAATCATATATCAAAAAAAGCCGCGTGTCGGGCGAGATCAAGTTTTCTACCTTGACACACCGGCAATTCGATAATCATTTTGATTAGAGCACTCGGTTGATTACGAGAAGCGATTACGTCGTTGAAACATGAGTGAAATGCGTTTTGAAATATTATATGCGTGATAACACAGTTATTGGATGTTATGAGACACACATCTTCAGTAGTTTCAAATGACACGCAAACAAATAAAGACAAATGGACTAAGAATAGAATAAATCTTGTTTATCATAAAAAAAATTTAATTGATAATTATTAATAACGCGCACGTCGGAAAATTTTTGAATATTAAAGTAAAAATTAGTAGTCTACATTTTATAACGTAGATTTTATTATGATAAGCATTTATTAATCGAACGTATGAGTACTTTCACTCCACATCTTGTTAGATTTTTAATCTTAAAAGAGAGAGAGAGACATAAGAGAAAAATAATTTATAATAGTTATAATAATACTAACTGCAATACTCCGTTCGATCAATCGCGCGAAACACTTGCGTCGATAAGTAACCAATACACTTGCCGTCGTTAATCGCGACAGTTGACTGACCGTCCGGCTAATCGTTCGTGGAAAATGATCGCGTTTCTCTCGGACAATACGATGACACATGTGACGTTTCACTGTGCTTCCCGGTAGCTCCGGTCTCATCGCGCAAATGACAATACCGGCGGCCTTGTGTACGCGCCGGTACGGTACGCTATCAAAACAAACACCAAGGCCGCGCGCCAGTCAGCCGCGTTTCCTCGAAATATTCACTACGTTGCAAAATAAACGTATGCAAAACGTCCCGTACCTTCAATTTCAAATTGAATTGTCGGTATTCAATTGCAACTCGGTTGCAATTGATATAACGCGGCTTCTCGAAAGACGCCTTCCGGCGGCGATTTGCATGTTATTCCGCGTTATCGATTTCGGGACTGCAGATGCGTCGCATTTAAACCGAAAGCTCGAAACAGGGAATGCAGTGTACAACACTCGAATGCAAAAGCAGAGAGATAAAAAAGCGTTGTCCGTAAATGTCGCGATTTATTTTTCATTCTTTATCGCTCGAATCATTTTCATTCCGAGTCAATCGTCGACGATACAATCGGGAGAGTTAGATACACTCGCGAATCCGAGCTAATAAACACGTAGTATCTGCGAAATGGCATGGGCATTGTATTTTCCTAGTACTTGACTGCTTTTCGAGAGATAATGCGACGACAAGCTTTCGTTACGTGAATGACAACACGGCGCGCGGTGGACTTTGTTACAAAAACAAACCGCCGGACAAAACCAGAACGTTTAATGTATTATGAGACAAACGCATCCCGAACGTTTTATTTCTCGCGCTTTAAATTAATTACGATAAATTATTTATTGCATACGTAGTGTTTTATTTCATGAATTTATTAAGATAATTCTGAATAATTGAGAGAGAACGGAGGAAGAAGCATTTTATAATAATATTGTTATTTCAAGTGTTCGTGAAATACACTAATGTGGAAATTTATTTTAATCTAAATATATGTAACTGTATATTATTACTAGCAAGTTTTTAATTAAATGCGAACCGTTGGAGCCTTTTTTTAAATGTCAATTTCAATGGTTGATTAATTACCCCATTTAAAATAAATTATTGACTTTTTTTTATTTGAGATAGAAAATATCTTTGTTTTGATCGAAAAGATATTTATAGAAATTAATTCGTTATTAATATTCCTATATATTTTTATATATTCAACAGAAAAGTGAAATTGCATGATTATTAAATAAAAAGAAATCAAATTAAATCTCTTCGCAAAAAATATCGCGACTTGATTATATTCTTTTTTTTCTCATTAAAATCATATGAATTCACTATTCTTGGAAGATATGAAAGATTGAAAAAAAAAAAGAATAAAACCCTTATATAGAAGAGTATTTTTATGCTCAAGTCTTTCGTTGCTCGTCTATCCTAAAACAAAGAGGGAAAGAAATGTGACTGCTTGGCACAACATGCCATTCAATATTTTCTCGTCAGAATAACTCCTCAATTTACGACTTGGAGCCTCTCGCTGTAGACGCTGTTGTTCTTTTTTCACCGTCTTATCGCTCCAAGCTTGTATCAACCGTGATTTCGCACTTTGCCATTTATGGCATGCGTCACTCCGTCTTAGGAGATAGGACTCTTTATTTCCGAGGAAGACATTATGGGTCCATTACGAGCGCCGAAGGACCCTTAATCTTATCCGTAATTGCAGTAGCAACGGTCGATGACTTCCTCCATAAACACATACATACGCGGGCACACAAAAATGCGGAGGACGTATCGACTTCCTTTCACTCGCGACTTTTAATGTCATCTATTTCAGAAATGGATCCAATGTAGGCGAGAATTCGATAAGCGATATAAACTCGGAGATAGGTATGATGGATTACGTTCTTATAAATTTTCGAGAGAGTTAATCGCTGCGAAGTTTTAAGTCACTTGGAATATAGTTTGAAGATAAGCATTCTGTGTGCAGATCTTTGATTGCCTTTAGATATCAGTGCTTTGAAAGACTTGGTAGTTTGGACAACTCTCTCTCTCTCTCTCTCTCTCTCTCTCTCTCTCTCTCTCTCTCTCTCTTGAATTTCTCTTTTCTCTCTCTCTTGAAAATTTATAACAAAGCTGTCTCGGAATATTTTAAGAATTCTATATACTTGAAGAATTTATGCTTTAAAAGTAAAATTAATATAAGAGTAAAATTTATGCAAATTTTATGTAAGTTAACAACGCAGATTAAATTTGCATTTAAAAGTGATGAGTAATATTTATGCAACTGTTTGAATTTTCATGAATTTAGAGTATTCCGTGCTACTGTTTATATTATAGTAATATACCGCAATCTGAATTTACTCTATGGATAATTTCAGCATGCGAAAAAAAGTATATAATCTCGCAAATTCTGCATAATTCAACATTTTATTCGGTTTTAAATCCTACTTAACCCAATTCGAAAAGTTAAGTATTAAGAGCTAGAATAGCCCTCTCGACTCGTGACACGCAATACGCGTGGGGTGCTTCATAAATCAGTATTTCGAAATGCGACAGCTACAGTTTTGTCTCGCTTACGAAAAAAAAAGATATTCATTAAATTCCCCATGAAGAAACTTTACATAAATTTTCAGCTCTGAGGATTAACTCCCCCCGAGATTCACACGCATTAAAACCTCATAACTCGTGACATATAATTCTCCAAGACCTTTAAACTGCTGTGGCTAATAATATTCTTCGGACGACAATAGGGGGCTGCGGAGTAAGCGAGTTTACGATTACACGCAACAACACGGATCGGTATCGAACTTCGATGACACTCGCCATCGATCGATAGTTTGCGAAGCGAAGTATAAGCTCTTTACTACAGAGCGCCGAAGGATCAAGGAGGATGAAATCCGGATTTTCGGAAAGCTGAGGGAGAGAGAGAGAGAGCGCGCATCCTGCGTGTTGAACCGCCACCGCCACCGCCGCTGCTGTCGTTAAATCCACCGTCGTGGGTTGCAGTTTCCACTGCACAAAGTATCCACCGCATTGAGAGAGCGAGAGAGTGCATCGCTTTATGAGTCTTGCGGAAGGGCCCGCCCGCTTTAACGGCACGCGATTATGATCGGTCAGACGCTACTTGTTGAGCAACAACAATTTCATTCGCCGAACGCCGGTAGATAGCGAAGTAGGTAACTACGTGCAGCCGTTCGTTAACTATTTCCTATACTGCATCATTAACTACTTCGAGCTGCAAGAAGGAAGTTCCTCTGGAGCACGCCGCGTCGGCCTGTCGGTATAATAGTATCTTGCACGTTATATTGTCTTACGAGGAAGGGCGGTTTGTTAGCGTCGCGTGCAAGGTTTTCGCGTTTAAGAATATTCATGTTTGAAATATCGTAGCGACATTTTCTATCTCTTAACCTGGCAGTTTGCTCGTAAGATAAGTGAATAAGACACAATTTATGAATTCTTTCCTCTCGAAACCCTCGCAGAATGCGCACTTCCAACAAGGGTTGGGCCGGCCTTTACGGCCGGAACGCCGTATGACGTACGCGGAAGGTCGCGCGGTTGATTTATCGCTTTCGGAATGGCCGGGCGCTACCCACGTGGCACGTTTCGTTGTTCGTTAATTACGAATTTTTACCATCGTGGAATTAATGGAAATTCGCTGGGCGAAGTAATTATCTGCAGTTACCGCTTGTTGGACAGCAAAGCACCCGGCTTCCATGCAGTTACCGCATAACTTCTTGAATTTCTCAGGCCATTAGCTATCCCGTTAGCAGGCTATTAATTTGCGTGACACGCTGAATTAGGATCCAAGCGGGATCCAGTTTAGAAACTCGAATACAAAGTGGAACGTAGGCAAATCTATTCGCCCTCATCCTCATCCCGGGGATGCGCAGCAGCGAGCGGTTCATCCACGGTTGCATGCGCGCGTCTCCATCCGCGAAAAACCCTTTTTGAATATTTTAAATCTCTTTTCGTTTAAACCGGTCTAATTGGCTCGGGAATGGAAATTAACAATACGCCGAATTCACGACGGCGCCGTATCTTGCGCTGACCTTAATAGGATTGCCTTCGTACACGGCGGGAGTAGCTCGTATTTGGCGATACGAGGTCGACGGTTACCTTTGTACGACCTCCGTTCGCGATAAGGTTCGCTCGATGTTACTCCGAAATACATAACCGCTCTCTCCCTCTCTCTCTTCAGATAAGCCCGTGCGGCCTCCTCTTCCGGCTATGACATGGAATTACCGTTGAATGCATCGACACCAGTTACTCGATGGCACATTGTTGCCCGCGAGGGATAATGACGATCATAAGCAAATCTCTTTTTGTCACGACGCGCTTTAAACTCGCTTAACTCGCGCGATAGCGGTACAATATTACTTTTTTTTTTTTAATTATTATTGAAAATTATTCTTTCATTTGTGCACATTGCGAGGATGTGTGCGAGGTGTCCTACATCTACCGCGTTGTATTTCAATGAAAGGTCATACGGCCAACTTAGAGTCGGTGCTTCTCCGGTGAAAATAGAGAAAATCGAGAGCGGGATCTTTTATTGCTTGCCAAGCTTTCCCTCGCTTTAATATTATTTATTGACCGATTATCATAATGGAAATGGATGCGCTGCTCTAGCAGATATAAGGAACTTTCTTACTTTTTTTTTTGCCCAAATCTCTCTCTAAAACTTGAAAATTTCTACTCGCACGCTCGTGAGTTTTACGTCGGTTAATCGTGTACGCGAAATCTTTTTCGAAAACGCATGTCGCTATATGCACAACGGGATCTCTCAGAAGTGCACAAAATAGCGTAATACTTGAAGTACGGTCTCCCGTGAGACTCTCCAGGGAAATACAAAGCAGGTCCTCCTCTTGTAGCACGGATCTACGTCGCTCCGGAGCGGAGCCTCGGCTCCTTGACTTTTTTCCTGACCCGCGTCACGTGCCGGTCGTTGGAAAGTTTTCCGTATTCTCTTCCCGCTTGATACGACGCGGAACAACCTTTTCGCGTATGCAGCCCGGTCGCCGGAAAATGTCTTCCTCGGAATGGCTTAATTACCAAATGGCTTTGGTCTTTAAGTCCGTGAAATATGATTATTAACAAATGCGGTTGGTCCACCGCAAAATTCTTCCAGGACTTGGCTAGTTATCTGGAACCTCTTTGACCTTCTTTTCGTTTTTGCTTCGCAGCGACCAGTGCTTAGGTTATCGGCGTTTATTTTATCATAATTAATATTAACGATACTGAAAGGGGAGGATATTTTTTTTTTCTTTCACTCGTAACACATGCATGCGATGAACACAAATTATAAATGAGCGTGTATGTCGATGCATTAGCTGAAACGTTTATTCGCGTGAAATATTTCCGGATATTTGAGGCTCTCGGCGAGCGATATTTAAATATTTAAAGCAGCTTAATTCATCCCTAACCAGAGAATTTCACTTGCAAATATTCTTCTGATAACAAAAAGATTTAATACTGCAATCTTCATTTAAATTCATTCGGCTATCTATATAAGCCAGCCACATGATTTAATACCGAAATCCCTCCCCCCCGATTTTTGAATAGCCAATATCTTAAGTCCCGGTTACTTCCTTCTTCAAATATTAGGTCGTTGGATATGAAATGTCGGATTTCGAAAGTTTGATCTTTTTTACGCGCAGTAAATACTTTTCGGTAATAGATCACTGCGTGTCACGGGCGTGAGAATTTTTAAGCTTGTTGAATCTTATTGCGGCGAAATTGAAAAGGTGACTAAGATCCCGGAGGGAAATTTTGAAGAATGGATAGTTACAGTTATTTTATTACTTAAACTTTGCGTAACTTTACGTGGCTTAACCTAATTAACGTAACTAACGTAAGTACTTTAACGGAGAATTGAGTAGTTGAGATTTAATTATACCGCAGTCCTTAATATCTTGAAACTTGGCAAATTGCGGAAAGACGACGACGCCCGATTAAGTTTCGAATGTGAGAAAATATTGCTTCACTTTTCAACGGGTAGTACTGTCGCCGTCCGTCAAACGCGCCGGTGTGCACCACGACCAACGTGTGTGAGTCTGTCTTTTCAATTTTCTGGAATTATCCGGAGATCGTAGACGTAAAACCGATGTTTCACGTGCGCCATTGTAATGCCTTTAACACCGAAACAATGACCGTCGGAACGAAATGCGCCCCGAACACAGCTCCATCGAGAGAGCCTTCAGTGATTCTGCCGAAAGTAGTGAGTGCGCGTTGACCTTAATCGTCTCTGTCTGTGTGCGCGTGTGCACACGTCTCTGTGTTAGGAAAGCGAATGATTACGGCCGGTAGCATTCCATAGAACACTGGGGTGGAGTTTTACCTTCTTAAGGGAGCAACAGAGAGATCTCGGGAATTGAGCGCACATGGTGGATTATTTTAACCTTGCACCGTCAGCGTGCCTCGAATTTTCTTGCGCTTTTACTCGCTCTGGATAAGATGACACGACAACTAATCTGCTGGCGAACTATTATACGAAAAATGTGACTCGACTAATATATTTGCAGTGACGGGTTAACATTAATTTTTTTTATTTTTTTATGTAATAATTGATATAAAAAATGTATGACTACAACAAAATCATAAGATAAATTTTTTTTTATATTAGCGTTTATTATTATTATTAAATATTATTACTTGAACATTTCGTACGATCATCCTATGCTTTAATTGAAAACATCTTGCGTTTATAAATATATTTTATAACCTTATGGTTTATATAAATAATTCTTTTAAATAACTTTTCTTACATTTTCCGTCATTAATTTCCTTAAAATAGTAAAGACAACGCTTTTAGGTTTAAAATGTTATGTATAGTCGAAATATGTTAGGCGAAACTGTCACATTTACTGCAAAATGGAGAGGACGTAGGGCCATAGTTCTCCCGTCCGGGCCGAATCACCCGGCATTTTATATTCGTAGAGGAGAAGGCGAGAACAGGAGTAGGAAAGGGCGCGAAGGGTAGGTCAGTTATGACGCCAGATTTCAGTAAGGCCGAAAAAATGAGCTGGCGTCTCCCGGCTTTTCCGCTACTTCTCCCTTCGCGGAGGCCTCTTCCCTCATCTCGCGCGACACCCATTTGTCTTGTCCTCGTAACCGGCACTCTCATATCTCTCCTCTCTCTCTCTCTCTCTCTTTCTCTCGTTCTCGAGTGCGACGCGGGCTCGCGATATAACCGCGTGCGGGAGAGTAACGCGTGCGAGACGGCATCACGCGCGAGAGCTCCCGGCGATCGTTCTCATGAGGCGATGTCCATATCATCCGACGCGCGGTCCGACGAATTTCCCTCGAGAAATTGGCAGCAAAATTGAGACTTCTTTCGTCGGCTATTGCTCGCCCGGGCTCCTGGCATTCGCGCTCCGCGCACTCTTGTGTCCCCGCGCGCGCCTCATCTCCCCCGCTTCTCTCACGTCCAATGTGTTGTCCAATTAGTGTCTGGCTGCACCGCCGAGCTGCACCGAGAGTTTCCCCAGTACCGATTTCGCTGGATTCTCCGAGAAGATCCGCCCGGAAATTAGGTTTTCGACAACTTCAACTGCCCGAAAAATAAGATTACCTCGAGTGAACGAAATTTAATTTCGATCCCGCAAATAGAAATAAGTAAATACTTTTGTTCTGAAGACACGCTATATTTTGATGTTCGTGAGTCATGATTGATAACGTAATCGAAAAATCGATTACGTGTATATGTTTATGGATACACATTAACTTTTTACGAACTGCTCCGCGCCGATAAGCGCGGGATATTAAAAATCAATCGTATATCGACAAAAGCATTAAGATACGTGGCTGACTATTTTAAAAGTAACGTTGCTTTATATTTCGTCTTCGATGGAATGATAAATATTTAATCGCACAGAAACTTGGAACACTTGTAGATAAATAGCTCGCGATATGCTATTTACTGTGTATTAATGAGGAACATTAATATTAATAAAGTGCGGTCGTACGACGATAAAAACAGTAATATGACACAAAACATTTTTGCGCTTTTCATCATCTTCGGAGATTGTGAATTTGCTCATAAATCGCGCTTCGAGTCCGCAAATCAGCTGATGAGTTTATTTATCGTCAATATTCGCACGGAATAATCATATAAATTATAACTTGATAATTCACAGTTTGAATTTAGAGGATGTGGGTTACTACATGAAAGTTTGCTAGTTGAGAACTTGGAGTTTAGAGATTAGAGAGGAGAGTGTGTTAAGATTGAAATCAGGAGTTGGGAGTCAAGTTTACTTATGTATATATCAGAGTTTAGATACACATAACATTCGCAATAATTTGAGGTTTTATTTGCTACGTTAGAGAATAATAATTGAATCTTTTGTAATAATACCTCTTAAGGAAAAGTGTTTTAATAAACTAATTATTATATTGGTAACTAATGGTATTTTGTGTTGAATTAGTGCAGTTTAGTGAAACACTTTTTTTTAAGGGACGGGACAAATCTTTTGTACAAAATTTTGTAAACAATATATGGTTTTTGACTAATTTTCGCTTCTGTAAATTGTCGTAAAGTTCTCTTGAGTAAAAAAATACGCATATGCATCGTTAAATTCGTCAAATTCTACCCAGTTGGAGTTATTTTTAATCATTTTTATAGTTGCTATTGTTCTCATTCAATATGTCGTCCATTTAAATTGAAATAATAAAGTTATATAAAAATATTAAATTCAATTCAAATTTAATTTATTATTTACTAGGTGCATACGTTAACGCGAATACTTTGAAACTATGCAATTTAACCACAAAAATGGTTGATTACATGAGGTTGTTCTTTCGACTACATATTTTGTGTTAAAATAAAAAATTTCGACACTGGAGTTAAAAAGAGCAAAAATGTTGTTTAACTCGAGGAATTAGTTTTTTGATTTGTTAATATTTAACAGTGTACGTACGTAGTTTTTTTACGCGTCGCGTTTTCGTTGTCCTTTAATTCGTCCATCGTGTTTGTCATCGCGCAAATGTCAACGCTTATTAGCCTCACGCGCGCGTATATCGAATGCACCCCGGCGGGGGGTTACGCCGGGATTGCACTCGAGGGAAATACTCTAGTTTTCAGGTGCATCCTCGGCGCGCTGTCTTTGTATCCGGTTGTGCTCTCGTGTCGGGCAAATTGATGTCGTAATTGCGGGCGCTTCATCACTTTTTCACGCGCTTCCAGTTTCGCACGAATGGGATTGGAGCCGGATTAGAAGCGGAACGCGCTGCCCGTAAATTTGACGCTCTCCTTGTCCCCTAGCGGTAGATCGCTGCGCGGCAGATTTTTCGACGCGAAAGACCTCTTATCCTTGAATTTTTTTTTTTTTTTTTTTCGTACCGAAAATCCCTCCAATGACGTTTCCTTCGATTCCCCGAAGAGGAAAAGGATTTTCACGAAAATTGTCACTGGCATGCGGGCTCGAGAAATCTTGCAGTTTTGAAACGCAGAAATTTAGTATCCCAAAGGTGAGGACAAAATGTCCGCAGTGACGATCCGTTCGCTTTCATTTCCCGCGTCAAACTATTCAACAAAATTATCATTATTTCTCTTTATACAGACGGGCGCGCTTGTCATTTTTCAACTCGTTCGAAATTTACGAGCACTTCGAAGCTCGCGCTTTATTTCGTCATGTTAGGACGTTTACGAGACGCATTAATGAATGCTCCGTTCCACCGTGTACATTTGTTTCGTGTCTCATCTAATTAATACACGACATCGCCGCGGCGTTCCTGTCTTTCGCGGTCGGCGGATCGGGGGCTTTGAGGTGGCTTTCGTTTGCCGGCACAAAGCGAGCATTACGGTTGGAACCATCTGGCGGGCAAAAGAGCCGGCGTAGAATATTTATCAACAACTCGGGGAAAGAGCGGCTCGCGGGGAAATGTCTTCCCGCTGGAGAAACGTCGCTATAAATCAGCGGTGCCCGCTTTTCAAAGCCGATCGTGTTTTATAAACGAAGGCGGATTAGTCGTATTAACACGCCCGAGGATACGCGGGAATGCCGTGAATTAAATAAGATGATACGAGGCACCACCCGCGCGCGCGCGCTGATTGATGCCCTCCGACGAAGCAGATCTATTATTACTGCCTGACCTGCTCAAGAACGAGGATTAAACCCCTCAGCTCTCCTACCGGCAAACTGCACTGTCATCCGACCCGGGAACGGGAACGCGGGACTCGTCTATAGACCCCCAAGCGAGTAATTCTTGTCTGCACTTTGTTGTGTCGATAATGCAAGTTGCATTACCCTCTTTCACAGCCAATTCTCATCCTTTATCGGTTGTTGCTTCGAGAAAAGTTTTTGTAAAATGGTAATACCTACGTTTGATGATTATTTTTTCAAGACGTTCCACTATTGTCGAACGTGAAGAGCATTCTTTTTTTATTTCTTCCGTTATCTATATCCTCGCGATAACGTTAACTGGCCAACTGGTTTTGCCAAGTTGACCGTTCCCGTCAAGATCTTTATAGGATCTCTCTTTATTCCGTAACACACAATGCCCCTTAGTCGTTACTATAATAAATTCCGGATATCTATTCCGTCGGCGCTAGAAACGGTCCTCCTTCTTCACGCCTGACGTTTTTCCGTCGCGAGAACAGATAAGCTTCGGTAAATCACGTTTGCACCGGCACGCGGCTCAATGCGCCCCGTCCGGGCGAATGCATCTTCGCGGGACAAAGGGATTACGTGCTTCCCTTATCGCGATCTCGAGCGGGCGAGCGGGCACGTCCTATCGCTCTCTCGTGCGCGAGAGCTCCGCTTTGTGCGTCGCGTCCGCGAAAGCGTCCGCTCCTGAATTTATACCGCGGTCGACTTCCCTCCCTCTCTTTCTCTTTTCCTCCCTCCCTAAGGATTTCTCCGTCGTATCTTGCACGGGCACAAAAGGGGGGTCGTCGACCCGCATGGGGCAACACCCCGGACAATTACGTTCGAGTACATTCGCGCGAGTGCTCGGCCGAAAAACAGCGGGGCGAGCGCCGGCGAACGCGGCGACGACGCGCGCGAATTCTCGCTTCTATTCATAAGCCAATCTGAAATGCAACGGATCATACATATTACATGGTGCACGTTGGATGCAGCGGCGTCCGGCGCGTAAAAATTTATCGGCCGTTCGCGGATACAGCGACGATTTTACATAATCCACCGTATCTCTTGTTTTTTTCATTAAGCTGCGAAACAATTTAATTATCGCGTCGACCGTTCGATCGTTTCTACCAGATTTTTTTTTTCCTTTTCAACCCGACGAACGAACGTCGGGAGGACCCGAGCCGACGGAAATCAAATTTCCGTCTCTATTCGATAATTGTCGTATGACATTTCGCATGGCATGCCAACGGCTGGAGTCATGTTTTTCTTCTTTGAACTTCTACGATCATGCGTAGAATATGTACATTTTTTATAGAACAACTATAAATTTGACAATTCGGAAATTTAAGTACCTGTCACTAGTGTCGTCGATAGCAACGGAGACTAATGAATAACACTTCAAAGTATCATGACATTATCTTTTGTTGTATCAGAAATATAGAAAATAAAAAAAAGTCCTACCCTTATTTCGCAAATGACCTAAATATATAAAAAGCTCAAACCCATGCATAGAACAAGCTTGAATTTTATGACACAGGAGAAAAATCTCTCATAAGATTAGACTTTGTTTCGCAGAATTATGCTATCGAGACGAAATTTTACAAAAATTCGAAATTTGCGAATTTTAAGTAATTTGGTAATTTTAAATAAATTTAATCGCGATTTCAGAATCGAATAATAAAGTCTAAATTATAATTGAGCGAATCAATGCTTTTCAGCATTGAAAGATCAGGCTGTTACGTTCATTATCTCGTTCGAGTATGAAAACACGAGATTTATATAATCACTATGGCGTGATCATTGGGCGCGAGACATTGTAGCAGGAGATTGCGGTCGGTCGAGACCGACAATTTCATTCGAGCCTTATTCAGACGTTCCGGGCCCGGGTCTCTGTGATAGTATGACTAATCATGGATAATACGTTGGCGCGTCTCGCGTATTCAGACTGCATCTACGCGGCGCGACGAACCGCATTTTTCCCGAATAAACAGCGTGGTGATTCACTCGATGCGATTCCACTAGTTGCGTGTTTTCGTCTAGCCGCGCGGGAGCTGTGCCACGCGGAGGTGAACTCGCGGGGAGGCTACTTTGGCAACGAGCCACGTCCCACGTCGTCGTGTCATCGCTCGTGCCGCGCAAATTCGAGATTTCCTCGGCTGGCGTCTCGACAGGTAAACACGCGCCCGCTGCTAAACGCTCTCAATTATCGACCATCTTGAAATAAAATGTGTCACGGCTCGTTCGCACCCATGCGCGATGTTTAACACCTTCTTTGACCGCGTCGTCGCCGGGACTAACGATTACAAACTCGTCGCTGAAACTCCGCGCAACTCCGTATAACCGCGCGCGGCACATTCATTTCGTTTAGTTTATTCCAAAGTCAGCGAAGAAAATTTAATTTACCCTGGAGAAGAGCATCAGCCGTCTAACGTTGATTTTAAGTCAATGTTTGATTAACAATACAGCGAAGTAATCTTCGAGTGTGTCCTCGTTATTTGCACTTTTCTCACGATTAAGGATTAAGGATTAGATTAGAGAGTGCTAATTGCATTGTAAATCAGTGCCAGCCGAACATGTTGCAACTCTGTTTTCTCTCTAATCTGTCCTACACTCTGCTTCGTGTTACAATGTCTAGTTAGTCTAATTCCGAAGTAATTCGTCTCTCGTGTTTGACAAATCCGTAAATTCGCATTGCGATTATTTTATATAAATCTCTACTTGCACAAATCTGAATTTGAGCACATTGAGAATGAAAAAAATCAATTATTTAGAAATAAAATGATATTTTACGATTTTATATCGATCTGTAATAGATTTAATAATATAATATTAAGATGAGATTTTACAAAATCTAATGCATTCGAATTTTAAATAATCGTATTAATTAATTCAATCGCGCGATCTGTCAATTGAATAAATTAAATGTACATTTATTATAATGAAGCAAATTAACGGTACGGAGATATTGAGCCGATATTTATGCTTCAAATTCTGATTATGCTGCATGAGAGGCCTGGCGAGGCGAAATAAAATACGCCGAATAAAAAATAATTGTGATAAAAGATTTTTCGTCGAGAAAATTTGATCTGTTGGGATGTAACATTCGCGAATGGGCTCAAATGCAGTTTGCCATTTGTTTCTCGCGACCTGCGCCACGCAAACTTTCTGTCTGGATCTGTTATGAGTATTGTGCGAAGACGAAAACTTACACCGAAATGCCTCGCATACGTTGTTGCGCCGATATAGGGATGCCCTGGAGAACGCACCATGTTAAACTTCGTTCGATTTGCAGCGCATGATATACGATGTGCATCGATCATGTGCTCGAAATAGGTTAACGGAAATACGAGGTGCTTTGGAACTATCGCCGCTCCCTTTACGACAGGTTTCAGTAACGAGCTGAAAAGAACTAGCGATTGCTTTCGAAGCAACTAATTGGAATGTTTTAAAAGAAAGCGGAAAAAGTGCACGTTGAATAAACATTAATATCTGTGCGATAATTAATGGTGGGAGAAAATGAGAGAATTTAATTAAGAAATTTTGAAGCTGCGTTAAGTTTTTAAAACGATACTTAAATAAATAACTTTATTATATAAATAATTAATTGAAATTAAATTGAGCGTAAAAATAATTGAGTCCGACGTCGCTTCTTCTTCATTTTGTGAAGTAATACACGGGAATGACAATTTCACTGTAATATCTAAAAAGTTAACTAGATACAGATCAGAAAATCATTTTATGTTGGATTGTCAAATTTATTATGTAAGACATTCAAGCATGACGATACGGGTGCAAAAAGTTTCGATGTTTTAATAATCGGCTTAAACGTTGAATATAAATTGTTTAATGGTTCAACGTAATTCTTTTCAGATCTGTATTTCAGCAAAATTGTTTTTTCCGTCTAGAGCTGTTTTTCATATAAACAAAAACTGCGCGTATATTATGAAAATATTTTGTTGATACACTTATTCTTTTAGATCGATAGTGCATCGCGTATCTTTTTTTTTTTCAAATTGCTGAATTAAAAACTCGAGCATTTATAATAATTACGATTAATATTCACATTTCTCACCTTTGAGCTCTCGTCGGAGAACTCAGCGAGAGGCACTGTGATGCACCATCGTCTGAATCAACAAAGTGAAAATGTTCTAAAATATCCTCGCACGCATCTGTTTAAGAGCATTCCTCTTTTCTGTTGCAGGAAGTGTTACACACGATCAGCACGCCCAGCGGGCAGGTTCAACGCATCGTAATCTTTAAGAAAAATGGTGTGCAGGCTATGGTTGAATATCCTTTTCAGTGCATATTTCATTATGATAGAGGGTAGAGCGTTGCGTAGTCGGCGATCACTCGCCAGCGAGTTTTCGTCGATTTGCAATTCTTGGAAGACACTGCGTAAATTTCGACTGTGTAAATTAACACTTTAAATTCAGTTGTGCTCGAGCAGTAAATTACCGCGAAATGCGCCGCTAATGTTCCATTTGCCAAGCGCAGAGCACTGTTTTACGACTGCAGATGTTGCGTGTTGTACGTAAAGAATTAACAAAGTCGTTATTTACTTCTTGAGACCCAGTTCGCTAAAATTTTGCAATCTTCCAAATCGATTAAACGTCCCCGTCGCGGACTTTCACACTCGCGGCAAAATCCATTAAAAATACAATTTTACATTTATCGAAGAATTTGCCGTTGAAATTTTGACAGGCAGCTTGTACAAAGGGGTCGATTTAAAAATGCGCGAGGGGCGTCTTTTGAGTTCAAGCCGTACAATGCCGGCGGGAAAAGATTTATTTTACACGAGTAAGCCGTCGTGTTTTCGCATGAATTTGATTTACACGGTAAACTTCGGGGCAACAGCGCGTTCAGCACGCGAGTCAAGGGTCACCTTCGGCGAACTCGAAGCCCGCGGGATCAACTCCGCGTTCTCTGACACGCTTTCTCGAGCCGCGGAAACTTTGTCAAGGCTCGCACTGCCATTACGGCGTAATGAAGATTTATAACGGGGATTCACGGCTTGACGGCAAGATTTCCGATTTTTTTTTTCCACCGCCAACTTGTTTTTCGCCTACTCCGCTCGCACCGCTCGAATACGTTCAACGCGTTTTGAGCTTTGTCTCGAGAGTACTGCGCTGTATTTTGGGTGAATCTCCGTCTGGCGGAATATATTCCGGACTATTACGATCCAAATAATAGTCAAGCCGCATCCCGCGCGACTATAAATTCGTTAGAACTTTACGTCATGTCGGATTTATACTACGCGACGGCCACTTTGCGGGAAAACAACATTGTAATGCCGCAGTGAATTCTGTGAGATTTCTGTCTTGTCGGGACGCTACATTTTATCGTATTTTCCGTAAAACTTGCTGAATGTTTATAACTCATAAATTTAATTGTCATAATTTTATTTGAAGATACTTTTCGTATATCTCTTCAATTTTTTTTTCTTTTTTTTCCTTATAACGCTAGAGAGATACGAATTGTTTAATTAAGATTAAGTGATTTCAAATTTAATTGCAAGTACTAAAATTCTTTACAAATTAATTTTGAACATGTGTACATTTTGCACAAATTGCTGTATATCCTTAACTGATCGTCGTTCCCGTCATCACGTTCGACACGGTGGAATCAGCAACCAGAGCAAAGGAAACGCTACATGGGGCAGACATATATTCTGGCTGCTGCACACTAAAAATCGACTTCGCAAAGGTGAGTACTTTAACAATTATCGTACGTAATTGTCCGCCTCTTTTGAAAGAAAATTTATGCGAATTTAGATGTGTAAATGTGTAACGGCCAGGCGGATCGCATTTGCCGACCTTAAAAAGCGACGAAAAAAGGGGATCGCTTTAAAAATTCTGTCGTCCAGAGCATTTTACATAATGTCACTCGCGCTAACGTGGATGTTCGAAAAACCTATTTTCACCATTTATTTTGCGCGACTCATTATCAATTCTAATTAGCAACACCACGAGTGTTCACAATATAAAATGCTGTTTAATATTTGCAATTTGTTACCGATATTTCGTAAAAGTACGCCATGTATTGATAAAGCCGATTTAAATGCACTCATTGTGCATCCGTAATGAGTGATCATATATATAGGTGCGAGAAATATAAATTATGTTAAATTATACAGATTTTAGAGCTATTGTATTACGTCTCGATCATAAATTATGTGACGTAAAATTTAATCTCCCTCGCCGCCATGCATTTAAAATAAAATCTAAATGTAGAATTATTAAAATAAAATAATACATAACGTGACGTGAAAAGATTTAATTTGAGATTTAATTATCAAAATATTTCGATATTTTGTTAAATATTAAACAGTTATAACTATTAATGGCTCTCGATCGAATTTTCGTTCTAGCAATAATGCATTCCGAATTCATCAAAGAGGTTATTAATAGGGAAATATCGACTGTAATCGGCACAAAATATTCCACGAGAAAATTTAGTCTGTTTAAAAAAAAATTTTATTCAGTTTGCATGATTACAATTTAATGCATAGTGAATTTGCAAAATTTACTGACAATATTACATATTTAGCCGCGCGAATCTTTTACGTAATAAGCGAAACGCATTATCTTTCGCGCATGATATTATAATGATGATATAATGGGACGGCCGGTTTCTCTAATTACGCAGTCCTCCGCGCGTCCAGATTGAAACTGAGTCAGCAGAAACTTAAACTGCCGATTTAAGTAACTTATCGTAATCAATGCACCCGACGCTGTCGTAAATCTTGTAATTTAACGCTTGTAACGAATGAGCGCGACACAAGATGGATTAACCGGTTTTTATCTGATTCTACCTACCGCGCGCATTAGCGTGACACGACAAACAGCTGCACTCTTTCACGCCCCTGTCGCGACTTTCACGCAAAAAGAATTAAACTACGTTCATACACAATACTACCATTGAACGAACGAATTCGTCGCTAAAGTGCCGCACAAAGAGAATTGTCTCGAGTAATTTTTCGAAGGTACCTAGCAAAAATTATACAGCCGATTTCGATCCACGTGTCACCTTTATTTTTACAGTTTTGCAATCGGCTTTTCCGTAACGAATACAGCCTGCGCTCTTTAAAACAACTTCCCTTTTATTTATGGCCCCTGTCAGCGAGCCGTCAGAAATTATTAGTTTCAATCCCCAAAAATTATAATTCGCTCTCGCGTTTACGACGATGTCAGCTCGCGATAAACACGTTGAAAGAAATATCCGGCGCATTAGACTGGTTGCAGGAGAGAGGGAAAAGTGGCTCGTGCCGCACAAAGCACGTCTCTTTGGCGTGAACACGCGCTATTATACCTCAGAAAAACACGCGAAATAAAGTAGCCGAATAGAAACGCAGCGTACGTAAAAAAAAAACGCGCAAGCAGATTGCATCGAATAAAATTATTCTTTTACGATATCCCATTAATCCGGTATACAAAAGAAGTGTTTTATTTTAAAATAACGATAAAATGTTTATTTCTCCGTTTTCTAAATACTTGAAAATGTTTTAAATTTCATAATATAAAACATCTTTTTCCGAAACAAATAATAAAAGATATTTCAGCTTTAAACGTGTTTTAATGCTTTAAATGTAAACATCGTTTGAAACGAAAACATTTTTAAGTATTTATAAAACATACAAGAAGCTAAACAGCGTGCAATAAACGTTTTTGATATCATAAAATTAAACGTTACTTTTATGAGTCTAATATAATTATCGCGTGAAGATTGCTTCGCGCTAATAAAATATTTTACTCCAACAGATAGAAAAGAATTGGTTAGAAAATCGCGTAAGAATCTTTGTAAAACATTGTGTATCGCTTACCGGGGAAAAAAGTTTCAAGATCCGATCAGTTTAGAGGCCATTTTTCTCCTCAAGGTGTAACTTTATGTCGCCTTCTTCACCACCTTTTTACTACGTTCAATTTCAGGGCAGTTTTATCGCTAACGCTCTTTAGAATATCGGTCTGGTTTCTTCTTGCATAACGAAATCCAATCATAGAATAGCGAAAATAATGATAACGACAATGGTCGACGATAACATTATTTTCTCGCTCGCTCGAACAGGCAACTTGGAATTACTTCGATTCGCTGTTATCCTTCCCGATGGTTTCCTTACCACCAACCGCGCGGCTCATATTGGAAAATGTTAGATATTTATTGGCCAAGTCAACTGTATTTTTCCTTCGAATATCGTGCACAGCTGATTCTTCTTGCTAGCGTTGGAGTACATACTTGAAATCGTGAAGTACAGTTAATCGACCGTCCTTCGAATTCTTCACAACCAACATTGATCATTGTTTGATTTTTGGAAAGGTTAAAGATAACCGCTTAGTACGAGAGCTTAATAGCGATTACAATTAAATTTTCAAAGCTTTTATTGAAGCGAGAATTACGATCAGTACGTTATGACTAAAACAGTACTTGTTAAATCTCTACGCAGTGTAGTGAACTCGAGATACTGTGACTTCAGACCGAGAGAAACAAAAGAATTTTTGAGAGACAGAGAAAAAGAAGAGAGCTTTGAGAGAAAAGAGTGCGATCGCTCTCTCTTTCTCTCTCATTCTCTTTTTAAATTTAATAAAGTTAGATTAATCCAGAGACAACCCGTACAATCTGAATAATACAAAGCACGAGAGTTCTCGGATGAGGAGAAATGAGGAGAAAAACGCGTCGTAGAAATGTCGGCAAAAATTTGGAGTGGAAGTACGCGCACATACCAGAGAGGAGCTCTAGAGAGGAGCTCGCGAAAGACCCTCTAGAGCGACAAGCGAAAATAGAGTCGAAGGCAGAACCTAAAGCTCGAAATTGGATTTTGAGGCGGAGCCTGTTACAGGAGTTTACCCACCCCTTATCTCCCCATTGCCAATAGAAAGGCCTGCCAAATAGCGGCCGCGCTTGTTGGAAAGCGCGCGTCGGCTGTACGCCACGCATGAGCCGCATGAATCATGCGATGGATGAAGTATCGCAGACGTATCGGATGCATCGGAGGAATATTTGAACAAGCCTCCGCATCGTCGTACCGTAAAATCCCTTCAGCTACACATTTCTCTCCCCCTCTTCCCTCCCCCATCCTTCCTTCCTTCGATGAGTCCGCGTTCTCTAAAGCGAGTTTTTTTCCTGAATACAAACGCGGATGGCATGACAATGCCGTATCGATTACGACACGGTCTTGCAGAGATTGCTTGGCGCAGAAGCGGACCGTGTACGGAAATCTTTCCCCGTTTCATGTAATACGTCCTCTCATCTGCAAGTAACATTTGCCTTTGGAACATTTAAAGAATAGCGCGCGTTCTATCGTATCCATGAAGTCTCTCTCTCTCTTTTTTTCTTTTTTCGAAATAACTTTTGATAGCGCGACTTTGTTGCTCTTGCGATCGCCACAGAAGAGCATTATGCGCCATTCCATATTATGTACTTTTTATACTTTTCTTTCTCTGTATTTCTTTTTTGTAACTTTTTTTGCAGCTTTTCAACGTAATTGTTTTCACGTTTCTTCTGCTTCTTCGGGATTCGTTAGCCTTACTCGAGGATGTTATTAGTGATCTCGAAACACTGCGGAATTAGCACACTCTATCCATTATTCCATTGTTCCGTCACCTAAGCTTTTTTTCTTTTTTTACGCCTGAAATTTTTTTTATTTCTGAAACTTCCGCCTCGAGTTCGATACTGCTGACGCTGCAGTTCGCGATGTGTAAAACGTGCTTTCATTTATTCTGTAACGCCTACGTTATCTTCATTCCTTGCAAGGGTGCAATATTCAAAGTTTCATTATTAAACTTTTCGTTCACCACGTTCGGATTGGCGAAGAAACGGCGTGGTTGTTTATTGAAGTTGAAGAAGCTGATAAAGTCATTCTCGTTATTTAGGCGGGTTATGGAATCGGGAGTCGCGACGTAATAATTGTACCGATTCAATTACCAACTTTTAGTCGGACCGTGAAGTCAGATTAATTTAAATGTCACGTCACCGTTATCGCGAGGGCTTGACTTCCTTTAGGACTTTAAACCGAATTAATTCCCCTTCGTCGCCGTATCATAATTCTCGGGGAGGGTGACGATAAGACGGACGCGCGCGCGACGTGCTCGGTGAATCGCCGCGACGAGAGATCTTCATTCGGCGAATATCGTAAAGAACGTCGACGGATTGACAAAGTTGCTCTACGTGCTGGCTCTATCGCCCTCGAGAGCGCGCAAATTTATCGGACGGGAAATATCGCCAGGAATTGAAAGTATTTACTCGCCATTGGAGCGACATTAACAACTCTAGTCGTGCGAACACGCACGTCGGACGTATTTTACGAGGCCCTCTGAAATCTGAAAAGGAGAAGTAGAAGAGACGACGAGCTTACAAAAAAAAAAAAAAAAACAACGAGAAGCGCCGAGCTCGTGTAGGATGTCTCCGGGACGATTGCCAGCCCTTTAAATCGGGATCTCTTGATCGAGCCGAAGTCAACTTTAAACCAACGATAATTTGTTTGCAGCTTTTTTGACGTTAACTGCCTGGGTGTCTAAAAATGAACTACGTTTTACAAATTGCCCTCTGTTAGAAGGTACGCGGAGGAAATATGCGGAGAAAATTTTAATTTCAAAGTATATTTGCCACGCATATCGTTAGCGTTGAACGCGAAAGAGAATAATGCCCCTCTTGATTACATCACACGAATTCTATTTTTCACTTATTCGTTTTGCATGACGATGCGATTTCCGCCCGGGCAAATGGAAGAATGCAAATTTCGTAATTACTCATGGGGGTATTACTCCGCGTCGGGCACTTCTTTCTGTTTGGAGGAAATAACAGGGCATATCGCGCTCTGCAGAAAACGACGTTACGAGGGCATAATGGCTCATAAAAAACAATTACTGGTGCGCTTGCCGTTTAAAAGTGGGCGGGATTTGAAGAAACGTAATTTTCGACGACTTTGTGAATCACAAGCGGGACTGCCGCATCGCGCCGTTGCGGTTCCACATTAGAGTATGCCGTTGCGATTCTGAAATTGCATTTCCTGGCGAATGGACACGCGGCATTCTATTCACATTCGTGGATTATTTGGCTATTCACCCGAGAGAATGCAACGCCGTTCTGTTATTTTACGAGGAAAAGCGCCGCCGGTCACGTTTACATCGATTAAGTATTTACGTGAAAAGATTGATTTTTGCGCCCAAGTTTGCAAAGTTGACAAAGACAAAGCCTTTTCCGTTATGTTACCTTACATTGAGAAAAAAATTTATTGAAAAACTAAAATATTTAGTCAACTAAACATTCAACTAAACATTGGATTGATTCAACAATTATTTAGTTGTATATAAAAAGTATAATTTATTCTTGTCAATTTTATTAACGTTTTTTAATCAAGAATTAAATAAACGATCTCATTTAGTTGAACGTGTCGGACTAAATATTTTAATTTGTCAACAAATTTTTTTCTTGGTATATCACACAAAAAAAATTAATTCTTAAAGAAATGCATAAATGCTTTAATCTAAGAATAATTTATGCTTAAAATTTTAACTTGGGTAAAAGATTATTAAATTAAAGTTTATGTGTTTCAAAAATAACTAGTTAAAGTTAAAATTAACTAAATTAAGGTAAAAGTTATTAATTTTATTATTTAATTTTTAATTTTTTAATTACTCAATCCTGCAAATGAATTATTAGAGGTTATAACGCGGTACGATGCAAGATCTCCCTAAAAGTCGCCGCGGTAGTCTCGCGCAGCGAGAGAGACTCCGCATTGTTCGAGCGCGCGTGCACACCGTCTCTATTAAAGCCCCACTCGGGTCATTGACCGCAGACGGTCCCGCGTCAGACAGGCGCACGTGCTTGCCGTCTGGGCCGCCTCCCCACTCTTCTCGGCCGACGGAGAGTGGGGAGGCGGCCCAGACGGCAAGCACGTGCGCCTGTCTGACGCGGGACCGTCTGCGGTCAATGACCCGAGTGGGGCTTTAACAGAGAAGGCGTGCATGCGCGCTCGGGTAATGCGGTTTAATAATTAAAAAATTAAAAGTTAAATAATAAAGTTAATAACTTTTAACTTAATTTTGTTTATTTTTAACTTTAGTTATTTTTGAAACACAGAAACTTTAATTTATTAACTTTTTATTTAAATTAAAAATTTATTTGTATAAAAAAAGGTTATAAAACAAAAAATTTTAAAAGAAGGAAAAACAAAGAAAAGAAAGAAAGTTTTTAAAATAAAGAATGATAGCAAAAGAAAATTATGAGAGCGAAGATATACACAAAAAAATAATAGAGTAATAACCAAACTTATTTTTGAACATAGGGTGAAGTGTCTTGCTTGATACTGGGATTCACTGGGTTGTCATGCACACTGTTGTCCGTGAATTCAAGAATAAATAGCTTTCAAATAATGTGATTGAGCTTGTCATAAGAATAATATATTGAAAACAAGAGAATATGATGTTAAGAATAAAATATACTTCTCACAGATATATTTATTATTGATGCAGTTGTAACTGAAAAGATCATTTGATATTTAAATAAAAACAAATAGCATTCCAGAATAAAAATATACGTGAATTAAGAATTTATTTTTTTTGTGTGACGTTTTTTACGTTGTACATTGTTAAAAATACGTAGCAAAATTTAATGTAATGCAACGGAAGCAAATTTCAAGCAGATACATTAAAATTAAAAACATTTAATATTATCAAAAATGCACTAAATTTTGTGCATATGTTTTTCAGTTATATAGGCCCATTAAATTTAATGTCCTTGTGTAATTTAAAAATATACGTAGAATTTTATGACACTTTTGACGGTATAATACATCCTTGCGGTTATAAGAATTTTAATAACCGTTATTTTCGAAAGATAGCAATCGGATTAGAACTGCATTATATTTAAAAGCTTGCACGCCGAAACCATTTATTTTCATTACTGCAATTACTTGTTACGTTCGCTGCATTCCATTGCAGCGACACAGCGCGCGGCGCAACGTTTATCGCGAATTATGTCTCCCCACCTCTATTCTTTCACACTCTCACGTAATGGGCGTCGGTCACTGCAGTTTATCCCCCCATCTCTCTTATGCGAATGCACGCGCTTCCTCCGAAGGCGAGCATTATCGTCATTTCTGCCGTGTCATTTCGCGTGCGACCTCAAATTGCGATGTGAAATTGTGAAATTGCCGGATTACAAGTACTCTAATGGAACGAACCTATAGACGTCGCGCCTGTTACATTGCAATAACGTAATGCCACACCGTTCCCCGTAACGTTGCGCCCCGGTTGTTATATTCTACATTTAGCCGTCACACCTTAACGCTTTATCATCTAATGCACTTTAACCCTTAGCCAATAGGTGCACTTAAACTCTCACTACGCGGAACGGCCTTTTTGCAGAAAATTTTTTGCTTGAAGAAAATATTCAACTCCGTAAAATTGAATATTGTATAACAGAGGTTTCGCTCAGCATAGTTTTACGCCCTGATAAATCGCGCGGAGAAAAAGAAGGTGGGAAAAGAAAGATTACGAGTATGAATAAAGATTTCGTTCGACCGTATCTCTCGCGGATTTCCAGTCATCAATCATTTAATTTAATAGAAATTCGAATTTCGCTATGCGGCGGAGAAATAATCACGCTATTTTACGTCTCGCGAAAATGACGGATTTGCTAATCAGCGTAACTGTTTTACATGTTAATACGAATGCAAAATTATGTAATTATGTAGAAAATGTCATTACACGATGCGTTTTCCGCGGCCTCTAAATTGCTTGTTTTGTGTGGAATTTGTAGGTCCGCTTATTAATATTACTAATTACAATTGACGTCGATAAATATTTTTTAACATAAATGATTGTGAGTGACTGCAAAATAATTATACAAATTAGCTTCGAAATGTTCCCACGTTAGAATTTCCATGTTTCCGACGAGTTCGTCTCCGTGAAACGAAATGTTAATTGTCCTTCTTTCACCGAAATTTTGAATTGCAAATTAACGTAGAAACGAGAATAAAAGAAAGGAACGTGCTTTCTAAAGCGCGCCAGCCTTTCAACTCGCGGCGATTTCACACGGTCGACGCGATGATCGCGACATTAACGCCGCGCGCGAGTTCGTACCTCATTAATATGCGCCGATTAATTCGGTCAAGAGTTATCGCTGCTAAATTCTGAGACGCGGCCGGCATGTGCCAGTGCGCCAGTGCGTCGGCATATACTTTAGGAAATCTTACTTTTCGCTTTGAATTGCAAATCGCAAGCGGCGCGAACGGTCCGATTGCTCCGGGTTTCTTCCGCGGATACAAGGCGAAGTTTGGAAATTTCCGCCGCCCGCGCCGTAAGAAAAAGTCTTCGGACTTGTTCGATTTGCCGCGCACCGAATATGCCGCGTCATCAATCATCGCCGTTGTGTCGACAAGCAACAAATCCAGAAATCGTTCTGCCGCCTCAGCAATAGCGAATCACCGCAGATAGATCAGCTGGTAGATCGCTCGATCGAAATTCAAATGTTTATCTTTCTGAAAACTCTTTTTATTACTTATTAGTTGAAAATAACGATATTTAAAACGCCTGTCAAAATGTTTTAAATCAAATTCACGTTGCAACTTGAGCGATGTCAATCAGTTTGATTTTGAAGCGAACAGCTTAATTCATCACTGTCTTCCAAATAGTATCCGTGTGTCCATTCTAAAAGAACTGATGAAGATTTAAATTTTGACGAAATATTACGAATCCGAAGCATCTCGGTAAATAAATTCACCGGTTTTTCACTCGCACGCGAGGATTATTATATTTGACTCCATCGTTATAATTAAAGTAACAGAATTATATATGCAGCATACATTTGCTTTCGACAAATAACCCTTACATATTATTTGTACTAAACTCTCGTAAATGAGAACCGGGAGGAGCGTGAACTGCGTGTACAGAGAAATTCCGTGAAATTATTCGGAACAGCTCAGAGAAGCGACTTTAAATTAAATTTCTGTGAATTAAGCAAATTTTATTATCACCTTGAATGGTATCTGGAATTGAAGGTAGATGGTGTGTATTTTATATGCAGATAATATAAAATTATGTCCATTATGATAATATAATGAGGAGAGAGAGAGAGAGAGAGAAATTTTAAATGTATCTTTATGTGCATAAACGCCTAAAGTCTGCAACGCGATATAAAAAATTAAAAAAATAATTATAGTTACTTGCAGTTGCAAAATCTGCATGTGACAGGTAAATTTTAGCTATATACAACTGAAATTTAACTCTTTAATCTCATACAGATTCATGCTGCTGCAACTAATCTCCCTTTCCGTGTAAATGTTAACATTTCATTGAACAAAGTGATATGCGATTATTAAAGAACTCTGCTCTATGCTACTGCTTTATCGCAGTTTTCCTCACACGTAAATACGTAAAGATACAAGCTTAAGAGCACTAATGGCGGAACGAATAGTGCACGTTTTACGATTCATGATGCAATCTGACATTCGTGTATTTTTAAGTATTTATGTAGCTTAAAAGCTACAAATAATAAACATGAATCTTGTATAAGGTGTTCTGAAAATAATTACAGCAAAAAAAATTTTATAAAAATTTCAAAATTACGGTAATTTTTGTTAAACATAATTAAAATTGACCAATAATATACCGTGTAAAATTTGTGTAATTTATAACTATTTATTGATTGAAAAATGATTGCAACTACTTATCATTATAAACAATTATTTATCATTATCGTTTTTTTTTTAATTTTTATATTTTGCGAAGAATAAAGTTAATTTTATTGAATAAAATGTAAAATTGAGTTTTTTTGCGGCGATTTAAATTTATTTTTTGATACACTAAGATCGTGAGTTAATAAAATGATGTAGTTACTTTTTTTGAGACACAAAAATTTGAAATAATAGTAATAAATATATTAATATTTATATAAATTGTTCTGTGATAATAAAGATATAAATTTTAATTTTTTAATGAATATTGAATTTAATGTACGATCTAGTAACTCTATCGAAAGTAATTTGAGACGTAAAGAGCATAGGATTCGAAGTGTGAATCTGTATTATAATACGCGTTGAATATTTTTCGTGATGATAAATTGCTCTTGTATTTGCGCGTGCAACGCGCTATTGTATCCGCAAGGTCGCCGTGACTCGCCGTTCCTCGCACGTCGAGACTCGAGACGTGTTATCATCCGCGCGAGATGGTTTCTTATCATTACAGCGCGAACCAAGCGGGCAGTGGTACAAGCAAGTTTAGTCGCAGTATTGTTTCTCGAAATGTAATCGTGATAAGTGCTGAGAGATCAATGCGTTTGTTTTTTTACAATCATGAATCATAAATCCACGCGATTAATTAACATACAATTAATTATTATATATTACAGCTAACATTTTGTAAAACATGTCGAGATAAGCGAACATGTTTTTTTACGATTTGTTTACTCTGAAGTAAAAATCGGAGTGACTGAACGATGCATTATTATTTTATCCCGGTATATTTATAACAATTCTTTCGTCGATGAATAGATTTTAATTAATATAATGCATTCGATATACATATTAGAATAATTACATGTATAATAGCTAAGTCGAAATATATTTACATAATTTCGATAAATAACTTATCGAAATGTATTTTGATAAGTGTATATATTTACATATGTATATATTCATATGTATTTTGATAAGGGAAACACGCGGCATTAGTCGTTTGTTGTTCCTTTATGACAAATACCGCGATCGTACTATAAATATACGCAATTTGTTATCATCCACTCGACAAGGGTTGAACGGGTAGGTGACGATGGTTCAGGCTCTGCGCCCTCGTCGCATTATTCTTCGAGACACGGTCGCGAGAAGTATGTACATACAAGTAGATTTCAAATGTGATCATTTTCTATGAATAAAGGCGATTAATTGATTGCACTGTTAATCTTCGCTATCGATTACAATTCGCTAAACGTGTTCGGAGCGCTGATCATTCATCGAGACAAGTGTTTCTCACGGTCTATTCGTTGGAAAGTAAAACTCGGGGTGGCGGACGATAATAATTGTTTTATTTTATGAATTTGATGTATAATAAACTCACGTGCAAAATTCTCTTTTAACCTGCGTGCAACTTGCACGCTACTTTCGATTTAAAAAGATCAGATCGCATACAATGCGTTATTCGTCACGTAACGAAGAGCTGTCTGATCTTCATTGCGTATTTTCTTGTATTACTTTTCTCGTTGTAACGTAACAAAACGCGCGTCGCGTGCGATTAACTCGGGAGTGCCGTGAAAAGCACCGCGCAATCGTCATGTCTTGGAGATTAGTGTGCACGCGATCGTAATTAATGTTTCGCGAGCGAATGTAAGTGCTACAAAGGAGAAAACGATACCTAAGAAAAAGAGGAAACTCAGGAAGCTTCAAGCGGATTAATCGTAGTAATGTATTATTTATATATATATCGCAACAGTTGTGTTTTTTAAATATTAATTATTTGAAGGCTGCTATGATTTGGATACCTATATTTGTACTTTACAGTTTGACGTAAATATATAATAGCTTGCTCGTTGTAATTTATAATTCCGTTGCTATGCATCGTATTAATGAGTGACACACTTTCTTTTTATCAAGGAAATGGATCTGTGAAAATTACCTAACGTGTATGGATATACTAATTAAAAAAACATAAGAATATTATAGTTAAATATAATGTTTCAGATCCCTTATTTTAAAATATTACCTAGGAGAATTTAAAATTGATATTTAATTTTGGTATTTAATTTTTCATCGATTTATTTTATATGTGTGTGTGTGTGTGTGTGTGTGTGTGTGTGTGTGTGTGTGTGTGTGTGTGTGTGTGTGTGTGTGTGTGTGTGTATATATGTATGTATATATATAATATATAAGAATGCGCGGAACTCATGTTAAAACACCTTGTATTTACGCGTAAAAAATGATAAACAATAATGATTTTTGCCAAATTTTTAAAACTGCAACTATCGTCATATTTTGTATTTTTTACAAAATATTCTATAAGTGAATAAGATTTTTACAAAATTTGAGAACATCATGAAAATGTGATATATTAATGTTTATTTTAATTTCAGTCTCAGATACATTATAACTGATTAAATTTTCAAAATTTTTTAATAAATACTAAAAAATAAGGGGAAAAATTGTACAGAACTAAAATATTAATATTTTTGAGCTTATCCGAATTCTTTCATATTTCATAGACAAGATCAAGATCAAAACACGACATATAAGTATTATATATTAAATAAAAATAAATTAATACCTTTAGAGAATATGATAGAAAAAAAATTGTTAATATGTAGATATTTTATTTTTCCCTTTTTTTGTCTTCGTAAATATTTCTTTAAAAAATTTGAATTCTGCATTTGGCTACCTTTTACCTTTTCACATTATACATTGAAAACATTACACAAATTGAAACAAAATATTTAGAAACTTTTTCAATATACACGTATAACAAACAAAAAGACGATTATAGTGCAGTTGCATATATTATTTTGTGAGTTTGAATTTACTACCTTGAGAATAAATTTGTTGAAAAACTAAAATATTTAGTTCGATACGTTCAACTCAACATTGATTCAACAATTTAGTTGCACAAAAAAGTTTTGTGTCAGCCATTAAAATTTTTTAATCCAGATTAAACTATACCAACTTAATATTTAGTTGAACGGTTTGGATAAATATTTTAGTTTTTCAGCCAATTTTTTTCTCACTGTATACATTTTTAACAAAAACGTATGCTTTTCTTTATAACAAATATAAATATTGAGGTACGCTCAATCCCCGATAACCAGACGTTTGTAAGCAGCGTTATAAAAATTGTCGGTACATTGATTTTATGTTCAATGAATTCGAATCGCCGCACGGAAGCTCGTTTACCTCGATATTCCGACTCCGAAACTGTTCAACTCAATAGGGAAGACGAGAGTGTTGGCTATTACCAGAGAGGAGGGTCGATAACACCGATGAACTTTTTATGAAACTAATAACGGCGGAGGTGTAAATAAGTTACTTTCTTGCGCGGTATCTCTAGTCTGATCTCTTTCAGCTATTAAGAAACTTCTCGATTGATATCTATGGGCCGTCAAGTGTGAGGAATCGCTCGATGATCCCTCGGCCCAATTAAAGCCAGTCGATGTTAGCCGACGTGTCTCGCCTGTATTTCGTGCAGGATTAATTACCCACGTTGATTAAAGCCCGCTAGCTTCAGCTCGCGACGTTTATTGCGATCGCATTCGGTCATCGGGTCCGGCAAATTTATTTTTATCATCTATTTACGAACACCGCGTTGTGCGTTATCGAACATATTGCGCTTCGCGCGAAAATAAAAATTTATTTCCATACTATGTCTATACTATTGTTTTTATTTACTATATTATCAAACATTTGCACATACATATGTAGTTTTTGTTTGAATTTCTGCACGGAGAATTTCCGAGTTCGGTTGCTGCTTTATTTTAATTCCTGCATTTCACGCTTTGTTTGCAATTATTTAATTGCAGAGAGAACTAAAATATTTCAACCAATGAATTATTTAATACTCTATATATTTTATTTAGAAATTTGTTAATCATCGCATTAACTGTTCGCGTTAAATTAACATCAATTTAACGTGAACCCACCTGCATTCTCGTAATAAATAAACGCGAGAGATAGAACTGCTAAATATCGTAACTTAAAATAATTGAAATAAATCAGCGAGGTAATAAAACTACCGTGAATAAATGCATTTATGCTTTTACGCGAATCGTGAGAAATTTTTTAAACTTTTCTCTCTTTTTTTTTTATCTAATCTGAAAAACTGAAATCGTATTTTTTATTATAAAATTTTCGCTATTTAAAATGATTTTATTTTTCCTCTGAAACGCAACACGTACGATCGTTAGTCGAGGCTAGCTGGCAGTTCTGCCTTACGTTATCTCGTTTCTACGATCGTATCGATTGCACATGTACGTTTATGGTTTCCGTGGCTGCGGAATCAAGTGCTTTCGCGAGGTGATATCAGCGAGAAATTAACGCGAGACTCGTACGCGTATTCGTTCGAACGTGACGAGTGTTATGCATAATAAAAAGTGAGTGGCTAATGCCAGAGACCGACACGCGTAGAGCGACGAAACGGCGATAATTAAATTTTTCGCCCTGCTCGTTCGCCTGATTACACTTTGAAATACGTTTTGCTGAAAATGTATGCTTTTAATGCGTGAAGTTTTCATTCTCTCGCGGGGCAATCGTTGAATTACAAAAATTTTTTTTACATTACTAGCGCTTACTAGCGTTACTAGCGATATGCATATGATTTAACAGTTCTCTCGCGATTTATTTATCATGAGACGTTAAATTAATTTACAAACGTGATTAATAAATTTAAAAGTAAAATACACGGTTTTTTTTTAAACAAAGATGTATGTATTTATTACAGAACTTTGTCGTCTTCAAAGAAATATTTTTTTCCGAATCGAAGTAGAACAAGATAAGTTCCTCCAAGTCCGAATTCCCTTTGAGCAAATGTTTGTAATCCTAGTTTACGTGATTTCCGTTTCTCTACTTTGTGGACTGTGATTTCCTTTTCTCGAAAATGTCGACCGGTGAGTTGTTTTTCCCTGAAGAGGATGGATGGTGGCTATCCTCTTGATGAAACGGCGCTTCAGGTAGAAATTGTTCGAGAAAAATGCATGGGAATAAAAGAGAAATGCGCGTATGAAATTGTATTAATGCTTTGCGATTTTATATGTCGAAATTATGAAGCGAACGCTCCTCTAACTTCCAACACAATTACAGTTTTCAAGCTCATGAATATTCCTCTAAGTTTTTTATTGCATTCTATCGGGAATTGATAATTAAATTAAAGAATCGATATGTTTGTACTGACGCTTTCCAATTTTCCAACGTGGTATTGGACCGCGAGGAATTCTAAAGAGGTTCTACCTCACGTGCACTTTAGCTAGTGAAACTCGAGTGGATGAAAGGATCGGTCAGTTTATCTTAATCGAGAAATCATGGCCCACTTCGTTATTATCTGTCATAATTCTTACGGCAGTCCGTAGATAATGCCGCGACAAATCCAATACATTCATCTTACAAAGCAGATAAGAAGGCATACTCGCGCGCAGTCGGGCGGAGAATTATTGTAGCGCTTTACTTTGTCGCGGTGCATTGTGGGGCGCTCACAAAGCCGAGGAAAAATGCATCTCCGCCGCGCGGATAGACAGCTCGGTAATATCTACCGGGGAAGATAGATAGTCCGTGTCGCGTTTCACAGTTTTCGTACGTACTCGCCGATCTCTTTCCGGAGTTATGCGCGCCGAGCGAAATCCGAGCCCCGCAGCCACTTCCGTAAATATTTTATCCAGCCGTTTCGCCGTTTAATCGCGCCCGTGTAATCGCCCCTCGTTGTAAAGGCTATTAAAAAGGAAAGTCGTGATACTCTCTCGAACGTCCTTAACGCGGCTCGCGCCATTATAATTCATGGGTGCACGCGCGCGCGCGCGCGCGAGCGAGCACTCGTCAAAGTTGCCACGCAAGATTTTACGAGCTCGTTTTCCCGTGAGTTTCCTTTTATGGTCAGCCCACATACTCCATTGGGTCTCGCACGAGTTGAGCGACTAATCCCGAAGGACCGAAATAGCGCGTGAGCACCGAGTGTATCTAATTTTGAGAAAATGTTGCGAATATTTAATCCGAAACTATTAAAATTCTGTATATTGCAAGTTGGATGTATCGCAGAAAAGCGTCGTTTAATTAAAATGACGAGATGATACCAAATTTGATTTAGCGATGTTAATTGGCAATCGTTTTATGCTCAATTTACGGTGAAATTTAATACGACGCGCAATAGTATGATTTCCATTAACAGCACTTGTGTTTCAAGTTATTTGAATAACGATTTGTCAATATTGGATTATATTATATGTTATAGGAATATGAATACCAATAAATCTTACATCGTATGCAAATGACTTGAGCATTTGCATCGCGAGAAGTGAAATATTTCCTCAGCAAATACATATAATTTATACAAATGGTTAAAATGCGTATTATATTGATCAAATACTAATCATACGTATAATCAAAGGCACATTAGTAGGAGATCGGCGCGAGTGAGAGACGATTTATTTGTCGTTGGGATTTGTTTGATTTATTCCGCGCGCACGCAAGCGGGAAAATAATTTTATTCCGCGAGCTGGGGGAGGGGGATAAAGAATGTTTCATCATTTCTCCCGATATTTCCCTCGCCGAGTGCAATACCGGCCTATCCGGAGTATATTGCAAATCGCCGAGTGGTTTAATTTCCACACTCCGCGAATACCAATTTTAATTTATGATACTCGCTGTCAGTGGAGAACGAGCCGTTTGCGAAAAGAGGACGCGAGCTTGTTTCGCGAAAATAACATATTTCGCGTGCGGTGAAATCATCTTCATCAATCGCAGCGCAGGTCAGCCGCGTGTAATTTCGGGTCACAGCAAAATCGATGGAGGAAGTACCGTCGAGAAAATCTTGGAGAGAAATCTATCGAGAGATAGAGAGACGCGCGAGTTAAGACGATGTCTCCTCGAAAGAATTCCTAATGCAATAATAAAGTATGTACTTTTGCAAGATAAGCTCACAATTGTATTTTGATTCTTCCATATACTTTGTATGTTTCGGTAAAATGGTAGCGCGCAGAAACATTCTGTGTTCCGTGCAAATCTTACGACATTATTTTACAGACGGTTCATCTATTGTCCCCGAACTGTCGCTGTCCGAGGATATTCTCTTTTTTGAAAATCTCCGTTCCGTATGTCGCAAATCTTGAAAAATCACAACGGTGAGATAAGCGGGACGAAATAATATCTGAAAAATACGTGGAAAAATACAGGAAAAATAAGGATATATAAATTCATGAATAACACATTGTCAGAACCGCGTGCTATTCTTCCGATTTCGTGTGATTTTTCACTATTTTGCATTTTTCTTTTTCTTTTTTTTCAATGTATTTCTGGTGCACTTCTAAATGGCGACATTTCCGGACAATATATTCTCGGTGTGTCGCTCCACTTTCTCGATTGCCGAGTCTTTTTCGGTACTTGGCATGTCTATAAATCACCAAACTTGGAGCTCTTTGCCTCTCGATATTGCGGATATACTTACAGATGCGGAAGACTAATAACCAACAGTAATTAAAGTTCACCGTTCTGTGGGTCTTGCTTTCGAAAGATGTTCGGCGCATCGCTTTAAAGTTTCCAACGCTCTTGTTAAATTTACAGTTTACCCATTATAATGCGAACGACTTTGCCGAGATTTTTTTACCTCACGAAGAAGGTCATAAATTTGTTATGCAAATTATACAACAAACCTGATTAGTAGTGATGAAATAGTGTTAAGTTGAATTAATTAAGCGGTGTGCCATGTTTTACAAATTTAAGCGCACAGCCAATTGCACAATTAATTAATTAATATCACAAGACGAAATTATACTTAATAAAATATTTAAAAAAATATATATATCTTTAAATTTAGAAATAGTTCAATTTTACTTCGTTCACGATTAAGTCCACTCGATTAAAACTCTTTCATTATAACCGCAAATGTAATTTTATGATGGGGGGGGAAAAAAAGCAAGCAGTTTCTCAGTAAGCTGTTCTCATCCAATCAAACGAGCGCAATATTTTATTTCAATTACCGGTACTGGCAAATATAATTACGAGTGGACGAATTCGCGAGTTTATTCCACGGCACGTCCCTACAGTTTGACCGAATCAATGCGATCCGCTTGGAATACAGTATGGTAGTCATCCGAGTTACCAAGAGCGTTGTTTCGCGTCGCTCCTCTTCGAAAGCCGGTCACGTACGTATCGATTGCCAATCGAGAGGAGCGCGTTCTCCTCGTTCCCCGTTTCTCGAGTCCTTCTTCGCATTTACCTCTCCTCCACCGCCCGCGAGAGCGTCGCGGACGTTCGTCTCGTCGAGAGACATCGAGTTAATTTAAATACCTGTTGCCCTGCAACGAGCGTCGCGTTTCCAGAAAAACGTCGCTCGCAGAAATTGCAGTGATTGGAGATTCAATGCCTTCCTCGCGCTGCCCAAACGCGACACACGGTAGATCAACGAGCTGGAAAAAGCTATCGACTCCCTATGCACGACCGTCCCAAATTATTACCACTTTTTTTTATCCGCACAACTTTCGATCAATAGTGGTCATGTGATGTTTCGCAGCAAACACAAGGATTATAAATATATAGACAGACTATTGCGTCTAATACATTTCCTATTTTGCTATTTACGCAAATAATAATTACGGTAATTAAATTTCAGTAGCGCGTATAATATTGTTCCAGCTATCCAAATCGTGAATGATAATTTCTATAATTAATACCATTGCAAAGACTTGAATTGATTTCTATAGAAACGCCGGATGTACATGTAAAATAGAAAGCCAATCGACTTTTCAACGAATCAAATTATCAATCGCGATTATATCATTAGCGCACACCGCTTGGAAACAATAGCGAAATACGAGAACGGTTATTAAATGATGCAACGGCTCTATGCATCGATACAGTGCACAGAGATTATCGTGGAGTAGCGGATCTTTCCGCGACATTTATAGCTCTTGTTCTCTCTTTTTCTCTCTCTCTCTCTCTCGAATCTGGCAAGGTGGAATCGGCGTACTTCCGCTCCTTTCATTCCCGGCACGTGGCTTTGTACTTTTGTTCTACCATTTCGCGGGGCGCAAGTCCTTCCGCCCGGAATCGCTGCAGCTCGCTCGCTCGCTGCAGGTCCGTCATCGGCTGCGCACGTACCGAGCGTATCCCGATTATACGTCGCGTGCGTGCTCAGACAGTCGAAGGGATCCGCTCGCGTGTGTGTCGAGACTAAGAGACAGGGACGACGTTCTCGCTTCGTCCAGGAACTAGCTTCGTGACTGACGTGCCCGGAATGGAAACATCTCTCACCGCGAATTTAAAATCGCGGTGTCTCGTTAGCGTATAGCGAAGCCGCGGAGAGAACGACGTGTTCCGCGACTTTCTAAATTATTTTCATACCCCTATTATCGGAGAATTGTATTCTGACGTACTAATGATGTCGTAAAACTTGTCTTACCGCAGATTAAGTCGTCGTTTCTTTCTTTCTTTCTTTTTTTTTTTTTTTTATTCGAACGAAGAACGAATGATATTTTCACGAAGAATGAATAATATTGTAGCATCTATCTTTAGCCAAGATAAATATGTAATTAACTTGCGAGACGCAATTATGTCACGTTTTTGTTATTAAATGTCTGCAAAAGAAAGGCTATTAAATCATGCATCTTCCGGAGCAAGATTGCTAAGCTCAAGGGAACCTGCATCACTCTGGCACAAAGACGTGACGTTGATACGGTCCTTAATCGCTCGATAGTCAAACCTCCTTCGTTCCAGGATAATTGATCGATCACCGAGTAACTTCATCGTGGATTAAAACGGGGCGTGGGTCGATCCATTACCGTAAACGACCAGCTAGCAGAAGCTATCTAAAGTAAACGGCTGCATTGCACGGCGGACACTGTACAACGCGGTCATTTATCCTCCACTCTCTCAATGACCACGGTCTCGTCAATACTCGAAAGAAATTTACATCGTCCGCGATGAAATTTCACGACTGCGTCTCTTAGATGCGGCCGCATAGCTATCGAGTGCATCGCGTCAACTAGCCTGGAAAGAACTGCATCGGCATCGCACTCGTGACGCGTCGCTCCGCGCGACGGCACGGCACTTCGGATGCATTCGAGGCAAATCGAGCGACGCGATTGTGCATTTGTCGACTGACTTGATAATGCAGCGAGCACAATGCTGAAAGCTTTCGGCGATATACTTGCACGGCGGGCAGCCGGTGAAAAGAAGAGGAGGAACAATATGAAAGTTTTAATGATAAATACTATGACAATCAATGAAGTAGAGTGTGCTCTTCTCAATAACGGCGCTTAATTTCCTTAATGCATTTCTACAGAAATTAATTGAATTCTTCTCGACCGTAGTAATTATGGAAATTATAAATTATATTAATGACAGATCCGACCTAATTACGCGATATACGATTATTTGATATTCTTGTATAATGCATACGCATTATTAGCGGGATGTGGCTACACGCTTTTTCGTTCGTCCTCGTACGATCGAAAATAATCGTCGGTTCGTGTTGAGAAAATGTCGGTCGTGAAGCGTACTCAACGTAGCGTCCATCCACGATAGGATCCCTAAGGATTTCCGCCTGCCTCCGTGACATTCTAATGTGGTTAGTTATGGTCTCATTAGGAAATCACACGCTCGAAGAATTACGTTCCTGGTACTGTCCTGACAATGAGTAATGAAATAAGGAACGAAATAATTTATCTCTATATATTTTATGAAAGGAAAATCTTGACTGTATATTAAAATTAAATACAGACTGTTTACTACATCCTATTTTTAAGAAATTTATATAACTTTTCGTATACCTAAATTTTAGAGAAAATTGAAACATTTGTTTTGACGTGATTTGTAGATTCTAATTTTTTTGCAAATTGTAAAAGACGTCTATATTTTATTTTTCCATTTTTATGTAAAAAAATTTTTTAAAATTATATTTTTTAATATTTATAAATATTATACGTAGGATAGTTTTTATAAGAATTTTCTTTAATTAAAGCAACAGCACGATAATAATTGTAAATTCATGATGAAACTGTTTATCACAAAAAAATATTAGAAATCTGTCAGGATTTATTTTGTTACTGAAGGCTTACAAATAAACACGCGTTATAATTATCTCTATTGCCAGCGACATTGGCATGATCAAGAGGCGTAATAATTTGGCATACGCGATGATAATACTCAGCGACTGTAATTCGGAGCAGAGGTAATCCGGTATATCGTCGCAAGGCGGAACATGTTCCCGTTCGTGTCCCAGCGGTACCAATTCCCTGCTGTGGCGTCTCTCTCTCTCTCTCTCTCTCTCTCTCTCTCTTTTCCCCCCCTTTCTCCCGCGTGTCCGGAACTTTATTAATGCTGAACACAGGTGGAACAGGTATCTCAGATAATGAGCTTAACCGAAGCCGAGGCCGACATCGACGATTGACACACTCGCGCGCGTGTGCGTTTCCGGAATTTTCCGGCGACTTTACAGCACTAACTCGGTAGAAACACGCGAACACGGGGGGTCGCGCCCGAAACCGCCGTTTCCGCCGCTTGCGGAAGTTGCACGTGTTCCCGACAGGATTGACGTCAAGCAATTGAAATAACGAATGAGCGCGCACCGCTTGTCTCGTCGACATTATGTAACACTAGCACGGCCATGTAACTTCTTCTGCTCAACGTCTCTGTTAGTCGCCACTCGTAGTTGCCTATGTACTGCTACGTGACAGTTTCCTTATGTATAATTTTGTTCATTTTATTTGCAATACTCGCGATAACATTTTAGAAGCACGAATTTCGAGATAACGGTTAACAAATTGACGATTATGTGACGAAAATGAGCAACCGAAAGAAGCCAAATTGAAAGCTTAGGTTTGGAAGCTAAGAATTCAGAGTTGAAAATTGAGGATTTAGAGTTGAGAATTGCGGATCGAGGGTGTCCGCCAGGATTAAGAATTCGAGAATGAGAGCTGAAAATCTTGTAGGAAGCAAATACATAGTCTTCGCGCTACGAATACGTATTTCACAATCTATTAAATTTTTTATTTTCAACTTGAAATTCTTGAAAGAAGTTTGCATCGTCATCGCGAACGCGGCTGTATTTGGGCTGCGTTCACAGCTCTCTTTTCACGAATTAAATTGCGGGAACGTTTGCCTCGAATACACGGGAAATCTAATTTTCTTTTACTCCCGCGAAGGGTCTTCGACAGCGTTTCGGTACGGGGCGAGTGATCCGGCTGGGCGATATCGAGTTCCCGAAATTTGGTGAGAGTGGGTATAAAAGTTTCTGAACTCCGAACTGGTTTTCGACGTCACACTGTTGCACTGACAGATTTTACGATCGCGTCGTGCGCTCCGTAAGTTTCAGACACTATTACTGCGCCGTACCAATTTATGTTCTTTGATACTTTCGTGCATCGACATTATTCTTCGAAACGTAAGACCTCTAAAGCCATTTCCAGTCATTCTCGTCGTCCATCGACGTATCAGATAATCGCCTTTTTCGATCATTTCAATAAAATATTCTTCGGAGAATGTTTAAAATATCGCAATTTAAAGATTAAACATTTACAATGCTTGCATATTTAGCTTACAAGCAAATGCATTTTTCATCAAGCTTCAATATTTCACACAATTTTCGACGTCTGATATCTTTATTGATAAGATATAGTCGCACCACCTGCACCTCGCTGTCAGAGTTCCATGGTCTTTCTATCGAAGTTTAATCCCGAAGTTTGTCCATGCGATTGTTAATCTCATGGGTGACTGCTGCCGTCTCGAGTGGACGATAAAAATGCCTTGGAAAAAGTTGGAGATCGAGTGACGAATTGCCTTCGATGCTCGCTCTAAAAGGATCCTCCGGGAATCTCTCGCCGGTTCGGCATCATTCTTTAATCTCCATTTCACTCGAGACATCCTATTCAACGATCTTTTCCCGCGATCTTTCTTCGCTCATACACATAGACACACACACACACACATAATTCGGCCGTTCACAAAACATAGCGAGAAGTCGCGCTATCATCGCAATGAAATTTCACGATGTTTTTAGCTCTTCGACGTGTTTCACGTATAGTCACGTAACGTACCGTGTGATCGGAATAAAACGGATTTCGTGTTTGCCGGAATTTTCTCGATTGATCCTTATCCGCCGCAGATTTAACTTGCGCGGGCCGAGATCTTCGGCCGAAAATCCGAAACGTTTGAAGTGCGAATTCAAGTTTATTTACTCTATTATATTACGTAACGTTTCACACGCGAAACCCATCTTATATTCATGGAAAGTTACAAGAATACCTTCCGACCGGGTTCAGGTTACTCACCAATCGATTCGCGTTCAAACAGCGAAATTTCGCGAGAAAAATTTTACACGTTCGCGGAGCTTCATCAAGCAACGGGATGACATAATCTAAAGTGTCTCGCGTACTTTTATTTAACCTTTCTTTTCGCGTGTCTTTTCTTCGATTATCGAAGATAATTCTACCCGTAGCAGCGTATCTATTCAACTCGCCAGATTGTGCCTTCGTGGTTTGAAGAATTCGCTATTTATAGCGACGGGAGATTCCGGTACAGAATTAATAACGGGAATTCTGGTGCATCTCAGTCGATAACAGGACAACCCGCGTATGTTGCGTCGTTCATCCACCCACACAATCTCACGCAGAAATCGGTCATCATACACCGCGATGCGCAGGGCCGGTCTTACCACACTTGAATTTATACGCTTTAACAGCGTCGACGCAAACGAGCAATTTACTAATGAAATGGCGTAAAGCGAGGGATCGCAAGGGTCATCGGAATTGTATGCTAAAAGAAGAAATTTGCGGAACACTCGCTCGGGCAAAATCCACACGAGGAACGTCCTCGCAAATAGCAGAGTTAAAGTCGAGCGGCGTTTAATTGACCCGAATCCTTTACATCCATTCCGTAGAAAAAGAGTCAAGCTAAGTCTCTCGGTAGTACTTTGGTTATAAACACTAACCGGTGTTTACTGAAGTGCGCCGCTGAGTATTCCAAGGATTAAGGCGGCCCTGGTGATTATACGTAGGAACATACGTAAGCGCGCGACTGCTGTTATACTTGATGCGAGCCGCTTGGTGTCGGGCAGTGACGGATATAGACGGAGTATTTCAGACACGTGACGTTGATATGACAGAGACGGAGCCGGCTCGACGCAGCACAGCCAGTCTTATATACGCACTTCATTTGCCGCCGATTAATTCGCGATACTTGCGACGGCTGCGCGATACGACAGCGCAGGCCACTCTCAACGCGAATCGCCAAGCCGCCGCGCTGAAATATTTTGAACATTCTCTCTGTTCGATTCACTGGAATTTCGCGTTGCGAAATGCACGCTGCACGTATGGGCGGGGGGCGTGTTTAAAAGCTGAAACGGTCCCAACATAATTCTCCAACATAATCTCTCGATATATCGATTGTGAATAAATTTGTTACGCATGAGAAAATTGATGAATAATTAAACATTTGCATACAACGATTGGCGAGAAACGTACACACGTGCAATTAGCATGAGTGAAAATAATGCTTGGAAAGGAAAATGTCATCCGACGCGTGTTTTTCCCGTTGATAAGCGGCGCACGCAGTCGCCATTATTAATATTCGCGAAAGTGCAAATGAGCGAAATGTCCGATATCTCGAAATCGGATTAAACCGCTTAAGTCTCCCCGCGCGCTCTCTCGGCAAGCGGAAATTAATGGCGAGGCCTTGTCATTCTCATCAGCTGCGACAGGTGATGAGGTCCTCGCTTTTTTTTTCCTCACTTTACGAGATTAATTGACAGCTTCTTCGAGCACTTCGGTGGGATCTCCGCTCCTCGCTCGGCGCGTTGTTACGGAGCGACGAAAGTTCGCGACGCGGTGCGGGCGAAGTGGATTCGTGATCACCGAACGCAGAGTGGTCGACGGCATGTTAATCGGCGCGACAATGGACCTCATCGGCAGGTTTCGCTATTTCCAGATTGACCTACATCCGCCGAACGATTTTCTCGCTATCGGCGTTGATTGAACCCTCGACTTCATAATAAATTCGGCATTTCCGGATCGCGAAGGCAATCGATATGTTTTTCCAATCAATTGGATTCAAAGATTTAATCTCCATTTCAATCTCTACCACCGGAAACGCATTTGTTTTATGCGCGTTTATTTCAGCGGTTCGAAATTATTCAACGACTCGTTGCCTAGCAATTTAGAGACAAGTATCAATCTCGGCAATATTATCTTCTTTCTTCGAGTGGAAAATGACATCAACATTGTCAGAGCAGCACAGTGAAATCGATCGATCGTGAAATCAATTAAGAGTAATTAAATGGAAATGTTGACCGATGGTTTTTTAACGTGTTAAGATAAAATTTGAATCGCAAATTTGAAGAGCGTTGAAAAGTTGACATCGTATATGGAGATTGTGATAAGAAACGGCGAGAAATTCGGGAACTTGTATAGATCTTCACGGTAAGCTGTTTGCCAAACATATGTTTAAGTCTCCGAGCTCAGTCAAAGGCATTAATCTTCGGAGTTAATATTTGACGAGAGGCTGATGCAAGAGCGTAGTCGTTTTCGTAAACCGTGTGATGCTTTAGCGTAACGTCAATCAATCACAAAAGATCAATATTTTACTAAAGGAAAAATAGCAACACTTTTATAAGTTGGCAACATTAATCGATGTTATATTTGAGATATTTTTATCTTGCTCTCGTGGACTACATTCGCGTTCTATCGTACGTAACATCTTTTTTTTTCTCAATAAATCCTCGCTGAGTCATGAAATCATCTAATTTTCTGCGTTTTCGCGAGAATTGGGAGTCGGGCGCGTTATGCAAGTATGCAAATCGCTCGTGCTGCTGCTCGTCTGCAAGAGGGTGGAGTCGCATTACGTAAGAATCGGCGGAAAACAATTTTGCTTTCCTCGGATCGATGAACAGTGGCATTAGACACGCCCTTGGTTGAAGTCGGGCTGCACGATAACGAATCTCTCTCTCTCTCGCTCTCTCTCTTTTTCTCTTGGCGGAGGTGCGACATGGAGAGGAACAAAAGAGGAGAAAGTCCATTCTCACGATCGTGAGGATTTCCGTGGGCGATCGTGAGGTGATCACCGGCTTCCGCGTTCGATTCCTCGGGCTTTCCCTCGCCTCGTGAAAACACGTTGTAGTCTTTTGAGTATTTATTCTGTTACTCGGCATCCGGCGCCTTCATTATCTCGATCTCTGGTCGACGAAGAACGAGGTGATTCGGATTTTAGCATTCTCCAATCGAAAGTAATTGAGACCTACTCTCCCTCGGGAAAGACGTCAAAGGAATAAATAATTTACAGTAATTGTGTGGGGGAGAGAACTCAACGAGAGAAATTGAACCGAAGGATATATTTTTCCGTAAGCTAATGGCGTTGCATCGCAATACAAGTTTTAATCACACGATATTTTTGTTGTTCTTAAACTATTAGTTCAGTTGTCAATAAATTCACGTGAAACACATGGTTTTTTTTTTTTTTAAGTGAAACTATGGCAGCAGTTGATTCTAGTGGCAATTCCGTTAACGGGGCAATATTCCCCACGTGAGAGCTGGCACGCAATTCTGCCGGCAATGTCGGGCAATTTTTATTGCCGACCGAACGTTAGCTTGAACAAACGAGAAACGCAATTATCGAGGTCGGTGCACGTAGACAGGTGGGACGTTGGTTTCCAGGTGGGACTCGTCGGACGATTCAAAGTAGACACGCTCGGACACCATTCGCGAGGTCAATTTGACGGAACTGGATCGAGCGCACCGCCACGACCGGGGGGGACGACGCGCGACGAATGAATCGGGGCAGGTCCCATTGCGAGTTCAAAGCGATTTTATTGGCCCGTTTCGCGATCTCACGGAAGTCCACGGGGAGCTGAAAGTTTCGAGATCGAAACAGCCCGACGCGACAGCCCGGGCGGGCGAGCAAACGCGCGCGAAACCCGTCACGGGGCGAGTGACGTCGCGCCGGAACGAGAAGAAAAAAAGGATTACGACGAGACCACCGCGCCGCCCGACTGCCGCGTTGCCGGCGTGACAGGCGGACGCGAATTGGATTTCGCCAGCAACTAGTGGCCGAAATTCGTCCGTCGGCGATAGATGATGCAACGACAGGCACGTCTCGCGGCGAATTTCTCCAAGTGATTAACCCACATAGTCACAATGGCACTAACGAAGATTCGGTCGTCGATTCCGACCAATGGCGTTAGGACAATTCATTTCCTCCAACTGCGGCGCGGCGGTTCGGGTCGCGCTGATTTGCCTCAGCCGACTGTCAAAGTTGTCCAGAGATTACGAGTAGCGTGATAACAGTTTTAATTTAACGGTTGGATCGAAATACTGCTAAAGTCTAATCGAAATTAATTGAAACGCGCAATTTCAGCTGTGTTGTTCTACGTGCCGTCGTAAATGAATTATTTAAAAAGCGATAAAAATGCCGAGTTTTCGAGATTACACGGAAACCGTGTTACCGTTAACGCTGTTGCATTAATAAATATTGACGTCGTTAATTTTCCGATTTGAGGGGCAACGCGGGACGCATGAAAAAGTTTAAACTGCGTTTGCCGTCACATGGTCCGTAAATAAACACGATGCAGCGCAATTATGAATGATTCCCATCGCGCCGCGTTTCAATTTCCGCTCGATTCCGTCGCAATTAATGTCCACTGTTGGAATCGCGATACGCGCGAAGCGTGCCTCGAACGTGAAACGAACGATATTTTGGAATAATAATGAAACGGAATAATCTTCGGCGTTATTAATTTCCGTTCACTTACAACATGGCGATCCTGTTTGCAGAGCGTATATTTTTTCGCGGCGTAACCGATTGAACAAATCCCGTTTGTTTAAATTCGCCTAGCGTACGTTTCTTATATCGCGTTTTTACAATTCACTGCGTGCCTCGGCACATAGTTTCCACACACCACAAGCGCGCCCGCGGATGATACCGCAACGATCGACGCGGTAAATTTCATTGCTTCGCGAGACAGATATCGTCCCTCGTGCTGATACGACCGTCTGGAACGTGCTTCAGCGCAGAAACGTCGTGCTACAGATACATCTTTGAAATATCCCGCTTGCGTTTAAGGCCGAGGAACTGTTCGCCGCGAAAAATGCTACTTTCTCACGTAAGCACTTTTGCTATCTCTAGCTCGTTGCTCCGGATGAGTTAGAAACGAATACGTTTCCACGATCGGAAAGGATGAGTTTTTCATCGCGGAATGATTGCTATTTTTAATTATTGCCCTGCTAATTCGATAGAACGTACGTTGCGGCTTGAGAGAATTTAAATACTTAAAATATTTTTAGATACTAATTTCGAAACAAGTAGTTAACTCGTATATTATATCAAATATACGACGCATACTTTTTTTTTTAATCTAAAGTAGTTTTACATTTTCTCACTGATATTTTATTTATAAGGACGGAGGACGAAATGAGAAGACTCGTAAAAGATAATATGAAACATAATATATGATTTAAAAAAACTCGTATAAGCGGAAGATCCCATCGGGGAATCTGCTACGTTATCTTGGTATTTATCTAATAAAAAAACTCGTAAAGTTCTTTTTCTAGATTAAATAGGGCTTTCGAATATAGAACGGACAGCTATATATATATATATTACTCGGTGAATTCGGGACGCCGCACACAAGTTTTACAATTCTTTTTATCGTTTTGTTGTGGCGATTTATCTAAACTATCGTAAAACCTGTAACAAGCAATTATGGGTAATCTAACAAAATTATGGGAAAACTCCGTGATAAAATCTTAATGATGATTTTGCAATACGTCTTTTAGAAATAGCCAATTACCGCTATCGCTATTAGTTTTGAAGTTTGGGGAAAGTTTGTTTAACTGCACGAAGTGAAGTCGAATTGCCGTTGCATCGACAATATCGCCAGATGCTTCAAACATGATCGCGTGCGCACGTGCGTGCTGAACGTGGCCGAAAACGTTCGCGGATCACTAAAGTTCGCTAACGGCCCATAACTCTTTCGGTTCTCTCCTCCTACTCCGTTCCTGTCCTTCCCCACGAGCCACTCCAGCCGCGCGCGCCCATTTATGTTTACACGAGAGAAGCAGTGGTTTTACATCGGAAGTGGAAAAAGGAAGGCCGCAATTCTAGGATCCGAAAGCGTGGTCGGTATTTGTTTGAGCTTCACCTTTGTAATTTGAATTGGAGACTCACCTTTACGATCCGATAATACACAGTCTCTCGGGCGTAATTGGAGAGATATCAAAGTATATGAAGCGATGAAGCGCATAAAAGAAACTTGCGAGTGTACTGGACGTGTATCGCTGGCCAAGTACACACATAAAATTATATTATAATCCTTTGAATAATAACTAAATTCTGCTTGTTATCCGTGCAATGTACTCTGACAAGTCTAAATTAAATATCGGTAGATTATATAACGCTTCTATTATAGAATCGCAGCTATTTTAATCTGCGACACAAAGTTAATTAGTCTGAAGTTCACGCTGAACAAAACATCCCCGCGTGAAGTAAATGCAAATATTGGAATGTAGAAATCAGTTCATTTTGCCTGTGCGTGTGTGTTGTACGGCCGATATTTATTTAATTATACATATATTTTGAATTGGGATGCGCAACAGAGTAATATCGAATTCCTTTTAATTAAACTTTATTATTAACATTTACATTCAACTACGTCATTCAACTACGTCATTCAACTAAGTAAAAATGTGCCAATCTTGCGCAGCTACGAAAAGTTCAGAGTACTCGACGCGTGCGTCTCGTGCCGTTCAATTCGTCTCGCATTAATCTCAAGTAAGCACGCGCGTGCACCGTGCACTTAGAACGGTTAACGTCGCGGAAAATATTTCCCGACTGCTAATTGAATCTTTATTGTGCGACCACAAGCGAACGGATGGGAATGGAGTTATCAGCGACATCTTCATCACGATGATCAACAAGGTAGAGCGAGTTACCGCGAGCGCAATGATTAATATAACCGGCCGTTTTGACGAGGCGAGTTTTTCTCGCAATTACGACCGAGTGTGCTCGAGTTATGGCTTTGTCGTAAATGGCGCACCGAGTCAAGCTCATTCTCGCGGGAAGGAAATGATTTTATTTGCGAGCGCGACGTCAAAGCGAATGGAACGGGAGTCTTCGCGACGTGACGGGAGTCTTCGAAGGAGTTAGCGGGCGCGCGAGCCGAAAACGCTCGGTAAATGCGCGCCGATGAGCAAATGTCGGTCGGTTGCCTCGCTCTCACATCGTGTTCCGCGCTTGTTTCAGAAATAGACATTGTTCGACGACGTGCTTCGTTAGCATATTCTTCCCTTACCTCCGAAGGTGCACCGCCTCCGTCGGCCACGTGCGCCTTCTCCGTTCTGCGAATAGCGTCTCTCTCGTTCTCCTTCGTTAGCGAAGTCATCCAAACTTCGTAGAGAACGGATGAGATAAATTTTAAAATCAGCCTCAGAAAATTAGGAAGTTGCGAAAAAAGATTCTATGAAATTCTTATCAGAGAGAGAGAGATTGACTCTAAATTGGCGAAACCGACGGAAGTTTGGTCGATGCGGAAACGCTCCGCATATGTATGAGCTTATTAAGATTTGAATCGAAGTTGAAAAATGCGCTAAATAAAAGCATACCCTCTCGTCATGTTTTCAATCTTAGGTTGACGGCATAAATTATGAGAAAGCCAAAGGGAAAAAGTTTACGACGATAAAAGCGGACAGAGTATTCTGCCTCGATTATTTTGAAAGAAACATCTTTCAACTTTGCATAAATTATCGCGAGATATCGCGACGCTGCGATGCGCCGATCTGAACGCAAATTCGTTTATAATATCTCCTAAGCGTCGCTAAAACATTGAACAGCATAAATTTCGATGGTATTGCGCCCGCGAGAGCTGGAACACATTTAACGTGATCGTAAATTCGCGTTACAACGATACTAACGAACATCGACGGTGCTTTTAAACCGGCGTCAATGATTTTATAACGTAAGGTACGAGACAACGGGCTGACGGGTATGTAATAAGAGAGCATCTCTCATACCGATTGTAAAAAGAAGTATCGCGAATAGATGCCAGATCCACGTACGCGGGCGAAAATTTACGCTCGCTATCTAACAGGGAGTACACTTGATTTCGCACATCTCGCATCGGAAGCGATACGCAGTAATGTAAAGTCAATTGACGGGGGTGCGAGGGGCGGTCGTTCTTTAGAGGTTTATATTTGTTCTCCAAATTTTCTTGTTTACGGGGGCCTTTCGTTCGTCTCTGTGAGCTTGGCACCATCTCAACATCGTGATTAATGCAGTGCGGCCGTAGCTATCAGCTGTGACAGTTAACCGCAGATCAGAGCTTTGGAATGCCGCGCTACATGCACAGCGCAACGAATACTGACGCATTGACGTTTCCGAGTTAACGTTTGTAATTAGATAGTTTGGGTACACAGCAGTGGTTTATTTAGAAGTTAGTCTAATCAGTGAAATATGCGTCCGTTCGATGCAACGGCAACGAACGTTATATTCGACTACGTAATTTGATCGACAAATAAGCAGAGGGCATTTAAAAATTCAAGATGGATTTTCTGTTGTTAACAACGAACGAATTTTATATATCGTTAATTAAAAATCAAAGTCAATTTCACAATGAAACGTCAATTGGATTTGACGTGAATGTTGATGGAGTAATATTGCGTGCAAATGTTACTCTGATAGTGAGATTCATTATATCTCGATACGTTTATGATTTTCTGATTATTTAAAATATTTTATATAAATTCGTTTCTGTATTATATATTATGCTGATTACTTATCATTTTTGTCAATTCTTAATGTTAAACGATTTCACATTTATTTCGCTGAAACAGCTATTGAATTTAGTTTGTAAGTATAGCTAGCTGATTGGATTTCATTGTTAAATCTTGGGTTACCATTACATTGTCGACAAAGAGAGAGAGAGAGAGACTCGCGGATCTTTTTACTACTCGGCATTTCCGTAGTTCTTCGAATTACATAGAGCGTGGGCGAGATGAATTTCGTCATTTCCGATGAAGTAGGAGCGATCACGCCACTCGCATTTATCGAATATTACGAATGTGATAAAATTCTCCGACCTACCATAAATGGAAATAGCAACGCGAAGACATCTCACTCTTCTTTGTTTATCTACGGCAAATGTTTAAGCATTTACATATCGCGTTCGCAGACCTCATTACTCGCATCCCACGCGCACGTTCTTATAAATAAATGTATATGAATATTTACACGCGGATACCGCATGCAGTGTGCGGTAATCTCGCGCAAATGTGTGTGTATCTGTGTGTGAGCGTTTAGATTGAATTTAAAATATGCAAGCGAAAGAAATTCCGTGCAAAATAAAGCCCACGCACAACGAACGAGCGAATTTAATGAAGCGACAATATAACAGTTTACTTTTTCTATTCGTTTTGAGAGAGTAGTACTTTTTTGGGGGAGGAAGGGAAGTCAAATTTTATGGGTGTCAATTTTATTTCAACAATTTTGAAAGTAGTTTTAGAAATTATTTTCATCTCTTTTCTATCGAAACAAAATTCAGTGTAGCTGCGCGCGTCTTCGCTCTTGCCCGACCTCTCCATTTATTTATGCAATTACGAGAATGCAGTGTAATATATATCAATTGTTATGAAGAGAATTTTCCCAGGTATTTATGAAATTTGCGTTATTAATCAGGACAAGATGGAATAAGATTCATAGAATAAGTTAGCAGGTATCGCGATGTAATACGTGGGCCGCATTACATTCATCATTAATTGGAACACTCATTTTACGATGTTGCTCTACATGCATATCAATTTCCTCAAAACACTCTATGGTTAAATGCAAAACGCTATTTCAAGGTTCCGTCAGTCTCCCTGATATGCAAATTTCAGAGTTTATTAATTGCAACCGTACCCGTGCCGCCCTACACCAACGGTCCGTTCAGCCGGTCCATTATGACAAGCGACGGACAGGGGGCAGTATAGATAGTAACGTATTACGTAGCGATATCGCCACGGGGGATGGCCAGAAATTGTAGTAATTAATACGACCGCCGCTAATTCGCAAGCCGTTAACCGAAATAACGCGGCCCACGTACCGTTTCATGACGGCACCGCGCTTTCAGCAATAAATCACGTTTGCTGCTTCGACGCAAGCAAACGTCAGCGCTAGACGAGAAATTAATACGACTGATTATCATTTCTCCCGTAAAACACGTATTTCGCCATTCCGACAGATAACGTCGGAAATCTTCCAAAAGTTACGCGGAAGCTGAGTTTTCGATAATTTCGAGACGCGCACGTATGAGGATCTAAATATCCCATTTGGATTCCTCTCTTATTCGGTGCTGACGTGAATACTGATTTTTCCAGTAGGCAATGTTGGGAAGATCGCGAATGATGTCAATATTCGATCGTGATTGTGACCGAATCGAGATTGCGCCACCGCTTCCGTACGCGTATCAAAATAAATAAGATTTTTCGCATGCGGACGCGTAAATTTGGCACGCACCGCGCGAGAAGATTCTTCATCTTAAATCTACACATTCAAAACTATTTTGATCGCGATATTAATAATAAACTATTATAAAAACAAGACAGTTGAGTATATATAAATACGCAATGCGTAAATTATTTTACTCTTGCTTGAAAGTAGGTCAGCTTCATTCGCATATGCACGCAGCAGCAGCCAAGCTTCGTTCATTGATTGCAGACGATAAGGACGCGCGTGCCGATTGACGGCGACGACGGGCGGCGTTGAAATATAAATCTGGCCGCAATTTCGAGACAGATTCCGGGATTGCGCGCGCGCATTTTCACGTGGGCGATTTAATTTTCCGCGGATATACGCGTGCCGTTGAATCACGGCTGACGTTGAGTCACCGTGCATTTCTCAAAAGTGCATCGCGAGCCGTTGGCCGACGCGAAAATTGGCCGCGGGGCGTGACAAATTCGACAGGACTGACAACGCGGCCGGGTGGATCTCCGACAGTTGGCGCGCGATCGTTTGTGTCTCTTAAAATTGCGAAAATGAGATTTTCATCTCCCGTCGTTTACGGAAACGGCGCGTCGCGCTCCTGTCGCCGACGCGCGACGCGAGGCAGCAAGCGATTGGACGTTTTTAACGCGATATTGCCTTGAATTGAAAAATGAACGTTAACCAAGCTGTAAATCTTCGTAATGAACGAGATATAGCGAGATTCTCGCCGATACGGGATCGCTCGTTCTTTAATAGAAACGTCAAAATGTTAATGGCTTTCGGTTCATAGGCGGCCGAAAATGAATGACTTTTCGCGAGTTTGGCTTCAGGGGATTTAGACGCGGACGACAGGGAATTATCCTTTATTTAACTTCAAGGTTTGCTTTAACAGGTATGCTTTGAGAATCGATTGAGATCCGCTTGGGGGGCGAATACTGAAATAGTCAGTAAGTAGACACGTCACATACGCGGCCGTCACAGGTAACTCGAGGCGTGAGTAGCAGGCATAAATTTCTTTTTCGCGTGTCCCGCCGGACTTTCGGTGCTGACAACCGAAATTAGACGTTAAATCGTACGCTACGAGAAATATGTGACGCGCGCCATATTTACGACTCGGGGATCAGAAATAGAGTTCGAAGCGGCAGCAGCCCCGTGCATGCGAACGACAATTACGAGAGACTGCGTTATAATTACCATTTAAAAATCAATTATGCGTTTGAAATTTATGGCGATCGTGTGTCGTTGCCAGACCGAAGGCAATATTTCATCTTAACCCTTAACAATGTGAGGAAAAGTACCTCGTTGCCCCAATTATGGATATCTCGAGTTTGATCATTTTTTTCCATCGAATTAAGATGGTTAAAAAAATCTTCAAAAATTTATCAACATATTTTCAAGTTTCTAGAACAAATGTCTTTTTTTTTTTTTTTTAATAAAATGTAGAATTAAATTTGAAATTTACGAGAAATTTACGTGGGTAAAAATCGATCGCACACATAATTGGGTTTTAAGAGTTAATGTACTTAATGTGAAAAACAGATATTCTAAAATTTGTTAATACAGAGTAGAGATTAACGCCGATAAGAACGTCCCTCTACTTTCAGATATTTTTTGCATATCTGACATTGTGTGTTTTTTTTTGCGCGATAAACGCGTTTTGAAAAGATATTGATACATGCTGATTGTACAGATTTCGTTGCAGCGATTTATCGTTCTTTAACCGGCGAACGAACCTTCGACATCGATGACGTTGCGCTGGCATGTAGAAAAAAGGAACACTCGTCGCGGAAAAGTTTGCCCACAGAACAAAAGGGGCTGCAACTCGTATGTTTCCAATCGCTTTCTCCTTCTTTCTCTCTCTTTCTCCTTTTTACCCCCGGCTTTTTCCGTCGAAGCAGCTCACAGGGGAGAGATAAAAGCGCATCGGTACGCGATATCGGAGGCGAATTTTATATATCGCCGTTCGTCAAGCCTGCCAACCTGTCGAGGCTCGAGTGATGAACACGCTTAGACGGTTTATCGCGTGCAAATACGCCGTCATCGTAAGTGTGTGCTCGTGGTTAATAAATAATATTCTTTATCAGAGGACGATGTTTATGAAACTGGCCGTTCGTTCAGTTCTCTTGTAGCTTTCCTTCCCTACTTCATTATTTATTCTGGACAGCTCGTACATAATTTGTTATTTTACATGTAATAAAGAGCATATTAAATTCATTCAAAATTTTTTTTTTTTTTTTATTATATTAAAATTCCAGAAGACGCAATTCTCTTCATAATTCACGCAGAATGTGTTGTTCTCAAGAATGTGACTATCGCGAAAGATCACGTTTGGCGAAACATAAAGGCGAGCAAGAGAAAAAAGCCATTAATACCATTGCGGAGTCTTTAATCCGCGGTGTTAATTACTTTGCCCGTTGCATCGCTGAATGCGTTTTTTTTCCGCGGGAACGCAAAAAAGAGATAAAAGGGGAGATCGTAAAGGACTGAAAAAAAGCTATCGGAGTTTTATGACGACGGCTACAAAGAACGGCCAACGAAATCCCACTCGTTCATTCGGCTCTCAACTCGCGCGCGTTTGTTTTATGTTCTTCGGTGCGCGGCTGCGAAACTCGGGGGGCAGATTACGCTTGCGAGTCTTCGCGGAGCGGCTTACTTGGCGCGCGGTATCATCTTCCTTTATTCGACGGAATCACGAATTCCCCCCGGCATCCTCATTTCTGCACGTGCGAAACGGTCATCACGTTCCACGCTGCTTACGGCGAAATAAAAAAAGAAAAAAAGAAACGCGCACCCATAGCAATTCACGATGTACGTTTTGCGCGCGTGAGATTCGATAGCAGCGCGCGCGGTCGAACAATTTAGAATATTCTATCTTCCGAGGAAAACGCGCGGAGCACTACGTTTGACGTAAGAATTTTTAAGGTTTATTAAATTCGCCAATGTATGCAAATTATCAAATTTCGAAGCAAAATGATCTTCTTTTATTTCACACGAATGCAACGTGTGCACGGAGAGAATTTTTTCATAAAATGTATTCTGAAAATCGCGATATTCGTTGGACAACATTGAACTTCAAAGAATTTTGTGTGATTTTCTCCGATTTATTACAATAATACCTACTACACGCATTTTAACACAGTCAAATATAAAATGTGTTTGATTATTTTCGCTGAAATATACAGTTAAATTTCAAAAACTTCGAAATGTTTTAAATAATTTATCGTTATGTTTTACAATACAATATGATATTTTCAATCTAACTTTGTTAGTCACTCGTGATCTAATGAAAACGTGTTTTTCAAAAGACGATGCACATAAGATAGAATAATAGATAAATTTTATATATAATCGTATGTCATAGATGAAAATGTTGTCTTAAAACATTACAATGCTGCTTCATAATTTTTATTTGCAGTTTATAAAATATCTTTTGTGTATTTTAAAAATTTCTATTGTCATAATATTTGTTAGATTATCAAATTGTCTCGAGCTTATCTCCATAATAAAATTTCTAGCGAATTTTAAGATATATAACGAAAAATTCCCATTTCATACTTATCGCAGATACCTTGAAAATTCTGGGTAAATTTTGAGCTGTTGATTTTACTCTACGTTATGTGAACTATTATTTTCCACCGCGGGACTTCCTTGCAATAGAAAATTACGTTTCACACAGGAAATTTCGAAAATTTTTTTGGGAGAATTTTTTTCGCCGATTTTTTTTCTTTTGTAAGAATCTTTTAACGAAGAGTTGAAAACAGGTCAAAAGGGGTTATGATATGTACAACGAGAACAGAATGGAGGTATCGGAGCGATCCGTTTTTGTTCTCGCCGACGATCATAAATCAGTAACGCGCCGTCTGATTCGCGGATCAATAAGAGTCCGGTTGGCTCGTTACGAGAGCGACGTTCAGTGCGAAACAATGGTCCATGCTTTCCGCATTTTCCGTTCCGCGGTATGAATCCGGCCAATGGCGTCGTTCCATAGATTGCGGCAGCGAAAACCTGTCCGATTTTGGAATGTGTGTTATTCAAGTGATCGTAGGTGAAAAGAAGTTTTGTAAAAGAAAAACGATTCGATTTTTGGGATGAGCGGCTTCTCAAACAAACGCTTCGCGATAATAATGGTAGACTAGGTAAAATAATTGCAAGGTAAAATAATTGTAGACGCGATACTTTTAATTTTACCATGAACATTCTGCGTGACTACTTTCCTTTTTACCTTAATTAAAATTTTAATACAGTTTTTATTTTTTACAGTTTTTATTTCTTTTCTGTTTGTTCATACAATCTTTCCCGCGTAAATTCTGTGATACTCAGCGTTATATTATTTCCATGATACTCCGGAGCGTTCACAGAATTAAAATTTCAAATCCTTTAAATGGCATATCTCGTAGTTTACTAAAGTAAGCTGTATACAGATTACTCTGCTTTTTTTCGCACTTGAAATTTGGAAGATGATCGCGCTGCAATTTTTTAATGTAGCCCTTAAATTTTTCAGGAATTCCAACCGCGAATAAACGGTGACATTCAATTTGGATTTAAGCGCGTAATACGGTGCAGGCTAAGGTTGCAAAGTTGGCGCACCGATATGTTGCGTCGACAGGTATTGATTAAGTAAACTATCATTGAGATTAAGATTGACAGAAACCCTGTGGAATACTCTATATAGGCCAGCTAAATAACTCACTACACAACAGTCTGTATACACTCACGACGCGATATTCCATCCGAATTGAAAAAGCTTTTTCGCGTCGCCGCAATCTACAACCAATTGCAGGTTCACGTTTCTTCGATTTCGAGTGCTGTTCTGAGGATTGGCTGAAACTTTTACGAGGTCCGGAGCCAAATATAATTTGTTAGCTGGCTTTCAAGCTTAAGAAATAATTCCTTAATATATTTTATTACATTTATTTCGGTATTTTTGCATTTTTGCATTACTGCTATCGTTCCCCGCAGCTATTATTATTATTATTATTATGATATGAATTGTACGAGGAACGAAGGAGCCAGGACAATTATTTTCCGCGGCATGTCGCGCGTAAAGCATCGATTCTAAATCGGCTCTGGCTGCAGTCTAATGCGCCAGCGAAATCCACCCGCAGTTCTCAATGCTTAACTCAACGTCCCAAATCCAATAAGAAGAGGCTCGGTCCGTCGTCAGACGAAATGAGGTGCTCCGACGAGGCGAACATCTCTCCTCTTTCCCGCCGGCGAAATTAGCGTTTTCGAGTCGCTTGAATTATTCAACTGCGCCGCTACATAGCGCCGCCTTATCTTCCGGCTTTAATAATTTTCCCGGTCGTGCTGCAATTGCGGCACGCAAAAGTCTGCTCCATTTGCTACTGCATATCCAGAGAAGAGTTCAGTTTCCCTCCTGAATTATGAATACCGCGAGTGAGAAAACGCAAGGGATATGCGTTAGCTAGCCAAAGGGATAGGGTGAAAAAAAATAAAATCTTCCTCGAGAAAATTTTATAAAGCTATTGACATTAATGAAATCCATGTAGTATTATACGTGTTATAAACTATGTAGGATGTGCTGAATTGCCGTCTTTCCTAAAAAATTCTTAGGTATTGGTGGAGTACAAAAATTTTTATATCTTTTCAGTAGATATCAACGTTTTTTTTTTTTTTTTTTTGCACTGTCAGGCGTAATACATTATATATCACTGAAAATTTAATATACTATTGACTGTCGTTTAGAAAAGAAATCGATTAAGTTTAAGTAAGTGTTTTTTTATGAATTTTCGGTGAGAAATAAATATTCGTAATACCGTAAAAAAACATTTGTGGTGTATTCGGAGAGAACGTCGTGTCAGTTTCAATCTGTGAAAGGAGATTCGCTAAATTGAAATGAGATGTCTTCTCAAATACAAACCATGCTCTTTCCAATCTTCTGATATTTACGGAAGGTACGCAATTTAGTGGATGTAAACCCGCTATGATTTTTAAAAAAAAGTTGTTAATAGATTAAATTTATTGAATAAAATTGGCTACAATTCGATTTATATAACATTGATTACAACATCTGTTGAAAATTCATCAAAACTTTTGCATTCACCCAATAATAAAAATATGTCCTACGCTATTGCGAGACGTAGAATGATTTTGCATAAACTTTTTCGCAGAAGTTTACTTTTTCCCGCAGTCGCGTAGACAATTTCTTGCAGCTACTTACAAGTGACGCAATGAGAGAGATACGAAGTTACTTCCTACGTAGATTAATGCCGAGGCGGCGGTTAACGCCGAGGCGAGGTAAACGGCATTACCTCACCTCGGCGCAATAAAGAGGAACTAATTTCGCTCTTTCGGGTCGCGGGAGGATGCAGGTCAGCCTTCTGCATCGCATGCACACAGGGGAAAATGATTAAGCCTGAAATGTAGGGGTGGTAGCAACTACATCGGGGTTGTATCCTGTTGAATAATTCTCACGGCGACTTCAAAGCGACTTCAATGCCGTAAATTAGCAATCTAAGCTTTTGAAAATTTTAGCGTGGCATGAAGAGAGGAGGGCTTTGAGAATACTTCGTCGCACACGCAAACTTTGAATAACTTTGTACGTACAGAATAGCTTCTTTCTTGAATTTAAACAGTGCGTTTCTCGCCCGGAAGAATCCGCAATTAGTACTATTCATAATGCGACAATGGTGTCGCGCGCAGTATTTATATGGGAAATCTTTGGTCTTTCAGAAAGAAATTTGTCGCGCATAATATACCATCATGAGTGGAGCGCACGTGTATCTTCCTGTAAATTGCGGCAAGATTGCCCAGAAATTGCACGTGCAATAAGCCGATCGATTGCACGGAAATAGAACCTACTATAATACCAGAAACAAGGATATTTTCTACGACATGTGCAATGAAATTATTGAAAGTAATAGTCTCTAAAGAGAAAAATGGTTTAAAGAATAATATATAAAAATGAGAACTGAGAGGAGAGGAAAGATAATAAAACTTTTTGCATACGCATAAAATTGTATTTTTAACCGTAATTGTAAAAATTTTGAATGACAGGATAAATTTAAAAATAAGAATTAAAATAATACAATTTTCAGGGATCGTATAAATATTGTCATTAGAAACATGAAAATACGCACAAGAATTATTTTTAATTAGAGAGAATCAATATCGACAAGTTCAATATTCAAGAATATCTAGACGACTGAGTTCACTAAAAAAAAAAAAAAAAATTCGTAAAATAAAAATACCACGTAATTTCGTCGATGACGTTGGGAAAACAGCGATTTTTGCCAAAGTCTTTGCCCCGCAGCTTCGATCTCCTCTGATAAAAATGAGACGTGACAAAAATGAAGTAGTTGCTTAACGTCTCTCGGACAACACAGAGACCTGGCTATTGTTAGCGCGCATTCCGCGTGACGAACGTGTTCGCACATTTAGCTCTCTTAAATGTGATTAATTCGAACAGAATCGCGCATCGTCCCTCGTCTCGCTCGCCAATGCAATTCCACGAAGACGACGACGGCGTCGTCCGGTTTCCTCTCTCTCCTTGGTTTTTCGCGGTGAATCCTTGTAACAAGGCTCTAGATTCTCGGCCGCAAGTTCGCGCGAGCGAACAAACTTCTGACCACGTTCGACAGTCTCCTTCCGTTCTCTCGGTTTTTCCCTACGCCTCTTGGCACCGATTTCTCTGAGCTATCCCAAATTTTAAAAAGAATAGGAGAAAGAAAGTTCAAGACTATTGAGATAGAGCAAGACGTAATTAAATTACACTTAGTATTTTTGCAACGAAAAATAAAAGGAATACTTAAATGGAATGTATACAGATAATGATTCTCTCATCTCTTAAAGTGACACATTTTAATTTTTGTGAAACAGCATTCAAGGTAAATGCTTCCATTAAACTTGACTAGTTGCTCATTCTTTTCGGTTCTGCGTCAAATTAGGTGAGCGTTCTAGATATTATTTTTTTCATTTGATCCATTCTGCGCGTTTTACCTAAAATTCGGGATATCCGCGAGGAAAATTGACGGGAAGCGCACAGATGCGGCTTGAAATAAGAAAACAAATTTACTGAGCGAGCGTAGAGGGACAAAGATATATTTCCTTGACGTGACCTATATAAAGCCTTTCTCGAGGTAACGCTCCAAAGTTATCATTCGAAGTCACCGTGTAACTTTATATGGCGGTTATAATGGCAAGAAATGTAATTGTAAAGCTTGTCCCAAGTGCGCGGCCGCCGCCACCGCTGCCATCGCCGTCGGGCCTGCCTGGAAACGAGGTGGAATGCGACGACTTATTGCAGGCGGGCGTTAACTTTTTCCGCTCGACGCGGTTGGTAAACGCGGCTAAGCTGGATCGCTGTATCTCTCCTGTCTGCGCCGCTTTACTTTCCCTGCCGGGTTTTACTCGCGAAATTATTATCGCGGTAGACGACGGCGAGATATACCGTGGCGGTTATTCGGCCTGAAACGTGACGTTTTTACGGCCCTTGGAAAGCGCCCCAGAAGCGCTCTCGTACGCGAGTACTCGCGCTACTATACATATACCGATATTACGATACGCTCTCGGAAGTATCGCGAATTTTTTCGACGACGACGAGAGAGAGAGAGAGAGAGAGAGAGAGAGACGATTCCGACAACAATCAATCGTTTACGCTTGTACAGTTTCGGGGAGTTTCGAATTTCATAGCGAATCACGGGAGGCTCTACGTAGAGAGAGGAGGGAAAGAGAACTGCTCTATTTAACACCTGGGATTTGCGTCGCTTATACTAATCGAATTAGCTTTGCATGCCCGAGAGATTCGCCGAAGTATTCATTGAGCGACCGAGAACAAGCGCGGATTATTTGTTGCTGTAATCGAAGGGGGACGCGATATATGCCTCACGGTACCTTCGAAATCTGCGATATTGAGTTATGGATAACTTGCTATTCCTCATTTAGTGGAAACTCGATGTGAAACAACATTATACGCCCTAGTAGCCTTTTGCAAAACAGAATATTATTTGCAAGTGAAATTCTCACGGATTAATTTCTACGATCGAAACTTCCGTAAACAAAAATACGAGCTACACGTAGCAAAATCGAGTTGGTAACAGCATTTAATTTACTTTTTGTCTCTACCTTTTTTTTTACATTCGCAAGTTTTCAATTTAGGCATATCTCTCTCTAGTGTACGAAAAAAAAAAGAAAAAAAAAGAACGATTCACGCGTCGATTCTCCATGATATTTAAAGCCATATTTAAATACCGTTGTCTGTTATCTTTTTCAGCCGACGAAGCTTAACGTCTACAAGAACGATGCAGAGAGCTGGGACTACACAACGCCGACGCTGGGTAAGTCTGCCTCTCCTTCTCTCGTTCATCTCCCTCAGTTCTCTTTTTATTTCCTTCTATCAGTGTTATGTACGTGTAATTTCATAACATACACCATTCCTCTCGCGTCCCTCGACACGCGTTTCAGCAATCGACAGCATGAAAGTGCAGAATCGGACGAGTCCGCTTCTTCGAGCGTCGCTAAGATATTCAAAATACGATTCCGATGGGAAAATTAATTCCGTTGCGTTTGCAACGCATTTTTGAATTGTAGAAAAATGACGTGTGTTCAGTGATCGATCGATTTTGTGATAAAAAATTCATACGAATAAGACTCATTTAAGACGCCGGATTTTTGCAGTCAGCGATAAGCGGCATATATGGAATGTTGAACTTTTGACTCGAAGAAGATGGACTTGCTTGATTCTCGCACCGAAATCGTCAATTGGATCGCATTCTACAGAGAGGAGCCAACGGTATTCGGCTGACTTCTTCCTGCAGAATCCGATTCAATTAGCGACGTCCATTGCGTACGTGCGAAACGCACGGAGGATCGTTCCCGAAGCCGAACATGTCCGCGATTTCTCCCCTTTTTCAGTTCATCATTTGTGCCGCTTCTGTACCTCGTTGCACACGATGGGGAAAGCTTAATTGGATAAACGATATCCAGACGCAAAAAGGTTTTGCGTCCCGGCACCCAGCCTTGCTCGCAAGCTTCGTAGCTTTTGCAAGAAAACATTTTATCTTTTGAATATTTTATTTTCCTATTTAAAGAGAATATTAAGTGAAATAGTCTACATTTCCGTCGTTCGTACAAACGTTTTCGTGGATAACGTTTCTTTTCTTGTAAATTTAAAATCTTTTTTAAATATTAAATATCTTTCTGCATGTCAAGCTTTTACTAAGCGTGGAAAAAAACGGCGATGGCTAAAAAAAAAGAAAAGGAAGGCAAAGTATCGACAATCGGGATTCTGTCGAAAGCCGACGATTTTTGAAATGAGAGGCCGATCTGGTCCGAAACCGCGGCAAATGCGATGGGAACGATCCTCGAGCTTGAATATCGCTCGACCAGTCATACGCATGAATTCGTCGCGGACAATTCACATAACCACAGAATCCGTATAGAGATTTATTCACTCCGGAATACGAGACGACGAGAGAGCGTAGGAATATGTGAAAGTGCGTGATAATTTGGACCACCCGACGAAACGTCCTAAACATCCTGAAGCGGCAAATTACGTGCATCGTAATAAACCCATATTCAAAATGCATTGCTACAAGGGTATTAAGTGAATTTAACGCAGTAAAACAGCGTCGCGACGCACCGCCGCGAATATCAATCCGGCTGGTAACACATTCCTCGAATTGCGACTCTATATGCGGACTCCATAACACATTACGCTGAATGAAATGCGAAATGCATCTGTGTGGTGATGCAATTATATCTCACCATGCCTAGCACCTTTTGACGAGTGTACACTGAAAAAGAAAAACAAAAGATTTGGGAGTAATAATTAAGTTTTGGAATAACTTGAAATAATTTCAATTAAATATTTAATGTAACCAAATATTTAGTAATATTTAATAATTATATTAATAGTAAACAACCGATTACTAAATGGTCAACGGTTATTAAATATTATTAAATATTTGATTTATTAACTGAATGTTTAATTGAAACTATTCCACCAAATTTCAGTATCCACCGTCTAGACTTAAATTCTTCTTTCAGCGTACGTGACATTTCAACTCGTTTCGTTGCATTATCCGTAAAACTAATCCTATCCTTCCTCCGTCCCGATGACACACGGCCTTGCGAAGATGCATACGCGGAACAAAAGACGAAACGGCGTTGGGAACCCACGCTCACGAATTATTCTTGCGAATCACGGTTCACTGGCCAACGATTAAATCGCTCGCCCGAGGGCGCGAATGCGCGAAAGCAGAGCACGGCCTTCGCATAGCAAAAGAGTGGCCGTTTAGCGACTCAACGCCGCTTGGTCGTGACGCGTAAATTATTTCGAGTTATCTTGCGACATTAATTACCGCGTTTCTTTCTACCGCGGCTAATGAAGATTACCAACGCTACGTGCGGCGCTCGGCGCTACTCCTAGTCTCGCATTAGCGCCGTTTTCGAGATAATCGCCTACCGCGTCCGAGGTACCTGCGGTTTCGTCGCGCGAATTGGAGCGTCAAATAGCAATTACGCGAAGACAATCTAGCGACGTGAGTTTATTTCCGCGAGTAAACGCCGGGGAAGTGAAAAATCCGTCGTTGAGCTGTAGCTGCGGGAAACGAAATTAACAGAGAAATGGCCCTGTATTAATTTCCGGTAACTGTATACATATATATACATATATATATTATGCTGCCTTAAACAAACGCGCGAAAATTTGATTTTTGCCATCGTAAGAGCATTGAGACAGCGCTGAAAAAATTATGAATTTTCCTGAATGAGTACAAAAATAAAAAATAAAAAAAACAATTTTTTACTCATTAATCTTATCTTTCTAACGAAATTAAATTACTTAGCGTTCATGCACTTAAAATGTAGCTCCTGCTTCAGCTAACATGAAATCTTCGTTATTATTTCTTTTACATCTTGAGAGACGAGAAATTTTAAAAACACGTTAATTACTACATAAATGTAGCAAACTATATCGCAGCTTGCGCATTTTGGATTCGGTGCTAAAATCGTGAAGTAACGTAATTATAACTTAAGGTAGTAATAACACCCGGGGAACACGGAGAGAATTCCTAGCGCGGCAAGTTCGACAGTTAGCTAACGCGTGAACGCGTAAGACTCCCGTATTGCAGCGGGCGGCAATTAGCGGAGAGCAATTGCCGGAATATCGCGTGCCAGGTACAAACAGGATTTCAGTCGAAACGACAAGCGAACAGGGCACTTGAGGAATTCGCTCCAATTACGACACGGCCTGATGTTCCGTCACCAACAGACGCCATCGACAGCGTTCCTTTCGACTGCACCGAAAACCCCGAGTTCTCAGAGATGGATTTCCGCGTTAATTGGCACCGTTTTTGGACGATGAAATTCACTCGTTAAGAACAGAGTCCTACAAGTATCTTCATTATTATGTCGGCCACGCCCACATCGCGGTCGTCCTTTCTCGTGGGACTAATCTTCCGAGATTGTCATTCTCGCGTTTAGAATTTATAAAACTGAAAATTAGCATCAGGAAGAAAGCAGGAATAAAGCACAATTTCTGGAATTATCGTTTAAAAGATCGCAACATCGAGCAAGTGATCAAATGATAGCGAAGTATCGCTAGCTTGCACGTATCTTTTCAAGTGGCCATCAAAATTTTTAAACTTAATCATCTAAAATTCCATTTTAGATTTAATGATTTAAATTTCCAATTTTGACATACCCTGTGTCTTTACGTGTTTAATGTGAGATAAAATTGCAGAATATATACTCTTCTTTTAACACGCAAAATTAATTAAATTATAACTTTGTCCCTAGAGTGCTACTGTTAATGCTGCTCTGGATGAAAATTCACCCACGTAATTAAGAATGATTTTTTTACTTTATAAGTTGGTTGTCGCAAGAGTCAGAACAAATGAACTGAATATTATTTTAATGTAAAGAACATTTTAAATATTATAATATTACTTAAAACCATAAAAAATTTTAACAATAAAAATCGTACTAAACCTAGCAGCTGGATGAAATTTCAGCCGCACGCAATAGCAATCTAAGGTATCTTCTATAAAAAGGTTATAAATTTTTATCGCATTATTGATGTGTTTCATACCGCTTTCGCAGTTAAGTTCTAAAAACTTGTAAAATTCAGGTCGCAAAACGTCCAATAAAGCCCATCAAATGCATTTCCAATATTCACCCGCGCGCTTAGATAAAACAATATCGAATCTATTGATAGACGGTATCAATTCTCCTGGATAGAGAGACTGTCTTGTTATCACTGGAAGAAACTCGATTACGAAATCCCCTCTGGGTTCCATGTCGACAAACCCGTCTGCCGAACTAATTGCATCGGAGATGGGTCAGGTCGATTGCTGTACTTCTAACCTTTCCAGCCTCGCATCCGCATCTCGCGAATGAAAGTTTCATTAGGTCTAGAGGCGATATCGCGCGGTTACAACCGCAACCTGCATTTCCGCGAAGGAGAAGCGGCCGCGCCGTTTTTGCACGTTCGAGATGGTAGGCAGGCATTACGTATCGATCGAAACGGCGCCGCCGCTGCCGCCGCCGCCGCCGTCGTGCCGTTTACCGTGAAAGTGGCGTAAATCAAATCCTGAAGGGTAATCAGTTTAAACCGGGTATCAATAAGAGCATAAACCATCTGTTATATATTTTAAAATAGGCAATAGATGGGCTTGGGTGTTTGCAATTTGAGCTTTGGCCTCGAGATGAACGTAATTTTATCTCAAGCGTGTAAGTGGGTGAAAGAGTAATGTCGTATTCCTGTCGACTTGGTCGATAGTCGTTGCTGATTAAATCGGTAGCTCCTGATAAAACGAGCGGAGCAATGAGAGTGATCGCGCTGCCGGTAAACGTCGAGCGAAAACCCGAAATAAACTGGCTCGCCTCACCTTTTGTATTTTAATCAGTCGTACGTGAGAGCAGCATTGTGCAACAACGGCGCGCCTCCATCCTTGCGATTCTCCGGGCGATTAAGATCCGCGCGGCGATTAATCTGCCGCCTTCTGTCGTCCATTCAATTATACTCGCAGAAATAGCGTTCGGCCGGACGCGATCAATCCCTCTCCTCCACCCCCGATCGTGTTACTTCCAATTTTCTGTCACCATCCGGTATTCCGATTTGGCAGCAGCGATGACGATGACGGTCCTCGGCGAGCCGTCATTGGCTCCGGCGTTTGTTTCTCTCTCTCTTCTCTCCGTGTGTATAAATGTCGCGCGCACAAAGGACGTCGTCGACGTTGGCGAACAAAGCCAAGTTTGTTTCGAGAAAGTGGACTGATTTTATTACTCCGCGCGCCCGCGCGAGGCACCTATCCTAGGCAGCGCGATTAAATAAACGAATAGCTTTGTCGCGAACAACGGGATGAGGGAGGGAGAGGGATTCCATCCGCCGCGCCACCGCGCCGTTGTCACGAGGATTGAAACTTGAACGTTTAACGTGGAAATGGAGGCGAAACAAAGCTGGGAATCCTGAGCAAGCGGGTCTAATAGATTTATTATAATGAACGCGGTGGTATACTATTTTTGTTTTTCGAAATCCTCGCTCTCGTTGAGTAAACCTCATCTTTTAACGTGAACTCTGGGTCCGACAGATCCGCGAGAGTCACGTGCTCGTGTTCCTCTCTTTTCTGAGAAAGTTACAAGCACGCAAATGAAGGTATATACTACTTGCCGAGAAGCATCTGCGCTTGACGGGGAACGTCTTGCTTTGTCATTCTAATGCATTCATTCATAAGAAATTTACGAACTTTTTAATGCATCTCGTTTACTGTATCTATAAAGCGGTCCATGTTTCTTTTTTTCGTACGACTTTCTTCGAACGGAAGTTCTTTTCTACTCTCGTAGTCGTTGAAGGGAAGAAAGATTGAATTATATTACGTCTCGACAGTTTCGTGACTACTAAATGTTTCTTGTGGCGTAATTAAAAAGTACATGTATAAATTGTTTTTCTCAAAATGCTTCAATAATCAATCATGTACCATATCGAAACGAATCGAATGAAATGCACGAGATGCGCGTAATGCGCGTGCAATCGCGCGTTAAATAGGTCTCTCTGTCTCCTAATAATGTGTGAAAATAATGAAAATGTCGATATACACGTGCCAACAATTATATATATCTGCGTTAATGCGACGATGAAATATTCCGGACGAAATACAATGCGTGGTGTTATCATCATCATTTTCTCGTGATTAATTTCAACATATAACTGGCACCAATGTTCTCAGAGCTGCGGACTTGCTTATTATTACAACTAGGATAAATTTCTACGTATTTATTATTTCGGGTGCATATTATGCACGTGATGAAGTTTATATTGTGAAATTGTGCCAACTCTATAAATTTCCAGTGTAATTACTTTCCACACAGGACGACGTTAGCAGACATTTCTGTACTAATAACTTTCTCGCGCATTACAGAGAGCCTCCAAACTTTCACGCTAATTGTTTCTGATGCATTGGTATCGCGACATATACATCATCGCTGGACGAATTTTGGCAGTAGTCGGTAAATCTAAATATATATCTTCGAGATAAGTGTAATTGAACTTGAGCATTTCCGGGGAACTAAATCGTTGGTGTTTGTAATATTGCTAAATGTTCCATATAATTGCTTTTCAATTTGATTACGGGGATTATAAATAAAATATATATTGCGCGTTGAATTCAATTTCTAATATTTTGTTAAACAATTTTTTCGGTTAAACAATCATTCAATTTCTGCAATTTTTTAATTAATCAGAGAAAAGTGCGATACAAAGAATAAACTATTTTTTGACGTAATGCAATGCAAAAAAAATGATAAATTAGAAACGGATCCTGAGCATGGGGTGTTAACCTTGTCGGTAAAGGGAGAACTGAAATATCTCGTGCTCAAGACAAGAAAGCCCGGTGTAGTTGCATCCATCGCATCCAAGTATAAATCTTTTGCCGGTGGAGAGATTTAAGTTTGCGCCCCGCGAGGCTGTGCGAATGCAAGATGCCCTCGATCGGAGAACGGAACCGGAATAAACTCGGCTTCGCGAAGCGTGGTGAAATAGAGACAAGGCTGGAATGGATTGATCCTTTGCATAAAACTTTAAACTCCAATTCAGCGATTTCACACTAGCGGAACGGAGCAAGTGTCCGGGACAAATGGCGTGAAAAATCTTGAAAAGGCTTGGCGCTATCGCGAGTTTAATGCCATTCCGGAATCTTTTCGATATCTCCGAAGAGAGATTTCTATAACGAAATGGATCAAATGGAACATCGAGCTCAGTGGTTATCGATTCATGCGCGATGTATGATACTGAAATAGACGGCAATATTTTTTAATAATATACTTTGAGAACAAACGTGGAAAACGAGAGAAATTTTTTATCAGCACGATAGATGACATCGCGAACGAAATGCTCTTTTAGAAAAAATTTATGTAACAGTATGCTTTCGTTACTATGCTATTTAAAGATTATAGTACTAAATAACTTAAGTCATAATTCAAAACATACGCTAGCATATGGATATCTACAACGACGGTTCTCAAACTGTCTTCTGTATTTTTGTGCTTAAAATAAAAATCAATTATCGTTAATTGCGAACAAGCAGATCTGCCTTTACACAATTTAAGAGAAACTCTTCAGCCCAACCATTCTCAACTCACATTTATGAATAACCTTTCAGTATATAGTCATCATTTATATCACACATACTATAGACTCTGAGAAATAAATGTACGCATTTATATCGATAAAAGCTGTGAGCTGAGAACATGTAAACTGAAAATATGAATCTTGTCCGGCTAAGACTTTTTATTCAATGATTAAAAGATGTCACTGAGACTCTGCAAGATACATCGTACATAAATATTTGTTAATACAAGTTTCTCGGTGGCGGAAACAAGATGAGTACCGCTGTTGTATGTTTCCTCATTGCGAGCGGGGAGGAAGGAGTATGCCTCCGCGATCAGGAATGCCAAGAGCAAGAGGGTCAATCGCCGCTCGAGCTGAAACGGTACGTTGATCTCATCGCGATCGCGACGCATCAGAGTGCAACGAGATATGCGACGTACGCGTTATAACGCTGACTGTCCACGCCTCTCGAAACGCGCTGGGTATCCGGATACGAAATACTTGCTGTGTATCGCGAGGCGCACAAGTCACAGGCGCGGAACAACACATCAGTATGCACTCCGTTGGAGATTTATGAGTTCGCTGATGCTCGTGAGAGACGAACATACCCGTTAACGAGCAGAGTGTCGTCGAGGTTGTAGGATCTCCTTTCGCGAGGCGCTTTGAGCGTCCACCAGCCGACATTCGCTTCGGGGATCGTTTAAGCGCGACGCGATATTACGCGATATTGCTCAAGAGATCGCACATGTCGCGCTAATCATTTCTCGAATTGCACAAGCGATTTCGTATCGGGACAAGTTATGCCCGTTCGAGCGCGAGATCTAATTAATTCATTTATCTGTGACGGAGCCGATGTTGCGACTGTAAATGTTGAATAAACTATCGAATTAGTTAATTGGACGTGATTTTCGAAGCTGGAAAATTAATCTGCCAAGATAACAACCCAATTAATTTAATAGGTCGCCGCTTACGCAAGTAATATAATTTACATCAATTCCCAAGTTTTATTTCAAACATCTCGATATTGTCTTTAGAAAAGTAATTTACATTTCTAGAAATAATGATATCAATTTAATGATTGTACGAGTCATGCGAATAATTCGTTATGCAGAGAACTTTACTCGTTCGCGCAAGAAGTCTAATTAATTTCACTTGCGATAGATTCAATGTTGCGACTGTAAATGCTGAATAAACTAACGAACTCGTTAGTTTGAACCCGTCAACAGTTTCGAAGCTAGAAAACTAGTTTAGATTTGCTAAGATAATTAATTTAATTGCTTACCGAGTTGCACGAGCAATATCATTTGTCAAAATTTCCAAGTTTTTATTTCGCAAATATTTCAATGTTATCTTTAGGAATTTTATATACATAATGAATCGAGTGTGAATAATTTGTTTGCAACGAGCTTTGCTCTACTAACTTTTTTACAGAGATTAAACAGTGGTTGAAAATTTTATTTAACACGTGTGCACGTACGTTGAAATTATTTATTATATTTGAACGGGATACAGTTAATATATTCAGATAAATTGCATTTGGTAAATTAAGTACGTGACCTGTGGCTATCCGCACTGGATAATTTTAGGGCCTCATCTCTACTTACGCATTTTGTAACGAATTCTATCGCGTTAATTAAATTACCAGCTTGAAATTAAATACGACAGGATTAATATCTTTGTAACGTCGTGCTATAATTGCCGTGAGTACCAACCAGCCTCGTGACAACTGAAATAAATCATCGTCACGGTGCCTTGGCGAAAGTCATTATGCTCTATGATTACTGTGAACGCTTAAGGAAAATAAACCCTTCGGCTAGCCACGACATTACCGTTTTACCAAACGGCGGGTAAGACGACAGGCGCTTGTTTGCTCTGAAAACAAACGTCGGTAGCTATCACATCGAAAATAATCGTGCCCAAAGCTCAGTCGGTTATGCTTTCTGATCAAAAACTATGCCGCGTTTCTAGCGAGACGCATCTAATTATCTTGTGGCAAATCTAATATTTCTTTCTCGATTCATTCATTTTTTTTCATCTATTCATTATAAAATAATTTGATCATCTCTGCATAATTCGAAGACGAAAGATTTAATAATCATATAAAAATGCACCTGAACTACATATGCAAATTGAGAAAAAAATATTAAAAAATATTAGGCATTTGTAATAAAAAAAAATAAAGTAAAAATGAGTCTTCCAAAGCTCCCAGGAATCTGTCTGGTGATCATTCTTATTGTTCGATTCTTTTTTATGCCTTTTGGCTTAATATCATCTTACTGTTGAATTGCTATAACAATTCAACAACGATAGTAAATCGATTTTTTTGTAGTTTTCGCAAGTGTAACGAGATCGATAATTGAAGAAGCCAGTCTTGTTGTGCCAGCGATCGACGGGTTGTCGACCCCGGATCTGATCTCATTCCCAACGTTTCGATCCTGAGAACGCTGACGGGTCCATTTGTCCGAGATGAAGCGGCGGGTCGTGGCGTTGCGTGCGCACAATGAGACCGGTATTTCCGTACGAGCGGCGGGCCTTCCAATAAAAGACGCCGTCACTTCGAATTAGAATTCCCGGGATGGTGCATAGCGACTTTACGCCAGATTTGCAGCAGTGTGCGCCCGAGCCAGTTGCTGTGGCCCTTTTACTCCCGCGGGTCGCGTGCGTGCCCGAGATAAATACAAGCTCTCTTTTTTTATTTACAGAAAATTAAATAACGATCAATATGAATCTGTGGGCGCACACGTCTTCGCGATAAGATAATTATGCTTTTTACATGTGTACAATATTTTCCAGTTGAACTCATTATACATTTTATATCTTCTTCCGCTGATACTTTCGATTTTAATATTTCGCGTTGGTCTGAATTTTGTTTTATTTTTATATACACAATTATTAGATTTTATAATTATTCTATAAAATTATATACATTACAATCTAATTGTTCGAGATAAATGAAAGAGTTAGTGACGCGCGGAGCGATAGGAAATTATCAAAGTTGCGATGCTGTCTAGGATTACGCTAGTATTGCATCTTTGTGTACTTGTTATCTGTCTAAAAAGTGTCTAGTGATCAATATTTCAATCCAGATGAATCATTACTCTCAATTTTAATTTTTAATTGTATATACAGAAACTTTAGCTAATTTATTACTTTGATTTTGCTTAATTTCGCCTAAAATACTTTACCACAGTAATTAATGAAGTCATCTACCCAAGTCATCATCTACAAAGGATGAGACGGAGAAGCTGCCGTTGAGGCATGTACAATAGCAGTTTTTGTCCCTGCACCGGGAAGTTGACTACTAGTGGCTTGTCAACAACGCTATAGATTAAACTAAATATATACTGTATTCTATTTGGCGCGGAATGAGGAAGACGTGAGCGCGTTATGGCAAGACAAATTACCAAGAAGTTCCTGATTCCGATCAAGAAGATCGGCGACCGAACGAGAGAGTGACTAACGATCTCGGCCGAAAGTTTAGACGCGGACTAACACCTCCCATTCGGGTTTGAATTTGTAGCTCGTCCGGCCGACGTCACGGTACATCTCCGTCAGACTGTCCAGTCAGTCAGATTCTTTATTTCGCCTTTCCCAAAGGGAAGATAAAAGGGATAACATTCGAACGCGGTCGACGAAATAAAAGGTGACCCTCAACTGCCATCGTGACAGTCCAAATCCTATTCTGAGCTTGTCGCTCTCAAAGCGTTCGTATACTTCCTTCACTCGCATTTCTTCCTCCCCATTACGAAATCATTAGAGATCTTGCTACTCTAATTTTATTTATTGTCGTCAGCAAAATTATCAGTATATTAAGAGAATTATTCTTGTTTTACGCAGTAAATCAAAGTCATCGACGACATGTGTATAGCATAATTTTCTTTCTAATTGATTAGTAGTAATTTGAAACCTTAATTCAGTTTATTAAATTTACTTAAAGTGTAACACGCACGAAGATTATTTCATGAATTCTCTCATTAACGATACATACGTTGATTAGAACATATACCTAAAAAAAACTATATATTATAAAAATTACATTAAATTAACTTTATTACGTTTAAAATTTTTATCGTTTGAATCTCACTTTCATTAAGATCTCGTCGAGAACATTTCTATCTGCTTACAAATTTCAATAACACATTTTTATCTCGTGAGAAGAGTAACTTTTTTTCAATACAATTCGTCCGCAATCGAACATATACAATGGTTGCATTCCGTGCGGATGCCGACCATCATGAAAGTTCTTGCCGTCGTCCGTAACTGTTGGTCGTCAAAATCTGGTCGGTACCCTAGCGCAAGAAATCCTAGAGTGGATGGCATTACAGCGCTAGGTGACCACATTCCACGATAGTTTGTGCAATGTGTCACTTCGCCGGCTGCCGCCGCCGCCGCCATTTCAACTTGGCAAATGCGGACCCGATCTTCGGCCAACCTACCGAAGAGACGAGATCTGATCTCTCTTCCCGCGTCAACAACCGCGATGCCCACGCGCGTTTCTCGCGCCGGCCCGCTGAACTTTCGGGCAAATTAGCAATTTGCCAGCAACAGACTCCACCCTGGTCCCGGTGCGCCGATTGGTGCTCGAGTGGCAACCACCTCGCGGTCGAAAATTATGGACCGCCTCTGTTCTTCGTGGTACATCACGTATATGCAAAGTGTCTGAGCAATCACCCCTTTCCCCTTCCCCCCTTTGGCAATCTACGGACGTTATATACATGTCGTTATATGGACTCGTGCGCGGTTGGCCTGAAACTCTGATCACGGAGATCAAAGTGTGTAGGAGGATAGTTCGAGGATAGTCTCTCGTTCAACTCCCATTATCGTCACAGAATTCTTTAAACGTGTATCAAAACTTTTCCCGATTTATTGATAGAAGGAGAGAAATGTGACTCGACACTTTTATCGCAGCTTTGAGTATATTGCGACTGAAACTCCTACGATTCATAAAATACGATTTTTATTCCGCTCTTCTTGTTACCGTCTATATCTTAAAGTCATCAACTTTACATTCAAACTTTACTTAAGACACATCACCTTCTGGAAGAGAAAGTGTATTTTACTACGAAGAAATATCAGGCAACAATTTCATAACAATCCTATTTCACATCGTGTAACGCAATGTTTTCCAAACTTGGCCTAGTAATATTAGAAATCGTGCATATGAGAATTAATTTAAATTAACCCTTGCTGACAATTAGATTCCTCCGCAGGAACAGTTGACAGATCAAGAACGAAATCGCAATAATCCTCACTAATCTCGCTTTTCATTGAGCCGTTATCAGCTTTGCCACAATGGCAGTGCACATAATTGCAATCTCGCTGTAGGAATAGCGCCGCAATCGTGAACGACGTCAGATTTGTGATTACTACAATAGTTTATCGTTAATATAACTATAGAGCTCACTCTTGCGGTCGTAAAACGGCCGTAAAACGCAACGTTGTAAACGCAAATGAATAAAGGACACACATGTAATATCTCATACGAGAGGTTTACTTGGTTATACTTTTTTTACATCTCGCGAAATCTCGTCCGGTAAAATATCTCTCTCTCTCTCTCTCTCTCTCTCCCTCTCTCTTTCTCTCTCTCTCTCTACGGGACTTTTACCTTTACCCATTTATCGTTGTTTTTCTGACGAAAGAATGAAAAGTTTACAATACTTGCGGTTTTCTACATTAATATATTACCGCAGCGATCAAGTTAATGAATAGTTTTTGTCAACACTAAATTATGCAAATGATTTAAAGTCGCTTATATGAAAATATTATTAATTATTCAATTCTAATTTATATTGTTCTTTTTTTGTCAAACCAACTTCACATTTCAACAAATTCTCTGTGAACAATATCAATTACGTTTGCAAGTGTGACATTGAATTTTTTTTTATTAGAAGAATGAAGTTCGAACTTATAAAAGAATTTTTTTGCTACAAAAGAAAAAGGGCTAAGGGCACTCGGTATTTTTCCGTAATTGGATCATTTAGCACCTGACTTGCGTTTATGCTCCCAGACCGTCATCTACGTCAACCTGAGTAATACTCAATTACCGCGTGGTGGCCTTTATGAAGCTGATATCGGTGCTCGCCAGGCGAGCTCATCAAATCATATATACGTAGTTTTCATGGTAATTGCGTAGAGGCTGTAGCACTAGAGAGATAATATCTCGTGAAGAGCAACAATATCATTTATCGTGATATATTTGAAGAACTTGAGGGACAAGTAGATTATATTCAGTCTTTACGAAGTATTTTTTTAATGTCTAATCTCTCGATGAAAACTATGGACTCACTTATTTAATTTTGCAAAAAAGAAGCATAAAAGCGGAAGGAGAAATCAGAAAGAAGTTGCGTAAATTATATGAGCAAAAAGGACAATAAATTTGGATTTATCGTCTCCTTTGTTTTTTATAAAATTTTTTTCAATTTTATATTTGGATTTTATGCCTAGTAATAATTTTTATGAATTTTATTTATATATTTTGCCTCTGTATTCTGAAATCATTATTCAGTCTTGAGACACTCTTTATGTCAAAACTGGAAATACAACATCACAGGATTAAATTGATAATCAGTTTAATATTACTGATACTAAAACATTTTACTTCTTACGAAAATAATATACATTAGGTATTATAATGCTAGGCTATTTGACAGTATTATAAAATACTATCTTTACGTTGCGCCTCGCTTATCAGTAAGAGTCCCTTGAAGCGAGTAGCTGAATATAACGATTACTGCTGCAGCCGTTTTTGTTCATTCATATCAGTTTGATAATCCCGGCCCTTGGGGATACGGAGATACCTACGAGCTCTAATTATAGGACGGAGTTCGAGTTAATTTCATGGGAGGAAAGTCCGTGAGGGGGAGGGGGAAACCCCCGTGAACCCGAATCGTGTCGATCGTGCGGTATCGCCAAGAGTTGCATGGCGTGCCGGAAGTTCGGTGGCAGCCAGACGCTTCCAATTACCGGCCTCGATGGCGTCAAACGCTCACACTTTTGCCGCTCGCGGCTTGTCGTTCGACGAAAGTGCACCCTGGCAGCAGACGCTATTTCGTTCCATCGTATCGCAATTTCCGCGCCGTACCTGTACACGAGGAGCGGGCGACACGTTCTCTCTGTTCTCGCATAGCTCATTTCCAGGGTGGAGCCGTCTCGCCGACGTCACCCACCGTGCACAGTCGAGAACGAAATTTCGTCGTCTCGCGATAAGAGACGACGAAGAGGATCCCGACGATGATAGTCCTGCGGATAGACGGTGCTACTTTCGACCTGAGCATTAAATTACGAAGTGCACAAAAATAAGAGGATTACTGGCCGACGTATACAAGCTTAATCCTCAATTATTATGGAGGGACGGGGATACGTAAATAATTTTTACATCGTTTAATTTCGACGCAATTGGTGTTGATTATATCGAAGAATTTCCATTGAATAATTATTCCATTGAATAATTGAAACAATTTTTTGAATCAATTACGATATTTAACGCTGGAAATAGTGAAGAAATTTACTTATTCATTCGTGCTTTATTCATGCTTTAATATTTGCTTGGTTAAATAAATGTTATGTTTAGATTATATCGGCGTGTAATTTATTCAGGAAATATCCTCGCGCGAGGAGAAACGCGCGCGCGCGCGCGCTTTAAACTAAATCGGAATGATACAATAAATGTCACGGAGCATGCGAGATGACAGGAGGAGAAGGAGAGGCTCACTTTCGCACTTCCTTTCGTTTTATTCGAACAATAAAACGGGGTCAGCATCGCACCTACGCAGAGACTCGCCATTTCCGTGAAACACCACATTTCGCGCGAGTCAGACATTTCATTTCGCCATGCATCACACGCGTTACCCTCTCGTATCGCTCGTTGAGGGAAAATAAATTGGGTGATATCAAACGATCCGGCAATTTTCTAATTAAAACGGCCAGTGTGACAGGAGAGAGGACGAGGACGCGACCCGAGACTGTGACGCGGTGACGTGTCCAGTGGGTGTCGTCAAACGCCGTTCTTAGTCACAGTTGCGAGAGGCATCCATAAATTCATAGTTTCGGTGGAAAACCACCTTCAGGTCGGCCGTACGTCACGTCCACCTCCATTCTCATGCATTACCCACGGGGGAGAGATAAATTGTCGTAAAATAAAACTCCAGTCTCCCTTTAGGACTCATGATTTTAATTAAAGCCTGCCCTAACGAATAATTATTAAAATAAACCCGTGATTAGGTTATGCTGCGCCGTAAAGAGAATAGAATACGGAATTAACTTGAGTGTGATTTCGACGTGAAATTATTGACGTAGATATTTGACTAACAAATTGAAATAATAAAGTGATTAATTAAAAATTAATTAAAGACTCAGAGGGATGAAGTTATTGTTTTCTCGACCTTATAAATTTTGCTAACGACTTGCGCCAAACGAACGGGCTGTTCGTTTTCGTTCAAAGTATTGTGTTTTCAACGTTGTAAATTTTCAGAAGCCGCGAAATACTTTTTATTTCATTTTTGAAGTGAAACTATTTGAAAGCCAATTCAAACGGTTTCTTTGAAAGCTTCAGTTTTATCGAAACGGTAATTGCATCTTCGTTCCACGTACGAGTAAAGGGTGAAAAACAGATTAAAGGACTACTTTAAATCTAAAATCTGTCCATTAAGAGTCCACCTGCTCTGTAAGATTTACTCCATTAATTCTGATTCGCCCGGAGAGGCTGCGTTTTGAAATTTCCGAGTAATTTCGCAACGAGAAACGGATATCGTTTACAGTTACCTCGAGAAATGCAACTACGTCAAATCAAATATTCGCTACGATATTAGATCGCGGACGAAAACGCAATTTCGGGTTGCACGCAGCAGTGCAGTTTTACTTTCCCGTGCGGAAAAAGGGAACAATTTGGTCCACGCTCGGCGATCGGTCGAGGATTTGCAAATGAGCATTTGATTATTACGACGATCGTTTCCATTGTTTGAGATAAAAACTACTGCTCAAGTAATATTTTGTTCGAAAAACAAAACAGTTTCACCGTGCAACGTCACATATATCAATTGCTCAAAGGGAATTATGATCATTGAAGGGGGAAAAAAACGAATTATTTTTATATTCTCGTTCTGCAACATTTTATGAAATTTCTAACACTTGGCGTTGGCTTGGATGAAATATTGCTTTTTACTTTTGAGAGCATTTTATCATTTATTCGCAGATAGAATCACAACGAAACTTTCTTGACGAACCACGTGGAAGCAACTCGTTCTGTGTGCTCGCAGAATATATGTATGAAACAATGAAATTTCTGTTTCGTTTGACGTCGTGTAGTCATTTAGTTCGTTATAACAAAAGTAATCGAGACACTTTTTTCAATCTCTTGCTAATGGTTCATCTATCTTAACTCACTGTCGTAAAAAGAAAAAAATGGCAAAGATTTCAAGCTGAACCTATTCGTGTACGGAGAACGTAATAGATGTGATTCCCGTTAGAATCGCTGGACCGGAAAGAATTAATTATAGCCACCCCATCCTTCCACTTTGCGCGTTTGCAAATGAATATTTGATTACTCTAGCAATTAGCGTTTTCACTTCTCAATATTATTCTTTTTTCTTTTAGCTGCACAAAGAGTTTAATTTGGCAAATAAATTGGTGGCTATACAACTATCACAAATTTTATATCACAACAAAGCATTTCTATCTCTGTCGAGGTTTTACGCTGTTCTACTAAACGCTTTTAATTATATTAATAATAAATATCGATACTAATTAAGCTAATGGGAATTTTCCCATGTTTTAGCGATGGCAAATAAAAACCAAATAGGATGAAATTACGTAAACGCGTGATAAATCGGTCATATTATCGTTCGTATAATATGGGAATATTTGCATAGAGAAATTATGCTGATGAAATAACAAATTAACACTTTTTACCTTCATCTTTTATGTAATCGCGTCGATATTTTCGTATTTGCTGCATCCTCTAATTACCGCTATTTAGTCACGTTGCCATTGCGTAACCCGCGTTCGTTATCTCTATAGCAGTAGATAATTGTCTCGATAGGGATAACGATCCAGAATACTGTCGATGTATACGTGCGTACGGGCTATTAGTCCGCGCGATATTAATTTATTGCCTTGAAGCTTAATTCGCGAACGCTCTTCTCCGATTTTATTCGCTCGCAGAATTCAAAGATTATTACTATCAGCATTTTTGTTGCATAAAGAAAATCCAATCCGCAGAGCTATCAGTAAAATGCAACGCGAACACGTCGATATCCGTGTTCAAATATCCTTTATACATTATATCTTTTATATCGTGTTACTTGGTTTTTTTTTAATATGTTTTTATTTTGTATTTATTTTATATTTTATATCCCTGTTCGTAGCATTTATATCACGGAAAAAGGATTGCAGCAACAAGAATCTGTGTGTGGCAGATAAATTTCAGTTGTATATAGCTAAGATTTAGCTAGCGCGCACAAATTTTTGCTGCTGCAACTAACTGCAACTAATCTTTTTTCGCGGCTCACAAAATGCGTCGCCTTTATTTCGTTATTACATTTATATCGATACGCGTTTGTTAACCGGATTTTCTGTATCCACGGTACACACGTGCGTAGTAAATTACGCGTTTCGCGCGTCTTTATGATACCGTCACCGATTCCAATTATACGAGCGGACCGGTCATCGAAACTCAAGGTTTATGACGCCCGTGCGGTTTTACCGTCGCACCGAAAACCCATATGAGCGCACGTAACGAATAATAAACGCGCAGGCCGAAGCGCCGTTGAAAAAATACAGGGCCCAAAAGTGACATTCATCGTTGCGTTTTCGGATAACGCCAGCCGCGTTCCGGTAAATAAACCTGCGCGCAGTGGTTCCCAAATCTTTCGTTCCTCGCGCTCCCTTTTGAACGCTCGCTCGATTTAGGGATCCCTACGCAGCTACCATTTCCTTCGGCAATCAGCTCACTGCGTAAGATCACATTCGAAATACGCGACCTGACGTTCGAGGTAACTTGTGTGTCCTTTTGTTTTTATTTATTCGACTTAGATTGATGGAATAAAAATAGGAATAAAAATTTTTTTAAGTCAATACAGTATAAAATGAAGTACTGGAAAGAGCTTTTCCTTTTTAAATTATGCCATTTGAAAGGTGTATAACTAACGTGAGACAGAATAAAGTTTCCTGGGTGAGTTTTAGTCTTCAAATATTTAAGGGTCGAAAATGTGAACAAAGTAAATAGTTTCCAAAAGATTAAACTGTTACACAGAGAGTTTTTTACGGCCAAAGAATGCTTGGTATCGCGCGTCGAAAAATCCGCAGTTTGCCCTAAAGCAAACAGAGTGACAGAACCATGTGCAATACGAATCATCAGTCGTGCCTCGTCACGGATCAATAGCGGAGTGAAATGGAAATTTTTGTTCCGAGCAAATAGGAGCATTTGTCTGAATCAAAGGGACATTGCCGCCTACATAAAGTGGCATAAACGAAATGGACCATTGGCTGGATAAAGGGACGGATAAAGGGCTGTTTGCGTCTGTGAGAAATCTAATATCTCGTGAATGTTTCTTGATCTGCTAAATTCTGTCTGGCATACACCATTTCACTCTGCCGCTGTTCCACGGATAACAACATCTATTTCGTGTTGAATAGAAATTTCCTTTTAAGTCTCTTAATTGAATCGTGGAGTTTCCCAATGAAATTGAGGAGTACATTTACTTGGAAATGAAATCTGCGATTGTAATGCGCGCGAATGGAACGTGTTGCCGGCGCGCGCGTGTCCAATAATATTCTAACTTGATATCGACTCGACGCGAATGGAGCGCGAATGGAACTTTACGGTGATTTACCCTTCGTTCGGGTTGACTGGCACTCCAATTCTAATTTGAACCCCCCTCCCCCGATCCTTCTGTTTCCTTTCCGCGCCCATTCATTCATAATGCAACGATATTACTTCGCATTATCGAGGCGTCGCGACGCACTAAATCCCGCGCGAATGCTTCGATCGGGTGGTCCGAATAATAATGAGAGCGGCCTCGGAAATGCCACACGTGCACGATTAATTTGTTACACTGCGGTCGCCTCTATGCGCATACGAATTAAACGGCCGATCGGCCGGGTTCACGAATATCCTGCGTTCCCCGACATCTACGTGTGTTTCCCGCTATGCCCGTTATTTCTCTCGCCGGCGAACGCTTACTTTAACGCCGTCCGACTGTAAACTCCGCGTTGACGAGCCTTTTTACGGTCGGCGGCGCTTGCTAAGTAATCGTCCGCCGCTAAAAAAAAACAGGAACACTAAGAGTTCACACTTGAGCCAATCGCAATCGACTTTTGACGACAGTCGGTGATTTTTTACATCAAATTTACACCGTGCACTTCCCTAACGGCAAACCGCATGCCGGATTGTCGACATTTCCGCGATGTAACACGCTAGTTTTTCCGCTGATGCACAGTGCAGGATTAAACGCGTATTTGAAGAGTTGATCGGAAACTGGTCTACGTGCCAAACAATAGAATCGAGATAATGAAAAGTAAAGGTTTACTCTGATAATCGAATTATAGTAAGCATTAATTAGCGAGAAATTGTAAGAAACTAACAAAGGTAATGGCTACATTGAATAATAATTTTTATTTTAGTTATTATATATAATTATCGATTATTACCTTGAGAGAAAAAATTTACTAAATTTTAATAAACATTTATTCGAATAGTTGCAATGGAATATTTACTTACGGTACATAAATATTTACTGAATATAAAAGAAAATGACAGTTAAATTAAATTAGTCGTTCTTGTGCTAAATATTTATTTACATTTAGTAAATATTTTATTGCAACTATTTAAACGAACATTTATTAAAATTTAGTAATTTTTTTCTCAGTGTAATTATCATCTTATTTCATTTCCTGTCACCGTCAGTATTTATTTATTATTGCGACTCAGTTTAACCTACTTCAATATCATTATCTCGATTTCCTAGATCAGCGTTACTTTGTTTGCGTAGATCAGATTTATCGGAAGTATCTAGTATCGTAACTCGATCCAAAGTACAAAACTATAATTCTGCTGCTTTCTCTAATATCCAGCTGAAGGAGATTGAGCGTTTTTCTCATCAGCGATCATATCGGTTACTCTCGTCTGTCTTATAGACTTGAGAGAAAAGAGCGTCTTTACTCCTTTATCATCTCAAGGCAGAATTATGATTTTGCGCTTGGAGCCACCTAGAGCTAGAGCTAGAGCTTCCATCAACTCTTCGATCCCCGAACATAATCGCGGCGTGCCGCAAACGTGTCGCACGCGCGCGCGCGCGCACCTTCGCGCGCGTGAACTTCTCCAATGTCGTTATGTACAGTGATTCGCCGGTGAACTGCGTTTCACCGGCACTGAAACTCGTGCGAGAACGTACACACAAGCAAGTGCCTTTTGCCGTTACGCCACAACACCGAGCGCCACAGCACGAGCCACAAAATCGATCTCGATCCCTCCGAGCGCTTAGAACTCCCGTAGTCACCGCAGACAAGCAGACAAGCGCGAGACAACGAGATACAATATATCTTCTCCACATCGACATGCAAAGACACCGAGCGACAAAAAGACAACAACATACACCGAGAGATCGGGGCACACATATATACGCCGGAAAAAATCAAATAAAAAAAAATATATACATCTCTACTAATAATGGCCGAGCACGAAACGGTTACACTTGGCGCCCGGCGAAAGTATGCACGTCGCAATCGAATAACAACCATTTACGCTCGGATCGTGATTCAGTCACATCTCGACACTACTACTTACTACTATTACTACTATTACTACAACCACATCGAAACAACAGTCATCAGACAGAGAAGATTCACGCTATGATCTCTTCACCGCATTAACATCCCCATGCGCCATGAGATGCAAGTCTAGCCGACTAACCGTCGAGGCAGAACACGACTGATCGATCCAATCAGTGAGATCGAGCGATTGTTCTCTCGATTCCTTTGTGAGTTACACGATGCGTGAGTCTACCTGCGATTCGCCAGTTTGCGAGTCAGCGAAAATGCATACCTATTATTGCAATTTTTCTACCCGACACAATTCAGAGAAGTCAATCCCGTATCTTTTTTACTTTTTTACTTTTTTTACTTACAAAGTATATCGCATTCAGAAATTCAATTGATAATAATTACAAGTCCATAATTAAAGTTAATCATGTATCTTCATGAGAAGAAATATGATTACGTGTCTATCTCCCGATTAGACAAAATTGAAAAGAGTGACGTATTTAATTTGAAAAAGATTGTCACATTAATAATTTATTACATTGTCGAGGAGGAAACAACTGTACGTAATAAAATCGCAATATTACTTTTTAAATGCAGGCCATTAGGAGTTTTGTTGTTCAAGTATAACCTAAAAAGGATAATTGTATACATATCTCAATTATCTTTCCATTTTTGCTCTTTCAAGTCGAATTATTTACTTTTCGCGTCTTTCTCACGTTAAAAATTTGTCTCGTTAAAATGATGAGATTTTGAGGCTCGAGTCGCTTTTCGTATAAAATTAAACTCATACGCGACGAAAGGTCGATTTTTATCGATTTCATCGCGCGATTGGGAGTAAACGAGTAACGAAGTTAGCGGCAAAATGGCCGATGAGCAAGGAAACGTAATTTAGAGCCTTACGACATTAATGGCGCATAAAGTATTCAAGAGCTAGGAGTCGCCCTCTGGAACATCGATAAATTCCCTAAACATTTTCAAATGAATTATATTTGCAATGTCATCATTTAAAATGTCTCGGATTATTATCATCAATTTTTTTTTGGTTGCTAATTGTTTCCTTCCGATAGGCATCGCCCGCCCATTTCTCACCTTACTCATGAAAGGAGTCCGTCGAATAATTGTTAGTTATTATTGCAGTAATTTTTACTCCAAGTTTTTCGTGTTAGAAAGTCGGTTATGATGCAAATTAGCATCCAATGTTAATTATCGCTTTCTTTCTAACGCTCGCTTTCATCGTGGCTACCTGCGCACGTGTTGCCTCGCTTGCGCTTATGCAATATTCAACGAGACGGACGCGTTCTCTTCGGCTTCACGCGCAGTGTGCAAATCTTAGAGAGAAAGCAAAGAATTTCGCCTGGAGCTCGTAGCGGCGAGTAGCGCAATTAGAAAAGAATTTATAGCGATGTTGCCTTAATGCTCGCGGGGAACGTGCGTTTTTGCCATCTACAGCAGCATTTCGCACTTGCCCTGTCCCGTAGATCTGTAATGTACGATGTATCACGAGGCACAGTGCCAAATTTTCCATCGTAATGAGCGTAGCGAAGGTGTTATATCCCGACAGCATTGTTCCTTTCTTTTCTCTCTTGCAATAATTTAGATTCTTTAATTTCTCAGCGCACGACGTATCATACGATGCACAAGACTAATTTTCCATTGTTAACGAAACAATAGAAAGCGATAGTATCTTCTCTAGCAATATTTTATTACCTTTGAATCTCTTATCGCATCGTACACAATACATGAGCCACAATGCTAATTTTTCATCGTACGAATAATTAGATTACTAACAGACGCTATCTTTTGCACGGATAAATTCCTTATTTGGTGCATCTCGCTTCAAAAAGTAGGTATCTTGGTAAAAATATTTCGAGTGTCGCGTCTTCCCTTTGAATCGCGTATGCCAAAAGCCAGGTCGAGTCTATTCTATATACGACTCAAGGAAATACTTCAAAGCAAATAAAAGTTGGATTCACAGAGACCTTGTGCATTCTCCCAGTGATACTTTTTCTCAAACTCTTTTCGAACGTATACACACCATAACACCTATCATTATTTCACTGCAGCTCGCGGAACGGTCGGGCTGCAGTGTTGAGGAAAAGTTGGGAGAATGGTTATTCTTCATCCGGTAATGTCTCGCTTAGATACCGTCGACGGACGCTTAAAAAATTTCTCACCAAGACGTCGCGTCGCCTCCCCTCGACGACGCCCTCGTGAAAGTTTGCGTCTAGTTTTCTTCTCCCTTTTAAAGTTATCGGGTACTCGTGCGTGCCTTTCCGCTTTCGCAGCGGGCCGTTTTTGTTCAAGTGGCCTGGTTTAATGATTGAGATTAGCGATCGAGTTTAACGAATAATATTCCGTGCGTGCGTGTCCGGAAAGCACGATAAATCGCGTACTAGAGAAATCGCAGTGTGTTATCTCAACGGTACATACATGTTTTTTTTTCCAACATTGCAACATTGTAGATTCGTGATAAATTTGAATTTAATTTTTCCTTCGTGAAAATTTGATGAGAAGTCGTACATCAAGTTCATTTATTAGCTGCCATTGTGTATAATCAAACTTCGAAAGTGAATTTCTATTGGAATAAAATGTAATAGAATAATAAAGTAAATAGGATCAAATTTTTATTTTTTATATATTTGTAATTAGATATTTTTTGTTAAAGAAAGATTGGCCATAAATCTATAACAAAAAAATTCAGCAGGCACAAAAAAATGTGTAACGAATGAAAATTTTAACATATGTTGATTTTTTTCTCTTTTTCCTTTTTTAACGTCAGAATCGGGAATTTCGCGAAATTACGTTTCGTTCTATAAAAAAAAAAGTATTAACATTTACATATCGAGTCCCATTAATCCGGAGCATTTTCCTGCACAGCTGGACAAAAATGATTTCGTTTTTCTTGTGCAAATTGAATGGAGCAGATCGAATGGCCAATTTCAGCGAACATCTGCGCATTATTGTCAGAAATCCACCGTGATTCGTGGCACGATTTTTCACTTGGCATTGCTCCGCTTAATGAACGCGCGCTCGTGCAATTTTCGTTCCCGATATGTTGAATCAATACGATCAAACAGGCAGGCCCAAAGCTGGTCAAATGTTTGGACAAGCCCGTCGAGGATGCACGCTCGCGAAATTGCTCATGTACGCGGATTTACAACGATTACCACTTTCTCTCGAAAAAGAATATCGCGAATAGAGATTGTAAAAGCATCACGCGCAAAATATTATCAGTATTATAAGCCTCGTTAGCACGTCCCATCGAGTATTACATTCGTTTGATCAGATTTGTGAACAGAGAAACATCGATGCTCATACAACCTTTATACAAGTTTTTCACAAACATTTCTCCTCAAATCATACGTTTTAAGTTTAAAACAAAAGTTATAAGAGAACGCGAAATATTCTCATAAAAACAATGGACTATGACATGCATTTTAATTTTATTTTGTTTTTGATAATGCCAGACAAAAATATTAATTTTTCTTTAATCATATAAATCGGACGGATTCACTTATTACTGATCGCAATGTCTCATAAAGAAAATGTAGTTTTACTCTTGTAGAAGCAACACGCGAGAAAGGGTAATCTTTTTGAAATTAATAAATGTCACTCTATTAAGATTTATCTAACAATTTTGTAACACGTAGTTGTGCATCAATTTTACTAGTAATATTTTCTTGGAGTTGCTATACTCATGTCTAACGTAAAACATAGAATTTAATTACGATTTTATTCGTTTTACTTTTACGGTCGATTCCCCTTCTGAAGAGTAGGTCCAATTAATTTCGCCAATGTTATTCGCCAGCGGATAACTTTCTTACGTGGCACAAAGCGTTTATTCAATTTTTTTCTGAAGAAGCTTTTCCCCATGCTACGCCTTCGAGCTACGCTCCCGACGTCGGCAGTGTCGCTTCTTGACGACGGAATAAAACCGGGATACAAAGTAAACCAGAGTGAATAAGGAAAAAACATTTTCTTTGAGCAAGCGAAAGGAAGACTCACGCATCCCGTATACTCGATAAAGGAAAATATACTTGATGAGGAAAATAGCCTGAAAGAAAGCGAGAGAGAGAGAGAGAGAGAGAAAGAAAGAGCGAGAGCGAGAGAGAGAAAGGGAATGTATGTGTTTAGAACACCAAGAAGTAACCAAATAACAAAACATCAACAACATGAACAACAAGCACAACAACATCGACAATAATAATAATAATAATAACAATAACAACGATCGAAATTTCGAGATCGGATACACCGTTCTACAACGATAAATATATATATATATATATATATATGCACGTTGGTGCCGTATATACATATACATAGAGACAGCATCCACATAATACGTCACACATCACGCCGTAGATCTGCCGGACCCTCCACCCACGAACCAACCAACCAACCAACCAACCAACCAACCAATCGACCAACCATCGGGAAACCACGAAAAAAATCTTCCACCCCCGGACAACAACGTCGCGGGGATATTACACTGAATATAAATGCGAGCTATGGGCGCACGTATATGTATACGTATACGCACACATAAGTACACGCATACATATACGCACACACGTGCGCGTGAGCTAGAAAAAAATATATATAATGCCATAGATAAAAACGTGTCTCTCAGAATAATATGCTCACCACCACAACGTCTTGCAAGGGCTACCAGCGCACTCACAGACAAACATTCAAATCGACCACTGCCTACCGCTCGAAAAAAAAAAAGAAAAGTACCCATCTATACGTATATGTATACGTCGTAAAGTCGAATACATAGAAACAGCTCTCAGAGAGGCTCCATGTATATATGTATAAGCGATCGGATCGAGGAAGGTCGAGATACGAAAAGGGATCCCTGACATGCACGTATATCGATATATGTGTACGTGGTGCGCGACGATAGCCGCCACCGGAAACGTTGCTCCCAGTTAATAATGTGAACGAGATGCGACCGAGGCTGAGTTGCATCGACCGCCCGGGCTGGCTAACTCTGCTTAACGACTCGTTGTTCCCGTCTGGTCTGGTTTATAGTCCTGACTATAACGTAGACGGAGGGAGGAGAGAGGAGAGTAAGCAAAATAAGCAGAGCTGGCTTGAATCGGCGCAACCAGTCCCGGAGTGCTCCTGATGACTGCTTCGATGGTATCGAAGGTACGGGGTTGGTCGAGTTCGTAGTAAAGCAAGTGCTTGCGAAGCACGAAACGCGAGAAAATAGTTCTAGTTGATCGCATAACGGTATAAATAAGTTGGCACGCTATTAACTGGTCTAAATAAAATTTAACTACCAGCTAAAAATAATTTTCTTAGGAAGAATTTAGCCTCGTAATTGATGATTGAAGATGACAAATAGATCGAAATGTTATGTCAGTCTCTCGTGAAAATTGAGTTTCTGTCATTAATTATTGCTGTTTTGCAGTTCAACGTATTTCGGTTGACTTGGAACTTTTAATTATTATTAGATTATCGAATTAGATGATTGAATTTAATAAGCGGTCTTTCCGATCTTCTATCAAATTCCCCTAATTCAATCTTCATTGAAATCGATAATAGATATTGTATTAGCATTTATATCCATTTCCTGCTCCAGCTATTTAATAAGATCATTAAGAGTGTGCCAATTTGATCATACGGTCAATTCAATTTGATTTTCGAATTTTGGAACGACATTTCCTCCGGTCTGTAACAAAGACAACGTTATAACGATCGCGTGAATCACTTTACACAAAGTTATTAAAGAGTCCAAGGAAATGTCAAGCGAAATGAACGATGAGAAGACAGACTCGACTAGCTTGCTCGCCATTTGATGATATCATCGAAGCTTCATCGGAAAGCACTTGAGCATATTTTTCGCATGATGGGAAGCGTTTCCGGTTGTCGACGAGCGTCACCGTACATATACATATATACGTATATATACATATATACATATACGTCCGCACGTGTATGTGTACTACTCACACGACTATTCAATCTCTCCTCTCGCTTGTCACGCACACGACCGAAGAGGAAGGGGTCGGCGTCGAGATCGGCCGGCGGTAAAATCCTCTCGGCGGAGCCCCTTCGACGGAAGTACATAAGTAAAAAAAAAATCTCTATGTTATAAAACGACAAGTACATGTACGGATTCGCAAAACGCACACAAAACGGCCGGAGCCCCTCGCCCCCGTCCCTCCATCCCGAGCGGTGGGGAATCGGTGATTACGGGAAGGAAATCGAGAGAGGGAGAGAGAGAGAGAGCGAGAGAGAGAGAGAGAGAATGGAAAGGGGATTGTTATGTTGGAATGTTTGTCTGTGTGCAGATGCAGCCTACTCGTTGTTGACTTGATGGTGATGATGGATTCTCACGTGGAACGTGGAGTTCAGGGCCCGGTGGTGAATGAGAGGGGGCTTAGGCAGATCTACGGCTCATTTCCCCCCCTCCCTACTACTACTACTCCTACTACCACTATCTACGGAGAGTGAGAATGAATACGCGGATGGATGTTCGGAACACGGACGAACGGATCCGTCTGTCCGTAGTTGTCTCGAGAGCGGCAAGACAGACGGCTCGCAGACTCTGCTGAGACACACGCCACGTGTCGCCGCTCGCCGCGAGACCGCACGGTAAGTTGAGCTCGAGTATATTGTACGTCCCCCCTAAACACACGCCTCGTCGAGCAACCCAACTACCGCTGGCACCTGACCTCAAGACATCATGGACCACGTGGACGTCCCTCCGTCGCCTACGACGCGACGCCAGACCGCTAACATCCGTGACGTTGGCTTGCCGGAAGGCTTGCCACGAGAGGCGTCGCAAACCGCATCTCGGAAGTAAGGAAACATGCTGATCCAGAATGGCTGTTTCTGGATCTACCTGGAGATCCTGAGGATCTTCATCTTGTATTTATGGATTCCATGTGCACAATTCGAGTAGCCTTCTCGATTATGGAAATCACTTTTTTATTATCGAAAAATGAGTTTTTTTTTTTTTACGTAGCTCATAGACGTTTGTCGATAAATTCGCCGTTGATGCACATATATTATCGTATTATAAATAGTCAAATAAAAATGCTGATTGAAATATGCGGAAACAACGTTATTGAGCTAGTCAGCACGTGCTTTCTTGTTTGTACAAAACATGTTAATTACTTCGCAAACGTTGCAGCTAAATAATTACCCATTAATTATCGGTAAATATCCATCTTTTGCTTTTGTTTAGATTATTAGATTATTAGCGGCAACATGATCGTTTATATAATATACCGAGTAGAAAAATTTATATTTTATAGTTTCGAAATTTTTTTTAGTTTTATTTTATCTAGCGTTTCGCATGCAGTTTCATTTTTATTACCTTTATTATCTGCAGATATTTGTGACATTGGAAAAAAGACATGACTTACGTTTAAATATTTCTAATTTCTGATTCTTTCGAAATCGTTTCAAAATTATAGAGAACTGAAAAGTTTCTTTAATACGAACTTGGTTGCACTAAAAGCACAGTGGCTGCTTCGTATTTCGTACCTACATCTAAATAGGCTTTGCGGTTATGATATGAGAACATCACAATCTAATTTAAACGTCAGGTCACCACATTAAGACTATAGACATGACAATCCTATATACCAACAGTAAACAGCACTCAACAGCCGCCAACCACAAAGGGACTAAATTTATGCTCCAACTGGAGACGCCTTCATAATGATTGTCATTAGATGCGAGGACTCTGGGATACGCGGAAATGGCCGTTCATGGCCAGTGAAGTCGGTATATACTGTAATACTAATTAATCGCTCCCAGCTGTTTATGTTACCGGTTGGTCACGTTACGCAATTAACGAGCTTCAACTGGTACTCGCGCTTTGCCGCAGCCTCACGGATGGCCGATCGCTTGTACGGTTCATTGCAAACTTCTTTGGGAAAGAATCTCTATTTGCCTGCGAAGGGAAATGAATGTTGTACGGCCGAAATGAAGTTCGCGAAAGTTACTCGGTAAAGTTAGACAAGTTTATATTAGAAATTACGTATAGAAAGGTCGCATCGGAGGAGTTGTATATCGAGCTTTTCTTCGTCGTGTATTATTTTTGTAGCGAAATAAAGTTTATAAATAAAATTTGTTCCTTCATTTATTAAGTATTTTCGTTAGAAATTTCGTATAAAAATTTACGCGTGATATTTTTATATCGAGCACATTTTTTCGTTTATATATTTTATTTTCTTACTGCAACTTTTTGCATCAGCATTATTAATTTTAATTGCCGATCCTTAATTTTATCTCGTGAGTTTATTGGAAATTACAGTAAAACTTTACAAGTTAGATTCGTAACAATTTTAGTAACAATAGCAGTGAAATTTTATATCGAAATTAACCATCGACCCACTGTCAATATTTCAAATATAAATCCTATATCGACTATTTAGTTCGAATAAAGTTGAGCCCCAGTTTACAACTTTGTCGCACAAAAAGCTCATAAATAAGATAAAAGATTGGCTGAATATTTCATGAGGAAATAAACTTTTAACTCACGTACGTGAAATACAATATACACACACACACACACACACACACACACACACACACACACACACACACACATATATATATATATATTCTTATTTGCAATATATATAATCATTTCTCAATTCACAAAATACATTTTTATAATATGTGAAAATCGTTTAATATTTTGTCGTGAGGAGTAAAGAAAATTATTATCAATATATTTTATTAATCTATTGAAAAAGTTTTGATCCCGCAATTTTGAGATGAAATAAATATTTTAACAATAAAACAATACATATTTTTTTACGATGTATTAGAGATGTATTGTGTTATGAGGGATTATTAAATTTCCTTTGTTGTTGCAATGCTGCAAACGATAGGCGAGATATCATATGCGAGAGGTACACAACTACTGAGTTTAAATTATGAAATTCGTAAACGCGGACCTGTATAACCCAATTACGCGTTTGTATGTTTACGTAGAATGGATCATAGTTCTGGGATACATTCTAGGATCAAGAACGATCCTATTATCAAATGATTAACGAGTTTATCTCATGCAAGAACATGCCCGAACGATATCAGACACTCGCGCGTGCCTAATGACACAATAATAATAATAATCGTGCGATGCACATGCGCGGGCGAGCTCTAAATCGATTTTCGCATCAGGCGCAGCAACCGGTAAATGGTCCGAGATAGGAATGCAGTCGAGGCAATTAGTACAATTATTAATGCATTCGCAGTTTCTGATCAACGTAAGTCGATTTGCATACGCATTCGACGATAATCGCCGGGGCTGTTTAAAGTGCACAGGCGAAAGATCTTATTATCTCGTCTCTATTTCGAGAGAAATACTAATTTGGAAAGATAACAAGGTCCTTTAATTTCTTTTTCGTCGGCTGCGCTTTATCGTTGACCGTAACTATACCTGTTGCACTATGAACGCGGACTTTCTGAGAAAGCCATCAAATATTTACCTTGAAGAGGTAACTCAATCTCGCAATGATAACTTCGATAGGTTATTGTTAAGAAAACTATGATGCAACACTCGACAAATATCGTATCACTTCCACGGCATTGTCGGAACATTGAATTGAATTTCTCTTTTTTCGATGTAACCGCATATGTTTATATCTTTCAAGAGTATTAATGATTAAAGACGGAAAAGAAATTAATCGAAAGCTTTTGTCACTTTCATCTCGTTATTTGCAATTTATTCGATGATATTATACAACCAAACTTTAAGAGTATATTCTACTCACTGTTAAAATAAAAGTCGTGTAAACATGGAACCGAATGTTTTCTTTCCAAGTTACGGACACTTTTTATTTATAACAGACTTTGGTAACATCAAGAGAATTATAAACGAGGGAGTCTTAAGATGTCTTCACAAATAAAAATTCAAGGGGTTAAATCGTGAGAAAACTTGTAAACCATACAATTGGTTTTTCATTCGCTTATTACGTGGATCGATATAATAATTATTATTTCTTCCGTAAACAAAAAATATTTATAGTTTGACAAGAATTCATTTTTAGACCCGTATTTATATAACTTTTTTTATCCTTACAATGAATAGAATGTACGCTTGAAGTTTTGCTACCTCCTTTTGAACTACCGTTTAAATAACATTCGTATAAACGTTACGATTATATTGCGTTTTATTATATCATTTAAGAGTATGAAAAGCTCAACGTATTAGATTTATTAGTATTTCTCTTGCATTTTTTCCCTTTTCGCAGAATTTTTGAATCGCCGATGGAGAAAATCGCTCAACTTATTGCTGAAAGCAATTTTTATTACTTTCATACATTCATAAAATCGTTTTTCATACTGCTGATCGCAACCTGGCATGCACGTGCCAAGTGCTGCGTTTATTGCTTAAGTCGCCCTTTACTTTTCACTGCAATCGGACTGCTTAATAGAACTCTGAAAGCTTTTCCAAGGGTTTCCCTCACTCCATTTCTCTTCCACGTTATTAAGTTGAAAATTGATAATTCGCGTAACGGGGGGGGGGACTGTTACGGAGCCGTTACGTTTTACGATCGCGAGCCGGTTACGACGTACCTAATTTAAAGAGCGCTCGGTTCTACGTTATCACTTACGACGACTTCAGATTTTGTCACGTTTCTTTTTACAAAATAAATACCTGAAATGTGGAGAGAGTCTTGGAAGATTTACTTTCAAGAGAGAAAATGCGTGACGTGCGGTATTTAATATTCGGACCTGTTTCTCGTTTCGTCCGCGCTATTACGATTCCGAGGAGATTGAATTTTAATCCCGAAACCCTAACGTATCGTCCCACGGGAGCGTTTGTTCATCGCCGAATAATCTCGCCCTTGTTCAAATAATCTATACGCCGTTTCTTCGGGCTATGTCCTTCGACCGATAACACCACCTGCGTCGACGGAGTTTATATAGCTACGCATATCTACAGGGTGTATCGACTATTTTACTCCCGTCGTTTAGTTCGACGAATTTCAGGGCGATTTTTTTCTAAGCGAAAGTTTAATCGATAAGATTTCTCGTTACATTTTTGAAGTCGTTAACATTAAGCGTTAACATCATATCTTTAATTGCTTGGAGGAACTTTTGAAATTGGACCAATAAAACTTTGCTTCTTCATTTCCATCGCAAAAGGAAACTCATCTTCTTCGTCCGTTTAAAGCACGGAGAATCATTGGTACCCGGCTAATATGACGAGGTATTTAACGGCAGCTCAGTGTAATTATCGTGAAATTCGCTATTTAAATTCGACTGAATTACGACATACCCGTATTGTTATACGTACAAATATTTTAATAGTTCTCACTCTCTTAAATGCGTTAAAAAAAAACAAGAAATCGTAATCACGGAGGAATTTTTATCGTTCACTCGATACATTCCACGGAGTGGGCGGTGGTAGTCTGCTCGGCGACGTCGAAGGTCGATACCGTGCGCGAGTATCCTCGCCTACCGTCATCGGTTTCCGCGCCGCCGTATCCCTCCCGTAGGGAGCCGCGGGAGAGTGAGCTTCTCCCCCGGAGCGGTCGTCGAAAAAGGGGAAAGAAGAAGAGGATCTTCGATACCCTCTCCGAAGGGTTCTCTCGCAAAGCGATCGAGAGGGAGAGGAGTCGTAATTTCCCTATCACGCGTCTCGTCGGGCATAAAATTGCAATTTCACCCCGGCCAACAGCCCGATGACCTACGAGTTCTAATATCCGCCTGTAATGATCGCACGAGTATATCCTCCCACGGGCGAGGAGACGCCGTTACACCGGTAATGGCATTTACCTTTACGATGCGGCGCTCGCGGTGAAATTGTTTTGGAGATTGAAATCCCGCGCGCCGCGCTGGACCGCCGCCGCCGCTGCTGGTTTAATCCGACGGCGAACATCCGCAGCGACGTTATTAATTCAACGGTTATGATAGATCGCTTGACGTTCATTTGATCTTGAGATTTACGAGGGAGATTCCGCTACAAAAGGGACGTCTAGTACGAATCGTATTCACGAGGAACGAACTTGGGTATATCATTCTTGCCATTTAATATATTTTTCAATATTTTCAGACGATAAAATACAAAGAGGGGATTTACTCCTCCTTTTCTCTCTCTCTTTCTCTGAATGACAACTTTAATTGTAAAAAAGGTATGGTTATATCATAAATTATTATATCTGTCAACGGTTAACATTCGGATGCGTTCTCCTGCCTCGAATATCAACATAATGGAGAACAGTGATTTAATGCTCATAGCGAAATTGTTTTGGAGATTGAAATTCTCCACGTCAGAATCGTACTGATTCAACCTGACAGCAGATATCTTTACGGTGGTATTATTAATTTACGCGCGAACGTCCATCGCTCGAGCCTGACATCTCGAGACAACGGGGGGAGGGTGAGAAATTTTACGCGAGATCTACACGGTAGAATTTCTTTCTCTTCGCGACAGAAGAAACGTTCTTTATCACGATTGAGATGAACAGGATTATAAATGACGAGCCGTCCTGTCCATGCCAATTCCAAGTTGTCAATAGGGTATTTTCGCGTTCACCCTCCCGGACGAGACGAAATTCGTTAGTCGTGTCGCTGTCTCGAGAACTCCAGACTAAGACAAACACGATGAGAAATTCCGTGTGACCCCCCCCCCCGGCTCGTCCGTCAGTATCCGAAATCGCAATTTCCGTGGATCTGCACGAGTCTCTCATGCGAGCACACAATATATCGAGTTTCGTGGATGAAGGCTCTCGAAGGGCGCGAGCCCAGGTGCGCTGTTTCTCAAGTAGGGTGCACGGTCCGTCGTCCTCTCTTGCCCCACATTATTTGAAAAACACGCGCCAGCTGCCGCTATCCTCGGCATCTGAATAATTCGCGCGCGTCGCGCGTAATTATCGAAAGTGTGTAGCGGAGAGGTGTATGCCTCCGCAACGTCGGAAAAATTAACCAACGACGTTTACGACGTTACTAGAACCCGATAATTATGCGGAGTGGCTCGTAATTATTATTCGCCTCAAACTTGCGAATTGTTTTATTAATAACATAACACGGCAACACCGAGAAGATAAACAACGCCTTTTAATCGCTCGCAACTCCGCTCATGTAAAAGCGTTATCAAATTTACAGGCAAAATTAGATATTCCTTCCCTTCGAAATAATTGATTTTCCATAAAAATATAATTCGAATGTGAGGCAACGTTATTGAGAGTGGACGTATGGCCGAAATCTGTCTTCAAGGAGAGAAACGTACATCTTTGCTCTTCGAATCTCGTGATTCAATCTCGCAATTAAATCCAACAGGACGCGCTACGTAGTTATACCGCGGCATTAGCATACTGATCTTAATTAGCAATTAATCTGGTGGGATTCTGCGCGTCCACAATGGAGTGGTATCGAACGCGATCCAGGGGGATCAAGCGGGGTTAAGGCGATTGCTTCCTCCTCGGCGAGGACCAATCAAGCGGGCTGATGGGACTCGGGCGATAGAGGGATGTCCCATTTCAAACGAGAAGACGAAGCATCTCCCGCTTGGCGGCTGCAACACCGCGTCGAGAGCAGACGTTGGCGAATATCGAATATTCTGCGGGTGGGACAGAGAAGGGGGACCGATATAGCTCGCTGCTCCGCTGCAGCAACAAGCTCGATATCGCTCGCATACGGTGCGCGAGCACCGTTTGGCGTGTGCCCTATTACGCGAGCGGATGTACCAAAGCGTTGCCGAAACTCTCGTTCATCTCCACACCCGGGTGTCGCTATGCATATGTAGGCATACGTAACGCAGTTTAATATAAACGTACGGCGCGTGATGTGCGAGAAACCATACGCGGATTACGCGGAATGTGCCTCGTCGGCACCCTTCTTTCCTAAATATTCCACGAGGCTCTGTGGCGCAATCCTCCTGTTAGGAGAATCCATCTCTCGTTACGAACTTGATCGAGACACGTTGCACTGTAACTTTTGTTAGTTGAGAAGCGTTACGGTTTGAGATTTAATGAGACAACATCCTAGAGGTAGTTTAATTTTTTTTTTTTTTTTTATAAACGAAACTTTTAATCAAATACTTAATTTCAATATTAAGGGGCTAAACTGTAGCTACCACTTAGGTACGCGCATTCACTTTGAACGCTGTTATTTATTTTCACATTAATCTACTTAGGCATCTTACTTTTTTTAATAAAAGCACGTTATTTATCTATTTCTGTAAAGGAAAAAAAAGTTTATGAAAAATACTCATTTTTCGATTCACTGAGATCCCTGAAAATCTTGGAGATACACAAATGTGTGCCGTCGCCGACAATCGTCGTGCTAAGTTGATTATGTCATTCTTCGATCTCGATTTTTTGAGAAACTCGAGTCTCTCTTGCGGTCACGCAGCATACGTATATTGTGATACTGAAGTTAATCGTAAATATAAAACTCTCCATTTTCCTTGTATTATTTTCCTTATATTTCCCACGTTCAACGATTCCCACTGGAAATTTATCGAAACTGCCGGGAGCGCCGGGATAAATGGCGACATTTGGCTCGCATCGTTTGTCTCGGCGGCGGTGGCGCGCGGTGCCGGCCACGTGGGACCACGCGACGTACCCGTCGAAGGTGATTATAGTCTCATCGACGAACTGTCGTTCTGTTGCAGGCTCGAGCACACATAAAAACGACGCGACAGGAAATGGAAGACCGGCTCCCCTTTTGGCCGAGCCAAGATACGGCGCCGCGCCCCAGCCGTACGGTGAGTACCTGTCTGTCTATTTGTCCGTCTGTCCCGTCCGACCATCCCGTCTATTCCCCAGTACCTAATGGCCAAATTAAGCTCACCAGTTCGGAAAATAGATGGCCCGGGCGATCGCGCAGGTTTTTCGCGAACACGTGTAAAGAATGAGAGCGGATTAATGAAGGGGAGGGGCCGACGAAGCGCGGACCGCAACGACGTTTGGACGGACGTCGTTACCGAGAAAAAAAAAATATATCGAGCGCATTTGTTTGCGGCGTACGGAGAGGAAAATTTATCTCGGGAAACCTATCACTCTAATGCAGGAAAATACGCGTTGAAGTTAACGCAAAAATTATTTACGAAATTTCCACGTGCAAGATTTTAATTTCTTAAAGCGTGAAAAGATTTTGCTAGGGCGTTCCCTTCTTGTGCCAAACGCACGTGGAGCTTGTTAATCCAGCAAACATTTAAATATTAATGAGGGACCAAGTGCAAATATACCTATCACATTTTCTTTCAGAGGAATATTGCGATTTCACTCACAATTCAAATAGCATTCATAATGATAGCGTATGCAATGCAAATTCGGTGGCTTTAATTACGACGATGAATAGAATTGGCCGGAAAGAAAATTGAAGGAACAATCGTTCTTACGAGATGCACAAATCTCAATTAAAAAGCGGTAGATTTAGAAAATGTTTATTGCAAAATTACGCAACAGATTTTTACGCGAAGAAACTTTCGAAAAAAAAAACTTGTCAGAAACACAAAAATACCAAAAATAAAAATTAACTACCTGTATTCAAAATTAAATTTAAATTAAAAGTGAGATATGTTTAAAAATTGTTCCAATTTAAACATTGAAATTCGAGAATCTTACGTAAAATTTCAAGTTTAAAAATCAGACTCTACGAATTTTACAGAAACAAGTTATTTTATATCTTCGGCTATTTATAGTAGTTATATATGTATAGCAGCTGCATAAACTTGAGCAGCTTCAAGATCTCTTGCCCCCTTTAATATCATAAAAAGGAGCTCTCGTCTCAAACACGTGAGATAGATGGATTTAATAATGCAAAAGCGAAATTGTCACGTAAGCGACACGTGACGCTGTTGCATCGACCTGCATTCGAACTGTTGCAGCCGGCGGCGGTGGTGGTGACGACAGGCGGCACGGCGGACTGCAATCTTCCGTGCGCGACGTTCTAAACTGTTGAGCACCTAATATTGACCTCGGAAAAATAATTCCTCTCCGATACACAGCCCGGTACTAGTACGATCGTCGTAAGTCGTCGGTGACCGCGATTTCGTTGCGATTTTGACAGGAAATCGATGAGTCGTACGTAACGAGTAGCACGCCTGCAATCGAAACCGCTTCGTGCCCCTCGTTGCGCGATAGTTGTAATCCGATAGTGGAAAACATTATCGTAACTCACCGCCGCGTGGCAACACACTTTTCCCAATAGCCCTCCGACATTCTGAATCGACACCATTTGTCGCAACATTTAATACTTGGCTACACGCAGCCGACAAAGCGTTACGTTACCAATAGAGCCGTCGGCTCGAATTACTCCGGCTTGAATTGTTCGCTTTGATTCTCTCTCTGCTATACTCTTATCTATCTTCGTCATCCTTTATTCGCCATCCTTTTACATTTAACACACATTTTCTCTGCGAATTTATGAGGGAAAGAGAGAGAGAAGGAAGGAGAGAATATAGCTCTAAGAGCAGATTTTTACAAAAAATGTTTCTCTTTTTAACCCTTAAACACAGCATAAGGTCTGGAAGATCCTCCTGAAAAAAACTTTGCTTCTGTGCCATTTTATCCTGATTGAGCAATGAAGTTGGTCGATCGATAGGGGAGACTTGAAACTTTTTTCTACCTAGTCCGAACCCTTTATTCTCATTCCGTCTTCACACAGCAAGCGATCAAAATTTCAGAAGGATTTTCCAATGCTGTGTTTAAGAATTAAACCAGTGCTCGATTGCTTTCGTATAAAAATCAATTGTTTTAATAATCGATAATAAATGACACTAATCAGTATTTATAAATTAGAACAAAGTGTAACGAAAAGTATAGCGAAAGGAGCAAGTTTACTTACAATTAGTTTCTAACGATTCATAAATTACATCGATTGTAGGTGGAGTTAGCTCGAATCGAGCAACCGTGTGTCGTGTTCTCGCGTAGTATACGGTCGTACATGTTCCGAATACGAAACTCGTGAAACATCTTCGCGACGTGTCGATCTCGCCGAATGCGCGTGTCCGTCACGGTCGACGATGTGTAACCGTCAGCGAGGACGGTATTTCGCGCGCATTCATTTATCACGCACGTCCGCAACTGCAGTTCGGTGTCTGCATCTGCGGTTTCAGGCTCCACGCCGCAGGTCACCTTCCCGCCGGGCGCCGGTCACGATCGTTACGAGGAGAACTTCAACGGGCCGGCGACATACGCGGAACCGTACGTCGAGCGCTACGGCATCAAGAGCGATTTCAGCGGCCGCGAGCCGTTACATCCCACGCCACCTCGACCGGGTTACGTGCCTACCCTGGGCCAAACGCCACCCTCCAGCACGCAGGGCTCGGTCATGATGGTATACGGACTACAGCCGGACAAAGTCAATACTGACAAGCTCTTCAACCTGTTCTGCTTGTACGGCAACGTGACGAAGGTAGGTGGCGACGGCGGGTCCTCAGCCCCCTTGTTTTCTCCCCATTGCCCTCCCGCGCGAACACCTTTGTACGGCGCCCATAGCGCGTGTTTAGAACGTTAAATGGAACGAGCTCTGGTGGGACCGAACAAAAGGGTCGCATGACTTAATTATCGCCACGGTACCTCGCGTTAACGTGCTAGGGCCATTGGACGTCCTCACACAACATGTACATGTGCGTTTAACGAGGACCGAGCAGATTCCGGTTTCCCTGTACATTTATGCATTTAACATGGATTAGCGAGAGCGCATGTATTTATATTTAACAAGAGCTAAATTCCACGCACCGCTGCACGAGTCATAAATGGTCTCTTCATTAAACACGCGGTTTTCGATTAAACGCGATTTAAACGTTCAAGAATATATGCTCTCGCTAAATTATTAATGAAGCTATGAAGCAGTTTATCAAAATTGCACAGAAACATCCAATTTTTTCAAGACTTTTTGTCACATTTCGTACAATCGAATGTAAATTACTATTAACAAAGGGGTCGATCGCGCTTATCAATTTGCACATTTCACGAGCGTCTTTCATTATTCAAAAGACAAGGGCAAATCTCAAAGCTCTTGGTTTCTTCGTTGCAGGTTAAATTCTTGAAAACAAAGGAAGGCTGCGCAATGATACAGATGGGAGACAGCATAGCCGTGGAACGATGTCTGCAGAATCTGAACAACGTCACGATCGGAACGGACGGCAGACTGCAGCTCGGCTTCTCGAAGCAGGCCTTCCTTTCGGACGTAACCAACCCTTACATTCTACCAGACAAGACAGCGAGCTTCAAGGACTTCACGGGAAGTAAGAATAACAGGTGAGTCCAGCTGTCGCGTGCGTGTCAATTTCCCGCGTTTTATCCTCCAGTCGTTTTTTTCCCCTCAACTCCCTTCGCACCCCCACGTTGAAGACCATTTGTCACCGCTTGATCTTTCTCCCATTTTCCATCGTAATATTTTCTTGTCCTATATATATTATATATATATTTGTGTGTGTATGTGTGTGTGTGTGTGTATATGTATGTAGGAGATGCGAGGAGAATACGTATAAATTTTCTGTGGCGGAGGTTCACCTCCGAGTTTCCCCGGCAACTGTTTCTTTCCTCGCCATTTAATCGCGTGTGACAAATTTGCGCGGCGTGAAACGATCCGTCGCATCTTCGTGTTAAACGCCTCGCCATTAGATCTTACTACGAATCGGGAGAAATAATTTTGTTACGCGAGCGGTAATTTATGAAACTTGACAATAAGTAGTAAATAGGAACGGATAAAATTATACGTCACATACATCTAAAAAGTTCTTTTGATTTCCCCTAAAAGTTAATTTAAAAATCCGCATGTACGAAATGCGTGGTTTCGAAGGTGTGACCTGTCAACTTACAAATTCATTGCTCTCGCGGTATTGCAATGCAATCTTTGCGTTGCAATAAAATTTTACATACCATTTTGAGTACTAAAATATAAAAAATTCAATTTTTTGTCATTATTTCTTAACTGCATTTCTATTAGAGCACATATTTCTACTTTTTAATATAATTTTTAACTTCTGTTAGAAAATCGCTGGTAAATTTTGTATTTTTAAATGCAATATACAACAGTTTGTTTTTGATTTTTTTTTTTCGTTATTTTGATAAGTGTGATATGTCCTTAAAGCTTCCCTCCTGTCTCGTTACGTATTACAGGCGATAATAATGAAATGTATCGAAATACCTTTTTCGCTCCCTTGCAAGATTAGATTCCTGTCAGATATATTGATGGGCTTGTAATAAATTGTCGTGCCTACCCTTCGCACCGAAGATCGTCGATCTTAGGATGTACGAGTGTTTCGATAATGCGGTTTCTCCCCTACTCGACCTATTCCCATCATCGTCTCTCACGCGGATCTTAAGGGTAGACCAATAACAGCACGGGATGCGGGACGCGTACAGTGCGACCTGGCAAATTGCGACTCGCACTCCGCGAGATTAAACTCGGGAGACTAATTAAATGCGGACACGAGCGCGATTTAAATCTCTCTCCGCTTACGGGTATACGCTGGAAATCTCCAGTGGTCCCCTCCCAGTTCGAGTTGGCGCGGCCTTGTCCCCGGTCACGCTCCGGGACGCGGACGCGCTCGAGCGGAAGAATCAAATCTAAAGGTTGAATAGGGGCTAACGACACCGCCGCGATTTCGTGTCTGGGCCGGGCCGTGCTCGCCGCTGGCCGCTGACCGCTCGAGAGGGCGTGCCTGATGATATCCGGCTCGCCGATTAAGTTCCAGCTCCTCCGATTGTTCGCTGGCACGAATTGCGAGAAGTGCGCGAAAACGTCTCTCCTGAAGTTTTCATTCGTGCGTAAAAATCGCGTGGTCAGGAAAGGGAAATTTGTTTTTTGTTTTTTTTTTCTTTTTTTGTGTGTGCGTTTTTTTTATACGTGAGAAAAACGCCGAGTAAGTACAGAACTAAAAGTGATAAAACAAAACCGAATTAATTAACAGCTTTCATGAAAGAATGCTCTCCCTTACTCGATATCCATTGTACAGGAATAATCGTTGCTCGACAATGGAGCGGCGCAGCGAACGCGTTAGTGCAGGCGATTTATTTAAATTAAGATTTTCAAAGTTTCCGTGTACTCTCCCACTCCTCGCGCGTTCCCTTCTAAAATTCTCCCCTTTTCGACTTATCGTTAAGTCTCGGCGTCTCATTCATTTAACGCGATTCTGAAAGAGCCAATTTAAATTTCGCTCAAGCAGGTCCCGCGGCAGAGTAATTCATTAAAACGAATAATTTAACAAAGTAAAGAAACGCACACCGTCGCGTACGATACGTGTTTTCAAAGGGTGCGGAGGAGCGGGATAAAAAGCACTCTCCCGACGAAACGGGCGTTTTGCCTCGACGAAAAACTTAATCGCCCGCAGGGTCCCCCGCCCCGAGCGCGTGAGCTCTGATTGCGAGAAGTCAATCACAAGAAGTTTCCAAAAGCTCGCGAAAGACAAACTACGCGCCAGAAACGTCTCCTCCGAGGACGTTTTTCCTCCTCCGCGCGGAAATCCGCTTTCGCTCGCGTAATTGAGGGACTAGGATATAAGCTGACATTTTTGTTGGGAATAGAAGACGCCGGTATTGCGTGGAACGTGAAAGGGAGCAATTCCATGCCGGAGACAAGCATATTCCCCCTGAGGCTTCATCAAAGCTGTCCGCGAAGGGGGAAATAAAGTGCAATATTACGATAATCTTTAATTTTCCTCCGATATCGCCCCTTTGTACTTCGAGATGATGAAACCATTCCCATTCTCGAAACATATTCGCCGATCAATGCGTGTACCGATATGCATGTATTTTGAATTTGTTGAAAGACCATATGTAAGCAATTGTTGTAAAAGTTGAACGAAAATATTAAACGGCACTTTCGACTTTCTTTTTTAAAAGCGAGTCGTATGACTGACATATTGACTGCGATGTGTTTCTTCTCTTATTTCGTTTTTCTTATATATATATTTTAAAGCGACGCGACTCTAGGTTTAAAAATATCCTAAGCGAGAAAACTTTCGTGACTCCCCGACATACAAAGCGCGAGACGCGATTAAGACCAGATGAATGCAGATTATGTTATGGGCGAACGTTAAGAGAGATAAGCGGCGCTTTCTTCTCCACCAAAGTTTGCAACACCCGGTTTTCCATGTATCGTTGCAGATTCCTGAACCCCGCGATGGCCAATAAGAACAGGATACAACCACCGTCGAAGATAGTCCACTTCTTCAACACCCCGCCAGATCTGACCGAGGAGACGGTGAATCGCGTGTTCGTGGAGCGCGGCATCGAGGCACCGACGACGATCAAGCTGTTCCCTCTCAAGTCCGAACGATCGTCCTCTGGCCTGATCGAATTCAGCAGCGTCGGTATCGCGGTGGCCGCTATCATGGAGTGCAATCACACGGCGCTCGAGAACAGCAGTAAGTATCGACGTACGATCGCGCGCGATCGTAAATCGCGGTTTTCTCTCGCGCCAAGTTTCCCCGGCGGAGATAGCGGTCGTGAGGATTTTACGCGATGATGATATTCCGCGGTTGGTCGACGCGAGACTTTATCGCTTATTCGTCCGACTTGGATTCGTATTTCACTTCCCTTGTCCAGGTTTACGATTCTCTTCGTGCCGTAAGGAAGTCCACTTAGTATCCGTTTACACTTCTTTCGCAGGATTTTTTACGCGATCATTTTTATATCGAAAAGTAAAATTGAGGGAACGGACTATCGTGTCGGTCATAAAAGTTGTGGAGATGCTGGAAACGAATTGGATACGGCACCGATTTTGAGCAAATTTGTCATATATATTCGTGTATGTATCAGCTTATTGGGTTTTTTTTTTTTTTACATTTTTATTCACAATCTTCAACTTTTCAATCAAGTTCTCGATAATCAAAGCATACACGTGTTGAGAGTTAGGATCGACGTAACATCGTAGTAACGATTAGGACGATAGCGTAGGGAAGTGATCTAAAGAGCCAGTTTTCCGAGGCGATTCGACTAGACAGCGAAAGATGTGAAACTCTAGGAAGTTGAAAGTGAGAAACGGCACGTTTGACACGGACGACAGTCCCCTCGCTAAGCGAGTTTGGCGGCGAAATATTACAAGGCGGTCCCCTCGCCGCGCTTGTCTGTTACAGACGGCAAGTTCCCCTACATCATGAAGCTCTGTTTCTCGTCGTCGCGCACCATACCCACGAGCTTCCCGCCCAGCAGCGGCAGCGGGTCGAGCAATTCCGCTGGTAATGGCCACGTCAAAATGCAGCAGGACTCGGAATAGAACGGCGAGGTCCAGGGCCAGCAGCGTCAGCGTCAGCGCCAGCGCCCCTCACTCGCCGCCCTGCACCCGTTGTGTGCCCCCGCGACGGCGGGCACGGCCCTGCACCCCGCAGCCGCAGCGATAACGCTGTCCCCAGTCCTACCGCCGCCGCCACCAGTACCGCCACCCCTGCCGCCACCCACTTGTCTCCTGATAGCCACCCCGACCCTCTATCCGACCGTGCCACCACCGCCCCCGCCCCCGTTGCCAACCTTCTGGCCCTACTGATATGGCGGGCCCGTCACGACACGTCGGATGGGTGAGACGAACGCACGCGAGATCCGAGGCCGAGGATGGACTCTCCGTGGACGAGAAAAATGCTACCCGGGACAGGTAGTAGCCGCAGTGAAGGAGAAACGTTACGACCGTGTCGCGACCGTGTTTATTTTCGATCGAACGCGACAGACAGACAGAGAGACGACCGGTCGGTTTTCCGCAACTGTCCGTCGAGGTCTCGCCGGGTTCGCGAAAGGGTCGCGTGTATTCTTGGACGCGTCTCTCTCTCTCTCGGAGTCATCTTCATCCAACCCGTCGCGGTCGAAGGCTTGGAAGTTTTCGACGGTACGGGTGTGTAACTCGACGCCTAATAGTACCGTGTTCCGCTAGAGACACGTTGTCAACGCGGATCGGACACGGAACTCTGCGCGTACGACGAGAGGTGGGATATAAGTGCAACGACACGTCGCCGTCGCCGTCGCCGTCGCCGTCGCCGTCGTTGGAGGGAACGTCGTCGCGGCAAAGTAGCGTCGGCGTGTGCTGTTCGAGTCACACAGGGAATCCTTCGCGGCCGGCTGGTCACGATTTTCGCGGTGTCTCGCGCGGGGTAAGGCGAGACGTACGACACGCCGCGTTCCAATTTTGGAGACCTCTGTAAATAGCTCGGAGACCAGCGGCCTCCGCTACGCGCATACATATCAAAGGGCTTGGAAGTAAATCGGTACGTTTCGCGAGGAACCATGCACGCGATTTTCGTAAAAAATTTGTCGTTCGACGAATCGGCGCGTCAGTGTGGTTAAAGAATTTTTTTGAAAAAAAAAAAAAAATTGAGGACCGTCCCGAGGAAGGTTGTGTGTCTGTGAATCGCCTCACGAGAGAGAAACGGTTTGGATGAAAACGGTCTAAAGGGAATAGAAACTTGTTGGTCGAGAGAAAACGATACCACTCCATTAGTTAAGGGGAGAGAGATTGAAGGAGAGATGGAAGGCTCGAGGATATTGAAGCTGTCTCGGGGAAAGAGGCAATGCCTTCGCGGGAAGTTTAGCTCCTTCGGAAGAGAAATCGTTCGGAGAAGTTTGAAGACATCTCCCGGAAGAGAGTTAAAAATACGATCTATCGGAAGAGGAATGGTCGAGAGATGATAGAGCCTTCGCGGAATGAAAGAGGAATCTGTTTTCTGATGGCCGTCAGAAAGGTACCATGCACCAGTAGATCTCTTTGGTGATAGTGAAATCGAGGACGGTCCGACTTGTTTGGTGCGGGTAGAATCGCCCGAGGAGGATCGAACCTCTCAGAAGAAGGGGCAGCTGAGAAGATCGAGGAAATCCTCTCGGAAGAGCGCGATTCGAGAAAACTGGAAGCCGTGCCGAGTGCGAAAAGTGCGGAATCCCTCGTGATTACTCGCGAAGCAGACAGGTGGGCGCTGCTTCCGCGAAGTCCGGACATATATATGGCGTCGCGACCGCGAGACGAGACGCTATCTCGTTCGTTCGCTCGCGTCTCACGCGTCGACTCACCCAAAACTCACGGCGTCGTTCGCGCGCGCGCCCGCGCGCCCGCGCCAACGATGCCACGACATTTGTTCTGAAGCCGAGCCACGCGCTCCTCGACGACCATACTCTGTGGGATCCAATAAACGAAGAACCGGAGATTTCTCAGCGACCACTTATTAAAAAAATGGGAATAGAATTTTAGGGGTGCTCAGAGGAATGATCTGAATCAATCGTGATCCAAATACTGAGCGGCCTGCGAGAACGCAGCCAACTCCGCTTTGAGTGTCACACTGATAACGCGCTGCTCCATCGTCGTGATGAGCTCGGCCCGCGGCGAGCATCGCGCGGCAATGTTCTCCTCACCTACTGTTTATCTGTATATCCGTTTTTTAATCTTTATATTTTAACACTCATCCGGATAACCTGATTTTATAATGCAAATAACTATTTTCTATCAAAACTCTTTGACAAACGTAGCGATATTTCAAATGACCAAAAGGTTGCTGCAACAACATTGTAATTCACATAGAGCAACTTTTGCACGCAGTTCTTCTCTACGGTTTACAAACTTATTCCTTAAACTATTATCGCTAAGGAAGACGAGGATTTTTAATTGGGGCCATAATCGAATTTATAAACAAATTTAAGCTAAGATTTACATTGCTTTTGCTTTTGTGGTTTACATGTTATTGCACCAGGCGGTTGTTTAAATCATCAAATCTAATCGGAAATATTATTTTGATTATAATGTAAACGTAACTTGCTGCGATTCAAAATAAGAAAATCAGAAGGAAAACGAATAATTTATCAATTATATTTATCAATAATTGTTACGTAAAATAATATCTATTTAATAAGTGCATTCTTATATTCTTTTGACTTAATTTAAACTTTGTTGCGTTATAGCTTTAGATCTTTATAATTTGACATAAGAAAAAATAAAGCATCGCCATTTTTTTAAACGACACTTTTAATTGAGAAAACGAGCCAATGATTTTCTTCGCAGAAAAAAAAACAAGTTTTATTCGTAAGAATGAAATTCTGTCGATTCCGGTTACCCGGATAAGAGTTAATCCCTAAGAGCGAACGTGATTGTTCATCAGTGATTTTTTACGCCGGGCGGCAACGCGAAAGTCTCTGGACTGCCTCCTTGGTTAGGTCGCGCGGAGCTTCTCGCGGGTCCTAAACGTTGCTCCATAACGTTAACAATAAAGTCGTCTAGACTGCTACCAATTAAGAGGATTAAATCCACTATCCTCAATCACACCTCCGCTTCTCCAATCGAATCCAAACGAAGGAATCCCCGGCTCACCCCCCTTCCCTCCATCCTTCACTTGAAGCTGTAGTGTTCAGGTTGCGACGAGACGACACGTATCGGTGCTCGCACGCTCGAATGAGCGTGCCGCGTGGCACTTGTACACTTTTGATCAGATCGCGGATGCGAATTGAGAATTTTATATTATCGAAGCAAAAAAAAAAGAATAAAAAAACACGTACACACGATAATAAAAGAGAACAATGAAGTCGACGACACAACACACAATATATTAGTGTCCCTCGGTAATATTTTGTCGGGCCGAGGGGCGTTTTTATAAGAATGGTTTTAGATCTCCGAACAAATTTTGCGAAGCGAACCAAACGACTACTACTAAACTAAAATAAATAAATAGACTCTTTGACTTCTCGGCCATACGTAACGTAAGATAATAAGGGCCGAAACGCGCGCGCCCTTGAGAGATGCGTGAATATCAACCCGCCGTTTTGTCCATTGTCCGTGAGAGAGAGAGAGAGAGAGAGAGAGAGAGAGAAAGAGCGAGAGGGAGCGAAAGAGTGGGAGAGATAGAGAAAGAAAGAGAGACCTAATGCAAATGAGATATAATTTAAATAAGGATATAAAGTTTATATTCGAGGCAATATTTGTTACAATACGACATTAGGGAATAAGTTGTGTGTACCGTTAAAAAAAAAAAAAAAAAACAGGGGCTTCGGCCGTGCAAATGCGCGCGGGGACGATCCTCCGCGATGATTTTCGCTGACGGCGAAGAGGACACTGAAACTGTTGTCGATCATACAAGAGACGACGTATCGACGCGGGGAGAAACGCGTGAATGCGAGAGCAAAAGGAATAAAGAGAACAAACAAGAGGTACTAAGCTAAAGCGACGCGCGTCAGTTCACCGCGCGTCGCGTCCGTCGTTTCGTTATCACTTGGACTCACAGTTGCGTTCGCGTTTCAACGATATATATATATATATATATATATATATATATATATATATATATATATATATATACATACACATACATATATATATATTATTTTATCACGGGGATCCCCGGAGATAATACCTATTCCTTTCCGGGGTAAAGCGAAAAGTTGTTTTACATCACATTCTTCTATTTTTATTATTAATATTATTCTGTAATTATGTGTAAAATTTAAGTCGCCCGTAGAAAGTACACATCACGTTTTATCCGAGAAGCCCTTCTCTCGAAGTTTTGATTTAGTAAAACAGGACCTAAGGCGTTAGTCTCTAAGCAGTTTAGGACGTGTAACCATATCACATACAATTTTGTAGATAAATATATAAAATACATATACATATATATATTTATGTGATGCGGAGCATGGCGTTTAAATCAAGAGTGTATGTCGCTGCGTGCTCGATACTCACTCGATGGATGAATATTCGAGATGAGATATCATCCTGTCATGTAATTTCTCAAAATCGCTTTTGCGAGTAAGAAATTCATTCTATTCTAATTTCAGACATTTTGAGCAATGTAAATTTCCTTCGAGTTTTATTTCTTAAAAGAATTTTGTCTTACTCACATTACTCGGAAAAAATTAAGCAATTATTTTTATTCATTCATTACTATTCGCGCGAACAAGCCATGCTTTTCTCTTATTTCATGCAATATTCAAAAATTTTTCGTGTAATTTTCATTAATAGACGTTTCATTACTTTTACTTGCTTTTTTTGACATTTGACATGGATTTATTTTTTTAAAAAAATACAATAAATTGGTAGAAAAAGAAGAAAGAAAAAGAGATTACAAGAGCAATCAGATTTTTTTCCAATAGATTAAATAGATTTGTTTCCACAGAAAGTTCGCTCTGTTTTTTTTTTATACGAGAAAGAGAAAGAAACGCATTTTCGATTTCGAGGAATTACGTAGCAGCTGTGTATCATTTTCTGCGGCATCTCGACGGAGCGACATTCTCTTACGATGAGAATCCCGTTGCAAGTTTAACGGGTGCGTCGTAAGAGAAGATCGCGCGCTAAATCGAGGGATCGAGCACGCATAATCAGACTGTCGCTTATTTTCTGACACTTTACCCGCGCGCTAAAACTCCGGTAAAGTAAGAAACGTACGTAGAACGTATTTACAACGAACGCTCGCTTAACACGCTCGTCCCGGTCGCCGCATTTTCGATCCGGCGCGAAAACGCGCAAACGGGATTTGGAGTCCCCCCCTCTCCTCCCGTCCTCCCCCCACGTTCGACGACCTTTATATTTAACCCTTTTCCACGTGTGTGCCAAAGGTAATTAGAACATTAAAATAAAAAGGAAAAAAAAAGAAAAATCGAGAACCGAATTCTAGACGTTGTAGATGAGGCTGATGTCCGCGTCAAACGCGGACTGTAAAATTAGTCCGGAAAAGAAGATGAAAGCGAGGATATTTAGGCAGTTTCTTAGTCCGCGGAAAATTCCCTAAAAATAGCCGCTTGATGCGATAGAGATTGATTGGCCGGGTGGAAGGGGGTTAAATCTAAACAGATACATAACACATAAAAGTAAACGAATATATTATATATACATATATCATTTCGAGTACTGTGCATCAGAAGATGACGAGCCTCGCGTGAAAAGGGGGGGGGGTGGGGGCGAGAAGCTCACGGCTTGCATATCAACCCTCGACCGGAGCACCTACGACGGTGTAAGAGAACTGACGCCGCAGAATCCCCAGGAGATCGTATCGATCGTATCGTAATTGCGCGCCGTATCGAAGGAGTTACGATCGGGGAAACGACGACAGATGTGCCCGTGAACGGCGACACCATGAAGATATTTGGTCGTTCTGTAACGTGTTACTCCCCCGAACTTGCATTTTCGCGTAGTCACCATCGAGAAATTTAATCTTGCTGATGAAACAGGATGTAAATTTGTTTATAACGTTTACTTTAAAAAGGAAAAGAAAAAAAAGCATTGTTCTAGGGACACATCTGATTGTTCGGAGCGAGAAACAAGGTCACAAGAAATTACAGTCGAGGGCGTAACGTTCTAGATGTAATCCTCGGGAGCCTGCCGCTGCAGTTGAAAGGGGTTGAAAGGGGGAAAGGAGTGGCACGTAGATAGACATAGAAAAGACACACGTTTACGATGTAAGATTAATCGCGCGTCACTTTTTAGGGGACGAATAGATGTACATAGCTTACTCTTTTTTTTTTTTGGTACGAAAAGGACCCCCTACAAGTAAGTTCGCGATACTCTCTCTCTCGCGCTAAGTGTCACGCTTATATAGTGGATCTAATTAAATTTAACACATCGGTGGACGAGAAACGTAATCGACGCGTTAATAATCGCGGAGTAAATAAATATACATCGCGTAATACAATAGTCCGGGACGATCTCGCGGACACATCTTCTGGTGAACAGGTTCTAAACGTGTACAAAATCAAATTGTAATTTGGTAGCTCGTAGTAATCCTGTAAAACGGTACAGTATTCCAGGTAGAAAGGTATACATAGCACTGTGTATGTAAGCACGACTACATGTTACTTCACACAGATACACGTGCGTACACGCATACATACATACATGCATATAGACACCGTAACACCGAACTCGAGGTTGTAAAGATGAGCCATCTGTGTCGATAATTAATTGTAACTTTGAGAGCAACCTATGGATAATAACTGGTTCTAGATCTTACTAATACATATCCCATCTATATGTATATATTTGCAATCGCATGAAAAATTAATTGATTAATTATTGATAATGTAATTATCATTATCCTTATTATTAGTGTTATGATTATTTATGGCCCGCGGCCGCGTTGCGAAAGCCTGAGGGCTGAATAAGTATGTTAAATGGACGTTGCGTTTAAGGCGTTAGGTTAATGCTCGTTAGTTAGATATTTAGGTAGTTAATGCAGCGTAGGTACATATCGTTAATATTGTTATTAATTAATGGTATTGCGAAAGGATATTAATACCGATGCGCTTTGATTTCTTTTGTACGCGAAGAAAGAGTTCCGTAAGTTAGTTTCTCCGATCGATCGATTCTTTTCTCTCGTTATAAAGCAATCGAATTTATTTTACTCATGAATTTTCCAACTTTGTAAATTTATCGATTGAAACAAAGAGAAATCTCATTTTCTCTCTTGACACTTTAAATAATTATAATCTGCAAAATTGGCAACGTATGTCTGACGGATCTCTGAAAAAAATAAATGGCAAAAAGATTCGTATTGATCCTATGTGATTAATTTAAGTCGGAACGGAATAGACGGAACAAAAATGCAATTAATAGAACAGAATTTTTAAGTTGCATTCTTTCTGACGTGATTAATTTGCATCGAAGCAATTCATCGAATCATATAATATCATTATCTTTTAAAATATAAATCTATCTCGTAGAAACAGTGCGCTTGCAAAATTATCTGTTCTACAACAGTCTTCTAATAGACCTAATTTATTTTAATTGTTTGATACAATCTTAAATTATATATAAATATTGTATTCAAGTTACGTAAATTTTATTTCTATTAACGCAGCTCTACGAATTGTGCAATTTCCGTTTCAAATCGGATCCTCTCGGGCGCGCGATAGATCGTACAAAACAAGTCAAAGCGCAGTGTAGCCTTTCTAGCGATCCCCAACGAACCCAAGTATTACCGGTGACATATACCTGCTCCTACATATCAGGTTCTAGACATCCCCGAGCACTACCATGCGCCATATCAATGTTTCTAAGTGTCCTCCCCTTCGGTGTGTCCCCTTCCACGTCTCCCTTCTCGCCTTTCTCGACGTCCCGAATGAAAATTAGAGGCACGCCGATTATCGATCACTTTGTCCCTTACTCCCCGCTCCACCCTTCCCCTCGCGCCCACCATCCTACACCCGTTTTATCCATTCTCGTCCAACTTTCCCACCTCGTTATTGTACATCGGAGCCGGAACGGTCTCTAAGCTCTGTCTTCCCATCGCTGCGTGAAAAAAAGACAAATTAGATGTAATAAGATTTGTTGACTGTGTGTACACGTATACACATTATTATAACGCATCGATCATGTGCATCACCAGCATACACATCCACCCACTCGCACACGACACCAGTTTATACCACGACGCGACGGGGAACACGAGACCCGCAGCCGCTGCGTCAGGATAGTCCAACGCTGGATCGCCAATGCCGCGGGATCGCAATTCACGATCGTTAGATCGATCGCGCGATAATGATTGTTGATAAATTGTTTGTCGATGAGCGTTCAGCGAACGACGCTTTTTTTTTTATCACGTAACAAAATCTTCATTTTCATACTGTTGCAAAGCCAAAATTGTTTGCTTGATCCTCGACATTTTACTCGAGTTTACTTTCTTAGATCACGTCGCGAAAGATAGTCGATGTTTTATTTGAAAGAGTATATCTCCTCCTGCATCGCGACGCTCGAGATGCGAGCTTGTAGCGATATTTCATGAAACAATGGGTTTCATTTTTCGTCAAATTTTTTTTTTTTTAACGCGATGAGCTTTTAAAATTTTGACGCGTTTTACTTGAGCGAAAAATGATCGAGTGATTTATCGCTAGACAAGGCGGATTTTAATTTGCGATCGTGAATTGAAGATTAATATTGCGTCACATGTAGTATCAGTTTTATAACGCGTCGAATTATTCGACACCGTTCACGTTGATCGAATTTAACTCGCACAGGAGATCAAGGCACGCTACCGTGATTACCAATTGAATTTTAAATCTCGCAGCTAACTCCTTTACTCATTCGCCCCGCCGCCGATTGACACGAGTCGCGGTGTGTCATTGCATCCGGGGACGCCAGAGAAATTGGTACGGATGCGAGAGACACTTAGATCAAACAAGTTAGCAAACTCCTGTTCCGGAAAGCTTGCATTTAATTAATTTAATTAAGTCCGACACGGAAAGGCGATCGTGAGAAGCAGCGGAGGTTCCGCCGAGCTGGGTGGAAATTCGCGACGCGTCGGTCCTCTCGGAGCCAGATTCGATTTGGTTGCTCATACAAGGAACATGCCCGATCGTCACACGGCGTTCAATGTATGGACCATAATTTCGAGCCTGGCCGTGTCAATCAAGCATTGACCGTCCATAATAGCCTGTCGTGCCGCAGCGCGCCGTAGATATCGTAAGCCACGTCGTGGAAAACGATCTATTCACACCAAAAGACACGTACACGCACGCGCTCGACGGTGAGAGGTACAATGACGTGCAATAATGGTGCCCGATGGACGTGCTCTTATCACGTATTTAAATTTCTTTCACTTTCCAAAAGGTTGGTCTCGCAATATAAAAAGGTATTGTGAGAACTACATTTGAATTTTCAACTTCAAAAGATCTCTTCTACCGATTGCTGTGTACATACGCGTTCGGGAATTTTCGAGTGAAAGATGTGGTTTGAGTCCCCTGTATATCAACATCACTTTACAAAAAAAAATAAAATAAAAAAGAATTAAGAATTTTTAAAAAAATTACAAGACATTCTGGATGACTTGACTTTGAAAGCAATGCGCATATATTTTTCATTGGAAATATTTTTATTTTTAAGGGAAAAAGAATCTGTTAACACGAAAAACGTGTATTGCTGTATATTTTCCGACCGAATCGTGATTGATTTAAATTTTTATCTGATATATCGAGTATCGAAAAAAGGCGAGATAAAAGGAAGGAAATTCGAAAACGTGGGAGAGCATGACGCATCAGGCAGCATCTCGGCACAGGCTTGTACGCAGATCGACGAGAGACACGTACACTCACACACGGACACGCGCCAATAATGTGGTTGCTCCTAAAAACGAAAACAAAAAAAATAACGATGTAATGTGTATATTAATACTTGTATGTCGTACGCTCTAATGTTGTTTGAAGAGTTATTTGCGAGTCAATTATCTGTGCCTAGCAGCCCTGTGCACCCTATCAAATGTACCACCGTTCAGATGAAAAAGAAATACCGAAACGAAAGAGAAAACGAAAGTGAACGAAAGAGGGAGAATGAAAAGCAAAGACGAATTCAGGCAACACGGAAAGAGGAAGGATAATAAGAACAAAACAAAATTACAGAAAAGAGATGTGTATAGTATCGAGCAGAACACGACACGACACGTGTGTTTCTCACAAATTGCACCCTGTATACATAGTTCGCACAATGATCTGTTCCTATTTTGGAATCAGTTTTTTCGAATTTGCCAAGAATGTATATCTACAGATTCTATATGAGAATATATATAGAAAAAAAAAAACTGGACATGAAATATAAAGTATTGAAATCTAGTTCTGGAATTGTTAACCCTTTCGACCAAAGCGTGATTTTCCGGGGGTGGGCCGAAATGCGCGTCGACTCTGTCGCACCCCCGGAAATCGATCCCCCTTCGAACCAGGCAGCCTAATAGAAGCTTTTGTTCTTTCACGCGATCAGATAGCGTGGATGTACGATATCTGCTCATGTTTTGTGCATCGAGAAATAGAAATAGCTCCATTAGAGAGAAGGTTACTTTTGTGGGAGAGAGAGAGGGAGAGAATGAGAGCGGAAACGCGTACGTGAAATACGCACGTGAGGGTGACAAACGTTTGGCTAAAAGATCCGATAGAGGCACGAATCGGGTTGAAATTAATCATTATCTTTATATTTGAAACTATAAACGTATGCACACATACATCACACGTGCGTTATTATATTTTTCATTACTTTTAATTAATATGACATTTTTCTTTTTCAAAATAATTGAAACTAGACGTTTATTTTGAGAAGTTTACAAAATATTGAACTCAATTTAAGTTCTATTATTAAAGTTCGAAAGGTTGGTAAATTATTTTATTAATTTTTAATAAGAATTACTGTCCCACCAAGTCGAACATTTGATAGCTTCGATTCAGTTTTAATTTTAATCCGATTTTTACCCTCTGCACGCGCCGTTTTACGAGAGAGCATCTCACCTTCACGTGACGAATCTCGAGAAAGTGAATAGAAAAAAAATGGCCGAACGGAATTAATATTTAAAAAAAAGTATAGGCGGCAAAGAGGTATGTTAACGCGGAAAAAAAACCACGCGCTTTCTCTCTGGCGCTCGCTGCCGGCGGGAAGCGATAAGAAAAAGAATTTAAGAGAGGGAAAGACCGAAACGACATTCAAAATCGCATGTACACGAGCTTTGCGACTCTGAACTCTGCTCGCAACAGAAATTATAGATATAGATATATACACATATTATACCGTCACACACTGAACACAACAGCACAGCCACAACCACCACCACCACCACCACTACGACTACCACTACCACTACCACTACCACTACCACTACCACACCCACGCACATCCATATATAAATATATATATTTATACATATACATCTATATATTATATAAACTTATATTACATCTCTACGAATACGAGAGGGTACTCTTCTCACTCACTCTTATGTAACTATCACACCGGTGTACACGCTGTAGGAGTATATGTGGGACGCCTGTATGTGTGTCTAGAACTATCATCTGCTTCACAAATTCTCTGTTCGCGAGGAACACACACTTGACGATCACGCCGCTTCTCGTCGTATCGCGGATTTACGTCATCGCCCGTGTAATTATCGCGTCCGTTTGTCCCATTGACGAGCCGATGCGCTTTCATCCTCTGATAATGCACTTGTGCGAATTTCAGAACAATAATTTGCAAACTTGTCGAGCCACGGCGTAATTGTTTGACGACAAAGCTGTTTGCCAGTTTGTTTCGATACAATTCAGCATGATAATTAAGACCTTTAGTGTTAAACTTTGCATTAAACAGCGCTAAATATGCATGAAGAACACGCATTAAAGTCTCTAGAAGCACTTAAGATCTCGGCGCACTTAGCGGGATTCATCCAGGTTTTTATTAATTTAAACTTTTATTAGATCGACGTGATTTGCAATAAGCGCAGCGCAGGATGAAAAGCGAATTTTCCTCAGGCAGTTTCTGAAACGTTGCACGGGAATCGCAACGGAGATGCATTTTCGAGCGGTCGATAGAGGCGAAGCAGCGAGCGTGAATCGGTAACATTAATCCCAGAAGTATCGAGCTTTCTTTACGGACATTGCGCTACTAGATTCTTTTTGTTTTCTTTTATCTTTCGATAGTGATTGCTGTGATGAGATATTTCCCTTCTGGAAACCTCGAGGTTTGCGGTCTGCACGTGTTTGCATCTGTAAGAATTAATATCGAAGCATTTCGAGCAGTAACGACGTCGGAAGCTGCGACGAAACTTTCCTCGCGGTTCTCGCACGAACTTGCTACTTCTGGGATTGAAGGCGACAAATTTACAGGGGATAGGTCACGGTTAGGGGAAAGAAATATAAGAGGGAGGAAAGAGTAATAAAGATGATAAAAAGAAACGATATACACACTCATCGAGCGCCGCTAGTAAAAGACATGGTAGGCTATTATTATCGCTAAATAGTCGCTAGCCGATATAGTGATGTAGTTTATTCTTTAGAGTTATTTTAAGTTCTTAATTATATATACGAGAGGAAAGGGAAGAAGTGGTTATACTATAAACCGACTACTATCGTATCACATTACACACTGTAACACGTCGATTATAATGACAAGAATATTTACCTGTGCATATTGACATATTATGGAGTCACATCATTAAAACATATACTACTCAATATATATATATATATATCCAGCGTCAGCGACTCGATTCATTGACACCCACACCATATACCATGGCATAATTTCGATAACTCGGAAACAGAACAATCAATCTTAAAAGCTTTTTTTGTATTCTTTCTGATCTTTATATTTTTATATTTTGTTATGTTGCAACTACACTACATAAATAGTTACCGGAAGGTAATTTTGATGCAGACAAATGATAGATTTTAATAACAGATTACGAGGAACAGATGCGTCACACTTTCACAAGTAAATGAATTATTATTTTATGGATTATGTTATATACAGTGCGTGCAAGAATCTATCGCGCTTCATTTCGTATATAGTCTTTAATCGATTTAAAATTGTGCTTTCAAGAGACATCTAAATTGAATAATCCTCTTTGTACTTCAGCTTTTTAATATCTCTATTAAACTAGCCTCTCTCACCAACGCAAAATATTTTAAAATTAAGTGTTAATTAGCTGCTAATTTGATGCTAAGATTCGATGCTACAGAATTTAGAAGCCAAGAGAGATTGTCTTAAAAACTCTTAGGGGCAAATTTGGTACTAAAAAATTCAGCTCTGTCTATTCATTTTTGTTTTCTTTTTCTTTATCGCTGACACAGAATAAGATAAGCGTCGCGATGTTTCAAACTATAAAGAAATTTTATAACTCACCGGACCGATGCGCAGCAGCGGAGTTGTAACACAGCTACATCAATCTGTAAAGTGCATATAAATCTAAATTATAACAGCGTCCAAAATAATAGACGTGACATTTACCTCAATTTTGAAAGTAACGCAGTGAGAAAAAAATTGTTAACTTAACTACGTTTTTTTAATTGAATAAATTTCTTCAATTTAAGTATTTATGTATTTCAATTTCTGTAGCAATCTTTCAAGCATTTGTACATTTAAATTGAATATATAAATATTTGAAAGAAAGAAATTTAATCAAATTAGAAAATTTAATCAAGTTAATAATTTTTTTTTTTAAGTACGGGTAATATTAATATATAATATAAATAATGTTACTCACCACAGGGTTGTTCCGCCGTTGCCCGATGCTTGTCCCAAGCATCCGCCTCCTCTTGGATCCCAATGCACAGCACAACACTCGCGAACGAGATCACTTACAATCGCGCGCTAATTATCAAAGCAACGCGCGACACTTTGTCAACGGAATTGTCCCGGCGAAACAACACTACGTAGCGAAAGGAATACACGATCGCGCGAGAATGTGATCCATATCCATATTCCGTCGGAACATTTTACCGTCGCATACGAAAACTCGGAAGTAGCTCCGAGTATAAAATTCGTTTGACAGCGACGCGTTAACCGGACAGAGCCGCGGTTATTCACCGGGTCATCTTAACCTTTATGCCGTCCCGCAAGAACAATGCGCGCGAACGAACGACACGAACGCTGCAACGAATGGAGCTCGCGGCGAGAGAGGTTGACCGTCGCTAACTTCACGCCATTACACCATCCCTCAAGAGAGCGAGAGAGAGAGAGAGAAAGTTCTAACGCGCCCGTAGCTATCTAGCCATCTCAGGGCGATGACTATTTCGTACGAACATTCACGGTACACGAAAATGAGATTGTATCATTGTGCATGTACATGTAAGGAGAATCGGTCGCGAAAAAACATCCGTTGCGAAGTAAACACGGAGTGGTCACCTTCGCACGCGCGTCAGTCGCCCGGCACACGGCGAAGAGTCAACACACACGTCTCAACACAATCGTCGTCTTACACAACAGTCATTTCACCCCATGTCACCGCACGTAACGCTCGCGAACTGTGGCTGTGAGATACACGCGGCGAGATGTCCGCCAAAATGCGTTGTGCGTAGCCGCTACACCATACCACCGCCGCGCCGGCCGGATGGCCCATCGACTACTGACCCGTCGACTGCGGCCCGTCGCTCGTCAACCGTCGAAATACGCATATCGCGGCGGCTCCTGGGTCGGACGGTCGTCGTACGTGTGTCGGAATCCAGCTTCCTGCGGATCTATCTACCGCGATGAAACACGAAATCGATCCGCGATCCACCACACGTCCACCCACCGTCGCCCGCGATGCTTCGCTACTAGAGCAGCGCCGCGTACCGCCGAATTGTCGTCGAACGATTCCGCGACGTACAAATCTGCGATCGGTAACATGTGCATTTTCCAGGGAGAAATTTTTTCTAGTCAAAAAAATTACACATTTTTTTTCTTTCCAATAAGCACGTCGCAGCTTTTCGATTTACGTTAACCCTGCTGTTTGTTTCGAACTTTTACTATACGATCGTATTGTTTGACTCCATTATTTATCTGCAATGTTTATTGAGGAAACTAATTCTATAAAATTCTAATTTCTATTCCTAATTGCTTTTCTACGAGAAGATTGTTTGGTTTTTATCTTTTTGATCACATTGAATCAAAAGGTATGATCGCACAGTAAAAGTTCGAAGCGAACAGCAGAATTAATGTGAATAGAAAAACTGCGACGTGCTCGTTGGAGATGTGTACCTACATTTTTTCCTGGAAAAAAATTTCTTTCTGGAAAATGTACACGTTACCGATCGTAGATCCATGACGTTGCGGATCAATTGCGGCGTCAATTCGACGACGCGGGGCGCTGCACTAGTAGTGAAGTATCGCTGGCGGCGGCGGCGGGTGGATGTGCGGTGGATCGCGGTTTTGTGTTGCGTTTCATCGCGGTAGGTAGATCCGTAGGAAGCGGGATTCCGACACACGTGTGTCAATCGTGCGACAAGAAGCCGTCGCGATATACGTATTTCGCCGGCCGACAAGCAACGGGCCGCAGTCGACGGATCAGCAGTCGATGGGCCGCCCGCCGGCCGGCGCGACGATGCAATGGCGTAATGGCTACGCAACACATTTTGGCGGGCATCTTATCGCGTGTATCTCACAGGCACAGTTTGTGAGTGTTCTGTGCTGTGACATAGAGTGAAATGACTGTTGCGTAAGGCGACGATTGTCCTGAGACGTGTGTGTTGACTCTTCGCCGTGTGCCGGGCGACTGACGCGCGTGCGAGGGTGACCACTCCGTGTTTACTTCGCAACGGATGTTTTTTCGCGACCGATTCTCCTTACATGTACATATACAATGATACAATCTCATTTTCGTGTACCGTGAATGTTCGTACGAAATAGTCATCGCCCTGAGATGGCTAGATAGCTACGGGCGCGTTAGAACTTTCTCTCTCTCTCTCTCGCTCTCTTGAGGGATGGTGTAATGGCGTGAAGTTAGCGACGGTCAACCTCTCTCGCCGCGAGCTCCGTTGCGTCGAACGACGATTCGTTGCAGCGTTCGTGTCGTTCGTTCGCGCGCATTGTTCTTGCGGGACGGCATAAAGGTTAAGATGACCCGGTGAATAACCGCGGCTCTGTCCGATTAACGCGTCACTGTCAAACGAATTTTATACTCGGAGCTACTTCCGAGTTTTCGTGTGCGACGGTAAAATGTTCTGATGGAATATGGATATGGATCACATTCTCGCGCGATCGTGTATTCCTTTCGCTACGTAGTGTTGTTTCGCAGGGACAATTCCGTTAACAAAGTGTCGCGCGTTGCTTTGATAATTAGCGCGCGATTGTAATTGATCTCGTTCGCGAGTGTTGTGCTGTGCATTGGGATCCAAGAGGAGGCGGATGCTTGGGACAAGCATCGGGCAACGGCGGAACAACCCTGTGGTGAGTAACATTATTTATATTATATATTAATATTACCCGTACTTAAAAAAAAATTATTAACTTGACTAAATTTTTCAATTTGATTGAATTTCTTTCTTGCAAATATTTATATATTCAATTTAAATGTACAAATGCTTGAAAGATTGCTAAAGAAATTGAACTACATAAATACTTAAATTGAAGAAATTTATTCAATTTAAAAAAACGTAGTCGAGTTAACAATTTTTTTCTCACTGCGTTACTTTCATAATTGAGGTAAATGTCACGTTTATTATTTTGAACGCTGTTATAATTTGGATTTATATGCACTTTACAGATTGATGTAGCTGTGTTACAACTCCGCTGCTGCGCATCGGTCCGGTGAGTTATAAAATTTCTTTACAGTTTGAAACATCGCGACGCTTATCTTATTCCGTGTCAGCGATAAAAAAAAGGAAACAAAAATGAATGGCGAGGCAAAGCTGAATTTTAGTACCAAATTTACCCCTAATTTTTTAAGACTATCTAATCTAATTAGCACTTATTCCAATGTATTTATTGATTTACATGGTGAATATTTTTTTTATTGCGAAAAGAGGCTGACTTAATGTTAAGCTAGCCTTATCCAATTTTTTAAAATTTTCTGTTAAACGTTTCGAGTACCTAATTTCGGACTTCAGCATCCAATTAGCAACTAATTAACACTTCATTTTTAAATATTTTAAAATTAATTTTGCGCTGGTGGGAGGCTACTTTAACAGGGGTCTTTTTGATACTAGATCTGCTTCTACGATCAAAAACTTCTTTTTACAATTTTTTAATTTAGCATTAAATATCTTTTAAATTTGACATCGAAACCTCGCGGGAGCAAGTTCTGTTTAAATTAATGATGGTTGAGCTAATTCCGAGATATTAGTAGAGCAGGTGAATAGGTTTTTGGCGGGTGAATCGCATTGAAAATTTAAGGACTTGGCTTACTGGCTTAACATACCTCGACTTATTTGACCTATTCACTCTTTCACGCTTCTACTGTATATACATACATATTTCCGACGTGAGTCTTTAATCTTAATTCGTCTCACCCACCAATACCATTCACCCGTCTCAATTATACTATATACTAGCTACTCTGAAATACATTTTGCAGCGATTGTGTAATTGCGATCGCTGCGAAAAACAGCGCTCGCCGAGAAAATCGGCAACAGATCTACGAGATATATCGGGCACTATACAATTACACTTTAAATTTTTCAACAAAATAATTTGTATACTCCAATAATTGTACGCTGTTATGCGCGTGTGACAGCGTCGTTAGAAAAATAACTGCATTCCTTGCAGTTTCTTCTTTTGCTTTATTTTATTTCTCTTCCATCTCGTTTGACACCGTTCAATACGTTCTGTTATACGATAACTCTCATGTTATATAAATATACGTAACGGTGTCCAGTTTAATGAGATTTAATCGTAGATTAATTGCGATATGCATACTTTCTCTTTCTTTCGAAGTATTTCCGTGTCCTCTTAAGAGAATTTCTTTTACGACTGATTCACGCGACTGAAGTGAAGTTACATTTTCCTCGTTATACCTGTCCGCCGCAATTACAGCGACATTTGATACAAAGGTAATTCCTTTTCGATCTTATTATGTCTCTTGTGATTTCTTTTTCTTCCTCGTTATCTGCGATTGTCTCTCTCATTTATCTCAAAAAGGATTTCTCTTTCCCTTTGCGAGGAAAAATTTCCCTGCTTCGTTAATACACGTCTCAGGAATAATCATGTAATACGAGCCTTAAATCGATCACAAGCGCGCGCGTACATTCTTGCTCGAGATACGAATCTCCGCGTCATCTGACTCATCCGGGCGACCTCTTTTTTTTTCCTTTGCATTTCCGACGACCGACCGTGGCGAATTGATCGCGCGGCGCGCGAAATAACGCGGGGGAAGCCGCGCGAAGCCGCGCGATTATAAACCTAGCGCGGCGGGTACCCTATACGGTGTGCACCCTCGTCGTCTCTCTTTCTCTCTCTCCGCAAGGATGCATAAAACCGGCGCGAAAGTTTATGCAACGTGGTCGCGATAAATTGCGGCCGATAAGGCGCGCGTATATCACCGCATGGCGGAGCAAACACGCGCTCCACCGCCTTCGCAATTTTCACGAACGAACGAACTGCCGACGTAATTGCCGCAAATTCGCGCACGCGGTTATCGTGCTATGCACTTTGTGCATCCCCGCCGTGCACGCGTGCCATGCCGCGCGAATCGCATCGCCTCGAATTTCGCGAATTTCGCGCGATATGCCCGAAGAGAGAGAGAGAGAGAGAGAGAGAGAGAGAGAGAGAAAGAGAGAGATTGAACGCCGGACACAAAATAACGGCAACTGCACCCGCTAAAAAGGTATATTTAACGACCGATGCACTCGACGGACGTGTGTGCATGCGAAACATGCGGCGCGTTTTGTAACACAGTGAAAATTGATCGCCGGCACGTGAAATATCAGAGGGAATAGAGAAGCTTTGCAATCTCCAAAAAGGGAAATTATTTTCGATCTCGGTGAAAATAATGCTGCTGAAAAAAACGGGAAGCCGGCGCGAAATAACGCCGTTTCGATGACGCAATGCAACGTGATCGTTCACGATACCGCTGCATTTTAAACACTGGGATACTTTGCATCCCGCGTGACGTTAATACAGTCTTCGTTCGCGAGGAAGCGTGACGATACACTTTCCATCGCACCGACGTTGTCACCGACGGACGTATCGCTGACAATGAGAGGAGATCAATCCCGGATTAACGAGAGGAAGTTGAACAGTCATAGGATTCAGTTGAAAAGAATATCCCACCGGACAGATCGATCGTCCACACAGATCACACGGGCCACATGGATCAACATCTCTTCACATACGCACGATCAGATCCCAGCGCAAAACCGAGACACGAGCCGGGGCGGCGAACGAACGGCGAACGAGCTGCCTGCTGGCTCGCCAAGGCCTTTCGCAAACAAAAAAGAACGAAAATAATGCGATCTTGATAACGGGTCGCTTGAAATAGAGCTGCTTGGGCATGCGATCGATTTGCATGCTTATAGAGTGGCCAGTAGTTTCGCTAGATCCTTTGCATTTCGTGAGCATGCGCACGTTTCTCTGAACTTGAGCATCTTGTAACGTCGTGTAACGATGAGACGACGGCGAGCAACGGTGAATTCTGCCAAATGAGCTTTTCCAGCAAATCCAGCTTTCGTTTACTCTCCTTTGTCCTGTGCCACTTTGACGATGTCTTCTCTTGTTTTAATTAGTTTGCAAGCGGAAGGAAAGCTAGGAAATTCATTGACATCTCGTTTCAGCAAGTAGTCTTTCTAGGACTGTTCGATAAAAATATATTTTAAAAGGCTGCGCTTTACACATTTATTTTATACTTATTCCATAAATATATATAGTGTTATATTTTTATCGCGAAAAGTGTAACTTTAAAAAATGTTTGTACGTATGGAGTCATAGACAAACGAAATGTACTAGTTGTAACAGATAGGAAAAGATAAATAGAGATGTAAGTAAAGGCGCATGAAAAGTAGTTGCGATCGCGGATGGGAGAAAGAAGGAGGGAGGGGAAGTACAAGAATTTCCAGAGGCAGGTGTTACATTAAAAATTGACGTAAGTAATGTATTTTTCATATTTACAAGAGTTAATAAGTATATAAGTCTAATCAGGGTAAGTCTCGAGTACTCGTACATATGTGTATGTGTATGTTGCGCTTGTAAAAATATAAAGCGCGTTTTTTCAAAACGTAATTATCCCATCGATATCGCTTCAAGACCCGCGTCCCCGGAGATTGCGGTAATCCCGCCTCCGAAGATCCCAAGCTTAGCTACCGTGTATAAGTTTAATGTCTACTTGCGTACCATTGCTGCAATTCAATATCGCGATGCGATTACCGTCGTCGCCAAATGCGATCCGCTCCCCGTAAATCATCCTCATCGACGCAACGAGTACATTTTGAAAGAACGCCTCGGTTAAAGATGCTTTCACTGAAAGCGATTAATCTTCAAGAACGTCTTCGGATTCTGATAGGCCTCCAGCTCGATAAAAAAAAAAGACAAAAAAAAACAATTAGACCTTTCGTCGACGAGAACGAAAGTTTGCGCTGCGTAGAAAAATGCGGGGCGCTCGCGCAGTCTCTGTCTACTTTATGTGGAAGCGTCGATCTTAATTCCTGCGAGAACAAACTTTTCGGGAACGGCGCTTGCAAGAGAATTCGTAACTCTCGAGTCTTATTAACTTGATAGAAAGAATTCTAAACGCGTTTAATTTTTCTGGTATTTATTTGCTTCAGTCAATAGCGTCGTTAAAAAATGATGCCAATTATTCTAGAAATCATTTTTTTTTTTTTTTTTTTTATGAAATACAATATATTTAGTATCTTATATAATATATAATAATTTAAAAAAATATGTCGAGTAATATACAAGCACCATAATTCTAATTTTGAGAAAATAAAACAGAGACTTTACAAGCAACCTGCAAGAGAATCTCGGTGATACTTTCTTTCGAGAAGTGTCTCATTGAATTGAAGATTTTAATTAAATAACACACTAAGCCGCGCGAGAGAAAAAGTTTTTTGATATGAGATTCGTAACTTATACTTAGAGATTCTATTATTAACCTCGCGATAAAAAAAATTCTCTTTCCTTTCAAGAACAGCGAGGATTAAATGATGAAAGGAAAAAGGCACCAGACAAGGCTATCAAATCGTTTTAATAATTTACGATCTTTTTTAGAACTTTCGCACGGCTTAACATGTTATCGTAAGTTTTTTAATTAAATCTTTACTCTCCGTCGTGACTCGATCGTAGCCGAGAAATTGTTCTTATCGACTAATTGTCTTCACAAATATTTAACGTTTGTACGAGATGCTTATATTCGTGTCAACGGTACAATTTTTTTCATACGACGATAGTCTTCAACTCGGAATGACCGATATTAAGGGAAGTAACGCGAAGACTTGTCGAACGAGATAGAAAATATTTTTAGATAATTGGAGGACGCTCTCCTCTTCATTAAAAATCCATCATCGCGCTCTCTCCATCCCTCGCAAGGCCTGACTCGGCACGCCGGGCAGGGGAGCTGACTCACCCCCTCTGGCTTCAGGATCGTTGTGAGCAGCCTCCGAATCCTTGACCCGCTTGTACTTCCCTGTAATTTAATGCATTTTATATGTTGCGTTATACATTCTAGGAGTTCTATGTTACATTCCAGTTTACAGAATTCAAAACTTTTACTCGGTTTGCAAAAAACTAAAAATTGATAACAGTCCTTCAGAAATAACTTGCGATCAGTTGTTTGAAATAAATATAAATTTCTCTCTCAAAATATTTTCAAAAATAATTTTGTTATATTTTCCCTCTTTTGATTATAAAAAGTATAATTACATGAAATATAATTATATTTTTTCAATCAAAGTGTAACAAAAAATAATATTTAAATATATAATACTTTATAAGAAAGGATAATGCTTACAATCTACACTAAACAAAATAAATGTAGATAGCTGTTTTTATACAGCGATATGATTTTATATTATTTGATGCTTATTGCGAATAAATACTTTGAATAATTCGGTAAGCGGCCAATTTGCTATAAGTAGAATGCTCACTGGCTAAGCGGACCATGGTGACGCCCCACCAAATGCTCCAGCCCCATCCGACGAGGCAGAACAGAACGGTGAACAGTTGGCCCACACCCACGATAAGATTGACCACACCCACGATAAGATTGACGATAAATGCACCGAGTCGTGATTTCACTCCGGCAACGGCGGAAAATCTCGGCTGTCCGGTGCACAGGTTGAACAAGCCGCTCCAAACGGTTCCTAGGTGAATTCAATTAAATTATTAGGGAGAGAATATTGATTTTACGGAGGAATAACCACTTGAAAATTTGAGAAATCAATAATGGTTTCCCAACGGAAGGCTTTCGCGAGATGATGTTATCAATATTTAAATTAATCGTACCAGTGCCCGGTAGTAGGAAGTTCCACACTAGGCAAAACCAGGCGAGAGGGACTGGCAGACAAGGAATGGCGCCGCGCATAACGGAATTATGCTCCACCAGAACATCCGGTAGCTTAGCCTTCGATTCCTACGACATTGCACATCGAGTTCTCGTTTTATAAGTGAGAAAAACGATTTCTAAAAGTAGTTTCTGAATCGTTATATCTCTGCGGAGTAAACCATGTTGCACCCTCTGGATGTCTATTTCATAAATATTAACTCAACTGGTTTGGAACTTTCTGTGCCTCTGCTTTATACAGATTTGGCACAAAACTTTTAAATCGAGTGAAATAAAAAGAAACTATCTTTGGAAATTATTGAATTTTATAATTGCAATTTTTTTTAAAGAAAATAAAAGCATTCTAAATAATATTCCAAGAAATGTTCCAAAACTGTAAAGCTAAATTTCTAAAAATCAGACAAATTGCGCTCACAAAGATTTTGAAAATTCAGGTATGTAAAATGAAATACGGTTTGTTTTCTTCTCGACGGAATGTAATAATAATAATAATTTTCGTTTGGGCAAACGGTGTTCGCGTACCTCCGACAAAGGCGGCGGCGCCACGCTCGTAAGACTGTGCTTGGCACGTGTATTTCTTTGTTGCGTGTCCGCGCGTTTGCAGTTGCATTTGCAACAGCCGAACACGCGGCGGCAGATCGCACCGCATCTTCTCTCGGGCGGGCAGCAAACGGTAGACTCGGCAGGGGCGACCCTCGCTTTTCTCGTGCAACACTTGATCTCTCGTAGTCTCTCTCGTAGACGAACGCACCTGTCAGAAGAATATTTCGCGACACGTTTAAAATTTTCCAGATTCTTAAAATTCTTCTAATAACTCGATAATATACACTGAGAAAAAAATATTAGTAAGAAAATATTGCTTGTAACGTTTTCTTCGATAGTTGTAGATATTCACATTTATAGTTATATTTGCTAAGAATACAATTTTATTTCGTCGTATTTAAATATTTATTTTATTGAAATTAATTATAAATTTTTAAGGAATAAATTTTTAAATATTTTTTTCTCAGTGTAGCAATAAACCACAAAAGTTCAAAAAAGATTTCGAAATTATTATAAGTAATGCGTATCATTTTTCAAAAAGATTTTCTCTTTCCAAGTTATCGCTTACTGAAAGACATCTAGAAAAATTTAAATATCTCTCTGTTAAATGTAAATTTTAATTTTTGAGAATATTTAATGAAAGGCGTTAAAAGAACCGGAAACTGAAATTAGATTTTTAAAGAACCGACAAATCGCGCTCACAGAAAGTCTAGAGAAACTAAAAATATAAATATATAATAGCAAAGTGGAGCGTAAAGAGAATAATATAGGAAAGGAAACGAGGATGATAAGTAAGAAGTAAAGGAAAATTAGAAGAAACCGAATCCAAAAGTTCTGGAAGCAAGCTCGTGGCTAAGTAAAGATAACAAGTTGCAGAGTGAATCCCTTGAAAACTAAGAATCGATTCCGACAAGATATCTTCGCGCATGATGTTTTCACAGAAAAGACTTTTTCTCGCATAAATTTTCAATTTTTTTCACACGATCTTTAAACATTTTATACCCTTCTAATAAAATGTACGTGACGCGAATGCAATTATTCGCTTGGTGGCACTTAACCGAGTGAAATTCAAGTCGTTAAACGGTACCTGCACCGCGCCTTTAATTTCGACCAGCACGACAACGCGTTCGTTGCGGGTGGCGGTGCATCGGGATTTGCAACAGGCGGCGGGACGTCGTCGATCACCGTCGGTCTCCCTTGCTTCCTGGTCCACAGGAGACTCTTGGGATCTCTACGGCAAGCGAGGCACCTCATACCGGAGCAACACTTGCAGTATTGACTCAAGGATCTTCCCCAACGTGCCAACAATTTTTCACTATCGCGTTGCTTCTCGTTGCTGGATGCCAGGACACTGCAACAAAATAATCGGGGCATACCACTGATGATTATTATTATTTTTTTTTTTTAAGAGTAAATTTGTAAAACATGCATACATTTAATTTCAATAATTATGTAATTAATTGCATAATTATGTAGTTAAATCGTATATTTATTAACTTTGGTGAAAAAATAAAAGATTCAGGTTGGAGTAGATATGTACATACAAGTCATTTTTCCTAGAAGTACAGGATTATTATACATTTAGAATTACCCGTGAACTAATTTTTCTTTAAAATAAGAAAATTATAAGAAATTTATATATTATTTCTCACTTAATTCACTTTATGCTACGTTAACGTCCGGCAATTTATTCCTGAAAGATTATTATCGATTTTGCATTAGCTGCATAGACTATTAGCACCTATATACACCTGTATACATACATATATGAGTCATGTGTAAAATATATAGTAATATCAGAAAGTATTGATTACGTTAACTGGATGAGGAGAACGGATTGTTGGCGAAGTATAATACTTACGCTTTTAAACGTAAAGGCGCAAATTTTACATCCAGAATCGCAAGGTCTGTTTTACAAAATAGTAATAAACTGATTTACACCGATGTTTTCAAGTCGCTCGAAGTTAAATAGACAACAAGCACAGGCTGTCGTGCATAAATGCGCATTAAAAAAATGCAAATGATTATATTTACTAGCGAAACGCGTTTCGTGACTTAGATCGCCAAGTAGCGATCGACGCGAAGGAACAGAAGATTCCTCGCGCACGAAGCTAATCGCAACACAAAATCCTCACGCATACCAAAGGCATAAACGCGCGGTGCAGTCCGAAGCCGCGCAGGTCCCATCCCTCTGTCCGCGCACGCAATCGCAATCGGGGAAACCTTACCTATAGTGTATACACGCAATACCCTCGCAAACTGGAGAACCACCTTTCGGAAACTTCGTGGGTGATCGGTGAACGTCGATGACGTCGCGATCGCCGATCTTGAAGTCACGATAGACACGCCGACGGCAGACTCGCGCAGGAATGAGCAGGAACATCGGCGAAGAGTGAGATCCGGGCGATCGGGGAGGCACGAGGACGATCGCGAGGACGATTGATGAGGGTGGAAACCGGATCGCGACGGGGCGGTTCGTAAGTCAAGGAGCAGCCATCACCGGCGGCCGGTCTCCGGTGACTTCGGTCAGTGATTGCGGGTGCCGCAGTCTCGGCAAGACGCGGTCGCGCCTAGGGTAGCAGGGCGCGAGAGGGTGCGAGGCCGACCACGACCGGTCACGCGAAGATTTTCTATCTCCCCCTTTGCCGTTCCCGCCCCCTTCGACCCCGTGAGCTGGCCAACTGGCTGACCGCGAAATCGATACGCGCGACACGAAGTTCTTTACCTTAACCGGCCGGTTTTCAAGGCGGCCACGGCCGATTTTCTCCCCGGCGCGGCGCGCGTCGCGACGCTGCGCGCGTGTCGGGGTTGCCCCGCCGGTGGCTGCACGGCATTAAAGCCGCGCTTGTAATTCGTCACCTTAACCCTTGAGCGGGAGGTGAGCACTTTCGCTGATCGAAAGGAGGGCGGTTGCTGCCGGATTGATTGCGAGCTTATTTTAGAATTAGGATCACACTCGTTCGCGTACACAAAGTCGGAAGAGTCCGAAACGACAATATTTGCCTTCTGCGATGAAAAATGTAAAATATTTTTCTGACTTTGTGTTTGCACTGATAAACAGAATATTGATATTGAAAAATATTTGTAAAAGAAAATTTTGCAACGAAAATTTATCGTATGTCGTTTATATAGATGTGCACGATAGTCACGAATAATTTTTAAAATTTTTACTTTGATACTCTAAATTGTTATAAATTATTAATTTGCATATAACTGATATTTATTTATAGTAAAGTAATGATTCATAACAATTTATATTTTTTAATCTTTTATTTTGTTTCTTCTTTTATTTATTTTACATTACGCTGTAAAGTGTTCAACTTTTAACGCTTTTAAGTCTGGAAATTTATTTTTTCGAGGAACAGACTTTCTTGTCGACCGCCGCGGGCTATGTAAACTGCGGTCATAAACTAGTAAATATCAGTAAACAGTAAAATATTAACAGCCAACTTCTGTCGTCGGTCCGCGAAAAAGGATATTATGATATTATACGCTGAGAAAATTATGCGAAAACAATGTTCCGCGTGCGCCGATAAATTGCATTTTATCATCTTCGATGCACTTTTACGAGCCCTTAGAAAGATCTTTAACAAGATTACGAAATATTTTATTATTTATTCGAAGGAGACTGCTTTAGTCATGGTTTGATAATCAAATAGTTAAATACGGGAGGTAAATAACAATATGTTAAATTGTTGTTTAAAATAGTGTTTTTACAATACTAATATTTATTTCTGTAGATTTTTAGTTCAATCTTTTTTCTAATATCTAAAAGCTATTTTTTTAATAATTTTTTATAATTACAAGTAACTATCTCTTTTTGAAGTACTTTATTAATTATTGAGGTTTGTTGTTAACCCAAGAACTGTTTACACATTCATCTTTCACACTTCTATATTTTATACATTTTTGGCATTCCTTGAAAAAATTGAGGTTAGACAATTCTCTAGTCTCCCACATCGTCAAAATAAATTATCGCGTTCGCGTCCAAAGGGTGGCTCTGAAATTTACCCGCCCTAAAAAGGATTAACCCTGGTGGCACACTAAAAGCACGGACCGGTCGGGCGATTACACAGCTGGATCGCGATTCACGACACGCTCGACAAAACCATTAAAAGTTGCACGTGTCTGAAAGTTCGTATCCACCATTTGCGCCGTTGATTAAAGAGGCAAGGACGGCGAAGAGGAGGCGGGTGGAAGGGACGCGAAAAGTTCGCGCAAAATGTGGTGTCATTAAAGCGCAAATACTTCGCGATCTACTTCGATGTGGGTAATTTTGTGCTGTGCCGAACACTTTCCCCCGTAATTGCGCCACTGCTAACGAGAGCGGAGGATCCCAGAAAAACTCGGCGCGCGGATTATGTTGGGAATCAGAGCGTCATCTTTCAGAGGCTTCCGGCCGATCTCCGCAGATGCGCGTTATGCGAATGAAACTCGCCTAACTAGGCATTGTCCAACTAGGCATTGTCCAACGAGCGTTCTCCATAATTTCATTAATCGGTCAGATCGATCTCGTGCGCGTTGCTGCAACAGTAAGCGCATTGTGTTCGGGAATAATGTGTGCTAATTCTCGCTACTTTTGTTTTCTCGTTTTCCTCATCGCCAAATCTTCTCGGGATCTCTACCATCAGCCCCTGTGGATCTAGATCTAACGTGCGATTTTTCATGAATTCGGTGTTAAAACGTTTAATTATATGACTTGCAGGATTAATGTTCTCAGGAATTTTTTGAATCGTAAAACGATATATACATCATATTTTAGTTTTAATATATACATCAGCTGTAGCGTTAAATGTTATACTAGAAAAAAAATCTGATTGCATATCTATTGGAAAATAAATTCTAATTTTTTTAAAAATTACAAGATAAGCATCATTAATTTCTTATAATTTTTTCCTGTTCAATATATTAGAATTCTTGATAATAATATTAAATTTACCTATATTTAGATAGGTCAGAATTTTTTAATAAAAGAAACGTTTAATGAACAAAAATTTTATAGATTCAAACATGCTAACCGAATTCTTACAGTTGAGACTATGAAATGTTCTAGTTATGAAACGTCGACCAACAATGGTAGCTCGAATTTTTCTATTTGGCTATTCTACTATGTATTCCACCATGTACGTCTTGTTGGTGAAATCCAAACATTTTTCTCAGCGTAAATACGAAACATTTGAAACAAAATCTGTCTGGGAAAAATATAAATAATAAAAGGAGAAAACACATGGAGGGATATCGTAAAAAAGAGCTGGCATTTGCTATCGGATTACGTGCACTGAGAAAAAAGTAAAAATATTAGCAAGCAAATGTTACTTGTGATGTTTTTTTTTTTTTATATATATATATTGGTTATAAAATAATTTTATTGTGATGAAATATATATCTCCGTGAAATTTTTTTAACTCGTTTTTCTTATTAATTGGAATTTATTTGCTAGGGATGGCACTTTATTTCGTATTCAAATAAAGATATAATTCAGTGAAATAAATTCATGTCTCGCAAATAAATTTTCAAGTATCTTTTTCCCAGCGTGCAAACCCATTTTTCCCGAAAGATAAACTCGAGCGCAACGAAATGAATGCCGCGTTTCAGATTCGCGACAATGGGATTGTTTCGTGACGCGAGTGACATTATCATTCGCACAAATTTTAATGACTGTCGTAATAGTAAAACTACAACAGCTCGTCGTGCTGCCTTGTAAAACGCTTCTACGTGACGTGATGCATAAAATGTAACGGGAACAACCCCTGAAATTTCTTTACGCACGTAAACGAAGTTCACGAAGGGGTGCGAAGGGCGTGTGATTGACTGGCGATCACAGCACGCATGACTGACCCTGTTAACACGTATCTCGATAATACGTGAGGTATAGTCTCATCGGAAAACTTTTGTCAACACGTACAGATCGTTGTTAAATAAAACTTAACATATGTATGGCGGTTACGTAATGTTTGCTCTACACAGAAAAATATTCTTGTGCTAAGAAAAATTATTTCTTAATTTTTAGTCTTCCTTTTTCTTTTAAGTAATTTATCTTTGCAAAAAATATTTTCTTGGTAATAATTTTAAATTAAACTCATCATTTACTTGAAACAAGTAATATTTACTTAAAAAATTTTTGTGTAGAGAAAATATATATACTTGAATTGAGAGTATAAATTACTTATTTTAAATGTTTCAAAGTTCCACATATCCGCAAATCTGAAAGTTCATCATAAGCATCAAATTTGTTCGAAAAATATATTCTGAATCTTTTAAGAATTAATACTTTAATTGTGAATATTAAAACAAAAATTTGATTTGCTTATTATTATTATTTATTCGATGCAATTTTATAATATTTTTCGAAAGAGAATAATTTCTTTTTTTTTTTATGTATACATAATAATAAATTTTTCTAAAATTTGTGATTTGTAATTTTAAAACAATTACCAATAAAATATTTGTTTGTTAAAGATAATCATTATTATATGAAAAAAAGGTAAATTTAGTAATCGCTTTTCTTGGCGGTATTTTTTAATATATTTTTGTATATATTTGTGAAACGTGAAAATTTTCCTCATTAAAATTTTAATGGAGATGTTTTTTCTCTGCGCGATTCCGTCTTAAAGGAAAGGTTACATGATCGGTATTCTGATTATTTTATCCCACAAATACATTCAATGAAGTGTGACATTTTCTCGGTTTGGCAGCAACTGATAGCGATAAGAATACGTGAATTATAAATTCTACATCCCGCAAATGGGCGTACATTTAAATTGCAATGGCAACGTGACAAGCAAAATTAATAAGTAAGCAGGTACGAAAGATCGTTACCAATGTTATATGCTTGTTCGCAAATTCGAGCATATTTTTCAATATTGCACTGCCCTCGGAAACAACGTGAGAGCCAGTTATAATCGCTACCATAATCGCTCGCGTTAATAAATATGAGTTATGAGCCTGAAATGAAATTTCCTTAGTATATTATTAGGCGATATTTTTTTTCATATATTAAACGATCCCATCGAAAGATACGAATTTCTGGCATTAATAATAACGTAAAAAAACGAAGTAGGACGCAGGACATTGATATGTTCAATCCTGTAACGCGAAAGCGTATTTATCAGTAATATAATCTACTACTCGTTATTCTCTCGTTTTTCTCTGATGAAATTCCCGGATTATTAATGCAAACGAATTAATAATGCAAACCTCTCTGCAATTCCGTGCACCTAACTGCCGCGACATGCAAATAAAAATGCGTGCGGGCCTCGTTTATTTATAGCCCGCACGATGCCGTTTACGAATTAAAAATAGTTTACCCATCGATTAATATTAAATATAATCAATAGATGCGAGAGCGATGTGATCGGAGGAAGGGTGCACGCGAGAAAGAAATTGAAATTCGGGTATTCAATCTCGTTGCGCGAGAAAGCGAGTCTATCTCGAGTATATTAATCTTTCTAAGCAATTGTCAAATTTTTAACGCAAACACGCAACATGCAAATCCGAGGGTACCGTTGAGTTTTCTGCTTATATCTTAACCGCGTGTAAGGATTTAAAAAAATTAAAAAAAAACTGTTCTCGTATATCTATTAACATTGCGAGCCGATGCGCCTTTCTGACACACGTTCTGTTCTTAGTCACGAGGATATCAAGGATGCAATTAGCCTAATATGCGGGAGTAGCGATTAAATTGGACTGGAGGAAACGAGCAAAGGTAGCGGGAGAGCGCCGCGGATTCGAAGGAGGTGAATGCATAACGCTATATGCAAATTATATTGAAATTTTGTTTCGCTCGATCTTTAATAACGCATTTTCGCATCTAATATTTTTGCGCTGCACGATGCATATACCGTGAACGTTTCCCGTGAACGCGTTATCGAGGATCAGCGGCTCAATTATGTCGAATTGTGGGAAATGGGCTGCTAGTTTACATAAAAAAACGCGAGCGTGCGTTAATAAAGCAAAAGCGAGGCACGTGCGATCGCATTGAAATTAAGTGGTCTACCTGAGGGCGAAATAATACAGTTAGATGTGTGTGCATACAATTGTAAAGAAATGTATAATAAATACATAAATAACGTAACTAAGAAACTGTAAAGCACGATCTTTCGTTTTCTTTTTTTAAATAAAAGCAAAAAGACGTTACTGTATTTCTCTTGCAAAAATTGTGATTTCAGTGATTTCAGTAGAAAAGTCAACGAGACAGTCAGACGGCACCTATTATATCATAACTTCATTCTCTGTCATACTCTCTAGTTAACATAGAGACAGATTTCTCCCTCGCGATGTGCAAACAAGCATTTTCCATATCCAAAATCAGACTTTCATAAAGCATGAATTTAAATGGAAAATTAATAGCGCAATAACCAATCCGCCGTTACACCTACCGTATATTTCCATAAATATCTACATATAAAAAGGTACTTGTACCTGATTATTCTCCCAGCACCGCATATGAGTCAACGGGTGCGGATCAGCCGGCTAAATCGGATTATCGCGTGATGCGGGAGAGCACGTGCTGCCTCGCCGCATTCTTTCGAACCCATTAATCCTCCTATGCGGTTGTTTAACACCGTCAGTCTCAAACGGACTGGTCTCCCTCTTTTTACGAAACAAACAAGTTATCTTGGATATTACACGTCATAGAACGAAAAAGAAGGTAACCAGATGAATATGCGATCGAATGTCTCAATGGAAAACCGGCCGGTCACTTCTGGGCGGATGGTCTCTACAGGCAAATTCGAACGAAACGTCAGATTAATCGCACGTATCGTGGGAAAGGGGCGGCACAAACGACCGAAAATCGACGTAACGTGGCAAGTGACCGGCGAGGCGTCGCGACGCGGCGCGTCGCGTCGCGTCGCGTGCGGCCAAGGTCGACTCGCGCCACCACTCGTATTTCACTCGCTCCGCCTGTGTTCTCTTTATAGCCACCACCCCAAGTCCGCGCGAGGACACTTCCCTTAATTCGCCGATTGTCGCGCCCACAGAGAAAAAAAAAGGATTCATTTGATCCTCGAGCTTAAAAGCCGAGCCACTCCATTCTACAACTCGCGTGAAGAGTCCCTGGTCTTGGATTTGATCGTGTAGCTCAAGATGTATTTTCCTTGAGTGCTTTTTGTGAACTTGCTTGCTTGTAAATCGAAAGCGAGAACAAAGTGTATACGTGAAATGAATGTATTAAATGTAATATTTTTGCCAAAGAGAGAGATATTATATTACAATGTCTTAGTAATCGCCATTATTACTTTTGATTTATGCAAGCAATAATGTACCAAAAATGTAGAACAAAAAAATATGAATTATTTTAATGTTGATTATCTACACAATGTTATGTAAAAGTTTGAAAATATTATTTGACGGAAATATTATACAATAGTTATATGTGATAACTGCCAATTTAAATAACACTAACTAATGCTTTATTATTTTATTATCTTTTAACTTGTTGAAAGTATCTTCATTTCAGCTTGTTTAAGTCTAAGAAAACATTTTTTGAAACGATCTATGCACGAGCACATCACGGAAAGTGAATAAAAATTGCCACGAGTAATTTAATCGCTTAGGTTAGGTATCGCTGTGAATTACCAGCGAGATTTAGTATCTAGCTGCTAGCTATTATGCCATTAATGTGCAAATTTGTGGGCAGCGGTTTACCCCGCGATTCTCAATTAGACGAATCACTCTCCGATAAGTTGGTTCTGCACCTTAATTCTTATTATCTCAAATTAGTTTCCTTTTTTCTTCAGGCGTAATCTGACTTTCATGAAAGCAATTCTTCTTAAACAACACCGAGTGGAGACACCCTTCCTCTTAAGTAAAAGTTCCATAATCGATTCTTACTTGCAGAAGAAGTCCGATCGATTATCGCTCGAGAAAGAAAATACATTCGTTTTTTAAGTGTCGATTGTTGCCGAAAGAATATGATTAGCGTAACTTGGAAAAGAATAACGGAAAACTGCCACGCGAACGCATTAAACAGTCGATAAAAGTAGAGCTTCGTAACGATGATTTGGAAATTTGGATGATGTAGAATCGATATACGAGGATTGTTCTATTTTCTCGTGTTGTAGAAAAATACGCGAAGGAAAACGTTCGTAAAAGAAGTGGAACGCCATATTTTTTCCGTGAACGATCGTCGTACATTGCATTTTCCACGACGCGACATATCTTTGTGGCAAAGAGAAGGTTTAGCGTTCCGTAGAAGTCAACGTGTGATCGTGAGCGCGTTGGCTCGCGTGAGAGATCAGCCGTTAGATACAAGGATGTACTTTCGTAAGTACACCCGTGATTTTTTTTTATCTAACAAATCGTTCGGACAAAGTTATATTTCTTCAAAGAGAAAAAAAGAAGAAAAAGATTTCTAATTTATCAAAGCCAAAAATATAAAACATATTTGTCTTTTTGCTTGTATATTGCTTAAAATAGCTCCAGAAAATGTTTCTTATATTTTTTAAAGCTAGTATTTAAAATTAAAATATGGATTTCAAAAAATATATTATTTTAAATATCCATTAAACTGTTAATTAAATAATAGGAAGAATTTGATAATTATTATAAATATATTGCAATTAGCAATAATAAAATTGCATAAATCATATTGCAAAGTATGTGCTTAAGAAAATAAATTGAGATAAAATAGACATATTGCTCATTTCTTACAATAACTACATACTTAAAAAAAAACATTTCCTATTTTAAATATTTTGAATCATTAAAATTTTGCAATATTATTTTTAATGCGATTTTGATGTAATGATTTGGTCTACTGATTGTAGAGAAGTACATGTATTATTAGTTCTTCACTCAGTGTATTTTTTTTTTTTAACAATTAACAATTGTTTGTTATAGCAAATAAATGATATTAATTCATCTCCCTGCGTGATTATATACAAATGCAATTGATTCGAAGTAATAAGATTCAAAGTAATTTATATCATTTGCACAGTTACTTTTCTTCTCGACTTAGAATATATTTTTCTCATATCTAAATAATGCATTCCATCAAAACGTGTACGCAACACATTTACGATCACGACAGAAGACAAATATTCTTACACACGTAAAAGGAAATTAGAAAAAGAAGTTTCATAGTTTTGTATAATTAATTCATGAATTCAAAAGTTTCTTACAAGAGGCTCTTTTGATAAGAAGGCGCGCTCCTCTCAAGGTTATCACGTTTCAAATGTCGCGAACCGACAAGATTTCAAACCGAAGAGCATGCGATTATTCCAAAAATTTCCGGAATTTGGTTTGCGAGATTAAGTTATAATCGTAATACGGCTTTAGCAAGAGCGCTTATAACACCGTCACGCTATTGCGGTCTTGTGAGTCATTGGAACGTAACGTGACCGGTAATAATATCACACGAAATTACAGCGAGAGGATCTCTCACGTAGAAAAAATTTAATCTCCATGCAATTACGGGAATAATAATCGCACGCCGGTTTGTGCAACGCGAGACTCGCGCAAGTTCGGCGATGTTGAGGAACTGATCGCCGCCGATGTCCTAATTGATCGACGCACGCAGATGTAACGTGTGGCTGTAATAAATAATGAATGAGGTGCAACGTACCTTCGGCGGATCTAGCGCGGCTTCATTAATTATTCATCAAAATCTAATTTTGAAAATGGAGGCAGGGAAAAGCTAAATGAGCCGATTATTCAGAAAGTGGGTGAAATTGAGTTTTGAAAACCTTATAGCGAGATCACCGCAGGATCGATGGTAATAACATAACTGGATTTTAGTAATAAAAGTTATCAGTCGGAAAAGATATTTGACGCTTTTTATAAAACTTTTCGCGGAATCACGAAACATTCGGCATTTTATATTTTTTAAATAGAATCACTTAAAAATTCAAATATATAAATATAATATTTTGCTATATCTAATATATACAATTTTTGCTTAAAAATGTTAAGTAAATCGAATAAAAACTACATTATAATTCCATCTTGAATGGCCATTAAAAATCTCTTAAATATTTATGCGAGAGATTAGCGTGAAACAGTAAATGCCAATTAACTATCTCGATTCCGCATATTTTGAAGAGGGGGTGGCGTCGACGGGTGGACGGATGTCAAAAGTATTCTTATTAAAATACCTGTCCCGGGACGGCGGCCATTATGACGGCGAAGAAGGATGGTTCGGGGATTCTAATTTATTATCCCCTTGAGCTAGCCCACGGTGGCTCGTCGATGTAAATCCCAGCACGATCGATAGACACACCTCGGCCGCTTCGGCCGAAGGTGGAGGTTTATAACTAGCCGGGGTGAAGGAACTCTTGAATCTTGCGCGACTGTAGATAGGACGAGAACTTCCTCGGCCTGTTCGTGTCTTGGCTGGCGAAGCGAAAACTTTCCGCGGGAGCGCGTACGTCTTTTCACGGGCAGCGCTCGTATTCCGCAATAACAAAATCGCGTCGCGCTACTCGGTCTGCGAATAACGAATCATTGTTTGGTAGAAAATAGCTTTCCAGAAGTTTTTTTTTAATCTTGGACGATATTGCGTCTAACCCCCGACTCCGAGTCGGTGAACGGATATACTTGCGAACACACAGCAGCCGACGTGATTTATTAGGATTTAGCAACCGCGAAATTTACGCTATTTACGCGGCAGGCTAAGGACGATACAGATCTAAGCACAGAGAAAGTTTCAAAGGAGTGCAAAAAGAAGGACCGAGAAATTTTCTACCATTTGAGAAATTCAGCCATTCGAGCGAATAACTTGCGCTAACTCGCAGTCGAGAGAAATCGTTATATATATATCGTTAATATATAAATAATGTCTATAAAAGTAGCACGAAAGCAGAAAGCGCTTAGAATTTAATTATTATATATGATTATATTAATTCAACAATTCTATAGTTTAGAGGAAGGGGTTTAAAAATGTAATTTTTAAACACTCCAGTGTTTTCCGTATTTTATATCAAGTTTAATGGAGTCGGAATCGAAATTAGCGTAGAAATCGTCCGTTTTACTGCTATCTAGCGCGATCCGATTATCAGCTTTCTGAGAAGTGACGACCTGTGAAATACACGTCTGCGGCCACGTATGATGACTCAGTCGACAGACGAACTGCCAAAATTGATTATCCCATCTGGAGTCACTCGGAATCCCCTAAATCATGCGATCACAATTAAGCTCGGCGGTGAGTTTGTCTTGAGAAGTGGTAGACTGGAAGCGTCTCGTGGAATGATGAATAAATAACTGCGCAGTAACGCAACGGCCCTGCGATTTGCTTTGAGATACCCGCGAAATTACTGCAATACTACACATAGTACAACGCGAATGACGCGATCTACACGTGTATACACTCGTCAGAAACTCGATGCACGGACATGCCCGTATGTAAGACATACAGGCTCGGTCAAGGCACGAGTCGCCGGCAAATTGCGACAAACGAACCTGGCTGGTGCTAAGAGGCGATAAATTCTCATACAGGATTTTGCAAGTTCCACCCTTGCACATAAAATATATTAAAATACATTTCGTATAAATCTATGGACACGTTACATTGTTCTCGCGCCGTGTGTGCTTTCTAATAGTGCGATAAAGTACCTTAAAGATTGGTTGTAACACTTGATTTGCAGCCATCGAATACAAACTATTGTAATAAAATCACTCTATGCACCTCTGGCCAAAGCTGCACGTAGTGCAACAAGAGAGACGCCTTAGGTTTGTTATTACGGCGCGATGGAAGTACACGTCTAATAATTTCACGTTGTAGAACCGCACTTTGAAACAATCTCAGATTTATATCGAAAGAAATTTCGTTCGAGCAATTGCGAAGCGAATAAAAGCGAACATAATTTGAAAGCTGAACCCAGTAATCACATGTTTCGCGTGAATAAATAAGCTTAACTGTACATCTACAAAGTTCGATATTCGAGCCTAAGAGCTTGAAATCCAAGTTAAAAAGAGTTTGTACACTTGTCTCGTGAAAGATCACTCTTCTTGTACTCCTCTTCTAGAAAGTTACGGAAGAACTCTTGGGAATCAAGCATTAAGTAGTTGACTCGAACACTGGCGAAAAATTAGAATCGAGTTTCGAGTCAGAATGGTTGCGCGTGAGAGTCGAGGAGCTTAGACAGGGCGATGAGATTCCGATTACTATGCAATTCTTTTTGCAAAACAATCGCGTCACGAAAGTTTTCATTCTCGTTTAATGGAGAGCGATGTCTTGTTGCCGTGCCGTCCGGTCCGCAGAAAAAAAATTTCATCTTTCGATCTGATTACAATTGCCCTCGAGGCGCAGTCCAGATCAATTGGCTTTAATTTTTTATCGATCGCGTGGGCGAAAACGACGCGAGTATCAGAGCGGATGCAACTCACGCGTGTAAACTTCGTTTGAGCGAGTATCACGCGACTCGGACAAAACGGAGAGATTTATAAATTCAACCAGTAGTCTGCTTTTTCATCAAAAAGTCGTAAAAATACGTATTTCGTAGAATGCATTTTAGTACGCCATTGCTTGACAACGCATAATTATCGCATAACGAATTGACGTAATTAATCATCTACGCATTAGATGCATGTTTTTTTAGCTGCGTGCTATTAATCTCTTTGACATTGATTGCGTTTAATTACAGTTCAAACAAAACGAACTGACGTCATAAGTAGAGTAGGAGGAAGAGAAAGACAGAACGGAAGAGAGAAGGAAGAAGAAAGTTTGGGTGGAAATGGGAAATGCAGCTAAAAAGTGCATTTATATTCTTCATTCAAAGTTTAAACTTTGACATGTGAGTAAAAATTACTTTAACAAAATATTTCGTAGAAATAACCATAAGAAGATAATTTTCTGTTCCATTTGAAGCTCGAAATCATTTTGCAATATATATCAAAAAAATTCCATAGAGTGGACAAAATGGAAAGAAGATTTTTGAGATAACTTTTGAAAAATCTCTTAACTTTAACCTTTGTACTTTTGCACGAAAAACGCGATGTATCAGGTTCGCTGTAACGCCTGTAACATGCAGTTGAATAGAATAAAATTGACACTCACGCTGGCTCTCCGTTCTGCTCGACGCGGGCGATGCGATGTTGCCGCTGAGGGTCTCGATCTCCTGCGACCGCTTCACCGTGTGCACGCCCGTTTTCTCCCTTGGCGAGGACACTCCCCTCACCGTGTTCACGCTCACCCCCGTGTCCGTCCGTGTCCGTCGATCTCACGCTCTCGATCGAGTCCGTGGACACGCCGGTGGACGACTTCAACGATGCGTCGCTGCCGCGATTCTCGTTCCTCGTTCGTACCACGGCATGTTCACTGTTCACACCTGCATTCACTGCACCGACCGCGGGATTCACATTGTGATTGCTCTTCGCCACGTTGTTCGTCGTCATCGCGCTGTTGCTCATCGCCGTCGTGTTATTCATCGTCGTCTCCGCTCCCTCGGCCGCTTTGACCTTCGAGTCGTTCTCCATCACCGTGGGCATCTTGTCGTTTGCCGAAACATTCGTCTTGCTACTCGCGGTGCCACTCTTCATCTCTGACGAAGCGGCTTCTTGTTCTTCCGAAGCATTCCCGCCGCTTGGTTTGGACGCACGAGCGTTTTGATTATTTTTGCCAGAACGCTGATTGGCAGAAGACTGGTTGCTGGAACGCTGATGAACTTCGTCGTTCGTTTTGACGCTCTTCATGGATTGACTGACGCTACTGTTCTTCGAGTGTCCTCCGGTGCTACCTTCCGCTCCGACGGAAGAATCCTTCGTATCGTTTCCAGGATTAATCGCTTGGCTTGCTCTAGCCGATTGATTTTCGTTAAACGGCGAGGATCTTTGGCTCGTCAACGTTGCGTTCGGCGTCGACGCGGCGGGCACCGGCGATTCGCCCTTGGATGCGGGAGAGACCGAGGGCCTGAGCGTTCCGTCGGGCCGTTCCTTCTGCTGATTCGTCATTGAACCATCGTTGCGCTCCACGAGATGCGTGTTCGCGTCGATGTGCAGCGGCTGCACCGCCGTGGTCGTCGTGGTGTTCACCAAACGTTCGCTGGACGTGCCGATCGCCTGCGAGGTTTGCTTCAGAAGATCTCTAAGATCCACGTCGTCCGCATTGCCTGAAAAATTGCCATCTATTCCGTTTTCCTTCGAGCTCGATTCGGATCGACCATTCTGAACTGATTGGCCGTTCTGCTTGTCGCTTCTGCCTTCTTTTACAATCCTGTCTATCTTTCCGCTGCTCTGCTCGGGCATCGAAATGAACCTGCCAGTATTCGACGAACCGTTCGCCTTGCTGGTCTTCAGGGGAATCTTCGACGGCGAAAGGAGACGTTCTTTGCTGGGATTTTTGCTCTGACTGTCCCTTTGACTTACGTTGTTCTTCTGCGACGGCGTTCTCGACGTTTTCGTGGGAGATTGTCTCGTAGCATCTTTCCCTCTTACGTTCGATCGAGGGGTCGTCTTCTCCGGTTTCGTCGGGGTGCCTTGGATCGGCGACAGTCGCGTCGAGCCCTTCGTCGCCGGCGGCCGGCGCGTCGAATTGCTGTTGAGATTGCTGGTGGAGTTGGAGATGAAGCGGGCCTTGGTCTCGGTCAAGTTCGTACGACTCCGAGAATCGAATTTGTTCAGACGCGTCTTCGAGTCGTTCAGCCGTGATTTCGAATCGGCTGCGTTCAATCGATTTCTCGAGACGTTCAATCGCGTCCTCGAATCGACTCGACGACCGATCTTCGGCGACGGCGAACGCTCGTTGTCCTTCGTCAAGGAGGTGGATCGTTGACGATAAGTCGGCTGCGGTATCAGGCTTCTTCTTGGACTGTTCTGCTGCGACAACGACACTGCAAAACATAAACGCGTCACTTAACAGGGACCATCGTTGACAGAATGATTGGTTCTATGTAAAGCAACGTATAAACTTGAATGAATAATTTTACTTTGCGTTATATAGCGTTACATACAAAATAAAAATTTTTTATCTATAAGTTTTTTCTTAACTTGAATCATAAGAATGCCCGCCATTAAATTTTAATTTTCAGCACCAAGAACAATAATCTTTAAATGAACTTTCTTTATAAACATATTACTTAAAATATGCGAAATACGTCTGAAAGATCGTAGCATCTTTTACATTTTGCAATGTCTTTTGAACATTTCAGCTGCCTGAGCTCTTCAAGATATTTTAGCGACGTAATGTCAAAGACTATTAAATTTGATCTTGGAATCTTTGAAACATTCTCACAAAATTTATTTAAAAAAAATTTTAACTCGCTCTCAATAAAAACTCGATCACTTGCTAAAAAGAATCAAAGTTATTTTATGTCAAACTCGAATCGGATCATTGAAACATAACTTTTAATTTATTTATTTCATATTTATTATTTAATTTTTAAATATAGATATATATTTAAATATAGATATTTTAAATATAGATATAATAAACAAATTTCTAAGTAGAAAGAGTAATATTGATTGTATAATATAAAGAGTCATTTTAAATATAATTTTGTAAAATTATCAATATATGCAATTCGTATTCCAATCTTCAAATTCGAAATCGAATGGTCTGAATTTAAATGATAAGAGATTGAAATCTAAATCGAATCGAAACTTATCTTATTCGATTTGATTCGATTCGATTCGATTCATATTCAAATAGATGGCATCTTTCCTATTTACCCCTTCGATCGACTCTGCGTCGACGTCCGTCCCCGACTTCCGGCGACTGCGGCCTCGACATTGAGCGAGGGGGTGGCCCCTTGAAGCCACGTCCGCGAAAGGGTGAGACCCTTCCTGTCTGCAAGGTCGCATCGCCGGTTTCCGGACTCGCCGGCCTGGACTCGGCGAGTATCACGAAGCTGGAACGACGGTGCGCCCTGCCGAAGGACGTCGACGTCGGGGCGACCTTGTAAGGTTCGGGCGCGCGGGGAGGCGGTGGCGCCACGGGGGGCGATAGGTACATGCTGTCGGGAACGGCCAACACCCGGAAGGGTGGCGGACCCTGCCGCGCGACGTGGCCGTCATGATCGGTCCGCCTCATTCTTACGAGGCCCTATCTTTTATTGGAAAATTATAACGTTAATACGATTGACCTGCGTCTGCACTAATCCCCGAACTTGTGCTATTAATAAAATTACAAAAATGTTGATAAATCCACGCGAAATCAAAGTGACGAAATCGGAGAAAGGAGAAAAAATGTTTCATATATTTGTTTTTTCTTTTTTTTTTTAATTTATCATACAGATTACATTTAAAAATATGGTTTTATAACTACGATTCTGTGTTATTTTAACCACAATGACGATTTGCAGTACAAACGTAACATTAATAACGATGGTATTATTGCGTTTAAATTCGGGGATTAATTGCTATTGTATCTATTCAATAATGCGCTAAATTCATTTTTTGAGAAATCTAAATTTCTTTAATACATTTATAAAAAAAGGCTAATAATTCATTTTTTTAAATTAAATAATTATTTATTTTCCTCAAAGGTATTTTTATTTCAACTTAAAAGAACCAAGTTAAAGGAACGATTTCATCAATTTAAAACATAACTTTTCTCTGCACTGAGAGAAAAAGTTAACTTGACCAAATTTTGCAACCTGATTGCAAACTTTAGTTCAAGTATTTATATTAAATATATAAACTTGAGTATTTTATGTATTTAAGTCAAATGCATATTATAAATACTTAAACTAAAAAAAAATGTAATCAAGTTGAAAAATTTAGTCAAATTAACAAATCTTTTCTCACTGCTAGATACATGTATAATTCGTTCTATGTAATTTGAACTCAAACCTGAGATCGTACCTGGTGCCCTTCATGCAGGTCGCCGAAGTGAGAGGGACGCCGAGATCCGCCGTTACTCCCACCTGCAAAGAATAGAAATCTTTACTTAGAAAGAGAGAGAGTGCGTGACCGTCGTAAAAATGTAATAGAGAAATTTTTATTTCGATAAAAGTCGAGATGGAGCGCTAAGATTGCGGTTCCGTCCGCGGATGGAAAATTGCAAAAAGTAGAAACGGTCGTCTCGACCATCCTGATCGATCGACAGCTCTTCGTCGCGCACAATGTGAAAAGTTTAAACAAATTGCGCGTACATTTCTCTCCGTCCGCACTTGCTTTCATTTGTCGAGAATAAAAGCGAGCTGTCCTTTGTTCGTCGTTTTCGATATCAACCGTTCGCCAGTCGATGTCGGCGGCAAATATTGATAATATTCGAGGAACGGATCAATACGGCGCTTACATTAAATTTCCATGTAATTACCGTTTCGCCGGCGGTGACGGCGGTGGTTCCTCGCGATGCACCGTCCGTCGAGATCGCCGATCCTTTGTCGGAAAAGGAAGAAACGCGGCTCGGCGCAGCCGGCAATTAACGAATGCGCGCGTATGGTCATTCGTTCTGTGCGGCTTGGCACGTGTCCGGGCAACGAGAGTATATCCCCCCCGGCGGATACAAGGAACAACGCCTTTATTCACGCTCTCGCAGACGATCGCCCGAGCGAATTCATCACGCTTACCGCTGAGCTACATTCCCGATGTGGCCGGCGCATCGCGTTGCTTCGTCCCGTCTCGTCTCGTCGCGCAACGCTGCATCGCCGTGTAATAAAGAAGTTCCGCGCGCGGACGTACTTTCCAAATCCTCACAGAGCTCATCGGAGTACAATTCAACTGTCGTCGAAACGCTCGCGACCGAGACGACCCGACCCGTCGCGTCGCGCGATAACCCTCCCGTCGAAAGTTTAATGATAACTTTCGCTCGAAACGACGAATTTCTGTGGCCCCGCGAGAGAAAGCGCGATTGCAATTTTCGAGCTTCAATTATTCTACCAAAGTGTCACTGCGCGGTTGGAGAGCCGGCGAACGGGAGTGCTCGAGGAGGTACTCGAACGAAGGAGTTACTCGTCCAACTCTTGTCAACCACAAGGAGTATTTTACTCGAGATTAAGATTTAGATCGGGAGGCGAGTGGAAAATGTCCGAGGGCGTAATTCACCGTTACAACGACGACCGGATGATTTACAGGCGTCGTTCGCCCACGAATCAATGGACGAACGGACACGAGCATGAATGCGCCGTAAATCGTAAAACCGCGAGGCGGTCTCTCGAAGCGAACGCGTGCATCGAGGCGGTTTCCAGCGCGCGATTAGCTCCCTTAAATAGGAAACATGTATGGTCGCGTAAATCGAATTGGCCTTCGGGCCCGGAAATGCTGGGAAAAAAAAATTTAATGCTTATAGCTAGAGCTGTTCGGTTGAGAATTTTTTAAAAATGTATTATACAGTCCCTATACAAAGTAAATACAATTTCGAAATGTGTTTAATATTAACACTTTAAATAAACTATATACCTATGAAAGTTGTGTGAACGAGATTATGTTTTTATTTAATAATATATTTTTATTCATTTTACTTGTTATTAAAAATTAAATTATTTTTTACATTACGAAAAATCTCAATTTTTCGTTCAAGATGATTTATGCAAAATTTTATTGTGATTGTCTGTTTAGTTATTTTGTAAATAAATAAATAAATAAATAAAGTTTGTTTATTTTACAGAACTGAACGACTTAGTATATAAACAAATATTTTTTATACTTACGTGTATTTTTTATTTTTACACGTCGAAACAGCAAAATTTTCTGTTATATAAAACAAAATTTAATATTTTGTTGCTAGTAAAAATGTCTCAATTAAACAGCTTTTGCTGAAAGCACTAAAACTTTTTTTTCTAGTAAATGCACTAGGGTTGCAGTCGCAAATACTTTTGCCTTAAAAGGATCGGTACTTATTCGTCGACTTTGGACTTCAGACTTTTAATTCTTTAATTCAATTTAATTTGCTTAATGTCTATTTCCATCAATATAGATTAGCTTTGAGAATTATTCAATTAGAAATATATGAATTATAACAGAATTCTAGAAAAAGATAAAAAGTAAGTTAAACCGAGATTAAAATTAGTCTACATAAATCGGCTAAATTTGGATTTACTTTCCTCCTTTGTGAAATTAAAATTAAATTAAATAAAATTAATTAAAAACAATTAAATTAAAAACATTTTATTTCTCACGGTCGGGAAGAAAAACGCGTGCATTTCCGCTCGCCGGTGTGGCGCCGTGGATCTCGCGATTCGATAATAAGTTCGCGATTTCCATAAAATTCCCCCACATCCGCTTATGCACCGTGCACTCTACGTAATTACCATCATACGTCAATAACTGCACGTGAAGAAGGCGTAGAGTAGATATATACGCGGAATGCACCCGGATGAAGTAACACGGATCTCTTGGCACAATACTTTCGCCCATCATGACACATTCCTAATTGCCTCATTAAGTAAAAACGACGAGATGCTCGCTATTATCATTACAAAGATTGAGACATGAGATTTCCATCGTTACCCGCGCTACGCCGCATTTAACGAATAGAAATCTAAGCCTGAGGGAAGTACAGAAATCCGAGCCGTAATTATATTTCTCGTTATCAATGGTGCACAGTGCCGTTTATCCCGTTGGCATTTTTTTCTGCAATTATCATCGCGATAATCATGGAACGTGAAATTGTTAACGTTATTTTTTACGCTGCGTTTAATGACGGCGATTTCGAAAGACGGAAATTGATTTTATCGGGATTGCGAAATAGAAAAAAAAAAAAACTTTCGCCCCAATTAAACCACGCTTCTTCTCTATTTAACGACGCGTTAAGCGTCGAGCATGACTAATTCCAAGTCCTTATTACGTAATGTAAGAATTACACTTATTCCGCGGCAACGCATCGACGAAGAATAAAAATTAAGCGGCCGTACTCTGCGTTAAGTATTATGAAGAGATCAGAGGTCAACATCTGCACCTTATTCCGTGCATTTAATTTATTCTGCGCGACAGGTTGCATATTTGTAAATTCATATTGCATGTGTGCGCACCATTATCATTTGATTCACGCTGATTATCTTATTTATAGATATAGACAGGTCCGTACTTCCGGAATAATTATCCGACATAAAGACATTTGTTCATTTTAATTAAATTCAAAAAAATTATCTATCGCTATCTTCTTTTGTTGCTTTCTCTCTCTCTCTCTCTCTCTCTCTCTTTCTTTATTTCGATTCTCAAAAGAATCTTCGATGCGCAAAATTGCACGATACAGTTACGACGCAATCGTGCAATGTACTGTGCATATTTACGAAACCTGCTTTTGATATCGCTTATCGTGCAACGTTTACTTTCACTCATTGTCCGAATAACGTATCTCTAATATACAAAATGTACAGCCGACCTATAAAGCTTTGTTTGAACACCGTACTTCTCTAACGCGCAAATTTGACCTTTAGTCACTGTTTGAATACCCTAATCGATCATGAGGCCGACGCTTAAATTTAAATAAGAACATCGCGAGTGTAGAAGTGACCGCCGCCACGATCTCGAACGTAAATTACGAGCGGAGGCATGTAAAACAAGTTACACCGAATATCCGCCATCAATCGTGATTGTGACCGCAGTGAAACTTCCTAATTATTCGAATATGTTCGAAAATTATAGTCCTGAACTGAATTGACTCGATTATTCAAATCGAGTCGAGATCTCAAATATTTTCAATATTCAACCATCATCACTAAATAGTTTCATCGTCATCAGCAACTTCATCTTTTTAAACGATTTAAACAACTGACAATACTCGAATACATTGTCCACTTTTGGTCTTGAAATTTATTATTGAGGCATACGAAAAGTTTAGATGAAACGTTTTCAAATTTTTAATAAATAAATATTAATAAATAAATAATTGGGCGAGTAAAAAGCAAAACGTATAAAATTCAGAAAAATATGGATAAATAAGTTTTTTTAATTTTCTATTGCTTAAGAGTACAAACTAGAAAATAGCAAGACTAAAATAAAAAACTAAAGTAAAACTTAAAAAACTTCAATAAATTTTGGCATTGCTGTAAAACACTGCCGACATTTTTGTACACTGCCGACAATGCTTATTGTTAGTCAATGCCTACAATGCCGTCAATCCTATATTAAAATTAAGGCAATGCCATGCAATTATGAACACTACCGCGTGCCCATTATCATACGCCAATGCCTGCACAAGAATTCTAAAGCTTTCCCGAAGTATTCAAAAATTTTTGTGCTCAACCCCATGATCGACTCTGAAGTGAGCTCACCACTCCCCAACCACTGACGACAATGCCGTCAATATTATAGGTCACTGCTTACTTTTTTCGGCAGTCCAATGCAAAACGTATAAAATTCAGAAAAATATGGATAAATAAGTTTTTTTAATTTTCTATTGCTTAAGAGTACAAACTAGAAAATAGCAAGACTAAAATAAAAAACTAAAGTAAAACTTAAAAAACTTAAATAAATATTTCTCTAATAACTATTTATTCAAATAAATATGAATATTATTTAAAATAAATACTCTCTATTTTCTTTAGTCTAGGAAAAATATTTATTTATTCAAAATTTTAAATGCTTGATACTTTAAATCTCAGACTAAATAAATATTCACATTTTTTTCATCAGACGAAATCTTGAGCGCAATAATAATTTAAATTTTATACATTTTGCCATTTTATTTCTCTTTACTATTTTTTGTTATAAATATTAACTATTAAGGAATCTATAATTTTTATCTAAATTTTTTGCGAGCTATTTTAGTCAAATTGCTAAAATATATGGATTTGAAAGATTGTTCAAAATTGTCGCAACAATAGGTCATGCTCCGCTCGCTTCAAAGGAATTCCGGTATACTAGATGTTTCCCGATACAGCATTACTTCCGCTGCATACGGCAAAACTTTTCTTCTCACGTTCTAGTAACCGGTAAAGTGCGACACAATCCTTCGTCAAGAAAACGCGCTCGAGGGACGTCACCGATCACCGCAACAAAGTCAAGGAAGAGGCCGAGTCGCGTCCTTAATTAGCAATCCGCTGCGTAATACTTAATTAAATTCCACGCAGTTGTCTCGCTTTCCAGACACGCCGCAAATTTGCTGTTGCAATCGCGCGTTTCGCACAGTCGATCGGTGAATCGGTTAGCTCTCTGAAGAAGAACGGAAAATGCAGATCGCGCGTACCCCTGGGGAGAAGAGGGGGAAGGGGTCAACGACCCTAGTTTTACACCTGTATTTAGCGACCGGGGAGGTTCCGGACAGCGGGACATTTGCGTAACAATCGATTCTCCTGTGGAAGGTTTTGAGGTTGGTCGGACAAACTAGCTGAAACGATCCTTTTGGCTATTAAATATTCTTCGATTATAAAAAAAAATTTATTTATTACATTTGAGAACCGTAAAAAATGTTTCTCTTATTTTTAAATATTCAGAAATTATTTCTAACTTCTTTCATGTGGTCGAAATGTCAAATTTATTTTTTTATGATTGTAAGTTTTAATGATTGTAAGTTGATATTTAAATTATTTAGATATATTTTTTTTATATCTCTTCATTAAAAAAGTATTGAAAGGAATAATGATATTTTAAAAATGAAAACAATCATAATTTCTGCAGTTTTTTTATGCTTTCTGACTTTTTTATATTTTATATTTTGTTACTTAGCCAACTTAAATTGTCTGCAAAAATTTCCATTCGTTCAGCAATATCATTTTGGACTTTTCCACGTAGACTGTTAAAGTGTTTTTTTTTTTCCCTCTAGTAAAACAGGTATTAATTCTACGCTTTTAGCTCTAATGAGTTACCACTGTCGCAACGCCGTAACGACAGCGTACGTAACGCAAACTGCGTTTCGAAATGGGGAAGCTCCCAGCCATCTGAATGAGTCTCGTTCCGACGCATCGTCCGCACCGGGAAACAATGCGTCTGCCACGTAGCAATTAATACAGGATCATAATGACCGTTTTGCTCGAAATGATCGGGTATTACGCGAACGTTACGCCGCGTCCGGAACTTCCTCGCTCTATAAAACCCAGGTGTACCGGTTTTTCGACCGCGCCTCCCGCAAGAAGCGATTTCTCGCGTGGAACCCCCGACGATGTACGCGCGTGTGCGTGCGCGCGTTGGATAACCAAGATCTCTCGGCATTTCGCAAAAATCCATCGGCCGTGCGATTTTCGAAAGCGCCGCTAATTTCCACCCCGGTAGATCTCGAGGGCTGCGAGCGTGACAAACGATGGGAACGCGGAAAGAGCAGTTTTACTAAAGTATGTACAAATTTAACTAGATACAGAAAGAAAACACTGAAAAGAAATTTTATCAAGTCATCAAAGTAATTATGTAAAATGCTCAAGCTAGTTGCTAGAATGTCAAAATTTGTAACAACATTGCTCATCATGTTTGAATGTCCTACATAATTATTTTGATAGTCTAATAAAATTATTTTCTAATCTGTATATCTATATAGAAAAACAATTATGTTAAACCATTTAAAAAACTGTATCGGATGTTTAACTTGGTTATTAAAATGTTGGTTATTAAACTGTTCGCAGCAACATTATCACGCTTGGACGTTCTACGTAATTATTTTAATAGTTCAACATAAAATCATTTTTTTATCTGTATCTACACGGAAAGAATGGTTTTGCTAAAGTAATTAATAATTTAGCTGGATACAGATCTGAAAATAATTTTGTTAGGCCATTAAAATAATTATTGTTGGACTCTCGAATTGATTGCTAGAATGTCATAATTTTTTGTAACCCTGCTCATCAGGCTTGAACATTCGTCATGATTATTTTAATAGTCCAATAAAATTATCTTCAGCTAAATGTTTAGATACCTTTAGCAAAATCTTGTAGCTAAATTTTTAGATGCTGCATTAAAATTGTTCTACCATATAGCTATCAATTATTAGATACTTCAGCAAAACTGTTCTTTGCGTGTAGGAATAAAAACAAGTGAGCTCATGCTAAGGAAAAATACGCGTGTAATATATATACTTTGTTTTTATGAATAGAATGATTTTTGAGGGGGCACGTCGGAGAAACGAGAGCGCGGCTCTCGTGAAATTGCGCTCGATTCTCTCACTCGGGGAGACCGGCGCGAATTGCATTGCGTTGCGAGGCAAAATGCAGTTTCATATCCGCTCTGTCGAAATGAGAGGACGCGTCGCCACGCTCTGATCCCAGGTTCGTGAAATATAAATCCTCGCGCGCACGTGGACAGGCGCGTCGAACTTCTCGCGTGCAAGTCACTATCACGATTACGCCTCGAAGATGATTGTTGGAGAATATTCAAGGCCGCGTGGTCATCGATAAACGTAGCCTTGCAGTGCAATCTTTTAAAATGTGCCCCGTAGCGTCGACGTCAATTTACTTCCCTTGGCTTCGCGATTCGTAAGCTTTGACAGCTCAAAGAACAAAAAAGATGGTCTCTATCGCGTCTTGTTCTTCCTCTCGACTTTTCTTTACATTTATTGCTAATATTACACGAGCTTCTTATTAAAATGTTGTCATTCAAATAGAATGTCTTAGAAGATAAATTTATATTTATTTGCTAGGCCTGTAAAAGAAATTCTTCAGATGGCGATCAGTTAAACGTATTCAGAGAAAAAAGTCGCATCAGTAACTATAATATAAAGTTGTAATAAGAACAATAACTAAGTTGTATGAACTAAGAAAATATAATATAGAGATAAATTCATTAGATAAATACAAAGAAATAGTAACACAAATGTAAGCAATAAAAAAATTGAGCTTGCTAAAATTCTTCCATCCTTCGCGTTCTTCTTTCTTAACATTTAGGACATCATCACTGCTGTCAGTTATTTTGGTCATGCTATATGAATACTTAATCTTATTATCCTATATACCTAATACAAAATAATCTCAACGAAAAATATATTATTGATACCAAAGGGTGTTGTCGTAAATAATTAACTAGTTATTATGGTATTATGCTTTATTTTAAAAAATAACAGTGCACACAAATTGTTGCAGTAACTATATTTTTTTTTAGTATTTAATACTACTAGTGACAGATACTTAAATTTCCGAATTGTCAAATTTATAGTTGCCAAAATTATTTCGTTTTCTCTCGGTTCATGTCTTGAAGACTCAATTGACAGACCAATCGATGGCGAAGAGTCAATCGGCCGCGTTAAGGTATAAAACAGTCCGGTATTATGAAGATCGATACTTCCCTAAGAAGATTTTTCGTTCACACAAGGCGCCGCCTCCTTACATCGATCGATCCGATTCAAATTCAAGTACATAGACCGCGAGCAGGGTCGGGCGTGTAAAACTTTCCTTGGCTGAATGAACGATGCGATTCACGCGACTTTTTTAATCTGATTTACCAGATTCTTTCTTTTCTTTTTCTCTCCTCCCTTGTCCTTTCCCCTGTTACGGCCATCGCGTCCGCGGGGAAAAACTGTGTCGATCTCAATCGCCCAAGGCCAATTAACTCGCCGACGATCAGGATGTACCGATCGTCAATAATTACATGTACTTCGCACGTGGAAATTACGTTCGGAATTGGGCCACGTTGCTCTCGACCATGCGATCTGGACCATGCGATCTGCGAAAAAAGACGAGCGAACAAAGGAAAAGTCGAATTAAGAAGCCGCGAGCAGATCGCTTAAATGGCAAACCGCATTCGAGCACACTTGGCGTTTAATCGACGCTCCAAGTCATTACCCCGCGTTTAATCCCGTTAATTTATCCGCGTTCGCCAATCTTGTGATTAAGTACGCAAGCCGATAAAAATCGGAGCGATCGATCGGTCTAACCGTTATACGATATTTGCATCGCGTAGGACGAAACTTTATGAAACCGATCCTCCGAAAGTCGAATATTTCGTGAATGTCGCGAATTGTTCCGAACAAACGATTATTGTGTTTTATAATTGCGGCGTTGAGGGACTCTCAAACAGAGCAAGAAGTCAAAAAGATTATTAAGTCATTTTTCAATCAGTTGCGATTCACTTTGATGTTACTGTGAGTCCTTGCGACTCGTTGTTCTGCTTGAAATTTTTTATTTTTTTTACCGAAATAAAATACTCTTTTAGAATATTATAATAAATCCTCTGAATATCTCAAGTGCGTTAAAAATCAGAGAACGGAAATAAAATTTTGTACAAATACCTCGATAGACGCGTTGTGCGCAAATTAAATAATAATGGTAACACGAATTGTTAAGATGATACGTCATAACGTAGAAATTTTATTGAAATAAAATTTCTAAATGATATTTGTCAACAATTAGACAATTCAAAGTTTAAAGGTGCAATTTCACGTAGCTATAATATCCAGATATTTACCCCCACTCTACCGAAATTTCCAATAATTCCCCATAATTTCCCATAATTCCCTATAAATCCCCATAATTTCGGTAGAGTGAGGGTAAATATCTAGATATTATATCTACGTGAAATTGCACTTTAAAGTATAAATATTTGACAATTATTTCAAAAACTGTTTGATTCTTTATTTATAATATTATACTGAATGTGTAGTACTTCATGCTGCAATATTTCTACATTATAATTTAGGTTAGGTTAAAAGCTTAATTAATCCATACACATGTTTACAAAAATGCATAATTTAAAAATAATTATGCATTTTTGTAAACATGTGTATGGATTAATTAAGTTTTTAAATATTTTATGCATAACACCACTATATAAATATTTTTTTTCAATTGTTAAACAATTTTTTTCTAAATTTAATTTTGCAAATACATATATCATTAATATGAATCGTCATAGTTTTGCCAAAGTACTTTGAAATTGTACAAGCAAACAGTTATTTTATAATAAATATTTTATAATAAAAGGACAATACTTCTACATCCGTTTTCGTAAATTTACCTACACAATTGCCGATAATTTTTATGTGCCAGATTTCGTCTTATAATTTAATAAAATAACGTTATTCTATCGGGGTAAGTACGAAAGACCGGTTGCATTATTGCAAAAGTGAAATTTCACCAAGTTTCACGTTCTGACAGTGTAATTAAAAGGGAAATAGATCCTCTCGACGGTTTTTTTCATCAGTTTGCACGCGAACGTTTCCGTGTCTCGCTATCGCCGTTAATTAGCATACACCACCATTAGGCGACATACATCACTCAAACGAATCGCACGTACTTGTTTCTACCTCAATCCGATTCGCGATTTCGTTCCGTACTCATTTGGAGATCTCGAGGCGCGAAGCGAAGGCGAAAAAGCAATTTCTCCATGACGTAGGAGGTCATCGAGCACGCACGATCACGGGCGATCGATCGACGAAGGGTCGTTCTCCAGATGTAACGCGACGCTCACTCCTGAATGCACCTCCTCGCGCGGGAATCGCATGCTCGCGAGTGTGACTCCCGCAAAGTCATTGCAAAGTGTAATACTTTCTCGGTCTCTCGTAAACGTATCGCGATCTACGTTCGAGGGGGTTGTTCGGGGAAAGGTCTTTCACGAATGGAAGAAGTTGTCGAGTGGCAGCTGACTGATCCCACCCCCTTTTTAAGTTTTTCAGCAAAGAGCAAGAAGGCGCCCGCCGCGCCGTTCTTTTCGCGCCTCGCGCCTCGCGACGCGGGGGTGACCGTCGCGACGACGTGTCTTACCTGTCTCGCGGGTGGACGGGGTCGCGGGGTCGCGGGGCTCGGCACCATTTACGGCGGCAACCCCCACGGCGGTGGCGGTGGTGGTAGCGGCGACGGCGGCATGCACACGATGCGCGCACGAGGGTTGGTGGTAGCCCGGGGGAAGGTTCGCCGCGCTCGCCCTTTCTCTCTCTCTTTCTTTCTTTCTTTCTTTATCGCCCGTCGCCTCGGCCTCGAATCTCGGCTCCGCGCGTCCTCGCGCGAACACGAACGCGTCCTCACTGGCGCGGGTTCGCCCGTCACGACTTATAGTGCCCGCCGGCCGCGGGATACGCGCCGAAGGTGGTCACTCGGGGAGGCGCGGGCGCGTTGACCAACACACGCGTTCTCCACCGTGGAAAGTCGCCGGGTACGCCTCTCGACTCGTCCCGAAACCAGGGAGCGGGGAACGCGCTCGTCTCTCTCTCTTTCGTGAAAATGCTATCGGTCTCTGCAGAGAGAATATCGCGATTGAGCGAGTCTTTGAAATTCTCAGCGCGTATGACATCCTTATAATTCAATCTTGAATTAAAATTCTGCCAAAGCGGCGGAGTCGACGTTCCGTTAGATGATTCACTTTTCTTTTGTCTCTGAAACTCAGTCTCGTGGAAAGTGACTTCTTTTTCATAGGACTGCACTTTGGAAACTACATTGGAATTTTCTTCGTTGGCGAAAAAGATTAATTTTTCACAAAGAACACATCATCTTTCAATTCTGCAGCAATCTGCAATATACGTGCATTGAGAGAAAAGATTCCTAAATTTTAATAAGTATTTATTAAAATTTAGTAAATTTTCTCCCAGTGATACACGAAAAAAATGACGTCATACAAAATTATTTCTATAATAATTTCTACAATTCGTATGAAAACGCGTTGATCATTTTTTTTCGCAAGCTCTTTTTGAGAAAGCACTTAAAAAAATATTGTAATTCAAATCGATTCTAATTGCAGTGATAACAATGAAATCCTCATATAAAGAAGCGAGTCTTCTAGTCTTATCTTCAAACTTTTGACATTTAACTGATAAAATACTTTCGGAATGCATCAGAAACTCCAGAACCGTCAGAGGAAGAGTCAGCAAACGCTAATTGTATAAAAATAATGAAAAGAGAGAGAAAAGGAAGGAGAAAGTTGACGCGGGTTTCGCACGCAACACTTACGTTTTTGCACGTCCACCCACGTGTTCTCCATCCTTCCGCCCTCACCCTCGGCCTCTAGGGCTGCGCAGACCTTGCCAGGAGTGCGGCCGAGCAGCGCCGGAATACGCAGCGTAGTACGTAAGCCGTCGCATTTATAATGGAAACCTCTCAGTCGAGGCTATTCGTTCATTCATTAAGCGGTTGGCCCCGAATTATTGGAACATTAGCTTGATTGGACGAAGCTGGGCACGGCCTGCGATATACGAAATCCGCGCTGCCTTGCTTATATCATAATCGCGAGGCGGCCGCGCCACGCGAGCGACGCCGAAATTGAACGTTCCGAGGACCAGAAATCTTTCAGGAACACGTGTACATTTTTTTGGACGTTCTCCGGTTCTCGAAAAATCTCAAATCCCTCAAGATATAAATTTTGAGTAATAGATTTTTTGCTTAATCATATATCGAGCTCAAAAATTTCTAAAGGTAATAGCAGAAATTGGATAAAAATGACATAAAATCAGAATTCTCGAGTATTTGAAAACGGAATACATAAACGCGGAATATAAATAGAGTTTCTGCACTAAGAAAAAAAGTCGTTAACTTGACTAAATTTTTCAACTCGATTAAGTTTTTTCGTTCAAGTACTTGTGTATTGAAATTTGACTTAAATACAACATAAAATACTTGAAGTTTAAGCAATTATAAATTTAACTAAACTACATAAATACTCGAAATGAAGAAGTTCACGTTGAAAAATTTTATCAACAATTTTTTTCTCGGTGTATGTACTTATGTTAGAAGCTGTGAAATCGGATGAAGATGCAACGCGCGCTAAATATTATTTCCAACGACGTCCACACGCATCGTTTTTTAAATATATTTTATTTATATATATACATATATGTATATATATATTTATTTACAGAACTTACGTAATAATCATCGCCATGTTGAATATCATACATTCGGCTGTGAATAAATGGTACGGCTGTCATACACGGATTATTTTATTGCGAGAACCGATTCCGTTTCTTGGCTGGGTCTCGCGCGATCGGTTTCGGTCCTTCTTATCTACGATCCAGAGATCGTTCACATACGAATTGCTTACACGAGGAATCTCACGATCCCCCATCAGAGACGATCAGAACGCACAAAATGATTAGCACGCACGTTAATTAACGCTGCTCATTCTCACACACATCATATCGCATAAGATCGACAATTGCGAGTCTGATTGACTTAATGTGTTTTGTTTCAAAAAAATTTCAAACACAAGGCAATGATGTTAATTGAAAACGGAATAAATCAGGATACTTGAAGATTATTTATTTCGAATTGGAAAATTGGCTTAAAAGAGATTCCTGTCTAGATGACAAATTTTTAGACTAATTTTCACATTTTTGTTTAAATTATTGAACTCCATAAAATTTGGTATCCAAAATCATTTATCCATTCTTTTTTCCTTAATTGTTTCATGTGTTTCATAACTATTTTACAATCTGTATCAGTTGCTCTGAGACCGTCGCATGTAACTTTATACTGAGAAAAAGTTGTTAAATTGACTAAATTTTTCAACTTGATTAAATTTTTTTAGTTCCGGTATTTATGTATTTAATTCAAATATATAAAATACTTGAACTTTAAATATTTATATATTTAAGCATTGATATATTTAACTTAAATACACAAATATTTGAACTGAAGAAATTTAATCGAGTTAAAAACTTTAGTCAAGTTTATTTTTTAATCCTCTACAGAAATCCCTCTTTAATTTCTGCATGAGAACAGTACTCGAATTACTTCGAATTTTTTAATTTAAACAAAAATTTTACAAGAACACATACAATAAAACAATGATTTTGTATAGTTTCTTAGACAGGAAGTTTATACAGTTTTAACAGACGATCGAGAATTAATGATGTGTACAGAGTAAGATAATCGATCAAAGAAATAGATTCTTGCTGGTACAATCGATGAGAGCGGTAAGGCGAAGATGAATTTCGTACTCCATTAATTTGATTGATAGCCATTTGCGCTTTTACAATTGATCGCATATGCGGGAAACGACTGATAAAGCGTCGAAGTACAGGATCGTACGAAATATGGAAGAAATCGCATATCTTCTTCGCGTGACGCGCTATTGACCATTTTCGATTACCCGGCGACGAAATCGCCCTCGAAATCTCGGGTTTTTTTGCGTTGCGACGCACGTCTCTCTCGGTGGCTCGCGTGATCCTTAATTTACGTTTACAAAAAAGTCGCAAGTTAATAATGCGCGGTAGTCGAAAAGCCATGAGGTATATATTGTCACATACTTTGTATCTGCGTACCTCCTACAAACGTAGTCACGCTCCTAATCGTCGGCGCGTATTCGACTAATACTGAAAGAATTGCGAATTTGCTCGCCGCGTTTCGGTCGCACCGACATCGGGGTGCGTTAATTCTGGTCATCCAGCAACGCTGCGATTAATCCGTGCGATTCGCCAGGAATCGATATTGCCGAAGGGCCTAATTCTAAATCTTCGAGGTCCTCTTTTCTTCTTTTTCTGCAATGCGCCACATCTTGACGTTGGCGATCACTTTAGAGAGAGTTATTTTGTGATTCGCCTACCAAAGGACTACCCTGGGATTAGGGAGCTTTTTAGATTTCTCTCTACAGCGATATTCCGAGAAGCAATAACTAAAGTGGTTTTTCATTGCCTTCTCCGGTAAACCTACAAGGTTGAAAAATTGAGAACTCCTGGACTCTCTGCGATTTCCTACATCCGATATCCGATCCATCTGGTAGCACCATTTTCTTCCTCATTTCTTTCTCGAGTAAGAAGATAGGTGAATCGATAGAAATTCATTTAGTTATAAATAGAATTTTCTAATTCTTCAACTAAATTTGTATTATGAGATCGTAAGGGAAGAACGAGATTAACCAGAGCTAGTTAACTCGAGCTTGCGCATACAACTGAGGCTAAATTTGCTATACGAACGTCGTAACGAAGTACGATTACATATCCGCAAGTAACGCAAGCAGAACGGCGAGCTTGTTAGACCAACGTTAAATCAGATGAGCGTTTCCATTGAACTATTGTAACACATTCAACACATTCTTATCGACCGTACGATGAATGAGACTACAATTACTGAAGTTACTAAAGCGCTTGGAAGCAATCCTCCGCTGTACACAAATCAGTCTAAATTAAACTTACGCGAAGAAGCAGGTTACTTAATGCTTCGAGCCTAGAGTACCACTTTGTAAAATCAGATGCGATTATTATCCTTCGAATAATAATCTCAAACTTAATGTAATCTCCGCGTAAAACGGCGCGTATTTTACGAATTTACGGATGTCGGTAATGCGGCGGTAAATTGCCAATTATGCTTATTCGTGGCGTCGACAAACGGGCTAAAAAGATTAAATGACCATTTAATCCTTTGTACCCTAATATCATCCATAGCGCAGCGGCGCGAGAGATCTTTGCTGCAGCGTTATATAAAAGCTGAGTATACTAGAAATTGCTTATCTTAAATATTTAGCGTTTGCGCCGCGAAATAGTTCGGCGATAGCGAGCATAATTCCGAGCGCAAAGGATTAAAGTGTCCTTGACGCAAATTGACCTAGCTTTGGTATAAACGTGGATACTTAATACACCATGAAGAGAAATTAACACGATGGACGTAAATAAAATAATACATAAAGGGATAATATTTTCCGGGAGTATCATAAGTTAATCATAATATTGTCGTTTCTATGTTTTTCACCGCGTGTGTTGTTCACGATAGTTTCGCGAGACTGGGAAAAATATATATGTATATATATGTATATGGTTAACTATTCATATTTTCGCCATAAAATTAAATAATTAGATATATTATTCACTGACCGTATAATTGTTATATAACTAAAATTAATACGCGTTTAATATCCATTAGTAAACTTTACTGCAACACGGCACGTTTTAATATCATTTTCTGTGATAATTGCTCTTAAATATTTCAACTTTATTTATAATTCTGAAGATAAATTAACTTAACACAAGATGGAATAAATTAACATATGTGCTAAAATAAATATGCATCGAACTTAAAGAAAGAGCTAGCAAAACTACGTATATGTTATGCACATCACGAAAATGATAAATTATTAGTCAACATATCGAAGAGACAAACTTGTGAGGAAAATTACACATGCAAATGAACACAGAAAGTCGCAAATCAACATTGAGATTCAACATTCTTGTTTACATGACTATGAAAAAAAGATTGTTGATAAGAAACGTAATCATATCTTAAAATAACGATTTTCTGTGTGACTCAGCGTGTCTTCTCTCAAAGTTCCAGAATTATTAATTATCTAATTGACTTATGATCAAACCGTGTTGCACTTAATTTTACATTCGGTTAAATTTCTTTCGTGTAGATCTTGCGCTTTATAATCAACCTACGGATCTCACGAACGCAAACGAAACCAACTTACTTGCAGCGACGCGTAGGATTTCTTTTCCCTATGTTACTCGTGTTGGTACAGCCTTACTTCGATATAGTTACAAAAAATAACGCTCTGTTATATCTTTAAAGGAACTCCCTGCTTGATATAGTCAATTGTCTTCGAAGAATTCGCTGAGATACACATTAAGCTTTTGATCCCGCCTTGTCTTGAACTCTCTGCGTGTGAAGCCTTTTGTGATCCTTTCTATACTTTTCAATTGTCAATTCAGCGTTACTGGTACTTGACAGACTCAATGTTACCGGGTCCAGGCTCGCCGCGAGCTTCAGATACGTCTCCTCCATCTCTTTCGTCACCTTCACCTCGTACTCCACATCTTTTTGAGGATTCAGCAAATGTTCGTCTTCGAATGTTATGAGATTTTCGCTTTCATCCTGTTCTATACGCTCAGACAAGATATCAAGGAGCTCGTTATTTATATTTTTCTCGCTATATCTTTCGACGTTGTTCAACAATTTTTTCGGCGCATCTCGAACGTTGCGAACCAAATTTCCGTCTTGCTTCGAGGAGTTGTGATTCGTAAAAGAATCGTTCAGATACAAGGATGACAAAGTGTCATTTGCAGCATTTTCTACACATTTAATCTTATTGCTATCATGCACCGCGGAATTCTCCACACACATCGACGACTGTACCCACTCGGCTACCCGTTGCAATTGATTGTCCTGCAGCAACACCGGCGGTGGCGAATCGTCTTCGCTGCCGGTTGAAATCGAACGCTCGGAACCGGGTCGAGATGTCTTCTTTGCGTGCACCAAGGCTGTGCTAATCTTACCGCTACCACCACTGCCGCCACCGCCGCCACTGCTATACAATACAGTCTTGTAATGGCCGGCATTATCCAACAGAATATTCTTTGAGCCTGGCGTGACCCGAACTAGGCAATTCCGCGGACCGGTTATACGATTCTGATTCGAGTTGGATTTGGCGCTTGAATTGAAGGCACCACTGGTCAACGATTGCGCAACGTCACTGCAACTGCTAGACGGATCGGAACTGGAGATGACTATGCTGTCGCTGCTGTAGCTCGGACTGGTCGTTACTCCCGTACTGCCGTCGTTATGATTCGTCATATTGTTGTCCGGACTCTTGACCTCGATCACAGTGAATTGCGCGGTATTCCGCGCATCCTGCCGCTCTGTCGACCTGTCGTTCTTCCAATCGCGATCGTTAATGATATCGAGCTCAATATCGCGATTCACTTTGCACTTGCTCTCTTTCGAAGGATCCGTCTCGGATTTCAACTTTGTCCACTCGTTTTTCCATAGTCTATCGTTGATAATGTTGATGTGCATCTGCTTGTCGGAGAGTGGATTGTCCGAGCGTGCCAAGCAGCCGGTGCCAAAATGTTCGTAGAAGTTCTTTTCGCTCTTGTTCCAATACTTCGCAGATCTACTATCGACTGGAGAATCGCACTTGGCCCTGAGTGGTTTGGACATCTTGTCGACGTTATTTATTCTGTTAAGGTCATTTAATTTTGAGCATGAACGCTTGTTTTCGTGAATTTGAGACAAATTCTTCTTGTTTAAATTGGACCTCGTAGTGACGCCGTTCTCCTCCGTCGTGTAGTCCTGTTCATTCCTACTGCTCCTGCCGACGAATTTGTCTTTGATGTACGGAGCTTGCGATACGGCATACTTGACATAATCGCCATTCATATGATGACGAATCTTGCTGCCGTTTTCGTTGATCTCATAGAAGATCGTATGCGTCGCGAGATTCGATTGAAATTTGTCTTTGCTTTGATACTTGTCATCATTCGACGTACCTTCCGATACTTGCTTTTCGACACTGTGTGAATAACCTTCGGAAATAGGGAATGTATCAGGCACGTATGTTTGCGTCTCCGTATCGACCGTGAGGATGCTTCTGTGACACGTGCACGTGTCGCAGTGCTTGGCAAAGATTCTCTCCTTCTCACGATCCTCCAAAACCTTTGCCATAATTGCCGCCGACACGATATCCATCGGTGGCTTGCTGTCGTCGCTATCGTCGTCACTATGCTTTTCTACCGTAGGTTTACTGATATTGTACACCATCGCAGTCGGCGGAAATGTAGATATTGGCACGGTGATGCTCTTCACGTCTGGCTGCGTCGTATCCTGCGTAGAGCACCGCTTCTGCGCGACGTACGTTCGCACTTTAGCCTGCACCTCAGAAGGTAGCTGCAATAATAAAAAAAAAAAACAGTGGCGATTTTGAAACTTATCTTTACTTTGAGTGTCAAAACCATATTGTACCCTTAAAGTTCTTCATTTATAGATTCTTCAGTTTTATTAAAGGGATCAAATTCCACGCTACACTCTTGTTTCTATCCCTCACTTTATCGTACTCGTAAAAAGATGTAAATATAAACAAGAGGTGCGGAAGTTTATGCGCGCGCATGTATAACGATGCATGTAAAATAAAAATAAGACGCTAACGCAACGTTATATAAATACAAGTAAAATGTCATTGTAACACTTAACGTTCAATGATGTGAACACATGAAATTTATATGGAAACTATAAAGTGAAATGTATAAGAACAAATGAAACTTGTGGTAAGAGCATTGTCGTGATAAAACTTTGAAACAAATAGTAACATGAAATTTACATTTGACAAAACGATATCTTACCGAATCATATTTCTGACCCACAAAGTTGGAAGGTTTACACTGAAGCAATTGGATAGCCAAACTAACGTCATTTCTATATTTTTCCTAAAAGAGAAAAAAAATATTCTACATATAAAATGCATATAAATTAGTATTTTCTCTTAAGAAATAAAACTTGACAAAAAATAGAAATATTGAATAAAAGAACATAGAGAAAGAAATGCAATTTATATTGCTTGTATTGTCTACATGAAAGATTCGTGCAAACATAATATAAACAAAACGCAAATAATTCATGTAGACATAATCTTAATCTGTACAGCATAATCCTAGTAAATGGATACTTACATTGTCCTGAGTCAATCGACGTATCGTACAATTCGCATCGGCTAATCTACGAGACAGAGTCGCAATGTCCTTTGTGAAGGCACCTTTCTCCGTCTCACATTTGTCCACTATCCGCAGCAGCTTGTCCTCCAAATTTTGATTGACCTTCTGAACCCTCTTATGCGCCTCGTACAAGCGCGAATATTTATCCTGTAACGATGACAGTTCCTCCTTCATGGAAGCCAGCTCCCCATTTGGAAACTTGTCAGCCTCGTTTAAGAATTGCGTCTCCATCGTCACGATGTGGTTGTCTCTTTCAAGCAGTCGTTGACGTAGGTTCTCTATCTCCGCGTGCAGATGCATGTCACAGTGCTGCTGATTATCCTGGCTGCAAGTGTTACACTTACAGCCGCATTCCTGTAACATTGCTCAATGAGTCAAATATGTGTGGTCAAGTTTTTTTTTTATTTTTATAACAATGGTAATAATTGTCAAACAAGGCTCAATATTTGTATCAGGCATACTGTCACTTGCAAGTATAGCTAGCTGGTTAGATTACAATAAACATAAAGAGAAGTTACAACATAGGGATACAATATATATAAAAATATCAAGACCATGTATCGAAGAAGACAGTTAAATTCAATTACCATTCAATTCGCTGTCATTCAAGTCATGCAATCGACAAAAATCAGTTATTACAGCCGCTACGACTATTCAATTAGTTGCGATACTGGGAATTGTTATAAATTTCTGACAGCAAAAACATGACATTTGTACAACTTCATTAATCGTGTCTTTTATCCATTTGGTACTTAGCGGAGCATCTTCGCGAGGCAGAACCAGGCGAGAATACACGGAGATTTGAAGGTATTCTCAGAAAAATGCAGTTCACGCGAATGATCACGCGTGGCACATATGTTGTGCGCATATAAATCGATAAATCCCACTCGAGAGAGAGAGATCGAATGAACCGCGTCGGATCGTCGAGAATCAGCGAGAGCATCCCCGTTGTTCATTCGAGAATAAGATCTGTTCAGATCTGTCTGGGTCGAGTCGTCCGTCCGTAATCAGCTGTCCGTCGCCACGTTGGCAGTCTCTCCTCGCGCGAGCACTACGAGCAGCAGCAGCAGCAGCAGCCGCCGCCGTCGGCGCGGGAATTCCCGTGGGAAATGCCCTCGACACGTACCTTGCACTTCTCCGCCATGGTGGTCCGCCACGCTGGGAATGATATCGCTAATAATGCAAAAATATCGTCTGACGGCGCGGCCACTGCGGTGCCGTTGGCGCCTCATAACCCCTTCCTTCCCTCGGCGTCCGCGACGTGAGTGCACAAGTGTGTGACGGGGCCGTCGCCGTCGCCGTCTCCGTCTCCGTCGCGCGTCCGACAGCGACGATTAATTCGCGCCCGCGAGGGGATAGGATTCACAGTGCAAACAACGCGCGGCGGTGCAGGTGCATTCTCTCTTTCCTCGTCTCTTCCCTCAGTCTCCTTTTGTTATCGCGAGAAGAGCGACGAGCGCGTCGCGGAGAGGGGCCCCGCTCTTCTTCGTCACCCGTCGTCTCCGTCGCTCGGTCGGCACGAGCCAGCACGAACGTCTCCAGGACCAGTGCCGTGACGTTTCGGGCCCGCGACGAGCTGGGGGAATCCAGGGACGTACCCACGATAGGAGTGACTTCGACCAACCCTCGATTAACTTACGTCCACTTCCAGCAATGCAGATTAATTTTGATCTCGGTTTAACTTATTTTTATACTTTTCTAATTTGTAGAACTAGAAAGGGATGAAAAGTAAATTAAATCGAGATCAAAGTTAATTAATTCAACCGATCGCTCACGATAAAACTTTTAGCTCTCGTAAATTATAACACGTCGTTTCGAATATAATTCCTTTTTATGTGTCAAGCCTGGTGAAATTTTTCTTAGAACTTTTTATGTGATTTTTCAGAATTTCTGTATAATTTTATAACTTTCCTAGATTTTTTTTATATGGAATTGGAATACTTCAGAAACATTTAGCAAATCATCTTTTCTTAAAATTTCTCATATATGTTAATTATAAAATATCCTAAGAGTTCAAGATTTTTTGTTCTATAATTTCTGATGAAATATCTAAAAAAAAAGTTTTTTTTTAATTACAAGCTGAGAAATCTCAGAATATTTCAAAATTCTTATGTATGAAAAATTCTAAGAGAAGATGTAGACTCTGAGTATTTCTGAAATAAAAATTATGACAAAAATTTTCAATTGGGAAATAATAAAAAATTATTCTCTATGTTAACAAATTGGTGCAAGTAGTATTTGATAAGTTAATCGTCCGATTTATCGCTTACATGTCCATTTCTACTTTCTACTAATGTAAATTAACTTTAATCTCGATTTAACTTACTTTATCGTTTTCTAGATCTAAGAATTAGAAAAAGAAAATAAATTAAATCAAGATTAAAGTTAATCTAAATTGATGAAAGCGAACCACAGCAAAATTTCTAGCCCATTCGTCGTCAAAGCAATCTTTCTTACATGTCAAAAAAATTAATATTTGTGTTGACAAATTAATAGTATTTTATAAGTTAATCGTCGATTAGTTTAATTGATTATTAATTCCATCAAAGCAATCGCTTACAATAAAATTTTTAAATCACAAATTTAATCTTTCTTCTTTATATGTTAAACAAAAAATTAATGGTTCCATTGCTTAACAAAATACTGTATAAATTATATCATAAATTAGTCACTGATTAATTGAAGTTTGGCTAAAATCAACAATGATATTATGAAACATTTAACAACTGGTGCATAAAATTTATATAAATTAATTGCAAGCGTGATCCCAGCAGTACTGATAGATTAAAATTTTAAATTATTATATTAGTGTTTTACGTAATTATTAATATATTAACATTATTACGATCAAATAGAGAAAACTGTCTGTAAAATATTCAATTACATGGAGAAACTCTATCATGGAGAAACAAATAATTACACATAAAAATTAGACAAATATTGTTTTTTTTATATACATAGCGACTCGCATAAAAATGGATGACACAGCGCAGATTGATTTGCAAAAGTATTTATTAAATGTGTGTTACATCCCCATACATGATTTATTTAATTATAAGTCGTTAATGGCGTTAATACAATCATAATAACATTAAATGTTCACGATATCGTGTCAAAGAGAATACTTGAAAAGTCGTCGAATCAAAGTGTATCTGTGTGCTCGAACTTTATAGAAAAAATTGCCACATGTCGAAATAGGACCGCGAATACATCGGTCGGGATTCATAATGCAGCTGAAGTTAACTTTGCCTAAATGTACAAGTTATTTGATCGTAAGCTAATTTTAAGATTTTCACTGATCATCAACGTTGACCAATGTTGCTTCTTTTCCGATCTGAGAAGTACATACGGGATTGCCAGAAGGGCGGCGTTTATAACAGTCACGAATACATTTATCCTTCTTTTTTTGGAACGGATACTCCAACGTCTTGAGAACGGAACAATCAATATTATCCGATTTCTTTGGCTAACAGAAGAAAAGAGATGATGCCATACGTTCAAACACAGCATATCCATTCTTGCTACTCGGCCACACGAAAAATTCCACGCAAACACTCGGCCACTACAATTTCAAGTCAATTTCAATTAATACATTTACACTTATTACAACAAAATATATTAAGTATATAACAAAAATATAAAAACTATATATTTTAAAATAGTTTTAAATAAGTCATATTAGTCATATCATAAAATAATCGACTCAATATCGAAGAATTAAATAAATAGAACAAGATCAATTAAATTCGACATAAAAAAAATAGATTACAAAACAAATATGAATAAATTTTTGAGAGTAAAAAATATGTCACTTGGAATAATTACTCGTAAGACACCTTTCTTGAACAATCCAGTGTATGCATGTATAACATTCGTATAATATTTATGTAGATATATATACAGAGTGCGACAATGGTCGAGCGCTTGTTCTGATCAGACAATTTCTGATCAGACAATAATCACTACTGACAACAATGTTAAAACTCTGGTGCGGGTTGCAAAAACAAAGGCGTTACAAACGCGGCTTCACTTTAGGTAAATCTTTCCTTCATTGCATACAAATAAAATTAATTTGTTCGCTACGTAGAAATTTTGCGTAATTTTTGTGCAAATGTAAACCATATATATACATACATATTCAAAAAGTAACAAAAGAATAGTAAGTATATATTAGGTTGCTGTAACGCCGTTAATGATGCATCAAATCGATATTTTCAAACGATGAGATTAATGAGCTGTAATAAAACTAATATGATAATAATAAAATAGTATAATTAAAATTTTTAATATTAAATTTAATTTCAATATTAAATGTTAAACAAATCATATTTCAGTACTAAGTATTAAACAAAAACACCATTGATTTTTTTTTTTTTTTATTGACTTCGAGAAGTGTCCATTAAGCTCATCTTGGAAGATATCACGGCGTCGCATTCCTGCCTCGAAAAAAATTCCGTTCCGAGGAAATTCCTCCTTGCCGTCAAATATCGCAGTTCGTAACGCCTTTGCCGATTTCGCGAGCCGCATTAGCAATTTTTGCTACATCGTAGAAACTACATACGACAGAGGAAATCCTTATCTAACTTGCTGTGCAAGTAGCATCGGCCGCAGCCGAAGTCCTTGCGCGATCGGTGATTCGGCACGAAAACGCCGACTTTTAATCGAGAAATTCCAAAAGCGCTAGCCTGGCCACATGAAACGGACGCGTTCAACGATAAAATTTGATTGATTAAGCATGACGAAACCATACATTCGTGTTCAGCCTCGATTGCAAAATGTATAAGTCGTAATTTAACGTCGTGCGAAATATGAGACGCGGTGTTATCGGCGATCCGAAAGTATGTTGCTTCAGCATACGATATGGATAAACGCGAAAGCATATTGTTTGCTGCGCGTAGCCGTATTGTACCTATTGAGAAATATACAAAAGTTGTACAACAAAATGAGCAGAAGAACACCGGTTTCTTTTTCTTCATTCAGTTACTCTAATTATTCGATATCACGTAATTTTTTTCTTCCTACTAAATTAATATGCATCTTGATTAATCAATTCTTTCCTCTTAAATATACAATGGCGGTGTGTTGGCGCAAATTTTTTTTTTTTTTATACGAATAAATGTACATAATTTATCTATTCAGATTCAGAACCGAAGATTATAAGATTACGTATTTTTATAAATTTACTACTTACAAATTAAATTAACAAAGTTTCTTGTTTCATGTGATATTATTTTCGCAAACTTCAATTAAAATAATAAGTATATTATCCCTATTTCTGCCCAAATGCATCAATTCATTTCGTTTTAAACGGCATCGACAGTCGACAATCATTTTTATTTATTTTACCTCGATATCGTATTAGAAGAAAATCGTACCGTTTTTCTCTATATTCGTCCGGTATCATTGAAACAGTTATGCAAGAAGAAATATCCTTACAACGTATGACACAACATTAGATGGGAAATATATGTATATATGTATACGTTTACATGATGTTCTATATCCTACACAATCGAAATGATCCAAACATTAATACGTTCTTCTCTCGATACGGCAAGTGCCGATCGGCCGCTTCCTGTTAATGTCTCTCGTTACTGGAGAACTCAGCGTGTCATGGGAAAATGTGAAATACGATCTCGCTTTCGTAAGAAACTGTACAATGGAATAAATCGTGATACAAGTCAATGAAGTCACGTATACGGTATTTTTTTTTCTTTTTTGCTTCCGAGGGAAAAGGCACCAATACTCTCGTGCTGTCCGTATATATAATATAATGCGATTTAACACTTTGAATCCGACACCGATCTAACGCGCGCGACACGTAACATCGATTCGTCTCGCGCCTCGCACGACCGAGATCCTTTTGTAATCTATTATTCGTTCCATCGACTCTCCACCTTCCATAGCACGCGTTACACAACGTGTGAATGCAGTCTCATTTAGATACGCAGTTCCGATAAGCCGAGTAGAAAATAAAACGCAAAATAGAGCTGCCGGATTCAAGGTGCTAAAACGTCCGGCGAAAGTAGGATAAGTATAAAGTTTTGTGCTGATCGCAAGCCGTCGATCCGTCATGTTGTGTCCATTTCTACCAATGTGGGGTAACTTTAATTTCGCTTTAATCTTGCTCCTTATCTTTCTCTAATATTTAGAACTAGAAAATTAAATTAAATCGAAACTAAAGTTAATCTACTTTCTAAATCTCATAGAGCGAAACGTCACTCTAAAAAAGTGGAAATTGAGCTTGTGCAATTAATCGGGTGATTTGCTATTCCAACACAGGAAAAAAATTAGTATCAAATCAACAATCATTGTCTTACAAAGACAATTGTCTTACAATGACACACGAATATGGAAACTTTAAAGAATTTCATTAACAGACAATTTTCTTATATGAAGAAAATTTGTTTCATAAAAAAATATATATACATATATATTTATTTCTATTTAATAAATTTCATGAATTAAAGAAAATAATTTTTTTAATAAGCTACTGTTATTGTCAAAATACTCTTTAGGCTATTATAATATTGAAATAAAAATATATTGCCGAAATTAAAAATTGCCAAACTTTTTAAAGGTTTTATATTCCTTTGATATATATGAGACAATGAGTGTTGATCTAATCTTTTTTTTTATAAAAGTAAAAATTACTCTTATTGAAGTCCTATTCAGTCCTATATGAGCGAACTTTAACTCTTACAGAATGACAAATCACTCGTAATAATTGCACGAGCTCCATTTTTACCGTACAAGATTTATAGAGAATGCATTGGTGGAAATGGTCATTAATATTCGTTCTAGTCACCTCGTGCGTATCGCATTCCAGATTTTCTATTACAATGATATTGTTTCTTTTTTTCGTGAGCACGCCTGTCCGCTGCGTTTTACCGTTGATCACGCAAGAAAGGCAAAACGTATATGTATCTGTTTCTCGTATAAAGTAATTGACTATCTACTTATCATTAAGAAAAGGTACGTTGTTGTCGCATTCGGTTTCGCAATTTTTTTTTTCTACATGTGAACACAGTTAGAAAGTTTGGAACATTTCAAATGTTGAGCGCCTTTTTTCGTCTTTCTCTTTCTCTCATTGATATAGTATATATACATACATATACTTTTATGCGCGTATACATGTACATATGTGTATATATATATGAGTGTACGCGAGTGTACACGCATGTATATATATTTATGCACATATACATATACGTATATATATATTATATACGTGTGTGTGTGTATGTGTGTGTGTGTGTGTGTTCGTGTATTATGTAAGAATATTAATAAAAGAATATGTCCGAATGCAATATTGCTTCATTCTACACACACATGCCGTAATATATTTGTAATATATATAATATCTATATAGACTTTCCATATTCCTACATAACAACAACATAACTCTTCTGAATAAGGCTTTTAACAAATTGAACACAAAGTTCCTACGCTAGGGCAGATTACATGTATTTAGCTAACGGTGTTAATTGTAAAACGTGAAAGTTGCTGAATTGCGCTACATACGGAACGACCCGGTTCACACCGGCTTCTCTTCGTTCTAACGGAGGCACTGTCGTTTCATCGTGTAAATAGTCTCAATTTTATCTTTATTACACAAACTAAATCCTCCCGAGGCCAGTGCGTTAAACAAAGTTCTTTTAATATCGTTAATGAATTTAGTTGACATTACAATTCGCGTTAGAAAAACGCGAACTGTGACTATATTGCGATTTATTCGCCGAGAAAGAAACCAATTCACTTTACTGAACGTCAGCAATCAGACCTCAAGGTGGAGGCGTTCAGTGTTCGACGAAATGAAATTGCGGTACCTCCGTTACGCGAAACGAGGCCGCGAGAAGACATTACGACAAGTCATCCTATACCTTTGATTAAAATGTCGGCTAACGTAGTCTACTTTTTCACGATACACATCTAGATTAATCTTGATCGTTCCCACATCCGGCAACAGTTCTAGTATCAGAGTCCACATGTATCGAGCACAACTATAATTCTACCATGCAACATTAAATATAACATACTCTCCGATCCTCATGTGTCTACCGTATTACCGAAACGATTACTTAAAAGTGTTTTATTTCTGCTATAAATTAGTGCAAAGTAGGAATGCACCTCGTACTTCTCGGAGACTTTTTATCTTGAGATTACAGAGGATATATTCGCAATGTCGATTGTTCACGTAACAAAAATTGTTCCTTCGAGAAGATTCGCGTTTTGTTTATTCCACAATGATGTATTGCACAATGTCAATTGTTTCGGACTAGGTTCATCCGATTTATGGACCTATGGATTTATGGCAGTACCCAAAATCGAAAAGTAACGAGTTATTGATGATAAGATGATTTTACAAGATACTCTGTAGATCTAATTTTCAAGAAATTTTGTAATCTTTAATTCTAGTTTTGAATTTCACGAAAAATTAATATCGGAAATTAGTAAAGAAGTTGACTTACGAAAATTTCTATTGATTTCTGTTAAGAAACTACTTTTTCATGAATTTTCTAAATATATGATACAGACAAGCATATGGAAACTTATTAAACACGTAATAAAAAATTGTATATTTCTATACTACTGTTAATTATAATTCAAAATATACATAAGTATTCTTTATCTGTTATAGATAAGATTCTGTTTAAGATAAGATCACACTAACTACATAGCAAACTTAACTAACCATCGCGAAATAAAATTAAATATTTAATTCGGCATTAATGTACTGTGAACACAATAAAAGTATCTCGAAGGAACAACTGATCTTACAGAATAAATCACAAATAAGAATTACATTTTTCGACGTACACATTAACATATTCACTCATAATATATATATAAAGATAACACCACGATGAAAACAAGAAATACGTATTATGTATATAAAGCCAACATATGTATAAGTAAATATATATTATTGATCATAAATTCTCATAAATTCTGTACAATATATATATATATATGTATATATAAAAGGCCGAATGTACAGTGACATGACATTGATTACTATTGCATTGACGGTTACGTTATTGTTTGAATTACATAAGAAACTGAATGTACGCAAAACGACGAATATACGCAAAAACGAGTAGAGTTAAAAATAACATGTGATTTATAAGTATAAATTCGACACGTTCGTCCATTCATCGAACACGACGACAACAACTTGTCTAACTGCATATGGCAGCGCGATTAATTTTAGTGTCGGTGCTGGTTAATCCAACAGCGGTATTGATCATCAATAAAAAATCTCAATGGCGGCAGTATGTTTTAATAACAAGTGAATTTTCTTTTTTTTCCCGCTAAAACTAATAGAGTGCATTCGCGTCGTTACCTTTCACACGGGAGGATAGAACGATTTTGTTCCCCCACTTTGTTAGATAATATAATAATATATATATGTATATAAAATCAAATTTATCCAAATGGGAAAATATATCAAGATTCATTGAACGTTTATCACGCAATTACAATCGATTGTAACATATATATATATATATATATATATATATATATATATATATATATACACATATATATATATACATATATACATATACATATACACATATATATATATACACACACACGCACGAAATGAAAGGTAACTTTTTTTAACACTTCATTCAATTCTCCATTACGATATATAGCTAATGTGCAAATAAAACCTATAGAGCAAATATTAGTCATATCGGAACAAAATCGGTTATTTATAGTCCAGTTTAAATTAGACTACAATGGAAAGAATAACGGGACTAATTTTGAAAGTTTTGGGACTATTGATAGATATTCTTTTCGATGTGAAATAAAGCCTCTTTCTGCCTTAGTCGACGTATTGTATTTTTATATAAACATATTTTCGATGTTAAATAAAATATGTTTTAATTATCGTCTTTTTAGACTATACATATAAGACATGGATATAATCGGTCTATCACTTTTGGAGGGTTTATTGAAACAAGTTCAACTAAACCGTTTAAAAAACATGTAAAGCTACAGTAATTTAATTTTGTCGTTAAACATACAAGTAAGATGTCATCGTACGCAACGTGACAAAGTAATAAAATTAAACTTTATTTTCTACTGAAAATAACTGTATCAAGTTTCAAAACTTTCGAAATTATTCCCATTATTCTTTCTCGATCATAAACTATTAACGCTTAAACAAATGGCGTTACCAATTCAATTATACAATTTCAATAACGCATTTGACAACAACAGATGTAACAAAACAAATGTAACAAAGCATATATAATTCATCGATTTGCGACAATTAGATAAAGACAGATTCTCTTAATTCCTCGCGCGTATATTCTGAAAATAATGTTTAAGTTATTTCAAAAGTTCGATCGAAATAACGCGTCATGACATGACGTCTACTTCCATTTCACGCATATACTAATACGTCGTTTACTAGTTCTATTTAAATTGCCACAATTATTCTACCTTTTTACAAGCAACCTTGCATCCGGAGTTAAACATTTATTACTCCAATTTATTATTATATATACGTAACATGTAATAATGCGGCGATACCTCTCGTCATAAAAAATCGTAAGCCTTAGTTCGAACAAGGTCATTTGTAATTACAGGATGGATAATTTTCGTCATTGAAATGTGTTAATAAACCTGTTTCCAATATAAAAATTTATCATTTGGGATCTCTACCTACAAACATATTTAAATAAATATCTTAATTAAAATTCTTTTAACGATAAATTGCATTACAATATGATTTGTCACAGACTAAAACAACAATACTCATCCAGAGAACAAGTTTACGTAAAATTACGTTTTTTTCTTACAAATTTCCTTTTTTTCTTTTCAAGAAGAAACAGGTTTTTTAACCGTTTTCTTAAAAACGATTTCTCTTTATACCTTAAGAGCAGCTTTAGGAGACCAATGATGGAAACGGGCGGGTCCTGCGGGATAAGAGGGCTGATGTACCCACTTATTCCCTCGGTGTCCCATAAAAGGTGGCGGAGAAGGGCCACCGAGGAAATGCGGGGGCATTATATTGTACCACGGCTGGCCGATTGGATGAGGACCGTAACCCATGTTGAAGGAATGGCCGAACCACGAACGATTTCTGTTCAGGTGCAGCCTAGGACTGTTCAAGTTACGCCTCTTACCTGTACCGTTAGTGCTATGCTGTTGATTTTGATTAGCGATGCTTAATGGTTTTGATTTCGGCTGTTGTTCTGTGCTTGCGGTTAGAGGGGATTTCTGGAACAATAATCACATCCCAGAATTTAATACATTTAATTTTCTTAATATTTATATTAAATTAATGTTTAAATATTTTTAATATATAAATATATATTTAAATATATATTAAAATATATTAGTAAAAAAATTTTAATACTCTATATATTTATTAATGGTGTCATGTAGAATCAAACATGAAAAACAAAGAAAATATAACATACAAATAAATTAAAATAGTAAATATCTAAAAAGTTGCAATTTCAAAGACTCTTCAACTTGTAAGTTAATAGTTTTGTGTGGAATAACACGTGCACTGTTTGGCATATCAATATCTGATAAGTAGATAGGACAGGTATTTTGTAAATTATGTATTATGCACATATGTCGCATGATTGAAAGTAAGGCCTGGTTTTTCATTATCTAGTTAACTTATGGTTAAATTTAACTTAAGGTTTTAGCCAATAAGCTTCATTTTATAGTACCATTATGGATGAAGCCCATTGAGTAAAGCATCAGATTAAGTCTATCCATAAGATTACCAGATAATGAAAAACTGAGCCTACATATAATACAAAGAAAAGGAAGGAAAAGATAATTTACAAATGAAAAAAACATCTACGAAGCCATCGATTTTCCTGAAAAACGTTTATAAAAATCAATATTCACCTGTATCTTGATAGATCCCACGTGGGCTGGCTTGTTTTCGTCCTCCGTGCTCTCGTTATGCTCGTCCTCGAAAATGGGTACGGTGTTCTCCTTGTCGTCGAATGATGCCAACGTACAGTACGATCCCTTGCTCTCGCCAAACCGACAACAGACTTCGTTAGGATCAACCCACAGCGTTAACTCCACTGGCAATGCCAAGTCCTCGTACTTGACACCGGCTGCGTTTGCGGCGCTCTCCAGGGTCGCGTCCCGGCGATTGTGGCCGTTGACGCGAATGCAACGGTAGCCCTGGCCCTTGAACGGCTTGTCTGGGAACCAGTGGTTCTTGAAGCGTTCCGTCAGCAGTTCGACCAGGTGCTGCTTGAAGCATTCCAATTGATCGGGACTAAATTTTTCGCTTTTTTCGATCAGATTTACTAAGAACAGTACCGCCGTCCTGATCTCGTTGAGCATTTTGTCGCTGTTTCACACCCGGATTACAGGCCACCTGGACGCACCTTTCTCGATACCACAGTAGCAAGCTCTTGGAAACTAAAGTACCATTCGCCCAAGTCACGGTGGAGCACATAGAGCCCTTCTGCACCGTCGCAACGCTTGAATTTCTCAAGATTTATATTTCGGGCGTAAATGTTTGGGGTTTTGGCTGCACTACTTTGTCGTTTCACAATTTTGTATATGCTATTTTATGATCCGTGTATTCCGCTAATGCTGCTACAATCTGCGCACAAAACAGAAAAGAAGAAACGTTATTACCAATCGCTCCACGCATTCGATGATATTTCGCTATGAAAATTTGGAGCGATTGAGCGTGTCGGATCGGAGGGTGAAGTTCGAGTGCAGATCAAAGTCATCCACGAACGTTCCAAGGTGAGAAGAGACAAAGACAAGTTCGCCTGCTTCGGCAGTAAATACAAAGGCAAAGGAGTCAACGCGCACTGTCAGTTGGAAATCAGATTCACCCTCCGATCCGGTCCATCTGGAAGCATTTCACGGCACGTGGAATCCGCGCGAGGCGCGATCCACTTTTCGGCGCACTCGAAAACACGCCGCGCTCCAAAACATGGGACTCGCGTCTCCCTCCGCAGCGTCTTCGACGCGACGCACCGCCACGTGCCCCGTCGGGATTGAAATTGACGTAGCCGATGCCGCGCCGTTGAAAACATCGTTGCGTCAATCGCGCGGCCGATCGCGCCAGCGCGACGAATCGGGACGCAATATGTTATGCGTGCGCGTGAGACAGGTTATACCACAGCGCTGACGATGACGACGACGACAAGGCAGGTTAGGGGAAAGCGAGAACGCGGGGCCACTCGGCGCCGCTCGGTCACGCGACCCCCTGCTGACGTCGGGCGACGCCGTGGCGCGGCCAGCTCATCGCCGTCGTCGTGTGCTCCAGATTAGCTAGCTAGTTGGTACGTGTACACTTCGGAGCATGTCGCGCGGATGCGAACTGAATCGCGGACACTGAGAGTGCCGAGACGACGGCAACGACGACGACAACGACGACGATGAGCCTACGTCGTGGCGTGAATCGCGATTGATAAAACGATACGTTAAACCGATCTTACAGGTCGGCGACGGAGACTCGCGTTGCGTTGCCAGTGGAACCACTACGTCTTCTCTCTCTCGTTACAATGCTCTACAGTAAACGTACTCGACCCAACACGTGTTACGTTGCATCCGTGGCCATGAAGTATATTCTCGACGTAGACGTCCGTCCCTCGTCAGCCCTCGTGGCCGCTTGTCCGTAAATGATGAGTCATGATAATCGAGTATTCCTCTCACATTCCGATTGGTCAATTCCCTATCTGTCCGAGATCTCGGACCGATTTCTAACATCGTGGACACGAGATTTATGAGCTTTCTGCAATAAGATTATAAGTCGTAAGCCGTAGAAATTGATCAATCATAGTCGTATTCTCTTAATATTCGGCTGTGATGGGTCAATTTTTATGGCTTATAAACTTATGCCATCGCGACTAATAGCTCATTGTAGAAAGGCCTTTATGGCTTTTGTAGAGATTTAAAGGATCAAATTGCAAAATCTGATTTTTTAGCAACTTTTGCTTCGTAAAACAGGCCAAAGAGAGATTCAGAATATTGCTTTTACGAAACAATTATTTCTTTAAACATCATTACACCTGCACCACTAGTAAAAGAAGACAGCACATTTATTATAATATTTTTAAAAACATAATTGCAAAATCTGACTCTTTAGAAGCTTTTGTAGTTTCATAAGAAATAAATTGAAAAAAATCTGATAACAAATTATTTCTACATACAAGACGAAATATGCTAAAGTATAAATATGTATCTGCACCGTGAATAAGGTGTAGATGAGTTAGTTGTTTTTTTCTGAACTTCATGGCATGGCGTAGCTCAGCTGACCAAGTCAAAGACGCACGTGGTCACGTTTGATCCGCTTGTATCTTCGCAAAATGTTGAACATGCAGAGAAGCGCACCTAACATTCTGATAACAGGTAGCATATGTACTGCAATTATTCTTTTATAAATTCTGAATACTCTTTGAGAACTGTCAGCACTGTTTTTCAGGCACACCTGGCGTGGGCAAGAGTATGATGTCGCGTATGTTGTCGCAGAAAACTGGACTAGTATGGCTTGATGTCAGTAAACTAGCTATCGAGAACGAGTGTCTAGACGATTATGACGAGGAGTACCAATGCAGCGTGTTGGACGAGGATAAGGTAATTTCTCATGCAAGGCTTGAAATAAAACTGTAGGATGTTATTTGCTGCAGATTATACTGCCTGCATTTTACACTTAACAAATTTTTGTGTGATATCTTGTTTCAGTTATTGGACAGTATGGAGAGTCTTATGAGTGAAGGAGGAAAAATTGTTGACTATCACAGTGCAGAGTTCTTCCCTGAAAGATGGTTTGATATTGTATTTGTACTCAGAACGGACAATACGATCTTGTACGATCGTCTCAAGGAAAGAGGCTACTGCGGGAAGAAACTGGAGGACAATATAGACTGCGAAATTTTTCAAACTATTCTTGAAGAAGCAAGAGAATCCTACAGGGAAGAAATAGTACACGAGCTAATGAGCAATACCTCAGATCAATTAATAGATAATGTAAATAGAATATGTCAGTGGCTAGAGCAATGGAAAATAGATAATCAGCAAACTTAAAAGAATGTGTATTGAGTTTTTGTGTCGTTCCAACTTTCCTCTTGCTTTATATTTACATTATCTAAATTAAATCAGTCGAATTAATGTCACGTATATCTATTTAGATTCTAATGATTTGTCAAGTAAGAGAAGGCAAGAATCTGAAAAATCTGTACATACGTTATTATAAGTATATATAATACAAAATAAACATATTTTTTACATTTTATACAGTGAACAAAAATATTAAAACTATTCGTGTAGAAAACAATTTTTTTTATAAAGCTGCAATATACTTATTCTACTATGCCTAAATCATGCTTTAATTTTTTTAATCTATTGTCTACACTATCGTAATACTTCATTTTTATTAAAATCTTTGTTGCCGTTTCAATATCCTCTTTACTGAACGCCTCTGCCACTTGCCTGAAAAAAATTAGAAAAAAAATCATGAAATATTAAAAACAATTTCAATATATATTTAAAGCAATATATATTTAAAGCTATAAAAAGAAATGGAGATTACTTTGACATAGTTTCGAGCAGTTCCTTAGAGTCTTTAGCCAGCTTCAAGATCTTATCTCTATCTTCTATCGCGTTTTCTATCTTCTCATTACGTTCCATAATCTCCATGAGAAATTCTGGATTCAAGCTGGTTGTGCCTTCTGGTATTGATATACCTTTTAATTGTAACATATACAATCCTCTTTTTAATGGATGCGCCAACGTACTGTAAGCCTTATTTATTAGAGACGACAACTTCTCTGAGATTTGTCTTTCTTTCTATCGACAATTAAAACAAATTTCATTTACAGACGAGAAGAAAGGTGTTTTGATTATCGTATAAATTAAAAATAGCTTCCGAGAGAAGATTGTCCAGCTTGTTCAATGAACGCTCACCTCAGATTTGTTACCAAACTTATCAGGGTGCAGCATTTTCTGCAGCTCCCTATACTTTTTGTGAATTTCCTCATTCACCACGTTGTAATCTCTTTTAATTCCCATGATATCAAAATAGTTCAGATTCTGTGGCAATTCTTGCAATGCTTTGCACCTCGAGCAGAACAGCACAGACTTGTATTTGTAGTCGCAATTCCAGCACTTGGGTGGGCTGTCGCTACAGAATCGCAAGAATCCTAACGGCAGAGTGGGATGAACCATAGTCCTCGAGGATGCATGACATGAATACAGCTTACACTGTTGTTTAACTGGGCTTGCCACCATCGCAGATTTTCTGACAACTCTTGCCAAGAACATTTTCCAGAATAATCTTGCAATCTAACCAAAGAACACAAATAATTTTCATGAAAGTTCAATACGTTCATAGAAATTTTGTATCTTATGCCATTACTTCAAAAGATAAACTTATCACTTTATAAATAAAAGAATTGAATGTATTATGAATATACACCTTTTCAAATTGATCAACTCAGAGAAATAAAAGGTAAATTAATGAAATTATAAATTACTCAGTGCATTCTCTGACAAGTTGAGATTTAAATTAATTATGATATTAAAATTGAAATTACCTATGTAAAGTAAAGTTGATCAATTTAGTTTCTGGCTCGCACACTACCAAAAATAAAAATTGTTGAAGCTTTAAATTTCTACTCTACGTGATAAAATTAAATAGTATAAAAGAATCGTAAACAGAATAAAAGAAGGAATATCTTCTCCTTACATAATTAATCATTTGTAAAGAACTAATTTTCTTACCTTACAATTACTCGAGGTTTGTTCTTTTTTCACTTTCGATGACTGAACTTCTGCACGATATATCTTTTCTCCTTTTCTTTCCAATGTAAAAAGAAAAAGAGAAAAGATGAAACTGCGCAAGAAGTACAGTTCTGAGTATGGAAAAAGAATACGTATTAACTTGATAAATATCTATTCTAACCTACTACACACACATACACACACGCATACAAATGCTTCATTACACATCTTATCTCCTCCGTTTCAGATTTTTTTAAGCTGTAATATATACAAATATAGTATTGCTCCGTTCGCAAATACGTACCGGATCAGTTAATCTCGACCGTCCAAGCAGTCACCTTCAACAGTCTATCACTGCGTTGCTCCAAAATCCAAACACGATCGTTGAGAGATCAGCCGCGACAGCTGGATTTTCAACTACCTCGGGTTCTCCCACTTGTCACGCTTTCTGAATGGAAAAACCTCAAATGTCTATGTTCAACGAGATCATCACGGAACTCGAGAAAGCCACAAACGGTTGGAGCGGGACAAGCTGAAGTCCTTCAGCGGCAAGAAAAAAGGTTACCTCGGAGGGGAAAGAAAGTGTGGGACACACATAACGCTTATGATCAAATCTCATTTTTGTCTTCTAGGTGCGGAAGGAGAAACTCGGTGACGATGATCAGCCGGGACGTTCTCCTCGTTGGCTGACGCGCGCCATGCACAATACGATAATCGCGCGCTACATGCACGATACGATAATCGCGCGCTACATGCACGAGCCGTTGGCCGAGGTGGTGCTCGAATTTCACGACTTCCGCCTTGATAAGACGTTATCAGACCGTATCGGCATGCGATGACAACAGCCGTTTCTGATTTTTTGGTTAGCTCGAGCTAGTTCGATCTAAGAGTTTTTAACTACGACTCATGGCACGATGCTCCGATTCACGTGAGCGACCTGTGGGATTATGATTTCAACCAAGAATTATAGTTACGACGGCAGAATTTGACGGGAGCCACAAGTCGTCATCGGCGAATCTCTAGGTCCAAAGAGGGAAAAGAGAAGCAAAATGGGCGACTATCGGCAACAGTTGGGTTACTTAATCAAGTGGTTGAGCACCTTCGACCTCCAGGCACCGCACAGCTCCGCGGAGGAGATAAGTGATGGGGTTGCCCTGGCAGAAGCCTTGACCAAAATCGCACCGGAGTGGTTCACGGCAGCGTGGAAGGCGAAGATTAAGACCGATGTAGGCACCAACTGGCGCCTTAAAATGAGCAACATGAAGAAGATCGTGGAGGCTGTGATGGAATACTACGTCGAGTGTCTGAACCAGCAACTAACTGGCTACGTTAAACCGGACGCCACCAAGATCGGCGAGCGCTGCGACATCGACGAGTTGCGCCGCCTACTGCAGCTGGTCCTCGGTTGCGCTGTCAATTGCGATCAGAAGCAACAGTACATCACCAGGATAATGGGCATGGAGGAGACGGTGCAACAGGCGATAATGCAAAGTATCCAGGAGCTGAACTTTGAATCCATAGTGGATGTAGCAGACGGTACTCAACAGACACTCTACGCCGAGCTCCAGGCGACAGTGGACATGAAAGATCAGCTGGCGCAGAAGTGTCACGAGCTCGATCAGCAGCTCTCTCTGTTGCAGGAAGAGAAAACCACGTTAATCGCCGAGAACAAGAAACTCCAGGAACGCCTGGACGAGTTTGAAAATCCAGAAGAGTCTGGCTCGATCCTCAAGTATTCCGGGTTGCGGAAGCAGGTTGAAGCATTGAAGGATGAATTGTTCAAGATGGAGACATCCAGGGATGATTACAGATTAAAAGTAGAACTGTTGGAGAAAGAAGTGTTGGAACTGCAGTCGCGGCAGGAGGATCTGCAAAAGGCAGCTGATGAGGCGAATCATCTGAAAGACGAAGTAGACGCTTTGAGGGAAACCACAGACAAGGTGGCAAAGTACGAAATCATGATAGAATCGTACAAGAAGAAAATGGAGGACATGAGTGATCTCAAAAGGCAGGTAAAGATATTGGAGGATAAGAACGTCGAGTATTTGCAGGCCAAGTTGGATTACGAGGAAGAAGTGAAACGTACGATGATGTTGCGCAATCATCTAGAAGTATGCAAGCAGCAACTTACGGAAGTTCAACACAGGTTAGATGAACAAAGCAACAAGTATGATCGGCTGGAGTTCGAAGGCAAGAAAATGGAAGCGAAATTGGGCGCCCTGCAGAGAGAGAGGGATCGACTGATCATCGAGAGGGATGCTCTAAAGGAAACGAACGAAGAGTTGAAATGCACGCAACTACAAGCCGTCGAGAACATGGCAAAACCCAATACTGACAGTACCGGAGTTTCCGCGACGGAAATGATTCCGCTTGAGGTCAAGGAAAAGTTGCATTGCTTGCAGCTGGAGAACAAAATGATGAAGATGAAGCTGTCTGGTAACGAAGATAAGCTACCGAGTGTGCAAGCGTTGCTCGAGGATTCCGAGGAACGTTTGAACACGTTGCGAGGACAAAATCGCAAGGCAAATCAGAGGATAATGGAGTTAGAAAACAAATTGGAGGAGGCCATGGGCACTCAGATTAGCGGTGATAGTAAAAGTGACAACGTAGGCTTGAATCAAAAGATGTCGCAGTTGCAAGACGAACTTCGAAAAGCGCAAACCGATAGAGACCGGTTGACGCTACAGCTCGAAGAACGTGAAAGCAGCTTGCAGACTCAGAAGCAGAAGGCTTTCGCTCTTCAGGAGAAACTCACGCGAAAGGAATACGAGAATGCCGCGCTTGAGGAACGCTATAAGAAGTACATTGAGAAAGCTAAAAGTGTCATAAAGAGCCTCGACCCGAAGCAGAGTAATTCTTCGCCGAGCGAGGTTGCCGTGCTGCGCAACCAACTGGTGGAGCAACGTAAGATGATCGAGGACATGGAACGTTCCATGAAGGAGGCTAAACTGCTGCGAGACATGGAGGAAAAGCTAATGGTGACTGCCTTTCATAGACTGGGCCTGAATTGTCACAGAGAAATGATGGATCAGCGCCTTGCGGCGCTTAGTTCGGGACAGGGTCAATCCTTTCTAGCCAGGCAAAGGCAACCCACGTCGAGACGTGGTTATCCGCCTTATAACTCGAAATAAGGACACGCGTTAAAGCAAGTTGGTTTGACTTAAGTATTATTATAGGACGAAATGGTAAATGATCATTTTAGGTAACATCATTAACAATGCGATGAATGTGATGCTACATATCCATTATTTGAATTCATTTGAACTTAACAATCACAGATTTATACGATGATGATTGACAATTTAATATTCTCATTCTCAACTCGTAACATAATATTAAAACGTCACATTTATCTTCCTGTTACAGTTATCTTAATTGATTATATTTCTTTCGATGTAGATACAATTGAATAATTCATAGCAAAGAATAAATATCTCCATTTGTTAGTAATAAAATTGATATATATATATATATATATATATATATATATATATATATATATATATATGCATATATATAGACTGTGCTCATACAAACTATTAACAAATAAAAGCCCAGCCGTTTTAGTTCTGATCATTTTTACATGTATATCCAACTAATCTTTTTGTCTTCCAGTGAAATTAAGCGGAGAAACAATTCTAATAATAAACACAATTTTATAATCCAGATTTTCATCCATACGATGATTTTCTAGCTATTAGAGATGTGCCAACACATACGTTCCTATATTTTTAATGAATATATAAAAAAAAATTAATTGCGCACGAATATCTCCAACAGTTAGAAAAACTAACTAAATTCTTGTGTATTTCAAAATTGTATCTATATCGCAAACGTTTACCATATTTATTTTAATCAGACTCAATACAAAAGATATAAATTGTAAATATATTATACATAGATATTGGAAGGTATTTTGCTTCGCGATAGGCTAAATATTGCGCAAGAATATTCTGAATACGAACAAATCACGTAATGATATTTTAAATCATACTGACAATTACCGATTTGAAAATATTGTACATCTGTAATGTTGATGTTTATTTCGATAGAGTTAGATGATTAGTGTACATTCATAAACGTTGTTATTTGCTTTGTGCGACAATACATGATGACAAGTTGTAAATAATGTATAGGCCGTTCTATACATTTCTTGAATTAAAAAAAAGTTATATATATATATATAAATTATCTAACTATTGCAACACGATTTATTGCAAAGAACTTATTCGTATATTTATATCTTTATAATCTCGCGCGATAATATATTATGATCAACATTATTTATTTCATATATGTATAATTTATGTTATTTCTATTATTGTACATTTGTTTTACAATGTTATTTTACAATGCACATTGCAATAAAGAACAATTTGGAAATTAACGTATGGAATGTACATACTGAGATAAATACATACGTGCACTATAACAAATGACACATTATGGAAGCGAATTTTATCAATATCTACATACAGTGTCATGATTAGAACATTTCAGAAAACAAATATCTCATTACAATAGAATACTAATATTTGTTACAATTCATTAGAAAATTTTCTTATCAGCAAGATTGTTCGACAAATTACTTTATTATACATTTCTTATGTATTTTACAAGCTAATTATATAATTATCTAATTTCTTCAACTAATTTCTTATACAAAAAGTATGAAACAGATTCTATCCAAGAGAAAGTAAAAATTTTAATAATTGTTTAAGCGTTTTAGATCTCTTGTTCAGTTTATATTTTAAAAATTTAATATTATTCCTTTAATTATTTCTTGTTTTCTAAAACATCTTACGTGGCTGGAAGTGTCTGTAGCTATTTCCCTGAGTTTACTATAAAGTAAAACAAATTTCTATTTATGAACGGTAATAGTTTTCACATGTAATTGTCTTTGTTTAATCGCTTGACTAGCTCCTTATACATGATTATAAACTTATAAATTTGTAAATTTATTATAAATTTAATTTTCTTGATGCAATTAAATTTTTCTAATACAATTTAATTATTGTAATAATTTAGTAAACATAAATTTACAAAATGTAATAAAATTATCTGAAACAAAAAATGATAAACTACAATGGAAAGTTGCTTTGAAGCAAAACACATGCAATAGATTTTCTGCATAAGGTCTGTTCGTATTGCTTGCACTTTTTAGGCTCAGCATCTTTCTTCTGTTTACAACACCGAAATGCATATTTGTCTTGTTTTAAATATAAACATTTTTAAAGATTTCAAACAAAACGAACATAAACCTATATTTTATTTATATTTGTATGTACTTACTAAAATAGTATTTATTTGTTTCTAGGATTGAACTGCCGATAGATATATTTTTTCGATTTCAATTTCACGTTCGCGGTGTAACTTTTTAACAAACATGGATGCTCTACTATTATGCGCAATTGGTTTCAAATTATTCCTAATTCTTTGTAAATCAGAATAACATCTTTGATAATAAAAGACTGCACTAAGAAAATGCCATATACTGAATTCAGGCCATAATACGTTGGTAAAGTAGATACAAGAGTTAGAAATCTAAAACAAATTTAGTAAAATTATTTTAGTCTTTGATAAGTTACAAGAACAAATAAATTTTAGTCACAAGAATGAAAATATTTTTCTTACTTGCCACATCAGGAAGTCACTAAGTCGAAATTCTCCAGAGGTACGAATTAATAACTCTGGATTTGAGGATTTGTAAGTGTATAGACAGTCAGAAATTAAATCTTCGGTAACATCTTCTGGCAAGATATCAGCATGCTTTATACCCTTTGCTATATCCTTAAGTGCATGGGTAAGTTCATCCCTTGCTATAAAGATAAAAAATATAAAAATTATATATATTTTTAATTACACACACACACATACACACACATGTTTAATATTGGAGAAGAATATAAGTTTTCACTCACATTTGGTATAAAATATAAGAGTGAATATAAACATAATATAATTTACAGTACTTACATGTGTACGAAAAAGCAAGATTTAAAAATGCTTTATTATTGTCTTTAGTAATGAATATGGCTCGGGCAATTAATTTGCGTATATCTTCTGGAACTAAGGACAAATTGCCAATAACACGAACACATACTCCAGCGTCTGTCAATTTGTCTCTGGAAATTACATACATTTATGACAAGATTTAAATTATACGGTAATGTAAAACCTCATTTCAAATACATACGTCTCTTCTAAAAGACGTTTGAATTTCTGCCTGGCAAGGTCCATGAGTTCGTCGACTTCCTTTTTGCTACGTTTGAAATTTTCTATACTAAAAGCATAAACCGTGACCTCTGTAACACCTAGATCCATGCACCAGTGCAATGTCTCGGACAATTTTTCAAACCTGTCGCAAATAACATTATATGACATAAATACAGATCTATATATTTGCAATCTCTTTTTTCAAGGATACGTACCCCTTTGAATGGCCCTCCTTTTTTTCCATGTTCTGTTTATCCGCGAATCGTCTGTTACCATCCATGATAAATGCCACATGGCTGGGCACCCTGCCAGTCTTTATGATTCTTAAAGCCAGGGATTGCAGCCAGTTCAAGGTACGTTCCGTTATCCACGACATCGAATTTCATGTATGAATATGCAAAAATGAACACTTTATCCTTGATGGATTTTTCGTCAAACGATTCTGTTAGACTTGTTGTTAGTATTAGTTAACAAGCACACTATGTACAGCAAGTACTCAATTGTTGAAACGATAACGACGATATCAGCTGCTAGTCATCCTCTAACCTTCATACCGCAATTACAAAAAAAAGACTATGTGCAGCGTGGCTTCCGAGTCGTTTTCGCATCCATCCTAATTATCCGTGTTATCTATGCATTTGGACGCGATATGAACAATATATTAAGTTATCAAGACGTCTTCGATAACTCGTAACGAAATGCCGATTGCCGACAAAATGTCACACGCGGTTTACTGGTTTACTCGCGTGCGAGTTCTCTTTCTCTCTCTTTCTCTCATTTAAAGTGAAGCATCTACAATGATTTTCAATAGATATTTCTCTGGCGATGTCGAATCTAAATCAAACATTAACGGTCGCAGTCAATGACTAGTATCATTCTCCTCCTCGTCGATATCCGAGAAAAACGTCTCACATTCAACACAATTCAATACGTATGATGTATACGTGCGAGCATGTGACTTTATCGTTAATTCATCAGGTGCTGCCATATTGGCTCGTACTGCCGGGCTGCTGGACTCTGTCCCGGCTGTCCCTGTACCCTGGACCTCGAACACCTCGAACCGTATTTCTCACTCATCACGACAGATTTGTGTGAAGTGAGTTGCAGGTGCGAACCGCGAAAATATAAACTCGCAACAACGTTAGACAGGGGATTGAACATACATACAATACAGTATATGATGCAACTTTACTATTCTACTCACTCATAAAACACACATATACAACACACTCCCATATATGCGTATGCACGCAAGTATGAACACACACGTCATATAATATATATGTGTGCGTGTCAGTTTTTAAACAAACTCTCATAGGATTTGTTGGATATATCTTACATTTAGTTATAATTATATAAAATGTTTCAGAAAAGAAATCTCGTAATATAATTAATTACTGAAATGAATTGTTGAAATTTTTACAATTTATTACTAAATTTTCTTATTGGGATTTAACAATAAATTACTCACTTACATGTACTCATTTTACATGTATTGTATTAGCTCATTTAATTATTTAATTTCTTCAAGAATGATATTTTACATATCATTCACCCGAGGGAAGCATGAAAAAGATCCTGTATAAGAGAAAATGAAAATTTTGGTAATTGTCTTATTGTTCAAGTATATCATGTTCAGTCCATATTAAACAAAAGACAATTATTCCTTTAATAATTTTTGTTTATTTTTTAAAATATCTTACGTGACTGAAAGTACCTGTAATTTATCTCCCTGTTTACGATATTATAAAAAATAGAACAAACTCATGTAGAAATGTTGATATTAGTTTTCATATAATTGTTTAATTGCTTAATTAGTTCCTTTTATAATTATATGAACATAAAATGTCTGTAAATTTACCAGTAATTTTGCTGATAAAACATAATAACATTTAATTGTTGTAATAATTTCATTGATCAACGTAAAGTCACAAAATAGAATAAAATTGAGAAAAAAGTTCTACTACAATAGAAAGTTGATTTAAAACAAAATATGTATATATAATAAATTTTTAACATATTTCACTGATACTCACTAGAAAAAAATTTATTTGTTTTTAAGATTGAACTGTTGATTGACATACATTTTCGATCGTAATTTCACGTTCACGGTGCAACTTAGCAATGTACTTAGATGATCTATCATTGAGCGCGATTGTTTTTAAATTGTTTCTAACTTTTTGCAAGTCAGAATAACATTTTTGATAATAAAAGACTGCACCGAGTAAACCCCATATATCGAATTCAGGCCATAATGTATCAGTAAAGTAGAGGCAAGCGTTGGAAAGCTAAAAAAAAATTTGATAAAATTATTTAAATGTAGGTTTCCTTTAATAAGTTATGAGAAGAAATATCTATTTTAGTCACAAGAATGAAATACGTTCTCTTACTTGCCACAAGAGGAAGTCACTAAGTCGAACTTCTCCGGAAGTACGAATTAATAAATCTGGATTTGAGGATTGGTAAGTATACAAACAGTCAGAAATTAAATCTTCCGTAATATCTTCTGGTAAGATTTCAGTATGTTTTACACCCGTTGCTATATCTTTAATTGCATGAGTAAGTTCATCCCTTGCTGCAAAGATAAAAAAATTTAAAAATATATATTTCTAAATTATGTATTTATTAAAATTGGAAAATAATGTAAATTTTCATTCGCATTTAGTATAAAATATAAAAATGAGTGCATATATAAATATGATTTACGATGGTCATATACTTACATGTATAAGAAAAAGCAAGATTTAAAAATGCTTTGTTATTATCCTTAGTGGCAATTATAATTTGAGCGATTGATTGGTATATATCTTTTGGGATCAAGGACAAATTTCCAATTGCACGAACGCACACTCCAGCTTCCACCAATTCGTCCCTAGTTACAGTTATATGTATGAAGTTAGTTATAATTTCTCACTCAACAGTGTAACTGTTATATAACGAATGTGTTATTATTCATTTAACATTTTCTGTTGAGTGAAAAATTACAACTAACATTTGTATAACTGTAACTTGATGTTTGTTGGGAATATACACATAACGAGATTTAAAATTGTGCCGCAACGTAATGCTTGATTTAAAATACATACATATTTTTTAAGAGACTCTTAAATTTCTGCCTACTAAGGTCCATGAGCTCATCAACTTCCTCTTTACTACGTTTAAAGTTGTCTATGCTAAAAGCATAAACTGTGACTTCTTTAATACCAAGATATATGCACCAACTCAACATTTCAAACATTTTTTCAAACCTGTTGCAAATAAAATATATAAAACAAATGCAAACTAATATATTTGCAAACGTTCACCTCAAAGATGCATACCCCTTGGAGTGTCCCTCCTTTTTTGCCACGTTCAGTTTATTTGCGTAACGTCTATTACCATCCATGATAAACGCCACGTGCCTTGGAACCTTTCCGGTCTTTATGATCCTTGAAGCCAAGGATTCCAGCCAGTTCGAGGTACATTCCTTTATCCACGACATATGTATTAGACTACGAATTTCACATACAAAAATACAATCCACCTCGGACGAACTATTCGTTGAACTTCTCTGTCAAATTCGCTATACCATATTACAGTCAGTAGTAGTCGCTGAATGTATTATTATATTATATAACGCTCATTATATGATATCAGCTATATCAGCTATATCAGCTATATCAGTTAATCGTCGTCTTCCTCTTCGTACAACACTTAAAGATCATTTACGATATAGCTTCCGCGTTGTATTCGCATTTTTTTTAACTCGAATGTAAAAACCTACAATATAAAATTATGATTATATATGTATATATATCTTATGTCTACTCATTTTTTTTATTTATTTAAAGTAATTGAAACATATTTTACATTTCTAGAACAAATGTCTGTACTTCTTTTTAAATAAAATGTAATTTAATTTGAATTTTTTCGAAACTTCCGTGGATAATAATTGGTGGTTAACGTAATACTAATGGTTGGATTTTAAGAGTTAAGCTATAATTGCATAAACGTGATTGCAAATGTTTATAAAATGTTAAATAATATAGTTGTAAGCCGCTGTTACTGTTATAAAGCGCGGTTGTGAAAGATAGTTGAATTTTATTTTTCATCTAACAGCGTGAAGTAAGAACAATAATTAAACTAATCAAAATACTTAGACTATTACGTATCTTATATATGTAATTAAGATTTGTTCGCATTGTTTAAAATTTCTAAAAATTTTTTTACTTGAAATAAGATAAATATGTATTTAAACGTAAGAGAGAAAAAGAGAGAAACAACAAAGCTACTGAATGTAAAAAGTGCAAATATTGGCAGTAAATTTCGGAACGCAACCTATATTGCAATTATCGATTAAAAGCTGTAACAACATTACGGTGCATATGTATTACATTATATATTTATCAACCTCTCACTTCCACAATTCGGGGATCGCAGAAAAGCTGTATGATCATTGGATTGTCTGCGGCTAGTATAACATGCGCATGCGCTATCTGCGAATTGTGAAGTGAGAGGAGAAATAAGACAAGTTTTTTAATGTGCACCGCTTAATCAATCGCAACTTTGCTTTGCAAAAAATAACTGCATTTGCATAATGTGATTGATTAATATCGATGAATCAAAAAATTTTGTCTATATCTATTTCGCAGCCTTGTTGTGCTTGTCGTCTTTCTTGTAAGCTGCGCGCGAATAGTATTGCAGTATCACATATATGACGTGTTCACGTTCATGCTGCCATCATTCGGAAGAAATATTAACTTTATACTTCATTGTAGATTAACTCTGTTGTATACTATTCACTACTTCTATTACCACTATTACTCCTTCTACTCCTCTTATGACCTACAACTTACAACCGTGTTTACACACATTATAGACTTTAATTAACCATCATATATCAATGCATTCGAATGCGATATGGACATATATTATTAGGTTATGCTTGAGATGTCCTTAGAGACTTTTAATAAAATACTGATAAAACACCAAGCGTGTGATTTACTTATGTTACTTTTCTCTCTTTCTCTTTCCCTCCTTCCTGACTTATTTAGAGCGGATTGAAACAGATAATGTACCATGATTTTCAATGGATATTTCTTTCGTGTCATCAAATATGAATCAAACGTCAACAATCGCTGACATCATCCTCGTTCTCACCGATGTTCAAGGAAAATTTCTCGCATTCAATGCGTGACATATCCGCGAGCATATAATGATCCTTCGTCGTTCATTTATTGCAACAACCATATTGACCAGCATCGTCCTCGCTCTCGACGGACTTGTGTGAAGTGAGTTGCAGGTGCGTGTCGCGAAAATAGAAACCCGCGGATCCCCGAACGGTATGTTAAATGCTATTTTGCGAAGCGATGCAAATTTACCACTTACGTTTATTTATAACACATACGTAACATGCATACGGTACATGAACATACAATTCATATAAAATACGTATAAGATGTGTATATATGTATCATACACATATCACAAATATATATGTGTGTACGCGCACACACGTATACGCACTATTGCACACGTGTCGTCATGTTCCGCAGTTGCGCCATGTGCGCATTTTCTTCGCTCCTCTCCTTTTCTAACTTTTTTGCTCGCTAACATGTATGCAGCTGCAACAAACAAGGAGAACGTGTGTTTCGATTGGTCTGATAAATTTCTGTTCTGTAAATTCATGCTCAAACCTGTGTCGATTGTTCGAGAAAGAACACGGACCGATGTGGCAAGTTGTTATGGTCTCACTCTAATCGATATGCGTCGCGACGCATTTCCCGACATATCAGTCAATACAATTTTTCATAATTTGCGTTGCAGATATCGATAGGTTACAATCTGGATAGCTATGCAGATTGACGATATATGAGCAGACAAATGACGCAAGCAATAATGGGTTTTCTTTAAATGCAGTTTTAATACATAATTTCTCGCTGGTTCTCCCGAGACGTCAATCGTTGCGCGAACAAGCTAAACCAAATATCTTATTCTTTTAATTAACTTTGATTCGCTTTTCATAATGAAAATGTAATATGCGGAAGAAATAATGGGTGAATTACGCAACATTTGTATATTTATGCGCGTTGTTCTTTCATTATTCCTCGTCTCTGTAAAATGGATTGTAAAACCTACAATATTGTCTTGCTCAAATCCGCGGATTGAGGTTCAACCGCGAAATACTTTCAAGCGTGCCGCGCTCAATGGCGGATTCGTTCAGTCGCCGATAGGCTCCCGGATGTTGTAATCCGGATGTTCGCCATGTTTCTTGCGTGACGTCGCGTGAATCGTGAGATTTTTCATAGGAAGCCTCGCAGAATTTGTCAGGAATACGGCACGTGGTCGATCGCTTGAGCACGCTGGAAGAAATCCCGGACTTTCGTCGTCGCGACAATCACGGCGTAAAATTTGACGGACGATGAGACGTAGCGATGCGAGTTCGCCGGGCCCCGCGAACAGCATCGCTACGGCCCTGGCGTTTAGCCATTGGGGGGACTACTTCGCGTCGGGTAGACGAGCATGCGCGTATGCGCGTCACACAGTCTCAGACCATAGTAGAGAAAATGAACTCCGCGGTGGTTATCGCGGCGCTAGAAGCCGTAAGCCCGATGTTCCGTCGTCGTCCGTGAGTGAATAGGGAATCGATCGGATCAGCCGGGATGGAGGGCTGCGCGTCCAGGATCGAGTCGGCGATCGCACCAGGTAATGCGGATCGGTCGTGACGGCAAATCGAGAGCGACACAGGAGTGCGTGTGCTGTGCCGTCGCGCCGTACGTGCCGCCGTCACTAAAGCGCCCCGCGCATCTTCTCTTTTTCCAGAGCTGTACTTCCTGATCGCCAAGTTTCTCGATGCGGGTATCTGTCCGGAGGCTGCGAAGGTAAGTGAACGGATAGTCCGGGCCACGGCCCGACTGTGCGACCGAGCCACACGAACGCGTCATTCACGCGTGCACTCAACGCGCTTTGTTTCAGGTGCTGAAGCGGGAATTGGAGCGTGCCGAGGTAAGCCGTACGGCGGGCCCGACACTGTACACAACGCGAGTTGCAGACCACATGGCTCGCACGTGGTTTCTGCTTGTCAAAACATTAGAATCTCAAGGTCACTGACCTTGCTCGATCGCCAGGTATCGCGGCCGAGTCGCGGTACGCGATCGGCACTCGTCGATCGAATCGCCGATCGATCGGCATAAATTTTTCCCCCTCCCACGCCCCGATCATCCCCCGTATAGATTTTAGATCATGCTTCTGTTCGCAGGTACTGCCCTCGCGATTTGACTGGGAAGGCAACGTCCACGCTCAGACTTTTGAAGAGCTGGTGAGTATGCAGCGATATCGTCGCGACATGGCGATCGGCACGGCGTGCCGAGCGAACATCGGGGTCTCCGTGCTGGACGCCAACTCGAACGAGCGAGCGAGAGAGTCCTCGGCTCGCGTCGTAAGGTGGTTCGATGAAATAATGCGCCGTGCGCGGCACCGAGTATCCCCATCGTTCTGCGCGACAGGGGGGTTGCGCTCTCTCTCTACCCCCTTTTAATCCCACATCCCACCGCCTCTGTCTTCGCCGCCGCTGCCGCGACTCCTCTCGCGTCGCTCGTTCCCTCTTTGTCGCGCCCACGCCGTGACCGTTCGCCACTGTTCCCCCACTGCCGCCACACGGTGGCCAATGACGGCGCACTTCCGGCCATTTCGCGTGAGCTGATCAATGAATATAGACGTCCACCTCTTGTTTGTGGAGTGCAGTTTCGTGCGTAACCAGTGAGCTGCGCCGATTGGTCGGCGCGTCGGTGCCTAACTGCCGATTGGCGTAACCGCGGGAACTACTTGATCGTTTGAATTTTTCGCGCGAACGTTTGACGACGTTTTCGGAACCGAGTGATCCTGTCAATTTCTAAATTTTGTTCAATATTGTGTATTCAATACTTTGTACAATATTTTTTTTGTATTGCATATAATTATTCCTGATTGACTCTCGAATTAATCTTTAGTTTGGATCTGCAATAGTGTGATAAATCTTTAGTGTTTTGCTTTCAACTCTGAACTGTTATTAATTAGCTTCAAGCTCTAAATTTTACAAAAATATATGTTGACAGAATATTTACAACTGGAAAAACCTAGAATTTTCAAGAGATTTCTTTTCTTTAAAATCACGGATTTATATGAAATTTTATTGACACTTTTAAAAGAAAAATTTTTTAAATTTTACTTTAAAATTTAAATTCTATTGTTTTGTCAAAAATTATTTTATAATTTTTTTCTTTCTAATGTAAAATGTTGACAATCAATCAGCAGTAAATGTGACACACACACACACACACACACACACACACATATCTATGTATAATAATTAAAAGAGTAGTCCTTATATATAATTTATATATAATTTCTTCTTCGCCGTCTATACAATTTTTCCTTTATTATTTTAGTTCATCTAATAGTCTTTTATGTTTGTTTACTTATCGTTGTTTAGCCATTTTTATTTATTACTTATTGTTCTTATTATCTAATTCTAGCATAAAATTTCTAAAATATTTTAGGCCTTTTACTTTATTTTTGTTTTAATTTTGTTTTCTTATCTCACATCTTTGATTTTGTTTCTGTTTCTCTTTTTCCACAACTTTTATAGTATATTTCTCTTAACTATATCCAAATCATTTCTGGACATCTAATATTTATGAATTATTTCAGTACTTATTGAGAAATTATGACAATTTTTTTAGGAGAAGAGATATCCTCACATTGGGTCGAATTATTTGTTGCAAATATGTGCCAGAATAGGACCAGTGTTAGAGAAAGAAGTGCCACCATGCGTTCGTGGAGTGACATCACTTTTGGGAGCAGGCAGACAATCCATGCTACGTACCCACGAAGGTATGAAGATATAAATACTTTTTATCTTTGAAAGACATTCTTTGAAGGACTGTAGGAGTTATTCTCAACTCATATTCTAGGTTTGTTCGCGTCGTATGCTCCAACATACTCCTACTCACCTCAACGCGCTCTAATACGTTCAAACTAATGTTGTGATTAGTGATCCAAGAAAGTAATTCAAGTACTTTCTGGTTTACATTGGAGTATGCGACGCAAACAAATCCTCTCTTTGATAATGAAAGGTCTCTGCATCTATGAATTTAGTACATAAAACAGCAGTAAAAAAGCCTCAGTTTTCACCTTTTTACACCCTTGCAATATAAAGAGCTGTGAACAATCTTAAAAAGAAATTTGCGATTATATTGTAATCCTTCATTAACTTTTAACTGATAATGGCTGAGTCATTTGAGGTTTGATATACATATCCATATATGAAGGATTACAATGGATATTTTCTAGAATAATACATGGATTTGCTTCTGACAAATATGTAAACTTTACATATGATATTTGTAAAATTCTATTTCTGTAGATATTACAAATCGTACATGCAGCATTGTCGATTATTCTGGAAGATTCGGTGGAAAACCTTTCTTGGAGTTGCCCGGTAGTCTGTCAGTACCTAATATAGGTAAGCAAGCTTGAGAATCAACAATTGTTTGTGCAAAATACATCACGTGCATTTTTAACCAGTACTCTGCTAATACTTTTGCAATGTAAAATGTCAATATATAATTTTGTCTTGTCTAAAAAATATTTTTTTGCTCAATAGTACGTGTACTTCAAGGACGTGAGAATTCTGGTCCTTTGAGTCGAAGACAGGCAATACCGACAAAGTTCTATAGCAAAATGAAGTTGTACCGGCATACGCTGGGTCATTTGTCTGCCGTGTATTGCGTGCTCTTTGACCGCACTGGTAAATATATTATAACCGGAGCGGATGATTTACTCGTCAAAGTCTGGAGTTCCGTTGATGGACGTTTACTCGCCACTTTTCGAGGCGCATCAGCAGAAATTATGGACATAGCCGTGAATTTCGATAATACTCTGTTGGCAGCGGGAAGTTTAGATCGAATAATACGGGTTTGGTGTTTCCAATCAATGTCACCTGTAAGTATGATACTGAATACATGTATACATAAAAATGTTTTACTCATAAATTATTTTTCTTAAGGTGGCAGTTTTAACCGGGCATTCAGGCATGATTACGTCCATCAATTTTTGTCCAATAGTGTGTAATAACGTTTACTATTTAGTCTCTACCAGTACTGATGGATCCGTAGCTTTTTGGTCTCACACAAAGAAACCGAACGAGAGACCAGTATTTCAGTAAGTTTATTTATATGTGCAAATAATTTTTTGTGCACACCCTCTCTGCAATATTATTTCCAACTTAAATCTCTCTAGTCGTTAGAGCCATCTCCCTGTTGTCAGAGCATAGTGACCCCTCAATGTATTTCTGTGATGTATGTTTTTTACAATTTACACGGGACTTACAGTTTAAATGACGGTTATGGACAGTCTTATTTTGAGAGGTTTTCTTAGCAAGATACTCTCGGTGGTTTGCCATTGCCTTCCGAGAGATAGCGATCGAATAAATTCATGTGCTTCTGATCAGGGGGATTTGAACCTGGATCTTCGACACAGAGAGCAGACGCACAACCCTCTGCGTCACGATCACTACAAGAACTTAATATTTTTATATAAAATAATTACATCATTTTTAATTTGTTACAGAACGAAGCCTATTCAATACCATGAGAAAATGAGGCCCGGCCAATCGCAAATGATATGTGCCTCTTTCAGTCCTGGCGGCGCATTTATGGCTGCCGGCTCTGCGGATCATAACGTAAGAGTTTACGCGATGTTAGGGGACGAAGGACCACGCAGAGTCCTTGAGATTGAGGCGCATTCTGACACAGTCGATAGTATTCAATGGGCGCACAGCGGCTTAAAATTTATTTCTGGTTCTAAAGATGGTACTGCAAATGTATGGCATTTCGAGCAACAGCAGTGGGTACATACACAATTGCTCATGACGACAAAGCTCCCTGGGTATGTTGTATTTTTATTTGAATTTTTGTTTTTTGGCAAAGATTTTATTAAAAGATTTTATACATTTAATACAATATGTTGAAAAAATATTTTATGTCTTTTTTTTTTACAGAGAACCAGAAATGGATCATGATACTAATAAAAAAGCGAAAGTAACCATGGTTTGTTGGGACGTGAGCGATGAATTTGTTATAACGGCAGTGAACGATTACACATTGAAAGTGTGGAATGCAAAATCGGGAGAACTGGTAAAGGTTCTGCGAGGACATAAAGACGAAGTTTACGTGTTGGAATCACATCCAATAGATCCTCGAATGATTCTTAGTGCTGGTCATGATGGACAACTTATCATTTGGGATGTATTGAATACGGAACCAATGATTTGTTTCCAAAATTTTGTTGAAGGCCAGGGAAATTGTGCTATTTTTGATGCAAAATGGTCACCTAGTGGCACGAAACTTGCCGCGACAGATTCTAACGGTCATCTCTTGATGTTTGGATTTGGATGTGGAGGCGAGAAATTGAAAAATGTAATATTTTATATATTTTGTCTTGTATTATAGCTCACAGCATTCCTAAGTTACAATTCAATTCTATTAACTTTTTGTATTAATTTTAGATACCGAAAGAATTATTCTTCCACACGGATTATCGACCTTTGATAAGAGATGGAAATAATTATGTTCTCGACGAACAAACACAAACGGCTCCGCATTTAATGCCGCCACCATTTTTGGTTGATATAGATGGAAATCCATATCCGCCAGCGTTGCAGAGATTGGTGCCAGGAAGAGAGAATTGTAGAGGCGAACAATTGGTACCAAATATTGCAGTTGGTGCAGGCGGTAAGATAATAATTCCTGTAATAATCATAAATCTTAAAAGTAAAAAATTCTAATTGAAATAAATTGGACTCTTAAAGAAAATTATATTTTTTGTAATTAATTTCGATTTTTTTTGTGTTTTGAAATTCTTAAACAAATGATTATTTTAATTAGAACAATAACAAATTTCATTAAATAGGCATGCAAGAAGTTATAGAAGGTCTTCCAGAACAAGAGCCAAGATCGAACATTGATCGATTAATCGAGGCTCTTGCTCAAAGACAAAATATTAATGGAGGAGCGGATGGAGAAGCGGTCGTTGCCGGTGCCGGCGAAGATAGGGAGAATAACGCCGCAGAACAACCAATTCGTCAAATAGCGAGTCCCCGTGGAAGTAGAGCTGGTTTGAGGAGAGAGGGCAATGTTGAAGGTGTCCGGCAAAGCAGTGGTAATTGGCAAAGAGAAAGCACTACTCCATGGAACAAGCCTATGCTTGTGCGTCCTATGAATCCAGCTATAAAAAGGACTCAATTGGCACAGATGTAAGTATTACCCGAATTTTTTTACGAATATTTTAGCGAATATTATGAAATAAATATTAGCAGAATGATAACGTATAGATCAATATTACCATGTCAAATATAATACTAATTTATGCGAAAAAAGAAAATATTGTTTCTTGAATTACATTTTGTATGTTATCCGTGAAGTAAAGCGACGTCCGATATGGAGTTAGAAAACTGGCGGCGAGAAATGCGACGGCGACCACAGCCTACCTCGAGCACTGCCACTAATCAAGGCAATACAGGAAATAAACTCGTAAATCGCAAGCGTAAAATTACTAGGCACGGTTATAGAACTAGAGCAACGCGCGACGAAGAAGAAGAGGATGATGACTTTGAGGTATCTCACAAAAGTGATATTTAATAATGAAACAGTCACACATAGACATTCGTGTTGTTTGCTATGTTGTGACAACGAATAGAAGGATTTACGCAGTTGGTGAAGCGTTATAATACTTTGCGTTATAATACCTTTTACAGAACCTTGATAACGCTGACACGGTGAGTTCAGTCAGTAGCAATAGCAACGATTCTACCGCCCACGAAGAGGATATGTGCTCCGATAGTACTACAGAATCCAGTACTGAGTATTCCGATTGGATCGCGGATCACGGATTAAATTTGGAACCGCCCAAACGTAGTAAACGAAAACCCGTGAAGAAGCGATCTGTCACTCCTCCGAGTGACACGGACAGAAGACGTAGCAGTCGTCCTAAGAAAAAAGTATGTTATATGGATATCATGATTCTTACGTTATTTTAATTTTACTTTTTTTAAACTCTATTATTCTCATTTAGCAGAGATTACCAATAGCTAATGGTATTAATGAAGTTCCTGAAATTTACCGACCTTCAGAATGGCTTACTGAAGTAATACCGAGGAAAGCCCCTTATTATCCACAGATGGGCGACGAAATAGTATATTTCAGACAAGGTCATAAATTCTATTTAGATGCAGTTAGGAATAAAAAGATTTATGAGCTTAGTCCGCGGTGCGAGCCATGGACCAAGATAAATATTAGAGTATGTTTACTTTATTGTAGGAGTTAAGAAAGATTTTTAATTATATGGGAGTAGAGTATATATACATTTAACATTAAAATCATAAACATTAAAGATATATATATATATATATATATATATATATATATATATATATATATATATATATATATATAAATATACTAATCAGAATTATCGATATTCTAGGCACAAGAATTTGTAAAAGTAGTGGGTATTAAATACGAAATACGACCACCTCGTTTGTGCTGCTTGAAATTAGCTTTGATGGATGAGGACGGTCGGCTTACTGGACAGAATTTTACCATCAAATATCACGATATGGCCGATGTATTAGATTTTCTAGTGTTGCGTCAAACCTTTGATATGGCGTTAGCACGAAGTTGGTCTGAAGGTGATAAATTTCGTTGTATGATTGACGATGGTTGGTGGATGGGACAGATCGTCGGAATGGAACCATTAGACGAAGAATTTCCGGAATCATTGTTCATGTGCTTTCGCGTCAGATGGGATAATGGGGAATATGAACGAATGAGTCCTTGGGATCTCGAGCCTGTGGACGAAGATAGTAAGCTCATTTAATTTGTCATCAAAATGTTTAATTTTAAACTAATCGAAAGAATAAATAGCACGACTGTAAAAAAAATGATTGATCGTGTTCCACTTAACTCTCGCAAGCATTATTTAATGCTTGCGAGAGTTAAGTGGAACACGATCAATCATTGTTTAATATTTGATAAACAAGAGTGGAATGATTCCAAGAGCGTTAAATGGAACACGTCCTTCGATATAATATTGGCGACTCTGTCAAAAATTTGGACTTGAACTTTTTAATTATGCTATATGTGCTGATTACTCGTTTAGGAATACCTATGGAACTCGGTGGTGCTGTTCCCGTTTTACCAGAGGAGAGACAGGCGATACTATATCAACCTCACGCAGAAGAGTGGCCCATGGGTGACAGAGAAGCGACTTGTCGTCGAATTATACGAGGCTTGGATCAAGTAATGAGTCTTGCAATCGCAGAACCATTCGTCGTGCCAGTAGATCTCAGTCTTTATCCAACTTATGCTCTCATTGTGGAGTATCCAATCGATTTATCGACTATAAAAGCTCGTTTTGAGAATCATTTCTATAGAAGGATTACGTCGGCACAATTCGATGTTAGATACTTAGCAACGAATGCCGAACAGTTCAACGAACCGCACAGTCACATAGTGAAAAAGGCGAGAATAGTCACCGACTTATGTCTACGTATAATAAAGTAAGAGATATATCATTCTATTCTATCTACAATTGCATATTTATGAAATCTTCATGTATCTTTCTTTTGTATGTTAAATAATATTTCTTACATAGGGAAACCATCGATGTAGATGTTGCGGCAGTATATCATCAATTGAATGATACATACCATTCTTCCGAGTCAGAGGTAGAAAACAGACCCTCAACAAGTAGATTGAGATCCACGAGGAAAAAGAATTTATATGCGCAAGAGTTTTCGCAAGATTGGAAACTGGCGTGTCGACAATTGTTGGAGACCTTGTGGCAATGCGAAGACTCGATACCTTTCAGGTAAGTCGAAAGAAAACGAGTTTTCAATAGCATTAATTTTTTTTTTTTTTTAATGTGACTTAAATGGATACGCTGATCGTTTCACAGGGAACCGGTGGATAGATTAGAGCATCCAGAGTATCATCAAATAATAGACACACCGATGGACTTACGTACTGTCAAAGAAGATTTATTAGGTGGTAATTATGAAGTGCCAGCAGAATTTGCAAAGGATATGAAATTGATATTTACAAATAGCAGAAATTATAATACTAATAAACGTTCAAAGGTAGGTTGATGTAATATCTGCTTTATTTATAACTCTGCATTTTCTTAAATGTTCGGCTATTTATGCAGATATATTCGATGACGATAAGACTGTCAGCCATGTTCGAAGATCACATGCATAGAATACTCTTAAATTGGAAATCGGCGCGTAGACGAAATAAAGATAAAAATAAAGATAATACGAAACCAAATAAGAATAAGAAGGCGAAAGCAAAGAAGAAACCGAGAAAGAAACCTAGATTAAGTAATGGCACAGGTAAGCTTATTCATGCCTCGAGTGTAAATGTAATATGATAAAATACAATTTTATGTACAGGACCTTCCAAATCAAAATCTGCTCCTAGCGACGATGATGAAGACGATGTAGACAGTGAGGACGATGATGACGATGATGACGACGACGAGTCGGGTAAAGAGCAGAAAAAGAACAATTTTGACATATCTGCACCTGGTACGAATGTACCTTTTTTTCCAAATTATCACTCTGTTATACATATATCGTAGAAGGAGTTTACTAAATTTTGAGATTGTTTTTAAGTATTTCTAGTGAAAAATTATTTTGTGATTTTATAATTTAAAGGAAAAAATGTACTTTGATAAGATTAAGAATTAAAGAAAATTAATTCCATATAATTTTTATTAACCATATTGTGTTAGGTCACAAAGTTTGGCAAACTTCTTACGACGTATGCCCTATATGGTTTACAATTTTCAAAATAGTTAGCCGATAAATTGTGATTGTATTAACTGATTGCAATCCCTCATATCTTTATAATTTTGATCGCCTAAGACAATTTTTTATAATTAAATCACTAATCTTAATTTTATTTTGCTTAGGACCGTCTCGGATGACAAACGGTCACATAAAGCGGTCTAATTCCGTTCCATCTCGGCCATCGCTAAAATTGCGAATCTGTCGTTCGAACGTGTCAAAAAAACCGAAGGATAGTGATAGTGATGCTAGTGAATCGGAGGTAACGTCAGACACTGACAGCAGTGACAGTGCTCCTGTCCGAAGGACTCGAGCGATGACGGCGATACCCAGTGTTCATGCTGATACCGATTCCGGAGACGATTACACGCCCGGTGGTCGCAAAAAACAGGTTCGCAAAAATCGTGGTAAAAATATTAAAAACGGTAAGCAATCTAAATCTAAAGTAAAATCCAACGTTATCGCCGACGACGATGATGATTACATTGCGGAGAATCAAATAAACGAGGACAAAGGAGAGGAAGAGGAGGAATTTTTTGCACCGAATTCTACGGAAGAGGAGAGCGAAGAAGAAAAATTCATCAAAAGAGACACTAGATCACGAAAGTTAGTGACCGATAGCGCGCAGTATACTGCTAACAATGGGACGAACGATAATAGCGATAGTGAAAGCGAAGAAAACGACGATGAAGAACAAGAACAGGAAGAAGGAGAAGAGGACGAAGAGGAAGAGGAACAACAGCAGCAATTACAAAGTAAGGCTAATAATCAAGACTCGGAGGACAGTGATTATTGCTACAAAGGATTCAGATCATCGCGTTTAAGTCGTCGGAAGCAGAACAGTTTTGTAGATTCGGACATGAGGCAGCAGCATAGCAGTAGGCGATCCTCGGCTCGGAAGCGTCCCTGTTATAACGAGGATAGCGAAGATAACGAGGATAACGAAGATAACGAGGATAGTATCATGGTACCGGTGAGAAATCGGCGCAAGATTAAGCGTCGCTCGTACGCCGAGGATAGTGACGACGAAAACATGCCGGAGCCCGGCATCAGTATAAGTAGTCGAGGTCGCATACGTAAAATGACACCGCGTGCCCGCGCTTACCTTCTAGAATCGCCCTAACATCTCTAGATAAAAATTAAGTTGAAGAATCTTTATAAGGATTCTGGAAACTGTAGTATCGTGCCACGCATTGAAAACGCTTGGTTCGCATTCAAAGGAAAACGTGCGTTCAGAGATGAATAGAGTTTTCAATCGATTGACTTTCTCGATCTCGAAACTTGCTTCGTTGTCGTTACACTATTTTCTCTGTATCGTGCGTAATCGCAATACAGTACGAATCTCCGACAGACACCTCTTAATATGGTCTGCGGAAGTAACACAGTGGAAACTCGAGTAAAGTTTGATTTTTTTTCTTGTGTTCGAATAAGACGATTTACTTGTATGAAAGATTGATATTGTCGTAGAACGAATCATAATTACACGAACGACTAATTATTTTTATTCTTCAAGATTTGTTCTATAAAGTGTTCTTTTCTTTCTGTACCAATTTACCTGTACTATCGATCTGAACGTTACATTATGGCTCAATGGTACAAACAGAAACAGTGTGAAGGGACACGCGAGATTTTCCGTATTTTACAGGTCATTCTGTACCGTTTCATTCGCACATTCAACCGAATTTAATAATGATAAGCAAATCTGTATAAAGGTTCACTTATTCTAAAAAAAATTATATCGAAAATTCTATATAATCGTGTTGTTGTACAGGTACGATGATTATCTTGTTAACCATCTTGAAAGTGTAGAAACGGGAGTGTGTGCTTCGCGAAAAAATGTAAGTCTACGCTTATGATTGCTTCCATTTCAAAAGTTTAATTGACAATTGAAATTTTCATGCTACATTTATAAAAAAAAGTCCAAATAATCATGTAATTTTTAAAACAGTTTTCAGTTAAACAACAATGATTGAACAATGCACATGCAAAATTTATCAAGTTATCGTTATAATAGTTTTGTATCATTGTAATAGTTATTCATTGAGAGTTTATGAGCTCGTGTTGAGACTCTTGTTTTCTTACTGCAGTCATATTGAATTGAATAGAAAACTCCTTAATTTTTATGAATAAATTAATAAATTACTAATAAATATACAGTTACATTTTTGAAAAACAGCCATAAATAGCTATGCAACATTGTCTGTTCTATTTTCGCTGAAAATATAGAAGATTTAATCCTTAACCACCGAGGTGCGTTATAGCGATTTCGCTGGTTTTTTGTTTTATATATCATGCATACTTCCTTCACGAAATCCCTCTTAATCTCAACAATGACGCTAGTTCCTAATTTGTCTCCCAAGGATTGTCCGCATACGCGTCAAATCTACTTTATGCATAAAAATCAATCACAGTTATTGTGACCGAGGTAGTTAAGGATTAAGAAAGAAAAACTATTTTAATACAGTACAATTCATGGGATTTCTCGCGATTCAATAGAACTGCAATGAGACAATCAAGAGGTCTCTGAGCAATTTTCTAAACATGTTTTATTAAGAACATGGAACAGTATTTATTTTATCTATAAAGAATTTTCAAGAAAAAAACATACATTGTAATTAAATGTGAAGTTTTGCCATTGCCCGAGATAAAGATCTTATATAGTTCGTTACACACAATGGTTATATTTTTAGACAGCGGATTAGTGATTTGTGTTTTTAAGTTGTATTTAACGACGTGACATATGCGATAGTAACAACGGTTTGTTGTTAGCATACGGAAAGAACTGATTTTATTTCCTTAAATGTGATGAACAATATGTGAGTGTACAACAAGGCATCTTTATTATTTTCTTCTCTTTTTTTCCTTTTCTTCCTCCTTTTCTCTCTACGAATCCTGCCGCGAGCACTGTTTTCGCTTTTCATAATTTTACTTAAGTTTACTGTATGTCATAGATAGAAAAGTGAATCCGCGTGCGTGTAAATATGCATTGTATCCATTCGAATATAATTATTTTTTTTTCTTAATATTGACGTTGCATAAGACGAATTATGTATATGGTCTGTAGTTCGCGCGTGGTATAACGATTTTTTATATAGAATTTGTACACGATATCTGTTACGGATTTAAGGAAGTCACAATTTTAGAATTTTTCACGAAGGCAGATAGAGACGTTTTCCAGATTTATATATCGCGAATTTCAACGGATTACGCATTAGGTGTATAAATGATTATCAGAAGACAGTTATGCTACCAGCAGCTAACATCATTTATCAGGACACATGCATAAACATCAGGAGTCTCGACTGTCTCGAGCCATTGTGATATTAGTTTAAGAATATCAAATATATGCTAATGTAAATTATCAATAATTAGAATTATAATGGATATTTTTTTAATGACTTATATAAGAGAGTCATATCACATGTAGATTCGATAATGCAGTCAGACTTTGGAGTAATATTAATTTTAACGATGTTAACTTTGGTCTCACTCTATTAATCATACAATAACCGACATACTTCACACGATGAACATCCAGGAATAATATAATTTCATGTGTATATATATATAAATATATACTACGTCAAAGATGTATACAGAACTTAATACGGAACAGTTATGTTTTATGTACAGTTTGACACTTATTCTGTTGTGAAATCAGCGTGCTCTGTTATATACAAAACGGTTCTCTGGGGAAACCCACCGTCACCAATAAAAAAAATTAAATTATTTTATATATGTCTACTTGTGGATTATTTATGCCATTAATCTTGAAAATTTTTATAAAAGGCGTCTTTTTTTAATTTTAGTAAAAAATTCCATATGTTTCCTTGAAACAACTTTAATTGTTCAAAATTAATGGCTTATCTGTGTTAAATCTTCAAATATATATATTTAGAGTTACATTATGTATAAAATATTTTATGAATTCTAAATCAAACGTGTCAAAAATTTAATTGCACATTTATGAAATAAACTTGAACTTGCTATGAAAAAAAAAAAATTTATAAAAGGAAATTTGTTGAGCTAGGTTCTATGGAAAAATATGTACAATTAACGATGTAAGACTTTATTTTTATAAGTTCGTTATAAGTTACTTTTATAATGATATTTACAAAACATTGAGGGGCAATTTGGAAATTAAAAAAGACATTTTCGGACACTTGCATATTCATAATGTATGAAATTTTTTATTTAATATTTCATCTATCTGTGTTACATCTCTCTAAATTGGCAATATGAATATTATATGAAGAGATGCTTACACGTGAAATGGTCTCTCTAATTTCGACAATAATTTATAGTTTTATAAAATGGCAGCCATATTTTCATGATTGTGTAATAAAAGTGTAACATTAGGATAAAATGGATAAGAGCGACTTTTCCAGTCACGTACATCTCGGTTTTTTGTAATTCCAAACATTTCCATTATCCGTATAACTTTGCTATACCTATTTTCTGCCAGCATATATATATATATATATATATATATTTTTTTTTAAGTTTAATATGAAAACAAAATATCTTAATATTGCAGAGCCAACATCTATAAACGAAATGTCTCTCTATTTAGAAAAATTGCGTTTTCTATTTCGCAAAAAATAACTAGGTAAAATACTTGAAATCCTAATATATAATCGTAATATTACCCTAAAAATGTGTTTTTGAAAGTCTAAAGATTAATATTGTATAGACAGACTTTGATTCATTTGCAACAAAAATCAAATATAATTTAAAAAATGTACATTTTTCAGTAATTAAAAGATCCAAAATGCTTATCATGTAAGCTATCTGACCTATCTATAAATGTTTTAGCTTCAAAAGAAAAGTTTTTTGCTAAGAAGCTTTGCTCATTAGACATCTTCGATGGAGTCAAACTTGTTTAGTTCACGCTCTTGGGTCCATCACATGATTAATATTCGATCAATTTTATCCCACGGAATGCCATAATCTACTGAGGGGTACTCAGGCGGAAGATGAATAATGTTCTTTAAACCTATGGAATTCAATTTCCTTTTGCAAGTACTCCTTAACGAAAGGATGCTCCAAGTGGGAGTCTTTCAACTGACTTAAGTAACGATTCGCCACCTCCGGCGGTTTGCCCATATGCTGCGAGAGGACAATCATATTGATTAATGTATCTGGATTATTACTATCTTTATCGAGAGCTTCTTGCAAGGCCGTCTCCGCCTCCTCGTACTTCGCTTGTCCAATAAAGCAAGTGGCTTGGCCATTCAGCAACATGCTCGTGCTGGAGTGCTTATCAATCATTTCCTGAAATAGTTGACAGTTTTGTTGAAAATATTGGATAATTTTTAAAGGTAAAGCAAACAAATTTGATTAAAAAGTATTTGTTTTGCATATATTCCCAAGGGATATACAGGTATATCTTCTCTCTCACCTGAAAGATGTAATAAGCATCTTGTAACTTGTCACCACCACTACTAATGTTTATCCATGCTTGAGCGAGCTGAGTCAAGGTGTCATCGTCGTCTTTCTCCTGCATTGCTTTGAGCTCCTTGCGAGCCAGATCCAGACGATCCATCTTGAGATATATCTGTAACGTTAGCGCCATGCACTCTAGATTATCGGAGTTGCATATTACTCGATGGGCAGCCTCTAGATTCTTCTCATGGTAATAAATGGTCGCTGCCACAATCAACAGATTGTGATTCTCGTAGTTTACATTCTTGGTTTCCTTATCCAATTCGACTACTATGGCTTCCCGGTGATGTGGATTGGCAAAATAGTCAGCCAAGGTCCTTAGTGGCTGCAATTCTTTTGGAGATGAATTGTGGATTTCGTCCAGTACCACACGGAACTTTCTTTGTGCTATATACGCGCGATAAAGAAAGACGTCGCGCTCCATGGCCACTTCCGAAATGGACGTCTGTGGAAAGAGACGAAACTTATGTGTCTGTATAGTTGCAAAGTGGAGTTCACTCTGCATACCAAGCAGCATACTATTAAAACTCGGTACGAGAGGATATGATTTTCTAAAATTTATTGTACTGTTCTCTCGTGTATAGATTCAAATTTGGAGCTAATTTATGCAAAGACTCAATCAAAAAGAGTTGGGCTTCACTGACTTGTCTAGATATCTGGAATTTCAATATGTTGACGACTACATTGAGAATCAAAGTCCTTTGTTAAATTTTTAAATATAACACAAAAAATTGTGTAATATATATCCTTCTAAGTTTGAACTAGCAGTAATATCAGAGAAACGGCGAGACACAACAGTATTTGTCAGAAGGAATGGGCAGTGACAGTCGCCCACGTTGGAACTTCAAACGGAGCAGCGCGTGGCACCGTGGCTCTGCGTCACACATCGGGATGGGATAATTTACCTTGATTTTCTGCGCCTCGTTGATGCATTGCTGGTAATTGCCGATGTAGAAATTATTTCTCACGTTGAAGAGATCGTTGAAGTCCTGCTGACGTGCCATCTTGTCGCTCATTGTCGCCGCTGAACAATCCGGTCTCGGAATTCTCCGAGTCTCCGATACAGGCTATGTCCCAACGTGAACCAATAGCATTGGAAGTACTGGCAATACTGAAAAAAATTAGTTATCAGCGCGGCGCAGCGCATTGCGACAACATCTAGTGACACATACAACGCGCGCGCTATTATTTTGCAAAACCTATTAAATAATATAAATACACATTGTATAAAAATACATGCCATATATTATAAATATAAATATATGTATTTATTATTACTTTTAATATATTATTATTTATGCTATGACGATATTTACAGTATAATCTTTGACTAAAACTCCGATTAGCTTAATCGACGATTAATTTAAACCGACAAAATTTTAATAAAATCTACTGTCCCTGATTTAATTCTTGTTCTCATATCAATATGTTATATAAACAATTAATTACTTCCATCCAAGTTAATAAAATAGTAACGAGATTATTTGTCAAAATTTAATCGCAAGTTAAATCTAGTTCCTATTCTCGCTTTTCTGCCACGTTTCATCGTAACGTAGAGAGGAAACTCGAGTTCGAAATATGTCGACGTCAATAAGCTAGATTCGCGGTTACTTTCAAAAAGGAAAAGAGGGATATCGATAGTTTATGTTTTCTCTGCCATGCATTTGACAATTAATTAAAGAATTTTTAATTAAAAATTTAGAACCGATGTTAACATGAATTCCACCAAGTCGAGAGACCAGCGTGAATATCTTGATAAGTTGATTAACATAGGTGCAAATCTGTATGTATAATGACTGCAAATTATGCAAATGAAAAAGTAGAAGTATAAATATAAGAAAATATTTAAAAAGTAATATATATTAAAATTTTTATTGATTAATATTTATTGTTTCTTCTTTTGTGTATAAAAAAATTTCAATATATATTACTTTTTAAACATATTTTTATATTTATACTTCTACTTTTTCATTTGCATAATTTGCAGTCAATATTCACATATAAATTCGTACCTTTCTATTCTGATTTCATGATGTTTTTATTTTAATTCCTTAAAGAAAATTACCGAGACAAAGGACAAAAGGTGAGAATCCTGCAGCTAATATTAATTATTATATATATTTATATAATCAAGATTAATATTTATTTTACTATCAATTTGATTATTATTATAAGAATTATGAAACATATTATTCAATATAAAAATATAAGCGTTAGGCACATGAAAAATTCTCATACTTTTATACAAAATATCTTTTGTATAAAAAGAATACAGAGGAATCATGGAGTGCATCGAGGCAGTCCTCTCTGACGGAAAGAAGGGTTCCTAAAATAAAATTACAACAACGACATTCTTGGCTTCGAAGGTCAATGCGCCAAAGTGTTAAAAATCTTTGTCTAATAACGCACGAAGTGCGCTTGATCGAGAGCTTGCGTGGTCTCTATAGCGCGCGTTTTTCTAAAACTGGTGAAATTATAGCAGCAGGTTTTGGGAACGGCAGTATTCAGGTAACAATCATTATTTTGATTTGTACACCGTATGATTTACACTCAGATGCAATACCATTATCTCTCATTACGATACTTTTGTAGATTCGTAATGGTGAAACTGGCGAGTTGGAGGGAACACTCAAATCTGGTTTGGAAAGTTCCATGCCGATTATGTGCTGTAGATTTAATCCAATCTACAGCGAAATTTTTTATGCCTCCAGTGCCTGCGGAATTATATTTATGTGCAACACGTACACAGAAGAATTTTCCAAATTTACATTTGGTACGTGAATGACTTTCCGATTATGTCGCGGTATTGCTTTGCTATTTGTGCTTACTTATACAGAGCCGAAGAACGAGGTAAACGCAATAGATGTTAGTATTACTGGAGATTATCTGGTTTCTTGTGGTAAAGACGCAGCTGTTCGACTTTACAATACACAAACTGCTCAAGTTAGCATTATTACTATTAAATATTTATTTCATCAAATTATTTAGTGTTATACAATGATAAATAATTCAATTACAAATGTGTCTTTTTAAAAATTGTGTTGGGATAACAAACGCATATGTAACATATATTTATTAATAATATTTACATATATTAATATATTTGATATAATGAAAAATTATAATGTAATCATGTGAAAATATTATAACGAAAAAATGTTTTGTATTTTCAGTTGATATTAACGTACAAAAAGAAAGATGTTTTTACAGAAAGTAAAGCCGCTAACTTTCATCGAATGAGAATATTTGCCGCAAGATTTCACAAAGAGTATCCCGATCTAATTATAACTGGTGGCTGGGACCAAACTGTTAGGGTAATTCTTGAAAAAACATGACATAAAAAATATTTTTTTTATAAATTGATGTATACATTTTTATTTACTTATACACAAATATGTATATATAAGCGTGCAACAAAAGTTTAATATTTTTTTAAAATTTATCAATTAACAGTAGAAAAACATGTTAAAAGACGATCATTCTTTAGATTTGGGATATCAGAGTCCCGAATGGTTCAATAAGAATTATTAAAGGTCCTCATATATGCGGCGATGCCATCGACATGCATGTAAGAATATTTTTATCGCATATATTGTGTGATTTACCATTTAATTATCATAACACGTTATACATTATAAAAATGCGCTTTTGTGTATCTCGTTTAGAAAACGTGCATCCTTACAGGCTCGTGGATAGTACGCGATAGTCTGCAAATATGGGATCTGATGAGCGCAAAACTCATCGACACAATAAATCCATATAACAGACCGTCGACTTTGAACGGCGAGTTTCTTTACGCAGTGCAATATTTCAACGGAGATCCTCACGGCGATCTCGTCCTGGCTGGAGGTTCCGGTATTGGCGGAGTTGAAATAATTAGTTTAAGAGAAAAGAAGGTTTGTAATTAGTCATTTGCGATAATATTAGACTTAGATTGTTATAAAAATAAAAAACGATCGCATTTAAACTATAACAATAAGATGGAATAAATATTTTTATTTAATTTTAAAGGACGTATAAAAAATAATTTTCTCGTATAGTGAAATAATGATAATCTTTTATGCAATAATAAATGTTTATAGACATGGAGTTGAAAAGATATATTTTTAGATAAAACAAACATCAATAATATTTAATGAGTAATAAATAGTAAATAAAATAAATATGCAAGTAGATATTACAATAAAAATTTGCTTTTTGATATTTGACTGTGTTCATCATTTTAATGTAGGTAATGGGAAGTTTCGATGCAATCAAGCCAATATTCACCATAGATAGTTATCAAACTGCAATAATATTCGGTGGCATAGAATCTGTGATAAAGCTTGGAGATTACAATTTTTCTAACTAAATTGTTAACTCTTATTAAATAATATGGTTTGATGCGTTATTTCACAAGATGCTACAAAATGTTATTCATAATTTTCAGCAATGTAAACTACATTAAAAACATTTTAAAATTAAATAATTCCAAAATTATTTGTAAGTTTTAAGAAAATTATATTACTTTTTTCTCACTCGGCATCAAAAATACAAGTATATTAACTTATAAATTGAAACCGTAATTATTGACTGGGATCAAACTCTGTTTAATTTAATCGATCATTAAATCTGAAATCAAATAATATCCGTAATCTGCCCTTGATATGATTCCATCGAGACATATAACACTCAAGATATTGATCAATATTGATAGCCCTGAAACGACTGGTAACCCAGCGGGTGAACACCATTATTTTCGAATGATGTAAGAATAACCCACATAAGAGTATATATGTACTTTTGGGAATTATAGCTTTAGTACGATTACGTTGCGAAGGACAACCGGTTTTTTGGGCAGCATAATTTGAGAATCAGAATTCTAAGGATGCATGTTTTGTTTTACTCTTGGACCTATTGACAAAATACAAATAAGTGAATAAATTAAAGTAAAAAATATTATCGCTCTACATGTTTCGCAAATTATATTAACGTTTAATTACGAGTTATCAGCGAATATTTTTATTTTAAATATTGTTAAATCTTTTTCTCACAATTTAAAAATTACTTACATTAATCTATTAATAATTGTAAGTATCTCATGTGTATCGTAAATATCAATTGTTTATTAAAAAACTCACAATCGTTACATGTTTCTCTGAAATTAGATTAGTTTTATCATAATTTTCTTAATAATTTGTACCTATATCTGTTCGTTCATACGTACTCTTCTATCTTTTTTTTTCTTTTTTTGTTTTAAAAAACACATTGTTATTCTAAGACGTTGTTAAGCATGATGTAATAATTTTTTTAAATTAAATAATGTAGCAATACAAAAAACAAAAGGTCAAGAACAAAACGATATTTTTTTCGACATAAATCAATTCAATTTGCCAGCAAGATGTATAGCCTGATTGATATTTAAATAACATTTTGTATGAAACTTGTTGAACCGGTTTGGGTTCAAACTCATTACTGTCTTTCGTAACTTGAAGAAAGAAGAAAAACATTTGTTATATATTTCCCTTGAATTACTTACAAAGATCTAAAAATAAATCATATATATACATACATAAGTAAATATAATTAAAAATGTTTTATATCTTATTTTGAAGAATATAATTTATATTCTATATCAATATCTTTTTTATCTATAAGTAATAACTTATATATTAATTTGCAAAAATTTTTACAGCAATTTGAATAAAAAACAAAAATTTATTTTAAAAAATTTCTCAAGTAGTTTGTTTTATTAATGATTTATAATAAACAACATATTATTGTTTATTATAAATGAAATTTACACAAGTTTAGGAAAAATTAAGCTCTTATACTTTAATTTTATTAATATAATTTTTTTATCCTTTGGAATGAATTTTTATATATAAATGTATGCAGTTCATTGAAAAATCTGTAAGTAAAAATATGATTAAATTTTTTCAGAGATTTTTTGCAAATTAAATTCGAGAAATCATTCTCGAAACATTCACATGCAATTTCGTATCGGAATTTTAAGTAGACCCAGGGTGAGAACTCGACATGAATAATAAATTGAGAAAGGCTATTCAAAAAGATTTATTGACCGAATTGAATTCAATGTTTTCACTTTCGAACGTTTATTGGAAGAAAGTTAGGCGTTAGAATATCTAGAATTGATATGTTAGAATGTTTAAAAAAAATATCTATCAGTTAATTAAAATGCGAAATTTGTAACGGAACAAGTATCCATCAGTTCATAAATGATTGCGAAAGAGAACCAGATATGATATGTAGATTATCCATATCGATCCATTTGATCGATACTGAATTTGCGAACCTGAATTGGCATATGGAGACAGACCGACCTAATTTTGACCGGATTTGGTGGTCCTTGCATCGTTGGAAGGGGCATTGCCGTGGTTATCTTCACTGGAAGGGGCGGCTGCACGTCCACTGTGTGTCCATATAAACAAGCTGAAATGCCACGGTCAGAACAGTCTTACAACCCTTCGTCACTTCATGCATCATTAGCCCAGTGTGTTAGATCGAAAGTGTGTGAAGATCGATATTCTTGCACAGGTGATAATTTCCAAAAAGATTATTTCGCTTTTAAATAGTAACTAAATCAAATTTACATCATCGTTTTATAAATAAACGTTTAGTTATTTGCATTTAAGCTAATCGTTTACGAGGTGCGCTTTATTAGAAGTATTAGACATATGTATCATTATGTAAAATTATTTTAAAAACTGAAAATTGAAATTGTGTTGCAGAAAAGAACGATTTATGATTTAAAAGGTGATTACTTTCACTACTGTAAATTGTTTTCATTATCGTTGTTTGACTGTCATTGTTAAGCAACGAATCGCTAAACTGATTGTCAGTATCTCTATCAATTTTAACTTTATTTATGTTGATTTACTTATATAAGTACGATCGATTGTTCCAACAATACAATTGAGATTAGATCCATGTTGATCGTTTAAATTGAATTTTATATCGCAACATTTTACTCCCAGAATGCAGTTATTCGTGATAACGGCAGCGTTGCTGCACATCGGTCTGTGCGACCATGTGGCTGTCAGGATGCCGTACTTGAATCCGGCGGGGGTGACCTATGTGAACGATTTTCAGGAAGCACCCTTCACATACTACTCCGCTACACCACTACAGACGGTCGCAACTTCCGCAAAAATTGAAACGCATCACGTCGGATATGCGGCTGCCCAGGTACCCGCGGTAGCCGAGGTACCTTTCGTCAAGCATTTGCCAACAGTGTCCCAAGTACCGATTACTACAATAGAGGCTCAACCTGGTGTATTACAGAAGCAGGTTGATGTAGTAAAGCCTGCGGTTACTACTCGGAAGATCGAGGTATATCTCGAATGTGATTAAAAAGTTAAAACAAAAAAGCAATAAAAACATTTTAGTAATGATGCAGACAGTAGTCTAAATATGACACAATGCATTTATACATGTAGTGTATTGTAAGCTAGTTAAATTTTATGAAACTAATTTTAATCCTCCATTTGCAATCTAAATCTTTTTTTGTTCAATCCCAATTTTTTTTACTGTTCTACACTTTCCAAAAGTTTTAAAATATTTAGGTTTCTTTTTAACATCTCTATTACATTACCAAATAGTTTCTCAACTCAAGTATCAAAATCTTTATTTAATAAAAATTGAAACTTGAGAAATGTTTGATGAGTTTGTTTGTGTCAAAAAAGTCCTAGATTGCAAAAGATGTATTTTTCTAAATCATAGTTTTTTGCATTTCTTATATATCTATGCAATAACTGTGTGTCAGGTACGTCGTCCAGCGATTCAGAAACAATTCTACGACATTGAAGAACGAGTAATTATCCGTCCAGCTGGATCAGCCCTAGTCGAGCTTGACGAGCCGACGTCCAAGATACAGAAAGGACCAGCCGTGATCCAATCTCTAAGTGACAATCTACAGCATCTGGCTTATCCTCAAATTTCTGGTATCTACGCTCAAGCCGGTGTTGTCGCTGATGCACCAGTCACACCAGCTGCCATCCCCGTAATTGCACACGAGACGCCGTCACCTCTGTTGCTCCCCACATCGACACCTGCTCCGATCACTTCCGATTCTAATAACTTGGAAGATGAATCTATTGTAGTTGAAAATCCTGACTTTCGTGAGGCTGTCAATCAAGCGCGCCTTCCCCAGGTAAACAACTTTTCTGTAATTCTTTGCGCAAATAATATTCTGAAATATCGTTTCATTCGTACATTCTCTCTATAGTAAAATTAAAGAATGTACATGAATGGCACAGAGACTGAAATATTCTAGTTTTATTAGAGATTTTGATAATTTTTCTGCAGAAAAAGGGCCTTTGGAGAAAACTATTCTTTTTGTGAAATAGTAAAATTTGTAATTATTCCGCAATAACATATATTCTTGCAAAACTTTCGCTTTTACAGCTTCGCACTTTCAAGTCTCGTGTAATCGCTGAATCAAATGGTACACCCGTGAATGTGCCCGTGCGATTTGCCGCTCACGATCCTTCCCCGGGTGTGATCCCTAGTCAACAGATCAGTCCCGAGAAGAGCAAAATCAATCAAAACAGACTAATAGAACTTCTAACTGCTCGTGGCGGTATCGCCGAGGTACGTACGCGAAGAAATTCTTGCTATACGTTACTTTATGTATACTAAAACATTTCGTACATATGAAGAAAGTAATATAGTTTGAAGAGGACTAGTCTTTTGAAAATCAGATGTCACTTGTAGCTGGTTAATGTTCTATTGTTCTAATACGATTATGGATAGATCCATAAATGTATCAAACACAATTTCACGTTTACTTTCCGTTATGTGAAATTTAATGTCTTTTACATATGCTACATGTATTAATAAGTTTCTTAAAAATATTTTCTATTAATTTCGGCTTCATGTCAAAGAAGATTTTTAAATTCAATACTGTTCAAGGTTTTAGTTAATTATTTATCAATTAATTTTCTCGACATAAAATTATTTCGATTTACAATTTCTTTGTAAAATTTTCTATACCTCATTAAACACAAATAAGGCGAGTCGTCAGCATCATAAACGATCACAGATTTGCACGATTTTGCTTAGATACTTTGCTTCAATGCTTTATTATCTGGCTATATGACAAAATATTTAGCTAGCTGTGCAGTTAATACACAGCATTTTGTTAATTTTTATCTTTTCAATTAAACTCCTATATAAATGTTAATATGACAAAAACACAAAACACAACTTCCAGTTGGGTTTTTCTCGCGACGATACAACTGGGACATTGATTGAAGACGCCGGACACGTTCGAGCGCGTGTTCTTTCCGCGACGCCAACTTCGGAACACGCGAAACCAACCGGAGAACGTGTTTTCACACGTCGTGTCGTTGTCAGCAGACCAATTGAAACTTTTCAAGAATACGATATCGTGGAACCCGCCACAAAGCTCGAAAGAGTGTCCGTACAACAACCTACGTTGATCAAGACCGCTCGTGTGAATCATGTGCAAGTGCACGGATCCATACCGATCGTTGGAAAGGCTCTTACGCCCGCAGTGGCTCACGCAGCAGTCCCAATTTATCAGAAAACCATTTCTTCTACGTTCTAATATATTATCATGAAATGGAAAAATTGGCAATTTTAATTTGCAAAATTTTTCTATAATATTATAACGATTTTGTGATATTTTTCGCGAGAAAAAGAGAAAGAACTGCAAAATATTGAAATAAATATCGGAGATGTCTAGAGTAATAATGTTATGTTTATTGTTAGATAAAAAAATATCTTGTACTAATTCTCTGTTTATCTTCTGAAAATAAGCAGATTTGGTATTATTGTCTAAATTATTAAAGTTTTTAAAAAGTGTTCGAGGTTCTAAAATATAATATTTAATTAAGATGTATCCAATTGAAAGCGCAGACAATGCAAGTAATTTGTCATGTAATATAATATCTCACGTGATCGAAGATTGATAATATTTTTCTTACTATAAGCAATAAGAATTGTACGAAGGAGTAACAATAAACATTAATATATTTTATTTTTTGTATATATCTCAAAATATATTTATATATTCTTTCCTGTCTTTCGTCCTCCTGTCGTCTTGGTCAAATTTTACTGTTAATATCAATTCTCTGTTTATTTTCATGAAAATAAACACATTCATTATTTAAATTATTGTTAAATTTTGACGAAAAAGTATGTTTCAGGAATATTTCGTAAAATGTAATGTTTAATTAGGATCGAATTATCGGAAGCGTACAAGATGCGCTATTAACATTGTGTGCCAAATGCAACGTAATGATTACTATTAACAAGCGATTAAAAATTTTATATTTCAACCTATCAGATCTTACAGACTGATTACAGTCGGTGATAGTAACTTCCTGAAACCTTCCTGACAAGGGTAACCACTGTGCCACAGGTTATTTATAAGGCCATAACATTGACCTCAATAATACGAGCGGCTCCATTCTCTCATCTGTATCGATCGTGATTTACTCCCATTCGTCGAAAGAATTTTCCTTGTGTGAGATAGTATATATAATTAAATAATTAGAAAAAAGAATGGCCTAATGTGTTACACGCAAAAAAAATATAAGGTAAATTAGACTAGATTGCAAAAGTAAATTACACACAAGATTATATGCGTTGCTGATACATGTAAACTTGTATCAACGACGCATAAAATTATTTTTTTAAATGTTTTCTCACTTATTCGTAACATCGTGCACAAACATATCTTTAAAATATATTTTATTGTAAATATAAATTACAAAATAATATTGAACAATGAATTGCTGTCGCGCTTTAGATTATATCAATTTAATGTAAATATTAAATATACCGAAGTTGATACACAATTCTGATTAATATCGTACAACATAATTTACATACATATCAATACTGATTATAGATTAATACTCATCGATTAACTAAAAAATTTCACATTAATTAGTCTCACATATATTCATTTTTCAGATACTTGATAATAAAATAGCTTGAAAAAAGGAGAGGAGGATCGAGTGCCGAATTTAGTGACTATCGTACCCGACGTGATATATAATGCCCATGACAAAAAACAGGCACGAGTTAACCAGAAAGCAAATCCGGTTCTGACTGTATTACGATCAAGGCGTGACACGCATAATACGCAAGCCGGAAAACAGTATCAGTATTGGAAATGCTATTCGCATATGAATTCGATTGCGAGAGTGATAAAGTGATCCGATTTCCATTCGCAATTTGGGAGCGAGTTCTTTTTCAGTCAAGGCGCAAGCCATTCGATATTTAAAATATACCCAGGATTACGTGAATTTATTGGACATTTTTTATAATTAGTTATGACGAAATGCCAACGTCTGACACATCTATCGCGTAAAATCGATGAAATGCAAGGCTACGATAGATATTGTATCTCGCGATACTTATCATCAAAGTAAGAGTTGAAAAGATCATCACCCTTGACTCAGTTAACGGGGGATTAGCGACCTTGTTTGAAGGTAAACACGAAAGAAGGAGTCAGCGGAGCCCCTCTGGGCTAGTGAACGACCGAGGTGTCGGATATGATTTTTAACTTGTACTGAGAACACCGGTCAGGCAACGCGCATATATATCCTGCGTATATAAGTTCTGTTGTCACGGATCTTGCGTTCAGTTAGATACGCGCGAGGTAATCGCCACTACGCATTGCAAACGTTTATAGTATCTGAAAGGTAAGTTTGATCTTGCGCGTTCGGACGATTTCTGTGATCCCCAAGTGCTCCTGTTGCAAAGTGAGAAATAAAACCGTGAAAAATGCACGTTACAAAATGTTTCGAGTAACCTTATTATGAAATCGTTATTAAGCCGATAAATTGAGTGACTTATGTAGCGCATAAATGTCTGAAAAAATACATTGTCTTAAAAATGTGTACAACGTGAAAACAGAAGAGACATTGAACTAAAAAGTTATATAAAACCGCAGCTTTGTGAAAAAAAATTGTTTATCCACAAAAGGAATGAAAGTATTTTCAGCTGAACTTGTTGCATATTTCATCTTTCCTCTTTTTCTCCTCAACCCAATGATTTCGCAATAAACCTTTAGTATTAATCGAATTATGTCTAATCAAATGTTTTTTTTTTCCTAAAAAATATTATCTTGAACAAGTATTTTCCAATTTTTTTAGGAAAGCACAAGAGCGTCAAATGCCGACTAACTGCATTAATATTATCTTTTTCGTCGTGGTGGCAACTTGTGCGGCTACGCCAATTCTCTATCTAACTTCCGAAGAGACATTCGCCCATCCAGCCGTCGCAATTAATGCTGCAATGGAAGATAATTTGCCTAACCAATTACGAAATGATTTCTATAAAAACCCGAATATCGCTGCTAATCTCGCTAAGGAATCCTGGTTCAGCGACAAGGAAATGCAAGTATGTAATTTTGTTATTTACATCTTATATAGATGAAAGGTAACAAGCATTTTGACAAACATTTATTATCAATCTAGCGGTTTGGATTAAAAACCAAACCGCCGGATTGGAGGAATAAAAATATAATGAATTAAAATAGCATTGTTGCATACTATGCGCTTCTTCAAACTTATAAAGTTTTGTCAGAATTAGTTATTAATATCAGTTAAAAAATTTGTTACATTTTAAGAACAAAAAAGAAATAATTGCGCTGTTTACGTTGAGTAATTCGAATGTATTGAAATCGAATGGTCTGCATAACTTTGACTATTTGTTTGACGTTACAGGTAATCGACCGTGATGCAGACAAAATTTCGAGAGAAAAGATCTATAGCATGCTGCATAATGCTGGACTCGTTCGCAGATAACAAGACAATAAGTGAAAACTGTGTTGTTGAATATATCTCGGTTGCCAAATATTCACTCCTTTAGAGTATCTCACATTTTTCATTACATTCACTCGTATGCTATCATTTTTCGTTACATAAACTCAAATTTTGAATCAATATTTTATATTGTTTCCCTATATTCTGTGTAGTCACGCGCTTCTAGTTATTTCTTCCTTTGATCTGATCATAAAAGTTCATATCAAAGTAATAATCCAATAAAAAAAACCTTAACTCATTTTTTGTATTAAAATATACTCTATATTTTAAACAATGTAACCTATTCATAGAAGATTTGAATGTAACCCTGGTAAAAATTTTTCTCATAATTTTTGTACGAATTAAAACATTTTTCAGAAATACTAGAAAGTTGTTTATATTTCTCGTCCAAAAATTTTTGTCATACATGTGAAATCTGAAATATTTTGATTTCTCATAATTTCTAAAAAACATTTTTAACATTTTTAGATTTTATAACATTTTATCAGAAATAAATTATAAAACACAAAAATATTAGAAATCTTAAAATATTTCATAATTAACACATAAAAAATTGGAGAAAAAGATGTAGACTTTCCGAGTATTTCTGAAGTGTTCCAATTTGAATAAAAAAATCTGAGAGTTACAAAATAATACAGAAATTCTGAAAAATTATATGAAAGATTTTTAGAAAAATTTTCAATGGGGAATCTAATAAAAATTTGATTTAACATTTTCCTTACTTTTTAATTTTTAATATACATTTAATGTTACACATTTTTATTAATAATACATAAATATCAAACATTAAAATTCGATTTCACAAATGTTATTTTTCTTTAAGCAGGACTTAAATATGCATCTGTCTTAATCTTTCTCTCCAAGTAAATAAGGACAGACACATATTTCAGTCTCGTTTTAAATCAAAATAACATGTGTACAATCAAGCCTAACAATTTTAAAACTCAACTTTTTCTGTACTGTGCTCTGTATTATTTAATTTACCAGTTCATATATTTTATATGTTTATATTGTTTACAATGAAAAAAGATTCGTCTAAACATCATGTGTAGAAACATCACGTCTAAAAAATCCGTGTAGACATAATATTGAAATATACAGTACAATAGTACGTGGTTCTTGTTATTGATGTGATAGAAAAATGTATATAGGTATAGATAAATTACTCAATGTCAATATTTACCTTGCAAATTGTTACATTACGTAGCCATCAGACACTCGACCTATTTCTACCAACGTAGATTAACTTTAATCCCAATTTAATTTACTCTTTATCTTTCTTTAGTTTTAAAAATTGGAAAAAAATAAAGAGTATATTAAACTAATTGTAAGATTAAAGTTAATGTGCGTTGGTATAAATAGACATTAGACTGATTAGACGAGAAACGAACGACGAACGTAGAACGCCGGTCAAAAAATGCAGAGCAGAGCAAAATAAAATGGAAACATAACAAAACTTTATACATTGCCCCATGCATGGCAGAGATCAAGAGATCAGATACAATCAGATACAATTAAAGAAAAGCTTGAAAAAGTGGCCATCAGTGGCTGTCACTGCTGTCAGCTATCAGTGGCCATGACTTTTCGAGACGCCATCTCTACAACGTGGACATGCACTACGATGCCAATTGTACCAATCGGTCAACACCTCGAAAAGCACGTCGCCCGCGACTGTTGGCATACCTGATGAAGGAAGCACCAAACGCGCTTACGCGAAATCAACTTGAAATCGTTTCTGTTCCTATAATCACTTTCGCGCAACCGATTGTTTCGCACTGTAACGGGCAAACACATCCGAACACGTTGGCGTCCTCAAACGGACTTGTTCTCGAAGCACTCGCGTCAAAAACTCGCACGGGACGACGAAAATGCGAGTTGAAATGCGCCGCGACGCGTAGCGACGTCACGCCGTCCAGTGCTGGAATTCTCTAACTCGTTATGACAATTCGGTATTGTTACAGTGTCATTACGCAGATATTATACATAATAGAAAACCTGCGCAACGCAGCTTTTTGTCGTTATAGACACATAACAACAACATAACGAGTTAGAGGATCGCACTACTGCCTGACCTTTCGACTGCTTTCGACCGAGTGATACTGCGTAGCGACGCGCGGCGCGCAGGCGCGGCCTCACACCAGTCACGCGGCACGCCGCTACGCAATTAGCGCAATAGCCACCAGAGTGACCACAATCGGTCGGTTAGATAGACGGCGGCCAGTCGCGGCGCATCGTGGCGCATTTCAACTCGCATTTTGGTTGTTTCATACGAGTTTTTGACGCGAGCGAGTGTTTCGGGAGTGCCGTGGAATGCCGAAAGTGTTAAGTGAAATGTCGGACGTTTGCGCCAACTGCATGCCGCGTTCGCGTGGCCGTCGTGTTGCTTCAACTATCGCGTCGAACGCAATGATACGAAGTCGAATTGCGTTCAATCGTGTTTCGCATTTCTCCGTTGCCTCGTATCTCGAGTTTTTCGACGCGCGTGAGTATCGGGAGTAACACGAAGTGTGGCCCCAAGTTCGTGCCAAGTGGAGAAGGAGGAGGAGGAGGATCGTCGTGAACAAGATCTTGGATTTCGAATGTTTGAGAGCCGTGGCCGAGGCGGAGCTGGACGGAGTTGGACGGAGTTGGACGGAGCGACCAGCGGCGAACGGTGAGTCAATAATTCATTTGTATCTGTTTATTTGTCCCTACGCTTCATTATTGGCGCCTCGTTCTGATTGCGCTCATATAAATCGCGACAAGATGACTCAATGAATCATGTGAAAGCTATGGCGTTATTAGGATGGGAAAAGTTTCAAGTTTGTGTAGGCACACTCGGCGCTCTTTTCGCCAGGTGTGCCAACAGTCGCGAATAACGTGGTTTCCGAGGTATTGACCGATTGTACATACAATTGGCATCGTAGTGTATGTCCACGTTGTAGAGATGGCATCTCGAAAAAAAAAAAAACTATCGTATCAGCTAAATCGTAGATCGTGGGTCGTGGGCATGGCCACTCTCAGATTTCTCTGTTGTGTCACCGAGTCCAAGATAGGCTGGAGGAGAGAATCTCTCGTTCGGGATGCAGTTGTAATCGAGCGAAAGAGAAATTTAGAGTTTATCAAGACGTGCACGATAACGCGACACAAGTGTTTTTAGAGTGTTTTGTTTGGGTCAGTGCGTATCATTGACCGTTGCTCATCGCGCGCCAGACCCGGCCGTCAGGGGGCCGCAGGGAAGGTGCCGCGAGGAGCTGTCAGAGGAATTTGGTCAAATGTTATCACGCCCGTTTCGGGATGCGTATTACATGTACGCGCTATCGAATGACTTGAATCGTGACGCAATGTAACGAGAGGCGAGCCCTCGTCGTAGATACGTTAATCATTTGCTAAATGCAAACTTGATCGGCTGCGCTTGTACTCGTGAGCGGTCGATGTAACCTGTGCCTCTGTGCGCGTATTATAATTATTCATCACTCGCTTTTTGATTCGGATTGGTTGCCCCGTCCTCGCATTGACGTAACTTGTGTCTCTTGGACCGAATGATATTATCTTGCGGTACTATGAAGTTACACGATGGAGGTTTCCGAATCGCGAGGTCTCGTTAAGGATTTAGATTTGACCCTTCAGCCGCGGATCGCTCCACGGTACAAAACTTGGCTGCCTCTCGCCACTCAACAGGTAAGACAAAGTCTTTAGTGAGAAAAATGTAATGTTTGAGAATGCTCGATACACATTGTTTTAAATTTTCAGTTAAGGCTCAGAGGCTTGGTGCAGATAATAGGCCATAATTTACAAGCTGGTGTAAATGGGGAGATATGCTGGTTCTACTACACGTTGCATAGATCTAGTATGTCGTCTCCATTGTATACGAGCGAAGCGATCGACAATGCTAATCCAAGGTGGTCGAGTCTTGAAGTGCCAACCCTGCATGCCACAGGTTATTCAACAGCCAGTGGTGAGCATTACTGTCTGTTGGTACGATAAATGCCAAAGTTTCTAGGTACCAACATATACGTTAGTTTATCATTTGTATCTCGCTTTCCCCTTCTTGTTTTGAATAAACTTAATTTTTATCAAACTTATATCACACATTGGAGATTAAGGATGGCTAATTAGGAATCAATCAATCAATCAATTAATCAATCAGAAACATTGAAAACATAAAAAAGGAACTTGATTGATTAGTCAAACTCTAATCTTTAAATTACAGTCTTCAATCTCTAATGTGTAATTTGACACAGGTTTTAGACATTTAGAGAAATAAAATTCTGTCTTTTCAACAGAGATTATTTTGAGGGTCTGGAAGCGCTCAATGCCATGTGATAATACAGCTGATGTAACCCTCTTTACATGGGGAATCTCATTCACAGGATTGGCGTATATTGGTCCTAAGCTACCACTTAATTTAGAAACTATTCTGAAGGAAAATTCTTTGATATTTCACTTTCATGGTGGATACTTTACACCCTCATATTGCTTCATAACAGCTCCCGACTCAAAGCGCTACATTTACATAAATATAAATGCATCTGAAATAAGGAATAGTTATACAGTGAATAAGCTTAGCAGTTTAAGGAGCAAAATGCAGGCACTAAAGCAGCAAACGGAATCGGTGCAAGCACTCAGAGTGCGCATTGCCTCGGGCGATGACTTTCATACTCCCAAGTATCCACAGACAACTTTAAACAGATTATTACAACCACGAAGGGTCAATAGGGAAAAGAAGTTAGAAATTATGAGAATACGTAAAGAGTTGGAAATGGCCAAATTTAGAACAAAATTATTAGAACAAGAAAGAGCGCGAAAAATGGGAGAAATTCGAGTATTGAATCAATCGCATACTAATATTGTAAAAGAAAATCAGGATCACGGTTGGTATACATATATGCACATCTGCATATTGTATATGTGTTGTGCAGATAAAAAAATTCTAAATAAAAAGAATTATTTGTTTCATAGGTTCTGATTTAATGGAAAGATATGAAGAGCTGAATAAAGACGTGGAAAGACTGAATGAGTGGCGGCAAACTCACATAGATACAAGGGAAACATATTTGCAATTGAGCAGCCAACTTGCGCAGAGGCGACGGCAGCTAATCTCAGAACTGTGTTTAATATACCCCATTAGACAGGTATATCTTAACAAAGAAACATGTTGCGGAATTTATTTGAGTTGAATAGCTTACCTTTTCCTCGATTTTGCAGGACATTACTGGAAAGTTTAGAATAAATGACGTTTATTTGCCGGACAGCGAGGAATTGGATTTATCGAATGATACGCAGGTGGCTGTGGCATTAGGTTTCGTTGCACATACAACGCAGATGATTGCAAATTTTTTGAATATACCGACTAGATATCCTATTATACATTATGGCTCACGCAGTAAAGTTATAGATCATATCACAGAAAGTTTACCTGACAACGACAGACAGTAAGGATTACTTGTAATTACTTTTGTTAGTATTGGAATTATGCATATTTTATCGTTAACCTGTTATTTTTAGATTTCCACTGTTTGCTCGAAGCAAAGATAAATTACAATTCCATTACGCTGTGTATCTGTTAAATAAAAATATAGCACAGCTTCGATGGTACTGCGGTCTTCCGACCACCGATTTAAGGGCTACATTGCCGAATCTCGCTACACTAATCAACATTAAGCCGAATCAGATGCAGTATGTATATACATTACTTGACATATGTATTACTGACTGTATACCTTAGATTTATTTTTGTTGTAATTTAATTATTTTACGTAGTTTGGACGATTCCAAACGAACATTTTCTACCTCATCTTTGGACACTGAAAGTGGTAATGGTAAACAGAATCCACCTCTGACACCGCCATTGCAAAAAATAATTTTCGAGAAATGCCATCGTTCTTCTCGATCAATGAGTCAATTAAAGAGCATAAAGACATCTCTGGGATCCTCTCTGGATCAGGGCTTAGACAAGCCTGTACAATCGCCTGCGTTAGGAACTCGATCGAAACGAATTTGTAAATCAGAAGAGAGTGCCATTGACAATAAAACTTTGGTACTGGCTAAAGATAGATCGAGTATAAATAGTAGTAATGAAACGTTAAACAGTGCCATTCTGAATAATGTTGATAATGTAACTCTTAAGAATGAAGATGATTTTGTCGAAATAAGCGATAAGATCATTATTGAAAGCAACATTGAAATTATGATACCTACATCAGTTTCTAAAGCGAGGAATGTCGCGGACAGCTTGGAAAGTTCTGTAAGTGCTCGAGATAGAAGCTCTAATTCTATAAGCAGTTGCGAAATGGCTCTCAGTAGTAGTCAAAATGATGTAAATGAGAGTTTGAATGGTAATTCTGTTATTAAGAGAGAAAGAGTCGATGATAGTGTGTTCTCGATCGATGACAGTTTAAAAACTGTTAAGGATGCGATAGACAGTACAATGAAGAACGACGAATGCAATATAAGGCATAATTCTAGAAACGATGTTTCACAAAGTTATGACGCAAATAACACAACCGTCAGTGAACAGAATAGTAGTATTCATAGACAAGACCCGGAGACTGCCACTTATAGCAAAGAACGCTTTGTTAAATCGTGTTCATCTTTGGACGATGTGTGTACTTCGGAAGAATCGGAACAGAAACAAAGAACAAATTCCATTTGTAGCTATTCAAAAGAATATACAAAGTATGCTACATCACAACAGAAATATAACTCTGAATACAGGTATACAAATAGATGTAATTGTATTTCTGTATGTAAATTAATAATTTTTTAACATTTTATATACATATACAATGATTTACAGAGAGAATAAATCAGAGTGTTTTCAACATGCTGAAAAATGGCCTCAGGATATTGTAAAAAACGAACCATTGGTAAATTTGAATGCTAGTTAATATTTTTCACACACATTTTTAATGATGATTAAAAATGTCCATTTTAATTTGCTATCCGCATTTAGATGGATACAAGATCAATTCTAACAGCATCAAGATCAGATTGCAGTTCGTATGATGAGGCAAAAATGCAGTGTGACATCCAAGCGTCAAGCGAGTACATAGATGTCATTAGGCGCAGTTCAGAGAATGTATGTGCACGCACCGAAGCTTTAGCTAATAAGAAAACTAGTTTCAAAGTTATGAAACCGCGTCTTTAATATCTGCCTACATTACAACGTTGTGCTCGAAAAATACATCTAAGTACCAAAGGTCTGGAGACATGTTCAGTTTATATTTCATAATTTTATATATGTATATGTTAATACGACAAAAAATCTAAATCTTTAAAAAGTTGATTTTTATTAATATTGTAAAATGTTACAAAAATATTTAATGCCTATTATTTATTCGAAATAATACGAAATGTAATAAATCACTGCAAATTTTACAGTGTGGATATAGAATTACATATTTTATAGTAAATGGAAGCAAAATTATCCATAAAGATTATCCATAAAATTATAAAAAGTCATTTATATTTATCTATTATTCCATGCAGATTATTCTCTGCAGCTTTTTTTTATGTTTGCATAATTATCAACAACCATCATTGATAACACATTATTGAACATGATGCAATAATATACATAAAGATTGGCAAAACTGATACTTTTTTTTAGTCAAGTACGTATCTTTGTACATGTGATAGAGCGATGTGCAGGTGTTATTAGTTACTTAATATATTTATGCACACTTGGTGAAATTATTATTACAGTTAATTGTAATCAACAGTTATAAGTCGGGATTTTTCTAGTTTGGTAGAGAGGTGTATATATGTATTGATACACAGCTATTAAGTTATGACCCTATTACTGTAATATACCCCACAAAATTTATATTGTTATTATCACTGTACGGAAGCCTTTTCATTAAACTGAGATAATACACAAGGTTTGTATATACATACGTATTATGTAGATATTACACATTTTTTCACTGTACTTGAATTATGTAATTGACCAATGTTGAGTTTATGCTTATAATACAAGCAATCGAATGCATATATAGTTGATTCTATTTTTATTATTGAAAATGTTACAGCATACCGTAAGTTTGTATACGAGGACCAAACAAACCACATAATCTTTTAATGAAACGATCATGTAATTAATCTGTAATCTCTAACTAGATAAAGCAACGTGAAAGATTTGTTCGCAAAGCAATATCCTTGTGGATGTTGTAGAACTCGAGCGGACTATTGCAATGTGATATAATATGAAATAAAAAATATTATCTATAAAAAAACAAACAAAAAACGATTTATCTTATTTCAGTATGTTTCTACTATATTCTATTTATCTTTTATTTAACAATGACACATGAGTTGTTCGGTTCGCTGGGATATTTAGGTGACATTCGGGAAGGATTATGAGAAGAAGATTCTATCACGTAATCCGATGTCTCAGAATCTAATTCCGTAATGGAGAAATTGCGGATAATTGGGTGAAAATAATTTTTTTGAAATTAAAAATAACATGCAAAATTACATAGACTCTTCTCTGAAAGAGTGTAAATATGAACGATATACCTTGTACACTATACATATACTAATTTTTATACATTGTAATGGAAAAAAATGAATAACAAAATCTGATAAAAGAAAACTATTTTTGAAGTTAGTGAATTTGATAAGCAATGCTCAATCCTCAAATATTTGAAGATTTTGGATATTCTAATGTCCACAATGTCGTTCGATGGAAGTCCAAACGATGTCCATGTGCTATCTGGCTATATGCTGGATCTCCAACCTTTGGACAAAATTCCCAGATATATATACTATTATGAGCATACTAACTCCAATATCACAAGCGAACCATTTAGTAGTAGTAGTTAGTAACATTGTACAATATTTATTTTCAATATTTGGATTAAAATTTTTTGTATTGTTTTTTCTATTTGAAGCAATTGTTAATGAAGTATTCGTTGATGTCATATTTTCTGTTACTGCATCTAGAAAAAATATAATTTGTAATTAGTATAAATAATTATATCTATTATTAATGAATTAATTTTTTTATAATAACTAGTTATTACATTAAAAAGTTATTATATTAAAAAATTTACTAGTTATTATATTAAAAAATTAATTTTGTTAAATATAAAAATTTGTTGTGAATAAATTTATTTGTTCATTCTAAATAAAGCTAAATTATTTTTATATAAAAAATAACTTTAATAATTTTTTAATTTATTAATTATTAAATAAAGATGATATAAAGAAAATTATTTATTTATGTTATACAATTAAATTATAACAAATTTTTAAATGAAACTAAGAGAAAAGAGTTATTTAATTTTGTCCATATATTTTTATTCTACATCTTAACATTTCATATATAATGTCTTACAACATTAATTTTATAATCTTTGATATGCTATTCTTAATTTTATAATCTTTGATATGCTATTCTTAAAAGTTGTACTACATTTTAATACTATGTTATTTCTTATAAATTTATTTATTGTTAAAAAATATAATAGGCATAATACTTGCCATTTTTGAAGTTTATACAATTAAGAGAATAATAAAAAAGAATTTTTAAAAATATAAATTAATATAAATTTTTTTCTCAATTCAGAGGTATCCAAATATCGCTGATGATTTTTTATTCTAATTTCCATTTTAATTTTACGATTTGATTAAAATTGGTTTTTACTTGAAAATGTAATTATATTAAGTTGTTCTATTTGTTTTTAGCTGGTGCAGTGACCCTATATAAATATTTTTTACAGATTTAATTACCTTGCTTATCGTTTAACAGTTTTGTCATCTTGACAGGTTGAACTGTTAGGCTCTATAGCCGAGGTTTTAAATTTAGTAGGATCTTTCCTAGCGTCTTTTAAATTAATAATTGTTGAGGTAATGGGTAACCCAAGCGGCGAATCTATCGCTGCCATTAATGGTCTGTATTGCGTGACGGGTAGACCTAGAAAAGTAATTTGGCATCGCAAATAATAGATAAGTATGTAGCACGGATTTTTCTTCAATTTTTTTCATCGATATTCAGCGGACGTGTGGAGTACTATGAACTTACCTCTCTTCTCGTAATCAGTTTTGTAAACGCTTTTCATTGTCTCTTCCACATCGCAGCCGCTATCTAACATCGATGAGATAAGCTCCGTCATTTCACGATTGACCTTAATTAGCTCGTCGTAAAGTCGACGTTCCTTATTGGCTAGCTGTCGATACCTTTAAAATGAAATGAGAATGACTCAATCTGTTCGTATTATGAACCCAGAGGCCATCAGATGGAGAAATTATTTGAGGGAACCTCGAGTTTACCTAGCTTTCCCAGTCTTGAGGCCGTGAACGTCGCATTTACAATCCTCTGGATCGGATTTGAGGAGATACGGTTGAACACCGATGGTATCCATCGGTGGCGAGGGTGGTTTTGGAGGTTTCGCATAGGGCCAATTAAAGTCTCGATGCATTGTACTGACAAAGATTTCCGGCGAATTCGACATTTTGCACCTACGATCGTGCGAAGGTTCCTCAGAAATTTTTCAGGACGTGTCGTGTCTGTACTAAGAATTTTCAATATCTCGAAGCAGAAAGCGTCGTTTATGCGGGACAAGGCAGGGGTGAATCCATGGGATATTGTGTCAGTGCATGTTAGTGACAGATGGGTTGCAATAGGTTAAATTTCAATATTCTTCGGAAAATCCAGGCAACGCAGTCTTTTGCCATTACGATCGACGCGGTGGTCGCTCTGTAGAGCGCATAGTACAATACCGCATTTAATGATGTAATTACAACGCGCGCGACAAGCGATTCCGCGGGATATATATTCGTTTTTTCAACGTAAATCATTTTGTAAACAAAATTTTAGTTATAATTGTGATAATTATTCTAGCTACAGTTAGCTAGAAAATCTTGACTAATTTAGCAATCACATATTTTTATACAAATTATCATGTAGCATTTGGACCAGACCGAAATACGATGACAATATAAGCTGAAGTACATACAGTATATCTTTCACGTTTTTAATACAAACGCAAATAAAATTTGAAAATCAACCGCTTAACTTTTTTTTAATTGAATTTTCTTTTAATCTTTTATTTTTGCTTTTTATCTACTCTCTTTTCTTCTTTCAAATCTATGTACGTATATGTAAATACTTATCATATTTTTAATGCGTTTTTCTCTCCGAAATATTAATACATTCAAGAGGCGATGAAAATATTTAATCATTACATATAATTAAGTTTTAATTTTTTACATTGTTTATCAAAAAGTTATATTTTATATGTGCACATATAATTTAGCAATTGGTTGCAGATTCTTTGATACATTCAATTGGTAGTACTGTATTGATACTGAACTGGTAAAGCTTTCTTCCTTGCCTGATGCAGTTTAGCCTTTATAATGACGTGACCGATTTTATCGATACTATCTTGATACTCTGATTTCCAGGATGGCATTGATATATGTTTTTTGTCGAAACTTTCGCGTTTCTTTCCGTTTTTTAATCCATTCCACATTTTTTGTTTACGCTCGCGTTCTCCAACGTCATTTCTGTTATTCATTGAAGAAGGAAGCTGACAATACGGCGAACAATCAGCTTTTATAGTTATCTTTATTGGCACACATTGTGCACGTCGATCATTCTCATCGACGACTGTCAACGCCATGTCGCGTTGTGTCATACGTGCAGCTGCTAAGAAAATTGAAATTTCTTCAAAATTGAAATTTGAAATTTCTTCAAAATAACACTAATAACGATACAAAGGCATATTAGTGAGCTCGCGTAACTTGTGGTATCTACGATATATTCCGTGATATTTTTATTGCGCTCACCAGGATCACTGTAATCCATTTGATACGTTGTTTTCATGCGATCAGCATCCACTTGCGCAACTTTTTCTCTCGGAAGTGATTTCTCTAACATCTCGATCAAATCAGGATACCCTTCTTTGAGCTTGAAAAATTCAATTCAGAATTTAATTTATTGTATTTATTGTATTTATATTTATTTTCATTTATTATATTATCCTCCTTTATTAATTATTCTTAATTTTCAAGCTTGTTCACATATCGAATACGTACTAATTTTCTAAAACAAATCTATGAAAAAATATTAAGTAGAAATAATAATCCAAACATGAACGTAAATACATATACGAGCTATATACGTTCGCAAAATGAATGTTTGGTCTAGCATCATAAAGGGCCAATCTTATTTTGTAAAATGTTAAATATTTTTTTCTTACGCAAATACTGGTTAACTGATCAAATCGTGATACGTCCTCCACAGGACCCCGTTCGATCTTGGGATAAATCTTTGGTTCCACCAGTCGTCCCGTAGAACACATGCGATCGCCACGTTCCTCGAAAGTTCCATACCGTTGCACTTCTTTCTGTTCTTGCCACGGATCAACACAAATGCAAGCTTCAACGACAATCGGTTTGATGGAGGGTTGAGTACGACACATAGACGACATGTTGGGCCAGGTATAGTCCTTCTGATAGGTCGAAACGTAGTGATTTCCTTTATACATAATTTAATTTCTGGAAGGTTTCCGGATGATGGAAGCTTTACGAAGAAATTCTAAGAGTTTTTCGAGTCATCGTTGTCACGTTCTTCTGCCCACCTTTTTGGCATCGTTAACGGTTAAATGTTGATGTTAAATGCATATACATTAAATATTTTTAATTTTTTTTTAATTTACCTGCCAATTTGACGTCCACATTTTGAAGCGGTATTTTCTTATGTAATTTTCATTGTATTAGTTATAGTTCGACTTTTTTTATCGCGCCATGGTGTATTCGTATTTTACGACTAAATCTTTCTATTGCAAATTTTCACATATTTTAAGATAAAATGTTAGTTGGACGGTTTAACCCTGATGTGAGTTGACATTGATAGTCGATTTGTCGAGGAGACGCTCTTCAAATTTTTATGTTTCTAATTTGAAAAATATGCAATCTTCTGACACGTTGTAACTCAGTTACAATAAGTGTCATTTTATCTGTTATTCTATAAAAACGTGAAACAAAAAAATTTTTAACTCAGGAAAATCAGGAAAAGAATAGCAGTCTTTTTATTAGAAACTTTTTCTCGGCTGACAGCGACTCTGCTTTTATAAGGATTCAAATTGATTTATCTTTATTATGGTGAATATTGTTTTCGAGAATCCTATAAATTTCAAGATATTGAACCTGTACTTTCTCGTAGCTTCGCTACAGTTTTTTTTTTATAAGCTTTTTTAGATTTGCTTTTCTCGGGGAAAAAAGGAATCCTCGATAAATTTAAGAGAAAATTGACACAAAATTCTTCTTTTTCAAGCTGACTCTTTAAGATCGTAAGATCATAGATTTTTCGAATCAATAATTCTCAAATGTTAAATTCGAATTAAGAATTTCTATCGCGTATTCGGCTATGCCATTTCTATCGCGACGTGTGGCACTAGTTTATCCGCGTTTCGGATAAACTAGTAATAGCATGGCAAAGTGAAATTAAAAATGCCGTGCTCTGGAAACACCGGGGGAAGGCTAGCGGTGTGGTCCGATTTAGTCAGTATAAATCATCTCCGCCTCGCCTTCTCTCGTCAACTGGCACGTTTTCGCGGCCGTGAAGGAAGGAAAGCTCGGAAACGGACTGTACCGATGGTCGCTCTAAAGATATCGCTGCGTCCACGCTACCAAGAATAGAACCGTGACGTCGTCATCTGAACATCGACGAAACAAGTCGCGACGAAGTTGTGTCGTACGTGCACCGACGGGCCAACCAGTACAATTTACCCTCGTGATAGATCGGCTCTTTAGATCGCACGCTATCGACCATTATGCTTGATTTACCTTCTTTTTGGAAAGCTCTACTCTCAAAAACTCGGACGAATTTTTGCGATTCTCTCGAAAACAATAGTTCTGTTTCTTTTTTCGGCTCAACTTCTTGTACAATTCATCTTTTCTTTTTTTTTCACTTTGAAGAGGAAAGATAAACTGTGCAACAAGTTTAATTAAAAGAATAGGTCTAATATGAAATTATGTAGAGCTTGTAAGATAAAACGATATGAAGATATGGTTAATAACGCGAAGGTATATATTTATATATTTTTTTCAATTAAGCGTAGAAAATATTTATTTCATCAACTATTGTACTGTTTTGTTCGAGAGATACATAGAATCATTGTTTATTTATATCGCTAGGAAAGTTCAACAAGTTTGGCTCCGAGACGGTCCGTTCATTCGCGTGAAACTGGCTTACGTCAGATGGGTGATCGATGAAACGCACAAGGATGAACTCTCTATATTACATTGTCCAATTTGTTTCATTGCCCTTGTAGCCTAGTTGCTACAGAGGAATGAATCAAGAAGAATGAATAAAGAGATCGACACTGGCACCAGCTGTTCTACAGAAAAAAAAGACAGCAGAGTTATGGTTCGCTACGCAACAAGTTTAATATTTATAAGCAGAGTAAAAAAAGTTGACTTGACTAAATTTTTCAACTCAATTAAATTTTTTCTGTTCAATTATTTATCTATTCGACTTAAATACATAAGATACTTGAATTTCAGTTCAAGCATTTATATTTTAAATTTAATTTTAGCTTAACTGTATGTATAACTTTAACTTAAATACATAAATACTTGAACTGAAGAAATTTAATCGAGTTGAAAAATTTAGTCAAGTTAACCTTTTTTTTTCTCAATGCAGTTATAACTGTCTATTCATTTAATTATAATTACTTTCAGACATAATTTCTTTGCTATATCATTAAATCAAATTTAAAATTTACCAAAATCTGTTTAGTTATAAATATTAAATTATTATATAAATATATATTGCACAGCGAACTATAGCTTTAATGTTTTTTTTTCCATGCGTTTTTAATAAAATTTTGACAAAGATTTGTGGATTAACAAGTATTTCGTAAGACCGTTTCGAGTTCTGCACACTGAAAAAAAGAGTAGTAATAATAATTAATTTTTGATGAAATAATTTCAATTAAATGTTTGATTAATATAACCAAACATTTAGTAATATTTAATAATTACATTAATTGTAACATAATAATAATAATCTTAATTAAATATTATTAAACATTTGTTTATATTAACTGAATATTTAATGAAAATTATTTTACCAAAATTTAGTAACTATCATCTAGGTTTGATTGCTATTACCAAACTATTTTGGTAGTGTAGTCGTCACTGCAGTTGCGCTTATATGACGTACTAATTTAAGAAACGATTGATTCTAACGAAAAATTAAAAGAATAGACAAGATGAAACGAAGGACCAATACGTGAGGAAGCGCGACGCCACCATGTAATTTACATCGCGCTCTCTTGATCTCATCCATTACTTTTTCCGCTTTGACTGGAAACATTTGTTTATTCGCGAGGAGAGAAGGAAACTCAGAAAAGTCACACGCGTCTCTGCGCCGCCGTTAAAAATCGCCAACACATGCGTTAGCGCCGTAAATTTTGGCCGGCAGCAAAATTATTATTCACACGATTTAGTGCGAGATAATAATCGGCTCTGACCAGAAGCCGTTACGGTGATTTATGTGCCGCTCGTCTCTTTCTTCTTCTCGATTAGTCGTGAGATTCTTGGTATCTTTGAGACTTTGAAACGAGACGAAGAAAGCAAAAAGAATCTTTTTTGACAAAGAGACTAGGCCGTGTATACGAGATGTCGCGAAATAGATGATAAATTGAGTTTAATATTAGTCAAAGATGTTATGTCTGATTAAGTCCAATTTCAATTTTTACGAATAAATTCTTTGTGGATTTTTCATTATTAATGAATTGATATCTTGTTTCTTCATTAATTAGTTTATTTGCTAGGAATAAAATTTTGTTTCGTCGTAATTAAATAAAGATTTATTTCAAGTGAAATTTCCTATTCTACAAATAAACTTTTAAATGTCTCTTTTTAGTGTAAGTATTTTCAATTGGAGAATTCGTTGGGAGCGAAACTGCATACAGCGCGTCTCAGCTCGACGCCACGACGGTGACGTTAACACACGTGATGGTTTTACGCCCAGCGACACGCGGGAAAAGCGTGCGCAGGTATCCTACGTAATTTACGCCTGTGTTCGCATTCCCGTGTACGATGCAATGTCCAATTAAACGTTTGATATAAGGGCGGCAAGTCCGCCGTGTGTTTTGACTTTTGTGGCGATGCGCGTGTTCTCGCTGCGCGAAACGACGCGGCAAAAATAATTTGCCGTGAGGCGAAAGTGGAGAGAAGGATCTCGGGTGATTCGCGGAATAGCGAGAATTTCGCGTACGGATACAAAGTGTAAAATTACCGTGGTGTGTAAAGTACATCGGGCGCCATGCGATCAAGAGGGACTTTTTGTTTAGCGTAAAAGCCGAGCGTCAAGCCGAAAAGCCTCGTTTACAGTGTCTGTATATCGCATTGATAAATAAACTCTGGACATCTACGTCCTCGTTGTCGCGAGAATACCGCTCCTAAATATGCAATTTTTGTGAGATTATTTCTCATTCTTTATGAAATTGTATCTTGATATGCAATGGCAAAGTGTAACTTGCCTTCATTATTATAATGATATTAATGAATGTGTTAATTTTTAAAATGAAGTAAATAGGATGCTTGAAAACAGATGCCTCGGTCGTATAAAAGCTGTAAATTGCCGTCGTAAAGGTGTTTGTGCCGTACTTAAGCTGTCTCCGTTTAACGCGGAACATCAACTTGACTTTGTCACGCTTAATCTCTTTATTAGATTAATAAATTTATACGCGAGTTCAAAGAAGAGGGACAGAAAGAGACACAGAGAAAGAAAGATTGTCATAAGACTAACTTTATTAATACGTTCAGATGCACAGAAAAAGGAACTCGTATCAAATCAATAATTCATTATTCATTGTTTCATATATAAGCAAGAATATAAAATCTTGGAAGAATTTATAATCTCAAATAGACATAATTTGCTTACATAAAGGAAAAATTTTTTTTTAAACTTATTAAAGAAAAAGATGAATAAAACGATAATACTTTTATTCTCTACAAAGTGACGATTCTTGAAAAGGACTCGTTAAAATCGACCTGTTTTTTTCCAAGAATATGACATATTCAATTTTTGTTTTATATTTCTGCATATAATTTATCTATCAACAGAATCAAGAACAATAGATATATTTTTCATGTACGATATGAAAACGTTCGTAAAATCTAAGAAATATCATGTTGAGTAAAACAGTTGTTACATTCTTTGAATCTTTTTCAAAGTTAATGAACTTTGCATCCGTTCGTAAGCTCATGGAATCCTGGAGCATCAAAGAAATACAAAAACGGCACTGCGACAACGTACAGCGTGTGTCACTTCCTTCTCAGGAATTGTCACTATCCGTATTTTCTCCATCTACCGATGAAAAGGTTTCCGTGAAAGAATCTAAATTTACCTCGTATATCACGATAAATCGCAATGTCAGGAAAGTTAAGATCTACGAAAAATTATAGAAACATTCATCTACGTAGAATAACCCGTTGAGGAACGAGAAAAGTGTGAACGGTGATAACCATTTCTTAATTATACAGGAAATTAATTGAGAAAATTTTTTAATTGATCAATTTCTCGCATAATTAAAAAACTGTTATCATCAATTATACTTTTATTTTATTTTATACCCTTACGGAAAATTAATACTGGTAGTATGTATTAAATTGGCCGGTGATTAATTGCTGCTTTTTTGAGTGCTGTTGTTAGTGCTGCTTTTAATACTCAAAATAGGTAATTAATCACCAATTTAATATTAACCAATTTAACAATGCCAGGGTTAAATTTTTATAACTTGCTAACAATAAGTCTAGAATCCTGCGTCATATCATGTTTAATAGTTTCAATTAGATTTAATAGTTTTAATCAGAGATTTATCTCCATGGTAAATTTTATTTTTTTTTTAAATTAATTAAGTTATTATATTAATCATCTTGAGTGATGGCTTACACATACGAAGGCACAAAGTACATCGTATCTCACGATCGTTGCCAAGAATTCTAATAAGTCACTGTCAGTTTGCGCATTTGTATGACATCAAGCAAATTCTTCATTATAATTAACAAATGCATTCCAGAAAAATGTTCAATATAAAAGTGATTAGTGTCAAATTAAAAGTTTAAAATTTCATTACACGAGGAAAAATATATAATAATATTATTTTGTTTAAATAAATATATTTTAAGCAGGCGGAGAAATTCAACGCTTGTACCTATTACTTTATATCTTGCAGAAATTGTTTATCTACAGTTATGTAATTATATTCATTTTCTAGCCAATTGTACGAATGCAGGTTCTCTAATTTACACACCCACTTAGTAAATATTTGTTTATTCCGCATTAATGCATTTTAATTGTAATTGATTTACTGTTTAAATTATTCGTTTGTAGCATAACATGCATACATGTACTAAAACAATTCTCTTTACGTATTAAGATCTGACGATAAATTGAATGCTGCTGTCCGAGTGTCACAATGTGTCATTACAGAGAAGTAACGAGAAAATTACTCTCCGTTTTACACTAATTATATAATATCATTTTTCCTGTACTTATTTCGCGGCTCGCAAAGTTTTTACACGTGCCCTCTTTTCAGTCCGTAAAATTTTTACAAATTCTATTTATGCTATGTTATCGTGACGTGTTTGACGGATTTTACTGCGATCGTAAAGCAGACACGTGTGTATTTATATGTTAATTTTTAGATTTCTCAACACGCCATTTACTGGATTTTCTAATTTAGTGCATTAATTTAACGTGCACTTGATTGGCGATTGAAAAATCGCTGAGATTCTTGGTTCCTTGACAAGTAATTTCACATGAAATATAAATCTATTGAAAGAATGATAGCGTAAAGTTTTGAAAATCTTTAACGATCCGTTGGGAGATTAAGCTCTTTCTCTTAAGTGCTTTTTGTGCATCATGTATCATCTCCGCGTACTACTTTCGGCTATTAAAAAAGTAACGACCTCCTCTCTGTTAGCATCTCCGTGTTAATAGGTTTTTTGTAGCTAAACTAGTGTACATCTTTTTGTATTCAAAGTGAAATAGATGTATGTTTGAAATTTAGTGAAAACGTACAAGAAGGGTAGTTCTAGTGCAGTCCAATGCAGCGATAAAAGAAATAAATTTGTGTCCTATAACGTCGCATCAAATAATCGAGACGGCAAATTTATATCTTAACTTGTCAATATTCGAAGTAAATTCAATCTATTATATTACGAAAGATGTTTATTTCATTTAGAATGTTCGCAAAAGTCGTGAAGCGACCCGTACCAGCACAGACTAACAAAAATATTGCTACAGTGTTTCAGCAATATTGCAGCAACGTTAATATAATATTATACATGTTGTTGCAACATTACGCATCAATATTTCTGAAGCGGACATTTTACCATTGCTGCAATGTTGCTGAAACATCGCAGCAACATTTGGCGATGCTTTTCCTATGCTGTGCTCGAAAGAAATTTTTTATTGGAAATTAAGAAGTAATTAATTGGGAATTTTTTTGTTCGGCGTTTTTTGTAGATGCCACGCGACCGCTGTCAGGAACTAATGCGTCACCGCCTCACCTCTCTGTCGATTACGAGTTAACCGGCGCAACCATGGGAAATTACACGATATCGTCGTGTCGCGACTGTGCACCGCTGCAGGACGGACGGTCGCTCGCGCGAGTTGGAAGGACAGTGGTTTTAAAATAAGCACCGGGAGTCCCAGCGCTCTGCCAATGCCCATCGGTCCGAGCGCTCACTCTCTTTCTCTCCTTCTCTCTCTTTCTTTCTCTCTCTCTCTTTCTCCTCTATCTCTCCGATTCACTTGCTCGTTCTCTTCCTCGGCGGCGTGGTCGGTAGTTGATCGTGGCTCGCGCTCGCAGCAAAGCTCGCCGCGACCGCGTCGCTCGCCGACAGTCGCGAGAGGAGATCGCATTGTTTCATAGTTAAGCGCCGTTGACGATCGTCGACGTCGGAGGTGGATTTTCCGCGAGAGATCTCTCGACGAACGCAAAATCGTCGCCGAGTCGTGTTGTGTGTGCCGCGGTCGAGTTGCGACGATTTACTTTATCCCCGAGATCGCGTCTTCGCGGCGCCGCAGGTGGATCGACCGGGTGGTTCCGAGTGATGACTCCGATAAATCGATTTCCGATATCATCGTGTGACGTTCGTTCTGGGGAAGCGTCTCTGCCGGCTCGATAATCGCGGCCACGATTCCGTCGATCACGCGATTGTGACGCTCACGCGTGGACAACCGGGACGATCGACAGCGTCGGATGTTGATCGACGATAAATCGGTCCACGACATATATTTTTAGCCGGCGAAGCCGCCACGCGCATTGTATCAGATTAGGTATCAGAAGGGATTTGTGTGTTAGAATAAAACGACGTGTTAGATTATCTTAAGATTACAATTTTTTTCTCTATTGCAACGCATTCGTATTTTGTCGAGAATACAAGATTTTAATAAACGCTAATCTAATCTCGGCGATAAACGTCATTGATGTAGATTTATATGAATGTTTTTATCATAAATTTTCGTTATATCACAGATATTCTCATTTTTGTCAGCTCGTGAAAAGCAAACATGATTTAATTAACCCTTTCAACCCCTAATTAATTATATTTGAAAAAAAATGTTTTTTTTGTTTATTATTGTTCTTAATGGTAGAGATAATAGTATTTAATTTTTTTTTAATTTTTCTATTAATGATTTTGGAGAAATCCAAATGTTATTGTTGTGTTGTTGTTTAAATATCGATCAGTTTGACGTTTGAATGGATCTGAAGATTGTTGCCTCAGAGCAACGACGAGTGCGAAAGGGTTAATAATCGATACGCTAACACTGACTAATACCTTTTAAGAAGCCTTAACATACAATTAACACTCTATACACATAATTTTTCCCGCAAACTGAGAAATGTAATCAAAATTGTATCATTTGTATTATTGAATAAGTTAATATATTTTTTAAATTAAATTATGTTAAAGGACTTATAAAATTAGTTAAAAAGTAAAAGTTATATAAACAAAAAACTAACTTAATTAAAAGTTGCATTAAAATTAAATTAATTTAAATTAACAGTTAATTTTAAAAAGTATTATTTATAACGAATTAAAAACTTATAATTTTATATATAAAATAACAAAAAATATTGTTTTTTTAATGTGGATGTCTTTTTTTTATAATTCTTTTATATAAGTGAATTTTTGATTTAGTAAAAAAGTTAATAAATTAAAGTTTATGTGTTTTAAAGATAACTAGTTAAACTTAAAAGTGAAACCGTTTAAAATATTAATCAAGTTAAATCCAAAGTTATTAACTTTTTAACTTTATTATTTAACTTTTAATTTTTTACTTACTACTCATCCTTGATTTATATACAATTGTTTTCAATAAACAATCATACAAAATAATTTTTAACGACATTAAAGTATATGTTAGAGAAGAATTTGAAGTCATTGAGAAGAATTTTTTATACTGGTAAATGAATAAATAGAAGGGAATCTCAGAAAAGTCGTGATTTAAGGTGTGTAGAGAAGACGCTAAGAAACAACGTGTGTACAGAGTGTTGATTGTGAGATTTCCCACAAAAAAATGGAAAAATGGCTTGGAAAATTTACATAAAAACATCCCATCGGCATCAAGTTGAATATGTCCGAGCTAATTAAACTGATTTAATTAATTGACCATTGTTCGAAGATTATATAACGTTCTCAGTACGTTCATCTGACTCTACAGTTCCTTCATTTAATGATTCCATTTTCATACAAATGGAGATAATATCGCTTCTAAGTAGCGATCTCCCTCTCCCTTCCCCCTTCTCAATGTCAATTAGACTCTGATTAATCTCAGGGCATTTCGCAGCGGGCGCTCGTGCTTGTATATTATTCTATTCTTCGCCTCCCGTTTTACGACTCGCGCTCGCCGTGTGCCATGCCTCCGTTTTGCTTCGTTTCTCCGGTTGGTTTCGCGGCTGGACCGCGTGAGTAACGCGTCACACGACGCTATCATCGCTAAACGTGACGATGTCGCGCGGCTAATAAAGCGCGCTTGAAACTCGCAAGTGCGAACGTGGAATCGGCGTTTCTTTTCCTAATACGAGACCGTGTGCGCCGAACCTCGGTCCAGTTAAGTGACTCATTGTCAGCCTAGATCGGAGAAAATCGACGTGATTCATTCGCGCTGTTGACGACGACGAGACGCGCGGCAGTGAGGTGAATGCTCCGGCCAAGTCGAGGAAGTGGTGCGAGCCGGCGTCTGGTCGGACCGCTCGCCGTGTTACGTTTGTCCGCGCGTGTCGCGCTAGTTAGCGGTGATCCCTAGACCCGATTTGCGGCGATCGTAGGATGATCATCGCCACCGCCGGGAGAAGACATCCACCGTAGATCCATAAAAAAAAAAATCACCCGATTCGCGCAGATGCCAGGTGTCAGCTACGTACAGCCGGTACCGCGAGACTCCGCATCCACCTGGTACACCAACGTCGACGCGGCACTCATGGGAATTCAAAGCACTGCGCAGTTCATCGACAAGTACCACCACATTATTGGTAAGGATAAAAATGATGATTTATCGTGACGGAATTTGTGTCGGAGGAGCACGTGGGAGGAATCGCGAGGAATTCATCTCGAATCCCACGAGGAAGACGCGACTCTCGTTTTAACGACGCAGTGCGGAATATTTTAGCAATTGTTGCAGCTACATTTGCAACGTTTCTGCGGTATTGCTGAAGTATTCTGCATGGGAATGCGGGCACAGAAAAAAAATTAGTATCAAATCAACAATCAGATTATCATATATAAGCAATAGTATAAAATCGTCTTGAAAAAAAATTGATAATCTTAAACAGGCATAATTTACTTACATGAGGAAACAATATTTTTTATGTAAGGAATAAATTTTTTTATGTAAGCTATGTTTGTTTCAAATTATCAAATTTTTTCAAGACTTTATACTCCTCTTTATATACACTGAGGAAAAAGTTACTAAATGTTAATAAATATTTATTTGATTAGTACTAATGAAATATTTATTAAATATAAATATATATTTATTAGTACAAGAACTACTAATTTTATTTATGTATAATTTTTTTAGTAGAATATTTATGTGCCGTAAGTAAATATTGTACTATTCGAATAAATATTTATTAAAATTTAGTAATTTTTTCTCTTAGTATATAATTGAAATATGATTGTTGATTTAATAATAATTTTTTTTCTACGTGAAAAGTTTTTTCTTCTACGCCTTGTTAGAGTGCACGGTACACTCATTAGGTGCTGAGGAACGTTTCGTGTTTCGCGAGAGTAAAGGAGATGTAATGGCTCGTTACTTGCACGGGACACGCATCGTAAATCGCGTCCTCTCGTATTCCCATCTCACAGGTCGGATGGTGAACGTACGAATCGCGGAGTAAAGCTAATGTTTTACATGCGGGCATATTTCGAGTGACATTGATTTTCATCCGTCAGCCAGATCCGACCGTAAAGTATTAAATTTACCACATTGTTTAGATGATTCGAGACACGTGTAATGTACATCGCACGAGATCTATGACGTAATTGTTGAATGATAATGTTGCTTCTCAATTTCGGGGAGTTTCGAGTTTCGGAACGGATAAGATTTACGATTAGATTCGATTTTAGGTTCGATCGTTGAGTTTTATACTCTGTAAATGCTTCTCCTTTGTGCTCCTTCCTTACTCTACCGAGATGTAAAAGTATTCAAAGCAGAAATGACGTGATTGCATGCAGAATACTCACGGAAAGAGCGGCTAACGAGATAAAAATAATATATGCATTATTTATTGAAAAATTGTTGAAATATCTTGAGTTTGAATTTTGTTGTATTTATTTTTAACTCCAAATATGTCTTATCACCTTGTGTTTCTTGAGGACATTGCGAATGCAACATGTAAAAGAAATTTTATGCTTATGAAAATTGGATTTCGTCATTTATGCTGTGAACTTTTATCGAAGCATTAGTATTAAAATATGTTCAACTTCATATCTTTTTAATATATTTCCATAATATTAATTCTAAGTGCTTATCCAAAGATTTAAAAATCGCACGAATAACGAAATTACGAAAATATCGTTATTTTCCTTGTCCTTTTTGCAGCGCGAAAGTTAAACGCCGACTAGTGTTATCCTTTTTTTCTTCTCTCCCCATCTCTTTCTCTAGCTCCTACCAATATTTTTTTTACATCAAGTAAGTCACGATTCATCGATCCAGAGTACAATATAATGCACTGATAAATGGTTATAATATTAATGTTTAAATTGTATTATAAGCGAGCAATTAAAAATTCCATTTTTATTTGAATAAATTAGCACGTATATAGAAGAATACTTCAATCATTTCTAGAAGGAATAAAATGTTATTTGATTTAGATACGTGTCTATAAATAGTTTATAAGTATAATTCTAATTTAAGAAAATATTACACAAATTAATATTTTATTGCCAAAATCTTTCCAAGCTTTTTTAGCAAATCGCTCTACCTATAGCCGGTTGATCTCGTACTTGATTATGAAAAAAAATATGAGATGCAATCAGCATTTATTTGACGCATAAATTATTTAGTTGTTTAATTATTTTTCTACATTGTCTGTATATACATACACAACATGTACAACATTTGTGTTATGAGAGACCATTTGTCAATAAATATATCTGCACACGTCACTGGCAATGTGTTGTTTAAATTTAGATTATTATTCGCATCATCGTAAACAGAAAGCAAGAACAGAAAAAGGAACCACGTAACCTTAATCTACCTCAAAACAATCTGCGATCTGGATCCATATTCGCTTCGTCTAGCGTCTGTAACGAAACGTGATCGACAGTCAGTGGACTGACGGGACGGACAGTGATCGGGAGAGTGGAGCCGCGTATATATTTTAAGACCGTTTCTCTCTCGCATCAGGGATTTCCCCGGAACCGTCTTGGATACGTCAGGCAGACTGACACGTTCGATAATCCATCGGCCGTTGCGAGACCATTTATATGGCCAATTGATGAGTTTCCTGCTTCTCTGCTCCAAGTGCGAAAATCTGTCAAGAATCGCTATTGCCGGAAAATGAATGCATAAATTACGAAGGCCAGCTTTGACGGCCGGCATTGCAACGTAAACTGTTGTGATGTATTGGAATTCTTTTAATCTTTTGAAATCCATATGACAGATGTTAAAGAGATAGTAAAATAAATAGTAAAATAAAATTCTATTACTTTTTAAATCGTTTATTAAAAATTTTACAAATGTCACTTTTCTGAAATACTTTTTAACAAAAAAATAAAAATGTACGGAATGTACAGAATAAATCAAGTGCTTCTTGCTTTCTAATTAATTTTCTAATAAATTATAAATAAATTAGCATATTTAAAACATATGTTCTATAAAGCGTACTTCTTCAATAAAATATTTGCGTTAATTGTCATTTTTGACGATCTCATTCTCAGTGATTTATTTTTAATTTAACTTTTTTTTAGTAAACTGTATTTATCGACTACGTGATCAAGAATTTCGATAGATGTAGTTTATAAGAATTTCATATCGAGATAACAAATTGATTGCATGATCTCAAAATTATGATCAATGTTTTGATGATTAAATGTTATGATTCTGCTGAAAATATCAACAAAAAAAATGCATATTTTTACACATAGAAATATTCTATTTCAAATTAATAGATCACCTGTCGAAATCGCTAATGCATTTACTAGAACCGTTTTCATGGATTTTTGCCAACTATCGCGACTCATGCGATTGTGACAGCACGTTGGTGTGAGTCGTAAGCATGCTCGCGTAAATCCAACAAAATTTGCATGGATGGAAAATTTGTATTGCACGCCAGGAATAATTTCAAAAATTTAATTTACCAACACTTTATCAAGACTCATCTATTATTTTATTACAGTTGTGTAAATAGTTTATATTAAGTTTTGTTTCAAGATATTTATATTGATCTATTATTTTCTTTGAATTAACAGACCTTTGCAGACTAATTGGATTATTGATGAATGCTTGTATTTTTTTTTAAATCTGAAAAAGTATACTCCAGTATACTTTTTTAATTTATTTAGGAATACGATTATACAATTGTACGATCTTGAATATTTTTTTGTTTTATTTTTTCATACATGTCCAAATTTGAAGCACAAATGAGAAAATTGTCTCAAACAACCCCACAATTTGCGAAATCTTAGTGGCAGAAGGGGGAGGGCAGTAAATTATTTAATTGTTTTTATTTTCCTAATTTTTAAAATTTAAAATTATTACATTTTTAAAATATTACATTTTCGTCCTTTTTTTCATTATTTTATTTAGAAAAATGTATCACGTTATAGAATTTCTGTTACAAATACACATTTATTTATGTTTAATTTGCAACAAATATAGACAAAAATTTTCTCATCCATGTCACGTGTAAGCTATATGTTGTTTTAATTTTCAAAAAAAATCAAAAATACATCACAGATGTAAGAATTGGAAACAGTTTATTCAAAAAGTTTATCCAAAATAAACTACAACGTTTAAAGGAACTCGTTTGAATAGTAATCGTTGTCTATATTCTGAGGAATCTGACTTTTGTATAATTCATATAACTTGCAAATATTGTTACGACTTCCAGCTTTGGCGCATCACAACGCGCAAAATAAACGTGTGTCAGAACGCGTACCGCATAATAAATCTTTTTCCGTTTGCATTTCTTTTTTCTTTATAAACTGTACAAAAATATAATAGTTTCTAACTCAAAGTACGACTTGTCACCTTCTGCTAGAACGTTTTGTCTGAAAATGTATCATTAGTTAATAGTTTTTACATGTTTAGAAGCACGTGTATGGGGCATATTCTTGATGATATCTTTGTATAATTTTCTCATTATTAGTGCAATTCCTATATCTGCTGATCCTTTTTTAAAAAATATAAATAATTTAATCGAAGGTTTAATTTCGAATTTTTGTTTAGCTTCACATTTGTATGTTTTTGTACACATTGAGAATACGTTATATTAAATTTATTAAAATATAATTATTCGAGGATCATCATTGAAGCGATTGTCAGCGATTTAACTTGACAATCGCATTTCTGATACGATGAAATGGATGACGGCTTTAGAAATGGATGTGTACTACGTGTGCACGTAGCATGTGTGATGCTTGGCAATCGCTCTCGTTTTCTTGCTCGTAAGATCGCCGAGCTTGGCCGTCTGGCAAAGGTTCCACCATATAATCCATAAATAAGCCTTATCCACGCCGGCCGCGTGTATCTACGATGCACGTAGATAATCACAGGTAGCTGTTGCGTTCGAATGGAATTGACATGTACGGTCAGATAGTGCACGTTCGACGAAAAGCCAAAGTCTTCTTTCTTTTCTAATGAGGAAATGTACAATATATTCAATGCGTACACGACTTTTGTTGATTATGAGTGTTTTCAGCTTGTAATTATTACTTCATTGAATTTTATGGCTTTACAATTGACAAAAAGTACAGATATTCTTGATGGTAAATAATGAGTAATTTTTTACGCGCAGCATTTGAACTTTTTGAAAAATTTTAAAAAGTGTCGATCAATATGTTCATATAATAACTGCTTTTGTGTTTATTGAGATTCCTCACGTATAATACGTGTAGTAAACTCAAAGGCGTTATTATTATATTTATTAAAATATAAACCAAGATCACTTTCTGTATGATTCATTACTGGTGATTTCCAGCTTAAAATACTCGTCTATTAATAAAATCAACAATTTTGCCGAAATTTACAGGCAGAAGACAATCAATTGTATATTTTAAATGTGTTACATTTTAAAAATTGCGGATACGTGCGTGTGATATAACAGTAGTATTCGTGACGTTTGTCTCCTACACTCTACAGCATATTCGGCTACAAGTAAAATTAAACTCTGTATCATCCTAGTTCTTTGACTCATCGTCTACCGAGACATTCCGCGGAGAGACTGACAGTATGATACGCTCCAATTATTTAAGCATAATAAACTTGTCACAATCCAAAAACACTAGGAAAAATGAACAGCGGTAGTTATACAGCTCATTTATTTTAAATGTCTTATCTATATTTATTTTTTTGTGAAAAGGTTTATTGTATTAATATTGATCTTTTGTTCTTTTGTTTTGTCACAGAATAAGTTGTCCTAAAAATAACGAACAAATAAATCAACGTTTAAATTCATAAATTATTAAATCAAACGTAGAGTTTTATCATAATACAAGTACGAACATCGTCTAATATGTCTGTTTTATGTATTCGTAAAATTTTAATCAATACTAATTCCAGCAATCACTATCATGTGATGATAAATAACATAACAAAATGTAAATGCTTATAAGCGACTTGTTCTACTGATATTATCAGTTGAAAAGCCAGACTTCCGCCAAACGTTCCACGTTTTTCTGAATTGCCATCCGACGGAAGTCCATCGGATAAAATCGAGAATTCGAATGTTCCCCACGTGGTGGCGACATCTGGTATTTCAACTTGGGAAAAGCACAAATTCGTTTGAATCGGAGAACTCGTTCGACGCGTACGTCGCGTCGGACAACAGCATGGGCGCGTGCGGTGACCTTGCGATTATTTTTGCGTCAATCTAAAAATAATTTGCGCATTTTATAATACGTACGACGAGTTCTAACCCAGTCTCGCTGATCGACGATTGAATTTATATCTATGTTACATTGCATATGTCAAAGAGAAACATATAGAAAATGGCGGGTCCCGCCACATCAATCCTCGCGATTGGTTTCCGCCTGTTTCCTTCCTCGCGTATTTTAACACGGAAATTCTTCGATTACTTTATATGACGCAATATCCATTTTTTTCAGGGTTGATTAAATTAAAAAATTTTTTAAATATTTTGTCATACTTGTCAGGCTTAATATCAAGAATTTACCGTTTTTTATTGGTGACTTTATCGATTATCTTTCATTTGGCGGAAATAGGTCGTGTGCGTGGCAAAATTCCGGCGGCGAGCTATGAAACGAACGATATTGTCGGATTTTACTCGACAATTTTACTCGGCATTGTACACGGCGCGGCATCAAGTGGTGGCGATCATGTGAGCACCAGAACAAAATTATCGCGAAGGGAGGCCAATTCGGTATTTCTGGCGCGATTGTCCGGCGAAAAATAGATTCGTATGGCGGTACGGATTAAAAGATACCACTGGGACGATTATTCTGGCGCTGTTACGCTACCAATGTCCTTCCGTATTCTCTCTCTCTTTCTTTCTCTTTCTCTCTTCTTCTTCTTTCCCTATTTATCACTTTTATCTTTTAGTCATCACTTACTTTGTCATTAGCGCAATAACAATGTTGTCCATACTGAAGGCCGTAAAAAGGATAATTATGAAATTGTTTATTGTATATTGATAGTGAATTTAGGTACAGCAATAAAATGATATCACATTAAGTTAAATGCATGAATGATAATAATTGCATTAGAAGTAAATGTTAATATTATTAATTTTTTAATTTATTATCTATTTTCTTTATTTCTTATTTCTTAATAATACTATATTTTATAATTATTTTTCATTATCTATAGCAATTTTTTACGAAAGTAGAAACGTTACGAATACGATAAATAACTCTATCTACTGTTACGATTTTCAGAGCGAACAAATCCCTCAATAAATTTTATCTAATGTTTTACAAATTTTCTGATCTTATTTGAATTGTATCTAGATTCAAATTTTTTATTACACTTTATTGAATAATTGTAAACTTAATTCGTTATCTCTGTATAATCTAAAATTAAATAATTGATTGGTTATATTCGAACGAGCCTGAACAGTACCACAATTGTTATATGTAATTAATATGTAGAAGCTGTAATTAATATAGCAACAGTTGAGTATATCACACAAATATATAAATTACAATAATTACAGATTTATAATTAACCGTTTAAAGTGTTATATTTTCTAAACGTTATACAAAGCCATAAATATACATTATATTGCGCGCTTTGAAATCATGCACCAAATAGTGATCGACTCTTGTGTGTGTCTCGCATTGTATATTTATTCTCGTCGCTTACTTTTTACTCAACTACTATAAATATTATTGCTCTTCTAAGATTTGCATATACACACTTTATCGGCGTTTTGACGTTAGAAATACAGACCGTTACATCACATTTTTTAATTAATAGCTGTCATAATATTTTATAATAATTGTTTAATTACTTAAGAAACGCGCGAGTCACAAAATTGGGATAAAATGGCAACGTGTCTGAAGATAAAATTTTTCATTTTAGTCATGCTTAACTTTCTTTCCCCCTCTACCATGAGAATATTCGCTAAATTTAAATAAATGTGGTCTAGTTTAGTTTTTTTTACAAGTTTTAGATTTTCATGTAACAATTGAGAAAATCAACCCTGATCATGTTAGTCGTTGACAAAAATAATTATAATTTTTTCTAACAGCACTTGATATTATTATATCATGATATAAATAATATTGTACGAATCATAATATATTATATTTTTTGGATCTATTTTTAAGAGGATGACATTTGTGATAATATTACATAAAATAATTCCAACGCGCGCGGGATATTTTACCTTCATAATCCGAATATTTATACGATATCACGAATATTCTACAATATACGTACGAATCACGTGCTACAAGGATTGTGAAACATCCTTCGCGCGTTGGAATTATTCTATATGATATTATAATAAATATCATGCTCTATTAATAATAAATCCGAGAAATTTAAAATGTTATATGATTTGATGCATTATCGAAATTGTAGTCGACGCGACTGCTATCTTTATTAAGAAAGCATTTAACGTTGACGTCATCCAAATGTGATTCAGGCTCGTGCAGTGACGATGCATTTATCTGTACAAAATTCATCAGCGGCGATTACGTAGGTCGCGATTGGCTATGGCGACATTTAATTCCGTCTATCATGAGGATTTAGATTCACCTCAACGATTCGTATTGACACATGTCGAACACCATTTGAGGACTAAAGCTTTCTGGAAATCCATACGATACAAACGTCCGATAAATTTTATTTATCTTATCGACGAGATTTGTTCAATCATATCCGATAAATTTTCAGCGTAATAGCCATAGTTATTTCTAATCAATTTATAGTACATTATCACTTTATTTCTAATTAATAAAATAATTTATTTGACAAAAGAGAAAATAGAAAATAATACAAAATATTTTAGTTTATTGTAATATATAATATAATCTTGTGTTTATTACTTTTTTTTCTTAGGAAATTATATCTTAAAATCTAAAAAATAATTTTATATAATTGTGTATTTGATATAGTTATATTAATACATATGTATTAATAGAATAATATTCTCCTTTTAAAAATTGTAAGAAAGAACCTTTAAATTTTTTAAATATTGCTATTGTTTTTATATTAGATAGTTTTTTTTTTTAATACATTAGTTTATCTTTTTCATTTATCTATTGAAAGATCAAATCACAAAATATTATTCAATTTCATTTTAAAGAATAAATGTATTCAGTGTCTGCATCGAATATTATGGATTTCCTTGAAATAGTTAAGGTTTCAATTTCCGCGTCGGAACCTGCGACGTAGTATAACGATTCCATTTCCGGACAATCTTCCGAAATCGAGACACGTTGTTTCAGACAAATGGAAGGTAATCCATCAGGTCGATCATTAGATTTCGAGAAATTCTTTCCTATCGAAATTATCGAAGGATGATTCCGATATCGAAGTTATAAAAATGTAAAGGCAACTTGAGATAAGGTTCATCGTCTTTTATTACTCAAGTTACATCTCAAGTACTCTTAAAATGTATTTTTAATATAGAAACGTTTTGTAAAAAAAACGTGAGATTTTCTGCTTATAAAATATTCAATTTTATAAAAAAAATCTTTTGTACAAAGAGACCTCTGGTGTGCAAAGATATGTTATAAAGCATTTCATATATACACATATAGATAAAAAGATATGAAGAGCAAATTGTACAATGTTTACTAAAATCCCTCTCTGCGAGATTTTAGATTAAATTGTTCAACAATTAAAGCGTACTATCAAAAAATTGAAAAAAAGTTTTTGTACTTAAATTAACAATTATTTCTATATTAATGTTCATATGCTCTTTGTACACGTGCGGTATATACACATTTCCTATATTATGTATTTCTAAAGATGTGTTTCACACCTCAAATTTCAGGTTCGACCTGATAAAGGTCATAAATCTAAAGTTGAAAGCCGAATGTTTCCAAAAACGAGCGGAAAAAGTAAGCAAAATTGTGCGGAAAAACAGTGATAAATTGATGGGGGAAGAAACGAAGTGGAAGAACGACACACATCGTCCTATTTTTAGAATTTGCGTTCACATCACTCGTCGAGACGCCGAAGTGTCTGCCAGACGAATCTTATCTGAATTCGTCCGAAGGCGTTGAAACTTGTTATCGCGATCGCGGCACAATGAAATGCTCACAAAGATACAGCGAAGGAGCGCGGAGCGTGGAAATTAGAAGACTAACCCTCTTACAATACGTTATCATCTTACATAAAGAACGGTAAAGTTTTATGAATTTTTTTGACCGTATTTATCTTGATCTACAATATTAATTAGGTACTAATACGATTAGATTTCTCTAGTTAAAAATATTCCTAATCGTATTAATACTTAATAATTTTAACTAAAGAAATTGTAAAATACAAGAAAATAATTAAAAAGGAATATTTGTTTAATCTAAACTTGTATTAAAGTAAAAATAATATATATACATATACATAAAGTTTAGAGAAGGTAAATAACTTTTTTTTTTGCTTCAAACGAACATTATTTATAGAAAGTGACATTTGAAGGAGGGTTACAGCACATTGCACACTTGCTTTATAATTTTTTATGTCGACACTACTTGCATTCGCAGCAGTGACAAATACGTACGATGAATCAAACCTTGATTTTACAAATGGAAAAGAAAGAAAGAAAAATGGAGAGAGTCCGATGGCCGACAGGTCTCAGTTAACTCAACTTTTGATTTACGATCGCCGTATCGGCAGCACGTGGTGTGGTCCGATCCGCACCGTAAAATGAGTCCCGAAATAGTCAGGAGGGTAAAAAATACACTCGAAAATATTGGGCAATATCCTATTGCAATCTGTGTCTCTCTTGTTCTCTCTCATTATCCGAGACAAAAAGAATTTCACGTTTGCGAGAAAAATGTTAGGTAACTCTATGTTCGCTCCGAGTTGTACTGAACTTTAAATTACTATTGCTGTATTGTAACTCCTTCATTAAGCAAGTTTGCTCAATAAGCTTTAGCTTACGATTATTCCTGGAATTTCTAGAAGTACGATGCTTGCTCATATATAAATTATTTATACGCGAGCAAATGATTTATGTTTTTGGAATTGAGGTTTAGTTTATTCAATGTATTGTATAATCTTCCGCTACGTGATAATCCATTTAGGATAAAATCCGTGTTCGTAATAATGTTTGGAATATTAAATATGGGAGTGGTGTGCCGAGCCCCGTGCTATCTCATTAATTAACGCGAGTTAATACCACACATCTTGTTATGGATCTTATTTCCCGGAAATTCATTCGTCCACGTGGCGCTCTAATATAGACGTTTTATTCTAATCCCACGTTTTGTAAATATCATCAAAGTTCGTTCAACACGTCTTTCGGTTAGTGGGTGGTCGGTAGCGTTAAAGACGTCGTTACTGCAAGATTCAGCGAAATAGAGACATTGACTACTCCAATTTACTTATTCAATTAATTACTTCACACTTTAAATATTTGAGAGAGAATTTATCAAGCATATTAATAAAGAATCAATGTAAAAAATATTTTTATAATTAATAACGATAAAATTACGCGTTTGTCATTCTTCCACTATTATGTAATAAAATAATAAAAGATACAACAGAACAAATAATTTGTAACAAAAGAATTTTATTTTTATATTTATTTGTTATAAATGCACGATCACATTATTAACAGTCCAACTGAACTCATTTTATGCAATCAGTGTATTTTACAAATTTTGTACATTCATATCGATATAAAATAAAATCAAAATCAAAATTTTCAAAAGATCAATTCTTCAATTATTTCTAATATTGCCTAATGTAATTAATCGTAATATACTTTATCTAATATACATTTAATATTTATTGATTATTTTTAATAACTTATAAAAGTGATTTCTTTTAAATTGCTTGTTGCACATTCATAATTATAATTTGATCAAATTCGTGGCTTAGTATCTCAAATATTTTTGCCGAAAAAAATTTTCTTTCTCTCTCTCTCTCTCTCTCTCTCTCTCTTTCTCTCTCTGTTTCTTCTTTTAATCTTGTAAGATTCATAAGATAACTATTCATCGGTTTAATGCATTGCGTTTGGTAATCACTGACGTCTTTTGCGATTCGACTTGCCATTGTTATTCTTATTCGATATTATGACGACGCGAAGGTACATGTCGTCACAATCTCGTTAAAACCGGCATTGTTTCGAGGAACGCCAGTGGATGGTAGTCGCCAGAAAGCGCCGTACTGGTATTTGGCAAAGCGTGACAACGTCGTCGACGTTGCATCTCCGGTTAGTCTGCGACTAGGTCCAGGTAGCCCAGAGGCTACAGGGGGGCAGCCTCCTATATCTCTATACCTTTTCCTCAGTCTGGTCTTTCGCTGTCGTCTCCGCAGCGTCCGTCCTCTCTTACGCTCGCCGCTTGTTCGCTCGCGTTTCCGCACGCGAGCGAGGTGGAAGGAGAGAGAAGGGGCAAAAGACGCTTTTAGACACGGAGCGTCCACGAGCGTCGCGACGCCTTGAGGAGCAGTAGTCGCGTATCTTAGCTTCCACCTTGCCGGCTCACACGGGCAACTTGTAACGTTTGCGATTTGAACGTCTACAAACGAACGTCGAGACGTCATATTGTTTTACACGCGCCGTCCCTTTACGCTGTCTCTCGTAAGATCTCGCTGCCTGGAGAGACAGTTTCGCAGACCGCACGACAGTGAACGAGTTCTCGTTTGAAGTGTCTTTTTAATTTCTACTTTCTAAACGAGATTGATCGGTATCGGAGCTTTTTAACCGGTCGTTGTCGATCGTAAAAGTTGCCGTCTGCTTTATACGTCGCGTAATAGAAATAAATAGCTTTTTGTCAGTCTCTCTAAGCTGATTCTCCGAATTTCTGGTTGAAGCCAATCGCGCTTGGCATTCGACCGTTTCGTTGCTCGTACAGCAACGGAATTATTGTCCAAGAGAGAACTGCATATCATCGTCCGGTTTCACCATTCGATCTCGCGATATTTCTTTTGGTGATGAAGTGTTGAAGTAAAAATGGCATACGCATGCCTTGTGCGAAGCGTATTTGTTTCGCTCGATGTGTCTTCCAGTCACAAGTGAGGTGATGAGTCGTCGCGAGTGAGAGGGGAAAAGGATATACTCGTATATCCCAGCTGGCATGGTAGAGTAATTGCTTCACGGGGTGGTGGACGGTTGTCCGCAAACCGTCCCTCGTCATCATCGCACGTCACCGGAGAGACACAATTTCGCGAAGGTGGTTCGCGTGGCGAGACGGGACAAGGACGCGACGATGGCGGAGCGTCCCGATGGAGGCAGGAGACGCTCGCGTCGCGACAGTGCGGACTCGATACGCGGGACACCGCCTACGTCCAAAGATCGCAGGACTAAACGGTCCAATAAGCCCGTCAAGGAGCGATGGCTGCTCACCAGAAAGACGTGGCGGTACATGGCCGACGCCGGCCGACGTCTCATTCCCGATGGTACCCACAATCGTCCAGAGGACATACCAAAGATCGAGCAATACTTTCAAGAGGTGTGTCAGAAAGAGCCGCGCTTTCTACTTTGGAGGAAGGCCTCGTATCCTGGCAGTCTGGGCTTTCGCACTCAGCGACGTCGCAGACAGATCAAAGGCGGCAGCTGTCGGACCCAGGCTAGCTCGGCCGACGAGGCCGATGACGCCAGGAGTTCGCCGCAGAACTTGGTCCTTTGCGCGACCACGTCTGGCAAGTTTGACCTGGCGAAGGCGAAGAGAGAGTGGCTGCTGACGTCAAGTGGTAGCAACGGCGGCGACGGCGGTGGCGGCGATGCTGCTGACGATGGCAGCACGCCATCGAGTCCGATAACGCATCGCAAGATACCTCAGGAGGACTCCGAGGCCAAAGAGCTAGCCGACATGCTACAAAAGTACCTTAACATGCAGGCTGACCCCGCGGTCAATCCGGAGAGGGTGGCCATCAAGTCATCGCAGGGAGCGGTTGAACAGATGGAAGGGAAAGAGCCCTTCGATTATCGTAGTTTGATAGATAAGCTGCAGCAACATCTAAATACGATCGTTGCCGAGGCAAAGCGCGAGAAGGTTTATCCTAGTCAGAGTACTTCTGGCGGAAAAGATGTGGTTCCAACATCCATGTTGCCATATCAGGGCGATTACGTTCATAAATCATTAATGGAAACGTTGAGTCGTTACTATAGCAAATCATCTTCTCGGGAGCACGTAATATCCGATATCTTGACAGATCGAAAGCTCCTCGAGAAGCTGTATTTCGATTTGAGATGTACTAGAGGCTTCAGGGGTCCTCGAGCGACCGGTGCGTACACCTCGCCGTCCGCTCGATGGTGGGCTCCTATTAAGGAATCTGGTAATCGGTCACCCAGAAGAGACCCGCTCTCTCCACCGCCTCTAATCGCTGTTCAGGAGCCCAGCACCGATCGAACCTTTCTCGATGGTGGCGTGCAAACCGACCCGATTTCTCAAGATGTTCTCGACATGTGTTTATCGGAGAAGGAAAAGGAAGAGTCCTTGCAAAAGGAGCAGATGTCGCACAAGTCCAGCAGCGGACGAAGACGCAGTAGCGTCGACAACGACGACGTTTCACCGTCCGTGAGTGACACCATCAAGAGGTACCTGCGGATGGCACGGAAGAAGTCTATGGACGCGGACAAGATCGACCGATTTAAGCGGGTTAACTACGATCGGAATTTACGCAACATCAAAGCCAAGGGTGAAATTACCAAGCCCGGCGACGACGACGGCAATAACAAGGGCTGTCAGACGGAGGATAATTGGATTATGCATTATCGCGAGATGTCCTTCTCCGGTCCCGGTGAAGTCCCGTCCGAGAATTTGTCGGACGCTGACACGACGACATCCCCGCCAGTCAGCAGAAACGCCAGTTCTAGAAGCAGCATCGACGCCGGCCTCGGCTCCGAAGAGGCCTCCACCCCCGTTAAACATCCTCATCACCATCAATCCTTCCTGTCCCATCTCCTGCATGGTTCCAACGCGCATAAGGATAAGCCGCACTCGGCACCCGGTTCGCCGGCACTTACGTCATCGTCCGCCAATTCCGCAGGTGGCACAGCGATGCAGAAGAGCAAGTCCTCGAGTAACGTGGTGCATCACGGCAGCCGGCTGGTGGCAAAGAAGATTTGGCGATCCAGGAGCAAGAGCACATCGAGGGCATCGCATCAGCCGTCTGTGTGGACACCTCAGGTGAGTTTGCAGAGTTTTTTTTCCGCTTGTGTAGTTATATTAGTTAATGTCATCATCACGATAGAGAAGATGTAAAGGAGTTTGCATCAAAACTTAATAATCGCTTGAAGATCCTTATTAAGTAGGTTTAAAAATCCTTGAGAGATTAATTTATGGTTTGCAATAATTAATTACATTTTTTTTTTTTTTTTTCATTAATGAAACCTTAATAACTGCACAGTTACGCACTTTTAAAGACTCTTTAAATTACAAATTGGAATTCAGTATTCTCACGAGAACGATCTTTATACATAATTGTGATAATGAAATATGATATAAGATATTTTCTTGCAAAGTATCAAAGGTACTTGAATCCTTTGAGAGATTCGGATTTCAATTTTTTAATTTCTCCATGGTAAAGACATCTTGTTTTTAATATTTGTTTGAAAATAATCAGGACTAGAAAAATGCGTTTGGCACGTACGCGCGTATCTCAGAAACTAAAATTATTTCAACTAAAATAAATATTTAAACGAAATAACCCGTTTGCATGAAATTGTTAATACGTTATCTTCTTCTACAATTCTGATTTTATTAAATAGTGGTAGCTGCATGGAATTGTAGCGTTTTCTTCGCTATCGATGATTAGATGCAACAGCTGAGAGCAGCGATGAAGTGCGTCTTCTGGAAATTATATTAAATGTATCTCGTGGACTTTCCAATAAGCTATAGCGAGCGCATTCTTTGGCGTCTCTGCGAGATTAGCAAAAAGCTTAATAAAAAGGAACAGTAGATATCGTGAATTTGGCATAGACCTGTATTTTCGTAATGGCAACGTTTTGGCGGTAATACCCACGCTACGCGAAGCAGGAATATCTTTTGAAAGAGCACGAATAAGATTCTGAATTATAAGGGTGCTTGTCGAAATTGGCAATTGGTGACTGCGCTATTTTTGGAGAAAGTTATTCTCGCAAATTAATTTCGGTACGGAGAAATTATTTACAGACATTACAATGTGGCTAAATATCTTTTATACATATGACGAAAATAATATCATACGCATGTTTCATTCCTCCCCCTCTTTTTCTCTCTTTCTCTCTCCATTTATTTGTAACATAAATATTACTTTTTGGTAAAAGTATTTTTAAAACAATTTGTTTAAATAATACGCTTTATTATTCACTTGCAGAAAAAAAGTAAATACGTATTGCGTTATACGTTTATATTCATTTCCCCATTCCGCATTTGCCCTCAGCGGGTGTGTTTTTCTAAAAAGGGGTGTGACTCCTTCATCCCTCTCATCATTTATAATTCAAATACTTATACATTATATAAATTGCCGCACAAGGAACTTTTAATAGAGTTGGAAAAAACATAACTAAATGCCTTTTGCGGTCGCAATATCTTATAATAATGAACGTCTTTATATAAATTTAAAGACAATTCTTTTCACGTTTACATTTGGTTTTTTTTAATGTAGTTTAAATTATACTTGTGAATATTTGTTTTCAGTTTTTCAGAATATGCTTTCGTGACGAGAGAGAGAGAGAGAGAGAGAGAGAGAGAGAGAGAGAGAGAGAGCCGTGTATCATTTCGTTCGATAACGCGGGGTTCATTATTATTATTATTTTTTTTCCTTTGATACCTCCCTATCCTTTAAAGTGTCTAAACGCACGAGGGATGCGAAAAGAGAAAATGTGAGAGAAGAAAAAGGGGGTCGACCTTGTGGCAGACATTCTCGTTAAGCGGTAAGCGCGATAACCAATTTAGGGCCTCGGAATTTCGCTGGCGCCGCCAGAAATAGTCAGCCAAAGCGCGCGCGTATGTGTATAGACTATACTTAACCCTGTTGCTACTACTACTTGAATACACACACTCAAAGCAAAGTCCACTACCATCAGCGCGCACGTCCACGCTATTCTCATGTGGCGGTTCTCTGTTATTTCGACGAATAACACGTCACGGAATCACAAAGGGAAAGGAAAAACCGTTCCTCATGATAAATTGAGTTTACTTAGGTCGCCAAATTACCCCCTTCAATGTCAATATCTGTAATCAGAATTAACACTCGATCCACCCGTCGTTTTTCGGCACTTTCTCCACACACTCTACTCACGATACTTCTAAGTTCATTTTTATTAGTTTCGCAGGTATAAAAAGAATTCTTCAACGACTCTTACATTGTATATTGTTTTTCTCTAGAAAGCATTTGAACGGCTGTTTATTTTGAAAAAGTTATACATGAATGTTATAACTAATTACATTTCTTCGCAGGACAAAGTTGTCGAATCGCGTGTACAGATTGTTGATTTTAAACAAAAAATATTAATAAATGCATGGCATCAAACTATTCGCATTAGCATAGAAGGTGAAGCTCGTGTATAATATAGACATCTCTTTTGCATCTTCATGTGCTTTTGCTAGAAAAGCTTTTTCACGCCCCGAGCACATCTTTCTCCGGTTAATCCCCATGTGTCCCATGCAAGGTGTCTCGTAGACGTCGACAAACCTTAGAGAATATATACAAGAGAAGCGACTAACAATTTTCCCTGGATGATTAACAAGCGCATCACGAACTTGTTCAATCTCCTTTTTACATTATTCTATAAATTTCCACGTACACTTGGGTCGAGAGCCATCAAATATTTGAATATAAAATAAGCAATTTATTCCGAACAATAGCACCGAACTGTATCTATTCATACAAACGATAGTGTAGTAATATTTACAAAGAACTTACAGAATAAAAAAGAATAAAAAAATTTAATATGCAATACGTAAAGATCTAGAGATACTAAATTGAGTTTTACAAATATACATTTTAATTTTCGAAAATTAAAAGACTCTAAAATGTAGAAGCTTATAAACATTAAAGTGTTAACAGAAAAAGAGTGAGATCCGCATGTTTGTATATAAAATAATTGTCCACCCACGCGTTATCCACCTACGCGCGGGTGGATTAACATGACTGCTCATAGTCGACGCTAATATTCATGATAAAGCACGCCTCGGATGTTTCCATTTTGCGTACGGCTGTGATGACGTCAGCGAAATAAATAGTAACTTAACAGGTGGATAATGTTTGAAATTTGATGCTGATGAAACGTGTAAGCGTATCGCTGATTTTCATTGCCGCAGTTTTATTTCATCGCTCGCGCTGGCGCCGTATCCTCGCAATGTCATTACTTACGTTCTACACTCTCGTCTCGCAATTTCATTTGTTTCATTGCTACGAGATAACATAATACGTCATGGCGTCTATTACTTCATGCCAACGTAAATTACCAACATTGTAGACTGATATGCATTTCATTTCCTTAATTTTTTTTCACACTTGCATTTTTTCGCTTTAATAATTTAACATTATTTATCAAAAATTATTTGTTTGTTTTATTTTGCTTTAATGAATTTTTTTAAAGAGAAAACTCGATTACTTTTTATTGCAAAATTATTATAAAGTAATTAATATTACATTTATATTTATCGTAGCGTATTAATAATAATTAAACATTTGTTTTAGCGCTCGTCTGTAGCAGTAAATTCAAAATAAATTTTGTATTTATTATCTTTTATGCTAAAAGATTTATTAAAATAAATTTCAACACATTTTACAACTACAAAACCTATTGTAATTTTTCTATCTCAGTTATTCTCATATCTGTTGTCGCATATTCATTTCTTCTTTTCATAGCTCTATGCAAATATGAATGCATAGAGCATGATACATGTCGCAGTTTCTTCTTGAAAAAAGAGTACACTAACAGGGTTGTTTGTATAGAACGACGAATAGTAATAACTTTTGCTCGTTCTTTTCTTTAACTCTCTTTGATGTGTCACACCACGAGATATGATACGAAAATATGATAACAAAAAAACGAAAATATGATAACAAAAAACATACGAAATATATTTGTCTGTAAATTACGAATGGGGACAAAAAACGTTAACAAACAAATGCAAACTCTATCATCTGTTCTATTAGCTGTCAAAAATTGATCCAGCAATTTGATGCCTCTGTAGCTTGCAATTGACGAGTTTACAAATGAAAACGGCCAGTGAATCGATGAGAATCCTCTGCAATTTTCTGTCTGTACATACACGCACGCGAGCGTGTTACACAATTATATGTATACGTTATAGTATGATTAATACACAAAACATAATATTGTTGTCATAATATTGTATACATAATATTATTGTCTTTCATTTATATCGAAATTGGAATCGAATAGAAGATGTGCATTGGAGTAACATTGTTTTATCAATTAAAAGATATAATTATTCATCGTTGAATTTTTGCGCGTAGTTTAAACTTGGCTCGATTCTACTGCGTGCTACCTCGGAAATTTTTTAGTGAAACATTCAGACAATTTCGTCTCTTGCAAGATTAACTCCGAATTTATCCGTGAAGCTCAAGGAAAATGTACGAGTTATGGTTCGTCGCATATCGCATCTTCTCGTTATATCTCTGCGGTTTTCTCGACATTACCTGCGACATCTATTTATCTTTCGACTGCACGAGGATTACCGTTGATCTGCCACGAAAGTTTTACGAGACACGTCTGCAAACGTAACTTATTAACTATTAACAAATAAGGATATATCGCGATTTCGGTACGTTTAAAATTCGTCCAAGTCGCTAATGCGTCGTCAGACGAATCGATTAATCGCGATAACCGCTGAAAACGGATTGCGGAGCTGAGATCCATCTCGGTGCTGTGGCGACCATCTCGAGACTGTACATTTTAATTTCGCGGATTTACATGATAAGATTAATTTGAATAATCGTTGCATGATAACGACGAGCGCGTCAAGATGGTGGAATTAAATTTTGTTCGAAAATCCTGCTGCACGATAAGATATTCTGCATTTAATTGCACCCTCTCTCGTTGCACCGACGTGCTAGAAATTCGTCCAGAATCTGTCAAGCACAATTCCCAATCTCGAGTCGATGAGAGAATGCACCATATCTTTTCTGTCACAGGGAAAATGTACGTGGGCGGGCACAGGAGGCCGGCGTGTAACTCTACATGATACATCGCTGCGAACGCTGTCCGATATCGAGAAGAAAGTCCTGTGCAAGGTAGCCGTAGCGAAGCTTCAAGCTCTCAATCTGGGCGTACATATTAGGCCACCGAGCGGTAAGTTGTTAATCTAAAATGGCCTTCGGACGCTCAGTATTATTGCATAATTTAATATTTGAATATTGAGTTTGTTTTGCATCGAGAGGAGCATTGCACAATGTTATTGTATAATATTATCGAGCGTCTAGGAGCAGCTTAAGATCGAAAGAGCTTGATTTGGATGTGCCACGTACAAAGCTTTTTCATAAAAAATAAAAAAAAAACTGATATAATTTTTTATTACATATACTCTCTCTCTCTTTCTCTCTTAAATGCCTCTATTGTCGAATAATATCTACAATGTTCTTGAACGCTGTATATCCGCATTCCTTACCTCGCGAATCAAAAGGAATTCCTGCAACACATGCAATTAAGGCCATCTGCGTGCCGCGCCGTGCTAGTATGTAGAATAGAGTTGTTCCGGAACGAAGGCGAAAGAAAAGAGGAAACTACGTCCAACGAAATTCCTGGCGTATTTAAGCGCACGGCCCCCGCTGGCTTTTATTTAACAAACAGCGATGAGAGTCATGAATTTCTTGGATGCTTTTGTACGCCCTGTAGAATCGAATCCTTATGCTTTCTCATCAACGCCCCCGTATGCGATGCGAGTTATCCGCGATAGTGAGTATTTCTCCTTTCAGCGAGTTCGCGCTTTCAGTGTTACGCAAATTTTTTCAGCTATTATATTTTCTCTTATTTTTACGCTCGAGGAAATTTCTCTTGAAAAAGGATGCATCTAAGTACATTCCTTTATTAATCTTAACTTAGAAAAATGCAGATAAAATAACTTGGGAAATGTACAGAACATTTTTTATTTATCTCTTTTTTTTTTAATCGGACAACTCAAGGATCAGTTTCTCGGTTTTTTGTTGCATTTAAATGGATCAATGTTGCGCGCACGTAAGGCAACTTTCATTCTGTTCCAAATACTGTATCTTCAACTTGATCTTTTGCAAGGAGTAATAATAAGGATGAGAATCTCGGAATCTGTTTTCTCGCGTATATATATATCTAAGACATTGCTTCGAAATCTATCACGAAAGTCGTGGCACACCATTCGGCTGTCTCGTTTAAACTCCAAATGATTGACGTGTTTATGACCGCGAGTGTTCTCCCAGTGAAGTAATCACTTGAATTTTGGTGTCTCCTCTTTCGCGAGCCTTAACGCACGAACAAGAGAAACCTGAATGCGATTAAATCATTGTTACCGTAAAGATAGAATGACCACGAGTAACTGCGTGGCAGAAATAGGGAATAAAGAGCCTTGGAAGAGTTGAGATTCTATTCTTTCTTCATAGAAAACATTGATTACATCTAGCCTCCGTGATAATCTCTCGAATAAAATTAATATGATAACTAAACTGCTATCTAAATTTATCACGCACATTTTTTTTATTCCTGTTTGTTATCACGAATATCGTGACGTGTATAACTTTTATTTATATCGAAGCAGAAATTGTGAAAAATTATTTATCAATTGCAAGTGTTTTCTGGCGATATTACTATCCGCGTGCGTTTTTATCGTCAAGTGAAATTTTAAAATGCGTACGCAGTCGTAACGTCGACGGAGCAACACAAGAGAAGTTGTGTAAATGTATTTATGTAAAGCTAGGTTTCTATAGTTACATTACTCTAAAAGCGTAATTAATCACAATATGCAAATTATTATGTCGAGAACAAGAAACAGAATTTACGAAACGTGGGTTACGTACTTATATATATTATATGTACGTATTACGCATGTATTATGCCGTTAGTTAAAATCAACTTTCGTTAAGCTCCGAATAGAAGCTTTTAATTAACTCGTGGATGTTATGCTATATTAACCGTTAAGATTAAACCATAAGATTATATAAAACCTAGAAATGGTTCATATCATTTAATTATGCTATTTTAAAATCCTCTTTCCTTCCTTCTTATTCTTTCTTACAAGATTTATTAAATTGTCAACAGCTTTTAGCAGGAATTCCTTTTGAAATAATAATTTTTACGAGCTATTACGGCAAGATAAAAAGTAAAACAGACGATGCTCCGATTTTACAAATGGATTGCATAAGATGCGAATATCATTAAAATGTCAACGAAGTGCGTCTCGGAATACGAAATTTGTCAGGTCGTTTTCTCATGTTTCCTTTCAGAATCGCTCGGCCCTGGGTCAGTGACCACGAAGCCAAAGAGGCGGGCGTATTTGCTAAAGAGGAAGGCACTCACAACGGGCTTCTTCGACAACAAAGGGAAAGATGAGAAAGAAAAAGGCAAGTACAAAGCGCCAATTCCTATTATTCGTGCCGCTGCCGCGCCGGCCACAGCGCTGTATTTTTATCACATTGAGAAACGATCAAAGATCGAGAATAAATGGTGGCGCTTATTCATATCGCCGCGGCGCGCCGCGCCGGCCGTATTTATCTCTTTCAATTAAAGGTCCTTTCGCGAACGAGCGGGCTATAAATTGCGCACACGCCATTCGATATCTCTGCAATTTATTTATAAGATAATATCATAGAGACAAAGAATCGCGGCCATTAGGTCACATTGGGACAAACGCGTGGGTTCAACGAAACGTTGTGCCCGGTCAACGAGCTTACCTAACTAGATTCTCAATGAGAATCTTTAATATTCATGACGTACGAAAGAAATTCATAAGTGGAGCACGTAAAATTAGACTTCATTCTTTTATATGAGATTCTTGCCGACACCAAGACCAATCAGTGATAATCTGTAAGGATTATTTACTTCAATTAAATCGGTAATTTCATTTTTTCTTTATTATCCGATAAATTTTTGTACGAGTTGTTATACAAAACAATGTATAAGTTATGAACAAGTTACAAATAATTTTCGTAATTGGCAGAAATGAGCTTTTAAAATTCTTAACATTTTACACTTGCAACACGAGGCATAATATTTGTAGTCGGCGAGGTGCGAATGTTTAACAAGTGATAATCCGCCTAGAGATTATCGCGATATAATTAGAAAAGTTTCTTGACGGACGCTCAGATATGATAAAGAAAGTAACAATAGAAGCACCTTTCTCGCGTCTCCCTTTATGATTTTTTTATCTCGGTTTTTTTGTACCATGCAAATTATTTTTATTTCACACATGTAATTCTTATTTTACAGAGTTTATTTTTGTACATATAATTAAATTAACTCTACGTTACGCTTTTTCCACATAATTAAGATGCAATGTCATTCTTTCGTGAAATTATATTTTTTTTCTCTACGAAAAAATATTTTACCGTAATTTTCAATTTCCGATAAAGGAATAGAAAATGAACCTACATGCACGAATCTACGAATTCTACTTATACAGCAAGAATTTGGAAATTTATCCAGGAAATTTATTTGAATCAATAATTAAGACTCAGTGCGCAGTTTAATACATAGAAAACCGCGTATTTAACGGGGGGTAATTTATGGCGCAATTATTTGTTTGGGGAATAACTAGTTCAGTTATTTTCAGACAGACGCAATAGAGCGCTCGCCGAAGTTCGAGGGAGTGCTCTATCACTTGATACGTTTACGACATTCCTGCGCGTATGTGTATATGTATGCATATGATATATATTTTAATCTATACGGCACAAAGACAAATATTACTCTTGGGACAAATTTCTACTCTATTTTAGTCGCCTGTTTGTAGCCCCGCTATTTCGAATTCCATGCTTGGTCATTCTGAAAAGTAAGTCGAGTAAGCCGCGTGCCAAAATACATTTGTCAAACACATTCGTTGCCATCTCTAATTGAATAAGAACTTTTTTTTTAGTAATTGTAAAAAATAATCAAAACGATGAGTAAATAGGATAAAATTTATTCCGATGGTCCCGTTTTTATATCGGAAGATACAACGAAGGTATATCAGAAGAATAATATCGTGAAAATGTAAAAAAAGAAATCTCTGGAGAAATTATCTCTACAGAACAAGCATAGATTGTGCAATTCGTCCCATTTTGCCGACTCTTCGCGAAATATGAATTAAAGATTTTAGGTCGCCACAGGATAATTTTTATTTATTTTTTTTTCCATATCGATGGAGTGGTTGCGCGAGAGAACTCCAATTTCCTGCAACCTTATTTGAAAATGTACTTGCTCCCCTCCCTCCCCCGCATGCCGCGTTAACGTGTTCGCTGTGCTCTCATTCTGTCTTGCAGCGAACTAATTATGCATCCTCTGAATGTGTGATTACGCGTTTTCGGCTCTATTTGTACTGCACTTTCGCACTGCTCGTGACATTTCGAATGGAGATTCGTTACGCTCAAATACAAATTTTAAACACGCGTCTTTGATAGGTATAGATATAAATATATTATAAATACAAATTTTATTATTATAAAGGTACAGTGAACAATACCTATATATGTACATTTCTCCAAGAAAAAAGCTATAAAATTTTCTTTATTCACATATGTACACATATATAAATTATCATTTTTAATTACACAAACCACTGTTTTATTTCCATTTAAAAGTAACAGAAAACATAAGCAAAATGTAGGAAAAAAAATTGATTGTCAAATGTATAAAAAAATTATCGCTAAAAATTAATCGCTTAAAATCGAGATATGAGAATGAGTAATGTACCATTATTTTTATCATTACGATACTACTTTGAGAAGATCGTTTACGTTCTCCATATCTGTTAACTACATCAATTTAATGTCAAGTTAATTAAAACAAAGGCGCAGGTGTTGTTTTATCCCGATAAAATTCAATAACCGGAGCGAAAAACGCATCTGCTTACCTATGAACAGGCGGCAAAGGACGGGCGTATTAGCTTCGGTCGGCCAGGCTGGTATGAGACACAATTTCGCCGGCTAAAATTAGTTACGGAGTGCTCGGTAGCGGTACATATTTCCGCATATATCAGGTTTATTTGTGGTTCGCGCCCGTTGAGTACAAGTGCCCATGCGTAGGGACACCAGACGTCAATCGGGAGACTCTCTTCGCCGATAAAGTGAGGTCGCTCACTCCCTTTAATGTACCATTCGCGTGGCCTCCTTGTGCAGCTTCTTGCACAGCGCAATTTACAAAGCGACTTACAAGCCGTAAACTTTTTAAAACTTTATCTCTAAAGTGTATAAAATTGGGATAGATGATTATTTCTTCTTGAAATAAATGTCGCTTTTTTAAGAGATAACTTTAATCTCTTAAATTTTAATAACTCTATAATAAGAAAAAAATTACCATTATTTTTATATTTAAAAAATAAAAAGTTATATGTATTATGATATTAGAAAAAAAGATAAATATTATGAACAAAAGAGGGATAAAAATAACAAATATCTTCTATGTAACGTAAAGCAAGATAAAATACGCTGTTTTTTTTCTCTTTTTTTTATATCTGACACTGAGAGAAAAAATATCTTAAAATAAAAAAATTTTACTCAACACAAAAAAATTATATACAGTAGAGCCTGGTAACTTATTTACTTGCAATCAAGTTAAAAATTTCTTAATTAAAATATTTATGTAAATAAAATGAATTTTTTCTTGCAGTTTTAGCAAATATTTACCGATAGATTATTTTTATACTCGAAATTTTTTAATCTACGAAAATAATTAAATTAAGTTTAATAATATTATTAGTTATTTAAATCATTATTTAAATGTAAAAGATGTTCTGTCAGTGTATTAAACTAACAATGTTATTTAAATAATTACAATGTCTTAAATAATTCATGCATGCAAAACCTTAACTGTGTGGTAATCCTAATGTGATATATTCATGATTAAAGCTTTAAATTCTAATAAATCTGGTCGTTGCAAACAGTTCACTTGACAACGTCACGTAATAGTTTACAAACGCGGCACGTAGAATCCCGATCGTACAGTCATCCTTCTTAATCCTCCTTAAACGTAAAACAACACGGGAATTTAAACCCATAAATTTCACTTCCAGAGTGAAGTTAGTAATCCAAATACACAGATAAACGAAGTTGCATCTACGTATAAATATACCTATCAGGAAATGTCAATTATTTAAACGTGTGTGTGTGCAACAAGATACACCGAGGATATTTATACACGCAATGTCCGTGTGCTCGCACTCCGCGCGTCTAAATACGTAGCCGACATCGCTGGACCCATCGTACGGGGGTGGCAAAGTGTTGACGATCGATGCCGATCGTTTTGACGCCTCTTCCAAGAAGAGGCTCGTTCTCTTCGCACATTGTAGTGTGTAAAGTGCCTCATGTTCCATTCCATGCTCGCGTTTGAGAGGCACGTTTCGAAGTGAGAAAAGCCGGAATGGCCCAGATCGCGGTCTATAATCGGACCAGTATAGGGACATGATTCGTTACCTTTCAGCTGACTCTTCGAGAGGTAGCTGACCATGAAACTTTAATGTACTCTCCCGATCGTTACTAGTTTGCGAATATTATTTTTTCCTTCACTTTGTTTAATAATCAATAAACAGACGTCGTTAGAAAAAGCAAATTGTTAATCTTCCACGAGTGCAGAAAGTGCTTATCGTATCTTAGGATGAAGATATTTAGAATAGAAAAAAAAATTGAATGAAAAAGCAATTTTTACAAAATTGTTATTGTGGAAAGAGTTTAACAGCAAAAGTAGAACCTAGTTTGAATATTTTTACACGAGTAGCTGAAATATTATTCTAAAAAAATCTAAAATTGATTCAATAATTAATATATTAAAATTAAATCATCAGGTAATTAATAAGATTATGTCAGTAATGAAGAGAACAGTGTACATCGCGTAAGTAAAATTCACGTAAATAAGTTTAATTGAAAGTATCGCGTGGAAATGTAAAATGATTATATATAGGCGGTCATAAAATGATTTCAAATATTGAAAAGAGGCCCTAACAATAGATTATGGCCCATATTCAGAAGGCGCTTCTAAAGATATTAGCGCGCTTTTTTGTCGCTTTATCTTTATCGTTCATTAAACGTAAAACAAAGATAGAATGACGAAAAGCGGGCTAACATCTTTAGAAGCGAATACGGGCCATAATCTATTGTTATTGCGAATCCATGTGCGAAGCGATCAGGGTGCCTTATCAAAGATTGACGATTTCTTCGTTAACGAAGAGTCATCCTTTACCGTAAGACGCGAATTGCCAGAATAATTGGTGAAATTTTCGGAAACGGGCTAACGTAGATCGCATGTTCCTCTTTCGCGGGGGAGGGAGAAATTCGTTGCAAATGTGCTTCGAATTACTTGGCTTTTATATCGCGATCGATGAGCGAGGCAGACGTGGGCAGATTACGGAGTCGACGTCTGTCTTAAGATCGCAACTTTGCGTCTCGGGGAATACGTTTTTGGCGGCGATCTGAAAGGATGCGCAATACCCGGTAGGTGAAACACGTTGATGCTAATTACTGTCACGTTGTGTACACGTCATTTCTACGCAGAGTCTGCTTCCTCGAGTCTCAGGAATCGAGCTGTTAAAATATCTCAAGCTTTATTGGATTAGCGACATTAATGCAGAAGAGTCTGGATAATAATAATAACACTGGGCTGAAACTCGGATGAGTTGTATACGATTACGATTAAAACTCTCTAATCTGAGATCGTCAATAAAATAATGAACACGTAATGTTTAACAAAACGGGAATCTTCTCTTTAATGGTTGGAAGTTATGTTGAAATTAGAATTAATTAAAAATCGTCTAGCCTTATAATTCCTTTTCTAGCGTAAGAAAACGTTACTCTTGCAAGGATAATTTTATTTCAAGATGTTTTCTCTCTCTCTCTCTCTCTACTGTAATTAATTAGCTTTTCCCGCTCTCTCGTCAATAATTCGCAGCAAAAATGCATACTGAAATGATTGAAGCGTTATATATCGTAGCAAAACAAACTGTTAATATATATCGCTCTCGTTAATGAGCGATACAGTGTCTGTTAATATAATATTGATACCGAAGCTTATTAATACGTACGAAATACGCACGCCAGCACACACGACACACGCAAATTTCCTGTGTCCGTGAATATGAAGCGCAGTTGACGGCTCGTAGATCAGATGTATGTTGATCTCGTTTGCTAGCCAAACGATGAATGATGGCCAAGGAGAGAATCAGCCGGAAAATTTGCCGATTGTGCTAACGATAAATAAATTTGGTCACAATACTGATCATAATAGCAAATATGTAAATGTTAATTACGCTCGTATCGTACAGCGCACAATGATACCAAATGTAATACATATGTAAATTTCCATTGCATTTACGGTTAGTAATTACAGCTGAAACATTTAATCAATAAACGTCGCTTTTGGCATCTTGAAAATGAGGAATAAAGATCTTTACCGCATTGTATGCATATCTAAAATTTACATTAATTTATATTAGAAACAGAAGGATATTATATTTACAAAAGAAATGTAAAATATTCAATAAGTATGTGAATACGAAAATATTCAATAAGTATGTGAAGTTCTTGCCATACTAGCAATTATTATATGTTGGGTTGCATTTGTAAAAATTTAATCTTATCAAAAATGAACGATATAACATTCTTCTTAACGGAAGAAGCAAGATTTATCAGTTATATATTGAAGTTTTCAAGAAATTATACAAATTCCTAAAATTTTTTATTCAATTCATTGCTTACAGACGTTGGCGGTCTGGTGTTTGGTATACCTCTGTCACAGTGCATAGAGAATGATAGGATTGCCAGGATTGCCGCTGGAGAGGTCACCGATGTCGGATGCTTGAGCAGAAGTAGCAGGCACGGTAGTAGGACCAGTTTCTCTAGTCTTATAGAAACACCGATGACTGTAGCAGCAAAAACGGAAGAGGTAAGAAATTTTAGAGAATAATTCAATGGAGGACAAGAGATTTCTTTCTTCTTCCTTTTTAGAAAAATTCTTGCCATACGAGCAATTATTATATATTAGGTTGCAACCAAAGTTCGTAATGCTTTTGAAGTGAAAGTCAAAGACAATGTTTAGACTTATATCTATAAATTTATTTAACTACATATGTGTGTCGCTACGAATTTTTGTTCCAGCTCAATGATATTATCATTATTACGATCATTTTTTTTTAATTTCAAAATAAATAGCAGTTAATCAGCTACTACTGGGCAATACTTTTTCCCATTATTAAGTATTGTTTTCTACTATAACATAGAAGAATTATATTGCTAAATATACATATATGTATAAATTATTAGATAAATGGGATACTATTGTACAATAATTTGACGACCATGTACATCTTGTACATCAACTAACACTTGTGAAATTTTACATCTCTGTGCAGAGGGATTACACGTGCCATGTTTACGCACTTTTTAATTTGAATCGATTGTTGGTTGGCATAACGTTGACTCGATACAACATCTGTCGTCGAGCGTTATTTATCTTTAAAGATTTTTTTTTATTTTTTATCGTTTTTTGTAAAATGGAATATTTTTTAGTTGTTTTTATTAAAGCCACTGTAATAACAAATAGACAGGTTCGAGAAGAAATATGAGTATTCGCAGCTATATGAAGCGACTTCATATCTACTTTCATCGTTGTTAAAGTCGTTGACCTGTATTACTTACGAAAGTTTCTTTCGAGTGGTAAAGCTTGGCAGCTGATCGACCGACCATTAAAGATGTGCCGCGAGCGACGGACAAATATAGAAACGTAAAATAGCATCATATACATACAAAGCATACATTTTACGCAATTCCCAATTTTTGTAATAAACGTGATAGCGGACAACTCGCGAGGAGCGCGCCCGTGACGTCTCTTTGAAAAAAATGGAAGGCGATACACTCTCGAGCTTGCGTAGAAAGTAATACGGGGGTATTAAGGCTAGCGAATAAAAGTTAATTTGAGTGACGCCCAAAATCGCCGGCACGTCAAAACATCGACGCACGACCCGTCTCACTTGGCGACCCGTCACTGACGACATTGCTAACGACATCACTCTCGTTGCGTCATCGTTGCTGTCTCGGTAAGCGGTTCATCGATGACCGACTACTTGCGACGCGGGCCAGACGTCGAGCTTGCAAGTGGTTATTTTTCGACGGATACGCGTAATCGACAAGCACACGAATACGCACTTATCCTATATTCCACTTTGATTCGAAGACGCGATATACATTTATAGCGGCCTCCTTATACTTAATGTGGCGATTATTAACCCTTACTCTATAAACATAAGTCTACCGTGTCAGATTAATTTCTACCCTTTGGAAATTTCTGGAAATTTCAAAGACAATTAATTTAGATTACATTTTATTTTTATCTAAATAAAGTGCAGACATTTATTTTAGAAACTTGAGAGTGCACTAAGAAAAAAATTGTTAAATTTTATTAAATATTTGTTTGAATACTCGCAATGAAATATTTACTTGCAGTACATAAATATTTACTCAATGAAAAAAAAAACAATACTTAAATGTGATTCTTGTACTAAATAACTATTTATTTAGACTTGGTAAATATTTCATTGCAAGTATTCAAGCAAATGTTTATTAAAATTTTGTAATTTTTTTTCAGTGTATATTAACAAATTTTAAAAGTTCTTTTAAATATGATGAAGGATCGAACTCGAGATATCTATATTTGTAAGGGTGCCGTTTTTTACATTGTATTATTAATTAATTTTGATAGAAGAATATTTATACGTGGATGCTAAAATATCCATCTTACACTCACACACATGCGTGATAACGAATGATTTGGAAATGAAATAAAACTTAACTTTATCTACCGAGCCAGCACACCGGAAGAAGATTCCGTATTTTTGTATATTCTAATTATAACTCTTCCTATGCAAATATTTTTGAATGAATATTCTATTACTATTATTACAGGAATATGAATCTTCTCTGTAATTTTAGTTCAAATATTCATAATTGAATAAATATTCTATGGAATATTCTCTAAATTTGACTCTTCATATTTAAGAGTCTTGTAAAGTAGAATAAAATAATGATTACCGCGTCATGCAGAGAATACTCTATCCTCCGTGTGAGACTCTCGAAGAATGTCTAAGAATATGTATTTTTAAATACGCAAGAATATTCTCAGAATATCTATTTTCTTAAAAAAGCTTTTATGAATATTCAGTCTTCCTAGTGAAGGATCTGAAGATATTCAATGAATTATGTGCTAGCTGGGTGTAAAATAAAGAATTTTTTTTGTCAAGACTTTTCAGATTATCTACGTAGAATTCTATATTTCGTACTACCCTTCAACTTTCAAAATCTAACAAAATCGCGAACGATCGCGGAAACTTTTTACTTAAGAAAAGTTTATTCTAAGAACATCGAAGAGCGCACATTTTTTTTCTTATCTTCAGTTTTATGAAAATACCCGGCATAAAAATTGTATTTCATTTCGATTTTTCACTCTTTCTTTTTCTGGGCGCGTGATAAATCTTTTGGTTTCTCAGTCGGCAGTTAATATTTTGATATCAGACGCGTCGCCGTCTAAGTAGAAAACAAATTTTTTTACACTTTGTTCGAGAACAAGCGTTCATCGTTATTTTAAGAAAGCCGTCGGTCGGTAGACATTTCGATGTATACTTACGATCTGACACTGCTCTCAATATTTTATATTATCACGCATCGACGACTGACTTCGGTATAGAGCTAATGGCTATAGCTATCGACCGTAATCTACGATAACGTGTGACATTATATAATCGAGTAAAAAACAATTTTATGATACCTTTCGGGAAAACTCTTTTTATAAACGTATTTATGATTCGATGTGTAAGACATCACAATTTATATATCATGGTGCGCAAAGCGACATATAAATTGGCACAAAGAAATTACTTTTTTTATTTCTTTGAAATCTCACATCTCATTTTGTTTATGCTTTATCAGTCACAAGTTGTTTTTGCCAGTCACATTTTTGTTCAGTGTTTAAAAAACCATTAAAATCTATTAATATCTGACTGGAAAGAAGTTTGTTCCATAAGTTTGATCGTTGAATCAATTAATCAGATGTTTGACAAGAGAAAAAATGAAGACAACGATAATTTACATAAAAATATTAAATCTCTTTTAGAGTCGCGATGACAACAAAGCAAGTAACATTAAACAGGAAAAGAATAATAATATATCAACAATTAGGACAAGAGACAGAAAATAGGAACAAAGTAATAATTTTATTTAGAAACTCAAAAAAAGGAGAGAGAAAAAGTGAGCAATGTATGTACAAAGAAAGATAAAATATTTTATATCAAATGAAACAAGATAATTGAACACGATAATAAACTAGTGTGCAATTTAACCAGAAAGTGGTGTGTCGTTTGCACTTGAAATTTTTACAACCAAGAGCTAAATCAGCTGTTCACGGGACCCGAAATATCTATGCTTCATCGGCAGAAATAGAGCACCGATATATTTTATAATATCTCTACCGCCCTCGCACACGGTTTACTTCCGGCTGCTCGATAAAAGATATTAAACGATTAATCTACGGTAGAAAGAGAAAGAGATCATTAGAGAAAATGTCATGGTGCCAGCAATACCAAAGCTCTTTTATAACTATTTATTACTATTCTGAAGGGAATGCGATGAAGTAATATAACAAGTCGTATAACAATAAAGGTCCACATTATTCAAAGCGGCATCACATATTTATCGTCTAATCGGTCTCATAAAATTCGATTGAATCTGCTGAAAGGCTCAAGACTTTCGTAAAAAAAGCTTGCGTGTGACGAAGATTCATTTTAAAACAGATTTGTTTCGTTTTTATAGTTTGAAAATATGAAGTTATATGACCCAAAGTTATCTTAATTCGCAAAAAATCAAAAAAATCCAAGATTTAATTGATCTATCTCTAGCATCATTTTTCTCACATCGGACCACGCCTAACACGATTGATCGATCGTCTACATGCGACACGAAAAGGTCGACGTACAATTCTCGTGCCGACGTCACGTGCATCTGTCGCGTCCGAGGTGACATCATAGATAGAGGTGACATCAGGGACGCGAATAGAAGGGGAACGGAATTGCTAATTTTAACCGCAGATTAATTAGAAACTCTCAATTTCACGAAGGGTTACACTTAATCATTTCTAAACGATGGTAAACGATCCGTTCACTAAAACACTCGAATATGAAATGCGCTTTTACATGATACGGCTCGTTTGTGCGGGCCGTAATTGACATGTCATTAAATGAGGGGACAGGCAACACACCCCTTGCGATATATGAGATTGGTCGTTTAATTTTATAGATCACGTACGTTCAAGACTGATGATTTGAATTTGGTATGCAGCCTAGTTTGAAAATAAATTGTATGTCAGAGACATTTAGATCTTTCATATTATATTGAAAAAGGCCATCGATGTATCCGCAGATCTCCAATTTCTGTTCTCTCTCTCTTTTCTGTGTATACCTTCCCATTTATTTGCTCTCTTATACGAATGACGTTTAATTCTTTCATTCAACTAGGGAGGTTCCTGCGAGTCCCTGTCGTCGAAGGGTGGTGCTCTTACAGGAAGCGATCCCGGAGTACTCGAGCTGAGTGACAGTAGCGGAGGAGGTCTGGCGAATGAATGGGATATGGTACCAGGTATCGTGAGGCAATGCATTAGACACCTTGAAGCCACCGGTCTTCGGACTCTGGGCGTGTTTCGCGTATCACCCTCGAAGAAAAGGGTGAGGCAGGTACGACGGTCTTCTTCTTTAATAATGACATTTTCCTATTCACCTTGATATTCCTTCATATTGGAAAAGATATCAAGAATAACTGTTTTAATTTTTTTAACGCGAAAAGTATCGAAAAACAATTAAACTTTATACGATACAATGTGCGATTATCGTTTTTTTCAATTAGTCCGCGCATATTCTTTAAAACGCAATATTTTTCATTGTTATATTTTTATTTAGAACAAAAAGGGAAATAACATATATAAATAAATTTATAATAAAAGTTCAACATTTTAATTAACAAAAGTAATTAAACGTATTTGAAAACTCAGTCACTGTTTCTGGGTTAATGTGAGCTTAAATCGGAAATTGGTAATTCCTTTAGATACATTTTCTTTAGACTTTAATCGACGCGCGATATCGGATTTCTCCTTAATGTCCTCGTAATACTATCCATTACAATTGCTAGTGGAAATTAAATATTTATCAAACGGAGAATCGATATTACTTCGACGATATAAAAAAACGTATTATTATCTATTTAATATTCATTTTTTTTTGTTTAAAGTAACCCTCGTGATTATTACATTTGTCCAAATTAAGAGATTTCTTCTGAAATGGTATATATCTTTTGTGCAAACCTTAAGCGTGACATTTCCATAATTATTCCAGTTAAGAGAAGATTTTGATTGCGGTCGGGAGACAAAGATAGGTCCCGATCAATGTCCCCACGACGTAGCTACCCTCTTGAAGGAATATTTCCGTGATCTGCCAGATCCCCTGCTCTGCAGGGATCTATATCAGGCCTTCGTGCATACTCAAAGTAAGCAAAAATCAGATTTTAATCCGACACGAGCTGCTGACGCGCCATTATTATCTCTCTCCCAGCTTTCTCGTAATCCAATCCCGACAGCATTAACTTCGCATTCAAAATCCGCGATTCAAAAACCGCTTGCATGCCGAGGCGTCGATCGTTTCCTATAATCTTTCCATTTTGCCAACGATGAATTCTCAATCTTCCAACTTTCGCGTTCGGCGAAAGCGTGATAAGAGAGTTATTCAAATATTTTTCAGAAATCAGAAACAGGCGACTGCAGCAAGAGGCCTTGCAGCATCTCATTCAGCTTCTGCCCACGCCCAATCGCGAAACTCTTTGGACACTTCTCAACTTTTTGAGTGCCGTTGCGGCGCACAGTGAGGACCAAAAGAATGAGGCGGGAGAGTGGATCCCAGGAAATAAAATGGACACGACGAATCTCGCGACTGTCAGTATCGCATGGCATTTTCCAACTTTCATTTCTTTTCGATATTCCGTTCGATTTTTTAAACTGCGCGTTGCATTCTGATCTTTCTCTTTTCTCCTCGCCTCTTGGAAAAAATACACAATAAGAAATCTTTATTACTCAAAATAATAATGGAATTTTAAATAGAGAATTTTCATATTTCGAAGTTTCCTTCTTTAATTAATCTGTTAAGAACGAAGCATTCTGGTCTTAATTTTGACCGAGAAACTTTTCAACAAGAATAAACTTCGATCCTATTTCCATGATTCTTATGCAAATGGCAATAATATCATTATATTATAATGAACATTCGTACCAAAACATATGATTAATTAATTCGATAGTCGATATGTGCTCTCGGCTGCCGTCTATCATTGCGACCGTTACGAAAAAATTAAATTAAATTGGGAATCGATACGCTGAGTTGGGTGATGTACAAATCAGAAACATCTGATCGCGCGTTCCAGGTGTTTGCACCGAATATTTTGCATTGCGTCAAACCGAGTCAAATGAGATCGGAGCTCTCATCGGAGAGGGCCGAGGAGAGAATAGACGTGATAAACGTGGTGCGAACACTTCTGGAACACACGTCGACATTGTTCACGGTACCAGCGGCGCTATTGGACGAAGTATATCAGCACATGATGGATACTCATCCGGCGGAGTTGGATATCGCCCTATCTCGTCGCGTCGAAGAGTGAGTTATCACACGTGCTTGTTTATCATCTTTTCGAACAATTAGTTTACGATTGGTAATCAGGAAGAGTACGTCAGTACTTCGATCGTTTTATATTGAATTGCTACAGTTAAATGATATCATAAAACACATTTAAGTCGTCGATATGTTTCTTAAACGTCATGCACATCATATTATGGATCTAAAGCTAAGAGTTTTCCTAAATGTGATTAATTATTTATTGATCTGTATATTTTGTATCCAAGAGTTAGGTATAAGATAAAATTGGTATCATATATTTTTATTACACTGAGAGAAAAAAATTATTAAATTTTAATCAATATCTGTTTCAATAGTTGCAATAAAATTAAGTAAATGTAAATAAATATTTATATTACAAGAACCATTCATTTAATTTAACTATTATTTTTTTATTAGATAAATATTTATGTACCGTATGTAAATATGTTATTGCAACTATATTCAAATAAATATTTATTAAAATTTAGTTATTTTTCTGTCAGTGTAAAAAGATTTTTGAATTGTGAATTTTTGTTGTGAAAATTTTTATCCGAGAGATTTACTATCGCCCGTGAGCAGCGCTCGATCAATATTGTCGTAGCTGTACGATGATGATATTCTTTGTATGTTTACGAATCGTTTAATAATGTATTTACAAAAATATTGAAGGAAAATTCCATACGTGCTTTTACAGGCAATGCGGGGATGAAGTAGATCCTTGCAGCGAGGCGGAGACGTTCTCGGTAGAAGAGACACTGACCATGTCGACAACCACAGCGACAACTACGACGAGAAAGGTATTGTGAAATCACGCCTTTGTTATCTATTTAATTGGCATTTAATTTGAATGGAATTAAATCACCGGAAAGGATCTTTAAAATAATATATATTTTATTGATACCATTATTTTATTAATACGTTACACGTGAAGTTCATTGAAAATAGAAAGTTTTCTTTGTTACAGATGTGGACGAGAGAACAATGTTTACACCAGACCGCGGGTGTCGGCGGTGATATTGGACCAAAGCACCGACGATCAAAGAGACCAGGAAGTCGAAGGAAGGAGGAGGGCAGGAGCAACAGCGTAGATAGTGGATCGAGCGAGGATCCATCCGATCCTCGGCGAAGATCCTCGCCGATAGTGATTACCGCCAGTCTCACCATACCCATGTCTGACGCGTTCACCTTGAACCTCGACGATCCGGACATTCCTTACATCGAGGAAGCACCGAAGCAACCGAGCGCTCCCCCGAGGCGACAGAGGCAGAGGTCCATTTCCGGTTGCAGCGAAGGTACGTGTTGCAAAAACATTTCAGATTCTTAAATCGAAGGGCAATAAATCAAATGTAATGGTCGTTAATGAAACCCGCGAAGAATAATTTATATATGACATTAATCTATGTTACTTCCACAATTAATTTAATTTCAAGTCAAGTTTAAGAAGCATCAAAGGTAAATGGTTCAACGATGTAACAGCCATTAAAAGAAGTCATACTTATCGAGTTTATGAATTCATTAGATAAATTATTAAGAAAAAATAAATATATAAATATAAAGATTTGAAGTAAAGAGAAGAATGAAATATAAAAAATTCACGTATATCCTTTGATCACTCATACATATGTATAGTATATTACATGATAGAATTTCGTGATAAAAGAAAGATAAATTAATAGATGAAATAGAAAACAAGGTTTTAATTTCAGCCTATTTTCTTTGCTTTCAGGAGGAAGACACGGAAGTGATAGCGCCGTGGGTTCCTCGGCGACCCTCTCGGGCGATCAAGCGTTGAGTTCCCCGCCCTCATGGGCGTCGTCGCCTCCGGCGAGTCCCGACAGCGCGGTCACCGCTGTTTCATATATCCCGGATCAGCAGGCGGTTCTCCAGAGAGTCTCATTCACGACCTCGAGCGAAGTAAGGCAGGTGAACAGATCGACCGGCCAGCAGGAAGCGAGTAGGAGTGCAGCGGTGCCGTACACGCCAAGCATCACTAGTATCGGCGGTGCGGTTTTGAGGTGAGTATCCTGTTGCCTCCTGCTGCGGTTAACCCTTCCTCTCCCCGTGGTCCCCCTCTCTTCGCGTTAAGTTCGCTTTAAGCAAGAAAGCGGCGGTCTTTGCGAAGTTTTGCACGGCTTGCTCAGTTAGCAAACTGTTACGTTCTTTATTGAGATTTATGCGCGAATACACAATAAAGGATTCTTCCTCTATGTAATCATGACTTATGAATATTTATTCTACTGCGTATACTGAATATATATTTTTTTAAATATCTTCTGTTACGAGTATAAAAGAATGTAGGACAACTTGTGGTTTTATATGATTTCTTTGTAGCATTTTAGTGCTTTAAGTCGCACATAAATAAAAATTTGTGATTAAACTATTATTTCAAAATGTAATTATTATGTAGATATTTATAGGAATGTCATTTCATAAATTATATTTAAATAGTCCTTACGCAGTCAACGTTATTGAAAAGATAAGCATAATACAGAAATAATTCCGATTGAAATAAAGATTCAATTTTCTATCGTTTAGCAAATGTTAGAGATCGTTCGTGAAAATTCTGCGAGTGTTCCGCAGAACTAACGCGAAGGTGCGCTCGCGTGATTCAGGTCCAAGACCGCCGATATCGAGAGAATGCTGCAGATCTCGCGGTCAGATGTCGAGCCCACGACCCTGCAAACGAGCAAGAACTCGACGGGAACTTCGAGCGAGAGTAAGAAGTACACAAAGAGGCGGTACACGGACTCGAGGCATCAAACGCGTCATATACCCGATGCCGACACCCTGGCTGGCAAGACACCGCTTGGCGTGACGTCCACGTCGACGACGTCGCCTTCCGCCCCCGCCTCCACGACGGTATCGACGCAGAAGCAACGTGTGCCGGTGCAACCGGTGTGGAAGAGGCGAGAATTGATCTCCAGTGCTCCGAAGGATAGGGAGGGATACTTTTAATTTATTATCTGCGATTACAATATCGAATCGAGATTCGAAATTGCTTATTGAATGTCAGCGACGGATCATGGTACGTACAATTATTATATAGTAGATGACTTGAACGCAAATTGCCATCTATATATTATTATTATTATCTTTAACAGCGAATAAAATTTAAAAATTTAATTTACATTCGATCGATATAATTTAAAGATGCGTGAAAAGTATAATACGGTCATAGGCATATCTTCCTCATTATTTCATTGCTCTTTCATATTACTATTTTAAAATATTTATCTGAATTATTCTAGCAAGAAGAAATTTATCAAGTGTTACATTGCACGTCGCATTCCAAAAGATAGCTCTAAATTTTCTTTTTTCGATTAAAATTCCTATCTCTGCAAAAAGAGCATTATTTTTCACTAGATGACACACGTCGATCAAATTATGTCGCTTTCGCCTCACGATCTCGAATTTCGATGCGATGAATGGGACAGTCACTGCCGGTCAGGCGTGGCCTGGAAAAGTGTTCCTTAATACGTTTCTCATAATCTCGCGAGATCGCACGATTTGGTGAATCGCGAGACATTTGTTGGTTCCTAGACTAGTGCCGTCCTCGTGTTCGCGAAGGATCTCCTTGACGAAATGCGCATTCTCGTTTCACGACGGGGTTTTATCGACCCTTCGGTCGGACGGACCTTGACAAAGTTAAGTAACGGGTGCTCGAAAGGACAAGAAAATTGGCGTAAAAGGTATACGTAGAATATTATCTTACTTCTCGCGCGATAGAAGCATTAATTGCCGCGAGCTCGATGCTAGCCTGAAAGTCGTTATCTCGTCTGTACTTACCTTAATTGCAGTTGTCGACGGTGACGATGAGAGACTCAAAATTTATTCGTCTTTTCTAATTTGTCCTCTCTGCGACATAATTATTATCGTGAACTGTCGTGAGAGAGACACGTGCGTTATATTATATTATCAATGTTATCGTTAAGTTTTCTTTTTCAGTGTCTCTCTCTCTCTCTCTTTTTCTTTCTGTAAGTTAATAAATAAAAGTTAATTTTTTTACTATGCGTCATCTTATTTCAGCTTCGTCGCAGATCAACCCAGTTGCTAAATAAGTAAGATAAAAAATTCGAATGCTTCTAAATCCTTTTCCTAAATTACTGTTATGTCATAAAACGGTTCAATATATTTTATATACATAATTTTTAAAAAATAAGAAGTCAGTTTCTCATAAATTATTTTAGAATTATTTTAGAATTTTATAATTTAGTCCTCAGTCCTTTGTTATACGGGGTTGTCCTATAAATACTTATAGAAAAAGTAGAATTATAACAAATATTTTATAAAACGTTTCAGTACCTTTGAAAAAAATAAATACACACCCAAGTTAATTTTTTAAAATATTAATATCTTGACACTATTATGTTGCAATAAAAGAGATGCAGTTTTAGATTAAAATATAATAATATTGTGTACTTGATTATTCAGTAATCCTAATATATATCTTGTTCTAGAAATGCTCATTACTCGATAAAGAAATGACGAGTACCCTGTAAAAAATCAGAGATCTCCAATGATGATAAAGGCCATGCATACATTTTATTGAAACTCGTTTATTATTCAATTTCTTACCGTGCCGTCCTTGACAAGCACTTAAATAGCATCTACACAATCAATATTATTAATGCAACTATATTGTGCCAATAATATGTAGGTATAATATTTGCTCGATATCAATATTCATTAAAGGAACACTGAATAATATAAGATATGTTGTATAATAATATTGATTGCGTAGAATCACTTTATATCACGTTATCAATAATATCATTGAATACGTACGAACTTTACAAAAACAGCCGACTTAACAAGTAGATAGGTGCAAATGTGACAAATATATCGTTCGCATTAGAATGTGAACGGATATCTGCGTGTAGGTATATACAATATATACGATTACACATCCTTGACCGGCTCACTAAATAATAGAAGTTAACTATTAACATTATCTAGTATGAACGATAACAAGGAAATGAAATATGTCACAACAATCTTGTGGGATGATATAAAGAATTTGCAAGGATGATTTTGCACCAGCATAAAAGAAATATTTTGACATCTTTTTTTCTAATTAAATTATGAGTTTAACATTGACAAAAAAAAAAAATTAATAACTGAGACATTGACACTTCTTAAAAAAATAAAAAGTTTATCTTTGATTTTTATATTGATGTTTTTAAAATAGAAAAAGTGATATCAATTTACCATGCCACTCAATTGAATAAAAAATAGTAAATCGAATGTAGTGAAACAATTCGATTTCTAAAGGGATATGACTTGTGCACTATAACGTCTCAAAGAGTTAGCAGTAAATTAGATATTCGCTTCCTCCTTCATTATGATTAATTACCGTAAATATAATCATATGAAAATTGCTTTTACTCTGATACAAAATTATCTTCCGTCGCAGTAATTTTAACCTATTATTGCGATGTGTTTGCTATAAGGTATTACTGGAACAAATTATTCGGTGGTACCTTTTACAAAGGTTTCAGTACAAGAGTGTATTGTGTGTATGGGAAGTGTCGCGACTATTTTCGCTGCGTTCGACTTACCAGATAAACCTAAAACTTAACTTCTACAATAATTTGATTAATTTTGCGTTCGTACGATCGTTTTGTGAGAGGGCCGCATATGATAATAAATTATATTTTGAACGTGCACATATAAACAAATATATTTAGTATTTAGGAAACCATCTCGATTGACTGATAAGACGATCTTAAACGATCATGATTCGCGACACGATACATTTTAACGAGGCCGGCTCTCGAACAGTGTCATATATAAATATTTGTGTAAAAATAAAGATACGCTGATTATATAATAACAATAATTACGATAAAGAGAAAATTGTAAGCGGTAAAAATATAATAATACTATTCGGATGGAAAAAAAAACAGATGTGTGCCTCGATCTCCACGATATAAGACACGCGAATAATAAACTTTTGTTTCGCGTACGTAAATACATATATGTACGTAGATATGTATATATTTTTCTCTCTTTATTACATACATATACACGTATATGTATATACATATAGATATGTATGTATGTAACATATATATATATATATATATTATATTAAAACAACCACTATATAAAATATAAATATATATTTATATATTTATATATCTCTCTTTCTCTTGCCGTTTTCACAGCTAGCTGCCTACGTAGGGCTGGACGGATGCAATGCTGTAATATGATTTCACTTTCCTCTTGCGATGAGGACAAGTACGATTATTATTACTAAGATTAATAATATAAAAGAAAACGTGAAAATATAAAGAGAAGAAAAAAAAAGGAGGAAAACATATCACGCATCTTGCGACTTTCAATCACGGCAATCCGTTATGTCGAATAGTAATAATCAACAATTAAGTTTTTAGAAAACTTAATGAAAATTATATTATTTGAAATATAAGAAAGAAATTGTTGCAATAATAATTTGATTTAATTTTACAGCTAATTTTATCCATTTCAAAATTCAATTTGTTATATAAATTGCTATAATCTTTGCATTATAATTAATATCAAGCGATATTGATTAATTAAGAGTTGGTACAACCAACTCTTAATTATCAATTGAAATCATTTTTTTATCAATTAAAGTGTATCGTATAACTTAAACAATTTAATAATAAATAAATCAAATATTTTCAAAGTTCGCAATAATTTCTACGTAATACATCAACCTTTGAACATTATTTTAATAAAACGTTCAGCAAAACATTAATAAACATTAATACTAAATATTACAAAGTACTTGATTGGACGGAAAACTGTTAATAATAAAAATAATATGTAATTATACCATTAATATTTATATATTAAATCGGAAAAAATCTTACACGAGTCAATTATTAAATTCTCGGTAACGGTTCATTGCCGTGTATGTCTTACATTATATACATCTTTAATAATTCCTTTTTGCTCTATCCTTTCAAGAGTACGAAGATGTTTTAGAAAATTATCGCTATTAATGATCGAATTTCAGATGTATCAACGGTCACATAAAAAATAATCGTAAAAATTATTTCGATTTTATGTGTGTGTATGTAACAAATATAGAAATCACATATTATAAAAATTCCAATTTATCTATCTTAATATCTCATTAAACTTTAACATTAAAAGTTGCACTTATTGTTAATTAAATAATGATAGCAAATATTATTTATTGCATTTTGAATACGTAATGAAATAACTCTCCAGCAACATGACTAAAATAATCGTGTTTTGTTACAAGCAGGATATTATCAGAATAATTTTTGTTTTAATGAAAATTGAATTCAGTTTAAAATTTTTTCAGATATATAATAAACAAATATCTTACAATACAAAGAAAAGAATGTAGAAATGAAATTCGTGATTATACTTTAAATAATACGATACAACAATTTTGTATTATTTGCAAACTTTCACGAAGAAAATAATTTATCTTAGAGATCATTATTATAATAATTTTGTGCTCATTATCAGTTCTCTATATTCTTTGTGTATAGAATATACTTATTAAGGCAAGAGAGTAAGATGGGTTAATATAGAGTATTATGATAGAATACAGTCTTCATTTCAAAGCAACAACAAATATTAAAAGTAATTTTTAGCTAGTATAACATTTTGTACTAGCTCTTTTCATTTTACATTAAAATTCACATTTTTCTCTAATATATTTTATTTAAAAGATTTGTCGAATGCATTGGAATCAATTTTTGCTTGGACATTGTAAATTTATACGAGCAATTTGTAATGACACAGATAATTTCAAATATTTATCGGCGTTTGAATTAATGTCGATTTTATTAATTTTTCACTTGAAATATTAATGAGATTATGCAATGGATACCCTGATATCCTGTGTAACGTGGTAATTTTATTGTTCGACACTTCATAAGATTTATAAAAACGTACGCATGATATTAGGTCAGAATTTTTATCACTTACACACGCACGCACACATACACACATACGTATTATATTTTACGTTATGCAATGCTTTCTTAATTTTTTTTTTATATTTTATATGCTGCGTAATCATAACGATTAATCAGATGTATAACAATTGCAGGTTCTCTCGTTTTCTTTAACATATGTACGATATATTTCTCTATTTTACTCCAACCTATTCTCCCCCGTTCTATACTTTTATAGTTGATTTGCATTCCGTTAGTCCACACTCACGAGCAGTAAGTGTAAAGATATTGTAGAAAAATTGGAAAAGAAACCTAGTATTCGAGTCGCTATTATTCGCGCGTTTGATCTGAATTTGTTTGATATTTAACTCAGGTAGCTTCGAAGAGTTCCGGCGATTATCGATCGTGCAAGCTTATTTACATTCTGTCGTCGTAATGATACACCAAACTCGCGAACGACTTGGTTCGCGCCTTTAGAACACATTAAAAGTCCCATTATCGAAGTCACGTACGACGTCATCGACAAAGAACTTTCGCATCATCGGCCACAGTGGAACAGCAAGGACCGTTCGACACGGACTTCGTCTTTGATCGCGCTCTCTCGCGCTGGATCAACGATAGTAATATTGGATACCACCTACCGTTAATGGAACACGCACGTGGAACTACTTTCGAGTAGAAGTCTTGTCATCGCCATTCGATTTCCTGTCGCAACAGCCTTAAACGACGACGGGTGTTGCAATCACGTAGCCAACTCTCACGCTGACAACGTCGGCGTGAGGAGAGCGTCGCCGCGTCGGCTAAACTTCCGTCGAGTGCGTCTGTATGCGCACTTTCTTCTGCGAGCCATTCCTCGACAAGGTCGGGCTGTGCGTCGAGAAGCCAGGATTATGAATGCCGAGGGGTTTCGGCTTCTTCAGGGAGCTCCTAAGGGGCGAGGCTGTGCTAGCCACGCTTCCGGCGGTCGCTACCGATGCCGTCGATCCGTTTCCGGCCCCGCCGACATACGGCTTGCCGCTGGCGTCTGTCATCGAGATCGAACCACCTGCGATGGAACAAAATTAACGACGCGATTATTACTTTCCGCTCCGTTCTTCACGCTCGCTGGAATTGAGAAACTTTTATTGCTTTTATATTAAAAATGTAATCGAATTATAAATATTTTACGTACGCTGCAGACCAAAAGATTGCTACTTTCTCACATCTCGTGAAAAGTTGGATATTATATTTGGGAAAACAAAAGTAGAAAAGTTTTTAAACGACCAAAGTTTTTAAAGAGCAAAGGCAGAGGTTTAAATCTCTGTTTTAATTTCATCTCTATGACATTTCGTTCCTAAATTACATTAAGTCGAAATTTTGAATATTTTTATTTTATTTTGCAGCGCTGTCAGACAAATTTTAGCATAAAGGTATTTTTAAATGCTTTTTTTTTTTAAAAATTAGTACGATAATTTTTTGCAATGGTATCATGTTTTTGTTTAAAAAAATCTCATCTTTTATAAAATGCTTTTTAACTTTGAAACAAAGTGGAACTTTTCCAGGAAAAAGTGATGAGAGAAAAAAATATTCGTTACACACACAATCGTTGAATCGTTGAAATTTTTTCAAAATTTTTTAAAAACTTTTTTGATATCTAACTTTTTACGAAAATTTGATAAAATTTTAAGCGTTTCCAAACTTTCAGTCTGCAGTATCTCTGACAGCGGAGATCTGCATAAAATATTATCAATATAATATGTAAAAATGTACAAATGCTCAAGAGCTATGATATATGTTAGCTAAAGAGCGATACATGGCAAACAACATTTCTGTAATATATTACATACATTCCGCGGTTTTGGCACATATACCAGAATACAAATGCAATATTGTAAATGTAAATGTACGTTATATAGAAATTTTTATTGATTTGCAACTTGAAATTCGGTACGTGCGCAGTAGGTGCAGTATACTGCAACATTGACAAACGTTACGCGTACCAGGACGATGAAAAAGTCACTTTATTTTACGATCTAATATACGATGAGGTCGAGTTACGGTGGATGGATTCGATGTGCATTGAGGAAGACCTTTACGCGCAGCAATGCGGCAAAGACGCGCGAGCGTAGCATAATCGCCATTGCGACAGGCTTATTCGGTATACCGCAACAACGCTGCCACGGTATGCAGCGGTGAGCAAATATGCCAAAACACACCACAATTTGCCTAATATCTGCATATAGGCGTATTTGCATGTAAAAAGAGCAAGTCGCCCTCTCGTCGCGTCGCGTCGGTTCTATCGCGTTATCTTTCTTTCATTCTTTTTTTTCTCTCCGCCCTTCTCTATTATTATATCTAGGGATAGCTCTAAATTTTATCACTTTCGCTTCCAGAGAGATGTGAAAGTTTCCTTCTTTTTTTAGGATCATATCGGTTTTATGTCGGCCGGCTAAACCAAGTTCTTTCTGGAAAGCCGGCCAATGTATTGGCAAATACGATCTGTGATGTAAATTATCGCAACTTTGTGGCGAAACTAAGATTGGATGTTTCAAGAAGGAAAGATGCGGGTCTTAACGAAACAAAGTTATTTCTCTCATAATAGAATTTTATGTGTATATATAATTTTATTACATATATATCAAATTGTATTATAGGAAAAAAATAATTTATATGTATATAAGTTATATGTATATAAGTTATTTCTTTCCTATAATATATAAGGCCTCATTTAATATAGGATGATGCGATAAACAGTAATAAAAAAATGATTTTACATATTATGTTATGTATAGAATACTTGTAAGAAAAAAAGATTTATTGAAGGATTTATTTAAATCCAAGCAGTATATAATTTTAGTTTTTAAGCTAATTTTTATAAATCATCTCTTGTTATATATATTGAACTGTATAAAACTCATGGAAAAAACATGAACTTTGTGTGGTTTTTGAAAATTCTGAAACAAGAGAATTTTTACAAAAATTAGCTTGAATTTAAATGTTCAATCAATCTTTTGGTCTTGCAAGTATTCTATACATAATATAATATGTTAAATCATTTTTTTATTACGCTTATCGCATCCAATATTAAACGAGGCCGATAATGAATAGAAGCACTTTCGTGTTAAATCAGGTGTGCTTTAAGAGCAGGTGCTACTCGTGTTAATAGCCTGAGCAATCGTTTGACGAGTCTACATATATTCTTCGTGATATCGAAAAGGGACATTTATATTCGACTCGTGAATTTTGGGAAATTGTATTACTGCGAAATCCAGTGGACAGGGACTTACCGTTCGTGGGTTGGTGATATTCCCGATATCCTGGATTATTTATAGTGGTTCCGCGGGGATCCGTGGCGACCCTAATCTTGGTCGGATCGCCACCTCTTCGGGCGTAAATGCCCTCGTAAATGGCAGAGACCAGTACAGCAAAGTTCAAGGCGATGGCAGCCAACTGCAATAATAAATAAAAACGTTCCATCTAGTAAAAATGTCTTGATCAAAATCCGATCGTACAAAGCTACATAAAAAAAATATATCGGTCATATCCTCGGCATATCTCACAATTTTTCAATCCCATTTCATACATTTCTCACCAAATAGTAGAATATAAAAAAAATAGCCAGCAATAATTCAGAAATATTCTATACACTCTTAATAAACCGTATAAAAAACATGTGAAAACAACATAGGCAAATTTCGACATGCTTTTCGTAATCCATCAACATATTAGAGTGTGAGCGTAACATATTTATGATGAAATAAATAAATTCTTAAGCATACTGACAATCATATTTTTGCGAAGGAAATTTCTTGCGTGTTTTTAATTTTCTCATAAAAAAAACGCCCTCGACTTTTTTTTATTTCACAGTTCTAAATGTACTATACATTTTTATGTTTCCATATACAATGCTGAGAAATGAGAGAATCGAAGTTTTGCTTTTCTTACAATTATGTAATTATGGTGACATTACTTCACAAAGTTGTCTGTCACGTCTAGAGATTTTTTATTTTACGACAGAGATTCATTCGTGCGGTGAATCAATTGTGAAAGGAGGGAGTGCAACTATCGGCAAGTGAAGAATAAACAAAGTCACAAAACATGCTCGGGACGCAATGTGAACTTTACGTACGCGACCCAGAAATTGTTTTGCTGAGAATCGCTTAATTTTTTTCGTTCGCACTAATTGCCTCGCTGACGCCAATTATCCAACACACCGTTCGTCGCTCTAATCCGCTGTTCTAATTTGGCGCATCTCTGCATCTCCTTACTATCCATCCGAAATACCGATTCACGTTAAATCTTCGCTATATACACGCCGCAATACCGTGGCCTCTGCTATCTCGGAGGGAAGCGATTGTACACCATACATCCTATCTCCTCAAAATGGAGCGCAAACAAATGTCTCCTTCTCTTTCTCCCTCTCTTTCGGACGTCGTTCCTTCTTACAGAGAAGCGAGCGAGTAACTAGGAGATCCTCGTCGCGCGTATACTATCCATACTCATACGAGAAGAAGCATCATCCGTAGGTGGTGATGGACTGCGGTGGAAGGAGTGCGCGAGGAAGGGGACAATTTAATTAGGGCCAACAAAGAAGCCGCGCGCGCGCCACCGTCGTTCTATCGCTATAATTAATCTATAGTCGTCCGGTGTTTGCCTCCTTTCTTTTTGTCCTCCTTGGGGACGAGCGTCGCGACGAGCTTTTCTCTCCCCTATACGCGAGAGACCTGATAAAAGAGGACGCAGGCAACCGCTACACGCTCATCGTTCTCCATCACCTCCTTTCGTATGTATCAAGGCGATGGTTATTTTCCTGTCCGCGCTGGAACGGGTTTCTTTCGCGCGGATGTGTGCGCGTGGGTAGAATCGGACGTCTCGCGGAAAAATAAAGGAACATTCGGGAAACCTGGTCGAGCGGAATGTAAAGGAGATAACGCTCGGCAAAAACGGAAGCTCCATTTCACGCGGATGCGTACGCCCGCGTCGTTTGCACGACCATTTGCGCGCACGATTTCAGGACAAACGACGCCTGTTACGGCGTTTTCATTTCACACGTTATTTAACCCAGCGGAACATTAGTTGCATAAACGAGATGATTTTCCGTTGCGTCGCGATAAAACTCTGCTAGATATTGCAGCCGTTATGTGCGGCACTTAAATTGCTCATTTCACTTGAACGCGGCATTTCTGCTCGCAAATCATTTCACGCAACTTGGCTCATTTTAAAGGAGCTCACTCGTAATTATGTTTTATTTCTCAGTTAATTCCCGAGTTTCTTAAGATAATTTGATTTTTCCCCGGTGGAATTATTAAATATCGTACACTGAGGGAAAAATTACTAAATTTTAATAATCATTTATTCGGATAGTACTAATGAAATATTTACTAAATGTAAATATATATTTATTTAGTACAAGAACAACTAATTTAACTTAAAAATCCTTTTTCTTATAAAGTGAATATTTATATACAGTAAATACTTTATTAGAACTATTCGAATAATTATTTATTAAAATTTAGGAATTTTTTCTCTCAGTGTAGGCTTAAATATAGCAAAGTTATTTTCACTTGTACGTATAAATTTATACGCTCATTATATTAGTGAAATTATTACGCACAATATCACTAGCATAATACTAGGGAAGCAAACGCGAAGACATTAACTCGATTGGATTTCCTCGAGTAATGATATTACCTTGCCTTGTTTTTGCTTATTCATTCTGTCCAATTCGATTTCGTCCTTGGCCCCTTTCAAGAGACTCCGTTTCCTTTTGCCCATCATCGTGTACTTTCGATGATAAAGTATCAGCGTAGCATTGTGTCTAATAGTATGATAAAACGATCTCCGAACAGAAATTTATCGCGAGCCAAATGTACGATACGGTGACCGAATCAATCAGAGATGCTTCGCCTGCATTAATATTTTTCAAATTATTCGTAGAAAAATATGATCCATGGCTTCGAATGGCGAAAAGTGCGACTCACGTTAGAGCTCGTGTACCACGATAAAATGGTGGACGTGTCCAGCTGAGGAACAAAAGAAATTCACTTATCGCGAAACTGAGAATGAGGACAACACGGTGAGTTCATTAACGATCGACACCGAAACACTCACTGAGGGTCCGCCAATGTCGGCTCATTGTTTTAAAAGTATCTTCGAGTCGTGGCTGCTCCGACACATACTAAGTCGCGATCGGTGGGGGGACAGAGGACTTGAAGAAACACCTGAGTCCAGTTCACGATCAGATGGCTTAAGCTTAAGTTTAAATTTCCAGTCAGATATACGTTTCTCGGCCGATTGACAATTTACTGGCACACGAGCGGAAGTGTGTGGCATTATTTAATTGAGTTATCTAGATGTATCATTTACTCCTTTATCTCTTTTAATCTTTTTTTTTTTTTTTATGTAAGTTCTCCCGTAGAGTAATTTCAAAATGCTTTAGCTTAGCATGTACGTATTACTGTATTGTGTAATGAGACTGAATTCCCACGAGCAGCAAAGAGAAATCCGCAAAGTCTTGACAAGTCTTATCTTGCTGAGGAATTGTGATATTCCTGAGACATATCCCATGAGACATGTGTTGAAACGGGTGCTACCTGGAGAATATTTGTCAAATATTATATTACATGGTACGTAATTCCTGGAGCGTTCAAGATATTCTCCAGATGTCACGCACAGATTTCTTTTATAATTTTTACGAATTTCTTACTCTTAGATGACATTTCAATACCTTTAATGATTTGCAAATGCATTTTTGTTATTGCGTGCTTAAATAAAAATGATCATCGAGATTGTATTATTTTATATCAGCGTTTTAAGCGTTTTAAAGTGAATTGACAGAGAGAAAAAGAGAAAATGCATACTGATAGTTGACTTGTCCATCAGACACGTGATTTTACATCCTGTTTTTTCTACTCGCTAAAATAATCGTTCCGTGAAGAATCGTAATAAAGAGTCGAGTATTTCCTTCACTGAGTCTGAAGCTGTACTAGATTGCAAAGACCGCGAGTTTTTCATCCGCATTGGGAGAAACCCGAGCTGCCGTCTTGCGATAAGAACAAACTTTCAAAGTGCGTTGGCGACGTTATCAGTTTCGGTTTCATAAAACGTGACGTTCTTTCACATGCAACCGCCGCAGTCACCGCCGCGTCATATTCTGTGGTCGATATCCAATTTAAATTACTATTCATTGCCAATGGCGGACGCAATTTACTTCTTGATTAGTCTGCAGGTATTAAAATCGATTTAATAGAGTTAGATTAGATTTTACACAAGCAAATCTATTTCGTCAACAAAGATTTCATTAACAAAGGTTTATAAACTCAGAGTTTGCATATAATAGAGCTATTTCGATGTAATTAATAGTCTGCAAGTGTTGATTTTGTAATAAGTTGATTGAAAACTTTTTTCTTATTAAAATAAAAATTGTGTGAAAAAGAAAAAAAAACATGCTTTTTATTAATAATCTATTTAATATGAGATGTGTCGTAAGTATTGTGTTATCTGTATGTTCCATCTATATAGACGAGAGATTTTTGTTAGTAACATTTCGAGAAAATTATTCTATCTTATTGATGGACAATTATTCTCACTTTACTTTTTCTCTCTCAATTTTTTGTCTCGACTTTTATTTTAACATTTTACTTACACTTGCTCGCTTTTAATAAATGCAATACTATTTACTCCTTCAAACCTCAAGGAAAATATTACCTCCATTAAAAATTATGGTACCTACTGCAGCTGAGACAATTAGTCAAGAAATTGTCACATAAATCATTCTCGTCCATTGAATTTGCACAATACGTTACTATACGTATTTAATTACAGACAGGATATAAGTTACATGCTTTCTATTGATTTCAGATCGTTTAATAAATCGACACTTGTTGTAATTATATGATGCTCTTTTAAGATACACGATACCTTATGACATTATCTTTTAAAACGTATAGCTCCTTTTGATATTTATTTTTATCTTTGTAATTCAAGTTATTACATCAATACTTTTCAATTTATATAAAAATTGCTTTTAATATTACACTTTATTAGCGATCTCTCAAAATAATATCTATTATTAATTATTTATATGATAAAATGTTAAATAAAGAAAAAGTTAAAATGCATCAAACAATTAACATAAATCTTTTCTAAATCGACTGTTATTAATAAAATCTGAAAATAAATTTATTTTTTCTACAATTTTTCGTTAAAAAAAATTTTTTTTTAATTATATTAATTTTTGACGAGAAGCAGTTTGAACATTATAATGTTGATGTATTAAACGTGTGTGAAATGCGGATGTGAATTAAACTGAATAGTGCAGAATATATAACTGCTACCGCGTGCAACAGGTTCGGGAAACCAGGGAATGACATCGAGCAAACAACGTGTTTTAACGGTACATCAAGTACGAGAAATTAGAAACTCAACGATGGACACATAGACGCATTCAATTGAAAATTATCTCGCTTGTTAACGGCGCCGTGTTAACTCGAAAGAACGAGAAATCAATTAAGAAGATGAACACACTCACACATTCACGCGCGCGCAGTATACGCGCACAAATACATCTCGAGAACATTAGCGGGTGCATGTCGAAAACATTGAAGAAATAAAATTATCACATCATCCATATTTAAAGCGCAAAATGCAAATTTAATAAATTAGCAAAATTATTTTGTTATGCTAATGTAATGCGTGACGCTAATAGGAATATATAAAGAAGTACGTCATGAAAGTATTATTTTACTCAAAATTTCAACATTATTTTCAAACTGTTAAAAAAAAATCAGAAAAACAAAATGCAAAAATAGAAAATTATTTTTTGTAACGCACAGTTGAAACTTCCAATGATCAAATGTAAAATTTGTTATCTAATTTAATTCAGGATTAATACCGTCTCTTATTTAATATTTTTTTGTTAATCTTTCACTATTTTCTATAACAATGTGATATATATATATATATATATATATATATATATATATATATATATATATATATATCACATTGTTATACTAAAGATTAAATTTATTAAATAAATTCATTCATTGTTTTTTCTTTTACTTAGAAAAGAAGGTTTAAAAGTGCAAGATCGTTTAGTCAAAGAATATGAGAAATGGAAGAAAAATGAACAGAGATTTTGTCAACAAGATTTTGCCATTATACTTTACCTGCATATAGAAAGCTTCTCCTCTCGTGATGACGAAGCTATTGGCTCGATCATCTGTTTGAAGAGCGAAGAGGCTCGCCGCTACAATCGACAGTGCCGCTGAAACGAGAAGTCAAACAAATCAATTTATAAAATTTTCCTCAATCTTATTCAGGCGACAAAAATTATATATTAAATTTCATAAAATTTCATCATCAATGTAATATTATAATGTAATTTGTCATCGATAGATTAAAAACGAATAAAAACTGTACAAATAAAGGAATTTAGCGTAATACGATATTTCCTCAACTTACACGCGAAGCCATTGCAAGATTAACGCAATTAAAAATATTACACAATTGTACTTTTCTGGCATCATAATATATCGCTTTTACTGTAATACAATCTCCCGTAGTCATTCGATGCCTCGTATAAGGGCTCGTAAATAGGCCAGTAAGTAGACGAGAGCGCGAGCAAGCGGTAATTCTAATATACGTTCATAACATTGCAAAATTGCACATTACGTGCGACGCAAAAAGATTCGAACTTTTCACATCTAGAATGTGATTCAGATTCTTTGAGAACTTTCATTTGTCAAGGTTTCGATCCACAATGGCCATCATGTTATGCAATGAGTTACTACACGAGTACATGTTATAATAGTAATAGTGTTTTAATAATAATACTTAATGTTAAAGAAAAATAATTCACGTACAAAATTTTATAAAATGTAATTAATAATAGGAAAATATCAATTACAAGATATGAATGTACGTTATATTTTGAAATTCAAATCTATAGATTTTCGATTTGATATTAAATGTGTTGTTAATAATACATGTTTTATTATATTTCTAGCTTTCACACATTAATTAGTATAGTAATAACTTATAAGTTAAAAATAACATAATTACCACACCTCAATTAATACAGTAATAACTTGTAAGTTAAAAATAACATAATTACTAGTACACATGTTATGTAAATATTATGTTAATATGTGTTAATTTCTTTTCAGACTACAATATTTTTAATATATGTAAATAAATTAAAGAGATAAGTTTTTCACCTTGAAAAGCTCACAAAGCGATTTTTTCCGGATTAACAAATAAATAATTACTTAAATATAAATTATTTTTCAGAAAGAATTAATAGAATACTACGAAATAGAATCATAATACTATAATTTAAATTGGAATATTATAAAATAAGTATAATTAATACTGTTTTGTATTGTTTCATTGGCTAAGCAGGAAATAAAAATTGTTTTAAAATTCGCTCTCTTTTTCTCTTTAATATCTATTTTTCTCTCTATTTTTGTTTCATTCTTTTATTTTCTTTGTTGCTTCAATACCTTTTGTGTTATTTTCCTTGTTTTTAGAGAACTTATCGTAGAGAGCTAATAAATGCTCTGTGTATCTGTATATTTTTCTGTCTATCTGTTCTCTCTCTCTCTCTCTCTCTCTCTATCCATTTAAATTACTTATATTAGAAACACCGATTTGTACTCACTTGCTAATGTAGCGAGGGCAACTTTGCCTATCAGGGCAGAACTGTACGAGATTAAAACCCGTTTCGCAGAGGAGGCCATCGCTAATTGAAGCACAGCCAAAGCGACCAGAATCGCCAAAAGGGCAGAGGCGGCAGCGGCAGCTAATCCTGCTACCCACACAGCCACTGAAATATAGAAAGAATCCCGTCGTAATTCTATTGCATTTCAATGAAATCCTGCGCTTGCATTGTGCTTTTTCCTTGGAAAATTTTATTTTAGTATTGTATAAGCCCTTAATTCTACTTCCTTTATGCCACGTTTTTTCGAAATAATGTAATGAGAAGATGATAATGAATATACACGAATAGACACAAAAAAGTATTAATCGCGAGATTTTCATCAATATTAAACAAGTTATCAAACAACATATAAACTTTTTATGAATATTTTATTGGAAAAAAAATATCGAATTATTGATCACGGAGATGAAGCGTATAAATAATCCTTGCGCTATTTTACTTCGTGTAATATTAAAAATGTATATTTTAATTTCAATATTTAATTTTCAATTAAAACTCGTAATATTTCACAATTTTAAATCATTTTAATTTATACAGAAAAAATGGTACGGAAAGATATAAAAAAATGCTCTTTAATTCTACAATTTACATTTATCATGTACAGAAAGTTAATTAATTTATCTTCGCCGTTCCTTTTTTACGCAGAATATTTAGCAATTCAACTTTGTTCCAGATCTCACAATAGATTGTCATATATCAAAATCGGAATGACGTCATAAAGATTTTGTGGAAAAAAGATATCGTCCCCTGGCGAAGAGTGACATTAAAAGTATCAACTGTTCTTTTTTTTTATAGACATACGTAAAATGGAACTCACACACTGGTTGAAACCTGGAGACGCTTTGGCCGCACCATTCACGTCCATAAAGTAGGAGTTTACATTGTCTCCATGGTCCGAAGTAACCCTTCTCCGCAGCGGTGCCGGCTGTAACAAAGTAAATGGAAATAAGATCGCATGATAAAAATTTCATTACCTTTTCTAATAAAAGAAATTGCTTGACTTCATTTACGATTTTAATTCAATATTTTTAATGAAACGAAATCTAGCAATTAATAAAGTAGTACGAAGTACGACCTCTATCGAGCTTTTTCTTTTAGTTTTGGAATGCATAATTTAGTATGTCAATTTGACTCAATCTCTATTTGAATTGTAAATTATAGCTAAACTAATTAGGTAAATTAACATATAATTACTATGTGAAAATAGAAGATGTTATAACGATTGTTTAATAATAGAAAAATATCAATTAAAGTATTCCATTGGCGATTAAAGTCATGAAAAATAATAATCATTATGTGAAAATAAAAAAAGAACAAAAAATCTGTTGAAATAATATATAATAATAAATATATATTTAAATTAAATAATTACAAGTTACAAGATTCAAACGAATCAATTAACTTGTTTATTTCAATATTTAATGATAGAAAAATATCAACTAAAGAATTTCTGTTGGCTTTTAAATTCATAAATAATGATAAATGTTGTAGCGTTTGCGGAATAAGTCGATTACAACGCTTTGAATTTTTTTCAGTTTTACGTCAAACGCAAATTAATGTTTTGCGGCAACGACTGATTTTAATGAATTCAGATAATAAAGGATATGAGTTATTATTTTTCTGTGATACAATTTATGTGCGATAATTAATGGTCTAATGACACCCAGATTCAAATATATTTTGCATCGTACGCGCTTTAAGGATGTATCGCGGACATACAGTTTAATATTAACACTTCAAATAAACTATACACATATTTATATAAAAGTTATGTGGATATACAGTGACGTGCAAAAGTTTCCGGCCAGTGACATTTTGTATTTTAATTTATTAAAAAACAGCCTGATAAAATTTTCATAATTATCATTGTTTTATTATATTATTTCGTTACCTATATCTTATACTCATACCTGATAATTAGGAAAATTTTATTAGGCTGTTTTCTTAATAAATTAGAGTACAAAATGTCACTGGCCGGAAACTTTTGCACGCCACTGTATATTTTATTGTGATTATCTGTTCAGTTATTTTGTAAATAAATAAATAAATGAATTTTATTTTACAGAATTCTATAACATTGCAATAAAACGTAAGTCATGTTGAATATTTAAAGTACTTAAATAAAACAAATCAAATTTGATTAGATTTTATTTTTTTTAATTTTATTTCTTATTTCGTTATCAGACCGGTATTTATAGTCGTACATAATTTTCAATTTTCGATTGAAAGAAAAATATAAATGAATGTATGAATGAATTTGTAATTAATTACGCTTTCAATCAAAGATTGAAAATTATTTATAACCTAACCTATGAATATCAGTCTTAATTATATTTTCATTAGAGTACATATCTATTTCTTATTGAAATAATTTTTTACCCAAATAGAAAATCGTCGCCAATTTTTTTCTATTACTTTCAAATTCAATATAAAACGATCTGTAAATTTTTTCTAATTTTTTTTTCATTTGAAAAATATCCTGGGCATCCTTAAATTTGTTGTCGATGAATATGAATCCGAGTATAAATCATTTTTGGTTCTAAAACGCGGAATACCACGTAAACCAACGCTAGGTCGAGTTATTTCAGTTAACGTGACTTAACGAAAGAATTTAATAATAATACGTGTTTCGCGAGAGATATATACATATTTTTGACATTTTTTGCCCACGCAGCGCTGAATTTTTATCTGTATTTTTTTGTAAACCGTGACGTCGTAATTAGACGTTAATTTGATTTATGTTTGCAACGTAGTGGCTTGGATCAGAGTTGCCACCGTAATTTGCAGGCTTGTTATTAGTGATATCAGTGGTATGTCGCAGTTGGCAACCTGGTGGCCAGTTACACGAAACGGAGTCGAGTCGAGCGACGCGACGTTCACTGAAACTGTAAATATAACATTCGTCAATCGCGTGTTTTGATATCTGAAAATCGCGCGGCACAAATTCGTGGAACGCCGTTCAGTATTTTTAAAACGCTTATTTATTTATTTATTGGAAATCTATCGCGCCAGCGCGGTCGGCGAAACAGCGACTTCGTCCTGGAATGTTGTTTACATATTTCGCGAGTATATATAGCACGTATCTCCGTAATTTTAACTGCCGTACTTACATTCATTTTATAATAACAGACTGCGAAATACGCGAGATTCGTTCCGAAATATCATATGTATTTATTCGAAGTATATGCAGAAGCGAGTGTCTCGCTCCGATCGCGTCGGTTAGACCGTTAGCCACGGCGTCGCCGTGAAGTTAGCCACGCAAGATTTCGCGTTCCCTCCGCCAATCGGGAGCCCTCTATTATCCTTGTTTGCGAGGCAGCGTCCGTCGCGCGTGCCGGACGGATCGTCACCCTTCTCGCATCATTCTTTCACGCAGCAACGCGAGGAAATGCGCTACGCCAAGTGTCGCGCGTGACCGTGGTCTTCCGCTCGTTGGTGCGCGATCGCGGTCGATCGTGGTTAACCGTGTCTTCGCGAGATTCGCGATGGAGCGTCGCGTGTGCCGGGCGGATCGTCAACCTCCTCGCATCATTCTTTTATCGCGACGCGAGGAAATGCGCGTCGAGAGAAGGCGGTTAACGCCGAGAGGAGTACAAAGTGTCGCTCGTGACCGTGGTCTTTCGCTCGTTAGTACGCGATCGCGATCAATCGTGATTAACCGTGTCTCCAGTCTCCAGTCCGATAGGAGTATTTAGTGTAAGTGAGTGTGTGTACGTGTGTGCGTCGGTAAGTGTCATGGCGCCACGGTCCACGGTGCGGAGTCTCGACCACGGTGGGAGGAGGAGGGGGCCACGGTGGCATCACGTGACGGCGGAGCGAGCATGGGGTGAGACAAACTTATTACCTATTTTATTACTCGTTAACTGCTAATTAGTCGTTTGTCCTCGCGACGATATCGCGTGACGCGTTTTCTGCGTAACCCCTCTGTAAACACACCGGGCCGGTATTCGACGTAAGCGGCGCCTACAAGGATGTCAGCGCGATTCTCTTGTCACTCTATCCTTGTTTGAACATGTAATGAACGATAAAGATAGAATGACAAAAAAACGCGCCAACATCTTTACGAGCCCATTCCGAATATGTATGTTGATTTTTTTCGGCACACCTGCTCCGCACGTGTCGAATCACGACTCTTTGGAGTTAATTCTCATTACTATTGCATGGAGTTGAATAAGTTTAATATATTTAAAAAAAATGAAATTCAAAGTCAATAGCTTATGAAAGTAATTTGGCTACATTTTCTAATTTATGATATTCGTATTTTTTGCAGATTAACGCTCGTCTTCCAACTCCGCTGCTGCTGCGCATCGTAAAGGTCAGAAATTACTTTTTACTGGCGATAGAAATTGTTCACGCACACGGCTCTCGGCACACGTTTCGGAAGTACGCCGTGGGTATTGCGTCTCAATCCGCGAGGAGTGTGTTTTCGGTGGTAATTTTCCGATGACCGGGACGGCGTGGCACGACGTAGACGTTCGTGGAAGCGTCAGCCTCAGTAATTATTTGGCGGCACCATTTAGCAACGTATTCAAAAGTCGCCTAATGCAATTTGAAAGGCTCGATGCAGGTTTTCAAGTGGAAAGAATATTAATGTGAATCTCTCCGTTGTTACCATGGCGCCTTGATCTCTCCCCTCACTGCCCAGGCTATGTTTTAAATTTTGCATAATAGGGCTCAGAAATTTTTATTTCTTTTAAATGTTTAGTTCGTCATGTAAATGCTTTAATCTTTCAAAGGCATATTTTTATTTACTTCATAGGCACACTGGATTTTTTTTATTCAGCCCAACTGTTGTTTACTATTCTAGGCTTTCAAAAAATGTAAAAAAATTTAAGATTGCTTTTCAATATCTGTATTCTGCATTACTACAATAAATAGTTGTTTAACTCGAATATTACAACCACTGTTTAATAAAAATTAAAAATAAATTCAGAGAAATTTGAAAGTAAAATTCCGGATCAAAAAAGACTCACTATCAGTGTGCCTGCGAAGAATTAGAATTCTTTTAGATTCTATACACAACAGCAGTACTGAAAAATTATATTTATTTTAATACTTTGGCATTATTTCCAATTTCAATTTAAATATTGTTAGTTCTGCTAAATAATATTTATAAATGGGAAAGAGAGAGAGAGAGAGAGAGAGAGAGAGAGAGAGCGCAACCTGATTCCGCTCGATTTCAAACATCACTAGACTATTCTCGCAACAAGGCGTAATTTGTGCACACAATGAGCGTGCTCTGTAAATTCGCACAACACAGCAGATGCAGCAACACCACCTCCGCAGTCGTATTTCGCCGAGTAAAATTCGGCGAACATGTTTTGTTTCATTAGCCTCGCAAGAGAAAAGGCATTATTGTCATCATTTGTCGAATTCGCGCAACGAATGAATTGCCATATAGTCTGTCGGCTCCTAGGTCAGCTCTTTCTTCAGTAAAATTACGATTTACGTAAAATAACGAAATGGATAAAATAATTTTGAACAAAAAAGTATATATATAATATAAAAAAGTTATTAATATTCTGTAATCAGAAGTACGATTCATTAATTTTTTCTTCTCCCTTCGAAAAACACGACAAAAGGTTAAAAATATATGAAACTAAAAAATCTGATTATTTTATTACAATAGTTTTTCATGTGGAAACAAAAAGAAAAAGTTCTATCTTATTCTAAAATATCACATATAATATATATATATATATATATATATATATATATATATGCATATAAATAATTGATTTTTATGATTCTTGGAATTGCAAAATTTTCATTATATGAACAAGTATTCAATGTATATAATCTTGAAATCATAGAAATATATTTATATAAAGATGTTTATTATATAATTAATGTAAAATTATTATGTGATTAAAAATTTTGAGAATTATTAATATCAATATTGTTAAAAAACACATACTCGTAGATGAAATCGTTAATTTATTTTAAAATAAATATTATTCAATACATATTTGTATTAAAATTCTCACTATTTATTTAGTAGGGCAAACATGCACTTTTTCCAATTCGTAAAATTATGAAAATATAAATATCAGATATTGTTGAAATAAAATCACATTATAGGGCGGAATAAAAAAATCTCAACAATCAGATATTTCATAAATAACATCAAATAAAATCATTGTACATTTAAATAAAAAAATTCAAATTTTTTATTATTCAAAGTTAAAGATACAAACTAAAGATACACATTCTATGTCTGGAGGTCTTAAGAAAATTTATACTAACATTCCAAAAATTTTTATCATGAAAATCTTGTATCTAGTATGCTTTGGCGACGCCTAGGAAAATTATAGTGTTCTAGCAAGCTTTCAGACATTATATTTAGCACTTCTATTTATATACAGGAAAATCTAAGAATGGTTTAAATAGGACGTGTCTCTATAGAATTAATTAAAATTAATAGGACATTTTTCCTACAAAATTGAAAAAATTTTTATTAAAATAATTTAATGATAATATTTGGCATTATACTATAGTACACGTATATAATTTTTGATATTGTTTTCCATGGAGTTTTATATTGAAAAATATAATGCCTCTAAAGAAAAAAAGTCCCATCTCTTATAGAATTCATGTTTTCCAAAATAAGATAGAATCGAACATGCAACATTAAATTAATATACATTTAATTAATTAACACATGTTCAAAAATATCCATTGGAATTGAGCTAAAAATATCAACGAGGCATAATCAAGTATAATATGTAAAATCAATTTATTTTGTATTGCAAAATATAATATATAACATAATTACTATATTATGTAAAAAAAATATAGAATTCTGTAAAAAAGATTTATGTAGAATAAATTGTAATTTAGCCTTTTTTTTATATAGTGCCAAAGATTAAATTTCTATTCATTTTTTTGAAAGAACTAAAGTTTTCACGAAAATATATATATCACATTTAGTTAGATAATTTTTAATCTTGTTTGGGGTACACAACTACTTTTTCTTTCTCGTTATATTTTAGCAATGATTACGTGCATGTTTCAGGAAAAGATAAACGAGTTACGCAACATCTTTGTAACTATTGAAACAGCAAAAGACAACTTGCAACGAATTCTTTTGCGCGTGACAAGAATACCTGTATATTTTCGAACCATTATCTCAATGTTCACGTTCATAACTCTAAAAGTTAGCACAAACAAGATCAAGTATACAATTCCTACGAGATAGTATTGGGACGAAATTAAAAATACAAAGAGTACACCGCGGAGATTTCTCTAATTTATCTTAATTACAACGTACGCAGGACTGGAAGTGCATTAACGTACATTTACGTTGTCGTTTGCGATTCCATTCTGCAGTTTCTTATGTCTACAAAAACGCACATCATTCATCTACATTCGCTATACTTGAATATTATCTTTTTTCGCGATGTGTTTACCGCACTGGGGTAATGGATTTCTCAGGAAGAAAGATAATGTGCTTTCGAAAGCTATATCGATTATATCGAGCAAATTACTATTATCATACGTATAAATAGGTCGAAGATGATGCAGCATGTGCATGACATGTTTTATCGTAAACAGTCTGTCGATCACCTGATTTTTCTTTCATTCTATTACAAAATCACGAAGAACTTAATTATTACTCACAGCACTTAGCAAGTAATTTATTTTGTATTTACTGACGTTATAGATTTTTTACAATTTCTTTTTATCTTCATTTTACATAAAGTAACAACAGCAACAACAACAACAATAATAATAATATATGAATATTAATTTCTACAATGTTCAGGCGTCCCCGTGTACTAATTTTGAAGTCTGAAAATTAATTATTGCATAATGCACTCGCCAGAACAGCTGACATCTTATACGCGCGATATACATTTCTATAGAAAACGTGCAGCACAGTGGTATCTTTAAAAAATGATACGACGACGTTGCGCGTCGTTAATTAAATTTTTTTTCCATTTCCCGTTGTCCTGCGCACGGGAAATAAGACAAACCGATGCTCTTTCCACAAATGAGATGAAAATAGGTAGCGTACAACCGGTGCGCACACCCACACGGCCTCGTTCATACATTAAAAGGTCAAGCACGTTTGTTCTTCCATGCTGAATTCACTAATGGTGTCGCTGACGTTAGTCACGCCAACTGTAAACATGTTCCACGTAATTCGCACGTGCGTAACTACTTCGACGGACGCCAATGCATTTCAATACGCTTTAGAGAGAAGGATCCTAGTTTCTGATAGTTTGTATTGTGCGACACATTAAAAAGATATTTAAAAAAAAATTATTTAATTTCAAAAATAATTTAAAAGTCTCATTTCTTAAAGCTATTTGACTTTAATTCTCGAAATTACAGTCGATTACAGTCGAAGGATGCTACTGTTGTAACAGTCACGGTATTGTAGATAATTGAAATATCCTAGCATTATATGCACGACATCTCGTTTATCATGCATTTGCCGTCTCATTTCGATCAACAGTGATCTGGTCACTGCGGTGATACAAAATGCAATCCCTCGCGTCGATTATGCATTTGTGGCGCACCGTATATTTCAGACGATTTCGCATGCAGATGGATATCAATCGTTTTGCATTCAGATTGATTTTGTATTCAGGTGGATACCAATCGCTTGTTTGCAAACTTATAATCAATATAATTGATACATCTGATTTAATGATCGCTACTCGAAGCCATAAGTATATATCAAGCAATCCTAATTTGTTAACAGAGAAATGATTAAAATTAACAAATTCTTTTCTAATGATAATGAATCTTTCAGCGGTACTATCGTCTTTGTCATTTTATAAAATGGGAATCGAAGAAATTTTAAAATTAAAATTACGTTCCGACAATTAATAATTGAAATTATTTTTTTGATAATATTAATTAGGTTTGTTTTAAGTGACTCAACAAAATTCATAAACAATAATACAAATGGTAAAAAGACATGACACAAAATGTGTACCTTATAATTAATTTTAATTAAACGGCTGAAAAATGTTAAGATTCGCATTGTGAGATGTAAGCTGCGATTACGAATATTAAGAGTGAATTCTATTTTAATTAAGCGGTTGCAACAATGACAATTGTCGTTAAATATCAAAACGTTTCCAAGCCGAAAGAGAAGCACGTCGTCTCGTTGCGAATAATATTAGCACAAGAATTCCAGTCTGAAATTAACACATTCATTGCACTTGGCATGCATTATGAAATTTCCACATTATCCATGTGGAATTATGCAGCTATGATTATATGATGAGTGTGTGACCCGAGATGAATACGTTTCGCGCACTTGGCGACTACGCGGCCAGCATATACTTACGATACGTGCAAATATGTGGCATTCGCGCGACGTTCGCGATATGAATTCACCACATCGTTGTGATCTCGCGTATTATACAGTACCAGCAAATCTGTGAGCAACGCATAATATGTGGGCAGTGCTGTGAGATCTAGCGTGCGATAGCCTTGAGATCATTCATGTCATTACCGTCAAATATCAGTTATTTTTCGCGTGAAATTTAAGCTGTATCACTGTGTGTTACGTAAAAATGCAACAGAGGGATCCCCTACCAGGGATACGCACTGAACGGTTTAAGCCCAAGTTAAAAATAATATATTAATAATGTATTAAATTTTTAATAGTTGATTTGCTTTAATTTTTATTTAAACTAACTTTTGTCGATAAATTCTCATTTAAAAGTTTTAAATATGTACATATCACATTCTAGGATAAAAAGTTATAAAATTATTACATAATTTAAGAGTTACTTTAAGCAACTTAAAAAATTACTGTGCAATGAGTTTGTTGTTTGTGTTGATTCTGATTTATTATGAAGCTTACAATTAATTTTCGTAGAATCAATTAAAGAAATTAAAACAAAACAAAGATATTTTTAACTGAGTCAGATATATTGCAAGCTCGTTTCAGAAAATAATAATAAAAGTAATAAATAATTCTGTAATTGTTATTATGAATATTTTATTGAGAAGAAAATATTACTAAATATATTAATAATAAAATACTTATACAGAAATATATAAACATAAAAAAATATTAGATTAAAAAGTTATAATTTTCTCTGATTGCAACAAATAAAACTTATGTTGAAACAAATACCAACCGTACGTTCAACAGTAAAGATCGTGCGAAGAATATATTTAATTTGAGTCACTAAGTTGAAGAGCACTTAAAATTTCCACGTTCTACAAACAAAAGATACGAATGTAGAGAACGCAGATGGTGTTGCGAAAAGAACGTCGTACCCAAATGCAAATGGAATAATAGATGCAAAAGTTAATATATATTCTGCACCTGAAATCGAAGGAAAAGCTGGCTTCGCATTTTAACAGCGATGTAACATTTTTCGTTCATTCGATCCATTACCGTTGAATCGAACCAAGAAATTACATTTTCTTTCTTAAAGACGCCGAGCAAGAACATGATTCATTACCGATCGCGAAGAGCACACAAGTCGTGAATTCAAATAAATCACCTTTTTATAAAAACAGCTTTCACACGTGAAATTAATAATGTTTCGATAGTATTCGATCTGAAAAGACAAGCATTTTCTTGGGGAGGGAAGAAAGATGGATTTTATAATTATCTCTGTATTTCTTTAAAAGGTTAAATAATAACGTACTGAAGTACGTCACGATTGTATAGGTGTATAACAAATTTTCCTCCGCAATTTTGTTGTTTACGTATCTCTATTACGTTACATCGTTAGAAACTGTACATTAATATCATTGTACGTAAGTTTGAATGAAGATATTATCTCGAAAAGTTTCAATTTTACGTTACTCATTCAGAACAAAAGAATAGTTTCAATAACAATGCATTGTATCGTTAATACGTTTTAATTGGGATCTTCGGATGTGTTAGAGACATTAATAATTCGGCGATTTCGAATTGAAAAACTTTGCCTTTCTCGATAGCATTGGTAAATAGTATCGCGAAAATACTTTATTAATACTGCCCCGTGAATGAACAAACGTTACGCGTGCTTGAATGAAAAGACCGCGACGTGCGTAAATATAGTCAACACACGCTATTTTCTGCGCACGGTGAAAGGAGCACACCGTACGATCGCACTCGGTACAGTCGTGGAAATACTCGCGATTTATGCCGCTTTCCATTTTTAGAAGCAATATTCACACTGCGTAAAGCCGTAATAAAGTGGCGAAATGTTGTTTCCAATATCGCGTTTCGCGCGTTTATTGAACTTAATAAATAATTTATTACAGCGGCGGCGTGGCGTCTGTCTAGACAACATAACGACTTAGACAAATTATGACTTACGACGAGAAATCTCGGTCTCACCGATCGAAAAGGTGAGATTTATTAAAACTCGCTATTGGTAAAACGGACAATTTTCATGATCATAAAGAAGCAAAGGAGTTTCATAATTGTTGGCGATAATATCAGAAATGCTTGGCTTGCTTTTAAAGAACTGAAATTAGATACGGGCAAATAAAATTAACTGTTTAATGAAAGGGGTAATTAAGAAACTTTGGAGAAGCGAGATATCTCGCTAATCGGTTCGAATAACACCATCATTCTTTATTAAGTTTAAAAATTGTTTTCTCGCGCCTCTTACGATTCTCCCTGTCGCATATATCTTTTTTGCCGTATGACGTACGCGGCAACATATAGGCGGAGTCAATTACGTTGTCATGTCTTTAATCTCGTGCGACGATAAGTGGCTATCCGCTTCCAATATAAATGGAGATCCTCGGGCGGGTAGTGGCAATTCGTGTAATGTTCTTCCCGTTTCATAACTTACGGGAGATATCGGCTTATACACGTACACATACACACACAAAAGATATCCATCGAAAAAATATCGCTGCCAGGAAAATGTCCAATTCAGTACGGCTTTGCAGCTAGCTATCTCACTCTTTTGTTCCGCCGGAAGCTCAAGTAGCTTACGTTATTCGCGAAAAGACGTGATACTTTTATGGATCATTGCAGCCCTTTTTCATATTCGACCCACATATGCTTTTATCTTTACGTTCATTTTTCTCATTGTTCGTATATATTATGTGTCAGGAGAACACTTAGTTTCGTCATTTTATGTGCTCGATGAATATATAGACAACGGATTTTTAAAACCATTTCCATAATTTTTATTTAATTTACGGTTCAGTAATTTCAGAAAATTATTGAATCAGATTCAAGGAGATCGAGTGAATATCGAGTGAATCATAAATAAATATTTGATATTAATTGGAATAATTTGAAAATTTAAATAATGAGGATGCATAAAAGAAAGCGAAATTACGAGTAATGCGCTAAACAAATAATTTATAAACGAAATAATAAATGTCGATATTAATCTCGAAAAAATATCAAACGCTTCATCGATATTAAAAGAATTGCAATTACTGCAATGATTGCGACAGTTATTTTCGGGAAAGGTTAAATTTAATCAAACCCTGCTCATCTACACGACGTCCTCCAGTTTCTATCAATCATCGCAATAAATGCGCATAGAGGTTATTGCACAGTATCAATTCATTTCCGAACGCATGACATATGCAGACATAGATACACTATATCGTCGTAACGTGGGTGAGCTTGCATTCACCAGCATCAATATCGGTTCATACTTTCGCGTGCGTCATAAATCGCAAAAAATGCGGTTATATTTTATGATAGATGATGGACATACGTCGAATACCGTGTTGTTCGCATCCGGATATACAAGATCCGTACAACGAATTTTTCGTTGAAATATCCGGCAAAATCGGATGGCACGATCTCTGATGTGTCACGAGGCACTCTATATTTCGCAATGAAAATGCGACGTAGTAATGTGTCGCTTCTATTGTGTATCTACGTACGTAAATCATAATAGTAACCAAACATATAATATAATTATATTTTTACGATCACGACCATTGTAATTATTATGATCTTGGCCCTTGACGATGTAGGAAGAGTAGAAAATGCAAAGTCACTGGAAGACGTCGTCTTGTCGTTCTAACGATTAACCATCATAATGACACCGATCTATGTTAAATACGGACTATTATCGGCATGACATCCTGCACATCTTGGCGTCACGATTGGCACGAGCACGCGAACCATGACCTGGGTGTAGCCTGTCCATGCAACACGACGCAATCGTTGCGAAATGCGCATGGGGCCATGTCCGATTCGAATATCTTGAACAAAAACTTTTAAAAGCATCCTGGACTTCAGTATAATGGAAAATTTATATTTGAATTTAACCCTCAACTACAATGACGAGGTACAACGTATCCCACTGCACACAATTGCGCTGCAAGTATTTCTCTTGATTAAAATATGATACTACTGAATCGTAGTCTGAGATTACTGTGTGTTATTTAGAAAAAACAATGTTTTACAGTTAACGTTGTCGAAAATTAGAAGAAAATATTTTTGTTACTTATATAATACAAACTTTATTTTCTATTATATTTGTAATAAATGATTATTTCTCAATTTCAGAATTATTACAACAGACCAAAAAAAAAGCTTTTTAAATTTTATTTCAATTAAAACTTTTATAAAAAATTGGGTTTCAAACTTTCCTGCGAATATAGTTGTGTAGGCCAAATTTGGCCGGTGTAGTTGAGGATTAACAGAATTAACAGTAAAAAATTTAAATTTTGAGCGTTTTTTATCATTTCTGTATTCAGGAGAAACCTAACTCGTTTATTTTTTCTTTCATAATAAAAAAGAGACTTTTAACATTTTATCTCGTTTATCATTCGTGATATTTAAAAATAACGAGATTTTAACGACTTAATAGTTTTTATTTTCCATGATTTTTCGAGCAAACTCTTTCCAATATTTCTAAATTTGTGTATTTTTTTTAAGAAATATGACAACTGTGGAAATTCAAGCAATTCTCCTTGCTTTAATTTCCGTTATTTACACACATTGAAAAAACATGTCAATTTTAATATTTTTATATTTTTCCTAAAAATATCATGAGTCAGATTTGGTTAGAATTGATTATTGTGGTCTACAATTACTATTATAGAACCGATGGCCATTGCGAAATGTTATACATGTGATTCATTCGTAATTTATACGCACCGTTTGAACTGCGTCATAGTTCTATGAACGATGGCTCGATTATTCCGATTACAAAAGATGACGTTTTATATAACATTTAATAAAATTTATAGACAGTAAAAAATATTCGACAGACTGATGAACATTAATATTTAAATTCGTGTTCAAGTTTAAAACTCGTAAAAAGAAAAAATAAAATGATGCAGTTTGATGCACAATGTTGTCCAAAATATTTTTAAATTCTTGCCACAAGCGAGAATAAGAATAAAGAATAAAAAATTTTTTTTCTCACGAAAAAGTTTGTACGTTTATGACAAGTGAATCGTATTTCAATTTAACATTCAAAATAAATATGTGTTTTTATTTTTCATATTTTTTACTTTTACGTTTTTCTCTCGTAGAAATACTTTTATATTCGTAACAATCAAAAAGAATTACTCTTCTGTATTTCTTTCTTTATTTCGTAAAAAAGTTCATTTTTTATATGGAAGAAGGTACAAAATCTTTATACGCATGCACAATCGTTTCTCTATAGCGTAAATAATGCAAACGCAAAAAAAACCGTTTGTTTTCCACAGACTTCGAGTGACTTCATTGTTGAGCCCCTATAATTATCACGAAGAATAGGTAACTATATCTACAATTGATGTGAAAGACGAGCGTAACACTGCAACCTCCTACCTCGTACCTATAAATGCATATCAAGCGTTGACTATACACCCGTAGTCAGTTGCACAGAATGTCCGTATGTACATGTATTCGCTATTTAGTCCATAGTAATGCACTCCCACCATTTCCGCCGGATGTTGAATTCCCGGAGAACTTCTCCTAGGCGGGTAAACGCGATTTATCGTTTGAGAATTCCGCGTAACTCCACCGCTCGCGATATTTGCATCGTGAAACCTAACGTCCGTTGTTTAACCTTACGATTTAGCATCTACACAACTTCTCGGCGTTACAAGAAGATTACGTAATATCCAATTTGTTGTAAAAAAGAACGTGGAGAAAGATGCTTTTTTTTTACTGCAAAAAAGCACAATGATAAAAATTTACATACTATTTACACCGGAGAAAAAGAAACAATAGCTTTTTTACGAGTTTATTTACTTACTTAATTAAGAATATTCTGTTCCTTATAAATCTTGAAGATTAATTAAACTTTGATAATTAAACTTTCCAAAGCCAATTTTTCATTTCGTAAAACTTTTGCAGGAAAATTTATCACGATACAAAGTTTATTAATTGCAACAACTTGTGTTTTCAATATTTTCGACAAAATCGATTTAAATTTGGCTAAGTTATTCAAAACCTCTTCGGCTCATTAGTTTCAACGTTAATTTATGAAAGTTTTTCATTAATAAATAAATAAAAAGTTAGATAAATTTATTGTACAGAGTTTAAAAACTGTTTATTACTATTACCATTATTATTAAATGCAATATTAAATGGCAGAATATGATACGCCTACTCTTTTCTACTATAATTTCATCACCCACACGGTGATCGCTGACGAAACTTCTCGCATCATCTCCGAAACTTATTTGCTCGACATATCTATAACGAGGTAATATAATAGCAAACGCCCACGCAGGAATTTACCGTGAGAGAAATTCTTGAAATTCTATAAATTTCTGAATGTATGGATAATTGAATAAGTAAAATACGTCGATTTTGACGTAAATCCATATTGAAAATATTATTATTGAAAATATTAAATATTATATCGATGCATTTACGTGCGTTCTATTTTATTGCTGTAACACTCTTCAATTTTCACATTTCATATCCCGAGTTAATTCTATTCGAAAACAATATTTTCCCAATTTATTATTATTTCTAAGTATAGAGATAGTACCTGATTTTTTCCATAATTTTCCTATTAACGGTTCTGGAGAAATCAAAATATTGGTGTTGTGTTATTGTGTTGTTGTTCAAATATCGATTAGTTTAACATTTAAATGTATCTGAAGAGATTGTTCCCTCAAGGCAACGACGGATGCAAAAGAGTTAATTGGTAAATTGCCCAACGTTAATAACGAATAACAAATAAATTGCGTTCATTGTTTAGGTAGCTTAAGTAAGTTTAGCTAAAATTTTTTAAATGCAATGAAATCGTAAGCAATCGACGTATTTTTACTTTTTTTAAAGAAACAATAATTACTGCCGGTTAATAAAGCAGTAAAAACATTTCTTTACCGTTAGTTAAGTGCTCAATATACTAATTAATTCTTTTATCCATCATATGCATCAAATTAACTGTGTGCGTATGTAGTAAGCTTAAAATATGCAATACCTCGCAAAATCCACGCAACGTGGATTAATACGCACGCGAATTGTATTGCTCTCGTACGCAACTTACGTCAGTGAATTTCGGCCATTGTGTCACGATTCAGCATATGGTCATGACGGTTATTGCGATTTGCTTTGTAGACGATAAAATGGATCGTGCTGCGATTGTAACTGCGGCACGTGTATCAAGCGCAAACGATATGTTTAACGACGCCCATGTTTCCTCTCGATTTACATTATCTTGGACACCTTTGCGATATGCGTGTATTTTCATATATTACACATGTGTAGCACGGAAATATCGCAATCGATATAGCAATTAGGATATAATGAGCACAAGTGAGAGGTAGTTAATTCTAGGAATGCAAGTATCTGTTATATCATAAATTACTTTATGATAGTGTTTTTTTGTGTGTTAACATAATATCTAGATAAAATTGTAAGTGTAATCGCGATAGAAGAGTAAAATTGACATTGCATTTTCTCTCACAGTATATTTTTATTCTTCATTATTTAACATAACAGTATTGCCGGATTTATCATCAAGGATTATTATTGTAAAAAATGTATTAATTTATTAAACTTTACTTTTTTTTCAAGATTATTTAAGGTCGATATTCGTAGTCGTAAATAATTTTCAATCTTTGATTGAAAGAGAAAAATAAATGAGTGTACGAACGAATCTATAATTAATTACGCTTTCGATCAAAGATTGAAAATTATTTACGACTACGAAGCCTTAATAACGTTAGAATCCGTTGTTACGTTACATCGCGTCGCAAAATGCACACTGCTCGGGGAAAACTTGTGGTCTCAAATTACTTGAGAACTTACGCAACAAAGAGATTTAGAAACGTCAACCGAATTGAAGGGTATTTCGTAACGCAACGTCGTGGTAGCATTTAAAGGAAGAATCCTCATAATGACGTATTCCGTTATGAACGAGAGTCTTTGCGCCGGTAAACGAGACGACTCCCGCGCACGCGGACTGTAATTTTTAGAGAAAGATCGCATAGAGAGTGGAATCGGCGGTGGGGCGGGCAGAGTGAGTGAGAGGCCAGGTAAAGGCCGTTGCACTCCCGGCTCGAAGACTCCTGCGAGCGAGCGAGCGAGCCCTAGCATAGCGGTACCTTGTGCCTTTCTCTTCTCTCCCTCTCTATTTCTATCTCTCTCTCTCTCTCTCTCTCTCTCTCTCTCTCTCTCTCTCTCTCTACTATATTTCTATTCTTTCTTTATATATATACATATATATATAGCGCACACGCGTCGCGGCACACATACGTGCGTTACGTTATTTTGTCTACGGCATCTACGGTCGCATCCGCGTGGTACCGCTCCGACCGTGGCGTGTCATCAAACCAATCTGGCACGAACGCGCAACATCGATCAACAACTAGTCCCGAATGTAACGGCGCGTTGACGAGCGAAGGAACTACGTCTGTAACCATCTGTCGTGACCAAAAGTGTCGTTTGCTTCTTTTTGTTTCTTGACAATTTTTACAAATCTTGTTTGTAAGAAAAAATTGGATATTAATATTAAACGAAGTATATCTTTGAATAAAAGACAATTAAATGCAATTAAATTAGAAACATACGAAGTCATTGCATTGTTTATTTAGATAGAATTAGGGAATTATTCATATACAATTGAAAAAATTTGTGTTAAATTTAACATAAATTCCAAACTGTCCAGTCAAATTTTTATGTCAATTTAACGCAAGATGAATATATTAGAAAGTAACAAATATTATGTGAAAAATTTAACACATTGATACAGTTTGGAAACGAAATGTGCAAACATATTTCTTCAGTGAAATTAACATTTATATTATGTTGATACATACATTTTATCAATTTATCTTAGACTTCATGTTTTAAAACTACATTATTTTTGTTATTTATTTATTTGCTCATAAATTTAATTATTTCAATTCTAAGAAATGTTAAATATCAATTTAACGCAAAGTATTCAAATAATCATGTTCAAATTAACACTTGTATATGTTAAAAATTTAACACAAAAATTGTAACGAGGACCACTTTTAACATAAATACAAAATGTTTTCTACTGTGTAAAAAATATATGAAACTTGATTGAATTATAGCAACAAGATGCACATAAGTGTCGCTAATAAAAAGACAGTTTATAATATGACGTAACAATTGATCCGATCTTTCGAGCAACAATAACGCGTTATGAGGGAGGAGGACATAAAAGAAATGCGTCCCGCGCGCGCGTTGTTCACGGCTTATCGACTCCATCGCGGAACTTTCCCGTCAGCCCCGTTTCTCCGTCCGTAATTAACAGCTTCCCAACGTGCATCGTCACTCGCACGCGTTACGCGCGACGAGGGCGGCGGATGTATGTGTGCGTGTGCTCGTGCGTGTGCATATGTGTAACTGTATTCCTTGCCACCTGTAAATCCGCACACCTGTGAGACGCAGGGCTCTCGTCGCAGGTAACTACATACCTGACGTACCTGTACGCAAGTGACCGTACCCCATATACATATAGGGTGAGGAAAAGGAATCAAAACCACGTTTCAATATTTTTTTTTGTCCCATGCACTCAGAGAAAAGTTTCTTTGAGTCAAAAAATAAAGTTTGTTTGAGCCAAAAGAATTTGTGCATTGCTATACAGTTAAAAGTGTGAATTGAAAAAAAATTTCTCGTTGTTTCTTTCGTTGGAATTAAGGATGTAATTTAATCATCACACATTTTTTTTAAAATAAACAAAATATATTTTTAAAATCAGAACAAAAAAATTATTTCTCACATTTTTGTCAGCACTTTTTCTAATTTGAAAAATTATTTGTTTAAATTAAACAAATAAATAATAACGTATATTCTTGAAAATGAAATTATTTTAAAATTTCCTTCAAAGATATTTTTGAGTTCAATTTTTTAAAAAAGCAAGTTAAAGAAACGATTTCATCAATTTAAATCTAACTTTTCTCAGAGTGTAGCTACATATATAAATCCTTGAAATGGATTGCCAAGTTTTAGAAACATATTCTACCATATATATGATATTTTTTTATATGACAGACTATTAGTTGCAAATTGATAAAATCCTTTTCTCTAAATTGTAAATCTTTTTTCTATTACAAACACGTTCATAAAGGATTAAATGAATATTTTTTTCTCATCTTAAGACCATAATAAAAAATGATTCCCTTCTATCATGGTGTTTTTCTTTTTCACCTATAAGGTGAATAGAAAATTTACCTGTAAAGTTTGACGGTCTATTTCAAGAACACCGTATGTAGAAGACGCGCGTACATCCGCGTCCGATATTTAACGGCGGCGTCATGTGGTAGCAGGCACCTGCTACGCACAGAACGCGTTTACACGTGCGTACACGCGATAGTGTAGTCGGCTACGAGTTTATCGAACGCCACCGACGAGGCAGCGCGAGTGTGGGAGCGCGTTGTTTCTCGGCGCGACGCGACGCGACGCGACGCGACCGCGAGGCTCTGCGTTCCCGGGAGATTTTTCTCCCGCGCCGCGCTCGGGAGGAAGTCGCCGAGGAAGCGAGGTTGTATTATTTCTCTTTCCACGATGCTCCTCGATATGCATGCTTACACGCGGAACGAGCGAGCCGGACAATGGCGGCGGGAAACGATGGGAATCGCGTGTATGGGAAACACTCGTGCGTTTACGCGGGATCGCGCGCGCCCGCTCGAATTTCAGCGGCTTACGATTATTCTGTTTCAAAGCGATTCCTCGCGAATGAGGAGAGTGGTGTCGCCGCGTCGCGTCTTGTACGCGCGATCCTATCGGCATCTTCACGCGGAACATCGGCGGACAATGAATTACACGCGTGCACCGTTGTATTTAGCACGCACGAGGAAACCGCGCGTTATTGGTTTCCGAGTCGCGCGGTATTGAGCAACGTCCGTCTCGTCACCGTTCTTTGAAATATCGCGCTTTTGTACCGCGGTATATAATGGATAATGAGTGTCGCGACGACACGCCTGTCGCGTGAAGCGAAGAACCGTGCATGCTTGTTTGATCGTACATGAGCCACTTATCTTCTTTGCTTAAAGGAACCGTCATCGCGCGGTTGAGGATTTGCAAGAGCGACTGTTAGCGGTTTGTGCAAAAAAAAAAATTCATAGGCGAGAATACATGAGTTGACAAAAAAAAACCTGAAATTAAAAGTGAAATATTGACCGAATAAAAAATGATTTTCTCTCAATGTGTGCTTGTTGAAATAATTTTTTATCCAAACGGAAAATCGCGGCCAAATTTTTTTTCTACTACTTTCAAACAATCTGTCATTTTCTCATAATTCTCTTAATGTTTGAGAAATGTCCTGTAGTTTCCTTGTAGTTTCAAGGCAACAGTAAGAATAATCAAGACGATCACGCGCGCGAACCAACACCTTCTGGAATAACGAATACCTAATAATAAGTAGAAGTGTTATACACGCGAGCGACAAATTGCTCTCGTTAAAAGGAATGAAGGAAACGTTATTGACTCGATTGCGCAAAGAGTATGGATGGACTCTAGTAGTGGAAATTACGCGCGATTCCAAAGAAGAACGAAGCCGCGTCGGAGTCGAAGGCCGAGACTATCTCCGCAGCGCACAGCGCACAGCGCGCCGCGCCGCTGTTGTAACTATTAGGCGAGAGAGGAAACAGGTCGGCCGGCCGGCGAGAGGTAGACGAGGTAGACGAGGAAAAGCAGTGCGCGTAACGCGGCTCTGTAAAAATGAGCTGCTGGAATTAATTGACTCGATATATGGAGAGCCGTATACGCGCATGAAATTGGGTCAGACCTTTACTACCCCGTAAAGCCGCGCGCGCGGCAGGCGCGTACCGATTATACTAAGCTGATATGAATGAACGAAGGAAATGTTTCTGGCTCTTTGAACATATTTAACACGCTCTACTTGCGACGCGACGCCATTGAAATCCTCCCGATGCCGCGCGGCCGTTCGTCGCGAAAAAGCAACGTGACTTGCGATAATTGTGCATTCTTGATCCGCTTTGGAAGGTCGTCAATGTTTTTTTTTTTTTCTTTTCAGATATTTGAAAAAGAGGTAATAAATTATATTTTTTTAATGAGGAAAGCTGGGGGTTAATCTTGTTATCTGATATATATATAACTTGCGTAATGCCGCAAGCATGATGTCATCGTACATCATGGTTATTTTTGCGTTAGTATCTTTAACGAGAAACATAAGTCATATTTGTTAATCACTCGTAAACCTAAATACATTTTGCCGAGAATAAGACTATTACTTTTCATATAAAAGAAATATATTGCATTAGTTAATTATCCATTGTATAATAAAAGCAAAATGCGCCAATAAAAATATTTGCATTAAAATAAAAAATTTTTTTATGTTTAAGTGAATAATATTTATTTTAACATTACTTGCTTGATTAAAAATAATATTTCCTAAATATAAGAATAAAATAGTTTATACTAAATAATATTGATTTAAATCAAACAAATAATGTTAGAATAGATTTACTTGAACATGAAAAATTTTTTGCAATTGATTCTGCAGTCTTTGAGACCAATAAACGTATTAACATTTTTCGAGGAAAACCCCGATTGAGCTTAAATATAATTTACTTGATTTATTAGGACATAGAGATTAATTATAATTCTGAGGAGAGGCCTTTAATTAAAGATAAGAAATTGATTTGCGTAATTCGAAGCGCGATTTTATCTCTTTACGTTCTACCTCTATCAAGCTAGACAGTTATTACACATTCAATATCCGTTTGTTCATATATCACGAACGAAAATAAATCCAATATAACGTAATGCAGCATCCTTTGACGATCCCGTTACGTGTTTAAAGACTTGCATCGCTAATCAGTACATCGACGAGATGAGATTCTCTCGACTATCGATCATTCTACGAGATGCACCAACATACATATACAAGTTTACCATCCGATTTTATGTAACGCTTCCTCTATTACTCGAGGCACAAGATAAAGTATCAGAGTTATGTTTCCCAAGCTTAAAGAATAAAAAGCGCGCTTAAAGATTTTAATTAGAACGCCCAAGTTATTATGCTAATGTCGATCAAGACTAAACTAACTTTCTTACTTGATTTATATTAAGTCGCAACTGTAAGTCAGAAAGAAATAGTAAAAAGTTACTATAAAAGCTTACGGAAAAGAATTTAATAGGCAATACTTTTATGCATACTGAGAAAAAATTATTAAATTGATTAAATTTAACTGAAATACATATAAAATACTTGAACTTTAATTTAAGCATTTATATATTTAATTAAAATACATAAAGACTTGAATTGAAGAAGTTTAATCAGGTTGAAAATGTTAGTCACGTTAACAACTTTTTTTCTCAGTATAGAATTGAAAAAATTTTCACCGGATACAAGCTAGTATTACGTTGGAATTGAACCGCGAAGGAATACACGTACAATCGGTCGAGAGACAAGTCATGCACGATCGATCTTAATGAAATCGAATGCTTACCCATTCAAAAAATTTGACGCTACGCAGTTGGAAAAATTGTGTTAAATTTAACATGTATCGCACGTGTCCCAAACTCAACAATTTTTGTATTAATTTAACACAAGATGGATATATGTTACACCCAGAGAAAAATTATGTTTAAATTGAAAACGAAAATTTATTTGATTTCAAGAAATAACGTCATTAACTTTTTTTAAAGTAAATAAATTATTCGTTCAAATTAACAAATAATTTTTTTTTAATTCAAGGAATGTATTAACAAAAATGAAAGAAATAATTTATTTGTTCTGATTTAAAAATGAAAAAATATTTCTCTCATTTAACAACATAGATTCAAAATGTTTTTTACTATGTACAACATTTTCCTTCGTTCCATGATAATCTCAGAAATATTCGCGAAGGGTCAGCAAGCTGACAATCAACGTGATAAAGGCAACATCAGGCGTGATCGACCGACCGCGCCAAGATCGTGAAAAAAATTCAATAGCCTACATAGCCACGAAATGAGTCACGTGTGTACGTGCGTATGAAGCTGGGCCTTAATTAATAAAACCGATCACGCGCGTCGGGCAGTGACTCACCGTCAGGATTGGTGAAGTATCCCCAGGTGGGAGTCGCGGTGGCCGCCGATTGTACGACCAGAGCGACGACGCTCAGGGCCAGGGCGCCGGCGGCGCCCGCGCCGCGACGGCGCGGTTCTCGCTCCGCTGCGGATCGGTAGTCGTCGTGGCGACCGCCCTCACGCCCTGACGAGTGCTCGGCGAAGAATTGGTTGCCATTCTTCATGCCGTTCGTTCGTATTCTTCGCGAACGTTGTCGACGACGTCTCGGATCGGGTCTGCGACGTTGAGTTCTTCTTTCAGCGCGTTGTTGTCGCGGACGTGGATTGATCGTACGTTGGCGTCGATGGCTGACGGTACTTTTCAATATCAACGATATCGCGCGCGATTTATAGAGATTGCGCGTGAGTCAGTCGTGAGTACTGAGTAATTCGGCAATCGATTCTCAGCTCGGAGACGTCGATCGATTGCAGATGGATTTTTCTATTTTATCGGTGTACTGATATATTATCGATATATATTATTATACAATACGATTGGAAATTAAACATACCGAGCATCGGCACGATTCGGCACTACCGGTTAATGTTCATTAGTGAGGAATAAAATATCTTCTTTCGCTAAGTTCCGTTCTCTTTCGATTTTCATTAAAAATTACGGACTAGAGTGCGATATACGTGTACGCTTATTCTCTTCTCTTTCTCTCTCTCTCTCTCTCTCTTTCTCTTGCTGGATAAACATTCAGTAATTAAAATTTTGCCACATCGATAATCAACTTTGACTTTACTTATTATCGGTCTTTGAAGATCGCTCGAGACGACCAGTTGATAGCAGTTTTCGATCCGTCAATCGGAAAGCATCCTTGGAATTTCTCGTGGACTTGTTTGTCACGCTTATCTTCGACAGGTACCAGCTAGTATCAGGTAGCTCCTTTAATTCCGAAATCGTCGTCGTCGTCGTCGTCGTCGTCGTCTAGGCGGTCGATAATCGAATCTCGTGTCGACCGCGTTGTCGCGTACGCATGCACGCAATCGATAAGCCGGGTAGACCGAGAGAAGGAGCGGCGGAGGTGGCTATAGCTTCTAGCGGGTGGGAGGCACGAGGGAGGTGAGCAAGGTGCGGCGGGGTGCAAGAGAATCGCGCGCGTATCGAGTTAAGCGAATTCCACGTTCCGTGTCCATTGTCTCCTCCCAAGTCTTTCTCTTTATTTTCACACGCACACACGTACGTCGCGCAAAGCCTTGGGGTCGGGTATCACAATGAATTTTTTTTCATCTTTTTTTTTAAATCTTTATGCCTTATTTGTCATTCCTGGATTTTTCGTATACCTTCGAACGTATATCTTCGGGGGAACGCGCCCGAGAGGACAATTTCCACTCGAAGATGTTCCTCTCGCGCCTAATAATAAACATATATTTCTCCGCTCCTTTCTTTTCCCACTGTTTCTCCGCGAGACAGGGACGACGAGCCTTGCACACGTGCCTTTGTTATCTACATAAGCGTTTCTTCCTCGGTTCCTCCCTCGAAAACCCTCGGCGAAAGCTATCGGTTTCCTTCGTACTCCACGATGGACTTCGCGAAACCGGTTTTTGCGATGTGCAAAGCGGCGCGGCTAAAAATAAGATACCTTCCTTCTCTCTCTTTCTCTACTCCTTTCTACCACAGTTTCTCTCCTTCTCCCTTCTCGCGCTCTATCCTTCTCTCTCTTTCTCCACCTGTTTGCTCTCTCGCTCGTCCTTTCTCTCGCCCTTCTTCCTTTCCACCTTCTTCCGTTTGCCTCTCTTCCTTGATTTTTATTCTGTCCCCGTTCCGCTTCGAACGTTCCGGAGAGGGGGAGCGAAGACACCGCGGGCGCGCTGGATCGATCGATTCCGTCGATCACCGTCGCGTCATTAACGGCGTTCCATCGCGAGGATCACTCGGAAGAGCGGCGATCCCTTCCAATTCACATCGCTCTCTCTCTCTCTCTCTCTCTCTCTTTCTTTCCTTCTTTCCCGGCGTTCTTTTCGCCGTTTTCTTCGCGATGCTCTTTATTTTTCAGGTGTAGCAACAAAAGCGTCGCGCGACTCTATCGGGACAGTCGGTGAAGCCACCTTAGCCACCTATCCACCCTACACTCGCCACGCCGCTCCTGGAGGTCACGCGTTGTCCGTTAGGTTGGATTGGCTGGTAGCACGGGCCGCTTGCTATTCACCGAGTCGACTATAGTGCCGCTATAGTTATCGATCGCTCGCGGATACGCTCGCTTCATTTTGTGCCACATCTCAGGCCTAAGGAGCGTTGTTTCGCAACGCACTCACGTTCGTTCGTTCGTTTCTTCGTTCCTTCGTTTATTCACGCACCTTCCTTTCGCCCTGCGCCGCTGTCACACACGCGCGTTGTCGTCTCGTCGTCGTCGTCGTCGGACAACGCCGCGCTCGATTTTCCCGCTCTTTCCCGCGACGAAACCGCGACACTTGTGCGCGCACCCATGCATTCGCATCGGCTCGCTCGCGATCACTTTCCCCCCGTGTGTCACCGTGTCACCGTGTATATGGGTCACACGACGACTCGTCGAGTCGTCGTCGTCGTCGTCGTCGTTGTCGTTGCATCGCCGCCACCGCCGCCGCTGCCGCCGCCGCCGCCGCCGGCGCAGACGTCGCGTCGACGCGTCGTCGATGCACTTCTCTTCCTTGCGACGAGAGAAAACGAATGTATCTCTTCCTGCGCGCGCGTTCCGCGCCGTCGCGCTGCTCCGTTAGTCGACTCGATGGTGCGGCGCGACGGCCGACCACGACGACGTGTCCTCCACGTACTGTCTGCTGCCGCCGCCGCCGCTGCTGCTGCTGTTGTTGTCTGTCCGCCGCGCCGTGCGCGAAGTAGTCATGCATAAAAAAAAAAGAAATCACGTGCACGTTACACACACATATACAGCGACACGTTGCGCACTCGCGGACACCGCTCGCTCGCGCGAGAGCGCGCAGGAAAAGGTGGACCGCGAAACGCGCGACGCAAGGAGGTAAAGAAAAACGAAAAGAACTTGTGTTTGCGCGAAATATTTGTACCTGCGCGTACTGTCGATGCACGCGCACGCACGCACGCACGCACGCACGCACGCGCGCATGCACGCACGCACGCAGGCACGCACGTTCGTCCGTATTACACGTACGTCCGCGAGGAATATACGGAGCGTGCGTGCCGAACGGAGAAGCGCGCGCGAGACGGGAGGGAAGAGAAAGAGAGAGAGAGAGAGACAGAGTGAGAGAGGACGCGCCGCCGCGCGCGGAAACGAACGCGGGGAGAGAGAAAAGGATAATGTGTGTACGCGAGCCTGCGCGCTGCGCGGCATACTGAGCTCCGACGCCGACCGACGCGGCCGAGTTGCCTGGAACGAACGCTCCGTCCTTCTCCACCTTCTGCCAACGTATCTCCCTCCTTCTCTCGCCTCTTCTCGTCATACCATCTGCTCGCTCCCTCCGTCTCGCGGCGCGTTCCTCATTGTACTCTTCGCTCTCGTGGCGAGTGGCGATCTCCGTGTGCCCGGAGTGCCCACTACCTTCGCACACTCGCTTGCACTCGCTCGCGATCGCACCTCCGCGATTGCTGCTCCTTTCGCCGTGCGACGCGCAGCTAAACCCAGGACGAAATGTAAGATGGACTTTTAAACGAGCAGGGCTGGACGAAAAGTATTTCGAGAACGAACTATTGGCAATCTTGGTAATTGATTTACGAAATACAAAATAATAACGATTATTTCATTTGAAATACAAAATACAATTTATATTTTGTATATTTCAAATCGAAATTGCCAGTATTTTGTATTTTGTAACTCAAATGCTACAGCCGGTATACATAGTTGTAAAGAAATTTCAATCTTCAATCGAAAGAAAAATATGAATGAAATCTGTAATTAATTACGCTTTTAATCAAAGATTAAAAATTACTTACGACTGAAAATAGATCAGTATTTTGTATTTCGTATTTGAAATACTCCAGCCCTGTAAACAAGGAGATGCAAGATTGATTGGAAGTAAAAGGGAAGAGATAAATCCGCTCAACTATATTATTTCGTCTACCTCATCATTTCGAATGAATTAAGCGATTTGATGCTCGTTATATCTGCGCGTACTTCGAAGTGTCACGTCGATTCGCAAATGCAAAACATTCTCGAGATACACACTCTCTCATTTTTTTAATAGATAAATATATATTTATTGACATTATGCAAAATTTGATATTATATTATAATAATATAATATTAATAAGCACTAAGGTATCGTTCATTTTTTAATCAAAGTGACATAAAAGATATTAATATAAACATAAAAACATTTGCATTTTAATTAAAATTATGTTCCATGTTATTTATTAATAAAATTATCTTTCTTCGTTGACTGTACGTTACAAGTTGTGACACATTTCATTAAAAGGTAATCCTACTCTTTTTATATCATAAAGCAGTTTTATTACACTGTCCTTTTACGCCCAGATAGTACTCAGTATTTATAAAAGATTTACAAAATATTTATAATAATTATTTGAATATGATATTTTATAAATATTTACGAAAATATTTCATTAACATTTTTGTGATTTTAGATTGAACAGGCTCTACAGATTTATTATAAATATTACATACAAAATACTGATAAAATATTAATACAAATATTAGTTTTTTTACTTACCATAAATGTTACATAAAATATAGTTTATATTTTAATAATATTTCGAATAAAAATTTTTTTTTGTGTATATAAAATGGAACTCGCTGACTCGCGTAAAAGAGGCTCGGTCTCTCTCGCTTTGCGTTCACTTTGGCGCGAGACGCGATCGCGCCTTTTGATATTAATGTAACATCATATATAAAAAAGCAAATAGTAATACGTATTCATCAGAAATATTATGTGTTATCTAGGCAAACATTGTTTATCAATTTACGTGAATTAACTGATATAAAATCTATATACATATATGTACGCGTGTGTGCACACATATACCAACTACGGATGCTCTAAGACAGTCGATTATTCTATGTAAATTAAGTTGCTTTTATCTTCTAAATTTTATCTTTCTTCTCGAACTATTTGGACTTGAATGTTACGTGCATTAGCTTTCATTTGCCATAACAAAAATGTCGTCGTTGAGCGTAAACGTTCGAGTCTAAAGTAATAGCAATCGCCTGCAGTTTGTCGTACACGTTTTTTTACAATATGGCCGAGGTCATTCCAGATTGCGTTTTGCAATCACTACAGTGCGATGCATTTTTTTTCATAAAACAGACGTCGCATTTTGTTTAATTAAAGTTGAATTGAGTGCCTTTGTCCGACTCCGGCGCGGGAAACTAGCGCCGTTAAAATAGTTAAGTGGGCAATTATGCTTTACGGTATGTAATAAGCTGGCACTGACAACTTCCTGCCCTGTGGAATCAGTGAAAATAGAGAAATACCTAACGCTGATGTCGCGTAGTGTAGGAAAAATTCTCGCGAACCAGTTTTCTTGATATGTGCGTTCTTTAAATTCCACTTCCATTTTTACTCAAGTTACATTAGAATTTACTACAAGCGTTCCTTATTTTATGCACAAGAGATTCTTCATTTCTTCGACATTGTGCGCGCTGAATTTTTGAAAAGTGTCAAAAATTATTTATATAATTAAAAAGTTATTTATACTGCATAACCCGAATTTTTTTCCAAGATAATATACGCACTGTGCAGACGTACGTATTTATTCGTCATAATGCAGCCTCTCATCGTTATATGCAATGCATCAGTTATGTTCCATGCGCGGCAAATTTAATCTCATTATCGCACGGTTATCCTGCAGGACAATACACGCAATGCAAGACGATGCATCAAGCGCCGCGCATGGTGCAATATACCAGTGGTACGACCGACATAAACCTACTTAAGCTACGAGGATTTTAGCTTTTGCCGAGTTATTCCGTTCTTAGATTTCTTTCGTTCTACTCATATTTCGCGTTACGACTTCTTAAAGCCTTGTTTTTTATTACTCCGCCTCTAATTCTATTACACGTAGACCTTGGAAATGTTTGATCCATTAGATCCGAAGTCTATATTATTTTTCGTCAATTTGATACAATTTATTAATGTTTGAATAGCGATAAATATAACAGTTTCACGGAGGTGGCCCTACTGATAGCCAATTACTCGGCGCCAAAACTAAGATTAAAAAAAAAGTAGACTTGTTTAGTATTTATGGGAAAATCTTCGATTGTCATTTAATCTAATAATGTAACAAATAAAATAAAAAGTTGTTTATTACTTTGTATGTATTGTGTTTTTAGCGATCGTCGCTTGATCAAAGTGATCGGGGAAGAGAAAGAGAGAGAGAGAGAGAAAGAGAGAGAGTGAATAATATAATCTCCATTACATACGGGCAGCTGGCTGTAAAAATCAATGTAATCAAGGCTATTATTTCGTAGCTGTATTAACAAGGAAAGTTATCAGCTTGATATCGTAGATGGACGATTCCCAAGTTCTAGTACACACATATATACGCACGGTCGATAGAATTCCCATGCGAACAAGTAATTCGAATTAACAGCATGCATATGGAGAGCATGCTGAAACAATTAGCGTCAATGTAGTCGTGCGCAACTATCAGGGAATCAATAAACATACGCTGTATCATGATGCCGCTGAATAAACATACGTATAATCGTCTATGGTTCCTACACACACTATCCCGAAGCGAATCGCTTCCACAATATGCGTTTTAATTAATAACCGCAGCATTTTATTTATCACATCATGTAAAGTGTGGCCTGTGAAGGGAATAATAATAATAATAACAGTAACAACAATAATAATAATAATAATTCTGTATCCCGTTGAAATTACAGTTTCCATAGTGCTCTCTCGGGGCAACAAACTCCGCGGCCTTATAGTTACATTAAGCGGGACACTTTATTCCGTAGCGCAATAAATCCCGAGTGTGGTGGCTCGAACGGAGTGCCAACGGGGGGGAAAAAAAAGCGCAAAACCGCAGAGGCGAATCGTCCAATGTCGCGCATCGCGATAAGTAGCAATAAATGCCGAGGATCGTAAAATTCGACGTGCCCCTTTTTATACGGCGACCACCATCCGAGCGCACGTTGCCCGAGATCGTGAGCTAATGTCGAAAAGGATTATCTCTCGCACTAAATAATCTTTCTCCGTTCCACATTACGGAAACGTAAGCTTCCCATGATTAAATGTGCTAATCCTCTTCGATGCACGTGGAACGTTGGTTCAGTGAAGGACACGTCATTGTTAGCTCTGTTATAATAATTCATGGCATGAAAAGTCTCTCTTTTCGATCATGCTTGTATCTTAATGAGAAAAAAACCTGTTCCGCTTTACGCAATCCGATGACGCTCGACTCGTATTTATAGCGCGCATTGATCAATTGTATAAAAACAATTTCAGAATTATTATTTCTAAAATTAAAAGCGGAATTAAAAGGTTAATATTTGAAAAAATTGTTTGTTAAAATACTTTTATCAAAAGTTGAAAAGAATATCAATTACTAAAAATACTTAAAATAAACATATACATTTTGTTACATAAAATAAACATTTTATTAATGACTAATATTACATCATAAAACTGGAATTATTCCAGTTTTAGTATAAGTTATGACTTATGAGACTGAAATTGAGTCGATACGCATGTGGAATATCATACAATTTTATTAAAACTCAGCGCATATTTTCAGATATATATGTAACATGTATATATATCTTTCCTTTCATAATAATATTTCCGGAAGTAGCCGTGATAATTTACGTCCACGATCTGTTAGGTTTTACCGATGCGTTCAAACGCAGCATTCGACATATTTTTCAATAATCATGATCAATGATTAACAATTCTGAGATGGAACATGTCAGTGCAAATACACTCATATATCTTTAAATTAAATTGTAGGCTGCAATAAATCCATTCAATTTATTTTATAATCAATCAAACTATAATAAATAATAATTTTGTTTTCAACCAATAAGATTAATTTTTTGTGATTTGATCTTCGATATTGCTATCTACAGTTAATTGTTTGGCAATCTTATTTATTGTTAGCATTGTTGCGTAACAGTACACGAAATTTTTAAGTATTTTCTTCGAAGCAATCGTACTTTGAACAATAAATCTGATATTCATATTTTGAACGAACAATTTTATCGCAAGGAACATCATAATTCATACACACTTGTTCGTTGCATCTTGAATAATATCTGCTGCCACTGAGTTCTCATCTCCTCGGTTGTATGACGGTAAATGACGTCAGGACGTAGGTAGAGAGACACGATGTGTTCGCTTGTAGGCTGCTCTCAAGGTTACGAGCCGCATGCTCGCATAGTAATTCCACTTACGCAATGTCGTACCGAGACATAGAAGACCACGTAATATGCTCCGAACACATTAACAGACTGAGTAAACAGAGCTGAGTAAACAAGGCTGGAGCACACTCGATCGTAACAACGTATTGTGACATCGTGAAAAATATAATTGTCAATACAAGATAAAATAATAAATCGGAATATTTTTTTTACTAAATCAGAAATAGTTTTTTTCTATTTATTTTCTAAAAGCATGGTTATTTAAGCCATATTTATTTTCTAAAACTGAAATATTCTTCCTTTAATATTTTTAATAAAAGATAAGAGATAATTTCAAATAATTTTACGCGCAAAAATTATATATATATAATTATAAAATCCGTATAATGATTGAACAAATTATTCAAGCTAAAAATTAAATCTATAAACAAATTATAACAAATGTAAATTTTGTGAATTTCTTTTATTTCTTCCACAATAAAATTCCCAATTTGGAAAATGATTATGTTATTCGATAAATCGCTCATTTAAATGCTTACGTTTCCCTATTAATTTCAATGATGTAGATGCACTTGAAATGTGTAATTATTCAACCTTGCTTGCAACTTGACAGAATACATCATACCAATGTTGAAATACACGTAATTCGCCAAAGCGATTAAGGTACCGATCAATTTCTCGTTTGAGCATATATGTGCATGCGAACTGTAAATGCCAAATGTGTTATCTCCTCGAATCTATAAGCTTCAATTTTATCTGCTTGTTCACCGATTTTACGAGCAACTACCAGTGCTCTTGACGATCGTTCGACCATTACTTCCGTTACCATTAATAATGCTGAATGGAAAACTATCCACTTGCTTTCAAAATGGATAGCTGCTTGGAAATAATAAATGAATGGCTTATGGTATTACGATATTGAGACAAAGATTCTATTCGACGTCGCTATAATAAAATGCTATAGCAACAATAACGACATTAAGAAGCTAGTTTTTGCCACGGTTTATAACAAGAACATATCGGTTAATTGTACATTTTAAAAAACGATATGATTTTCAACAATATTCAATAGATTAAATTAAAATAAAATTTTAAAAAATCAAAACATCAATCAAAACGTCTCAATTGATCATTTTTTTAAGAAATAAATTTGCCTCATTTTTTATCAACTTATCTTTATTCATCACTTCGTGGTTTTCTTTAACCGAAAAATGTGAATCTAGAAGAGAACGAAGTTCGTTGAACTATCACGTGCAGAACGTGATCCGCAGATTATGGTTCCTTCGCTGATCGTGTCGTCGAACTCTCCTCCTTGATTACGTTCTTTCGTAGTCCAGCCGTGCGTCCTCCTCTCCTTTCACTCGGCAGTATTTCGTAGTCAGAGATTATCGACCTTTTTTGACCTAAGGTATTTGTCTTAGAATTGAATTTTCTTTTGCACTGTTTCGAACGAATGAAGGCGTCGAAATAAAATGATTACTCGGAAATGTTAGTCGAATTAATGTTTTAATTTGTGATATATTAAAACGAAAATATCGAAGTGAAACAAAATCTCTTTGAAAATTAAAATATTTAAATATCGCTCTGTTGTAATTCACATTATACGTGTCATCGTAGGGTCAAAGGGTTAAACATAACATATGTTCTGTCCTAAATTGCAATACGTCGTCCTAGAAAAACAATTGGCTTAGGTGAACCTAATAGAACTGAACAAACGTGCGTGACAAAAAGCTTGGCCCATTAATTATAAGAATTCGTCGACGTGCTATTGCATCACTGACATACATACGAACTACCTCTCATTACTGTCCATTACTGAAATTATTTATAATGTAGTTGAAGAATCTTACCGTAAAATGTTTTCATTTTGCCATTACGTGCAAAATGAAGCGAGGAACTCATTTTACTAATGTAATACAACAGAACTGTAATGAGTTTAAAATACGATCACGTTTCTCTAAAAATTAAAAATAATATGCATAAAATGCGCATTACCCAAAAGTGTCACGAAGAAAAAGGAATTTATAAAAATTCGCGTGGTTATGTAGGTATTAATACCGCCTACGTATTCGCATTTTTATATTTCAATTTTTGATATTTTTGTTAGAGAAAATATTTACATTGAATTTAATTTTATTAATTCAGTAAAACAAATTAACTCGATATAATGACAAAATATTTTACGATAAAATTTTCCACCTAAAGTTTATACATAAATATTTGTGCAAACATTTTAACCAATATTGACAAAAGTGGAAAAATTAATACGAAAAAGATATTCTATTATTAGATTATATTATTCTATAAACGTGGCGGTTTAGTTTTATATATACAAGTGGTTAAACATCAAACATCTGCTAGACCAGGGGCGGTGACTTGTCGGCTTGCCATGTGTGGAGTAGGACAATTTGGGAGGGGTAAAGGAGGGGATAAAAAGTTTTTAGAATTTATTTAATTTTCATATTAAATCTCTTTATCATAAGAAATTATACACAATAATGAGCAACGAAATTGTAAATATTTTATAAATATTTATAGTTTAACTTGAAACATACTTAAACATAAAACAAAACTTAATGAAGAAAATTTGGAGTACATTTGGAGTAATTTAAAAAATTTAATTTCGTAGAACAAACGTACTCCAAATTTTATTTTTTATGATTAATTCATTTATAAGTGCATCAATGTTATAAGTTTTTAGTTTTAGTTTTTTTTTCATGTGTGGAATTCCACACATGAAAAATTCTCATGTGTGGAGTACTCCACACACACCCCACAAAAGTCGCCACCCATGTGCTAGACAGATGTTTTTTTCTAAACACAGACGTTCTATTCTTTACAAAAGCATTTTAGGCAGAAAGATTATTCGTCTTACCAATTCAATTTTGTTTTATTCGCTCTCAAATATATTTTTAGAAAACATACGTATTTTCAATTTTCGAAAAACAATTAAACGATGAATCAAAATGTGCAATACAAATAGTAAACTATTCTAAGAAATTATATGTCCGGGACACCCGTTGCATTACCTAGAGATTATTTACGATGTAGAGTCGACTCGGACCGAGGACTTAGGTCATCTAGGTTCCATGGGGTTAACTCGTTTAACCTTTTCTTCTCTTCCTCCCGCGCGAGATCGCGATCAAGATCGATGTGGTCTTAGAAAATATGTACTTCAATTAGAAGAACTTGCGTTAAAGTGTCGATAGTGTCGATGTACTCCTTATTGATCTTTTGTTAAAACAATTGCGAATGAAGAAAAAATAAAACGTGAAACACGACTATAACAAGAGATATACGCCACATAAATCTGCTAATTAATGGGATTACGCAAAGGTTAATGGAGTGTTCTAATTACTTTTGTTGCACTTAAATTTATTAAAACTTATCCAGTAGCATTTTCTTAATTCACATTGGAAATAGAAAGCTTTTATATTAATCATCAATTTGTATTTTTATCAAAATTAAACGAGAAAATGTTCACTGTATATTTATAGTTTGTAATGTTTGCGCATACTCTCGACACTGTAAATTCTAACAGCTAAAGATAGAAATAATGTCATTTGTTTAAATATAGAAATATCAAGTTTCCAAGTTTTATGATTTATGAATTATTGATAGAATTTGTACGAATCTAATTCAACTTTAGAGAGTTAACATATGAGCTACAATTTTCATTTAATTTTATGCAGACTCCATTTTCTAATCTAATCTGAAACTAGAATAACATTTGGAAATGTGTACGATAGAAACTGACATCAAATCAAATTATTCAAAGAAGACAAGTTTCAAATTGTTCGGATTTGTGAAAGATCATCTTTATTATTAAAGATTTGCTTCTCGTTATAGAAAAAGGAAATTAAATAATGAAAGAGTTTCTTTGATAATAGACTGCATTTGTAATCAATCACAGCAAATTTTATAATGATATATTACTTCTTATATAACGTTACATGAATCAAGTGAAAAGAGCTACGTACTTGTAATTTGCCAAGTAATTCTTTGCCGCAAGAAAATCGCGTTGCGAGTTAAATCGTACGTCACGATCCAGTTACTTGACCCTGCAGGTCTAGCATGACGTTGCCTTCTCTGTGGCAAAAGGAAGAGGTCATCATGATTTTGAAGGCTCTCACTCAATTGCCGCAGCAGGTGCGAAAGATAAAAAAAAAACCATTATCTCTTTATTTTAGAGTCGCGTTTTAAAATGAATTGATAATTTTTATTAATAATTAAAATATAGATAATTTAAAATTGAACTTTAAAAATCTCAACAGCCTTAAAATACCAAAGGTTTTAACGTTAGGTATTTTGTGCTAGCACTTGAGTCGAGAAAAGCGTTAATTTGTACATTCATCAGCTTGAGAATGAGATATTGAGAACGCATCGAAATGAAAATAAATCGGAAATTAAATTAAATTATCAACGATATAGGATTGCGTAATAAAAGAGAATTACACACACACACACACATTTCGCGTGTACATATATAATATAGATTATATTTTCATGATATATCGGTACGTGTACATCCACCTTCAAATACAATGCATAAACATCTATTATTGTAGTATTTCCTTTATAATCATACATGTAGGTAATACGTTTAAAGTTTAAAATGCGGTATGGAGAAAAATGTAATTGCGGATCATCTGTACCTATACATATCATCAAGGTACAGTTTTAGATAAATTGCCGCCGTTTTAGACATATACATATATATTAATTATCGATCTCTGTTCACTATTATACAATAGTTCCATGTCCTCTTGTTCATCATATCCGTACATCGATTGGAAGAAATTGTCGTTACACCAATTTTAATTATCCTATCGATTACTCTCAATCGTCCTCGACAAATGACTAACAAGAAGGAAAACTGACGATCTGATTGGCGAAAGTGGCCGGAAAGTTATCTCCAATCAGAGGGCAGTGATCCTCACAATTTATCGCGTATCTTTTCGCTAATGTTTTCCAATTTTTTGTCCTGTCCAGGAGGATTGTGAAGTCCGGAAAACACGAGAATTGTGTCTGACTCGAGAAAGTCATATTTTTATAATAAATTCATTGATATTTTTTTTTTTTTTTTTTTTTTAATTGATAACGGGAATCAAACTATAGATTTTTGTAATTTAATTTTTGAAGATTCGAAAGGGTCGTCGAAAGGATTCGAGTAACGCGATGCGCGAGAATCGAAACAAATTATATTTGAAATATTTGTAAATATAAACGTACTAATTTCCACGTATAACTTTTTGTAATCAAATTAAAAGTTTCAAGTTTAGATGTAAAAAAAAATTTTAAGTTTAGATGCGAATTTAGAAAATTATGTGTATTTTGTGATGTGCGTGACAATCCTTCTTAGAAAATTTTCAAGAAATTTTTCAAGAAGGATTGCCATCTAGAAATAAACACAGTTTTCCACTTTATTTTCATTTACATATACTTTAAGTAGGAGCCAGAACTTACTCGAGAATATTAGATAAAGAAATTTGTATTTTAGAGAGGACAGTATACGTATTATTACATTCTGCAGATATACTTTGCAATTTTATTGAGCACTATTTAGAACTTATTTTTGCTAGCAGCGAAACAAAACAATAGGAAACAATAGTTACAATATATATTTATTCCTCGCGCATTTTATCCGGAAGATTCGATGAGCTGCAGCTGAAGGAACGATCGATTAGCGCGAGTCAAGGTCCTTTGAACGCAGTGTGCATTCGCGCCATAGTGTGCATTTCTGACTCCAATTCGACGACGACCTCCATTGATGAAGGAGAAACGGCGGAAAATCCAAGGAGGGATTTAGAGAGAGGAATATTGAGGAAATAAAGAAAAATAATATATTTAAGATACACACAAATAAATATGATATATATCAGATAAAGAACAACGTCGCAATTAATAAAAATTTCTGACGTGCAAATAAGCGCGCGGTGTAATTTTTGATAAGGATCGATTGCACTAAAGAGTTAAACCATTGCGAATTAACAGTACTTTTCGCATTACCTACATATCTCAATCAGAGCTACGATCTAGAAAGAGACGGGGGATCGTTAAGCATATCGATTAATCGGCGCGGTTGATCCCGAGCATCGAACATCGCGATAGGTCATGAAAAACTATATTGAGAGACCAGACCTACGGATAATGTAGAAGAGTGTCAATCGTTTTCGAGCGTAACATTTTGCAAGCTATTGCCAATCACGATATCACAAGCTTAAAAAAATCACTTGTGTCTCTTTCTACTGAAAGGATCTGAGAAACGCACGAAAAAGAAAACAAAAATGTCAAAGCGTATATCGTCGAGGCCTTCGTTTTAATCGAGAATGCGAATCACAAGACTTGATGAAGTTGAAACCGTTCCCACGGGACAGATACATCGAGTAGGTTAAATTACGGGAGGAACGTCTGAATGTGCTCGAGGTGGATACTATCGGAGACACCGTCGTCTAGAGGGGACACCGTCGTCAGGATTAGAGGCAGAGAATTAGTCGAAAGAAAAAAAAAAGAAGAAACTAGAAACGCACGAGTGTAGGAAGATTCAGGGCGAGGGAAAGGAGGGAGAGAGGGAGGGAGGGGAGGTGGGCATGGAGATATTTAGCCCCATTTCTGAAAGAGACCCATCCGTTGACACTGGCAATTAGAACCCCAGAGATTGCAGCGGCAGCTAGAGCTGTAGCAGCAGTCCTTTCGCCGGTGGTAACAATCTCCGCCGCGCCTTATGCAGGCCCGTCTAAACAAGTTTATCGACGAGGTACGTCTACACAAGATTAGGGAAATCGAGAGAAGGCTTTTTCACAACATTGAGACATTGAGGGAGGGACTGAATGAATCGCGACGTCGACTCGGCACGCGTTTCGCGCATTCGCGCGCAACATGCATGTATGTGCGTATCGATACACGAACTACGTTGGAAAAATTCACTTTTTCTTAGAAAATAAAAACTCTTTTGTCTTTTTAATTCTCAAATTTGATTCTCAGATTTCGTCAATATTTAGAATAAAAGCAATCTTGTAAAATCCATACATTGTATGTCATTGTAATTTTGTATGTGTATGCTGTGAAATCTGTGTACGCGTGTACGTGCATGCATATGTAATACATTAATCATAAATTTTAATATATGGGTCACTAAAGGTCAGTTTTACAACCTCCGGTTAACTTAACCGTCATTGATTATTTTTGGTTAATTTTCCTTAACAAATACGATTGGTCAATTTCAATATGAAAATCAGCCGTTAAGTTAGCCGGAGGCTGTAAAACTAGGCCTAGAAAGGAAATAATCTTTACGGGGTTCGTACGGTGTATACAGTTCAGCAACAATCAAGCAAAAAGTACAGAATCACGGGAAGAGGAAAAGGATATATTTTAGCGATCGTACGAGAAAATCTCGCTGAGGAGGATAGGGAGGAAATGAAACCAGAATTGACAAATAAGATAAACTACTCACTTTTGTGCCACTCGCAACAGATTCTCCAAAGCGTTGTCTGAGGGATATTCCGAGAGGTCGTCACCTTGAAGATAGTCTACATCTTCTGCAAATGTAAAATGAACAATTCGTCTTAATATACTTCACAATATATTTCGATCCTATCAGTTGCATTATAAATTAGGAAAAATAGAATTGCCTTTTTTTTAACGTGTGCCTAAATCATGTAGGTAAGCACGTATTCTCGTGGGTCTAACGCTTAATACGTAAAGAAAAATACTGGCAATAGAAATAGGAAATAAGGAACAGTTTAAAATATGAGGAAAAAATATAAAGCGTTTCTTATTCAATATATGGAATTATTTTTTAATCCCTGTTCCATTTATTTTATCTGGGACTAGACACGTGTATTCTTCGCGAAGATAAATGAGATTTGTATCGTATAGTGATATTATCATGTACGAGCTCAAGGACGCTTGAGGTCCACGAGTTGAAAATTTAAAGGGCACATCTCATCGCGGAGATGAGGAAAGGGCAAAAATAGAAGAGAGTAGTTTATATATATTTTATAAGATAATATCAACAACAAAGACTTTGCCAACTTAATTTTGATATTTTTCTTTGATTACTAGAGTAAATGCTTTTGTCTTTTTTTGAAAAGTGAATTTTATCAAATCGCTAGTCAGAAATGTGACAAAGCTACTTGTACAAAATTTGTAAAAAGATTTTCCAGATTGAAACAAGCAGAAAATATTACACAAAGGTATCTTATACGCGATAAAAAATACATTCAAATTTATTCACGAACAAAGACATTTTATTGAGCAAAAACCGATATACCGAAAATTATCGAGAAAAGGTATGACTTTCTATATCCTTTTTATACAACTTACATGTGTTTTTAATAAAATTCGTGAAATTTTATTAAAATATTTAATTAATTGTAAAAACGTATACATCATATTGCAAATGAAGAAAATTACATTGAAAATTTTAATTATTCCGTTTTCATTATTACATCTTTGTTTTTGCTTGAGGAACGGTGCAGGATTGCGTAGAAGAAAATTATGATGGTCCATTAAGATTATTACGGCAAATCTCGTTATGCATTTCTAAAACTCTTACAGGAAAATCCTTCCAACGATGCAAAGGTGAAAGGACACGTTATGCCGAAGCATAAAAACAATAAAACAAAATTCTTGTTTTTTTCTAGGAAATATAGTTTATCTTTGTTTGCAAATTGATGCAATATCCATGCTATTTAATTAATATAAATTTTTTACAGTAAAAGCAAATTAAAAAAAATTATAAAAATGATAACAAAAAAAGTACAAAGTAAAACAAATTATATACATATAAAAACAAATTTAAACAAAAAATAAATAAATTCTTTTCTAAATATATATTTTTGTACGTATATATTCATGTTCTTTATGAATATTAATTTCTTTTCGCAGCATTTTTATCCCTCGCAATTTTTACACTATACTTTTACAGTATTTTTAGGAATGCCTTAATTATTCCTAACCTTTTTATATTTAAAAATCTTTAAATAATAACATTAAAAATGTAACGATTAAATTACAATTGTTTTACTGGATCGCATAATTTCATGTGGCAATAAAACAAGATAAAAGAACAGGAATTTGGCGAAAAATAAAAAAAAAAGATTGATTAGAAATTTATTAGGCACAAAATAATTTTGAGTGTTTCTGTCAAATCACATTTATAGAAAATGAATTAACGATTGTGCGAGATCGCATCCAATTATATCCGACAGCCGAATTGCTCGTTTTCGCGCCGCGACCAAGCCAGCAGCGGCGTGACAACGCGTGAACGGCAGCGGGAGAGAGCGTGATCTCCGGTGTTTGCGCGAGCTTCTAGAGGAATTCGGGATCGCCGTTGCTGACTAATTGTAAGCATAAGCAGAGGAAGTCGAATAACAGCCTTGACGACCGACGGATTCCTCTAGAAGCATTCCTCGCGCACATTATAAATAGGTGGCTCAGTGCCATTAAAGGCACTTGCTTTGAATCTGTACTCGCGTTCGGTGCGTCGCCAACGTTTTGTGAAATAATAAATTCAAGTTAAGCATTACTCAGTTCGTCTCACTCAGTACTCCGCGTGCCGTTTGCAGTGCCGAAATATTTGGCTCAACGATGATCCATTATTTTTCCTTTATTTTCTTTTTTTCACTTTTGTCGACTACGACAACTCCTAGGATTAAGATACTAATCTAATAAGAATGACTTCCCTTATTCGCGCGCGCGACTTTCCTCTGCTCTTTTCTCGACATCATTTCATGTTCATTATCTTTATATGAATGCACTGGGGATGTCAATGTTTTAATATTCCTACGATATACCATGCCAGGAAATTGCGAAATTATTCATGCTCGACAAGAAAGTTATTTTTTCGATATCTAACGAGAGAGAGAGAGAGAGAGAGAGAGAGAGAGAGAGAGAGAGAGCCTCATATGAATACATAAATTATGTAATAGAGGAGCTGATTTTATATTTAATATTAATTTATATTTTTTAACTCAAATATTTCCTTTGCAAATAAGCAATTTTTATATTAATTATTTATAATTAATCTACTCTAATCTTAATTTAAATCTTAAGTTAAAAGCCATCAAAAGAATCTTTGAAATACTACCAAATCTATGAAATTATAAATTGTAAGAAAAATAATGTAATAATATATTAATATTCTTTTGTATTAATTTATATTAAAATTTGAAATATACATATAAAATTTGATGCTCAGGATGCGTTGAAGTGTAATAAACCTATAATGAAATTTTATGTACATTTTATAGATAAAATTTTATTTTAAAATAATTACCAACGCATCCTGCAAACTATCTCCTCTATTCTTTTTTACACAAAAGAACATACCTTCTTTGTATCTCTCATTAGTTGCTATTAAAGGATAATTGTTATTAAAGGGTATATAGATTCATAAGATAATAAAATTTTATTTTATTGTTCGCAAAATAAGATTATATCTTTGTTATCCAAGAGAAACGTATCATATTTGCGGCGCAAAATGCAATACTTTAGCCATTATGTATATTACAATATTTACGTACTGTGCACAAAGTACGCAATGCACAGAATTTGGAATAAAATCACAATATTTGATTTCAGTAATAAAATTGACAAATTAACACATCAATTTATTATAAAATATAAATAAAAGTATAACAAATGAAAGCCGACACGTAAAATAATTACATAAAGGAACGAAATACCATACTCTATGGTAACTCTTAACCATTATGAGATACTGAGAAATCGATGAACAATTTCAATGTCTCCAAAGGAAGCCCTAATAATCAATCAGACACGATCGTAATTAAATTTCTGAGACCAATGTCCCAGGAAACTGATTACGGTTTCATTAGTACTGACAGTTATTGCATAGCCATCGAGATTTCCCCATATTTCAATTGATCCTGCTGTAATTGTAATTATTATGATAGAATAGCGTCAGAATAGTTCTTGCTTCAATTGAGAGAAGGAAAACTCGATCAAAATCATGTAAGACAGGTTGAATATAATCATTTTGAATCATTTTTGTAAGTTTATTTAATCAACTTTTTAAAAATACGTATAAATTTATATCCAAACTTGCGTCTACATACACACAAATTTGCTACTCTTTTTGAAATTCAATTTATAAAATAAAATTTTCAAAAGATTGAGCAAAATAATAATGATATCACACCAAAAATAAATTCACTTATTTTGTATTCAAATTTCAACTTTGCTACCGTATCGATGCGCATGGCATACAATAATTTACAATATGATAATTTACAATAATTATAGGCAAATATAATATTGTTTTTACAATATGATTTCAAGTGGAAATCGGTGAAATTGGACGAGCTTTAATTCTTGTCATGATTTATCGTGTGCGTCCGACGATGCATAAACCTACTCCACTTACACTGTCCGCGATCTCACTGTAGCTGACTCGATATAAATTTAACTAATCTCTTGAGTCAGACTCCTCTATTGAAATATCTCCGTTTGTTTCATCCTTGCCTTAAGATATTTTTATATAAGTTTTAATAATTTTACAAACCTATTTGAAAAATATTTTCAGCTGTGTAAATATTTGATTCCATTTTTTACTTCAAGTACGGTATGTAGATTATAACTATTATAAATTTGTGGCGTAATAAACGCGGGACACTTAACAAATTGCACGATCGTGAAGAAAGCCAGTATTAAGCTCTGGTGTATTACAAGTTTCAACAAGTTTCGTTATATTGTAAGGTAGCGAACAAAGTGTACTATTACAATTTGCAAGTTTTAATACTTGCGAGGTAATTTCGTCGATTAATTCCGAACGTTTTATAAATTAGTATATCAAGAAAAAGAGTTTGTGCAATGTTGAAACAAACTTTCAAATAGTTTTGGATATTTTAAAAAAATATAAAAACGTCAATAAATCTCTCTCTTCGGTGCAATTGGATATATTTCTTAATTTCGAAGAAGAAACCCAAACGAGGTAAATTCTGTTCATAATCCCCTATTCAACGAGCTTTTCTGGTCTCAGTTCGAGCAGACCAGATATTTATTTTAATATAATTTTCCGCACCAGATACATTTTAATTAGAAAACTTTATTTGACTACACATACAGCACACAATATTCATGTTATAATTTTTTAGTGTCAAAACTTGTGTAAGAACCAACATGTAAATATGTTTTCAAATATTTCATATATATTTTTGTAAAAAACGTAATTAATGTGTAATGTAACAGTTTGTGAAAACTAAAGTATCTATGACAGTTATGTTAATTATACTTATATAAACATAATTAAATTATAAATTCTTATAGAATTTATTCTTACAAAAACATAAAAATGTTTTTTTTTTTTAAAGTAAAATATATTTTAATGTAAAATATACAAATTTGTTTAATCTCAGTGTACATATTTATTCTCAGCGTTATTTTTATTGCGTGTGTACAGTAAACAATGATATTAAAAAAAATAAAAGAGAATTTTTGTCATTCAATTTTTAACATTTATAACATATATAACAAAAACAGTTCATATCACGTTTAGTCTGGGGCTTAAAAAATTATAAAAAATATTTAAAAAAGGTAACTCTTTTATAATTATAAAGATATTCCATTAAAACTTTTTTTTATAAAAGTCGATAAACGGAAAATTCATTTAGTTAAAAAAACTTTCCGACATTTTCATTTTCACAACAGTAATATATCTCTTTTTATTCTTTTTAAGTTTGCGGTACAAATATTAATTGCATTTTTTAAACGAAATTTGTTAATTCCGTTACTTGCAAAAAAATTTGTAAATTATTACTACTCTTATACGTACCGCTCTTTTTATCTCCTCTATTATAGTATTTACATCATACAACCGTAAAAATTCTATTATCTACACATTATACTGTTCATAAATATATAATTATTCAATCACTTTCGCGCACGTGGAAAAATTAAATAATTTGAATTTATATGCGAGCAACATAATGTCCCGGACAAACGCAAGTGCCCAAAGTCATCGTAAAAACGTTTTAAATTTCTGCGTTCTTCCATATGTTCTCCAAGTGTCTTCGAGGTTTTTACATTGTATTAGAAACGGCTTACGGTTCTCCATTAACGCGCAAAAAAGGATCAGAGTGACTTACCACCGTCATCGACGGGATTGGCGAAGCTCCTATCGGCCAGGACGACCAACAGAAGGGACAACCATAGCAACCAAGCCCTCATGCCTCGATCTGCGCCCGCTCGGCTCACAGTTTGCGCTCACGAAAATCCGGTAGAGACAAAACGCAAAGTCTGTGCCGCAGCTCCCGCTAGTCCTTCGCTCAGGAAGGAATCTCACCCTCGGCTCACTACCGAGTACTGGGGTGCGAGTGAGGGTTCCACCGCGATCGTGGCGCTTATATAGACGCGGGAGGCGTGGCGATGCGCCCCCACGAGGATATGTAGAAGCGGAGCTTGGGCTTTTGGATCGGACGCAAAGTTCTCCACCACACGCGCTCTAATGCGCGCCACTGGATCGTGTGCCGCATCCCCTCTTCAAGTAGACAGATCTGACATAGGAACAAAGTCGGTTTCGACTATATCACTTGCTCGTACTTTTGACGATCAACTCACACTCCCGGATAGGAGCAACTGGTAGCGAAGCAACTAGTAGACCCTAGACCCTCTATCTTCTTTTTCTTCTCTGTCTCTCTTTCTCTTTCTCTCTGTATCCTTTCATTCATTTCCGACCTCCGACTTTATTACTCTTCATTACTCTTTTAAAAGGGTTGAGGAGCTAGAATAGCCTCTCGAAATGATTCATCGTATATTTCGCGGTTTTTCATTATTTTGAATCACTTCCGGAATATAAAAGGGGACAGACTTTATAGACATTCTCCATATAACATTTGTCTTTTATAAATGATATAAAATTGAACGATAAATTTCTCACAGCAAACCTTTCTGTTATGGCCTGAATTGCTATTAGTTTAAACTTAAGAAAAACATAGATATCTTGTGACTGTTTACAAATTATCGAGATAACAGGTTCTAGAGATCAGAGATAGACGTGTCTTTCTATGCGACAAAAGGTTCAATCTGCTCGTCCTTGATGTCCAATTTCGCACAAATCACTGTAATTTGCCCCTTCATTAGAGTCATTACTGAATACGAATTTAATAAAAATTTGTTTATCAGACGCAACTTTCCTTATTTGCTTGAGTTTCCGACAGAGATAATTGTGAAAATCAACGAAAATTCGCAAACCAGATTAAATGTATCTATTTAAAGCTGAAGGTTGTAAGGAGTGTAAAAGAATCATGTGTCATAGTCTCTCTTTGCTTTCTCATTCGGTGAAGATATTTTAAAAAGACATAACATCTTTTGCAAGTTTTTTTTAACAAGGAACTTTATACATTTTTTTAAAATAGTCTTACTAATATCACTATAGCTTAAATAAAAAACAAAGTTTCTCATTATTCATCCGCTTTTTTCTGAAATGCGTTTGAGAAAAGTCTTCGGATTTTTAATAATTCACAATTTTATAATTAGTCATCGTCAACACTTTCACACCGATATTTCTTTCAATGATGAAAAAAAGCAGAATAACTTCTATATTACGTATAACGCGTATATTACAAAATTAACATTGCAATTTTTCTTTATGTAAAGATAATTTAATTTCAAACCTTGGGTGCGATTCAAGGAAGTAAACAAGATAATTTCTCGTTAGCTCAAAGGCGCTGTCATGTTCATCATCACGTTATATATTAGATATTGTTCTTCTAGAATACGCAATTTACTTTATTCGTGCAAAGCAGTTTTGAATAAGCGTCAACTGCAGCTGTAACGGAAGAGAAACGCTGCGACAAACTCGAAAGCTACGACAGTCTCGCGAAAGCCTCAGAACAAAACTCCGTGCTCTGTGTGATGCATGGTGGTTGATAAACAACATTGACGTTCGAGCTAGTATTTGCGAATTGTTTTCTTGCAAGAAAAAGGAACAACTTAATGACATCCAATCTGGACATATCGAAATAAAAACGCTAAAGTTGATACAGAATAATTAATGAATTAGTAGTAGAGTAAAAAAAGATAAAATATTTGTTATAATATTTATAAATATTAAATTATATATAAATTAAGAGAATATTATATAATTTTATCTAAAAAATAGATAATTTTATGAATCATGAAATAAATCTGTTATATGCATGTTTGCACGCGTTTATTTAATTTTAAATAAACACATAAATTATCGCACGTTTATTTCTAATTTGTATCTTTTGTCTTTTATGAAAATTAAACTCATACTTCAATGTTTCTAATTTCCACCCTATTTCATATCTTTACGTTTTTCTTTGCAAAATTAAAAGAATATGATGCGTTTCTTTTTTTTTACATAGTGACATCGTTGCAACTTAAACATTCACTGTCGACTATTCGCCTTACCAAGTTTCTGAATTGCATTCAGAAAGTTTGTAACGCAAGAGTTACATGGTTACAAAGTTGTCACTTAAATCACACATGGGAAACATAATGAAGTAGTTCCTTTCGATAATATCTATTATTCAGAACCTGACTTTGATCACGTAACCATAAACGACTTCGCATCAACTAGGAACTTGTAATGTTTGCTTAAGGACAATTCAATTTCGGCTTACTACTGGCGTTGAAAATCTAAGGGAATCGCGCCTTGGGGCACACTGTCTACCCTCATATTCCTCTCTCTGATATTAGAAACAAATATTCCCAACATCATTCGCAAATTAATACATAAATTTAGCTGACATGTATAAATATAAATATAAATATAAATATATATATATATATATATATATATATATATATATATATATATATATGAATTTAGTATTTATGCTGCTTTGTATCGCTAGCATGTTGTCCCGTTTTTGAAAATATGAAATAACAAAAACATGAAACTGCTAATTAAATAAACTATTTAAAAAGTATCAAGTTTTTTTCAATTGTAATTTAATTGCTCGATAAAAATTTATACGTATTTGTTTAATAAAATAACGATAAAAGTTCTTCATAAATGAACAAGTAAAAAATATATCAGTTCTTAATTATAACGTTCTGACATGTAACACGTTTGTTCTGATTTTTCGTTTCGAGACATCGAATTTGTTATTCTAAAGTTAAAAATCACACATATTTCTTCGTGTCCTGGAAACTCTCTAATGGAAACTTAACTAATAATGAAGACTAAGTTTGTGCGTGAAAAAGTAAGTCGAAAGTACGTAATTTGCAAACAGATAGGGCGGCTTTCCTCTTTCAAGGCAAGAGGGTTACGTCGTAGGTGGTGTAGAACGCGAGCATCGTGGGTGGTATAGATAGAATTGTCGAAGGTAATGCCGAAATGGAAGCTACAAATTGCCGGGTGTGGGCAGCTTTGGTTGAAGAAGGGAAGACCCTCGAGCGATTGCGCTTGCGAGAGTGCGATACGTTTCTCCATTGCATTCGGGGCTTATTGAATAAATTGGATTTATCCCGTATAATCTTTCCGCATTTGAGATTCCCCTTTTCCCCAACGTTCGCTATTATGTTGCGAAGCCACTATACATTCCCGTATTATTAAATCAAAGTTGCCTGATAATATTTGTGCTAAAAATACTTCAATTTCCTGCATCGGCATTCTTACGATCTACATTCGCGTTGCGTAAGAATGATTATGCATCCTTCATTGTCGATATATATTTTTCGAGGAGGCGGACTTTGATAACACTTGGATTTTTCTACATAAAGATTTTATATCTAATTTACGTCTCTTTGCCCTTTTTTTTGTTTTGCTAAAGTCGAGTTTGAAATTTAACTAATTTATTTAGTAATATAATCTTTAAATAATAGATTTTAATATCAGAGAATCATAACTGTAATCTCGGAATTAAAATCCTGACATTGAAAAAATATTGAAATATTCTGCATTTTCTCTTCAAGAAATATGTCATTATAAAATTGTTATCATACTTTCCACTTTCTCTTCCCCTTTTATTAAATTTTAGTGCATATCATAAAAATAACATAAAAATACTAGATAACAAACTCGGTATTCGTTAAAAATCTTAAATAAAATAAATAATAATAAAATAACTTTGAAAAAATAACAAAACAGAAGCATTATTTTATTAGTTTATTTATTTCGTAATAAAAATATCTCTCTTTACTTTTCCTCGCATTTTCTTAGACAATATAAATCGTATACGAGAGATATTCGACGCTGATTTAAGGATAATGATTGCAATATGAAGAGGCTATCACGATGAATGAAATACACCAGTCTATAAAATTTCCGATATGACGTGAATACTTTTCCTCGAAAAAGTGTTCTATTCCTATGAAAACGAGAGTACAGGGAAGAAATGAAAAGGCACGTTCGCGTTGAGATGGTATAAGCAAGAAATCTGACGTTGTAGCCTAATTGGCGTTTATAGTACACGAGGGTGTCATACATCATCTGATATTACGCGTCATCCATATAATGAGTTACCAGATTCCTCGGAGACTTCATTATGTAGACCTACCGAAACGGTCCTAAACCTTATGTCACAAGACGATTAGTACATTTATATACTTGTGTTGTAGCCTGGTTTTGGATGTGTAATAAATTAAGTACATATTGTAATCACATTAAAAGATATTATAAAATGACATATAATATTGATAATCGTATTTAATAAATTATGTCACTGCTAAAATATTGAATACAAAAGCCAATAGTGGATACATATAAATGTGGATATACAATTTGAAATCGCAATTTGTACTTTGATAAAGCCGATGAAAATTTTAATCAGTCCTCTCAATTTTAAGTTGTAATAATTTTTAAATTTTATTAAAAAAATGCGTACCATAAATATTTAAAAAAATATTTATTTGTATGAAGTAGATAGATGAAAAAGAGATATAAATATACGCGTAATTATACTGTGTACAATCTTAAATTTTTCAAGTACAGATTGTAAATTGTTGGTTTTGAATCTCAGGCTACATGTTCATCTTAGATAATTGGATAAAAACTCAATGCCAAAAGAGGCAAGTAAGAGAGAATCCAGGATTTCAAAGAAATGTAAATGTTTTGAAAATCGAAGTCGATTGGAATTAGGAACAAGATAGATAAAGCAAATCATAAGCTCAATGTTTCAATTTCAAAAACCAGAATTTTATCTTTTTCTTTCATTTACATTATAAGTAAAACTAAGATTACATGTTATAGTAGATCACAATTTACATATTACAATAGAGATGAATGTTTGTCATTAACAAAGTTATGTAAATATTAAATCATTACTATATTATTTCTTCAAATGATTCTAACTCTTCTCTTACGTTCCTCTTGTTAACGCACTTCCAAAATGCTTCGTCTTAATCGTTTCGTTGTAACATTGAATAATATAAACAATTATATCAAAGTGTCAAAATTTAATTAATTTATAAACTATGTTACATCCAGATTAATTATGTCATGTCATTTTAATCAATGTTCCAATCGATAACAGCTGTACATATATTTTTTAAAATATCTTGTAAAAGATAACCTTTAGATATCTTTCCAGCCTTCAAAATATTTTTAAATTATTTTTCACAAGATCTTAAAAACCTCTTAAATTTTTGAAACTTTTAGACACGCGTGTTGTCGAGGAAAATTTATGTGAAATGAAAAGATATGTTGATCGTATTTTTTTTTCTCATAAATCTCTTCACGTCGACAAAAATGGCATTATGACAAATAAAAGTGTCATGATATATCACTGTAATACAATGTATAATACATATATATCGTTGCGAATATGTACATTCAGCAGAACGAATAAAGCATTGCTATTCTGTAATGCTTGAAATTAATTCGTTGAATCCTCTATTAATAATCAAATACGTTGGATGCTGATTAACAATTTCATGATTATCTTTGCTGAGCACAGTAAATAATTCCGCTGAAAACATTTATAAATTTCTCTGCAAAGTAAATTGTATGCCAAATTTCTCTACAAATTGCTGAAATTAACGTAATGGAAATGATCGAGGATATCGGAGACTTACGAGATTTCGTGACGATCTACAGAAAAGATTACCTCAAAAAGGAAGGCAAACGGGCAACAAAGTATAAATTATTACCAAAACATTTGCCATCCTTGAATATCTTGAATAGACCGTACAAACATTATTTGAACACGCGATTGGAAAATCGAACGCTATCTGAGAACGAACGAAGCGAGGATCCAGTGGATTATTTAAATAGAGTAAAAATATAAATCTTTTTATAATCCTATGATTGTACATCACGTAAATTGTACGTACATTTAAACATACAGATACGCGACAAATTTCCTCTCTTGAGAAATACTCTACCGGAAATCGTGCCAGATGAGAATGTGATAGAACGCGAGAAAGAGAAATCAATGAAGACCATATATCAATTGGATTACTCGAAGAAATTTAAAATTGGTTCGTTACTTATTAATATCATTATACGCCTATAGTTGTGTTATGTTTATTACTTTTTAAAATTTTAAGCTTTTTTATTATCGTAACACTAAAAATTTTCAATAATAATATTTATTTTTTGTTGGAAATATCAGACACGAGTAGCACCATTTAATTTTGTATAATTATTTAATCTGTCAATATCACCATACCATGTCATCACAAATGAATACTTTTCTATCGCGATCAGATCATCGTAAGAAAATAACATTGCCGCCAAATTGGATTATACCAGAGACGGTTCAAAAATATACGTATCGAAATCCATGGATAATCGCAACGAGAGAAATGATAAAACCGCCAAAAATTTTTAAACCGCGCAACAATTTGGATCCTAATCCTAAAGAAAGAGAAATTCTTCGAGTGACGTATGTAAAATACGCAAATTAGTTTGAGACATGAGTACATTTCAAAATACTGTTTTTCTCTACAGAACTGGAAATTCCGAATATACTGGCACAATCGGAATTACTGGGGAAAAGATTTTTCTACAAGACCCATCAAATATGAAAGACTATATTACATTGCAAAAATCAAGAAGTCCTGGAATATCTGAATCAGAATGTTCGCTGATACTAAAGCAAAATTTAGCTCTTCCTGCGAAAATATTCTGAAATATTCTTAAATTATGATTTTATTAACGAAATATAAGATTCGCGTTGGGTGGGTTACATTCAAAGTAATGAAAGTGTGCACATAAAATGAAATCGTAAATACGCAAGTTGTTAGAAAACAGAATGGTGCGCATTATGTTCATGTATAATAATTACATTTTCAACTTGTCAATCTCATGTATTTTCAGGATAAAGCAATTAATTATTCAATAGATCACTATATAACTATATGTATCACACATTCGTACCAACATACAATGCTATGTCACAACATCGTTTGCATAGCTTACATACCCACATTTTCATACAATTATTTACATATTCAAACTTAGTTTATTTTACAAAATATTTTCTGACAAATATAAACTCGATATTTCATATGTAACAGATTCGCCCACTGAACATTTTTGTGTTTACTGATATTCTACAAAACTTCGAAACTGTAGCAGGCGAATGATTTCACCTTAGCGACATGACCGGGAAAAAGAACACATCGTCTGAGTATGACACATACAAAAGGAGATGTAATTTACTACATTTGCTTGTCGTATTTATGAAAAAAATCGCAACAAAAATATAATGTAACAGTGCATGAGCTGTCCATTTGTAAATGAATTTGACATGGTCTGTTTTTTTATATGGTTGTCGAAATAATTGTCGCATGGGCGATTTGAGATGCATCCGCATCCCAAAAGGTGTGTTATGAGCTATGGGTGTCGACGAGTGCGACACTGATATTTTATAAATATTATAAAAGTCGTTAGCAAATATAACATTTGATTACTTAAATAGTCAATTAATGCTCGTTATAATCTTCTATTGTCTCTATTGTCTTGATTATCGCAAGAAATGATCTCTTGTGCATTTTAAAATGTATTTATCTATTATGAGTTAATGTATATTTGAGATTAAAGAAGAAACAATAATCAAATTTAGTGATAAAAAAATATTTAAAATTTAGACTATATAAGAGTTAATTTAAAATTAAGATAAATGAAATTGTATAAACAATTTTATAGAGTCAATATGTCTTCGAAATTTGTGTTATTTGATAATTACAAGAATCACCTTGAATAAGAAATATATACATATTCACTAGGTGCACAAATATCTTGGATTTTACATAATTATTATGAAAAATCGAGTTTGATTAAAGAATGACCCACTTGCGATAAAAAATTAATTTTACAACGTTAAAAACTTATATTTTTTTATATTCTTTAATTATACACACACACACACACAAACACGCACCTATACAGATACATACAGCATCAGCCACAAAAATTTCCTATTGCATTTTTTTAACAAACTGATTTGTGCAAAATATTTCCAATTTTTCGAAAAGCATTCACCCAAATTAACATAAAACAAGAAACAATTGTAAAAAAAAATTAAGATTTTGAGTATACATAAAAAGAGAAAAAAATATTTTTTAATCAAATCTTAAAAAAGTATTCAGCACACAAATATATACGATTTACGATTTCAGTCTCTCACCTCACAATATAGATAACTAGCACTCACGTAAAATTTAATAAGGAAGAATCCGTACATTCACACAAAATTATGTATATCTAATTTATAGCTCATCTTCTTCAGACACAAAAATTAACTTAAATTGCTTATGTATTTAATTGATACGTATCATAAACAAAACTGTTAAATATTTATTTGAATACAGTAAATTATAAAAATGTAAATACTGCCAGATTGTAGACGCTTATGAATATGTACACAAAGTGCTTCAGAATGACAGAATATATTTTTTCGTCGATTTAGCTATTTTATTTTCCACGTTAAAACAAAAGTGTTGAAATTATTTATTTCTAATTTTTAACATTATATATTTTTGTAATGTATATCATATTGCATATTATTAGATCATTAGATATTAGATTGTTCTTCGTATTTACAGTTAATTTCAAATAGACTTTAAATTTTGAATTGTTGAAGAGTGCAACACAAAAATGTCAATATTTTGTAATATATCTAATATTATATAATAGATTATTCTTGTTATCTATTTTTGCCCTTCAAAATTGAGCTTATCAGTGCAATATGTAACCATTAATTATTCAAAAATAAATCTGCTTTAGAATCTAAGTAAATAGTATATCTGGAACACTTCATGTACAGTTTTATCTAAAGATTACAATTCTTCATAAAATTATTTATTATATTATACATCGCACCGAAACATTTACAAATTGCAGATGTTCAATATAATCATCAACACAGGTTCATCAATAGGTTTTAGATTTTCTTTTTTCTCTATTCAACTCAATTTAATATTATCTACATCAAATAACTGTTCAACATAACAATATCGTCATCAGAGATCATATTTTGCAAAGAAATACTTAACTTAAAAAACAAACAATTAGAAACGGCAAATGTAATTGACGCGAAATCACAAGCGACTCTAATTACAGAGAAGCTGTTATCTTACTTCAAGTACAATTGTAGATGCCATATTGTCTGTGTCATGATATTGTACATCTACATTTGCAGCAGCTATTGCTATAGTATAAACATTATCGGTGCTGGTTGAGGTTGTAATGTGCTGGATAATCGTGGAGTTTTCATTTTCTCTAATGGAACCATTATACTCTTATATGTGTAAAATTACCAAGATGAAACTCTTTTCTATTCTTTTACAAGAGTAACCTGTATTAGGAAAAATATAATCAACTTACTTTCGTTTTTTTACTTGACCTGAATGAAAACGGCCACCCTCGCCACGAATTCTGTTCATCGCGTGTCGATGACGAGATTCGTGGAGGTATTTCTGTGAAATTAAATCTTCCGTTATTATCGGCTTTGCAATCCAAATCTATTATACAAACAACGACACGTAATATAAAATAAATGTACATAATTTTATATTTTATATAAGACTAGTGTTCAAGTATATTCAAGACATAAAAATCACAATTTTGAAGCTGAAAAATTGAAGAATACTTACTGGCCTTTCTTTGGGTATCTTTCCTTCAGCTTCTAATTTAGCACGGGCCTGACGACGCTTCAATATCCGTCTGTACTGTTTGGCATTGACATAGAGTGGCTCCTCTTCAAGAAGCTCGGCATTGGGTAACGCAACTCTTTGGAACTGTGTTTGTCCACTGTTACCTGGTACCATCTGATTGCAAAATAAAAGATATGGTTAATCAATTATTACAGCGATAAAGTATTAGTCTAAATCTCAAAAAATTCATCTGTTAATACAAGCGCAGTCATATTATTCTGTGATTATTACATAAATTAAGAAAAAGTGTAAACTATACCAATGAAAAATTCTATCAATTATTACCATGACGACGTTCCCCGCTTGTGACACGGATGATGTGGGACTGCCCAGAGGCTGTACTGGGGTTGTAGTAGCTGCAGTAGTTGTAGTCTGTGATGTTGTACCACCAATTTGCATAATATTACCATTAAGATTTATCACTGTAAACAAAAAAGAAGATATTAAATTAGAGAAAGTTATTTATGACACGAAATAGATTTGAAACAGATTTTTTCTATACATACCTGTTGGTTGCGCTTGTTGCACTTGTCCTTCCAATTGCACAGGTTGGTAGATGTACGTCTGTCCATCGGGAGTTTGAATGATTTGTGGTGTCTGTGGCTGCTGAATAACTATCTGTTGACCAGTGCCAGTCAGACTGGAAACTGGAACAACTTGGATCTGTCCATTAGGGGCTGCTACTTGTATCGCCTGTGGAAGCATCATAGCTTGCCCACCCTGACCCATCTGAACAACTTGTACAGTTCCACCCGTGCTGCCCACAACAACCGCCTGTCCTTCGCTGAGCTGCTCCATAATGAGCTTTTGTGCTACGATAATAAAAGAAAAAAAAAACTCATAATAAAACATTAGACAAAACGTTGATAACAAAAAATAAAGAACAAATACCAGCGCCGAGAACAAGCGCTGGAACATTATAAATAGTAAATAGATCGAGCAAGGGAAATATAATGGATGTGATGCTGTACCATGTTAATCATATGATTGTCATCCAACTTGTATTGTGCCGTAATTTATTAGGTTAACGGTGCGCGGAATTTACGAAGTAGCCTATAGACGATGCGGCGAGCATAAGCGCGGCCTATGGCTCGCGGCCCGCCGACGTGGCGTTGAGCCATCGTTCCATCGTTTCGCGTGGACCACGTGCAATCGCGCGCACGAGACGCAACGTGCGCGATATAGCAATCCCGTTTCGCGAGCGAGCGAGCGAGCAAGTGAGCGAGAGCGAGAGCGAGAGCGCGAGAGTGAGAGCAAGCGAGCGAGCGAGGCGAAATCCCGCGAGACGCTCGACACGATGAGAGCGTGTCGAGCGTCGTCGACGCGTGGAGAGCAGGGCTGCGCGCCTCGAGAATTCGCGCGCTTCGGGCACACGCTGGCCGCGAGATTCGCGCGATCGGGCGGCGGTGACGGCGGCCGCCGGCGGCGACGTACCGCACGCAGGGGCACCGCGATGTCGCGCGATCGCGGCAGGAAACCGGGCGATCGCCATCGGAGACGCGGCGCGGACATCCGTGTGTGGGAAGAGCACGATATCACCTCGACAAACATGGCCGTGTGGCGGACGGCTTTTTCGGCGTCGGTGAAGGCGCGAGTTCGCGCGGCAGAGGCACACGGGACGCGACCGCGAAATCAGGGTTAATCGCAAACGTGGGCGCGCGACCGCGCTGCGTATCGGACCGATGTTTGATAATTTGAGAACTTACATTGGATATTTTCGTGGCACTTTCCCAATTGGTCGGCGAATTGAGGACCAATGGTCGGCGAAAGACCGTCCCCAGCTCTTGTGTATTGGTGGCACTGAACGATGTGAACTGCCAGTCCGAGGGCAGCCGACGCCGAGACCGGTCGATGCCCCTCCGCGCCGCTACGCGGACGGCCAATCGAGCTACGCGTCTCATCCCCCTCCCTCGACGCGCGCAGTTCAAAGTTCGCGTTTTACGCGTAATTTTCCTCAATTTTCCCAACAATTCCTGCTCCAAAGGACAAAGGGATACTCTTCCCCTTTGTTTTCCACCGCTAACTTATTGTTTGTAAATCCATTTTACGATACCTTCTAATTTCTCACTGTTTGACTCGGCGTTTTCAACGAACAATTTCAATAGTTCGAATCGTAAATTCGAATCTGAGGATATTGCAGGATACTTTTAGTCTAAGTTTAGAAAAATGGTAAAGTACATTTTTGAGCGACCTATTGTGCAAGAATGTAAAGAATTTTTTGTTTACAACCAATTTTTTTCTTTCTATTTGTACTGTTCCAATGATTGAACCTTTTTCAACGGGAAGACAATGAAATCTTACTTGAAAAATATGTTTATGTACAATCACACATAATTAGAGTTAAAAAGTTTTTAGAATTTCTAAAACGTTTCAGAAGCGTTTGAAGCAGTAGAAGAGGACAGAAGGTAGCGTTTTTCTCATCTCTAACTTTGCATAAATCCAATACTACATCTAATATTACATATAATATTAATAATTATAAATACGAGTTAATATTTGCTACTTGTGCAAAATAGAAAATTTCTCCATTACTCGTTACTTATAAATAATTAAGTTACATTATACCTTAAGTATTTAATATTGTTATTCTAAATCCTTTGTGGTTTAATGTTATATACTTTTGAAGGTAGAGAACTGGAATTAAAAATAACACTAATAAGTTATAACATCCATATAAACAATGTTGTGAACAAGCGTAAAAAGCGTAAAAAAAAATAGAAGTTTGTTATAGCAGTCATTACAAATTTTTATTCCTTTTTTACATTTTTATCTTGTGCATAACATTTTTTTAGATAATAAATGTTACGATTTATTCCTGTTGTTTTTAACTTTAGTCTCCCCTAATAAATTAAGTCGAATTTTTCTTTACAGTGTTGCAATAACAAGATCGTAATCATATAAGATTTTATTGAATTTATTGAACAATATAATTGAGTGATAAAATATATATAATATTTCTTTTTTATTTTTATCTGAAGATATATATAAAGTGTCCCGTTAGTATTGTATAAACATCGGCGCATTCTTTGGTCAGTTTGAAATCGAATTTTTTCTGGGAAGATTCAGGCATTAATAGTTAAATAATTGAAAATGAGGATTGTTTTATAAAGTAAATTTCAAGGTAACATAAGATTTGTACATAAGTAATAAAATTATATTTATCAATTAATTTTTAATTTTATTTTTAAAGAATTGTATTTGCATAAGTTAATATTATATATTATTTAAATATATAATGCGAAAGAGAGGCAAGAGTGTCGCAAAAAGATATCTCCCTCAATATTTTCGTAGAATAGATACAAAATTAGCCAAAAGATATGCCATTAATACTCGCATGCGGTAGTGACAGGATATTTTGTGTAAATATATATGTATGTATATTTATCAATTGAATATTACAATAACAAATTCTTTACATAAAAATTTCATATAGATAAAATGTGCAAGAGATTACGACGCACATCTTAATTCTAAACTTCAAAATAAAAAATAAAAGAGAAATATTTATAACTATTCAATAATTGTGAAGCTATTGGTACGTAGCAAGCATAAACAGTGATAGTATATAATTTAACATTCTGTATAATACATTACATATTAAACATTGAAATCGATCCTCTGTCTTAGCGTAACCTAGAGTTGTAATTCAGACTTAGGTCGATTTATTTCCGACAAATGTATATCCTCTTTTAATGCCGTATGATATCAAAGTTCCAATTAAATGAGGTGAAATTATAAATTAATTTGAGGGACATTTAACAATCACGATAAAAACGGAACCACCAAATCCTCCTTGTGTTCGACCTTTACATCGCCTAATGCTGTCACAGCCTTGTTGAGCATTTCTGTAATCTGTATATTTGATTCACATATTACTTCTATTGTCATCAAACTTGTTACAGTGTTGTCAGGTTATTAATATTTATAATATAATGTATTTTTTTAAATCAATACAATGTCTAAAAAATAAAGTAAATCTTTACATTTTCCTCTCCTAAAAATTCCCATAAACTTTTTAACTTTCTAAAAAAATCTCCTATCATAATAACAAAACTCAAATTTATGAAGAAATACTTTAACCTGGCAACTCTGAACTTGAGTCTGCATTAGACGTTGACAATTAGAAATTGAGGATTGTCAAATTAGAATTCAACCAATCGAATTAAAAATATCTGATTGGACAAATTTTAAATCTTCAATTTGTGATCCTCAATCTCCAATGTGCAATCTGATATTAACTTTAGTTATAAAGACAAATGCTAAATGAAGTAGTTTCTCAAGTACTTACCAGTTCTTGATCTTCTGCAGCAAGTGGATCAGCTGCTAATATTCGTTCTGGAGCAGGTATATCTTTAAGTAGGCAAGACGCAGTTTCAGGGAGTTTAATTCGACCTGTTTCTATTCTCTTTGAATATGCACGAGATCTGTCCATATACTCATGTTGTTCTAGATTATGCGTATCTAATGCACCCACGTCTATGACATTGCTGTAAGAAAAGGATTGAATTATAGAATTAACTTGCAATTTTTTAATTTTTCTTAACAAAACATAAGTTAAAAATTTTTGTAAACAAATTATATATTTAAAAAATTGGTAATATAAATTATATAAAAGAAACCAGAGTCAAGTGAAATAAAGTTCCACTCACGCTGCAGTTTCATGTAAAATTCTATTCAATGCACTCTGCTCATCTGTCTTCTTAGGCACGGAACTTGCGTATTGGTTAACATAATCATCACTGCAAAGAAGAAAAAAATATGATCTTATCAGTTTTAAGAGGTCTGTTTTTTATCGCTAGACTGGACTCTACCAATATTTTTTTCTCATTAAACGTCAAATATATGTACATTGCATTTTAAGTACACAAGTATTTGCTAGTTCAGCCATGAACAAAAGACTTAAGATATTTAAAACTGAATGTCCAAAATGTCTACGCTTGATAAACATGTGAAATAGCCCACCTATGTACTCTCGGTATGTTTGTATTATTACTGACAGGATCTACGAGCAAATGCGTTCTCTCGTTCGCTTCTCCACCCTGCAAATAAGGTACATTGTAACAGATGTTGTGATATTTTAAATATGTAATCAAAATTATTCATTTTTATGTGTGTGCCATTTTCTATATTCATCATCTTTACAATTATAACACAAATATCAATGTATCCATGAGACGCAATCACTGCCGCTGAGTAGGCGTGTTAGCGATAATACTCGAGGATTGCCGCGCATATAGCGTTATAAGTGATAACAAAAGCACAGGCGGAAAAGCTCTTTTTTTCTCGCGGTTACTTTACCTGCGGCCCGCTATCCTCCTTACAGAGGCTGTAGCAACATCCCATGGTTGAAACCCTCCAATGTGACTTTTCTCAATCAGCAAGGTAGGTGCATCCGTTATTGCAAACAATCGTGCATTTTTTTGTTCCGGTAAACAATCGGGTGAATCAGCTGTCGTGTGTCGCCGCAAGATTCTCTACGTACACAATCATATTCCATAAATAATGGCAAAGCAAGGCGCACGCGACTATTCGCAGATACGTAAACTCAAAGGACGTGATGGATCCCGGACACACGCAACGTCCCTGGCGGAGCTTATGCCGTACTATTTGAAAACGTAACCTCAATCTCTCGCGCCGTTCCCGCAACGTCACGTAAAAGATAAACGATATTGAATTTTTCTGTGCGTATTCTGGTGGAATTTTTCCAATACACTAGCGAAAGTTGATATTTATTTGGTCGATGTAAATTTTCCTACTTTCGTAACTTTTAAAACATACAAACTAGCTACCAGCATGTCAGGCACAGGCAAGGTACGTTTGATAATAATATTATATTAATATTATTTTTGCATGTGATTATTTGCATCTGTTGCTAAATGAAGCGTACCCGTTCATCGTATTGCTTTTTCACTTTTTTAGGAAACAACCGAACTGCAAGCATTTAAAACGGTCCTTTATCATAGCGTGGTAATACTCGCGCTACCTGTGATATCTTTCTTTACAAGCAAAATTTTTCTATTTGATGGTACGAAGTATATACATGAGAAAGTTACAGCAAACACTGTAATAAGCTTGTAGCTATAATTTTTGTCACGTATTTCTTTCATAGAACTTTACACCCTAAAATATTCTGCTTAACTAATGCATTGTTTGCAATTTATGTTTAGGTATATTAGGTCTCAACAATGTGCCAAGTAGCGTGTATTCGGCTGGGGTTGCAGTGATCGTATTACACATTGCTTTAGGAGTTTTTATATATAGAGCGTACTTCGACGATCGATCAAAGACACCGGCAATTAAAAGAGATTAGTTTTTTATTATTAAGTACACCTTGGTGACCATACACTTAAGACATAATCACAGTCAACACATTTGTTTTCGGATAATACTAAGCGATATTGTAAAGTAAATCTTTGATGTGTTGTTACAACATTTATTAACATATTTTTCTGTACTTTCAGCTAGTGATTGGTTAAAAGCCAGTTGCAATTTGCTAAAATTAATAATTAGTACTATCTAACGCTGATTCATATGGAAATGAACTCTCACAAAGCAACTTACATTCCATAATTTTTTTCAAACATTACATATTTGCTATTGTATGCTTCAAATGTACGGACATCCATATTACAAATGTTAAAATATTACATATTTTCATGTACAAACAAATGTACAATGAAATTATGTGGTGCATAAAATATTTTTTGTCCATAATGAATGGAAAGTATAGATTATTTTTATCTGTACAATCTCATTTTTTATATGCAAGTGTCGATGGCAACACAAGGTTTCAATTATTTTTATTTGTTTATTGAAGTGAAAGATAGATGTCCATATTTTCCTTTGTACAGAGAGTTTAAAATTCTAATTTATTTAAATTCTATATTTACTTAAATTTAAGTTTAAAGAAAAAAAGAAATATTTTGAATCTATTTAAGCTTGTTTACAAATAAATGAAACAAACATGTAATTATTAATATAAAATGAGTATCGATTAATGAAACTCAAACTTAGTAGCCACAATATGGGAAAAAAATAAAATAAAAACTTTACCAAAGCATTAAGTTAAACAAAAATGCGTTCAAGTGCATTTATTCAAATTATTAACAAATTTGATTCCTTTATTTAGACCATAATAGGAAATAAAAATTGAGAATATATTAATTTTTAATATAAATTTATGTCAGATGCAAATGTGACAATTATGTTCCTATAGAAAATTGAAATTGAAAGAAGGAACTTGCTGGATACGAACAAAACATATATATATATATATATTATATATTATATTAATATATATATATTTATAACATATGAATCATTTATTTTTTTTTAATATGTGAATGGGTTTAGAGTAAATTTATCTTTATGTTTATATATATATATATATATAAAGATAAATTTACTCTAAACCCATTCACATATTAAAAAAAATAAATGATTCATATGTTATAAACTTAAGCGTGTGTATGTATGTGTATATATATGTATGTATATGTGTGTATGTATGTATGTATGTGTGTGTGTGTATGCGTGTGTGTGGGGGTGTGTGTAAAAATCACAAACATAATATAATTATGTGAAATATATAAGAAAGTAATAGAAAAAATACGCATTATATGTGGAAACTTTTATCATTCAAAAAAGCAAAATTTTTAACGTTCATATTTTTTACATCTCACTAATAACTATACTATACATATGTAATTGCGACTCTTAACTTCTAAACAAAAACGACGAGAACAAAGTTAGACGCAAGAATGAAATATGGACCGCTATCTTGCATATTCTAGGAACAACTAAATTTTCCACTATAATGAATTTTCTATGTGTTGCGAAATAACATAGTAATATAAATATCATGAGAGATAAAGAAATATTCTATCGTTGTGTAGATGCCTAAGTTGTATATGTACAATGATATATCTAGTTGAATTGCAATTTTCTAGAAGGGGATTTTTGCACTAAAACCAATGATTAAAGTTCAATTGAAACTTAAATGAACAAAAAAAGAAAAAGAAATTGCAATAAATTCTTGTAACATCTTTGCAGATGTTAATTCCAAAATTAAAACAGACTTAGCACAATGTTAATTAGCGAACCATTAATTTATTTAAGTATCGTAAATGCAACAATAAAAATTTGTGACAGAATATTTGCTGTCAATTATGAGAAAATGTTGGAATGAACAATTGTTTTATTAAATACATAAGATGCCAGCAATATTATCTAGTCACAATTTAATTTGGTCAATTAGATCTAACTTAGCACTCATTCTATACATTAAAAGTCGCAACCTATTCTTTATACTGGCAATAGTTTTCAGAATCCTTTTCAAAAATCTATTCTGTGTAGTTTAGATTTATGTGCATTTAAAAGTGTTAAACTTTACAAGAAAACCTGAAAGATTTCTTTTATGTATAGAAACTTTAATAATTCAATCGTGTCTCCAATTTGTCCAAATTACAATTATATTTGTAATAACATATCACGAATGAATTGTTTTCAAGCAAAAGAAGGATGTCTTTCGCATATTCTAAAAGTTTCACGAATTTAAACCATTTCTTTAGTTTTTGCGTGATACTTTTATGCTCATGATAGTATATATGTCATTAAATAGATTAATTCACCAGATTAATAGATGTTACAGAAAAAAAAGAAAAAAAATGGAAACGAAAAAACAATCGTGCACTGAAAAGAAATTATTGATTCAATTAAATATGTTATTAGTACTATTCAAATAACTATTTTATATCGAATCAATAATATGTACTACAAACAATATTTACTTGTGTGACGTAAATAAGTTGAATTGTTATTGAATAGTTATTTGACTAATAACATTTTTATTTGAATCAAATCTTTTTTTATCAATGTGCAATCAGACTACACAACATATCAGGCGCTTTCGAGACATAATAAACATGATGTATCCAAATGAAATATTCCCTCTTTTAATTTATGTAGATTCAATATTATTAAAAACACATAAGTTGCGATGACCGTTACTCAACATCCATTTTTTCTTCCTCCGTTTGCTGCTGCTGCTGATTAGATTGACTGTGGCTGTTGCCTTGCGCATTTTGATTATTCTTTTGTTCATCGGCAGACTTGTCTTTTGGTTTATCCTCTTTTGGCGGTTCCGCTTTAGGTTTAGGCTTGTTAAGAATAGGTAGTACCACGCTGTCCATTGACTAAGTAAACAATGAAAAATAGATAATATTAAAAGAAATTACTTATTACTTGTGATTACAATTGATTTTTTAAATCCTTACTAGTTTCTCGGCCCGAATTTGCGCCACGGTAACCGGCGGTTGTTGGGTGCGAAGCGTGCTCGCAAGCAGAATACGTTTCTCCTCCAGCCATGTCCATTTCTCTTGCACAGTTTTCTCAACTATTTTTATTTCTTCCTCCGTTAAATGAGAATATTTGTCATCCTTTCCACTCGATGTTTTTATTTGATCCAGGCCTTTTTTAGCCAATTGTAATGCCACTCCTAATTCTTCCAATGCAACAGATCTCCCTTCAAATTCTGATTTCCTTTCCTTTATTGGTTCCCCTTGAGACTAACAAAAAGAAAGTTGTGCATTTTGGTTTATAAAAATTGTTGCCAAGACAAACTTATGAGATCGCTGCTAGATGATCAATTAAATAATATACCTTCAAGCGCGTTAGTCGCTCCGAGTAAATCTGTCGTTGACAATCTTCTCCTTCTTCATAGAGCCAATTTTCAGTATCATCTAATGTATTACATAGCTGTTCTTTATCAGTTTCTGTAATGAACGTAGCTAATTCATCTTCGTCAGATAATTTAGCACGCAGATCATAAACATACTCTTCCAAGGCATTACGCGCGTCAACTCGTTCTTTTTCCTGTTTATCTTCAGCAACCATTTTGCCCTGTTCATGAACAAAATACGTGTAATTATATAATGTGATTCACTGTTACACCGACAAGTTTTTTTGCTATAATTAAAGACAGAAACAGTACAACATACATACAGGTTACGTAACTGAAATATATGTTAAACGATACGTACTTCTTTTTCTACTGCAGCATCGAGATCTCGTTGAGATAGTCCGCAAACATTAGCTTCGATGGGTAAATCGATTGTACGAATTGGAACTTTTTTCCTACTTTTATCATCGCCCTTATCATCTCCCTAAAACAGAAAAGATTTACCAAATGTTTATCAATATATTTTTTTCAGCATTGCATTTTGCACGAACCTATAATTAAAAAATCGTTTACAAGAAAGTTTATTATCCAATCATATTTTTCAATCAATTCCCAAAATTCATTTAGAATTTAAAACAAATTGTGTATACATAAACTTATATAAATTGAAAATTTTTGTCTACGCATGAACACTTACCTTATTACAATACTTTCTTGAAACGCTTTCTTTTTTATTTTTAACTTATGTTTACAACACTTTTATATATGTGTCTATAACGTAAAAATGCTAAACTAAGTAAACAGAATTTGTACAATAATAGAACTAAACTCGAATTCAGGTGATGACAAAGATGAATCAAGGATAATGGGGGATACACTTTAGTGTGTAGTTTTGAATTCGTATAGTGTTCATAATGTCTCATGTAAAGATGAAATGTATATGTATATATTGGTAGACTTTATAGTCTAAATATTCACACATTTGTAATGTACTGAATTGTTTTTTATTTCTCTATACGAATTGAAAACTGTTCAGTGTTGCCTGCCTTTATATTTTAGGAATATTCATACTCGGTATAAATGTACTTTTATTAGATATTACTGTCTCTTTTCCTTCTGCGACTCAGTGTATAGAATAGCAGAGCAAAGACAGACAGCACGGCTGTAACACAGCTGTTCTTGGACCCATATGCATTACTAAAAAATAATTGTTAAAGAATTGCATATCATCAGCTGTTAGTGCGATGTTAATTCATATTTTATAAAAGAGCAAGCTCAAACTTTCTCTAAATTTTTATAGTGCCGCTGAATAGCCGAGTTTGCAGAAGAAATCGACACAGGTTTTAAAACTTTGGGTTTAAGCTTAACGTCATGCATTCGATAATTCCAACAATCTACAAGCCTAGTTCACGAAATATGATGTGTAAAACTAGTTAGCTACCATCTACTCATATCTTAATAAAAGTTAATATGCAGAAAGCAAATGATAGAAATTTCTAAATTCTACGATAAAAATACAATTGCATTGTAAATTAAAGGTGTCAAGGGTATATACTATGTTGATAAATAATTTTTCTCACAATTACTTTATGAAGAAAACAAGAAATATGAATGAAATTGCTAAAAATAAAACGTGCGAAAATTGCGTTTAATGCTGTCAAATTAATGATAAGTATCGCTTGCGATATAAAGCGATTGCTATTATCGTGCATTTATTAGTATCATTGGAGAAGGCTGCATCTGATTGATTATTGTTTTAAAATAAGTGATAAAACTACTAACATGATAGAAGGTAAAGAATACCTAAATCAGTCGGCCCTAAATACGAAGGAATGCTTGCAATAACTCACAACAATGCAACGATTAAGAGCTTAGAATTTATCGCACACATATATTTCAATATGAATGCGTATGCGTATGGGTCCAAGTAGAGATAGTATGCCCCGTACCGAGCTGAACCAAGAGAGAATCCTGGAGGAGTAGGAAGGGGCAGAGCCCCCAGCACCTTTTCCATCATCGTCAGCATCTGAGTTTCGTCTTGTCTTATCCATGCTCACCTAAACCACAATAAACTCACATAGTCATGCACCTGAACACCGGCAATGCCGTAACATCACACACCAGAATATGATTCCAAACTTTAGTATATACTAGTACATGGAATATACACTAAAGTACTACTTTATACTAAATACAGTATACTAAAGTAATACTGTATATACTAAAGTAGTACTGTAGTGTATATTCCATATACACATGTGACGTGATATTTACTAATAAATCGAAATCGCGATACTATATCCTAAAGCTATCACTATTCCTCTTTTTCACAAGCTTTAAAATATTGCAAACGAAATTACAAACCTCTGGAGCTGGCGGTTCGTTAGCCTGTGCATCTTGATCAGGTTTATCTTTTTTATCTGTCGCTTGCGAATCAACATCCATGTTATTCTGTTGCTGTTGTTGCTGCTGTTGCTGGGCCTCTTCTTCTTCTTTCTCTTGTTGAGTTGGCTCGCGTTTTTCAATAAGCGAAGCCGACGCAATGGTTAAAATACCATTCAAATTCACTCTTACCTTCACCTTGACTTTTGCCGATTCACCTTCCGGCGTAGCCTTTACATTCTTTATCGTGAACGTTCCTGCGTAAATCGTAAAATATAAATATAAATAAGATATCTCTATTGTAAATTCTTACATGTTCTTAAAAAAATTTTTAATAAGATTAACAAAAAAAACCATACCAATATATGTTTGAGGATAACATGAAGGTGGCACGCTGTAACTAGCAGTTAATGTAAATGGACTTGTACGATAGAATGTCAACATTTTTGAGAATGGCACAGGATGATTATGCCCGAATACTTCCATTTCGCTAAAAAATAAAGTTACAAATAACATTCGATTTTTATTAGTAACAACAGAATACCGCAAATAATTGTACATACCCTTCTTCGCCTTGAGTAGCATCCCACGTCAGTTTCAAGGGATAAGGTTGTATGTCTGTAACGGAAAAATCACGGACACGCACGGCAGGGCTCAACATAGCGCATTGTAATGCGCAGCCACGAGCAACCGCTTCGTCTTGATTCAGCGTCGTCGATGTCGGTCGACCGAAAACTTCCTCCACCAAACGTTTGATAGCGGGAACGCGGCTCGATCCTCCCGCCAGTTCAACTGCATGAATGTCCTCTAGCTTCAATTCTGAAACAAATTATACATCTTTATTAGTAGAAGATAGAAGTAGCTTATAGCTAGGTAGAGTAGCTTATCGCTAGTGTGATCAAGCAAGATATGGATTCGATTTTCGATTTGTCATCCAGTATATACCACAGAAATACGCTGAGGGGTCACCATGGTCTAACAAAAGTTAAAGGTTGGAGAGATATTATTTGCAAACTTACTCGAATCCGACAAACATTGTTTAAGAGTTTTTTCAACTCGATCAAATAGATGAGCACATAGCGCTTCCATATCGCTACGCTTCATATCGCCGTGGACATCCTTCTCCTCCATAAAGCACTCGATATTTAAAGGCAGGGAAGTTGAATTAGCAGACATTTGTTTCTTCAGTTTCTCTGTTTCTGCTAGTAATCTTAAGTACGCCCGCGGATTGGTACGTGCGTCGATGTTGTATCGTGTTTTAAAGTCCTTACAGAAGTGTTCCGTCAAAATAACATCGATATCTCTTCCACCCAATTGACTATCAGCAGCACTTGCTAACATCTTTAATATAATAAAATAATAATTTACTACTATAATGAAATTGAACTAATGTAATCAAACGTTTGCGCGAATGTAGTGTAACAATTTTTAATCATGTAGTTTTCAATACTGACCTTAACTTTGCCTTTATGAAAGGCACAGACGCTCACTTGCAAGCTGGCGTTGCCACAATCCACAAAAACAATGTTTCTAGGAGGCGCCTCTGGCGCCGGCAAATCTTGCTTATAAATACCATAACATAGAGCAGTCGCAGTAGTTTCATTAAATAATCTTAGAACGTTAAGGCCTGCAATCTTAGCGGCGTCAAGCAGAGCCTGACGTTCAGTTTGGGTAAAGTACGAAGGAACTGATATGACACAATCATTAACAGCAGTTTGTAACGCTGTTTCGGAAATATCTTTCAATTTTGTGAAGAGCATAGCAGTAATTTGCTCCGGCGAAAAGACGTGTTCTTCTTCCAAATATTGTACCTAAAATATAAATAAAAAAAATTAGTATTAAAATAATTGTATTAAAATAATTTTTAACAGTATGTAGAAATCATGAAATATTATATAAATATAATTTTTGATAAAATACATTTAGTTTTACAAAATATAAATAATATTGAATCATAGCATCCTTAAAAGATATAAATAAGATATGAGTCTCCTCAGAAATGAGAGAACCTCTTGGCAAGATGCCTAAATTAAATACCTCCTTAATCATTGAATTACACCAGCAAAAAGCAATAGCAATTGAAATACTAAACAACTTTCTTACACAAAAATACTTGTGTTTTTTTTCTCCTTGTATAGCACATTTTATTTATAAAAGCATGAATTAAGTTTTAATTATATTAATTAAATTAATATAATTAAACCTCTCGGTTTATACTCTTATAAATATTATTAATAATTAATTAAAGCTTAATTCTATTTATATTGTAAAGATTATATAGAAATTTATTTTGTGTAACCTCATTTTTATACTTTTCATTATGATTGTCAAAGATATAATCTTGATTATTCTTACAAGCAACATTAGTATGATGAGAAATTCATAATTACTTTCTTGGTACTACACTTACATGTATACCAATGCTTCCATCCGCTTGTGGAGTTATTCGAAATGGAAGAGATCGCAATTCGCTCTGGACTTGTGGATCATTATATTTTCTACCTAATAATCTTTTGAAACCATGAATGGTATTTTTCACATTAGTCACCATTTGGTTCTTAGCTGCCACCCCGAGTATCCGGTTTTTTCCACTGAATGCCACACATGATCTAGAAACCACAAATATAAGGATTAGTTGTTACTTTAATGACATTGAAGTACTTGGAATATATAATATGTATCATTTGATTCCCAGATATGTATATTTTATGTATTCATCTACTGTTACAACTATTATCTCAACATTATAGAGATTATTCACATACATACTTCTAGAAAAATCCATTTCTTTGACTTAACTTATGTTTAAAAGCTCTAGAAGAGTAATGTTGTTATATTACTGATATCACAAATCAATTGAATGTAATCATACATATACAAATGATATAAATTCAACATTTTACATTTTATAGTTAACAAATCAATTATTAAACAATAATTTATCTAATATACTTAATATACAATGCAACTTATGACGCATAAACAAAAACTTGTTTGATTGGAGAAAATTATTCTTCGTGGGATGCAAAAGATCGGATAATCGCGAAGGAATCGGCCGTCGGCGGCCCTCGGGGGATAAATATAAGTGCGATGACAACTTCCAAAAGGAAGGCAAGAGAGAGCGAGAGCGAGAAAGAGAGAGAGAGAGAGAGAAAGTGAGTGTGTGTGAGTGAAAGAGAGAGAAACTCACGCTGGAGCGGGGCGGGACTTTTTGGGATATTCTGAAAAACACACACACACGAAAGTGAAGTGTGACAGCCGGTAGTGGTAACGAGATGCCTGTAAATGGTAACGCGTTCGATGTTCTAGAGAGTACGATAATCCGCGCGCGCGCACGCTTGCAAAAGTTTTACCCGCAAGTTTACCCCCATGCACATGCTTCTCTGGTCTTTGCGTACCGTTATGTGCTACTCGAAATATAAAATTAGAGAGATAAAAATCAGTACCTCGTCGCGCGCAAAATTAGAAGGGGGAGCGCGGCACGCGAGTCGATGATGCAGACACGTGAGGCAAGTTTTTTGTCTTTCATGTCGATCGTCGTCATATCCTTCGTCCTTCGGAGACAATCGAAACTCGATGGCGGTCTCGAGAAATGAGGCGAGTTTTTTTTCATTCATCAATCGCATTATTCGCAAACGCTCTGTAAAAGCTGCATTAAAACTAAGGCTGAATTGAAAAACTCGCACTACACGTTCTCGCGAATCTACGGAGACCAACCAATTCTCCTGAAGCCTATGGAGCGAGGTTACGAGACGGCGATGGGAGTCCGTATTCTTCCAAATCACGATGAAAATCCGAATGAAGGAGTAATGAGTATAAAACTCCGATATCGAGATCACGAAGGCGCGAAGGCCGGCACAGCGCGGCGGCGGCGGCGGTGGCGGCGGCGGCGCGGTGGTAGGCGAAATACCGGTATGCACGGGCGGCGAGTGCGTCGCGACCAAATGTTTCCGCCGAGCGGAATGCTTTACTCACGGAGTACTGCGAAGACTGTAGTCGTTGGCGATGGTCTCGATGCCACCGGCACGGGCCACGGCCACGTAACAGCTCTCGTTCCCAAAGTCGATTCCGATCACGGACATCGCAGCCATGACTGTGGTTCAGGTTGGTTGGTTAGTTCGCTGACGGTCGGTACTTCCGAATCGACACCTCCTGCGTACGACACGAGAGACGGGAACACGTCCGGCGCGGCGGCTCTCGTCGACACTCGTTGCTACTCGTCGACACTCGTCGTCGGGGGCACGTCGTCGTCGTTGTCCTCCACTTCCTCCTCCTCGCCACGCACGTCGAGAATCGCGTGAGTCGCCGATCGACTCGCCTTGGGGACTCTCGTCGTTCGAACGTCACCACGGCTCTCCCTCTCTCTCTCGCTCTCGCTCTCCCGCACCACACACGGGCGACCGCGAACAACGGCGAACACGGATAATCCCGATAGATACGCGCACGATGCTCTGCAGGAAGTATTCTCCACCAGCACGAGCACGTCTGCCTTCTGCTGCGACGTTCGCTTCAAAACTGGCCAATCATGGCAGCGTTGCGGCATGCTCCGAGCTCCGATCGACGCGCCACCCGCTCTGGAACATTCTGGAAACCCGCGAGATTGGTCGATCTCGTTGCGTTCATCCGGCGCTAGGTTCTCTCGAAAATTCGAGAAAAAGTCGAACGCCGCGAACAGCTAGTACGCCGTTACGTTCAGCTCGGTTGGCGGGTCAGCTGGCGACCGGACGATTTACCCGAGACTCGTTGAGTCCGCGTTGTTATTTCCTCGCAACCGAATGGTCAAATAAGATTGTTTGAATTTTAACAAAGAGAGCGGATGTTAGCTTTCGTCGCAATATGGCGGTCAACCAAGATTGAGCGCCGAAAAACTTTTTGAAAATCGTGCTTTTGTGCGTCTTCAGGTTGTCCGCGCACGATTTCCAACGATCTTCTGTATTTCTTCCTTTTAATTACATTTTTTTAGAAAACTCTGCCTTAACGCTAAGAAAAAACTGTAAAGCTGTTAATTATAACTATAATGATTATTCAAAAGAAATTTGCAAGTCAAATTATCGAATCACAAAAACAATATAGTAAATACATGATAGATATTGATCAGCTTGGCTGTATGTCTGCGTGAATCAAAAATATATATAAAGTAAGAATGAAACGTTTTGTTTTTTAATAGTGACGGTTGTCTGCAATAAACAGAAATCGATTTGCGGTTTCGATTGCTGACGTTCGTCTTGCATCATGCTCGCGGCGGCTCAACGCCTTTCGACTTTCGAGCAGTTGTCAGGCGCGTTTCGAATGACACGTGATTACGAGTGCGATGAAAAATTGATGAATTCAACATGTCACGACTGTGCATTTTAAAATTACGTTCCATGATAAAAAATACCGCCACGGTGGAGACGCGTTTCCATCGAATGCGCGTCAAAAGTGGCGATCATTTCAACAACGCTACGTGCTGGAACTGTCAGAGAGGTTATGCCCAGTATTCCTCGCTGCTCGCACCTCGACTGTATCCATTGAATAAATTGTTGGACAGAATTTTCTTCAATCTCTCTGCGATGCCCTCGACAACTGCGAGAGAAAATGATGACGAATACGATAAAAAATATGACAAAAAACGTTACAAGCATCTCGGTATGCTCTTAAGCAGTCTTGGGCTTGCAGTGGTTTTTTGTGATGCTTCACATTTTAAAGGTATATACTATGATCATTAGCATAAAAAAAATATATAGATAAAATAAAATTACATACAAATAAATTAATTCTTGATATTTTTAATATTCTTTGCAGAGAAAAGATTTTTTCGTGCTGTCCAATATGGTAATATTGCAGAATTAAAGAAGGTGAGTTTTGTAATAATGAATGAAACTCTGTCTGGTATTGTCATAATGTGAAGAAAAATAACTTACAATTGTATTTAAATAAATTATTTGTTGTTTATTTTTCTAAACATTAAATATTTATGTATACTACAAAGCAATATATACAATTTTTAATATAGTGTAAAAAAGAAAAACAATGTAGTTAATAACATCATGTTCTAGTGTATAGCAGATGGCATTGATGTAAATACCAGACACCAAATGGGTTGGACAGCATTGCAGACTGCTGCTATAAATCAAAGAGAAGATGTCATAAAAATTCTATTGGACAATGGTGCTGATATAAATGCAGGAGATAACTTTGTTAACGTATATAAAACTGCTATGGAAAAGGGCTTACATTCATTGGATGGTATTATTTTTGTTTTATATATAAGTATTAATATTGTAAGAGATAACAGAGTATACTCTCTCTTCTAAATATCAAAGTTGAAGAAGAAATATCAAGTGAGAACTTTTATAAAATATGTTGATGATTTCAATAATTGATTTTAATTTTGATATTTTAGTTCTTATGAAAAGAGAGGAGGAGTTTTCTGACCGACTAAATAATCGAGCTACTTTCAAAGGTTTTACAGCCTTGCACTATGCTGTGTTAGCAGATTCGAAAGCTTGTGTGAAAGCATTGTTAGATGGAGGAGCAAATCCAACTATAGAAAATGAAGCTGGATATCGGGCAGTTGAATATACTAAAGAAGGCGAAATCAGAGAGATGCTCGTCAAACATGCCATTAAATATGACGAAATGGTAAAAGAAAAGGTATATACGAAAACTATTTTTCTTTACATAAAAGTTGCATGTGTAAAATCATTCTACATATTATATATAAATAATTTTCCGCTCAGGAAGCGGAGGAACGTCGCAGATTTCCATTAGAGCAACGTTTAAAGCAACATATTGTAGGACAGGAAGGACCAATTTCCATTGTTGCTTCTAGTAAGAATAATCTATAATTTTATTGTTTTTATCAGAAAATAGTTTACCGAAAGATTTGTTTATAAATTATTGTATTATCTAATATTCTATAATATTATAAGCGATCAGAAGAAAAGAAAATGGTTGGATAGATGAGGAGCATCCACTAGTATTTCTCTTCTTGGGTTCGTCAGGCATTGGCAAAACCGAATTAGCCAAGCAATTAGCTGCTTATATTCATAAGAATAAATTAGATGCTTTTATTCGATTGGATATGTCGGAGTACCAGGGAAAACATGAAGTTGCAAAATTAATTGGTGCACCACCAGGGTATAACTTTTATTGTTATTTTTATTTTCAAATATTTTTATTTGTATTTTATCATTTTTTTTCTATTCTCTAAGTTTGTGTGTATCACATTTCAAATTTGATATAATAGCGTAAAATTTTAAACTTTTTTAGATACGTGGGACATGACGATGGTGGACAATTAACGAAGCTTTTAAAAAAATGTCCTTCTGCCGTTGTATTATTTGATGAGGTTGACAAAGCGCATCCTGATGTTCTAACTGTTTTGCTACAGCTTTTTGACGAGGTAGTTACTTACCCACCTTGAATTGAAATTATTCGGCCATCTATAAGATTCTTTAATAATGCAATAATATTTAAGGGAAGACTAACTGACGGTAAAGGAAAAACAATCGAATGTAAAAATGCTATCTTTATAATGACATCAAATTTAGGAAGCGAGGAAATAGCAGAACATGCATTGCAACTCAGAGCAGAAGCTGAAAGATTATTAAATCATAGATTAGTCAACACTTCTAACGAAGATCAAGAACCAGAACATATTGAGATATCTCGTAATTTTAAGGATCAAGTGGTATGTAAAATAAAAATATCTGAGATATTTGTTAAAATGTAGAAATAGAAAATTGTTCAATAAAATCTTACAGGTGCGACCAATATTGAAAAATCATTTTCGGAGAGACGAGTTTTTGGGAAGAATAAATGAAATTGTATATTTTTTACCATTTTCTCGAGCAGAATTAATAGAATTGGTTGCCAGAGAATTAAAAGCATGGTCTACACGTGCAAAAGAAAGACATATGATCGAATTAAAATGGGATAGAGAAGTTTTATCGGTATTAGCAGATGGATATGATGTCCATTATGGCGCTCGTTCTATCAAATATGAAGTGGAAAGACGTGTTATTAACCAGTTAGCAGCGGCTCATGAACGTGGGGAACTTGGTATCTGTCTTTTTTCTTTTTTAGCTTAAATATTGTATGATTTTCTACAATGACAATTTTTTTTATAGGTAAAGGATGTTGTGTATTGTTAAAAGCAAAGTGGCACGAAAGTGGAGCAACTATAACCCTTTCTGTTCAACAAAAGGGCTCGAAAAAGTTTGTGGACATCATAGAAACAGATAAGTTAACAAAAAATATTAGTACAAAATTTTTATAATATAGGAGTTATTAATTGTGCTGTAACTTGTATAAAAAACACATTGTCATGTGAAAAGGAAGATCGTATACCAAAGTGTGATATTATTTGTTAGAATACACTGTACAAGTGTATATAAATTATAATAAAAAGTTGCTAGATTTAGGTATATGCTGTACTGTAATGTCACAAAAATCTATTTCGGTAAGTTTAACATTTATGGCGATATTGTTTTTTTGTAATATATAAAAATAATTTATTTATTTTAAACTTTTAATACGTACGTATGGTAAAAGTTAGAAATATATACACAAGAATGTGCACTAATCAACAAAATTACATATGTAAGCGCGCAATTAACAAACCCAAAGTTTTCGAATTATTCAATGCTTGAAGGTATAATCACTCATTTATATTTTTCCGAACGATATAAATAAGGAAATATGCATATGCATGCTTCTGCAAACGAATCTACATAAATACAATTCGCAGCTTTAGATAAAATACATCGAATTTCTGATGTAAATAAGTATTCTTTATTTTGAAAGAAATTATGATTGGATCGAGAGTTACATTACAAGAAAATATTGATTACACATTACATTTAGAATACATTATTTATATTCTTTATAGTGTACGGACACAGGAGATATATCTTTAAAAACTCTTCGAAACAATGTTCCTTCCGTTTTACTTACAAATCTCGACAAGTAAGGTAAAATGCTCCTCCTTATCCTTTATTGGCAGGACGAACGACGAACGTGATCTTTTTCACTTGTTTTGTTAATTAAGATATTAAGTGAGGCTCTTCTTGGTATACCATATAATGCAAGGCAAATTCAGGTTCATCAATAGTCCACTTCTATTGATCGAAGAACCATAACGAGTTTTTTTATTCATAAAAATAAATTCATAAAAAATATAACAACTCGTGCTGGCTCTGTTACGATATCAGTTTCTCACGGGTGAACAGTTGAATTTTCAGTGTATATGTCAAACAAGTTGATTGAATTTTTTTTATATTGTATAAATATAATTTGACCTAAGCTTCGAGAAAAAAATTGAGCTTCTCTTATATAACGAGAATTTGTGTAAGTATGCTTTATAAAGAACTCTTCGCCGACGTGGTAGAATATAGTAATATCGAAAGTTTTCAGCAGACACTCAGGATGATTGTACGACGGTAAACATATAAGAACATTTGTCAAGTATGTTCATATTAATATAGCGCAGCTGGAAAAACAGAGATCAGTAATAGCGATGCGTTTGATAAAAAATTATACAAATGCTTCGTAAATAAGACTCGGTTTAAGAATTATGAATGAGTTTAAATATTACATTTAATTACTTTCTTTAAATTGATTTTCAAACAAACATTTCATTCTCTCACTTTATCATGATTTCATCCATTCGTGAGAGGTGACTTCGATTTCTTACGGTTCAAATATGACACTATAGTGTCACATGTTTCAAAATTATTTTGTGGATCAATTAATGACGCCGTTTTTTCAAAATTTTTAAGCTTTATTATTAATTATTTAAATTTCTTTTTCAATATTGAAAATTTCTTTTTCATTCAGGTGAAAACTCGACTCGAAACTTATTATAGAAAACATCACACTACTACTGATGTCCATCTTTACAATTACAGCTGCATAAGATATTCTAATTCTATTATATATTTTTCCGGTGATATATATATATATATAATATAGAATATAATAGAAATACCGTAAATATATATATATAAGTTTTAAGCGTACAATTCGGACTACGTTTCCGTGTGGTGAAAACGTTTTCTTCTCATCTAGATCTTTAGAGATTTTTCTCTTTACACGTTTTTTTATATATATTTATATTTATTCATTATAATATTTACTTTTAGATATACTTAACGCTCATTAACATTTAGTTCTTTCTTTCCAACAATGTGGGTCGCTACAATGCAATTCGACTGACAAATCGCAGACACTTAAATGATGTACAACGTACATATATACGATTAAATTTTTTAGTAACCGGCAGGCTTATTGTTTTTCGACATTTAAAATCAAGGGAAACAGATTTGGTAGTGAAAGCACAAATTATCAACGTGATATGGTGAATTTTGGTCGAATACGTTTTCGCGTAATGCCTTATTTTGTAAAATTTGATCGTGCAAAAATCAAACTTAATTTTCGGTAAAAAAAACAAAAGCAAATATATGTGCGCATGTACTTGTAAGAACTTCGTTGAGAAAAATGTTTTATTGCCCGTTTCATTAACTGTTTGATACTAAACGAAAGACGTCTTTTTTTGCCTTCTTTACACACATTATGTTTCAATTTGTTTAGCATATGAATTATACATTCGACAAAATACACAGCGATAACGACAATCAATACGCTGTCTCGATTAGCATGCTCGTTCGCGGGGACATTAGGCCTTTTCGATCAGCCAGCAAGCTACATAGACACGGCGTACTTTAAATACTCTTCTAGGCCACATTTGACAGACTTAGGCTTTCGACATATGTAATTTTCTTTTTTCTCAAAGAGAGGAGGAAGAAGAAGAAGCGTAATTAGAAGTAATACGGGATAATCCTGAGAGAAAGCTTCTTAGTCAAGACGACGGATTCGATCAGTGTACTCGGACTTGATAATTGTCTTCTCAAGTCTGTGTCTTATCTTAAAATATTACTTTGTACGTTTAATTATTGATCTGTCAAAGCGAAACGCGAGATCTGTCTCTGCTTTTGCTTCACAGCTTAGGGGGATCACTGTTCCTTCATATATAACTTCGGAGAGTTTGCATTAACGCATCAGTAGGATATTTTAAAAATACGTCTCTAAATCGTTCAGGTATCCAAAATTAAGAAATGCACAGATTCGCGCGTGTGGCGCACAGAGTGTCGTGCAGTGAACGGAAGTACAAGTGCGTAGTGCCTGTTAGTGTGCATAGATATATGAAGAATATTCATCATTACTTATCTCTCTTACTTTTTTCTCTTTTCGCGCATCGACATTCAGTGCAACGAAATCGTTACGGATCATCAATATATCTATAAAAGTGCAGAAGAACAGTTTCTTTAACGAGTCATTGGATTTTTTTTTCTTTTTTTTTCTTTCTTTTTTTTTGTCTTTTTGTTGAGACAGTGGGGAAATACACGTTATCTTTTTGCCATTTTACATTTATGTATAATATCGCTATACGTTTCGTAAGTGTATATGGTCATTCGATTATTCGTTATGACGTAACGATGACGATAGATTGTATTTCCTTCAATCGAGGACGCGAATTATTCGGGCAATCAAACGGCTAGATCGTAACGACGATCGAACTAGTGTAGCGTGTGCCACTCGGCGATTTGCTTCCTCGGAGACTGCGTCATTTGAAGCCAGTGCTCTCGTCCCTGACTGTTGCCGCTGTCGGCACCAGTGGCTGGTCCAATGATGCAAGATCCGACGATGGCATTTCCGCCGATCAACTCGCTGCTCGAGTCCAGCACGCATATCTTACGCAAACGTAATTAATTATTTTTCTTTCGTTCGATCTACGCGTTGTCATTTCTGCGCTACTTATGCAATTCCTTTAAGATGTACACTGACGAAAATTTTTCTTAGAACTCTTCATATAATTTTTCAGAATTTTTATATAAATTTTTAACTTTTGAAAATTTTTTATTTGAATTGAAACACTTTTTAAAAGTGCTGAAAAAATCCACATCGTCTCTAGAATTCTTCATGTATTCTGAAATTTTCTAAAATTTCTCATTTTATAAATTTCTAAAGAAGACTTATGAATGCTTGAAAAAAATTGATGTATTTTTTTTAAATCTTTAAAAGTAACACATTGTTAAAAATATTATTACATACCTCTATAGCTGACGATGCGAGCAATGAGGCAGGTATATTAAACGACATCGCTTCGTTCCAAACGGGATTCGTCGTCGCCCTCCTAACAGCCGTTTTTTTCTTCTTCTTTACTCTTCTTTCGCCACAGAGAAGACTGACTTTCGCGAACGGATCCAATGCCTCCTTGTCCTACGTCACATTATTCAAAACGCTAATTATTTAAGATAATTATTAAATAATTACACGAAGATACGGTTTTGTTAAAGTGTCTAGAAATTTAGCTATAAGCAAATTGAAATCGAGTAAAGTGAAGGCCACTTTTCATTTTTAAATTAAAAGGGGTGACGCGTGATTGATAAAAAAAGAATTTTATTTTTAGCGATACATGTGTGTGTGTGTGTGTGTGTGTGTGTGTGTGTGTGTGTGTGTGTATATATATATATATATATATCCTACCTGTTGGGGAAATAGATTTCTAGCTTTCATCATGAGAACCGTGAGCCTCTCGGCACTCGGTAAATAAGACAATGAGACCAACACCTCTTGAATCTCCTCCGGTGGTTTTCGTTCCCTCGTTATCTCACCCCAAACTTCTATCGAGGAAGTGGAAGAGACCAATTCGAGGCTGTCCATAGCCACTCTCACCGAGCCCACCACATCGTTCCTCGAGAAACGATCGTAATCGAATACCTGATTGCATCATAACGTTACGAGTTATTGCAACGAGTTATCTCAATTAAATCAGGAATATATTCTACTCTAGCCTACGAATCGTTCTATTATGTGTAATTGCCTGCAAAACTAGAGTCTTCTCCTGCAGCTCTTCGTAGCTGACGGGAAATTTGAAGTGCTGATCGAAAAACGGGTTCGGGTCGTTCCGGTGGATCTGCGTTTGTCTTTTCCTGCTGTCCACTTCCGGGCTGAGGGTCAACTTCACGTAGGGATCGTTGAAACCGCCCTGATCGCTGCCCGCGAGATCGTGTGCCTCGATCAGGTGCACGTCCAAATCCGATTTATCAAAGTCGTATCTCAAGCGCAGATGGAGCCTGCCCAAATGCTTTCCTGTCCTGCGATCACGTAAATGTTGCGGTTGGGTGCGGGTGTCTAATATCTTTAGCAGTAATTGAGTGTTTCTTACGTAGCGAGAGAAACCAGTTTAAGATCATCAGCGAAGTTTTATGAGCGAAGTTTTATTATGTACCTGCGAGCACTGAGAAAGACCGGACCGTCACGTCTTTGATAAAGATCCGGTTGTAAAGAACCAAGCGGAGAAGCAGGCGGTACCGGGCCACCGTCGCTGCTACAGAGAAGTAATGACATTTTCAAACGTATCCTTAAAATATATCCCTTTCGTACGAATAAGGATTCAATAAAAAAATTTCAACAATGATCGAGGATCCGTGCGACCTCTTTTTTTCTATTTAATGTCTCGTAAAACATTACAGACAGAAATTCTGAAAGCTCTTTAGCTTCCGTATTTTGATATATTACATGAAAATATTATAATTTGTTCTCTGGAAATTATTAACACGTTTGTAGAAATGAGTTCTCTTGACATTTTCCTATTCATCTGAATTTTCATCATATCTTTTTTATGCGGAAATGACATTCGCATTTTCATGAAGATTTCATGTTTCGCACGCTTATGAGAATTCTATTATTTACCTTATGGAAGCACGTGGCGGTGGGATGAGAAGGGGCGATAAGCAACGACTGGTCTGTCTGGAAGTACTTTGAACGGCATTCATCGGCGAACACCCGCAAGTGGAACTTACACCCGTTGCTACGGACGACAAAGAGGTCTGTGAAGGTGACGCATTTCCACTGTGCAGACTGCCCGTGTAACTGGCAGGACTTGCACAACGTGCATCCAAGGACGCCGCACGAGCTGGTGAAGGAGATCTGTGGGAAATTTCCAAACTGCACGCCCACGTATCTTATATGTATACAAAAAAAAGAATAAAAATTGAGAGAATACACGATTATATACAATGTTGTAACGCTACTGTGCAACTCGGGAAAATTATGTACGCAAAGACGAAATCGTGAAAACGAATGAAAAAGATTTACAAACGGTTCGAGAATTGAAACAAATACTAAAGGAACTATAGCGTATTAAAAAAAAAAAAAAGTTTTGTTAATTATGATGAATAGATTGCCGTGTTATTTATTCCAGTAAATCAAATGTGTTACTAGAATGTGTTACTAGAATAATCACAGTATTATTAATATGCTAGATAATTTTCTACACTTGTGACTTGAATAAATTACGCAGCGATATTTTTAATTTACATTTTCCGATAATTGTTATTAAGACGACATTATGCAAAATCGATAAACGCCATTCATCGGAGCTTAAAAAAGAAAGTGACGTTATTCACAGTCGTCAGTCTGTGAATATTTAAAAATAAAAAAAATGATAATCAAAAACCTCAAGATATCACGTATTAAATAATAACAAAAAAATCCATATTTTTTTCCGCACTGACCTCGAGCTTCTGCTCGGAGGATACGAAGAGGCGGTGTGTAGAGGATCATGTCGAGTCTGATGCCGACCGTCCGGGCCGAACGCTCTGATCTGGGGCGACGATCCCCGATGGTTCGAAGAACCGGATGCACCCTCGACCGAGCTCTGTGAGCTGACAGACGAGTTTCTCGCCAACGTTCGACCGCCACTTCCGCCACCGCCTGGATAACTGCGACTTTGATGGGGCAGGCCTCCGGGGGGAAAAGGACGTATTACGTAAAATTAAGCGGGACGAATAGTTATCATGGAAATGGCTAGAAGATAGCTTTCGAGATCCTCTCAATTATGCGCGACGATGGTTTATAAATTTCTTCGCAATCGAGTTCCGTCCTTTCCGCAGGGCTGAACGACACGGACGTGTCAAGCGCGCATCGATATCGGATAATAAAAAAACGAAACGCGGAATATTGCGTTTAGAAATCGTCGAAGAAAATGCGTTTTGTTGACGCTGGTGCAATTTTTCCGAGAAAGATTTCTGAATTATCTCCAGAAGCAATAATTAAAATCAATGAGCTCTAGCCGCTTGACTGTCTCGTTTAACTATCGTTTCTCGTAAGCTGGATATAATTTTCTAGGAATTGCGTCGAAGAGGTGGTAACGCGGAGAGTTACTTAAATTACAGTGTAACTATAATATTTGCGTTAAGAGAATCCTGTTGGGAGCACTCGTAATTACCTGATTCGGTTACCGAGGGTTGTACCGCGTGCTGCTCCTTCGCGACGTTAAATTCCTGAAATGGAAAATTAAGATTCAGTTAGAATTCTCTTTAATGTGCCAACAATAACTCGATAGGAAGCACGCCGGGTTTATTCAATCCGAACGCGCTTCACGCTCGTTAAATATTCGCTGAATAGATTTTTAATTAAGTGCATGGCAACGCGCGTATGTACGGGCGCGTGACTCTTGCTCCAATTTTTGCATCGGAGAATTTTTCGACAAGAAATTTTCTGATATTTTTCGCGGATGAGAAATTCCGCTGTGGAATTCATTTGCGCGGAATATCTTTCTCTGCCGGAATTTATACCGCGAAATAATATTGTTGCGCAAATAAACTTGACATTTGATTTTATATATTGGCGTCATTAGTGCTTTTTAGACTGTCAATGCCAACAAATGTTTGTCATGCATAGCCAATATATGATTAAGAACGTTCAGATGTATATACATTTTAGTAAAGTTATTTTAGGAAAAAGAATCCAAATCAAATAAAAATCATGCAAAGGAAATTGTGAGAAACGCATAATGCACAATTAAATGACGAAAGTAAAATTAAATAAATTTTTTTACAATTCCATTTCATAGAATTAGTACCATCTATCTGATTATAAATTGTTTTTAATAATTTTTTTTAAATAGTTCTCTTTTTTTGCAATTTATTTCAGATTCCTATATTAATAGAGCAATATCATATTATAAATAACAGCAATGTAATTTTACGTAGCTAATGGCGATTCCACGAAGGCTGTTGATACCCGTATTCAAAATTTCACAGTAAATTACATATTAATTAATTTACATTCGATCGACGGGAGGGAGGGTTTCGTATAACGACGCGTACACGCTTCACCTATCGATGTGTATTCCTGCGCATTGCCAGGGATACGCGACATTAATTACCTCCTGTTTTAGTCCGCACCTTTTATTTCTGCTCTTTCATTCTGACTTCGCTGCCGCGCCGCAGGGAATTATGTCGATATTTTCCACTGCTGGCGCGCGCGCGCGCGCGCATATGTGCGTGTGCGTGTTACACGATGTCACTTTTTCCCGTGAAAGCAAAAGCAGCGTGCATTTTAATGATTTAATCGTAACTTCGTGAGCATCTCTGATATTCATCGCATCGTGTGTCGCTTCACTTGTCACTGTGCGGAGTTAACGCTTTAATTAAAGGTCGTTTGTTTCAGAAATTGAGCGTATTGTTGTAATAACGTTCATCGCGCGCAACATCCCTCTTTCTCCTGTGAAAAAGCTAAGCTTTCTCGCAGCGAACGTCGTCGTTGAGAGGATGAAGTTTAACAATATTGGGCAGAGGTGTTTTCAACCCCATACAGCACAGCGTAGGAAAAGCATTGCGAAATATTGCTGCAATATTGCAGCAATGGTAAAATATCCGCTTTAAAAATATTGATATGTAACATGTATAATATTGTATTAACGTTGCTGCAATGTTGCTGAAACATTGTAGCAACATTTCGCAACGTTTCTGTGCTGTACGGGACTCGATTACGAATGTATATTTTGAGTAACGTCTTGCTTAAATTGAGAAATTCTTAAAACTGCAATCCATATAAATATCTAGCATTTTCCCTGTTAAAAATGTTCACATAATCGCAGAATAAGTTAAAGAAATTATAAACACGTTCGCTAGCTTTGACTCGCGATTCGCGGGAAAATCTAGAGCGAAAAATTGCGATACAATTGTGAAACGTCGAGATAAAAGTTTCCGCATGCATATGTACTAGTTTACGAACACGTGTACATTCAATAATTAATCGTGTCACTCTTATTACACATTCAGTGAAGCACACGTGAATGTACATGTACACATGTGCATATACCCTTAATGTGTATTTACAAACGGGACAAAGACTCGCTTAGTTTTGTTTCAAGTCTTTTCGCAGAATTTACATGAGTCTACTCTCACGCAAGGATTTAATTTTATTTCATACGGAGATAAATGTTTGACGTTTGAAATAGCAATGGCGTTCGAAATAACGGAAGGGAGACCGTTTTCTAACAACGATAGAACAACCATGCAAATAGAATTTAGTCTTCTTAAAGAAAGACGATTTTTATTCGATGTGGTCTCTCGAGAGTAGCCCTTCAGACGGAGAAGATAATCGAATGGTTCCTTTGAAGTTTCGAAGCATCCTCCATAAGCCCTTGATAAGGACGAACCTTTGAATTATGAAGCAAGGAAGGGAAGGAAGGAAAGAGAGAGGGAGGGAGATAGATAGAGAGAGAGAGAGAGAGAGAGAGAGAGAGAGAGACTCAAAGATACCAACTTCGTGTTTCAACGTGACGAGAGGGTAGATGGCAGTTACGGGGTGAGGTCGCTGGAAGCTGCCTTTGACGGGTCGATACTTGGAACAGCACGAACGGAATCCACGGTTCCGCCCACCGCGCCGAAACATCAAGATCGCCATCGTTTTCCTATCTGCTGATATTGTCTCATCGATTGAGATTCATGTCCGTCACACATGTAAAAATTAACGTAGGAGTCTGTGTATCCCGCGCGCAAACACACCGACTAACCGATCCCTTCATATAAGTTACAGCGAAACCAAGTATCATTATTTATATTGGAGGTGTTATCCGACGAATTAGACACGTGCCTCAATCTGCGCTTCTAAGCAGCCTGTAAATAAAGGACGTGTGAAATCGATACTGTCAACATCGAGATTAACGGCGTTGTTTACTTTAATTTAAATTTATATTAATTTTTCTTTTTATTTGAGAGAGGGGGGGGAGAGATGATTACATTTTTAATATTTTTGTTGCATTTAAATAGATTACAGAAAGCTCTGGATTAATTTCTCGGACAGCACCATGTCCAAAGTCGAGACACAAGATGTCAAGGATTTAAGATGTTATTTAGATGACTTTTAGACGTCTTATCATAAGACGTCTTAAGACATCTTTAAGCCGTCTTGTGTCCCAATTTTGGACATGCGCGCTGTCCGGGATCTTACGTATATCATATAATATTACGAGTACTCGGAAATTCAGCTTAAGCGTATCTTTGCGTATCTCTTTCTCTTTGTCGACAATAAAATTGTTAACTTTTTACTTAGGTAAACTTTACATAACGATAAAATTAAAATATTAGCTACGTATCGATTTCGATTAAATATCAACGCCATAAAAATTGAAAAAAAAAAAAAATGTCGACGACTCGATTAAAAATCATCGCACTAACAATAGATATTCTTTCGTGCTGTCGTGAATCGGAACCGTCTCGACGACACGTGCTCGCGCGGAAAAGCGCGAAACTGCAAAATAACGATATTAAAAATTTATATATGCACGATACAAAAATTTCTTTTATTTCTCCCCGCGAAACTTCTTTTATTACGATGTAGCGTCCACTTTAATTTTACTCCGCGGCAGAAAAATTAACTCGCTTTATCATGCAAATTTTGCCCGACACAGTGGTGACCGCTACGCGTACCATACTGGAACGAAGTTCCTTGTAGTAGATAAAACATTTCATGTCTCGAATGACGCCCCACATAAGCCGCGAACGGAATATTCGAGGACAAACGACGAGCTCGCACGGAGTGCGGCAGTTAAAATATGTTTCACTCGGAAAATGTACCGTCATCGACCATGCATAATAAATACTGGCGGCAGAATTTAGTATAGTCACGATTAAAACTGGTGACCTTAGGGGTTGGAATAGAAGCGATACAACCGAGCGATAAAAACGCGGAAAGATTAAATGTAAATCTATTGACTTTATAAATTCGAAATTAATTATGAATAATTAAGGTCATCCGCCACTGAATATTTTAGAATGTTATGCCGGTTAAAAAAAGAAAGCTTCTTCAAAGCACAATTTCCTGTGCTAATAGATTTCCTTGGGTCGTATTTTACTGAAAGTTATATTGGTCATAAAGCTAGGAACTGACGTTAACACATCAACAATAAAACTCCATCAAATCTCTATGATCAAAATGGATATGTAAAAACGAGAAGTTACTTTTTTTTGTGTGCTCTCTATTACATTTGTATTATGCGATTGTGATTTGCGGCTAAAATTTGTTGTATTTTTAAGTAAAATTGTACAATGTTATATTTATTAAATTGTAAAGCAGTTAAAAAAATACCATCTCTTTATAATCGTAACAATTAGTAAAAAAATTGAACGAGAAAAACGTTAATCAAAAAATTACACACACACACACACACACAGAACAAATTGATATGGAAGTAATAATTTGATAGAAACGTACATGCATATACATATACGTAAAAATACAAAGAATTGTTAAATTCTTTCATAGTACTTTTCTACTTGACGATATCTCGTGTATGAAATACTCTGCAGATAGAAAAATTCCGTGGAAAAGAATTTAACGATATTTTATATTATTTATTTAAATTGACAAAGAATGCAATTCATCGACAAATTTTATAATACAAAGAAACGGAAAAATTCTTGAAATTGTAGAATTATATAATATTAATACTTTATGCGACAAAGAGACATTAAAACCGTTGTGTTTATTTTCTATTTCTATTCTAGCAATAAGTGTTTCATACGAAGCAAAATTGCTATTTTATTACAAAGGTTGACTTTAATGCACCGTAACATAAACAAAAATATATAGACCAGCGCATATAGAAGCTTTTTATAATTCCCCTTTGAAGAAAATAGTACTTTGGAGTAAATAGCATTGTGATCGCGGAGTGTTTAGTACCTCGATGGTAAATGATACACGCACACGTACCCAACTTTCGCATTTGTCGAAGGTATCACGTGTACCTCACGTTTGAAGAGAATAGCGCTATAATGCGCAATTTATATGATTATGTCGGAGAACGTATTCTCTCTGCGCGCTTAGGTGCGTCGCAAGCGTCATTTCTATTGGGACGCAGACTCGCTCGGTTACGATCCGCAATTACAAACAGCTTCTTCATTCCGCATTACGTTCACTCTCGATTATTTCTCGAAACCGCGAGAGAGATGAAGTAATCCGAGACTTTATTATAAAAATGAAATTATAACTTGTTTGCGGAAAAACGTAATAATCTTTTACGCGAAGCAAACAATAAGACGCAGTTCGTAGTAAAATTTGCGTAAAAGACACAATGTTCTTAGATTTCTCATTTAATGTGAAAATTTCTCAATTTTCCAATAATGCAAAAAATTGTATTGTGCACGTTGATAATACTTTACTGTAATAAAATATATGATTTACAAATAGCGACAATTTTGGATAAACGTAACTAGGAGAAACAATACAACGCTTAAAATAAGTGAAAATATTCGTAAATACTGAGAAATGATATTGGTAACTTAAAAATAATACAATAGTTTTTCAATGAAATTTCTATTGCAAATGGCACACGTTGAATAAGATTTTTCAAAGCAATTACAGTTTAGGATAAGATGAATTTAATCGGATATCTTAGATTCGGAACATACAGCATCGGAAATTATCTGATTTATCAAGAGTTTTAGAAATTGGACGCATGTCAGTCCGTGACATGATATCTCGATCAGGAGCGAACGCGCATCTATCACAGCTGTTCCAATACCAATTAATCACTCTTCGTTTTTTGTCACTGAAAGGCATTGATCCAGAGGGTAACGTGGCATAACGTCGTTCTGTGCAAAAAAATTAGCTACGCAAAATTGTTGAGTTTTAATAACTGCGTCAGAGGTCTCTCTCTCTCTCTCTCTCTCTCTCTCTCTCTCTCTCTCTCTCTCTCTCTCTCTCTCTCTCTCTCTCTCTCTCTTCTCGTCCTCAGTAAGAGTTTATTCCGCAGAATGACAATAATCGATAGTCGAGAAAAGATGATAATAAAGATTTAATAAAACATAACGATGAATAAATTCGAATTTCGATTACATACGTTTCTTCCAATAATAAATCATACGTTATTTAAGAGTTATTACGTCACAAAGCATTTTGACGTGGAATCCTAATTATTTTTATACGTTTAAAATTGCAGACTGGGCGTCACAGATTATTGAATAATTAATAATTTATTATTTGAACATTAGTGTGTTAAATGCGATTTAAACATATTTGCGTGTACGTTACGTTAATATTTCCGAGTTTTTCTATTCTATTTTTAAATTTTGAAGGTATTCAATTAGTTCTTATTTAGCGGAACAATAGACAACAATAGGCGATGTCTATGCGATGAACTTAATTTCCATTCAATTGATTGTCACGATGGCGCAATCGGCTATCGATTGAAATCCTATATTCCATTAACAAGTGAGCGTTTCTAGGACGACGCTGAACCGGTGGATAACAGTCAACTCTTTCTATGGCGAGGTCCAAAACTCAATTTACTTATAGTGATTCCATTACAGGAATCAACAACATCGATAAGCTTACGTAACTTTCATTTTGCTTCGCGAGTTTTTTTTTCTTTTTTAATTTCAACACTTTTTTAAACTTCATTTTCATGCGTTAAATATCGCGAAAACAACGTGTAATAAAATTGAAATGGCATTGCTTTTCTCGAAGATAAGGAGCATATTATAATTAAATCCACCGTTTGAGATTAGTTGCACGTGCGACGTAAAATCGTCGCGACACGCAAGAGAACGGAACGATGGGCGAAGTCACACGCGTAACAAAGAGAGAGGGAGAGGAAGAGAGAGAGAGAGAGAGAGAGAGAGAGAAGCCCACGCTAGAACGGGCGCAACAAGTGCATCCAGATTTCCGAGGTGCTGAGAGCACATAGCACTATCGCGTGCGTCTAAAGTTTTTGCGAATTATGCAAAGACATATTTTTCTTTGAGATTTATATGTGTCGAGCAAAACCTAAAAAAATATCCCATAGAACGGTTAAAAAGAACTTGAACTTAGCCTTTCCAGATGCATCTGCATTTTAATCGTTCGAAATTGATTTCGATTTCATTTTTAATTCTACTGTCCATTTCCATCAATGTGGATTAACTTTGATCTCGCTCTTTATCTTTTTCTAATTTTCAAAGTTAGAAAGGGATGAAGGGTAAATTAAACCGAGATCAAAGTTAATCTACATTGGTGAAAACGAGCATAATTGAGTTAACAATAATAATGATTTTATAAAGCGTACTTGAATATAAATTCATTGAGATATTACAAAAATATTTATGTATGCGAAATAAAAAATATAAAATACACGTGGAGAGAATTTTCTCTTAGAATTTAGTCTCTTCTCTTGAAGTCGTGGTTGTCGTGGGACAACATAAACTTTGAAGAAATTTTGCTATACTTTTAATAAAATTAAACTAAAGTATTCTACAATGTAAAATAATTTGGTTAAATTTTATTAAATTTTTTTAAAATCGTAGTAAAATTCTTCAAAATTCGTGTTGCTCCGCGACTGCCATGTGATTTTAAGAGTAAATTTTGAGAAAAAATTCACTCCGTGTTCAAATAAGCCGGAAAATTTGATTAAAAGTGCAAAACTTAGAAAATGGCATTTTGTACTGCGCGCATCGAGCCACTGAGCTGCAAATATTGAACACTTGATGCAATTCTAAAATGTACAGCTGTACCTCCGAGCTGGTCGAAGTCGTACTGTCGGCACTATCGGTATTAGCGACGGAAGGGAGGGGCGATCTCGTGCCTCTTTGCGCCCATCTACCCTTGATTATCGCCACCCCCGTCACTGCGCCAATTTTAATAGCCGCGCTTCCGCTCGGCGTGTTGCCCGACATGGTCTTGTCCTCGGCTGCAGCAGCACCGCTACCGCCGCTTCCGCCTCCACCACATAACTCCAGGACCCCCAGAACCTCCGACAATTTGTCCGGCACCTTGACGAACGCGTGCAAAACGGCGGCCCCAGTCCGAAGATCGCGAGACGGATCCGTCGATTTGGTGTTCACCGTGCACGTCCACTACGATACGATCGTGTTCCCGCGGCAGTGCTCGGCGCGACTTTTGACACGGCGAAAATAATTAGCGGGAGGACGACGTCGACGACTCGGATCTAGCGTAGGCCAGCTTCGTCAGCTTTTCCAAGTCTGCAAGCGCGAAACTTTTGCCGTCAGACGCAAAAATCTTTGCGCCACCCCTTTAGCAATCAATTCCGCAGTAACCAAAGCGCGTGATTCTCGAGCAAACGCAAAAGTTTACATTCGCGTAGCGGAGTATTTGGAAAGTGGCGCAGTTCTTCGAGCGATTGGGAAACAGCTCCGAACCCCGTCTCGAGGTGAAATAACAATTTTGCGAAAAGTCGCGGGCGAATCTCTCTCTATCTGTCCCGCGATAAAAATCAACATTTATTTACTCGCCCGACTACCAACGGGAGTGAATTTTCACATAAATTAATAATATATAAGGGCTTTTAGTGTAAGTGCCATTAATGGGAAGCTTTTATTATAATGGCATAAATATTACAAGCGCGTGCTGCATATCGAAGGAAAGTATATCAATTTGATCAAAAGTGAAGGTAGACCGCGAAGGCGGAAAATAATTAAACGTCTAACCCGACGTATCAGAGTTTATGACGATCGATTTCATTAACGCTTAAATAATCTCGTTTCAATGAAAATTTCTCAATATACCATTGAAATTTTCTCTATCATTGTCGAGCTTGTTGTTATTATTCAACTGTATAACTGTCAATAAAATCCACGATATATTAATTACGTTTGAAGGAAAGATGCATTTGCCTAGGGCACAATTCACTTTCGTCGAATCAATCAATCGCGTTACGATATTGCCGTACGTTTGCGGCCGATTAATTATCTCGTCGCTTTACCTGGGCCGATTCGGATATAGTTCCCGACAGCAATCTCGTCCACGCCAATCGAGACGCATTCATACCATTGCTCGGATATGACTTTTCCCGATATGCGAAAATCAGAGCGACGGAGAAATTTACAACGGCTAAAAAATACAGGTTTCACAGGCTTTTAACGTGTTGGGCTTTCGTAAGAAAAAAAATATTGAATTTAATTGCGATAATCCGTTCAGCTGGTAAAATGTAAATGATTAATGTTTGCCGTTAAAATTATATAAATTGCATTACCTATAAAAAAAAAACAACTATCGCTTTAATATTGTTTTAATGTTGAGTAAAAATCAATAGACTGCTAAAATAGGGTACAGATAATAAAGGATTATAATAACGTTAATTCTCTGTAGCACAATATTTGTTGAGCGCATCGGCCTTTTGTTTTGAAAGATTAAATATTAATTTAATGTATTTGCATTATCATAGAACCTATGTAGTTCAAGGGGACATGTTAAATTTTTTAAAATAATGCGAAAAGCGTCGCATTATTTTTAAGCTATTGACATCTATCAGGTGTCCGTTTGTTCGGAGCTTGTTTCTTCTCTTTTATTTTAAAGAATCATTAACATTATTGAAACATTGTGCTATTTTAATTTTTTTTTAGAATGTCACGCCGATTTCTAGATTTGATTGTCTCGAGGATTACTGCGATATTTAGTAAAACAAAGACACTCCAAATTGGTTTTCAACCATCATCGTGAAAAAGGAATAAGCGATCCAAACGTCAGTTAAAATCGATATTTGTTTTGATTGACGTACCTACTTAGGTTCCTCAAAATGACATTACCGTGTTATCTGACTCGGACTTAAATCCTTTAAGGACTGCAATCTTTTTCTCGTACCTGTCCGTTTCGTCCTACTTTCTAGAAATTTATCTTGGCCGATACAATATTTCGCTTTGCTTCGCTCTTCACAATCGCCACTCTCCGTTTAATCGTGTATAAAGTTGAATAGAGAGAGAGAGAGAGAAGGAGATATCTAATTTCATTACGGTTCAGCGGTCGTGCACGACCGCAGCTCATTACTGTACTCGTGGCCCGATCCAATTAATTTTACGTCACAACTGCCTATTCTCTCTCTCTCTCTCCAGCAAGGGACGCGAGATAAACGTCTGAGTCGTCGCGGATTACAACTACTTAGACGCCACGTTGACCCGATTCGTCGCGTCGGTCGCTCGAGTGACAACAAGAGGAGGTGGAGAAACAAGCCTCGGTTTCACGACACGCAGTAATGATTAATTGTGTTCTTTACCCTCGTTAAGGATTCACGGTGTACTAGCTGTTTTATCGAGAGTCTCGCGAACGTTACGATTACCACCCGATCACAGGATTAATTTAAAACACACCCTCGTATATATACGAAAATGCGGGGTACTCTGGCGACCTTCGATCCCGTTCGACGGTGCGTCCGTCTATCGCGCGACCTGACATGGATGTGTGTCACCGGGTATCACCGTGCCGCGATACTGGGCTAGCCCGACTGACTTTATACGCGCCCGACCAGTGCCAGGGCTCGTCGTGCACCACCAGAAAACGACGATTCGCCGCTGAGCGTAGCTGGTGGCTCTAGGGGGTGGTAGGCGGCTGGTTCCGCCGCGTTCCACCGAGGGGTGAAACAGAGAGAGAGAGAGAGAGAGAGAGAGAGAGAGAAAGAGAGAGCGAGAGGCGGAAGGAGAGAAAGAGAGAGATACTAACTAGGAGGTAACGGGAGACGGAAGAGAAGATGGGCACGAAAGTGAGACAGGAAAAGGTGCGTGCGCCGCAACAGGTTACACTCCAGGGACGACAACGATTTTGGGGAGGAACATTAGTTACATTTTCCTTTCAACGATGCTCGCTACACCGTACCTCAATACAAATGTACATAATTAGTGGCGTTGAATAAATTTGTTAATTAACATTTTGTTTACAACGCGCGACAACATTTCACCAAGGTGATTTGATTCCATGGCCATTCTCTCTCTCTCTCTCTCTCTCTCTTCGAGCGATAAATTTTGAACGTTTCAATTGTACATACTCGTATTGTACTAAACGCATTTTGAATCGAATTTGTAATAATAATGTTAGAAATAAGAAACAGCAACGATAAAAATTATCTACTCTCGTGATACGATGTTTTCTTGATTCTTTGGCAACAAGATCGATCGATGTGCGACAAATAACAAATATTTAACGGTAAACATTTAATGGCAAATATTTACCAGAAAACGGGAGAAAATTTTTAACAAATGAATTTTCTTAAAAATCTTAATATTTTTTGCCTAATCCCGTTTGTTCGAGAGAAATTAGAATCTATTTATTACAATATATTCCGTTAAATTAAATTCCCGTTGAAATGAGGTCGGCCAATTTTTAGTTTAATAAGTTTACCTAACGGTCAGCAAAGATCTCTTCTGCGTAGCTCAATTTGTTAAGTGGCTCTCAAATAATAATTCCGCAATTATTCGCGTCTAGACATTAACCAGACGGGAATGCATTAAACTTATCGGGAGAAGACTTAAAATAAGCAACACTTTTTAATTTGATTTACAACAAGTGGGACACGAAAGGATTGCGCAACTCTCGCACGCGCCATATTAACTTACATCCGCTGTTGAGCGATAAAATTGTTGTACCTGTGTTGTCGTGATGTAGGAATTCGTTATACGAAGGCGATCCATATTATGATTCACGCGACAATCAGAACCTACCAGCGTATAAAATTTTAAATCTACAACCCTCTCTCCTTTTTATCTGCTCCACTTCTCTCTCTCTCTCTCTCTCTCTCTCTCTCTCTCACTCTCCTTCAATGTACTTTCAAACTTCTTTGCGATCATGACAATGTCGGGTATAAGCAAGTAGGCACGCAAACTACGTTATTGATTGTGGACGAGTTGTTTTTCTTGGACTATTTTTCTCACGGTGACATTTGAACGACAAATTTACATTGTTACTTTGTTGATTTTCAAATAACATCGCGCGAATGAAAAGAATGACCGTTTATTTAGTGAAGATTCTTTTATAACAATTCGCTCATTAATAAAATGTTTATAACTGCACGATGTATATAACAATATGTTTCAAGTGCTCTCTAACAAAATGAGATTGCTGTAATGATGGCAATATTTAAATTTAAGAATAAGTCTTGGACGAACTAAGTAATCTCGCGTCTTTCAATATAACGGAGTGTACGATACATTAACCTAATTACAGTATACCTTCAATACACTTTGCATAAAATAGAAGTTTACAATTTTGCAAATTGATTTGAACAGAAAATTAGACAATGAAACATTTCTCCAGCATGTTTTATTCAAAAATAAACTGTGAGAAAGAATTTAAAATAATACTCTCACGAATTTTTTGGAGGGTTGAAAAGAATTGATCTAGATTGTTTTTACTTAATTTGCTAGTACTATTATTGTTGTAGAATTTAACGTTTTCCAACTTTTTTAAAAAAAAGGTAATATAAAATAATTGAATACTTGAAAAATGTTTCAATCACAAATTGAAGTTGTATTTAATTGAGAAGGAGGGAGAGAGATAGAGAAATAGAGAAAAAATTAAATTAAATAATTTATATTTTCTACACCGTATTATCTGTTATTATTTATTACGTAATCGAGTTCATTATGTAGAACCTAATATATTTTTAGAACCTCCCAATTAAAATAAAAGACTAAGGTTTCATCAGTTTTAATATCGATGTCTTTAATAATAAATTGTTTCTTTGGCATTTTTAACAACATCCATGAATAAGGTATAAATTGTAAATTAAAAGTTAGATTAAAGGCGCATATATTATGGAAATAAATACGGGGATTTATTTTCTGTGTTGGAATTTACCTTCAAAATTATGGTAATGAGATAACATGGACATTGAAGAATTTTATTATAATTTTAGTAAAATTGAGCAAAATTATAATAAAATTTAATTAAATTATTTCGTAGAATATTATGGTTAAATTCGTACTAAAGATTTCTTAATTTCCTTTTACTAAAGTTATAGTTAAATTTTTCAAAATCTCACAATTATCATAATTTTGAAGATAGATTTTAAGAGTAAATTTTCTCCTTCTATAAGTGTTTCTTCATATTAACAAAATTTATCTATCCGTCGCGTTGTGTTGCGAGTTGCGAGCTGTATCTCTGAAAATAATATCCGTCACGATTACGGGCGCTGTATCGATCGAAATTCTAGATTCAATGTTCTCGTGTGGTATAGAGGACTCTTCATAATTACGTGTAGACACGAAAAACGAGGTGACAAATTTATGAACCTCATCCATTTTATTTATAACGTTATCTGCACATTTATGATGGTGAGAAGTATATTTTGCTTGATTTATTTGTAAATGTGCGTAATACATTTGTGTTTGCTCACCTTCTCTGATTGCTTCTACATTTCGCTGTTTGTATCTACAGCTTGAGTTTTGCGAAAAGTAGACTCATAAAAATATAGGTCATGTCCATCAAATTAAACTTCAGCCTTATATGGATTTGTTTACGTCATATCTATTCGCGTATATAAGAAGATTACTTCTTCACATAACCTTAACGAAGCCATGAAAAATATTAAGTTTTATATATCACAAAAATGTATTATACTTTTCTTAGCACATAACAATTACTAATCCATTTAATTAATAATCGAATTTATCTTCTTTTAATTATTATAATAAGCTCGAAGGTGATCGATTTTTGTTTCTATATATTTAACATTAAATTTATTAAAATTATTATAGACACAATTGAATATTTAATATAATTTTTATTTTATTTAAAATTAATATTGCATGTTTTTATAATTTATATTTTATACGTTTTGTAGTCTTCCTTTGTAATATCAACCATTTTAGATACGTTCGAGCTGTCTTGTCTACACAAGGCAACATATGAAAACGTTATCTACATTTGATCCTGTGTTGCGACCACAGGATCAAATGTAGCTAAGTTCTACCTTTATCAACCTTTGGTTAACAGAAACTGTTTTACCAACATTTTCATATTTTACCAGTACATTATCGACACGTGAAATGCTTGTGATAAATCAATAATTGTTGGCAAACGCGAGAACTATCACTGAAACTCGTCAGCACAGCTGATGTCTTTATAGATCAAAAGCATTTTTAAATTACAAGTAAATCGAGAAAAAATAATTTTAAAGAGATGCTGAAGTTATACTGTTTTATCAAACAAATGCGATTTTTTTCAACACATTATTTTTCTAATTGTATTTACAAATTTACAAATCTTTTTCCACAATTAAAATATAAACACATATGTAATTAAGGCTAGTCAATTTTATATCGAGAACGAATAAAAAATTGAGAAATTTAGATTTGTTTTACGTAGAAATTTAGATCTGTTTTTTTTTTTAATCTGACATGGTTACAGCAGTCAACATTTGCTTCAATATTTGTTCATACATAAATTTTTTATTTTATTTAGTCTTTAAGACTATCTTACGTATAAACGTCTTTTAAACGTCTTTAAAACTACTCTTGAAAAGGTATCTTAAAGACGTCTCATGACCCACTTTTAGACTTCGTGTTGTCTGGATAAGTAATCGAATAACGATGATCGTCTATTAATATTCAAATTATAGCATATTTCTATTAATCTTCATCAACCCAAGATGGAATCGATTTATTCCATAATTTATTCTGCTATATATTTTTAAATTAAAAAAAAAAAAAAAAAAAAATGTAAAAGTCACGTAATGAAGTCAAATTGACCTGTCTTGAATCGGTGAAAGCGAGTTAGCATATATATTACAATTTTACACTAGTGAATAATTTTCAATTGCTTTAGCAATTTATAATAGAATACAAAAAATGATGGATTTTAAAGACACGAACGAAATTCAGAATTTTCTGCTAGCGTAACAGAAAGAATGAATAACCTTAATGAATGACCGTTAATAATTTTATGGATCATTAATATTATATATAGCTGATCAATAGCGAACCAATAATTAACTACTAACCCCAGTCTGTACAGCGTAGTAATTTTTTTGTGGCTTCCTCCAGCAGTCGAGCATATGTGACGTCGGCGCAGCGTGACAGTGGTGATGATGAAGCTGATCGTCTTTGCTACTCCTGATATTCGGTGGATCCGGCCAGCGATCCGGCAGATTGCTCCAATTCCACTTTCCCTTTCTTTTCACAGCGTAGTAACGATAAACTACGATTGTCATGGCCACCACTAGAGCTAATCCCGTGCCGGCGGCCGCTCCGAATATTGCGGACGATACCATCATTCCTTTTTCGTATTGCGTTAGATGGAATATTTCTTGCTTGACCTTTAAAGAAAATAACAGAACGCTTGCGCGCTATTGCATAATTGGACAATTTGAAATAAAAAATGTTTAAGTTAAATGATACGTGGCTTTTTTTTTAGAAGCTCTGCAGATTGAACCTTGTTTTTTTGAATTTCTATTTCTATTTCACAAAACGTCCGTTTTTTCGCTCATAGTCTAGAGAAAATTAGATATGTATAATTATGCAACATGGAGACTCTTATTTAAAATTTTGAATCTTATTTTAATCTTGCAAAACATTATATCAAACGCACAGTACAATTTGGTACATAGAGAACCTAGTATATTTCATTAAATTAATTTATTTTTAGTGACTTACGAAGTAAACTTTTAATAAACAAGATGAAGCAATAACGTTTTAATAGTATCATCGCAGTATGTCGATTCGTATAGGAAACTCGTGTCAAATAAATTTATTAAATTTATTAACGCATCGAGCAACCCAGGTGAAAATAAAAATCGGAGTGTGAGGAAAGAGTGTTAGAAGCATAAACGCGAAAACTTGTAGAAAACATACTTTGGAACAGCGAACATAAAAGAACCAAAGTCTCTTTTCTCTTAAAACATTTATCTCTTCAAACGTTTCTTTTACGTTCCTCTTTTCCAATTTATTTCCTAGAAGTTTCGTTTACGCTTCTGTCATTTTTTCCTTACGATTTTACACTCCGATTTTTATTGTCGCCAGGAAAACTGGCTACACCATCATAATCATATGATTGAGAAGTAATAATTAATATTTATTGGAGCAAACCACTAACTACTAAAGTTAATCTGAAATAGTTAATTGAACTACGATTTTAATTAGAAATTATCGGTAATGCTCGAGTCGTGAGTAAAATCAATAATTGATAATTAGCATAATTGGGGCTGCGCCGAATTAATTCTAAATCGTAAAGATCAAAATCGTTAGAAAGGTAGAACAGAAAGATAACGAACTGAATTGTTAAAACTGTTTAAAACTACCTGTAGTCACAGTTAACATTTGAATAGCGAATTCATCTTGATTCAGATAACTACGTTGCAATTGCAACATGTTCTCTGTTTGTCAAACGTATTGCATGTAAAAGTATCTTGTGCAATTAACGCGCGTTGGTAATGAATTACTTCCTCTATACCGCAGCTTCGTTATACCTATCCGTTTGCAATCTCTAGCTATTTCCTTGTTTACAGAGTGTTGCACTTTATAATCACTATTATAGGTGACTATACACAGTAAAAAAATAAAATGTCCCAGAAAGTCCACTCTAAATTTTAAGTTAAAATAACTCTTATATTAAGTTATTTTAACTTCATTTTTGAATTATTTTGAGTTAACTGAAAATTTAGACTGGACTTTCTGGGACATGTAAAAATGTTAAAATTACATTTTATTTTTTACTGTGTAAGCTCTATTCATTTTTGAAGTAGGAATTGCGAATAATTGTGAATGACTATTCAATTCATAGAAATTATTCAACATAAAAAGATGTTTAGTCATATACATAATGGTATGATAACAAAAGTTTTTATTAAACAAACATTTCGAATATTGTAACTGCAGATTATAATTTTGTATTTATTTAATATTTATTTAAAAGCACAGATTCTCTTTCTGTGTACATATTTGTAAAAGTTTAATTAATTTATATATTTACGTGTTATTCTGATTTCTTTGTATATTATAATCAAATATTACGATAGAGTAGAGAAAATATTATTTGAATGTAATAATTTATAAAATCATATTATTATTACGTAAGATGCATACACTGAAATTACAAACGAGTTTAATATTTCTTCCGTGGCTGCTCGCACGAGAAACTTGAGAAACTATGATTGATCCATCTCGGTTACCGCTGTTTTACTTTGCAAAAACAATATGCTATTCAGTTTAAACAAACTCGCGTTGAGAAATTTTCACGAAAATTCCCGACACGTTTTTCCGCATATTTCTTCTTCTGACTCGTCCAATTTTTGAGCTCCGACAATGTAATAGATTTCTTTGAGTATTCCCAAGGGGAATTACGTGACGTGACGTAATATGTGCTCCGAATGGGTTATTCGTATTAAACAAACGTACGTTAGGTGACCTTTCCGGATCACAGATTACTCGGGGGTTGCAGATGCACGAGCGTTAGATCGTTAACCAAGCATTTCATTCGCATAAACACGTACGTGTAATATGCAAAGTACGTCTTACGCAATTCCGTTCTCGCGATGTATGCTTTACCGGCATAATTCCGAATTTCGAGTTTCGCTTGGAAATTGGCCCATTACGCAACACATTTGAGAAGTTTATGGTAGAAGCGCGCGAACGTAATCGCATCAGCTGTACTCCCAATCAAATGTACTTCATTAGAAACTCGCGACTCGCAAAATTGTTTAATAATGCGATCGTGTAAAGCTTGTTTTAGAATTTGCAGTCCGTTCATCTCTCACCTCATATTGATGCGCGAACGGACGACGCGGACAATCTATGAATATTTTATCGAACCATGGTGCAAGTATTTACAAAGTCAATATACGTAAAATTTTTAACACGATCGCGGCTTTTAGAAGCTCCTTAAATAATCTCTCGAACATGTACTTTGAGAGGAACAAGAAGTTTCTTGCTATAGTTCCACTAATCTTATTAGCAATTGTAATGTAATTTAATACCTTCAGCGAATCATAAGATGTCTTTCTTAGAAAATGAAGAAATGTGACGCTTTTGTAATAGATCTATTACGAATAGATTACGAATAGATACTCGACACAACGTTCCGAATCGGGTCATGTAAGAACATTTGTTTTAAGATTATTTTTGGAAATGTGACTTTTAGACGTCTGTAAGACGTCTTATGACCCAAATGGAGACTTTGTGTGGGCCGCGTGTCAATGAAAAGAAATTCTAAACGTCTGAATAAAAAATGATTTCGTGATTTTACTGACGAAAAGTAATTCCGTGTAATTTTATTAGTTTTGAGCAATGCTTTTATTTAATAAACTTGAACGGTGTTTATTGCGGTATTTTTCCATTTACTCGAATTTTGTAGCACCCTAGTGATGTACGTAGGCGTGAATGGTATATTCTGAACCGTGTGATTCTTGAATAATAATGAGCGAGCACCGAAGTAAACAGCAACATCGTATCAAGCCGGATACCGAGAAACACAAATTACAGCTGTCTCGGATTATCCGGCGACAAGAGTGAAAATAGTACAGTTATGTATCTCGACTTTGAAAATTTCAATTCTAGGACAGCTCTCTTTGCAATTTAAATTACTGCAGCTGCGAGCAGTGCGGTTTATAACCAAAAGCTATTTTATACAAGGAAATTAGTGGAAAGTATATAAACCTCTTTTATATTTCATTTTATATTTCATTTTATACTTAATTTTTTACAAATCTATCTCTCTTGCAAAAAGATTACAGAATATTCTGTTCTAAATTAACATTAGTGGAATTTTCTCATTATGTCGACACTCTTAATTGTCTAGCTTTTAATTAGAATAAATAATCCGGTGTGATATCGAAATGTAAGGCACAGATAACATTTAAAAAAGTATTTAATTTTAAGATATTAAAATGTTGGATTTTTTGTCTTCGTTTTTATATATTTAAAAATGTTTTAATTTTATAATGGTATTAGAATGGTTTAGATTAGAGATACTAAAACGTTTACAGCTATTAAAAATTTCAATTTTAAAAGTTTTAGTATTTTAAATTTGAGCACTGTTTAAAACTAAAATGTTTTTAAGTACTTAAAAAACAAAAATAATTATTTTTATATTTTAAGATGAAACGCTTCTTTTTTGAGTGAAAGCGTAACAAAAGAAAAAAAAAAGAAAAATAATAGCAAAAAAATGGCAATATATAAAGCGTTAGTATTATATGATTTATAAAACAATTAATATTTTATTTTTAATATAATACATTTAGCTTTCTAGTTTATAAAGAAAAAAAATATTTTGTCGGCAACAGGATTAATAAAGAGATAGAAATTAAAACAAACTTTAATAAAGATATTAATCAATGACATTATTAATTAATGATAACATACTGTTTCGAAATGATAGTAAGTGATTAATACTTCGTATCCTGGCAATAATATGATAACAATGATGGATGACAATAACAACACAATATACGGGAGAGTCGTGCAGTTATTAGATCCAATATTCGATCCGCTGTCTATAATAACTAGAAAGAGCGACACTACAAAGACGCGTGAAAGCATCCGTTGTAAGAATTTATTCAGAACAGATACAATAAGAGATCAATTTATAAGAAACTCAACATTTTTTACGTTGCTTAAATCTTTGAAAAAAATGTAATATAATTTTTATATTTATTTTACACATCCGAATATACTTTGTACATTATTATAAAGATTTCGTTTTAATTATTCTAATGTAAGAGTCGTTAATAGTCAAAATGAGCACAAGATAAAAAATATCAGTTATTCATTATATACAATTACGGAGAAATCTATAAGCATTAATTAACCCTATTAGCATAATTATCTGTCGTCAGACATTATTTTCATCTTTTCATTCAAATCGTATCATTAAACTTGCGATGTTTCCTCAAGCAGATTAACGCGATAATTATACTTAATAACTCACCCAGAGACACTTACGATCGTTAAAAGGTCGCCGACGACAAGATCAGTTATCTCAGTCTAGAGTTTAAGAGAACTCAGGTCAATTTATATATTTCAAAGTGTTTCGGTTTTAAGACGAAACGTTGTGAAACGTGAAAGCTGTGTCAAAGTGTTATTCCTTCATTGAGAAAATCATTAAGGAGTTGTTGGCGTACGCGTAAGTCGTGAAACCATAATTTCGTTACAGCATTCCCTAACGAAAATTCGTCGTGCGATGTGTGCACACGCGCAACATTTTATACAATGGCATCAATGCCTCAATGCTACAATGCGTCCATTCGATGCAACGTATCCTCGGATATTCCCGCATGAAAACCAAGGTAAAAGACAAATCCGATTATATCCGGCGTATTGTCATGTTAATGCCGCGAATATCCATTAATCGCAACCGTAACGCAACGTCTTATGTGCGAATTTTCCTGGGGGAATCTATTCATTGTATAGTAATTTAGAGGCTCATCTATCTTACTCGCGTGGAAAGCCATAAAATCGCATTGCCACTGTACATGGCTAGTGTTTCGCCATGCAAATGTTCATTTTTCCACCCGGTTAAGCCCCCGAGTACGTCATTGCTTCATCATGACGGATGACATGAAAGGTCACTTTTCACAATTTTATTTTACATCTTTTTGTTTTATAGTTTTGCAGTAGGCAATGCAATTTATTTATGCGTCTCGTATTTTTAAAAATAACCACATGACTACGTCAAGTTTCAGGCTAATTAAATTTTTCTGTTTACTTTAAAAGAAATGTAATTCTTTATGCAAACGCGTGTTTCTCATTTTTTGTCAGATTTATTATACACTTAATGTAATTTTAGTATAATTTATTTCAAAATAATAAAATCTGATGAAAAATTACGCGCCTTCAAAATGTTGCAGACAGATTGGAAATATAATATAATATAACGTCTGTTATACGTAGAAGATAAATTGTACCTTTTTTGTCCTGTCTGCTGAGAAGGATAAGCGGTCTGTATCGTGTACCTGACACTCAGCTCACGATATATCATTGTAACAAATTCTGTCCTCTGTTTACGACTGTCTTGCCAAATCAATACTTTCGACTAGACTACGGCTCTTTTACATAAAATACACAGCAGCAATTTTTTTTTTTCATGGCGCTTAAGCACTGATTGTTCTTTTTGTTAAAAAACGTGTCACATTGAAAAGTCGCAATGCTTTCTCAAGCAAATTAACACAATAATTATATTTACTCGACTGAGCGTTATAATAATTATGAATTAATAAAATTATAATAATTATAAATAATTATTATAATTCATTATTATAATAATGAAATTATATAACAATTATTTACAAAATTAGTCTTTATATGATCGTGTCTCTGATTTCATTATGTTGTAATCAGGCATAATGTAGGATCATGTTTATTTTGTTATGTGTATCGTCTTTGAGAAACACACTCTAGGATTCAAATCCCTCCATATGAATCTAATAAAGCATTATTATATATAATTATCTTACATTTTAATGTAATTATAATTATACAATTATTTGCGCAATATAAAGACATGATCATATAGAAACACCAAGAAAAAAACAATTCTAAATGGTTTTTTTATAATCGGATATGCTCGATTTTGTATTTATCTGTTACAAACGACCAACGTTGGACTTTTGATAAACGGGTAACCATGCGCTATTTATAAATTTTCCGCGGTGCAATCGCCTTATCGAAATCTCGACTCGGCTAATCTTTCAATAAATTGGCAACGATCGATCCGCAATTGAACTACATTATCGGCTTGCATGACTATTGCATTGCTTTAAAACCAAACTGCGATTCGGTTTAGATATTATAGAGAATCTAATAAAATAATGTTAATTTGTTTAATAATTTCTTCGCTCTCAATATGACCGAATTAAATGTAAAACGTATCTCTAATAATTTGTTTGAAAAACAAAATGTAATATTGATTACAGAATTTATGATTATTCATATTATTCAATTATTATTATATATTACTTTTAAACTATACTGTTTTATTTTATGAAGCAGACAAATAAACAAGATATAAATTTTTTTTCAATCTAAAGATAATTTTAAGATTAAAAGTATTAACATCGCAATGGAGTGAATATGATAACAGAACATCAACAAAAAATATTTATTATAGTAATTATATTTTCTTACCTTCGCAATAAACTATAAGATTCAATAGCAAGAAGAGCCATGAGCGACTCGATAGAGCTGAAGACGATAAGTGAAGAATCCCATTGTAGTCAGTTTTCCGTTGAAGAAAACAATTTAGTCCGAACGTTCAGTAGAATGGCAATATGATATGGTCCGTCCGACAGCTGACGTAATCGATTCGATTATATATCTTTTACATTTAAATATTGTTTGTAAAATAACGATTACAATTGGTACCGGTTTCTGTAGCAACGTTAACTTAACTCGACGCAATTAAAATGACTATCCAGTGATTAATCCTGATGAGCATATTAATAATAATGAGAAAAGATAATTATTAAGATTAGACAGATTTCCCGATGTCATTTACGCATTAATTTTTAAAAATTGATGATAAACTCACGTGGTTGTTGCAGGTTTCACGGCGCGTCAACGACTGAACCTCTCCAGCGAGTTTAGCCCATTGGGGTGAGAGACGGAGGGTGTGAGAGAGCGGGAGAAAGAGAGGGAGAGATCGAGAGATATCGCTGAGCACAAGACGAAAAAGGAGGGAAAGGAGAGAAGGAAAGGTAGGGAATGAGAGAAAGAAAGTAAGGTAGATGAAAAAGAAGGCACACCAGATAGAGACCAACTTGAGAACGCTGAGGTAGACACGGAGAGACCAGAGGGAGGACGAGAGAAAGGAAAAGGGAAAAAGAGGCAAAATGAAAAGAAAACAAGGCAAGAAAATACATACAATACTGATCGCAAACAAGAGATATAAAATAGAAAATGAGAAACAAGAATAGAAAAGAAGCACGTAAGGTACATGTCAGAGGGAAGAGAAATGTCAGGTGGCAGTCCGCCCACACATCCGCTGATATTCAGTTTTATCAGAGGGCTGATAAACCAGTCAGACATTTTATCAGGCTCGGTCAACAATCATATATGCTCCTCTATGTCTTTGTCGACGTGCATAGATTGTCTTTCGACCGGGCGAGCAACGAAAAATAATGATATATTTATGCACACATTCATATTTATTTAAAATACTAATAATGCTATATGACATATGATATTTTAAACAATTATATGTTTAGCTTCTCACATAAAAATATTAATTTTTAAATAATTAAAAGAAATTACATAAAACAATATTATAAAATATGAGAAAATGAGAGGGAACAATATGAAGCAAAAAAAATTGTTATAAAGCGTGTTTTAAAAAAATCATGAGATAATACTTTCATTATTTTGTTAAATATTTCCTATTCGTGTAAAATGAAACAATAAAATACGATAACAAATAAAATTTTAACGATATCATGTCTTGCTTTTATATTGCAACGTGAAAATTGTCTATTAGATATGTGAACGAGACATAAAAATTTTTTATAAAGAACACGTTACTATGTGTTAAATTGACTATTAAGTGGTCAAAGACATAATGCGCGAAGAGATATATAATATGAGCTTGGAATGTAACGCACATGAAAATAATGAAAATACGGAAGGGAGAATTCCATTATGGAGAGGAATATTAAAGTTTTTGCACGCGCAAATATAAGAATACGCCTATATTTGCATGTAAGTTCTCTAGTATTTGACTTTATCTCGCAATAAGAATGAAGTTACTTAAGAATGTGATACAGAAGACAAAATACTGTTGTTAGATAATAGTTATAGCGATAAGAAACAACTTTAATGCTACAGCGGTAAAAGTAGTTCAAACATAAATTATTTAAAGATAAAGAAGAAGCTTGCGAGTAACATACAGAAAAAAATAAAGTATAACATAAAAGTATGACGTACAAGATATATTTTTCTATTAAGTTTTATTTTAAAAGTTAAAAAAATCTGTATTTTTCTTTGATCCTGCGCAGGGCATTTAAAAAACATAAAAACATACGGAAATTGATTTCTGACTCACCGATCCGATGCGCAACGAGCGGAATTAATCAGCCACGAAGTGATTACTGTAACATACAAACATAAGATTTAAAAATTAAAACTGCGCTCAAAATCAATAAGTTCAAAAGTTATTTCTTATACAGCCAGAGAAAGGTTTTATTGAGTCAAAAAATATTTGTTTAACTCAAAGAAATTTGTGTATTGCTACAGGGTTAAAAAAAATTTCTTTGATTCAAAGATGATTGTTCCTTTTATTAGAATTAAAGAAATAGTTTGATCGTGTAACGCAAACCTTTTTAAATAAAAGAAATATATTTTTAAAACTAGAAAAACTAAGTTGTGTCTTACATTTCTGCCAGTACTTTCTTTGAATTAAATAATTATTTACTAGAATTAAATCAATGAACAAATAATTTATTTACTCTTAAAAAGGCTAATAACGTCATTTCCTAAAATCAAATAAATTTTTATTTTCCGCAAAGGTATTTTCATTTCAACTTGAAAAAACCATATTAAAGAAACGATTTCATCAATTAAAATATTTTTTTTCTCTAAGTGTGTCTAAAATTTTATATAAATTTTCTTTAAGTAACTTTTTTTAATTTATAGCGATAACATCGAAAGAAAGGGAAAAAGATTATTAAATTTATATAAATAAGAAATTATATTTATCCTCCCCCCCTCCCCCAAGGTTGCTCCGCTGGGGCCTGATGCCTCTCCCAAGCCTCCTCCTCTTCTCAGTGTCCTCAAGGTTGTGCTCTTTCATTTGTTGCACACGCGGAACACTGGCGAATAATACTAAATTTGCGCGCGACTTATTATTTATAAATTTTTTCGCGCGATACTGCGGCACTTCGGGTTTATAAAACCTGTGATATGAGTTCCCATTCAGAGGGATTCCCGTGGATTCAGCACCTCGGCGAGTAGGACGCACACGTACTCACCCCCGAAAAAGATAAGCCCCACGCGGAAGAAGACAAAATCAATGGCATTGAATCCGAAGCATCTCGTCTCACAAAAATCACGTCTAAAATTGACTCATACGCCCAGCCAACGGATCATCTTAATCAGGCTCACTGAATCTTATATCCAAGCAGTATCGACAAAACACTCCGGCAGGACGAGAGAAGGTACTCATTGCCGACGTCTAGCATTTTAGACGAATCAGGAAATGAGAGCCAGCCTCTCGACACAAGCTTAACCTACAAGACTAAGTTCTGACCAAATTAGATTAAACGTGATTCACTAGCTCCAACCCCAGATCCAAAGAATCCAAAAACGGTATCAAGGATCTAAGAAAGCCTTAGGATGGTAGACGAGAGCAAGAGAAACGTGCGAATTCAAGGCAACCGATCCGAACTCTTACCGCTTAGGACCGAACCGATCGTCAGAGACAGAGCGTGTAAACCTCACGCAACCAGACAGCCGCGCAACATGCACAGAGGGGAAACATGCCATAACACGGCCCGGTATTACCTCGTGCATGGGCACTCGGCATGGGACATCGCGGTGCGCCGTCTTTCTTGGTCACCATGCCCAATACCCCAGTGAGGAGATATTCACTGCCAAGCAGCGGGGGTGCGATTCCCGGCCCTCGAATTAGGATTCTATCGAATGGGAGTTATGAAAAGTCCATTAGTCCAAAATTAAACGGCACTCCCAAAAAAAAAATGTGCGAAAATATTTTTTCGTACACAAAACTCACCGAAAAAGATCAGCATCTCACCCGTATATGCGCAAAATCGGCTTTTTCGGAAATTATTAATTTTTTGTTGATGAACTAATATCGACTCTTCGGAAGGCGCTTTAGTATGTTGAGAACAGTAGGAAAAATATTTTTTCGTACACGGAACTCTTTGAAAAAGATCAGCATCTCACCCATATATGCGAAAAATCGACTTTTTCGGAAGTTATTAATTTTTTGTTGATTAACTAATATCGGAATCGACCGCAACTCTTCGGAAAGCGCTTCAATATGTTGAGAACTGTAGGAAAAATATTTTTTCGTACACAGAACTCTTTAAAAAAGCGTTTCGCGGCAGTGTCACAGCATCTCACCATCGTGTGAATTTTTTATTAATAATAATTAGTTATTATTATCAGAAGCGGGTCAGGAGCCGCAACTCTTCACGAACTAGTGTGTAGCGACACAATGCATGATTTAAAATATTTTTGGCCCAAAACTCGCGACAGTATCACAGCATCTCCATATCGTGTGGATTTTTTATTCATAATAATTATTTATAATTATTAGAAGTGCGCTAGCTGTCACAACTCTTTAGCTTGTGTGTGGGAACGTAATTCGTCATTTAAAACTTTTGTACAGCCTAAAACTCGTGCCAAAACTGTAGCATCTCACTATTGTATATTTTTTTAAATAATTACTTATAATTATTGGATTTTAATTGTCATATTCACTGAATTTATCCAGACTTCAAAACTCCACGGATTTTTACTCTCCCACCGTTAAAGATTCAAGATACGGTGAGATGCTGTTTGACATTGTCGGAAGTTAGCATCTTATTTCTTAAAGCCGCGATTTTTACAGTATATTTGACAAAACTGTTGTTAAAACTTATCAAGAACTATGCAACTGTGCTGGATGCTAATTAATACGCAGTTTAATCGTGAGGTGCTCACACTTGAGATGCTAACTTCTCACACTCTAATAATTTGTTAAAATTATTTGTTAAAAATAATTACCATATAATTATTAATATTATATTAATGAAGTAGTTACTAAATTTATTATCTACTTACTGCGCAATTTTGTTTTAAATTACAACAATAAATAAATATAGAATGATAAATATAAAATATAAATGTCCACACATGACAATTGTGCAAAACTTTATTATCAATAATTTTGTATTTTGCGGTGCGTAATAATAATAATAATAATCTTATTAAAATTACAATTAGAAATTACAATAAGAAAAATATGTTAATAAAATAAATAAAAAAAATGCAAAGATGAAGCATTAGTACAATGTTATACCGAAGCCAAGGTCTAAAAAAATCAATCACTCGTTTAAAAAAAATCAAACGGTTAAATATATTTTTATTACTTTTATTTATAAATTTATAATCATATCATATCGTGATTTTGTCACTTTTCTTATTAAGTTTAGCCGTTTTCTATTTTTTCTGATGTCGATAAGGGTATTATTACACACACATTTTCTATTTTATGAACAGCGAATAATGTAGAATCCATTTCTGATTGATTTTATCCAACCGCTGATAAATGTTTGCGTATTTTTCTGCATTATTTCATTGTTATAAAAAAAATTTCTATATTTATAAATATCTATGTTATTAATTAATTTCTTTATTGCATAATGATTTTTTCTCATAAATATAAAAAAAAATTGCAAAAAAATATTCTTCCCCATTGATTTATATAGAAACTATTAAATTTTTGAAATTTATTAAAATCATGTAATACATGTTAATTAAAAATTTATAAAGAACACAAGAAAGGTTGTGCAGTCTTTAAGCAAAAAATAAAAATAGAAATGTAATAATAGGAATGCAATAATGTCTTTTATTAAACTTATATAATTTTTTGACATTAATTTGAATAGTTAATTAAATAATTAAAAATTAATAGAGAAAGTCAACATGATTCATTATATTACAGAAAAGTTTTCGATTCATATGAAGAATATAAAATGATGTGAAAGAGTGCAACATAAAGAGTTAGACGAGGATAGGAATGCGTGCCGCTTGAAATGCCTATCTCGAAGAAGTTACAGGTGGTTGCTCTACAAAGAAAGATATGAGAAAAAGGAACCACAGGCACGTCGCTATAAGGTGAAGGTAAGAAAATCCGCAAGATAGACAATTGGATAGCACCTCTATTAGTACACAAATAATATATACTGAATCCAAATTGGATATTGCATACAAGAACAAATATAAATTGAATATAAGTATGTAGTAAAATAAAAATAAAGCTCGAGGAGATTTCTACTATATTTACACTAATCATTAATTTTTCAATTAAAAAACACTACAATAGTGTTTGAGTATATAAAAAACTGAGTGTTTTGTTATAATTTTAAATAAATAATATTTGAAAATTAATATTTTAAAAATGTAATTAGAGAAAAGATAGACAGACAGATATTATTTTAATAAAAAAAAAATATGTTTTACTTTATTAATACCAAGTGTAAAAATAAATCGATTTTATATTAAAATATTCTTTTTCTTTATAAGAATACATTTAGTACAATTATGTATAGAAAAAACATTACAAAAATACGTAAATTTAATAGAAAGATAGAATGCTCTATCTTGATATTTTAGGATTATATTTATCTATCACACAAGAAAATTATTGTCTCTGTGCCATTTCACCTCATTCGCTGTGCAATAATAATTAATAATTTACCTTTTAAGTCTCGTTCACATCTGACATTTATTACATAACATTCCTTCTGACGGTAGATGTATGAATTTAATGTATATAAACTGTGAGAAGAATACTTTTCAAACATTAGGAGAGGATAGAAGAAAATGCATATTGACAAAAGTGTCAGAGATGGGAGGGAAAATACCGAGCGTTAAATATCGAATGTAAGTTAACAATTGTCATTATTCTTAACGTTAATACGCGGTGCAAAAACCGGTAAGAATTCTTGGAAGAGGGTCAAGAATGCGCGCGAGGGTCTGGAGAGGTATAAGCTTACACGCTCTGCGCCACCCGATATATCGTTGGCGTGGCACAATCCACCCCCACGAGGCGGATCCGAATCCAAAGGGGTAGTTTCTCCGTGGGTAGCGCTCGTGGCGCTGCACTTCAATGTTCATGGCAGAGGTAAGGGTGGCAGGCAAGCCCCGATTCCAGGCCTCGGTTAGTCGTGCGAGGTGCGAGGGTCGCGCAAGCTCGCAAGCTCGTCGTCGCCGCGCTCGTACTCGTGCTCGTTGCCGCCGCCTCACCAATGACCAGCTGTCAGCGGGAGGCTGGACCAATTTGTAATATCTGACTCGTTGGTCCTCTGTCCATCCGAATTATCGATCGACCGATCTGAGGCGAGGACGAATGATCCAGGAGGAGGAGGAGGAGGAGGAGAAGGAGAGAAACTAAAAGAGGAACGAAGCTGCCGGAGACGACGACGATGCCAGGAAACGAGTGGAGCACGCAGTCGGACTCTCGATACGCGAGATAGTGGAGGACACCCGAGGGGGATAACAGTGGCGATAGTGACCAGTGATCTCGGCACGATTAGCAGCTTAATTGATCAGGTGCAGTATCCTTCTGCTGACTCGCTGACTGCGCCGTGCGCGTCCGCCCACGAATACCCTCTTCTCACCCCCGCGAGCGATGCTGCTTTCTCCTCTCTATTTTCCCCTGCCGCCTACCCCTGTTCTATTCCGCTGCATGCGCTCGTACACTTGTACTCGCCGCAGTGTCGTCTGATTAATGAGAGACACACGAGCGGTTGAAATTAAGAAACCCGGCACGTAGCCGAGGACGACGCGACTTTTACGCGCTCGCTCTCGGACGCTCTGCCGCTGTCGCATCGAGCTGTGCTCCAGGTGTGCCTGCTTTCGGCTGACTGTTCATGTATGTCGTTTGTTTAGCACTTGACGGAGCAATCGCGCCATATCGAGGATGAAGATATAAATAGATGTTCCAGAAGTGAATCGGCAGGGTATCTCTCGATGGAGAGACCGCGAGACGCGAAAGTCGCCGCGCTGTTCGCGCCTTATTTATTCAAGGAGCTCTCCCTTGAGAAGGCGCAAACTCTCCTCGCTGATTCACTTTGAATATATAAAATTAAAAGCAATGTTTAGCGCGCCATAGCCACGATTTAAAGGTGATTTAAAGAAATCGTCTTCCCCACAATACGATTTATCACTTTTTGATAGGCGTTTTACGATCTCAATCCTCTTTGCGACACTTCTTTCACTTCCCCCTTTTTTCCTCTCTCTTTCTCTCTCTCTCTTTCTTCTACTCTCTCTTCGCATATAGTTTTATTTCTATCTCTCGGCTCCCTTCAAAATTCCCCTTCACCACGATCAATGAACTTGGAAGCCGAGCCGAAAGATAAGCACACGTCTCGCGAAATAGCCGAGTTTATGGCTCGTCCAATGTGGATTGGATCGATATTTTATGAAATAAAAAAAAAACATGTATGGAAATCTTCGCTTGCGGTAACCAGAGCGTACGAAGCAATCAGTTTTTCCTCTTTTTTTCTTCTCCCTTTCTTCTTTTCTATTTTTTTTTTCCAGTTCCAATACGTAACCTTTCGCACCCTTTTTGCGATATATTGCCGCGTACTCTCGGCAAATTATACCAAAGTTATGTCGATCATTTCGATTAGATAGCCGTGCCGAAAACCTTCATCACAATGCGGACGAGAATTCTTTCGGTTTTTATACTCTCTCAATTACTCTCTACAGCCTTCACAATTTCCGGATAATTGTATCACGCGCTCTTTCACCGATGGATAACCGCCGTGCGATCCCATATACGTTCCAACCACCCTCGCATTTCAAATTTCAACCGCTGAATACGTAATATGGTTCATTTGAACCGGGTAATTTTAAGTGCGTGTAACATTTACATGTAAATTAATCTCTAACCACCTAAATTAATTCTCATCAGCTTATAAGTTCATGACCCCTGTTTCTATAAATATTAAGCTCGAGTTACTCGAGGATTTCGCTATTTATTCTCCTTTTAATCAGAGCTTATCAAACCTCGAATCTTTTAATTTGTGCTTATAAATAGGACAGTTGGAAAGAAAATTAGGAAGTAGTAGCAATTATTTCACAAAAAAAATAAATAAAATAAAGAAAACGTTTTTACAACAGTACATTCTAAAGTTATATAAATAAAGGAGAAATCAAAGCGCAAACAAAAAAATTAATTATTTATTTAAGCAGAGATTGTAGTCAATTTGCTGTTTGATCAAAAAAAAATCTCTCTCCTTACAAAAAGTAAAAAATATAGCACTCACGTCTAATATACGTTTACGTCCTGATTCTAGGTGTACATATGCTTCGATCAAATCGATATCGTGGCGTATGATGAAACAAATATGGTGTGAACGTAATTAAAATAATAAATTTTTTAATGCGGAAATTAAATTAATAATCTCGTAACTCACACACGCGCAATTTTCAATCTGTATTTGAAGTGAATATTCAACGCTACTCTTGTTTGTTAACGATTTAAGTGTTACACGAGCACGAGTACGTTTCGAGTACACAGTGTCAAGTCTCGTCGCGATATCCAATTTCAATGCGGAGCAATTATAGTGGGAGCGTGTTTTCGATATATCCGTTAGGTCTCAAAAGCCATCGAATTTATTGCAAAGCCGACTTCAGTATTCCGAAACCGCGTTTTTTTTTTTTCCATGCGTCTACCTCGAACACGCGTGTCGAACAGATCGACGGATGTTCGAGCTGGAGGGTTGTTTGTGCTCTACAATCTATATGCCGTTATCACGAGTGCTTTAGCTTTGCCGTCGAGAGACGTGACCTAAATGATTTTAAAAAAGTGAGAGAGAAAAAATATGATCGAAGCGTAGAATTCCCTTATATAGAGCGCGCGTACAATGCTCTTATATTCGAATTTTCTGTCGTAAAAGAGGATTCTTAAAAGTGAGACGAAAAATGAAATTTCTGAAAGTTTCTCTAAAAGAGAAACATTTTAAAAACGATTATAAATATAAAGTAAATTGAAAAGCAAAAACGTATGTAATTAGAAAGCGCTTGTATCTTCATTCATTTAAAAAAAATCGATAATTTTTAATTTATAAAATTAAATCGCTAATAACTTTTCTTAATCTGTTTAATTTCTAATATTACGTCGGATTTATAAATTTAATCTCTATTTATAAATTATACATTTGATAAAATTAGAGATACGTAATGAATCTTTCAGATCCCGCTGCTTAATTCATTTGTAATGAAAAATCAATCTGAATCGTTTAAGCTTCGTTTATCCTTTTTTTTTGCAAAAGGCCATAAGTAAATCTGGCAATGGAAGAAAAACACGCGGGCGTCTTAGTTTTAATAAGAAATTGATAAAAACAATTCCACAATAAAGGTTGAAAGTATATCGCGTAAGTAACCGATAACTGCAAGGTTCAGCCCGAGTTTACCCATTAAATAAGATACTTTCTTTTTAAACGTTTTACACAAGTTTCCTTTATAAAAACAACGTGATGAGGCGAGCAAGACGTAGCTTAATAAATGTTCGAGTCTGATCGCTCGCAGAGTTACCTCTTCCATGAAAAATTCAACATCGGGTGCAACGTCGTGGAAAAAGACGGATCTTCTATTTACCTTTTTGTAATTTATCGCTGATATATTATCGTGTAACTTAAGGAAGTTTAACGAGCCTCACTCTGACACATTGACGTATGCGAGGCCTCGTAAAAATGGCGTCTCCGTCGCCGAGAAATTTACTCGCTGCGCGAGTCATTTCCACAACGCACTAATTAATGAATGTAATTATTTAATTGCTGACTACGGAAAATGAGAGTGTTGGACTGAAAAAAAAAAAAAAAACGACGGAATGACGTTGGACAATGTGAGAGACATGCAAAATAAATCGCGTAATATCCAGACGTAAACTCTACAGTGCAAAGGAATGAAAGTCGAGTAAAAATTGGATTAAGAAATGAAATATTAGCGTATAATATTAAATTTTAGCCAACTTTTTTTGTAGCTTTAACTATTAAGGATGTCTGGGTCATATCTCAAAACGTTACTAAAAATATTAAAATTTTATTATATAATCTTCTATTATTATACATTTCAGTATCTACGTAGAATTTCAGCACAATTCACTCATTGGTTTAGAGGTTATTTAATTTTTTTTGTTTTCTCTTGATTCTTATGTAAAATCGCATTTGCAGCTGTTATGTAAATTCGATGAGCAGGTAGCAATACCAATTAAATCAAAATTTTGACACGTACTAATAAAACTCTAATAAATATTCGTGCAAAAATTCATTTTGATTCACTGCTTGTTTAAAAGTTATTTGTGTTTGAAACTGCAGCAAAATATAATAATTTTCTCCGCACAAATTTAAATCATGTTATAAATCAAATTTTTCATTGTTTTCTTCTTTGCAGTCTAGTTTCAAGGCAAAAATTCGGGCATTCGTGGCCAAAAGTTTTTGTCGCCGATTAGGAAAAAAAGAATAAACCTAGAGAAGCTTTCAGTTTTTAAATTTCGATAACTTTTAACTTGTATTGTGCAGTCAAAATATTTTTAACTTGTGTAAAATTTTCCACACATAAAACACTAAAAGTCATAAAAGTGTGATAGACTTTCTTTCTGAAATAATCAATCTAATAATACTTGGTATATTTTTCCATCACACACAGTTATTAGAAAGAATTAGATATTATGACAATTTTATTAATTAGAAATACAGCTTTATATAAATTGCATAGAAAAGATGTTGCATCGCGGTAATCGTTAAAATCTCAAGACCATTTCAACTGCCGCGGCATAAACTTCCATGTGAAACTAACTTCCATGTGAAACTCTTCGGCCGGTTTACAGTCCAGAGATCATTAAATAGACAAGTAGAGTAGGTTTCGTGCATTTCCACCAGATTGCAGTGTGCACGTATTAGCGTTAGAATTACAGAATGTAATCTTCTCTCTCACGAGCGCGATTCCGTTTCGTATTTTAAAGAAAAATGCGCTTAGCTCGTGCAACTGCAACTGCACTGTTGAAAGAGATTTCATTTGATGCGCGGATACGATTTCAGGTCGATGCGAGGATCATTACAGTCGGCGAAGAATAATGTGAACGCTTGAAAAATGCACTGCATCACAATACAATAAACTACACACATTTATTGGTAACTTTTAATATTAACTCTCAATGGAATACGAGAAAAAATCTCGAGCTTTCATTTATCGTAACAAAAAGCAAAATATAAAATTGATACCGGACGCATATATAAATAGAACAACGTGAAATACACGAGCATTCGGCGAGAAACACGGGCTGCACTGGCTACAGTCGACTTTACTCTCTCTCTCTCTCTCTCTCTCTCTCTCTCTCTCCCGCATATATAATCCGTACGGTCGCATTTGTGCATGTCCATCGATTCGAAAGTAGCGTCGTCGGAAACGCGAAACGATATCAAACCGGGTGCAATCCGACGACGTTGTTGATGCGACATGTGAAATCGAGTATCGATGACGACGGGGCGGCATCAAAGCCGGACACCCGGTGTCCATCTAAATCGGCATCTGCTCGTATCTAGGACCCCGCGCGCATGACACAAACGCGAATTAAATCCGCGCTTTTGTCCATAAGCGCGTATCGAACCGGTCGACCTCGCGTCAAACTTGACCCCGTGTAGGTCGATGACGGAATTACACGGCATAAAATAGTGCTTTCTTCTACGCGACATAAAAAAAAGGAAATTATATTTAGAAAGGGCTCACTTCGAGCAAGAGCAGGTGTACGTACGCGAACCTCGGATGCTGCCCGTAGAATCGCTCTCGTCGGCAATTGAGACAACTTTTCTACTTAAACGCCATATTATTTCTTCTAACGTGCATCTCTCTTTTTTCAATATCTCGGGATTACATTCTACCCGTTATTGTCGACCGACTTTCCCCTTGTGCCGATAATAAATTCCAGATACTGGCAGGTATTCGCAAACTGCAATTTGTACATGTGCGAGTCATGTACTCGTTTCGCGGTACAGCTCCATTTTTCTGTCAGTTTTTCTCCCATTTTTCTCCACGCTCGCGATTATCAGAAATAATCACAAATTGGTTTTTGAGAGGATTTTCGGTCGCGGGAAAAATTAATCGCCTAGCAAAATTCGACATTTTTTTTTCCTTCTCCGGTATCATAGGGAGGGATGATTATAAATCGCTAATCCACGATTTATCAAACTTGACGGTCGTATCATGTCTAATGCTCTCGTCTCAGTTTTAATCTTTCTCAAGGTAAATTGAGAAAAGTTAGGCACACGTCGGAAAATTCGTATTTTTCTTCGTTAGTAAATTTAAAATAAGCAAAAATTAAGTATGGAAAATTACAGCTCGTTTATTAAAATCCACGGAGGAATAGAAGATTAATCCGATTTACGGAATTACCGATGTATAGAATAACTTTTCATATTGTTCTAACGGAAAAAATAATATTAAAAGAAATTCTCGCGGGAAAGTATGTTGTTATATGATATTACAAGAATCATTAGCAGTAATTTCAGTCGAAAAACACCGACTGAAATAACCGTAGCGCTAATATTAACTCGCGCTTCTTAATCACATTACAGCGAGCGTATATGTGAAACGGTAAAAATCTCGCGAGATTTAGCTGCATTTTGAAATGCAGCGACGGATCAAAATCCAAAATCTCACGAGATAAAAAAATTTCCCCTGCTTCATGCACCTAACCTAATCCGATATCTAGATTGATAATTGGAAAATACCTTCGTCGAGCAACAATATAGCGTGTCCGTCGGTCTGCGGAAGATTTCTCGAATTTCCAGAATTTGCATACATTAGCCTTCGCCTACGCGAAATGGTAGCTTTCACATTATATGCTAGTCGCAGCGATTGCAGCGGCAAGAATGACTACATTATCTCACCGCTGCAGCCAATCCTGAAATCCTCTCGACGGTATGTGCTCCTCGCGTCTCTGTGTGTGAACTCACTTAACGCGTGTGGTTTCGCGTGTAAATTACATGTGGTTTGCAGTTGTCATTCAGTCGTTATCGCCCGTTGCACTCTGTCACGCGAATCTGTCTTCAAAATTATTGGCTTTTGCGCGACGACGGAGCAATTGCGAAGCAGTTGCGACCTTTTTTCCTTTGAATCGACACGAGATAGCGCGAGAAAACTTACGAATGTTACGCGAATGAAAAATTTATACGAACGTTTCATAAATTTAAAAATGATAGAGGACAAATGTTACAAAATATTACAAAATATGCGCTATAGTATAATATAAAAATGTGAGGCGGAATTTCGAACCGGCGGCCTCGCCACATTGCGTTTTCTAGTGTACACGGTCCAATAAGCAACAGTCTATTTTTTGTCGAATAAAAAGACTGTAAATTTCCATTTCCTGCCACCGGGGGCGACGAAAGAGTCCTTCCAGATTCAAGAGTCAACCGCGGATGAAAGTCCTTTGTGAGTTTACAGGTCGCGTACACAAGAACACTAAGTGATCGGTCGAACGGCTCGATGTACCGCGCCGTGAATTCTTGCATTCGCTTTTGGCCCGTCATGCAAAACCACCTGCGAACAATGCACTCCCGGGCCAAATTCTGCGCCTGAGATTGGGTGCGCGCGGTACGAGAGATAACGTTATTATACCGTTCCCAGATTTGTAAGAGCGCGAACAATAGTGCGGCATTTCCCTCGTTGCCCCGGCGGGACGCGTGCCGATATTTCGGCGAGATGAAATGTTGCTACGTATCAACAAAAAGGCAAATAGTCGGCTGGCGTGTGATCGACGGTTCGCCGAGTAAATAACGGTGTGGGATGACCCGAATGTGACACGTGTACCTGTAGGCACAACACACGCGGGGGTAACGAGAATACAGACATGTATTCTCGTCGCACAATGACTTCTCCATTATCGAATGCTATAATTTGTTAGCTGTATGTACGCGATGGACGTATATAAACAGCGTATTGACGTTTCCCACGTATTACCCTTACAGAACTTGGACAATTTGTGCTAGCCAAATAGTACTGTATTAATTACTTATATAACCACTGTAATTAGCTTACTATATTACTCTTGTAGAAATTGGGCAATTTATACTGGGCAATTAACAATGTATCAATTACTTATAATTAATGCCGCATTAACCCGTTTTGCAGCCCTGGGCTGAAATATTTAAACTGCCTTTTCTTTTCTAAACTGTCATGTAATCCAAATAAATTTTTTTCGGGAACTTTATTATAAAATATTAGATCATCAAACGCTCAACTAAAAAAATTTCTAATGATTACCATCCTGTGGTTATAGCCCGCTCAGTCCATGTCTTGATGCGGCCTTATAATGAATATTAAAAGCACAGTTAATAGTGCTTTTTTGGCCGATTTAGGCCAACTGTAATAAAACTGTACTAAACTGGCCAATTTTTGTAAGGGTATGATATACTATAATCAATAATGGGGATCATTGGCATGGAAGCGTTTCATTATCTAGGGCCATTAGACCATTGTCTAGAGCTCAAATTTATGAGAATTAATTTCCGTTCCCCTGTTTCCTTTAAAAAATGATTAATTCGCTAAGATTATACGGTTGTTACATCGTAAGAATAGTAATTAGTAATTATTTCCTCAACATTATCGATATCTTTCAATCAAAGCTCTATCTGCGGCATGAATAGCTTCGATCGCGGATGCATTATCGGTGGGCAGCACTGTGCGATTATAACTATAGATATATCTAATTTCCAAGATCCCATCATGCTCCGACAGATCTAGCACTTCGTAATTGCCATTGAGCGTCGTCCAATCTCGACTGACATTTGGCATACACGCGCAAAGTATGTATCTATGTCCAAATCTATGTCGCGCGTTTATGTACACTTTATGTATATATAACAGACAATTGTTCAACAAGAAAGTAAAAAAAAAAACAGCGTTCCAACATCAAAGATATATAAAGTAAAAATGAAGTTTGAATACGTTTTCCCTAATAAACTCAAACGATAGAATAAAAAAAAATATAAACAGTGTGAAAAAAATCTAGACAATTACAGAACAAAGCAGATGACAGATTGAAACGGATCTTCTTTCGATTACTTTAATCGTGACGTCTTTCTTTTCTTCTCCCAAGAGCATGTGCCAATAGTTTCAAAATTAAATCTGTGTGAACCTGTTCTTCTTGCTTAGTTGAATTGCTACGCAAACTTGACACGTGTGTGCACGGTTGACGGAAAATGCGTTGCTCTAGCTATGTGTACTTAGTTGTTGGACATTTTCCGTAAGAAACGTTGTCCGAACACGTCTGAAAGAGAAACCGTCAAGTTCTCCCGATCACATTGTACGAGAGCCGGTCTTACAACTATGCGCAAGGCAAGCACAGGGGGATTTCGTTCTTGGCGGTACAAAGGATACTTTGATGTATTTTGAATTCTTGGCGCAGCTCTGTAGCGAACGAGATTTTATTGTATGGCTTACAATAATATCGACTCGCAGCTTTGTATTACATTTGCCCCCTCTCGGGAAAGCAATCGCCAAAATCGCTCTTGCAAATCGATATACATTATCGAATAGCGTACGTATTGCAAATAGCTCAATGCATCCCTTAATATCCCTAAATAATTTATAACTTATTTTTCACTTATTTTTAGAACAGTAAAACAAACAAAAATAAGTATGCACACTGCAGTTTTCACAATCCGTAAGCTCGATTGTCACAATAGATGTTTGGAATATAGAATATCTTTTTTTAACGAATCAATATCAAGGAGAATTACCACCATTTATGGAGAATTACTACTAATTTCCTTATTTTTGGCATTACGCAACTGCGTAATTATGGAATTTATTAACTGCAAGATTTTCATTACATCATTCATTTTAAATTCATCAAAGAGCTTGTCATTAAAACTAACGTTGCAATCTCTCCGAAACACTCTCTTCGTCCTGTCTATCATTCATCAAAAATTCAAGAACACTCTCATGTACTCTACGTTAAGATCTAGATATAGAATAAATTCAGATACAGAACTTGTTCAAATTACATTTAAGATTAATTATAATCTGTAAACATCATTAAGGTTTCTTGTAGACATTTCGTTCTTCTGCCGAGGCGTGTTTCAAAGCGACTTGGACGAGAATGTCAACTTGATTCTTTCGCGCTGATATTTATAAGAGATCTTTGCCGTTTTTTCGCGTTACGTCGCAACCGAAGTATTACGTTTAGCGCACGTTCTTCGCGATAGAACGCCGCATCAGGGCGACGCGTGTTACCTTGCAGGTAGGCAGTCGTTTCTGCGTTACAGCCTCCAGCGTGCTCCCTGCAACATCATAAAATTACAATGGCAAATTGCCGCACTACCGAAAAGTTTTCCGATAAAACCGTCACGCTCGCGAAAAGCTCCTCCACTCTCGTCCTCGGCTTTCGATAAATCGTTTTCTGACGCGAGGCAGGTACTTCCAATGTGTCTCTTAAGAGCCAACTTTCCTTTCCCTTGTAATAAAAGCAAACTTGGAATGTGTCCTCAAATATTATGTTTGCCAATTGATAATTTGCTCGCGATGCGGATTACATGGAAGAATTTTGCTTTTAATGTTTTTAAGCGAAATCGATATAAATTTCAATTTTGCGTATTAAATTAGGAAAAAAGATAAAAACTGGAGATAAATTTAAAATAAAAATATGTGATTGAAAAAATTTTTACCTTAGAAATATAAAAGATAAAAAAAATATATAACCATCTGTGGTCTATAAAATTAATTCAAACTAAAACGTTTTATTTCACCGCTCAAAAATATGGGTTATCTCTTCATTCCTTTACAGCATCAAAATTTAAGCTAAAATCAAAATTACAATTTTTAATCCCTTGGATTAATTATCGTTCGCGATCCGTAGATGACCTATGATTTTAATAGGATGCATTTTAGCATGATACAATGTACGTTAAAATGCACTCACCCGTAAATGGATTATTTAATTTTGCAAGCGAGAGTAGAACGCAGTAACATGCGTGCCTGCAGGAAACTGAATAAATAAAACTGAAATTTAGAATGTCAGGGAGCATAGCGTCTCTTTCCTTCTACGATTACATTCATGTGTATCAACAAGCAAATAAAAACACATTAAAAAACAAAATCTGTTGAGTATTATTAATGTAATTATTATTCAGTGTTTCCAAGTAATCGAAACATTTATTCTTTTTTATTGTGTTATTTCGTATATTCCATGATTTAAATACTTTTTTTTCTAATAAATACATTAAATTTGCCTGGTTTAGTAATTCAAGAAAAAATAAACTGTGAAGTAACAAGATATTTATAAATCTCATTTAATTTTATTTAATACGACCGTTAGATGATGATCATGGTTTTTGGTATGGTATGATTGGAAAAAACGAGCAAAAAAAATTACTATATTTTATAACTGTCATGGCACTAAACAATCATTTAAAAATCAAGATGCAAAGCGATGAGAATAAATACTAGTTATTAATATCCATTATGTAATAATCAACAGAACGTTTTTTTACTTCTTCATAAAAAAATCGGAGTAGCAAATAATATAAAAAAAAAAAAAAAAATATCTGCAAATTACGTATAATTCTCAAAACATGTAAAACGGATTTGTATACTCTAATGATGTAAACTACAAGCTTCAAGCAGCGATACGATTTTGTTGTGTTTTAAAATATTTTTCTCGAGAAAAAAGTATAAGAAATGTTATGATATATAGAGAAGTTCCATTGGTTTGCTAAAAGCCTTTTTGATATGAGAGGTTTATTTTCTCTCTAACAGGAAACTTGAAATTGAATCCGTTGCAGAAACAAGTAACTTATCTCGCAGGTGCAAGCAACGAGCTTTTATAGTATTATCTTTACACCTGCAATCAGTATTGTACGAGATGAAAGTTAACTTAAGACAATGACGCGTACTGCGCATCTAATGACAATTATCCAGCGATTGAATAAAACTTCGTCGGTATCGATTTTTGTTATGTACAATGTAGATACGATACAATCATTGTGTCTCATGCGGCATTGAAATAGTTGAATTACAGTGATTTGTAACCTAAATTACCTCATCATCGTGTCTTTTACTATACGGAATAAATGTGGAAAAAATGACGTGTCCAGTATAAAAAGCTAATATGTAAAATATCATGCAAAAATAAAAATCCACGTAAAATATCAAAGAAATACGGTTTTATAAAAAAAAAATCATATTATTTTTAACGAAATTTAAAACCACTCTGTTTGATTATACGTTCTTGAAAACAGTAATACTTTACACTATTTTCAAAAACGGATACGAAAAAGTCAATCCTCAATACTAATCAGTGACGGAAAAATTTTCATTAAGAAAATTACAAAAACTTATATAATAAAGTATGCAGTTACAACAACAAAAAAATAGAATTTATACTATTGAGAAATTTAATTTTACAATTTTGTTTTACAACAAAATTGTAAAATTAAATTTCTCAATAGTATAAATTCTATTTTTTTTTTTTTTGTTCAAATAACATGCGCACAAGATTCACTTGTTCTATTTGCTAAACTCAAACCTTATTGTACCTACATTCATTCGTTGCTTACTTTGAAAATAGCGATTATTCAGCTGCGTATGCCTCCTCGATTTCGCTACAAATTATGCGTATAGTACACAGCGAAATATAATCGAGGCGTAGTAGACACCTTTATGCGGGCTTATTGTCTTATTGATTCGCTTCGAAATCCATTTAGGTAGGATAAACGGCACTAGACAATAGCTCACGTTCAACAAGTAACGAAGCTAAACGATTAGTAATCTACTTAGCTATCAATCGAAAACTAAACTAACCAGCCAATAGTCTCTAGCGCTTAATTTTTTTTTTTTACTTAAACGATCAATTTTATCGATTATTTAAAAAGTATATTAACAAGTTTATAAAAAGGGAACTAAAAGGAATGTGCTATTATAAAACATCTCAACCATTGGAGAACTTAAGATAAAAAAGTACAAGTGCTTTTAATACGATCTTTTGCAAAAAAAAGATCGAGATTAATTAACCTTTAAAAAATTATACAAGCAATTTTGCAGCAAAGTTCGCAATATTAAGCAAGAATAATGAAACACTGTGCATGTCGATTTCTCGACATTCAATTTCAATTCAATCTGTCGAGAAAATGATGCCGCTGCACATATTCTCACATCTTTACTTTTTATCTTTCCCTCTCGATGAGCATGTTGAATGGGACAGCAAAATACAAGAGACGCACGGAGAGAGGGCGAAAGAGGAGTGTATGAAGAGAAACTTACGAAAAAAAATAAGAGAGCCCAAAGGAGGAGAGATTCTGATAAAATAGGTCGTGGACTATCAGACTATCTTCTATCCGTTATATTTGTCTTTTATTAGCTCGTGTCATTTATCGCTTCCATTTAATCGCGCACAAAAGAAACGAGCACTGGAAGGGAAAAAGAAAAGGAAAACAGAATTGAGAAAACAAATCGATAGGGAAGGATAATCGGATATCATATCGACGCAGTTTGACATTAACGTTGAGTATAACTCGATTTTCGTAGCTGACTCTCTCCCCGATCACGTATCGCGCTTTTCCACCGCTCGAACCATCGTATTACTGGATTTCTAAAGAGATATATAAACGTATTACATTTTTCTATTATTCGAAAAATCTGTCCGCCAGATTAAGCTCTTTATCCTATCTCCTTTCTTCCAATAATAATTTATTTTAGATATTTTTTTATTCTCGAAAGATTTCCCGCAATTATTTGTCTCTCATTCGGCGAGACCCTCTATCGCGTCCATTGTCCACGTTCAGCGATTCAGCTGTCTACTCGACTTTTGCTTTTAATTAAAAAATACGCTAGGAATAGATAGACAGCTGGCAGGCGTGGTTTAATAAGTTTCGCCGTTCATTCAAACAACGCAGGAAAATAAGAGGAAGGTTGGCAGAGGGATGATGCGAGGTGAACTAAGAAAGCACGTACGGCAAAGGCGAAAGGAGGAAGAGAGAGAGAGAGAGAGAGAGAGAGAGAGAGAGGAGAGGAGAGGAGAAGAATCCAATAGTCCAATACCCCCGGCTAGAGCTAAAGCTCTTTGTCTCTCTCGCTCTCTCTCTCTCTCTCGAATGCCGGGATGCCAATAGCTCGCGTACCTCAGGCTATGTTCCTGCGTATCGTGATAGGTCGCACTAGTATTGGCGCGCACCTAGGCGTATGTACATACACCGGTGTACCACTAACGTCTACGTACATCAATACGTCATCCAAACTCGCAATCGGTGGAAATTTGCTAAATAAATGCGAGCAACATTAGAACATATCCTCTCGGTAATCCCGCAGATTTTAATATTTAAAGAGTATCCGTACAATAACGCGTGTTCGGTATATTAATTATGTAGTGCAAATAGAGCGTATACTGTGTGCTATATGTGCGTATAAAATGCAGTACAACACACCGACCATTGTTATCTGGGTTTGCTTTTAATTCACGTGCACGCGAGACTATTTGAATTGCGGCTCTCGAGCATAGAGCGCGAATAAGTCTATCCGGCAGGCGCGTTACATATGGAAATAATTTTGGTTTAACGCTCCCATTGTTCCGATGTACCATCATCCATCGCGTATGAACGGCCTGCAAAAAAACATCCGGAAAGAAATGCGTGCAATTCGCGGAATCTTCCCTCGTTTTAAAAAGAAGGTACGAGATAGGCTGAATATGGAGCGTAACAGCGCGTCGGGCACTATGGAACTATGGAGTTAAATAGTGTCCAGTATAATTACACGCCGGGATGGCTGCAATTTGGCGAGGAGAAAATTATTCCCTGGGGATTTATTAATTCTGCCCTTTGCAGAACTTTTCACATAGCTTTTTTTTCATCGTCTCGCGCTTATTTCTGCATACTGCATGCCACGAGTCTCTCCGTTGTTACACGCGGTCCAGACTGCAAATCGTCTCTCGCCGCTAATTACATCAGCGATTCTCAAACACCTTCAACTCAAAAGTCACAGTATATTTTATATTTTTTAATTAATGAAATTTGTATTAGACACGAGATATAATTTGCATTAATAACTTGAACTAGACCGTTTAAGTGTAATCAAACAAATAAAGAAAAACGATGAGTCTTGATGTCTAATATATGGAAATCTTAAATACAGTTTTGAGTTTTATAAATTCCGCGTCGAAATATCTCGAAATTGAAGCTAAAAATAATATCACAAATTAAATTGATTAATTTAATAATGATGTTACAAGTACTAACACTGTGCCATCTTCAGATGGAACTATGCGATAAATTATCCAAGGGTCTAAATGGCCATGTCTTCATTCATGTCTATGATTAAATAATTTATCACGTATGTGGGGATAAAACAACCGACCCTAAATAATTTAGAAAGAGATTATTTAGTCCTCTTTTTGGTTCCAACGTAATACATTAATATATGAGTGTACAAACTTTGAGAATCATTGAATTAGGTGTACTCGACGCAATTACGCGTGATCTGAATGAAACCTAACGGTTGAGCAAAGTACAATTAAGTTCATCGATCCGTTAATGTGTAATGCGGCGAACACGAAAATAGAACTGTGCCACGATCACCGAAAAGTCGTAGTCTCGCGCGCGACTGTATAAGCAGTTTATCGTATATTTTTGCCGACTGACTGATCAATGCGCGCAGCTACGGGCAGACACGTTCATCGGTTTCTGTAATTATCGATTCGCGGAGCTTAAACGCCGTAAACGAGTAGGGTATTCCCGGAATTCGTCGGTATTATGGATTTTTCTCCTCGGCCTTGTGACGGCATGGTCTTCTCGTTCTCACTGAAGTGCTGTTACAGTACGATGAAGTGTCGTATGGCGAAATCGATAAGTGTTATAAACGCGCATGTATGCATGTGATCGTTATTTACACGTTATGAATAAATCTCGCCCCTTCATCGCATATGTTTTGCTCTCTGGACAAACTGAACTGTTTCGCAATGCATTTATACCCATGTTCTCCACTCCTTAGATATTATCGATCAACGCGTACATTTTATTTCCGAGATTCCGTAATAGATGTTACGTAAACTGTAAAAGCACTTTAATCAATCAAAGTAAGTTGAGCGTGCGGGCTTTAGTGTGCAAGTTGTTTACGCAATATAATTTTTAAACATACAAGTTTTTTTTATATTATTTATCATATTATCATTTTACGTTATATAACTGATTGTCAATTTAATATGGGATTTTAAAACTGTTCTGCTTCAAGTTAAGAACTGCGAAAAGCACTTGGAGTTTGCCACGGCCGTTCGTCGGCCTTCTCTCGATTTTAATAAAAAGTTTTCGAATTTTCTTTTAATCTAACTTTTAGTCAATTGAGTACCGAGATACGAATTTTAATAATAAAACAAGCAGCAATGTTTTAAGCACGATATCGAAATCTCATTTGTGATGAGTGATAAGATTGCCAAGTTGATGTTCGGTAACATCCGTTGAAAAGCGGTGAAAAACTTAGTTTTAAACAAAATCCAACTTTTCTGAGAGCTCGTTCCTTCACACCGTGAGAAAATGACGCTTCGTCGCGTGTAAAACATCTTGCTTTGAGCTGCGGCAGATGGACGCGGTTTTACGGAGTGTCGTTTTGTGGTTTCTCATATTATGTAACTGCTTTTCGCGCTACAGTAGTACTACACGGAATATGGTCGGCCGCTGGCAAGGGAAGACTTTACGTCGCACTCGACGACAGACAAAAACAAATTGACGTAAAACTACCTGACGCCGCTTAAAAATCGAGCTAGTTTAATTAAGCAATTTAATCCATTACTTATCTTTATCATGTATCACGGATTTATCATTTTTTTTTGTTTCTACCTAATTTTTTTACAGAATCCTCTAATCCTCTAATCTAATTGCACAAAGTTTTTTAATTGCAGTAAAATAATTAGTGATTCATATTTCACAACGATCTTAACGTCGTATCGTATCTCAGCGACCCTATTATTTTTCCGTTATAATAGAGTAAAGTAATTAGTTCCGCGAAATCCAGATGCGATCAAGGCTGCGATTGCGGCGAGCTACGATAAAGAAGCATTTCTCGAAAGGAGCTTGGCTTTCAAAGGCCTTTCGAAAAAGGTCACTATTGCCATAAATGAATTTGTTTGATAAGCAAAGAAACTAGCATTAAATTTCCGTGATAGTATTGTTAGATCTTGTTAAATATATTCTAAATTCGTTATTATTAAAAATAAAAATATTTGTTGTAATAAATGTTAGAGGGATAAGAGGAAGTTTAACATTTTAACGATGTTAATGGATAAGCCACATTGTCAGTTTGAAGCCCGCATAAAATTATCTCTTAAGGAGCATCGAACCGCGAAGATCTCTTAATGTACTGGCTGCGATACATCTGAGTGCATTATTAACGTGTCGGAAGGTGGTCAACCTCCTTGCAGTCTCCACCCAGCTTTTAAGGTAATTAAATGGACCCCCAGCGGGACCGACGAACTGGCAATGAAAAGCTTTAGCTGGACGCGAAGCAGGCCAAAGGCCACGTTACACTTACGTATGTCAGCGTTGCGTGTTTCGGATAATTTAGAACGCGAGAAGTGTGAGAAAACAAACCACGAGTTAAATAAAATATTACAAGTTGAAGGGTTTCAAAAACTATCAACAAGTTCAAAAAGTGAAATTTTCAGGAAACAAAAAACATTTTCATCTTCGTATAAATATAGTAATTCTTTTACGATAGGTATAAGCAAAGTTGTAGACTTTTCTAAATATTCCGAGGACTCTTATTTCAAAGAGAAAAATAAAAACTGGACTTGTTTCGTTCTTGCGGAAATTTTATGTTTACTATGCATTTATCCTATACCATTTTACATTTACCTTTTTATAAAATTAATAATAAAGGTGATATTATTTTAAGTATAAAGCCATAATTTTTTTTTAGTTTTTAAAATTAAATAAAATTTTAACAAGTCAACAGTAGTTTTACATATCTTAACGAAAACATTCCTTCATATTTCTCTTTGTAAAATATTTTTCTCTGGATATAATAGATACAAGAGCAAAGACTTTGTTTAGATTAATTTTCAAAAGCTATTTAAAAAAAAACTTCCAATCTTGGTGTTTGTGAAAATAAAAAGAAATTATATTTCTCGTTTTCTTCTTTTGATTCTTGCCGGAAAATTGTTCGCGAGGTGAAGCTGTTGATGAAGAATGCTATAAACTAAATTAAAGAAAATGGATTCGTTTAGTTTTCGTAAGAAATCCTTCAATTAAATTCTTATAAAACTTTTTAGAAAGAATAGTAAATCTTATCTTGCAACAAGAAAATTTCTCTTCTTCTCTCTACATGTACCGTGTAACGTTTTAAGTGATGAGGAATCAAGAAAGAAATTCTTAATTTTCCTTGCTAATTTCTTCAGATCGTAATTTAAATGCATTCCAAAAAGAATCAAATTATATTATTCCTTTGATGCACGACAATAGAATTTTTTTTATTGAATACATTCATTGTTATTTCAGAATTTACTGTTTCCTCGTTTCATGATAAATATCGTATTATTGTAAGATAATAGGTATTATTATATTTCGTTTGTCGCGTTGCCGCTCGTACACGTGAATTCTGCAAAGTGCGTTGTTTTGACAAATTGCTCACCCACGCCTAATGTGCGTCTGTCCTTTTACGTCTATTTACCTCTTTGTCATATGGTCGCTTTGCCATGAAAGTGAACTGAAAAATGGATGGAGTGTCCAGAACGAAACAGGAATTCGGACCTACAGAGAGAATGCTGCAAAGCGACAAAGATGGAGACGCCATAAGCGCTGATGGAACCCATCGCTCTCTCGCAAATCTGATTACGTTGTCCTACTAGCTGCGCAACCATATTCATCCACCACTACTCTTTGAAAGGACATATAGGTAACATCGCATGTGCGCGTGTACATTGCACAGCTCACCAGACTCCGATGAACCGCGACCATCTCGAAAATCGAATAGAGGTTTGTCTTCAGCCATTGATTTCCGCCTCGTTTGCCGTTCGAGGGATTCGGACGAACGCGACCCCAGACGCATAGAAAGAGAGGGAATCGCAAGTATTTACGGGCTATTCCGGTCCGTCACCGGAAGCCGTGGAATGAGGAAATGGCGGAACACAGAAATTAATTGACTCAATCATCGCAACATGTATTGGCACTGGTCAAAGAGGGAAGCTCTAGAAAAATAAAATCCTCGTAACAACTCGCCGTTGACTCTTTTCGTTTTGTTTCGGAAAATATTTTGCGAATAAAGCGAAACTCTGAAGCCCTCGGCTGTAATGTTCCGATTAATTAATTTCTTTTTTTTTCTGATCCGCGTGTAAGAAAGTTGACTTATTGTTCTACCTACAATAACCGACTCGCAATAACGATCGATATTTTCATTTCTATACTAATGCGCCGCATGCAACAATAACTGCACTTGCGCCAGCGATGCATCATTTTGACCCATTTAACATTTATGTAAAATTCAACAGAAAGATTACTTTAGATAATGAGTTTCAACAAGCGGCATCTGTCGACTACAATTCTATTTTATTGAAATTGAATACGTTGGATCAAAGGAATATTATACTGATTCTAAGTATCAGTTGTAAATGGTTTTGCCCCCATTCGATTAGTAATTAATTAATTAGTAATAATCAATTGACTAGATGAATACATTTGTAACGTATTATTATTATAATTATATAAATAATTATTGTGTACATCTATTTTAATGCTCAGGTATAAATTTCAAATCAATTATTCAGCTACTGTCTCGCCTACTTTGTGTGCAATTGGACCCTCTAATATTTTTATTACTGCATGTACATCTCTCCTGTTCTTCGTCAATGCACTCGAAATAAAGTTTTTATTGTTATTGTTACTATTATTATTACGTCTGTAAATATATATGTAACGTATGACATAAGCGATACATTGCGATATCTTTTTCTTTATTAAACACTTAATGGAATGCTATACGGCAGTAAATATGTATTTCGAAGCATAGCATCGCGTCGGCTCTCCAGGGATAACGAGAAAATGCTTTTTCGAGGTTACCGTCGGAAATTATAGAGGGAGAAAGGCCCCTCAGAGACTTCTCTGTCACGTTCCTTGGATATTCATCTACAGCTTGCGTAGGTGAATATCCAAGGGTGGATCTGAAGCAATACGAAGAAGACTAAAAAAAAAAAAAAAATGAAAGAAACCCTTCACGCGTCCCATTGTAGATTCCTCCTTTCTTATATTCTGGCAGCCGTTCTCCTTCTCTCAAACAATTTCCTTCCTTCTTTGAGACGGCTCTTATCCCAGGATAACGGCGAAAGAAGAAAAACTCCCGCGAGTGGGGTGGGTCGAAAACGTGGCGGTCTTGAAATTCCGCGCGGTCCTAAAGCATATTAAACTTGCTAACGGGTGACCTAGTAACCCGCAAGATTGTACCTCGTTAGAAGTTCCGCTGAGAAATAACGCATTTTGGAGAATGACGAGGAGCAGATCGATGGCGATCTCTCGACGAATGTTCCGCGATCCCGGAACCCTTTCAAAATTGATGAGACAATCGAGCGAACAGTGTATGACACAGCGTTTAAAGTTTTTTTTTTTTAAATTGTTGATTTTATTAAATATTAAAGTAAAAAAATATTAAAGTGGAACTACCGTTGTGCGCGATTTATTTACCCGCGAAATAATTTCATTGGAAACAAATACATTAAACAATAATAATAATGCTGGACACTTCTCTATTTTAATTCTACAGATCTCCGTAGACGTATTTTAAATAAAGCATGTAAGAATCAAACAAGATTTGAATTTTAAGTCTTGGAACGAAAATGTCAAGGAAAATATCGTTATTTGCCCTAAATTCTTAATCTTGAATTTTTTGTATCTTGTAAACTTTAAATTAAAATTCTCTCAAAGTAAAATCTCCATGAAATTAACTGAGGAAGATGATTTTGCTACGCGCTTGCTGCTCGAGACTCCCCTTGAAATTCTTCGCTGAAAATGCTTCATCTTCAATCGCTTGTTACTGCGGAACTATTGGTTTCTCAATATTTTCGCCGAGCTAAGAATCCGCGTCAATTTTATCAGAGAATCCGACGCAATATTAAAGCGAAGAAATGTAATAATTTATGGTTTCTAAAAATAGCACCTGGAGTAATATTTCTCGAGAAAATGTAGAAATAATAATTCTCGAGAATAAAACGAAGATTATGCAAATAATTAATCATTGTTCCGTTAAGGTTAAAGATGAAATGTTACTATTTTTAGCAGTATTTCCTCTCGAAACTCTTCTTCATGCAGACAGAGTTAAACGGCAGTTGTTTGAGTTCGATAGAGTCGATGAAAAAAATCATTCTATAGCGGGATATTTGATTTGAGAAGTGAGCGTCCTAGTCAAATACTCGGTAAATATTTAATCTATATCCCTATTTCCCTCAGGCACTTCCCGACGCACGCTGCACAGCCGGAAGTGCTTCACGATAGAATTCGATATTTTACTTTTTTATTGCCTTTTCTCCGCCTCTCTTTCTTTTCATGCATCGTTTTTGTGTTCTATGATGTAAATACACAGAAGAAAAAATTATTATCAAATCAACAATCATATTCTCATGTACGAACAAGAGTATAAAATCATCCTGAAAGAAGATGATAATCTTAAATAGAACAAATTTGTTTTTTACATGAAGAATTTCGTTTTCTCATGTCAGCAAATTATGTCTGTTTAAGATTATCAAATTCTTTCAAAATTTTATGCTCTTGTTTATATATGAGAATATGATTGTCAATACTAACTCTTTTCTGTGTACAAATCAGATTTGTTTATTAATAAAATAGAATATATTTACGGTACGCCAGGCATGAAAAATATCTGCATAATGGAACAAGAACATGCATATTTAATTAGCCCGCTTTTGCTGTAGCCAATATATTGTATTAATTTCATAGTTTGATGCTGTGTTAAAAGCATTAAAACTTGTATATACAAGTATGAGTATAAATCTCGTTAACGTAAATTATATTTGTTAATATCATGGCTGCTTCAAAAATTATTGTCAAACATGTTACAGATATAGAGATATAAATTATTAAACAGATATAAATTAGAAACTGGGTACAACGCGTCGCACTTTGCAGTCCCGCACGGCTGCATTTACAATACCTCATAAATATGGACCAGACTACAGAAAGTTTAAAGCTTATCGGATTTTACTTAAAAGTGAACGTCGAGATATAGAACCGTCTCATTAGACCAGCCATATATTATCAGCGATTGGATTTTATGAAGCATTAATGCCTCATTGTTCGTTGTACAGCTTATTGTCTCCTATTTTACGCGAGATAATTGATTAAGGATTGCGTTGTTATACGCGTATATTTATGCAACACTTGATGAAAAATGAAAAACATATTCAATTTAACAACGAAAAATCAACAAATTGCGAAGATTATTAATCCAGTTTACGTGCGTCATAAAGCAAAAACGTTCAAGGTAACTAACTTGTAACCAATAATTTATACGTATAAATTATTCATAACTCGCTAAGTTTGATTTTAAAACTTTACAAATCATTGGCAGTACGCAGGCTGATGTACACGATGCATTTGATGGGAAATTTTTGTGAAACGATTTAAAATGTTTTTTATAACAAATATTAAATTGAATGTCTATTTAGATAGAATAGAAGGAAACGAAATATATTTTTATACGTCTATTCTTTACTTGTTAGTCTTTTTATATCTGTCTATATTCGTTATTTTTTATTCTACTTTCAATATAGTCTAGTATAAAAGCGATAATATCTAATAAAATTTTCGCGTATGTGAATTAATTGAATAATTTCCACAGCGTAATACTTGAATCGAAAGATTTCAACAATCTTGGTTACCTTGACATAGTGACACAAATGTAACTAGTAGTAATTCAACTCTTGGCTGACCCACTTTTTCAAGTTATTGTCGACGAATCTTTGTTTTGGATGTGTATTTACTAGTTCCAAACCGAAACGACAATAACATTTTTACATGTACATAATAATATCAACAATATATTATAAAATTGTATATTTCTGTTTTTTGAAAATATGTGTTGAAAAAAAGTAAGATGGAAAATTAAATTTAAAAAATGTTAAACTTTAGACGCATACTTCTCAAAACATTATTTTTTTCAAAGCGATAATCACGGTACAAATAATTTATCAGATCAATTTAAAATTTTGATGCAATAACATTTTAATAACATTTAGCAACGACACAGAAACCTTCTTCGGTTTATATATTTTTAGTTATAGCAAAAAACGAAAGAATTTTTTCAATAAAAAGACCTAAATTTAAATATATGCAGTTTTCAAAAATAAAATTAAACAAGATTTTCTTCGTAAAATGACAAGGGTAAAAAAATTGTTTACTTTATAATTTTAAATAATTTATCAAAGTTGAATTGTAATTATTATGCACACATGCATATTTAAAATGCTATTGTTATTTATTTATTTTTATATTTATTTTAATTTTGTAGTTTACTTTTTAAAATAAAAACACATGTTCAAAACAAAAACACATTTATCTATCTCTTTAAATAAAAGTTTTGCGTAGGAGATATTAATAAATACTTTATTTGTCGATTAGCTAAGAGATCCTGTAATCCCTTAAAGATAAGTTTCACTTTTGTAATTTCTCCTTCAGCTTTTGTTTCGCACGAAGGAGAAACCAACCATTGAATAAATGCACTTGAAAATCTTTTTTGCTTTGTTCTCGGCTTCGAGCTAAAATCTTACCATTAATTGCCATTGTTCTTGATAACAGAAAGAGTATCAAAGAAACAAAAGTAAAAGTGTCACATCAACAACCCGTGGTCGCTTTAAGTTTTATTCGAACTTAACATTCTTCTTTTAAATTTGCAATCTATCGCAATTATTCATATTAAAATTCATCAAATGCTATCGTTCAAAAGAAACAAAACTAATTTTTTAAATAATTTTTAAATAAATGTTATCTTATGTAAAAAATTTATATTACACTATCATATTGTCAAATATGTTTTACTTCATTGATTATCGATCAAAATCAATTATTTTTATATTTACAATTGCATATCAGTGAAATCAAAGATATTCGCGTTTTTAATATTTTCTGACTCTGTAATGTGATTATAATGTTGATTTCATAAATTCGTGCGTTTCAGATTTTATACTCTCGCAGGATTTTTCGGGTTTAATATTCGAAATTATGGGTTGGGCACTTACGGGACTTGGAGTAGCTTTGGTTATTGTCATCGCTGCTGGCGCTACACTTGTCTTTTGTAAAAGGTAATGTATTAATATAACAATTTTATTAGTAATTTTAATTAATAAAACAAAATTCAATAATATTACGTGCCAATTCAATCTCTCTCTCTCTCTCTCTCTCTCTCTCTCTTTAAAATTAAAACTTTTGATTAAAATTGAGAAATAATATTTATAATTTTTTTACGGAATATTTATGTGTAACATATTAAACATATTTAACCGAGAAATTGTCAACTAAAAGTTATTCACAAAAAGTAATTACAAATGTCATTTTCAGTTTTCAATTTTTCTCTGATAATCGTCCTTTGTCCATAATCATTGGCGTAAGAATATAATAGTATCTTTAGAAACTGGTAAACGCGTTAATGTGTGCAACAGGTGAACACGTTATTCAACGAACAATTATTACTCTACCAATTTGGTATTTGTCCAAGTACAAACTTGATCCTCTTTCTTCCTCGAAATAAATTATGTTTTTGTTTTGCCCAAAATTATATTATGAGAATAATAAGAAATAAGATGTGTGTTGCTGTAAGTAATCTCTCGTTGTAAGCGTCTACAAATAATTCAGGTATTCTAAAGAACATCATAATGTAGCAAATGTAGCAAAATAAATAACATAATTTACTTAATTAAAAAGCTTGAATTTACGCTTAAACGCGATAAAAGAACTCTATACAATGAAAAGACAGAAGGTATACAGAGATTAAGAAAATAATTTATTTATAATATTGTTTATGAAAAAAAATTAATATATAATTATATATAATTATGAAAGATTAAAAACACACTTTTAATTTATAATTTACTTATAAAATATAATTTTATTATTGAAGTATTGCAATCAATTTCATCCGCTTCGTTCTTAATAATTTTTTCGATATTATCGTTTATTCTAAGTCTGTGCTGGTATATCCGAGATACAATTTCAAACAAGTCTCATGATTCATGATATAATTAACCTTTAGCTTGCGCAATAACGTCAATCCCACAGATATTGCATCGGATGGCAATTTAGCACCAGGAATGTATGGAGCGTTTGCGAGGAATGGAGACAAAGGCTTTCCTGGCTTTGGGCACCGCGGGAAGAAAAGGTAATGTATTTCAAAACACAAGTTAATCATGTTAATTTGAATTTTCTAAAAAAAAAATGTTACTACTTTTTGTGGAAACTTGCAATTGTAAAAAACTATTTACAGTTATAATTTTTTTTATTTTATTTGATTAATTTGACGCGCACAATAAGTATTCAATTTTAAGAGATACTTTTCTTATGCAATCTTATATTGTATATTACTTAATTATTAATTATATATATTAAGACAACCAACGATGAGAATATATTAAAAAAAGAATGCGCGCAATACATTTTTTTTATTAAAAAAAATTTTTATAGCCTGATATTTTTTTATTATTATAGCCTTATATTATTTTAAATTGTGTCCAATTATGGCACTGTTTAAAGGTGGGATTGGTAAAGGCTCAGCATCCGACTGCCCAGACAATACCAGGCCTATATCGCCAGACTGGGAATGCCTCTCAACATCTCTTGCATAGCGATAGCGACCTCCGGTTAGATGCACAAGGCGCCTTTACCAGGTATGCGACCGATGGCACCCCATTGCAATTTTATAACGTTCGTAATTAATAAAATAATTAATCAAATTACAACATTTTCTGTACGTCATAAATACACGTAATTGAGAATGCTTCAAATTTTAATAGCAAAATATCTTACTTTCAAAGAAGCTGGAGAAGCCTTAAATCTATATTTTGTATTAAAATCTTTCATAAAATCTTTAATAAAAATAACATTGAACTAAGCCAAATTTATTACACTAAATGTAAGTTTAAATACATATTACACATAAAAAAGATGTATTACTCTCATACTGTTATATAGATTTGAGGCTGTCGACAGGGATCTACATCCGCCTCTCGGAGGCAGCACGATACCACCTCAACCGTTAAGGCCCGCTCCTCAGCCACGGCCGACCGCTCGCCCGAGGCCATCGCCGCTTCAGACACCGAGCACTGTCGACTATATCAGGATGCACGAAGCTGGTCCAGGTCCATTGACGCCCCCGCCGTCGTTGCAAAGAGGATCGATACGATCGAGAGCTCCCGGTCCGTCCGTGTTCCTCTTTCAGAGCGAACCGCCGAAGAATCACGACCCCTTCCAGTCGATCGAGCGTTCCACCTTCGTGTTCGACAATGGTCCTGCGAAGACGATAGCGGAGAGCATCCAAATGACACCTTATTCCAATCAGAACCACGTAGATTCTAGATTAATCAGGTACAATATCGAAATTCCCGATAAACAATATTTCCCTTTAACTTTAATACGATTACAAAGGCTAAAACTATTAAGTCGTCTTTACTCGAGCTTTTCACATCGACTTTACAGGCAATTCGAGCCTCCTTCCAAAGAGCCGACGTGGCTTAGATATGGTATAAGCGCACCCGTAGATAATCGCCATGACAAGTTGAACGACGAGGATGTCAATAGAAGTTATGGCAACTATGAGATTGTCCAGAGGAATCACGTCGCGCGACCATACGCGAGGAACGAGTCCAGAGGGTTTTCGGATAGCTTCAACGCGACGAATTCGTCGAACGCAACCAACCAGATGATCATGGAGTCGATTTATGGACCACAGACCATCTCCAAGTTGCTTCAGAACAGCGAGGAGCTGAACGGCGACCTTAACCGAAAGAATAGCGAAATGCAGAACATCGAGATGACTCCGTTCAAGAGTACTTCCGGCCATGAAGAAGATATCGATCCCTACACGTTTCACGGCGACCTATCCAAGTCGCATGATCTTCAACGAGTCTCTCAGTATATTCAGAGCTTACCTGACCTGCCCGTTTACGAATCCATGAACGAGCTTCAAGCACGCTCGAATCGCGAGTCGATACTGTTCGCCAGCGCGATTCAAGAATCGATCGTAGATGAGACAAAAATCGCGAGCGAGTCTGCTTTGAGCCCGATACCGCCCCCACCCGCACCTCCGGACCCATCCCAGGAGATCACGAAGAAGAGCAGCCCGACAACCGGTGAGAGAATCTTCAGCGCGCTCAGATCAGTCACCTCGCAGAGCTACATAGATGCCTCGGAGTTTTATAAGTGAGTTGTTATAAATTCATGAAAATACTATAAATTGCTTTATATTGTATAAAATAACTTTTTACTCTTCCATCATAAACATTAATCCGTGTTGGCACGCCTCATAACATATTTTTAATGTTAAGATTAATTTGAATTTTTTTTTTAATAAAGGAAGCAGCATACAGTTTTGTTGCACATGATACAAATATATAACTGTATACTATAATTAATTCCTAAAATATTCAATAAATTCTGAAATTAGTTTCATTAATTTTTTCTCACATCAAATTGTAATAGAATACACCTCTTTGTCCACAGTTCCATACTCTCCTCAGCGCAGCAAGTACAACGACTTGCGTTTCCATCAACATCGCCACCGTTCGTGAACGATAGCACTGAAGATCATTTACAGGATGCCGAATACTTGCAAGATATGCGAGATATTTATGCGGAAACCGATCCTGACCTAACTGGTCTCGATGGCTCGAGACGAAGCTCCGATCTTTATAGTCCCGAATTAAATCTTGAGGCTCATAGAACAGCTCAAGAAGTACAATTCACTTTTACGCTTTTCAGTAATAATCTATTCTTTTTCATCCTTGTTTTTAATTCTCGCTTTTCGCTTGCCTATAGGTGTACAATAGCCTACAGGACCCACCGTCGTCTCCTTTATTGCTTAAAGATCACAATTACGAGCCTTATACTTATTTATCAGATCCCAGTTTTACCCGAACGTCAGAGGTACGTATCTTTTAATTTTTTTTGCGATTAAAAAGAAATGTAACGTAATGTTAATTATAAGAAATATTTGTAATATGTCTAATGTAAGTAGTACGGTATATCGTACGGTTCCTTAATCAAAATTATTTTCTAGGATATTTTTAATAGCCTCGAACAAAGACGTAAAAGTATAGAAAGACTGAATGGTATTCACGAATATGTAGAACTTGATGCTGCCGATCCATCCAGGTACTGGACATTACGATAAAAAAAATTCCGCAATGTTCTCTAAATTACTTTCCTCCTATCATCATAAAATCAAAATGTGTATATACCGTGCCTATGTGTACATGTTTGCATAATTGACTTTTTTAGGAGAAGGAATAGCCAGGAACTCTATGCCGCCTTGGAGGAGGTGCAATTGAAAAGGCGACTTTCACAGGCAATGATACATTTTTTTTTTAATATTATAAAGTACCATCTAAGCAGTATAAATTAAGAAGCGTATTATTTATTATTCTCAGAGCCTAGAGGAGTCGTACCTGGGTCACGCGTTAAACGACCTGAACAACGCCAGGTCGGGAAATCGTCGAGGCTCATTAGGTATTGAGCCGGAACCACCGCCCGACGAATCTACTTTAAAAAGAGCGATTAGTTGCGAGAGCGTATGCTCCGATACTAGCGTCAATCTAAACGACTTGGAGGAAACGCCTATCGTAGGACACATTTGCGTCGGACTCGAACACGAGAGATGGAGTGGTCGCGGAGGCGACTGCGAATTCGATCTGGCTGTAAGCGTCTTGGAAGCCAGGGATCTCGTTACTACCGACGGCTCTCCTGCGCAAGATACTTTTGTTAGGTAAACGTCTCCTCTCTGCCTTCTGGTGCCGTATATTATTTACTCCGTAAAAATAGAAAACCATTGAAGATAAATATACCTTAAGGGTTTTATATATACACTTTATAGCACATATACGTAGGATGTCCTGTTATTGCCGTGTTACATTCTTTCATAACATTATTTCATAAATTAATAGTAAATTTATGAAATCTTGTAATAGAAAAAAATCAATTCTGATACAACTAATTAATAATTAATTGAGTTCTCAACAGATAGGCTGAAAAATTACTTTTTCTTCATAGGGTGTGTCTACTACCAGACAGAGAGACTCATGTGCAAACGAGACTTTACAGGAGATCTCCGTCGCCTAGTTATCAGGAGAAATTTTTATTTTTTCCCGAAGGCGGCCCAGCAGGCAGAACCCTTCTCGTTGAGGTGATCCTTGCTATTGACTTTTTTCCGCATGGTGTTTATTCAGCATCAAATAAATTTATTTATTTTTCTGTCAAGTGTTAATCTGAACGGACAATTAGAGACACGTATTTAAATAAATTTTCATTATTCAGGTATTTTCTGACGAATCTAACATCGGTGGCGGCACCTCTTTAATTGGCGAAGCCAGTTTGAAGCTAGGACCTACAGCGAGACCGCCAGCTACGACTTGGCTGCCACTCAGTGGACCTGCCTTACCTACTCCGCATCTAGGAGAGTTGATGTTCTCTCTCAGTTACCTGCCAACGGCGGAGAGACTCACCCTCGTGGTGGTTAAAGCGCGTAACTTGCAAGGCGCGAGTTCATCACCGGGTGATTTCTTCGTCAAGGTAATTCAGACATCAAACTTCGATCTATATATCTCGGCAAACGGATTTTTTAAAATGCTTAAAATATTTTCACCAAGGTATACCTACTTCAACAAGGGAAAAAGATGCATAAGAAAAAGACATCCGTGAAGAAAGGCGAGAAAAGCCCGATCTTCAACGAGGCGATAATATTCAGTGTGCCAGCGCATGCTTTACAGGTTTGAATAAATTTCTATTTTCCTTGTAATGATTTAATTTTCAAAAGCAGTGTTTATAAATATTGCAATAAAATTAGATATATTACTTTGAATAATACTTAAAACATTTATTATTAAAAAATTGAAATGTTTTCGTTATTTTTATAAAATTACTTTAATTTTTATGACAAAACATATGTTATTAAATAAAAATATAATATTATATCAGAAATCAATTAAAATGCTCGTTTGTCTAAAAAATAGAATAATCACAAAGAAAGGTTATAAACGTGCATTTCAAGGACGTATATTTTAATTAACAATGTTTAAATTAGAAATTTAATTAAAATATATGTTACACCTTAAAAAGCTCATTTATGATCTTTCTTTTTGATCATTCTATATATTCACTTTTATATGTATATAGTTTATTTGAAGTATAAATATTAATGCATTTCAAATTTTAATTTACTTTGCAATGATTGATTGCTTTTAGGATGTATGATACATCTTTAAAGAGTTAAATGAGCTTTCGAATTAGTTAACGACATTCAGTAACATTCAGACAGATTTTTTACTTTATGTTTCAAATTTTTGTTTCATGAATATTACAATTCTTAATCAATGCTTTCTACATTTGTATGTTTATGTCTCTTTTCTCTATAAAAATGTCCTTATCAAATAATTTTTTTCCAGTCTATACAATTGAGATTGACGGTGTCGGAAATGAACGGAGATCAAGGTACAAAAGCATACTCCGTAGGGCACATCATTATAGGATCTACCTCGACGGGAAAAGCGCTGGCTCACTGGAGACAAATGTTAACGGCCTTGCGACGCCCGGTCGCTATGTGGCATCCTCTCAGGAAGTAGAAACAGAAATCGCGTTCCATTCAAAAGTAACCGGGACGACGATTTACAAAATCAGTCTTAAAATAATCCAGTTTTGATTCTGGATCCTCTAGATAAAATTCTGTGTCACGCTATCTCCTTCTTTGATGTATTTAACGTCGGGAAGGATACGCATATGTATAATCTACGTAAAATAAGATAAAATCTCAGACGCGTGTTGCAAGCGCGTCTGACCCTATCTATCTACTGTTGACGGTCGCTTAGACCATCGCGTGGTAATACGCGCGATTATTGTTGATGATGGAATTTATGAGCGAAATTGTATGCACATTACTGAATCGCACGAGCCCCAATACTAATTATCGCAATTATTCAGTTGATCGAAACTGAATGAATTCAACGTCAAGCACGAATGAGCTCCAAAGTGATCCGCACCATCGTTTACGTAAATCGTTACATGGACAATTAGAATGGTTCGGGCAAATTTTTGCGTTTAGATTACTTCGAAAAATCGTGAAAATTGTAATCAATTGCGGCAATTAAATCTTCCTTCCGCGAATAGATAGGTAGACCTACTCAAAGGGATTCAACGCGGCCGACTGAAAACGCGAAGCAAAATTTATGTGTTCTGTTACATATCTCTTTCTAAGCAATTAACTCTTTTAAAGCAATTAATTCGTTTTGGATCCCTTTTACGAATCTTTTATAACTGTAAGTTTCTCTCTCTTAGGAATTATAGATTACGAACTAATCTACAGAATTAAATTAGACTAGACTACAAACGCTTAACGCTATGCAATTTCAAAATCATGTAGTCATTAGCGAAACATGGAACTTTGTGTTTATCATTCATACAATTCACTTATTACAAAAATATTTATTACCATTTTTTTAAGAATAAATAATCCATAAATTTTTAGTTTTCTCGACATTATCAATCGCTTTTTCTATGCTAATGTACAAGCCAAACATATATGTTGTGGGTGAATAATTACCATTTATAAAATACACAAAGTTGATGTACAATTATCGCCACGGACGGCAAAATGTATTTTTTCACGGACCTGTTGATTGATTGACCGATTACGATCTATTCCACGTCCATTATATATAGCGAAGCGATTCACGCGACGAAAAATCAAAGCCCGATTGCAGTACTCGATGATGTCGGAATTATTTTGAGACTGACAAAACTCTCACAGTAGACACGACGATTTCATTGCATCCGTCAAAAAAGTTACACGATCCTACATAATCGCCATAACTTCCTGATAAATGTTACGTGTTGATACTTTGGACACGATGCATTGCCTTTTAAAAACTAAGGGTCACAAGTTTTGACTATCATTAAAGTCTAATGTAGATTAGCCTTAAGAATATGGTAAATTAGCATATAAGAGAAAGATGCTACCTTTCCATATAATTATTCTATAAAAAAAAATCGCTGTTGTATGTTAGTGGCCCATACATGGCGACGTGCGTGCCTGTTCCTTCGTAATTTATACTCCAAAAATGTTTTTAATGCTTTTTAGCATAGGTGAAAAAAATTAAGTGCCGATTTTATTAGGTTCCGATAATAATCAATAAGATAAAAATTACACAAATTAAAGACAACTGATAGGAATTATTCTGTTGAGCTTCTAATCTTTGAAATCGGGTTAAATTTTTAAATCTCTCCTTGAAAACTATTTCGTTCTGTATAATTATTCTTATTCTAATAGAATTAAACAGTTTAATTTTTTTAATTGAGATCTATTTTTTCTCGACTTTTCTCTATTCTAGATATTTAATAATATTATAAACTTTCAATAATACAAAGCTGTCGAATTACGACATATAGAGAGATAGATTTTTGAAATCATTTCTAATCTTATAAAGATAAAGTTTATTTTTACAGAATAAATCCTTGTAAGTTTCAAAGTAATAACTGTTTTTTTCTTTAAAAAATTTACTTTACAGAGTGCAATCGGGAATGTCAGCGTGTGAAATCCACGGTTTCAACATTACTGATCGAACTCGCGTTCGATCGTTATTAAAGCAAAAATACAAAATCGTTAAACAACTCGCACGAATTAGACAGCCTTTTGGACCTCAACGCCTATTCTATATCTATAACTTTTGTACCTCTTCATATATATAATAAAACTCGCAAATTTAGTCTCTGTACGCGTGCACGTGTGTACGTATAATATATATACATACAGGGTGTTCATTAATGGTTGTACCCACTTTTTACCATAAGAGCCTGATTTACCGACGGATATGTATTTCTAACATATTATTATAATAGGAATAACAAATGCGTGCTCCTATGGTAAAACGTGGGGACAACCATTAATGAACACCCTGTATAAAGAAAGGCATTACAAGCAAAATTTTACTATCTATCTCTTCATCATGGAAATCAACTGTTCACACTTAAATAATGCAGGTTTTTCTATCGCCAAACTTACTAATGGGACTAATTATAATTATCGCTCACTTCTCATTAATTCCATAAATCTAATTGTAAGGCACATTTTGCGAACGATTATATATCTCTCCTCATTGATACATATATATAATATATACTTGGCGATTCGAAAGCGAGAATAGTTTAAATGAATGATGTTGATTTGGAGAATGCGTATTTTGCGAAAGGCATAGATGTTTCTAATAACGATGGAAAATTATTAATACGATAATTATCACAGATTTCCGTTTTGATTTTAAATTCTTTTAGAAGCTTATTGTTTCCTGAATACTCTGTTATTTAAGTTTTAATTTAGTAATTTATTAATTTGTCTATTTCATTTTGCTCAAATTAAATTTACATTAAGTGTTAATTTATTTATAATAATTATAATGTATTTTTCATAGCAGCTTGATCAAAATACTTTGTTTGAGATTCGAATTGCGTCAGATGTAATAATTATACTTTGTAAATTATAATTTAGGCTATATCTAACGATAAAGCACTGTATATAAATCGTACGTGCTGCGTACGCATAATCGGTATGCATACATACATACATATATAAGCCAAGATAAGCAAATTAGCATTTAACACTGTTGTATATCAGCACAAACTAAACTTTTATTCTTCATACCTATACGCGATTCGCGTCTACGCGCATTACACGCATAACGCGTACTGTTAGGTGTCTATGTTTGATACACGTGGCTATCGTATACAGGGCATCGCAGAAAGCGACTGCATTTTGAAAAAAAAGGAAAGAACAATGGAGAACAACTCTGTTCTCCAAGTTTTAACAAAAATGCGGTCGCTCGATTTTATACTGCTAGTACTAATGTAAAGAATTGCATGTAAAAGTGCAAGTGCTCGAATTACCGTCACTGGTACGCATCATCCTCTGGGATTCCCGTGTATACGTATATACACGTTGAAATAAACCTGTCACACATTTGCGCAGGGCGAGTTCAGGGGAAAAAGAGAACTGTTTAATAGTTTACATATATATTCTCATTTTTCAGAATTTAATTTTGTCAGAAGCTAGCTGTAGCTGTAAAAAGGAGAAAGGAATAAGTTAAAGAATAAAAGGCAGAAAGGGTAATGGAAAGACAGTTACAGTATGGAAAAGAATATGATGAAGCAAAGAGAAAAGGACAGAAGAAACTCAAAGAATAAAACACGAAGTAAAGGATATCCAGAAAAAAGAAAAGAAAAAAATAGAAGAAAGAAGAAAAGACAGAAAGAGAAAAAGAGAGAGAGAGAGAAAAAGTGAACGAGTGATAATGACAATAATAGTGCAAAGTGATTCGTACTACAAATAGCATCATCGCTACGGGTATATCAATAATAACAGATTCTGTTAAGTAAATTGACTTGACGGATTATTTTTAAATAATTCAATAATATTAAATTATATTAAATATTTGATATAAATAATTCAATAAATTATGTGGAAATTATCATGTCAGCCATATGTTACCTAGTAATACATTAAATTAATAAATTATAGCAATATTATATGCGTCGATAGGTATACTCTAGCGTTATTATTATTAATTTAGATAATTTAAAATTTATAACATTATAATAATTTATAATGTTAATAATTTGTGGGACGAATCACGAACACATAGCCATTGCATGAGTGTACGATTCACATATATAAACATATTATAAAATTTAAATTATTTTATATTTTTGTTACGCCTCTCTGTGATATAATAAGGGCACATTCACCCCATCCTGTATATGTGCGTTACATAATCTTCGTATCTCGTTGATTAAAGTGAAACCTTTTAAAGAATGAATCTTGCCAAGCCTTCCCTATTGCATTTCGAGATGCACTCGAACGTACCTCCATTATTAATATAGAGATTAATAAAAAAATCCATTTTTACAAGATTGTTATTGTACAATTTATTTTTATTTAAACGGAATCGATGAAATTATATCAAATGCGAATTGCGAATTTTTCATTATTTTCAGAATATTTAATGTACAATGCACAATAATTAAAGATATTACATTTGGACGATCGGTATTTATCCAAAGTAATATAGATTTTATTTATTAATATATAAGTGATTGTAGATGTTATAAATTAATGTTAAAAATAGTTTTTAAGGCAGAGCAGGTACGTTCGAGGTAATGTTCGCGAAAAATATAATATGCATCGTTATACGATATATTGTACTATACTATATTAATTGTACGAAAATCATAATTGCATTGACTTGTGGAAAATATTGTAATTTAGCGATGGTGGACAGTAATTGTACAGTGAATATTTGTACGCTGTACAATATGTCTGATACAGGGTGTATCTCTGAAATAGTGGATCAGAATTTGCATATATTCTTATATTCTGCATTAATTTTTTCTTAAAATACATTGGAATGTAATATTTTTAATAATTCTTCATTTTTTAAATTATTTTAAATTAATATAATTCATAATTTAATAATTAATTGTAAAATAGACAATATTATATATATAAATTATGAAAACGAGTAACAATATATTACTCCATGTACAGTTTAAAGGATTTTAAGAGAATTTTAATTTATCAACTAATTGCCGAAATATTTAACAAATATAAAAAAATGGAGAAAATGTATGAAAAAGCCATTTCTAAATTTTCCAAAGACTACCTTACAATTAAAAGCCTTGGCCCACTATTTTAGAAAATAATTTCCATCCTGTGTATGCATACCAATACATAGATACAGAGTCATGTACTATTAATTGTACACAATTATTGTTAATTATGGTTGCGGTTCTATTTACACAATTCGTTTAATGAATAAATTTAAAAAAATATATATTTCAATTAATGGACAATGCCTTGTATTTCATTAGTTCATCTGATGAGTAGTTTATTTTATTAAATTTAAGAAACACGCATTTACTCATCAAGAATTTAAAGAGGATCTTAAATACCGATCGCATTAAAGAATAAATTATATAATTTTTAAATTGATTTGATAGATTACAACATCCTTTTGTAAAATAAATTAAAATACGCATCAAAAAATCTTGGATAGGTTAGATTTTATGACAAAATAGAAAGAAAGAAAAGAAAATGTCTAAGAATGCCTACGATTTAGATTTTATCTGAGATATGATTTTTCGAGACATCTCTACAACGTGGACATATACTACAATTTTTTTTTTATGAACTTGAACATACACTACGATGCCAATGTACAGGTTAGACTTAACCTCGAAAAGCATGTCGTCACCCGCGACTGTTGGCATACCTAGCGAAGAGGGCGCCGAGCACGCGTACACGAATTTGAAAGTTTTCTCGGCTTTTGCGAGAGTCATCTTATCGCGAATGCAATCGAGACAAGGCGCGAACGCTGAAATGCGAGGACGAATAAACAGTAGTACAAATGAATTGACTCACCGTTCGTCGCTGGTCGCTCTGTCTGGCTCTGTCCACCTCCATTTAGCTCCGTCTCGCCACGCCGCAGTTCTCGAACATACGAGATCCAAAATCCTCCTCACGACGATCCTCCTTTTGACTCACACTTGGCACAAATGCGCGACACTTTGTTCGTTTTCGGTATTCTCGGTATTCGCGCTCATCGAGATACGGAGCAACGGAGAAGACGCAATTGAACGCGTGCGACGCGACGATCCCGACCGTCAGTGTGAAGCTCACGGCAGCTCACAAAGGATTTGAGATCCTCCTCACGACGATTCTGGATGATTCACACTTGGCACGAACGCGCGATCTTTCGTTTTCAATACCCTCAAAACTCGAGATACGAGGCAACAGAGAAGATGCGAAACACGATTAAACGCGACACGACTTCGTCTCGTATATCGTATCCGACATGACGGATGTTGGCACGAACGCTCGACATATTTCACTTCACTTTCGACATTCCACGGTACTTTCGAAACACTCGCTCGCATCGAAAACTCGTACGAGACAAAGATGCGATGCGAGTTGAAATGAAATCAGTTGAAATGCGCCGCGACGTCGCGCCGTCCTGCCTGACCTACAGACTGACCGACCGTTACCGTACTGCGTAGCACTGCGTAGCGGCGGTCGGCGGCGGCACTGCGGCGCAGGCGCAGCTAGCGCCGCCCCGGCCGCCGGACGCCGCTACGCAGCGCTACGCAGTACGGTAACGGTCGGTCAGTCTGTAGGTCAGGCAGGACGGCGCGACGTCGCTACGCGTCGCGGCGCATTTCAACTCGCATCCTTGTCGTCTCGTAGGAGTATTTGGAGAAGTCGCTGGTTGGCCGTGTACCAGTAAGCGTGTTTGTAATAGAGTGAAAAAGCGCGGTCAGGATTGCTGATGCAATCCTCCTTATTCCTTGTGCAAGCATATCCTGTATTCCTATTTAAGTCTTTTTGTTTCCCATATAACTATTGAAAGCAAGCTAAGAAATACCTTGGTTACTATGGTCAAATCGTCCCCGCCACGTTGTTACACTGGGGACGGGTACCATTAACGTTGAGAAGAAGAAGTCTCGTAGGAGTTTTCGATGCGAGCGAGTTTTTCGAAGGTACCGTAGAGTGTCGAAAGTGAAGTGAAATATGTCGGATGTTCGTGCTAACATCCGTCGAGCCATTCTCAGGCTTCTTCTTTCTGTTCTTTCGATAGAAAGAAATCTCTCCGATTATGTAGAATTTTGTTTTGATTTTTTGTTAAATATTTCCTATTTTTTAAAGAATTATTTCCGTCGTAGATGTAAATCAAATGTAAATATAAAATTTATTTTGGATACGTATAATTTACAATAACGCTTTCTGATTTTTTAAATGCCGTTTTTAAAGTAAAATATATAACTATCCAATTACAAGTATTTTTGAATATAATGTTTGAGATTTGTACACAGGGAAGTAATTAATAGATTAAAATTGTTCAAAAAGCATTATATATTTATGACTTTATGAAGAAGTAAATATAATTATGCTTAAAAAATAAGTATTGTATTTCACAATTCAACTTTAATAGCGTTTAATTTAACTGCACTTTGGACACATGAAAACTTAAGAAATATGTAAAACTTTAAAGTGTTGGTGTTACACAATGGCCAACATTAATTTGAAAAGGCAATCAATCGTACATTTGTGATACCTTAAAATTATTCACTAGATATTTCTTCTAAAAATAGATTGGGATAGAATCTCAGAGCTTCTATCGAATCGTCCCTGCAAGCTTTGCCATATTTCTCCGTGACTAGTAATCGTTCGCGCGCTAATAATACTGATATACCCTCCGATTGTGCAAGATCCTCGGCCGTCATAGATCCCTTTTCCTTCAACTAAATTTTAATTTAATTAAAATTTTACGATAAAATAGTTCAATAATTTTTGTTATATACATTTATTACATTATTCAATGCTTACCAATTCCGATATACAATCGGCAATAGCATTATCATTGTGAGAACGAATTTGAAGAACCATAACACCGCTATCAAAACTTCTTAACACAATTGGCAAACCTAATGGCCCTAATTGTCTGCTGGCGTGTAATAAATCTTCAGGGGATAAAAGCTCCAAACCTCTCGCTCTGTTTACACGGCAGTAAACGTCTGTGAGGGTCATCATGCCACCTACTTCCTGAAATTAGATACAACATCTTTAATCGCTCCTTTACATTCATCAAACATATAAGCTACAAACCTTTATCGGCTCTTCTAAGATACATGCAAGCTGCTTTGCCAATTGTTCAATATACTCGTTACTGCTCTTGTATGCATCTCTCGTTACCGGATCGTCGATGCCCAAGCTCATTAAGTAAGCCTTAAATCTGACAGTTTCATCCTCTGTTATATCTCCTTGCCTTGCCTGCAATAATCCTGTATTATGAACCTCAACCTGTCAGTCTTACAAAGGAATCATTGAAAATCACCCTTATTTTAGCTGAAATGGTCTTTGAGACAGCCACCATATCTTTAGCCATGTCCATAAGCTTTCTAAGATCTTGAAATGCCAACGATATACTTTCGTCCGTTTCTTTCTGTTTCTCCTGTAGACTTCTTTCAATGCCTATGATACCCGTTCTCGTTTTTATGTGAGGTAGCAGTTTTGAGTTTCCCTGATTATCATTCACAATTAATCCAGTGGCAGGTGTAAACTCCCATATTTGTCTCATAATAGTATCTGACAATTGTATTATAAAATTTGGGTCTAGACCCTCTTTGAATGATAATTTAACATAATTGTACAAGCTATTGTCTGCTGGACCAGGCATCTTATCTGCAAGTACATAAATTGCTAGTTTAATTCAACAGCTTATAAATAACTCTATTCATGCGACTCCAAGTGCTTACCAACAGCTGGTTCCGAAAGATGTAGCACAATCTTCTTACTACGCCCAAAGGCAAATGGACCGGGATTCTCCTCTTCAAAGAAAACGATATGTCTAAGCGACAACGACAAACAAGTATTACCTCGTGAGATATCACCGGGCCTGCCCCAGAGTATTCTGTGACTAGTTAGGATTAATTCGCCACTTTCGAAATTTGTCTATCGAAATGCAAAAAAAGAAAATTAAATACAAGATATGTAAAATTATTTCACAATACCGACGTCATTAAACACAAAGCATATAAAATTGTTCTCTTAGTACAAACACCTACGGTTTAATGTCAGAACGACAAATTTATTACAAGATTTAAACATAGCACGCACACGCACACACGCAGAGCCGCTGCGTGCGAAATCGATCCTTTCGATCGCGCGTAGCGCAAGTGGAATTATTACCTTCGCATCACCATCATAAAGTCGCACGACCGTGTCGCGTCTCACGAAAACCTCATTCGGCATAAACCGAGAATCGGCATACTCGAACCTGTTCATCGTGAACTCTGTCGCGAACTGTCAAAGCGAACAACCATATTTACTATCTCATATGATCACCGTGAACCAAATCTGATTCAGATAGGCTCGCACAACGCAAATGTTTTGTTCAACTTCCGCGACACGTCATGAGTGCTGATCGATCGTCGGTTACTTGGTTATTCAATTTTTTTTAATTTTTTTTATTGATTTTAAATTTATACTAATTTTCTTCGTTAAACGTATAACAAATGAACTGAAATAACAAATTAAAATTATATTAATTTTAAATATATTTTATATATCATTTAATATTTAATTATTTAGTTTAGCGATCCTAGCTCCAACAGATAAAAATTATTAATATAAGAAAGCGTTGATTAAATAATTTTATTAATGTTGGAGCTGAGGCCACTCAATTAATTAAATAATAACCAGTTAAAAAAATACATTTTAAATATATTTTAGATTTATTTTAATTTATTTAATATACAAAATTAGCGACAACTGCGCAAACGTGGAGAATAATTTCTTTAAAAACTTTAAAAACATTGATGCGTTCCGAAACTCTTGAAGAAGAGTTTTAATCGCGCGAGACCGGACGCGGTCGTCGAGCATATGAAATCCGGCAGGTGCCGGCAGACGGCGAAAGAAAAAAAAACAGACCGATGACGTCCGAGCAGCGGTGACGTGCTCTCATCTTCGTTTTGCGTAATCGTGGGGTGTCTCGTCGGCCCGTACGCGAGAGCTCAACAAACACCCGATGTGGCGTTTGAGCTCGGCAGGTTATGGATTGAGATTTCGGGGTGTGGCATCGTTATTCGGTGGGTTCGCGGGAAACGTTACACGACGCGGCAGTGGCGACGCGATGTCGCGTTAAAAGTCCGCACGAGGCGGCACGCGCGCACGCGAGACGATTGCAAAGTGTTCGTGCACGCGAAACTCTTCTCGCTCGTCGCATCTTCTTTTTTTTCCATCTTCCCCCCTGACGCGAGATCTCGGTGTCGGTTTCCCTATTAATTTCGCGCGTCAACGGAGCGAGAGAGAAAGAGAGATCGTTTAATGCGAAACGTTTCGCCGACGAGAGCTATGCTCCGGGCACTTTCAAATCGATCCCCGCGTTGACGGCGCGTCGTCCGCGCGCCCCTAACGCTTGACGCGAGATAGAATAGACGAGAGTTCGAGGCAGGTGTGCTGAGCTTTCCGCACGACCGAGGCAGGCCGCGGTCCATGAAATCACGCGTAACAAACACGACGTGGGATGTTGAGCGCAACCACCCCCACTCAGCCCCACGAATACACCGAGATGTCTCGGTTAGCCGACTACTTTGTCGTAGTCGGCTACGACCACGAGAAAGAAAGTGAGTCACTCTCAGGTTTGGACGTTTACCGCCAGGCTTGCGATCAGCAATTTTTTCATTTCCGTTCAGTATTTTTCTTTTGATTTAATTTTATTATTTTTATTTTCCACATCAAAATGATTGATGTATGTTTGGACATTTAAAAAGAAAGAAAAGATTAACTTTCTGCAAATGTTAAATTCTCAATTGCTACACTAATTTGTTCCATTGCACTAGCATTAGCAAATGTATATAACATATACATTTGTTTAAATGTGATTTTGATTGTAGGGGGTGGTGTAAGTAGTGGAGTTATATTACAACGATTTCCAGAGAAAGATTGGCCAGATACACCTTTCATTGAGGGAATAGAATGGGTAAGAATATTTCTTTAGGCAGACAGTTTTGTAGTATCACGTTGCTTACGTGCGTACTGTTCTTGTATAGTTTTGTCAACCTCAAGGATGGGCCTTATCAACGGAGAGGCAAGAACCACGCTTCTTTGTCTCGATATTGACAGATATCGACGCAAATCGACATTATTGCGCTTGCATGTGTTTCAACGAAACGGTATCGATCGTGCCAAGCAAACCCGTGGACGAGGAGGAGGATCCTGTAGACGGAGATAGTCGCCCCTTGGTCAGGGCGATACCCGCCATTGCACACCATAGCATTATGTACGCACCCAAATGTCTGGTGCTGGTTTCCAGACTGGATTACATAGAAACGTTTAGAGTATGTGAATATTTAATTATACATCTAATGCAATTGATCTTGTCAATTGTGTGCATCAATTTTAACAATTTAATGCTCTTTTATAGAACTGTCTTGGCATTATATACACGGTATATGTAGAAAATCTTGGTATACCGTTAGAGACATTAGTTGGAAACATATTAGGATGTATTCAAGTACCTCCTGCTGGTGGGCCACAGGTACGATTCAGTATCGGAGCAGGGGATCGTCAGGCACTTCAACCACCAATTAGTCCTTCTCTTCCTATAACTCATACTAGTGTAAATTTATTATTTCAGCAACTAGGTAAGAACGTAACAATGATGAAATATGCAATTTATATATGATAGATGTATATTAAATTACTGACACAAATGTTTTTTCTAGGTATTCGCAATGTGTTAGTATTATTTTGTGCAGTCATGACAGAACACAAGATACTTTTTCATTCAGCTAGTTATTCTCGATTGACCGAGGGGTGTCGCGCTTTGACAGCATTAATGTATCCGTTCAGATATTCGCACGTTTACATTCCTCTTTTGCCAGCTGCTTTAGTCGAAATACTCAGTACTCCGACGCCATTTATTATGGGTGTGCACAGTTCGTTGAAACACGAAGTTGCTGAACTTGTAAGGCTAAGTTTTGTATGAGCTCGAAAAATTGTCATTTTGATTTAAACTTTCATTACGCAATCTTCGTGTTTGCAGATGGATGTAATAGTTGCCGATCTGGACGGAGGTTCTTTAACAGTTCCGGATGGCGTTTCGCTTGCTTTACTACCGGAACCATTGCTTTCGCAGACGCAGGACGCGTTGTCCTTGGTGTTGCAGCCAGAATTGGCGTGCGCGGATTACGCGTTTCCTCCGCTCGCCACCAGGGCTCCGCATTCTCCCATGCTCGACAAAGAACTCCGAGCAGTATTTATGAGAACCTTTGCTCAATTGTTGCAAGGATATCGAAGCTGTCTGACGTTGATACGAATACATCCAAAGCCCGTTATCACTTTCCACAAGGCCGCATTTCTAGGGGAGAGAGGTTTAACAGACTGCGACTTCACCACGAGAGTTCTGGATTGTATGTTTTTTACTTCTTTTATCGCGGAAAGAGGTCCACCGTGGAGGCCTTGCGATGTATGGGACGAATTGTACAGTAATTTAAGCGATCAGCTGAAGCAAGAAACGCAGGATCATCGAGTTATCTTGACGCATATCCAAGAACTAGCGCAACAGTTATACTTGAACGAAAACCCGAATCCTCAGCCATATGTGCAGAAGATTCTGAAGCCGCCTGAGGGCGCGTTTGCGAGAATTCACCAGCCTCTCTTGCCACGTATCAATTTGGAGCAGGTTCAAGCGATCATCGACGAGGGCCTTGCGAAGAACAATCTCAAAGTCAGATTGTCGTCTCTGCGACCGATTCAACCTCGTATCGTGCCTATGGGCCCACACATCTCATTTGTTCATGATACTAGACATCTGGTTAGCAACTCGGCTCGTAGGCTAGAAGTGTTGCGCAATTGCATCAACTGTATATTCGAAAATAAAATCTCGGACGCTCGCAAGACGTTTCCAGCCGTCTTGCGAGCTCTAAAGAGTAAAGCGGCTCGGTTAGCGCTCTGCATGGAGTTGTCGCAGCACGTGGTCGGAAACAAGGCTATGCTGGAGCATCAGCAATTCGATTTAGTTGTACGTTTGATGAATTGCGCGCTGCAAGACGACTCTTCGATGGACGAGCACGGAGTTGCCGCTGCACTGCTGCCGCTCGCCACCGCATTCTGCAGGAAATTATGCACCGGCGTAATTCAATTCGCATACACCTGCATCCAGGAGCACCCCGTATGGCAGAACCAACAGTTTTGGGAAGACGCGTTCTATCTAGACGTGCAAAAAGACATCAAACGTCTGTATCTACCGGGTGACAATTCGCCACCTAGGCTCATGAACGATGGTATTCTGAGTCCTATCAGCCCTCGGGATGGTAAGGAATTTCCGTACCGCGATCGATATTCCATCTATCAGGCTCAGGAACCATCGGCGTTAGAGATAGCCGCGGATCAGATGCGGATCTGGTTGTCCATCGATCCTGAGAAGCAGAAGGAACTCGTAAATAGCGAGGAGAGCACCATGTACAGCCAGGCCATTCACTATGCCAACAGAATGGTCTATCTACTAGTGCCGTTAGACATCGGCTCGAAAACTCATCGTCAGGATCACATCTACGACGACGAGCGGGCGAGTAACAGCATCACGAATAGCGTGGCGAGCGACAGCGGCGACGCCGAATCTGGATTCGAGGAGACCGACCCGGGTGAGACTGGTAGTGCCGTCATTCGAATGGTTTCGCGATTCGTCGATCGCGTGTGCACCGAAGGCGGCGTTAGCGCCGAGCACGTGCGTTGCCTACATCAAATGGTTCCGGGTGTCGTTCATATGCACATCGAGACGCTAGAGGCAGTCCACCGGGAGAGCAAGAGGTTACCACCGATACAAAAACCGAAGATTCTGACACCGAACATGTTGCCTGGCGAAGAGGTGATAATGGACGGCTTGCGCGTTTATCTGCTGCCGGACGGCAGGGAGGAGAGCTCCTCAGGACTACCCAAGATACCGCCTCTCTTGCCAGCCGAAGGTGCAATCTTCCTCACCAATTATAGGATAGTGTTCAAGGGTATACCTTGCGATCCGTTCGCCTGCGAACAATTAGTCGTCCGTGCTTTCCCCGTGACGTCTTTGACTAAGGAGAAGCGTGTCGCTGTGCAACATCTGGCGCACTTGGATCAATGCCTTCAGGAAGGTCTGCAATTACGTTCTTGTACGTTCCAGTTGATAAAATTGGCCTTTGACGAGGAAGTTACGCCTGAGAATATCGATACCCTGAGGAAATTAGTGCACAAAGCTAGGTATCCACCGCACATTTTTCATCATTTCGCGTTCAATGGTCAAGTTTTGGTCACGCAAACGGCGCATCATAAGGGCAAAGAGAAAAATGCTACCTTGAAGGGCTTCGCGAAAAAAACGCTATTGAAGACCGCGCGAAAGGCCGGTTTCAAGCCGAAACAATCGTCGAAGCGACAAAAGTACGTGTTACCGAATATGAATCTCATTAACAGCAACAACAAGTACATGACGTCTCCTGGCCGAATGAGTCTACCGATGACCGATAACAACGATCTTAGCCATGATGACGATCTCAGCGTAGACGATTTCGAGATACCCGGCGTGGTGACGCAACCGCCGACCGACGCCAAGACCCTCGAACGTTTATCCGAGCGTAGCTACGTCAGGGACTGGTACCGACTAGGACTCTATTCAAACGGGCCGCATAACAATCGTCGCAACGAACCCTTCCGACTCACCTCAGTGAACTGCGCTTACATGATTTGCCGAAGCTATCCTGCGCTTCTGATTGTGCCTACTTCCGTGTCAGACGAGAGCATTCGGCGATTCTGCAGACTTCATCGTCATAGTAGAATGCCGGTTGTCACGTGGAGACATCCGCGAACTAAAGCATTGTTAATTAGAGGCGCAGGTTATCACGGAAAAGGCGTGATGGGCATGCTGAAGGCCCATCCAACTTCCGGCAGTAATCTGAAGACCACGTCTTCGGAGACCACTTCCTCTCTGGAGCAGGAGAAATATATGATGGCGCTCGTTGCCGCGACACCACTCTCCGTATTGCGACAAGGTTCCGCTTGGGGTATGTCTGACAGCTCTCTAAGTATAGACTCTCTATTACTAGCAGCAGAAGATCGTAACGCCACGCCTGAACAATCGCGTCGCAATCCATTTAACAAACCCCTCGGAACTCTCAGTTCGTCGGGCGGCAAAGGTCCCAAGAATTTTGCTCGATGGGGTTCCCTAAAGGATAAAAGACACAACTCGCAGGCTTCCTTAACTTCTGTTCATCATCAGCGCGGAACTGTCAGACATTCCGCAGATTCCGATAGTGGTACGGAATGCGTTCACACGTTTCAACGCGCCGCTCTCTACATCCTGGGGGAAAAGGCGCATATGAAAGGCGTGAAGGCAGAGTCCACTCCCAAGACGGACTTTATTCCGGTAGAATATTACGACGTGAGGCATACGAAGGCTGCATTTAAGAAGCTGATGCGAGCGTGCGTGCCTAGCTCACCGAATGTGGAACCCGATCAGAGCTTCTACAGACTTATAGAGAGCTCAGAATGGTTACAGCAATTGCAAAGTCTTATGCAACTAGCGGGAGCGGTTATAGACCTCATGGACATGCAAGGCTCGTCAGTGGCTGTTTGCTTGGAAGATGGTTGGGACACCACGACCACCGTTTGCTCAGTAGCGCAGGTGTGTCTCGATCCGCATTACCGAACGATCGACGGCTTCAGGACTTTGATCGAGAAGGAATGGCTTGGATTCGGGCATAGATTCGGCCACAGAAGTAATCTCGCCGCAAATTCGCAAACGACAAACTTCACACCTACGTTTCTACAGTTCCTTGATATAGTGCATCAGATACAGAAACAGTTTCCCCTGGCCTTCGAATTCAACGAGTACTATTTGAAGTTCTTAGCTTATCACTCGGTGTCCTGCCGCTTTCGTACATTTTTGTTGGACTGCGAATTTGACAGAGTAGAGTGCGGTATCACCGCCATTGAAGATAAAAGAGGTTCCTTGACGAGTCATCACAAAGGCGTGGACACCGGTAGCGATGACGACACGATCTATCCTGGTGGTAGACTAGCGGGAACAAACAAGCAAACACTCGGCTGCAATCTCGGGCAAAGTATATTTGATTACATAGAAAAGCAGCATGCGAGATGTCCGTTGTTTTACAATTTTATGTATACACCGAACACGGAGAATCCCGTTCTACGACCAGTCTCGCATCTGCCGAGTCTGGATATCTGGCAATTTTATCTGGAAGAGGAATTGGCACACGGTCCAGCATACGATCTAGAAGTGCTGCAGCAGGATTCTCAGCAGGAGGAAGAGGCCGAGGCTGCGGACGGTGTGGTCAAGAGCAACCGTAAAGTAGTCACTCAGGGGTGATTATTACTTTAAATCAAATGTCAAATTTAGTGCTCGCAAAGAAATCATGAAATTACGAAATCACTTTTCTAGATACGATGGAGTCAGTACAATGGTGCCCGATCAGTTCTCGCATCTTTTGGAGGAAATTCACAAATTGGAGACCGAATTAGGACATCTACCGCAAAAATGGAAAGTGCTCTGGGATAAACTCGAGCTGCCAAACACTGACTCCCTTGCTGTAAGTCGTAATAGAATATTCATAAGAGATTCTTTATGTCAAATTATTCTTGCAAGTATCGTCACATAAAAAACTTAAAATTTACATTATATATATTATATAATTTATTCCTTAATTACGTTATTGGGTTTTGGAATTCCGAGACATTTTTTATTAGATTTCCTTTAAACATTAAATAAAGACCATGTGAATACCAATTGCGAGAATTCGCTCACACGCAACTACTGTTATATAATACTATTATTGAAAAAGAATAATAAATAACACATTATTATTGGATGCTATTTTACATTAACTCTTAGTCATAATAATTTAAAAAATCATAACGATAAAAAACATATAAAATGTTTATCGAATTTATTTCGATAGGTCATAGATATTTTGAGACGTCACGTCTGAATGTATTCATTGTAAAGCCACGTAATCATGATGTTTTTCTCTTTCCAGCGACACGCGTCGTTCAGTACGGCACTCGTACGATATCACGGTCGATTGATTCACAAACGTTCTACTTTAGAATTGTTATTGCGCGGAAAACTTGCCGGTGGAAGCACCACCGGAAATGAAGGTTCTGTGTATGCACATCCACACAGGTATCATCAATGTCTATTTATATAATTCACTCAAATTGGTTGAATGTGAATACGAACGATTGATTTTGTCAAAGATTCGAACGATTGGATTCCGCAACGCCAACTCATTGTGACGCGTGTTCCGGCGTGTTATGGGGTCCCGTGAAGGCAGGATTAAGATGCATCGATTGTGGCCACGTATGTCACGACAAATGCGCCGACGCTGTGCCAAAGAATTGTACAAAATATAAGGCTGTGACGGATAATCTTCAGACTCATACGCTTACGAGAAGTGGCGGTGATAACGGAAGCGTAAATTCAAGTACGCGGCGATTTCATTAATTTCAAATAAAATTAAATAATTAAGCGTTCTCATACATAATTTACGTAACAGTAATTATTATTTTCAAATTACGTTCACTACTTTGTATTAATAAGAGCTTTCTATTGTAGGCGTAACAACCATACAAACTTCGTCCCAGCAATATTATGAACAATTCTCGAGTAATGTAGCAGAAAACAGAACGCACGAAGGCTATCTTTATAAACGGGGAGCTTTATTAAAGGGCTGGAAACAAAGATGGTTCGTACTAGATTCTATAAAGCATCAACTAAGATATTACGACGCAGTGGAAGACTCGCACTGCAAAGGATACATAGGTATGTAATCAAACTAAAAAATAAATAATACAAGAGAAAAGAATTTGAAAGTAGATAAAATGTGTATTATAATATCACGTATTACAGATTTAGCTGAGGTAGTATCTGTTACTCCAGCTGCGCCGATGCCCGGACCACCAAAGAAAACAGACGATAAATCCTTCTTTGATGTAAGTCTACATATTATTTTAATAAAAAAATATACGCATTTTAAATACAAATTTTTTATAGAAAATCAACTTTTCAAAATCAATAATTTGAATCGAATTAAATTTAAAACACAAAATTTTGCGTTGAAATAATTTTTAATTTTCCTTTTTTCAATTTCGCAAAATTAATTTATTTTTGTAAATGTAATTTGTTGATGTAATTTTGGCCATATTACAAGCATGGAATTATTTCCTTTACAGCTTCGTACAAATAGACGGACATATAACTTCTGCGCTGCCGACGCAACCACAGCGCAGGAATGGATCGAAAAGGTTCAAGCGTGCTTACAATAAATGTCAAGAGCGCTTGATCATAGAACTAATTTCAAATTCTGGATGTGACTGACATAGAGAATATACAGATTTTAATTTTGTTACATAATCTTGTATAGTCTAATTGTATGCGTCATAGTCTGCAGTAATCTTGCTTTAAGTATTTTAAAATGCAAACTCTCTCGTTGGACTGAAAAATAGTATCATAAATTAAATGTGATACATTCATATCCTCAATATAGGATTAGCATGTGAATATAATGTACATTTCTTTGTGATTATGCCGTTATGTTAAATTTGTATTCATCCAGCTGGAAGATGAGAGATCGCTATATAATGCGTCGCGCCTAAAAATTTTTTTATTTTGTTTAATATATTTTTTAATGTTAAATTATGATGGATTATAAAACAAGGTATAACTATATATACATATAGATATATAATAAATTGTGCACTTCCATTAAAATGTGTACAGCATGTCTCAAGATGACGATAGTTATTATCAACTCTAAGTTCCTTGAGCAAATTGGGATCAATTGTTCTTTAATGAAAGCATTATGCACAATTAAAAATAAACGATTGCTAATCGCGTATCATTTTTTAGCAGCACGAAGAGACATATACTATTTTCCAAGTAAATTTTTTTCAACAAAAATTCTACCGTATTTTAAAACAGATAATATTTAATTTTTTAAATGTGAGAGTAGGAAAATAATATAGAGTTCAGTTTATATGAATAAATATTAAAACTTTAAATTTGTTGAAAAATTTCTTACTTTATTTTAAAATCAATAAACTTGGGACATTCTGTATATAATTGCGTCAAATGCTATTGTAATTAATATTACTTGGTAGGTAGCAATCTTGTTAAAAATGTTAAGTTCAAAGCCTATATATGAGAAAGACAATTTCTATCTCTAAATATGTTACAAATATTTGATTAATACTCCTGCCATGTGCTGACAGTAAAATTAAATTAAGAATACATTTGAAGTATTTTTTATTATAGTTTGAAATTCGTACTTTGGAAACGAAAGCGAAACTATTTATATTTATATATATTTATCAATATATAATACCTTCGAGATTTTATACATATTTCATATCATAGATAAGCATTATTCACTAAAATCCTCTTCGTCGCTGAAATAGCTATTCTTTTTAAAACGCTTCTTTGGTACAGTCATTTCTCTTCTATCGTGTTCATCTGTTGTTTCTCTACGCTCCATTTCATTTCGTCTTTGCTGAAATGTAAAATAAAAGGAAAAGTTGTCAATTTTTGCTCCATAAAAATTTATTCATTTTTCTCTATTCAATTTTTAATTGAAACATTTAAAAGTCGTGATTATACCTCAAGTGCGATAACAGCACTTAACGTTTCCGGTTCTTCGTCTGTCTCATCACCGACATCGTTGACGTCATCAAAGCTGCGTTTTGGTATTCTTGTTGCTTCATCACTATCGCTATCAAAATAACTTGTATTGCATTTCTCTTGTTTTTCTTTCACATTTTTCTTTCGTATTCTAATTTTTTTTGCTGGTGGTTCCCTAGGGCCTAATGTGTTGTTGGTACAGCAATACGATAAATGCCCTTGCTGTCCACACTCGTAGCACTTTGATTTATCGGGATAATCCCTACGACGTATGAATTCAGTGCTGCGGCCATTATCGACTGCTATTGAACTTTTCACGGTACGACCTTGTATCTAATAATCAAGAAAAGTAAGACAACATTAACATATAAATAATTTCAATTTCAATTTTTGTCTCTTCTTTTTAAAATTAAAAAAAAAAGACTAATTCTTCATTAGAACAATTGTATGTAAATTAAACATTTCGCACGCTATAATTTATTTTTTCATTTACTAGCAGAATAAAAACTTTTATCATATTAAATTATGATACTGATATTGTTTTTCAATGAATTTTGTAATTGTAGCCATAAAAATGATCATAAACATGCGATCGAATAAACTCAAAGTGACATGATGGTTCAGATACGCGAAAGCGTTGATTAGGAAACAATTAGAAAAATAGAAACAGAAATTTACCTCCTTGTTATTAAGATCTTTCGCACAAGACACAGCATCTTCTGCCTTGAGGAATAGCACAAAGGCGACGCCGCGACTTTGACGCGTTGCCTTGTCTTTCAGTATTGTTACTCTGCAAATAAATGATGTAATATTTACACGATATTGAGAATGCACATGTCGTAGACACGGTACGATAAATTACGAAATATTTATAACTCACTTGATAATTTTCCCGTAGTTTTCCAACAGTTGATGTATGTCGTTGTTGGTTAAGCTGAACGGTAAATTCGATACATAAACAGTCGACTTGCTTGGAGCGATGCCACCGCTCATATTTGCGCTTTATTTTATTTACGAAGATTATGACAAAGTCTTATTTATCATAATTTGTCTTTTCTCTTGCCAATAATAAGCTCCAAAATATTTGGAGGTATCCCACGGATACACTATCGAGACAAAAATGCTTCTAATTTAGGTTAGGATAGAATCAATAATGTTACGAACACGGACAAACTGGATCTTGTGAATAAGAGTATAATATATATTGTATTTATTTATCTGTACTTTTCCATATAATTGTGCACAGTTGAAAATGTAAAACTTAATGCGTTTACAATTTAAGTTTTATTATAGCCTTTGTTTTCGGTAGAAATTATGGTTTACTATCGATTGCAGTATAAAATATTACAGGCGATATCTGGGAGGAACAATCGTTCACGAGAATTCTTTTGAACGTGATAAATCTCCATTCGGTGGAATAGTACTAAAAAAAAACTACGTAATTGGTCACCAATACACTTTGGCATACCTAATATATATTTTCTCGTGAAATAAATCTAAAAATCTTAATTTAGATTTTATTAATAAGCTACATATGATAAGCATATATGAACATATCTGTATTACCTGAAAAAAAAAAGAAAAACTTACAAGTTTAAAGATTACAGATCTTATCTCAGGTTCTCGAAAGCGTCACCGTGAATAATCTCAATCCACTGTCGCCTTTGTAAAATACAAATTTTAGCTCATGCTAAAAACTTGCTTCAATAAAACAATCGGTGTGTTGGTGCAACAATAGAATTCACATATAGCTCATACAATATCTTCAATAGTACCTCTTCTTCCTGTCACTAAATATAATTTGATTAATTTTGCGAGCTCTTACTGCTAAATATATCGCGCGGAAAATGTATCGTCTGTATTTCTGCACTGCCCTCATTACGTCACCATCCGCTATCAACAAACAATTCATAGATAAAATAAGATATAAAATAAAATACATTTCAAATATTTCTCTGATTAAAATTGAACTGTAGCCATGGTGAAAGTTAATGACATATTACAAGCAAATAAAAAAAAATCCAATATTACAGTATTCATGATTCCGTTATTTCAGCGCTATCTTCGTCCCATTCGGTGCTGAAACTTTGCATTTTCTTATGTCGTTTATCTGTAGACTCTTCCAGGTCTTCCTCGCCCTCAACATGCTCTTCCTCGATGATCATGACGGATTCCTGTTGCCCGTCCATACTATTGCTCTGTTCGCTGCATTGCTCTTCGTCATACTCGACTATCTCTGTTTGCTCTTCGACATATTGTATCACCTCTTCCACCTGATTATCAGCGCAATCCTCCAACATTTCTTGAGGCATTTCCTGCACCACCTCCTCTTCCTCCTCCTCCATAACTTCCTCCTCGACCTCCTCGACGACCTCCTCCACTATTTCTTCCGTTTCCTGGGCAACTTCGTCGGACTGATAACTTTCGTAGGATCGGTGATCAGCCTCTTCAGCACCGTGAATGTACACGATCATACCGTCATCTGTGCCTTGCATTACTATTTGTTCATTATCAGCGATATCCAACTGTTGCGGCTGTTGATGATGATTGCTCTCAGCATGCTGATAATTCTCATCATTGTTAACCAACATGATCATGTGTTGACTCTCCAAATCATGCTCATTGTAATTGATGTTATGTGCCATATCATCCAACATGTCTGGTACAATATATTGATCTTCGGTTGTATTTTTTGTTATCTCTACGGTTTCTTCCTCTTGTGTTTCCGTAACGGTTTCTGTATCTCCGACACCGAGGGAAGCGGCTATACCGCTGGCGACGTGGCTAAGAGCTTCTGCCTCAGATGATGGTTCTAACGGAATACTCGGTGCGGTTGGAGAAGACTCGGTGATGTCTCTTTGTAAATCTTTATGCGCGCAATCCAGATGTACTTGCAAGTTTGTTACGCGCACAAATACTTTGCCGCAATACGGACAACGGTGACCCTTCGACTCTTTGCCGTCCGCCATACCTCCATGTCCGCTATTCAATTCATGAGTGGTGAGTTCGGTAACACTCTTGAACGACTGATTGCATTGGCCGCATTGAATATCTTCTGCAGGTAGAGCGTGATGTCTAGTAGCAGGCCGATGATTATGATTTATCTGATGACGCACCAGCAGAGTCTCCGACAAGGCAACGTATGAACAGGCCTGACATTTCGGGAAACACATGCTTTTCGGCGGCGGCACATTGTGCTTGGTATAAAGATGGTACATCAGAATGTTGCGTTTAGTCGCCTTGTAGCCGCAATGCTCGCAAACTCTCGGATCGAACTTCTCCTCATGCACATCCTGCATGTGCCTTCTGTACATGTAATAATTTGTATATTCTTCGTCCAAATCACACTTGTTGCATTTCCAGGGCCCTGTCTCGCCGTCGATACTGCCGTTACACTTGGAATCTTCGTCGTTATTGCTGGCCAACAAATTGTCGGATTTTAAAACCACGTAAGATACTTTAGTTTTGCTGGTACTGTCGGAGGATTTTGCTTCTTTCTGCATGATCTTCAAGCGAATGTTTTTATTGTTCTTTACTAAATGGGGATACTTTTTTAATACTTCTCTGATGATCTTTGCGTGATTGTCGATAGAATCATCGGTACTCGAATGATCATTCGTCTTAGATTTTTCCACATTCTCCTTCTCCTCTAGATCAAAACGTACTCGTTTAGATGGACCATCTTGAGATTTTTGGTAACTTTTCGATATACTCCAATCATCGTCCGAATTTGTGTCTCTCAAGTTCTTCTCACTATCCTGATTTTCATCGTCCTCATCTTCAGTCGTATCGTTTTTACTGTCTCTATCAGGTGAACGTTTACGAGAGTTTCCCTTTTTATATGTGTCGGATGCTTGAACGATAGGCTTTGTATTATATGTAATGTCGTCGAATGAAGAAAATACTCCCAAAGCAATATCGTCCGCTTCCGGAAGATCAAATCTGGATGGACCGGGAGTCGTCTCGTGTTTCGGCGCTGAAGATGTACTGTGGAATGTTCGTACTTCGTAATTCATCGCTGGTGTGGGTGGAGATTCGTCCAGTTTCCTCTTCCATATGGGAAGTCTTTAAAAATAAGGATTATTGACACCTTACCGTCAGAGCAAGATTTATGAAATATTAGTATCGTTCGGGCACGATCCCGGGCAGGACGCGGAGAATCGCTGCGTGCGAGTGAGTGAGTTGAGTGCTTGTAGAAGTGAAACAGCAGCTGGCACGCGACTTACAGAATATAAACAAAAACTCACTTCCACGCAGTGGTTCTCCGCGTGCAACCCGGGATCATGCCCGAACGTCCGGATCCTAAATATTATTTTCGTGGGATATACATACTTTCTACCTGGTAACGGCTGCCCAGTCGTTACCGAACTGGTGGAGCTGACAATCGCTTTTGTGGTTGGAGTTGAAGGTTTCGAGACGGCTATCACTGGACGCGTCGGTGTTTTTACTGCATCATCTTGCATTTTGCTCGTATTAAATTGAGCGTCGAGCAATTTTGTTAGGACTGTCATATTCATCTTTTGCGCCGTACGATACAAAGCATGTTGCTCCGACGTCCAATATTCCAATTGTCCAGTGTACATAAAGCTGTATATCAATATACAATCAATTAAATATTACAATATTTTGATAAATATTAAAGCATTATTAAAACATGAATAATGGCACGTAGTTCTAGAAGAATATTAATTTGTAATCAATGAAAGAATTAAATTAAATTAAATTAAATTATTTAAATTAAAAACATATGCACCTTATAATAGACTTAACACACTCGTAAGGCATATCTGAAGGCATAATAATTACACCATTAAAATTTTCATCTTTCTCTCTTTGCTGTTCTTCAAGTTGCATAAAATAATCTGTACATGTTGTCACCACAAGTCGATGAGCCTGAAGAAACTTTTATTAGTGATGCTACTGACAATTTCAAAAACATGTTCAGAATATATCTTGATATTATTGTCTTATATGCTTTATATTCTTATACAATAATATAAGGATCCATTATTTATACCTGTACAGTAATATCACTTGTAGGAAATTTAATTTTAAGATCAAGAAACTGTTCCTCCAAGTAAAGAGTCTGAAGTCTTTGAAGGAAGAATGATCCCCAATTATCCACTTTTACTTGCTTTAAGCCACGTGCAGGTGGCGACTTTTCTTGAATCATTCCTGACTCCATTATGACGTACTTGAGAAAAGTATATCAATATACCTGATTTAAAAAATATATATGTATATATAGATTATGTGTAAACAATTATGTACATGTGTGTGTGTGTGTGTGTGTGTGTGTGTGTGTGTGTATAATATTCTAAATATAAATACTGGTAGCAAATAAGTTTAACAAATCCAAATTATTGAATAAACTGTTCTAGATTCTTTCCAAAAGGTAAAACACAGCATAATAAATTAAAATAAAAATAAAACCATTCCAGAAATTGCATTTATTATAAACTTTGTAAATATATATCTATTTTTTTCCAATAAAACACATGACATAAGCAACAATATTGAGATAAGATAAAACCAGTAACATATATTTGGAACTACAGTTATATAACTATAACAATTATAAATTACAATACTTTTGTGCAAATAATATTATACAGAGTAATAGAATAAAAAATAATTGTTACTTAATTTTATAAACAAGAACATACTGTTCCTACAAGAGTAGGAAGCATTTTCTATCTATCATTTATTTTTATAATGTATTTTCCAGGATGTATATCTTTTACTCAAACGTAACGCGAGAGCTATCTCTTTAGTCTCACAAATCGCAAGAGCAAAAAGTTGTTTTTTTATTAACGCAACGCGCCCGGCGGGGGCCGATCCCTCAGAAGTAGCGAGAGTCACATACGTACGACTCGTGTGACGCATTTCGGATTACTTGCCTCGCGGATCGCCGTGCTTCTTATCGGGCGAATCGTGTAGGAAAGAAAAAACTTGTATCTCCCCCAGGTCCTTTACCTGCGCGAGGAGCGCGAGCTCGGGACGTTGTCGCTCAGACGGCGGGAGAACGGGAGCAGATAAGATTGGCGGTGTGCTAGAAACGGCACGAATCACTGGTCCCGGGGACGACGGCGATGACGTTACGCGCGCGCCACATTTTCTCGGTGGGTTCCCGGTGCGAGACGCGGCTATTATGGTCGGGCGGTACCGCGGGCGGTACGCGCGTCGCCCGCGACAAGAGGATCCCGTCCGTGTGGCCGCTCGCCGGTCCCTCGCCCTTGTTACAACCGTGCGCGCGTAACGAAAATGCCTATCGCACTTATAATTCACATACCTATTCAGCAGGACCTCAATATCTCCCCTTCAGCACCATCTCTTACGAATTTTCTCAGTATACAATCAACTGCAAGCATCACCACTTATGCGTCGTGACACACAGATGGAGCTGTTCGCGCTTGATCCAAGGCGAGAGACCGGAAATGGCTGTCGCTGTCCGAGGGCGCGTGACGTACGCCGGATGTACGCCGACGTCAGTTCCGGTGCAGCGTCCCGCATACCGCCACGGAAATACTCGCTCGCAATCGCCTCCTCGTAATTTTTCATTTATATATAATGTATTTATTAAATGTACTATTCGAAAGGGAGGATCTTGTGGAAGGGTCGAATTGATCGAACGCAGAGTAACGATATACGACGCACATACGTAGAGTCGTAACGTATTCTTCCGGGGACGTTCGAATCACGCGTTCTGATTTGCAATAGGTCCAATTTTCATGTGCGCACGCTCAGCTGCGAAATACTCGCACTCGATATTGATATTTACATTCGATCAGAATTTTCAATATATTGAAATTTAATGCAAATTGGTGAGCTAAGAGCAACTGAATGGCTTTTCCCACGTGCATCTCTAGTCGCATATGTATGAATTCATAGAAAATAGATTGTATTGAAATTAATAACCCCTTCCCGTTCTCCCTACAGCGACGACAATAAACTTCTGATTCGTCTATTGTGGACTTTATCCAAGCATTCCAAGCGATGTAAAGGTTCTATCGGTTCTATCAGGCTCGTTCGCACCAGTGTGTAGACTTCAAATTATTTTCTACCTCTCTTAATTTTTAGAATAAGATAGAAAGTTAAACAGAGTTTGAAATTAATTTCAATCAGCCTTAAGGCCGATCTCATCAATTCTGATTAAATTTAAGAATTGCGAAACTTAAAATTGATCATATTATTTTGTTCGCTCACAATCAATATATCATATACTATACCATACTATACATACAAGCTTTACGCGATTAGTACGCTGCAGCCAGCTGTGGCGTGCGTACTACTCGGCTCACGTATTTGGTGGAGTGTTTTTGAAACCTTCAGCAGGTTATCACGTCGTCGAGTGATGTTCTAGTCCAAACGTCGTCACCGAGAGGAAAACTGACAAGATGAGTGCAACGACGGAGAAGATGCAGGATCTTCCACCGAAGGGTGGCTACAATCCTATCCAAACGGAGAGGATGAAATTAAAGACAGTTCTCGGCGGTAAGGATCAACTGAGCGAGATTTTGCTAGCTGAAAAAGGTTAAAGAGCAAAGTTATGTAATAATATTGTCGTGAAACTTTGCAGCTAAGAGCACAATCGCACTTTTTCTGACCACCTCAATCGCCGGATTCTACGCCTACTATTTGAACTTTAAATTGGTTAGGCGACAGCAGATCGAGATGAGAAGCGCCCGCCTGGCTATATTGCCAACATTGTTGGCTGAGCGGGACAGAGCGTAAGGACACAAGCCACACATATTTTTAATTAATCTAATGCTTGTTTATACCAATGTAAATTCAGCTTATTCCATAATTTCTAACGATAGCATGAGCATTGGGACTCTAACGATAGTATTGATATCATTACATTAACATTGCATAGTTTTTTTTACCACGTATATCAAGGTTGAGAATTTATGTGTAAATATAAATAATTTTACATGTATCCAATACAAACTTTAACTATTTTTATGTTGTTCTATGTAAACAACGATACACAGATCATAGATGATTTAGATTTGATCAGAAATAGTAAACATATTGTTTTTTATTTTTAATATTGTACATTTTTATTTTGTCATTACTAAAATCGGATATATTTATAATTTTATAACTTGATTATGCTTTTCTGTATTGTCTAAATTATTTAATTTACATTGCTATTGTCTACATGAAAAAGATTTGTATAAACATAATGTAAACATAATGTAAACAATACATAATTTGTGTAGACATAATCTAGAAATTTATGGCACAATCCTAATATCTGTGCAATCATACTATAATGATCTATTGTCATTAAGGCTTACAAAATCTTGCTAAAAGTTTTATGTGACAAAAAGCATAATGACAACTCAGTGATATTAACGCTGTCATTAAGAGTTACAAATTGGACCTCTAATCTTGATTTAACTTTTTTTTTTTTTTTCATTCTTAGGAACGATTTCACAAACTGCTTGAACCAGCTATTTCACTGATAAGAAGAATTGTGTGATGACTTTTGTCGTAAAACTTATAATGACAAATGTTGTCATGAAAAAAAGGCAAAAAGCAATGAATTTTAATAGTCAAGCAATAGATTTCACATTATTTGTTTTACAACATACAGCATTTCAGTGTTAATACTTGTAGTTCAAAAATTACAAAATTTTAGGTGCTGAAATAAGAGCGACAAATCTATTGTTTTAAACTTTAATTGCATGTTTTAGAAACACACGTGAAATTATACCTATTTAAAATTGAAACTAGAAGTAGATTTAGATTTAAAAAAAAAGATAGTATGTTAACAGAATAAAGTTAATCTATATTGGTATAAAAGGGTATATAAATCTAAATCATGCTATATAAAATTTAGCAATTGTCTAAACAATCTCAATATTTTATGGAGCCTCTAATAACTTTCCTTGTATTTTTTGTATGCAGCGTCTTAAAACAAATGAGGCATAATCGAGATGCAGAAGCAAACTTGATGAAGAATGTTGAAGGATGGGAAGTCGGAACATATTACGGCGAACCAGTATTCTTCTTGGACGAGCCAAATCAGTGGAGAGAACCATTGTACTCTGAACATTTCGCACACGCTGATCCAGATTTAGTTCGCGAACGTACCGAACGTTATTTGTGGACATAGAGTGTCGTTAGCACTAGGCATTCAGGTTCTAGCCAGTTCTATGAACCATGATAAGACAAACAACTTGGAAAAGTAGTCTGAGGAATATAATTACGGTCATAATTGCTATGAATAACATTATGGAGCTATAGATTACAATAAAATTGTTACAATATAATATTTCTGATTGTTTTCTTTGCGATAGATTTTATTTCCTTAAGAATAAAATAATAACAGTAGTCTGGTATTTAAGTATTTTCTTTTTAAATGCAGGAAAGGTCAAACGTTTGCCATTTAAAATAACAAGTGCTCTCTTCAGTTTATAAAATGTCAGTGTATTTTTTAAAAAGTCATACATAAATAATATAAAAGATATATGTTTTATATACATATAATATAAAATACATGAAAGCTTTTCGCATTAAATATGTAGACACAATACGTTTGGAGTATCGCCTACAATCAATGTCACTTAATATTTTAAGATAACATCGAATGTACTACAATCATATATTTCTGTGTTATATTTGTTCTGTACTTATTCGTTCGTTACTATAAACTTCAATTTAAGCATTTATATACTTAACTACATACATATTTAATTTAAATACGTAAATACTTGAATTGAAGAAATTCAAATTGAAAAATTTAGTCGAATTAACCATTTTTTTCTTAATGTATATGAGCCATTGAGCTTTCTGCAAATCGCGGAATGCATAATTAAATTGATTAAATTATTATTTATTATTCCATTTTACGTTTATACAACTTGTGTTAATGTTGATATTTTATAGAAAAGAGCGGTATAAAAATCAGAGTTATAAATTTGTTAAAAATCTTGAAATCTTTATCGAGATGTAAATGAAATATCTTTATTCGTAAAAATGTAAATGATCTAAAGACCACAATATATTCTTTCAATTCGCGATATTCGATGGAAACGCAGCTTCAACGAACGGTCATCCGCGAAACGAAACGAACGTACTCAATTGACGCAGAATCGATAGAGGAGCGCGGTTTAAATTGGCCTCGCAGTTAAAGAGCCGCGGCCAATGGACGATCGGCGATCGATTCGCGCTCCCGGCAATCGCCAATCGGCGGCGGCCTGGCGCACACGTGGACGCGGGTAATGGCGGTTCGCGTATAGACGCGCGGCTCGCGCGGTGATGTCACGTGCGCGCAACACCGAGCATTACGCCTGATTACGCGGATTACGCCGGCTCCGCGATCTTCCGTGCACGAGTGGGGTCGAGGACAATGCGATTTCTGAAAACGTGGTCGCAACCGCGTCACACGCGTCACACGCCCGCGGCCGGGCCCGGCGTTGGAGCTGTCGTAGCGCGTGCGACATCGGAGCAGCTCCGCGTCGTCGCCGTTCCGTCATCGCCGCCGGCGGCGTCGGCAAAACAAGTGTCTGTATACAAGATGGCGGCGCCCGGGGTACTCAGTGTCGCGAGATCGCCAGGAAGCAGCAGCGTGCGTCGGCTGCCATGCAGCCGCAGCGGCGAGCGTGAAGTGAGCGGTGGGCTCGACTTCGAGAGAGCGTGGTAGACGTGTGCGCGCGCCCAACTACGCGGCAACGACGACCCTGCGACGAGCGACGACCCGCGACGATCCGCACGACCAGCGACGACCGAACTGACCGGTACGATACGGTGCGGTGCGGCGCGGTGCGGCGCGGCGTAGCGCGACACGGTGGAGCACGGTGGAGTACGGAGTGTAGTGCGGTGCGGTGCGGTGCGGAGCGGTGCAGGGCAGCGGCGCCGCTGCCTAGCCTATCCCGGGTAGAGCGGTATCGCAGCGAGCCGAGTGGCTGCGGTTAGCGGTGGCGGCGGCAACCGCAGCAACGACGACGCGGTAGCGGAAGCGTCACGAAAGATGCGGTCCGAGGAAAGAACGGAAGAAGCGACTCGATGCGTAGCGACTCTGATGGCCAGCGTCGGTAGTGGCTAGGGAGGCGGCAGGTAGCCCCCGAGAGCGGACTGGGACGTGGACGCGTAGGCAGCAGGTGGACGAACGCGAAGAGGAGCCCGAGCTAGGTGTGTGTGTGTGTGTGTGTGTGTGTGTGTGTGTCGTGCGGGCGCGCGTGCGTGTGTGGGCCTCGTCGGTGGGAGAGCGGGGCGGCGGAGGCGACAGCGGCGATCGGGAGTCGGCGGTCGACGGTCGGCGGCACGGCAACGGCCAGCAGCAGGCAAGCAGGCAGGCCAACCAACCAACCAACCAACCAACCAACCACCACCAACCAACCAACCAAGCGGTCCCCGGGCAGCAGCGTCACGACCGCTGCGACGAGGCTACGTCCTCGGCGGCGCCCGTCATCGTCACAGTTCCCGTTCGTCCGGCTGGGTGTGCGGAGATAGCGTGAGCCGTGAGGCGCAACGTTGTCGCGCGTCTATTAGTCGCTCTCCTCGTAGTCTCGCCATCGACGCCGACGGCGACGTTGCTACGGCGGCGAGCGAGAGAGCGCGGAGAGCGAGAGCGAGAGCGCGGAGAGCGAGACCGAGAGCGCGCGAGGGACGCGAGCTTTCTCGTGAAAGACTGGCGACATAACGATGGCGACGATATCGACGGCCACAGCGGCGGCGGGGACGACGACGACAACGTCAACGTCAACGTCAACGTCGACAGCGGCGACGGCGTCGAGCGCGACAGCGATGGCGACGGAGCCGAGAAAATCTTATCACGATCTGTGTCGCCTGTGCGCCTCCTTCGACGCCATTAGGATGCAGATATTCGGCCAGGAAGGCAGAAATCGTCAACTCGTCGACAAGATCCAGTTGTTCCTGCCGTTCAAGGTGAGTCTCCTCTTTGTTCGCGACCTTCTTTGCGACGCCGATGTTATCCTGTTTCTCGCCTTCGATCTATCTCTCTTTCTTTCTCTCTCTCGCTCTCTCTCCCCATTTCCTCTGTCTCGTTTCGTCTTCCGCGGCGTCCCTCATTTTTTCTCTCTCTTTCAATTTCGTTTACTTTCCTGAGTCACCTCCCTTGGTACTTCGTCGTGGCCTGCACGATTCGTCCTCGATCTCATTCTCTTGTTGAGAAAGAGAGACGGACAGAGGCAAAGAGGAAAGAAAGAAGGAGGGAGCGAGAGAACGAGTGAGAGAGATAGAGCGAGCGAGAGAGACGAGCAGATTCACGGACGACTCGTTCGGTGTCGACGGGGCGTTACTGGGTGAAGGTTTTCTTCCCGCCGTCGCGTCGTCGTCACCGTCGGCCATCGCGCTCGCCCGCCCGCTCGCGTCCGCCCGCTTGTCCATCCGCTCGCCCGCTCGCTCGCTCGCTCGCTCGCTCACCGAGCGGCGTCCTCGGTGACGAATTCCACCCGGTGGCCATCGCTTATCGAGGACATTGCAACGGCGGCGAGGTCGGCCCGACGACGCGAGGAGGGACGCTTCGTCGCGCGACGCACTGGCGACATTTTGTTTGCCGCTGCGGCACGCGTTCGACGCTCCTCCACGAGACACAGCCGCCGTCTCCAGGCGCGTTATCGTCTCGTCGGTCTCGTAGGTCTCGTCGACGCCTCGTAACGCCGTGTCTCGAATTTCCCTCTACACTTGGACATTTTCACCGTTACCGTCACTGTCACCCTCACATCATCCCCTCGCACCGTCGTCCTCTTGATTCGTCCTCCAATTAAAAGGGGTTTCAACGGGATTTACCGAAACCCACGCGTTATAGATCTCGATCGTATGTACACACGAGCACGCGGCATTTAATTCTTCAGCCGAAAGTAGGATAAAAACGTGTTTGCTTTTGTGCGAACACGTGCTCTTTCTTAAGATGCATTTCTATTGTTGTTTGAGAGAAAGAGAGAAGTACCATGTAAAGGCATTATTATTATTAACTTGTACCTTGCAAAACTGGAAAAAATATGCTTTTAGAATTTATGTAAAAGCATTTTTTAAACATAAAAAGTTTACATGTACTAAAAATATAGGAAACTTTATTTTTATCAATATCACTCTAAGGATTAAAACACACTATGTTTTTATTGAAGAATTTTTTAAATGGATGTTTGCTATTTGTAAAAGAGATTCAAAACATTTTATTATTATCTTATTAAAAATGAATAAAAATTACTAAATATTGGTAAACATTTACACGAATTAATAAAAAATAATAAAAGGGATATGTTTTTAAAATCTCAATGAAACTTTTTGTTTGTAATTGTAATTTGTTCTTTAGGGCTATTTTTTTATCATGCAATGCTATATTTGCAGCTATTTGTATCTGTATTTACAAACACATTTGTATTTACATACACATTTATAAACACAAACACATATACATTTGTTATTTTACAAAATTATGAATTATTACCAAAATCGTTATCTGTTTAATATTGAACTTAATTCTTAATCTTTTTGATATTTTCAATACTGCTAATTTCAATACTTTTAAATACTTATAAAATAACGTTAGTAAAAGGTAAAATTATGAATTAGATTTATCATGATTTATCAAGACATTAATTATTAAAGTAAAATGTAAATCTTAACACTCTTAATGAAAACGTCCAAATTGCTTTTAGGTGATGGAAGATGATTGTTTGCCAAAAGTCCTGTGTTATCGATGTATGTTCAACTTGGAAAATTTCTACGACTTCAGGACTGCGTGTATTAACGCAGCTGCTTGGTTGGAAAGAAACAGGCCGAAGGAAGGCGTAAGCCCAATGTTATAATATTTCTTCTTTGTAAATTTTTAAAGTTTATTAAGAAAATTGGATGAGCGAATCTAAGCAATGTGTTTCCAATTATTTTAAAAATTATCTTGTGGTCTAAAATTCTCTCTAGTTTAAAAATTATATTAAATGTATGTTTTATTGAAAAAATATATTTTAAAATATATTGTATAATCTAACAATTATTTATATAATTTGTATACTGTTTCAATGGAGAGAAAATGGGATTATATCTAATGTTTTTTAGGATTATAACTGATAACAATCGAGAAAAATTATTATTGACATTATAAATTACAAATTCATAATTTTGTGAAAAATACCAATTTGTTACGTATTACGTTATAGGCGAGCGATGACGATGCAAATGATAACGCGCAAATCAGTGAAGGACACACGGAGCTTCTTAATGGAAAGGAAAATATGCCAGTACTTATTCCAGAGGCACCCGTAGTCAATCCTAATGCAGCATTGGGTACACCGCCGAGATTAAATTCGGATGGTGAAGCGGATCCCGAGATCGAGGAGATTCTCGACACAAGCGAAGGTACGGATGAAGGTATGCTCGCGGCATTTTGATCTTTATTTTTATTTTACCCGATAACATAAGTAATTTATCGCTAACATGTTATTTTTCTTATACGAAGCTACAGTGATAGACGATTCGGAAGATCGACGATCGGAATATGAGATGGCATACGAGATGGACATGGAGACGAATCCTAGCGATTTCTTGGAAATGACCCCAATGGTAACCGAGGAGAATGAAGAAGAGTGCGATACGAACAACGCGAGTGCTGCGACTACTCAAGATACCACGGTCTTTCCACATACATCGCAGCAACACGAAGTCTACGTCTGTTCTCTATGTAACAAGGCATTTAGTTCCAAGGGTCATTTGTCACTGCACGCGAGGATTCACGTGGGCGAGGGTGATGTGATCGGCGAGAGAGTGATCACAGACGATCATACTTCGTACCAACGACCGTATCAATGTGATCTTTGTCATAAGTCGTATTCTACCGCCAAACATCGCTGGGGACATGTTTCTACGACACATCGGTAAATAAGTTTCAGTAACTATATTTTATACATAAATTACTTGCATATAAATTACACGATGTAACGATATCACTGTTACAATTCTTAACTGTTCTATTTAAGACAAATTGATCAAATACAAATTTATTTATTTATTTATGACGCTTAAAGTAACATTGTTAAAGAGAGAATTGATCTAAAAATCTAATTATTCTATTACAAACTTATCCCTAAAAATGTCAATCTTGAAAATTATATAATTCTGAAATTTGATTCATAATATAAATAATTTATAATAATATTACTATGTCTTATTATTTTAATAACTTAATTTGGAGATGTAAAAAATACTTTAATTAATCTTGTCAAACATTTATCTTTTTACCTCAGGGGACATCCTGCAGTAACGTGTGCATACTGTTCTCGTATATACTCGACGCGATATAATCTTGATGAGCATATAAAATCGCGACACGCTGGTCTACCGCCACCCCCAGAGTTATCTGTTCCTCTTTCCCGCACGGAAACTCGTTATCAGTGCCAAACGTGTCCAATGGTGTACACGGATCTGGCGGATTTCAATGCGCATCGTCAGATATGCGTCCAGGAACAACGTACAGACTTGTTGGGACAAACTGAGGCACAGAACAATAAAATTTTTGCCGACACGTCTGACATCTCGAGCGTAGATTCGGATGACGAGAACAAAGACTTTAGGAGCGCTGAGGCTAAATTGGCGAAAAATCCACAGTTAACTATATTGAAACAAGCGCTAACTAAAGGAGACAATTTAAAACGGAATTTCGACGATGATGGTTCAACTTCCAGCGGCAAGCCGAAAAAAATAGTTAAGTCAGGTAAAATTTAATTATTAAAGTAACAATAGAACGAAAGAGTGTCATGTATAGAATTAAAGTCACCTAATTTTGAATGTATCGTTACTTAGAAGAGGATGAGACGAATCCTCAGAAAAGGTGGTATTGTGAAGCTTGTCCACAAAGTTTTACATCGGTGGACAGTTTGAAGGAACACGAGCTCAGGCACGACGCCGAAAAGCCGTTTATTTGCATACTCTGCAACAAAGATTTCGCTTTGAAATCTTCATTAGTTAGACACATTACAATGTCACATGGCGTTGATCCTACTCCTATCATTGACAGTGATAAGTGTCTAAAAACGACAGTAATGTCTCAGAATTGGAACGATCGAGTGGACGTCAGTGTCTATGAACAAAGTGAAATAAAAGAACCACCAGAGCTCTCGTCATCATCTGAGGTAAAAATAAATTTTTATATATTTTTTATTCTTTATTACATCAGAGAGACATACATTATTACGATATGTTTATTATGTTAAACAGATAAATTTGGAGAATGATGACAAAGATTATAAGAACCACGAGAATATAGAAATTGAAACGGTATTCGTATGTGAGACTTGTAAGAGAGACTTTAATGACCGAGCATCATTATGGCTACACATACGAGCGATGCATAAAGAATATGCTGCATTTACCTGTGGAGTATGTTTAAAGATGTGCTTTAATAATACGCAACTTCAAAATCATGTCTTCATGTATCACGGAAGGTCTAAACTCTTAATATCGGAACAAAGAAGGTATAGCTACTTACATTCTATATTGTCTATTTTTTAAATAGTTTTAATAAATTCATATATTATAAATTATATTTTTTGTTTTCTTCCTAAATAAGCTAATTTTATTTTTAAATTAGTTTTATTGTGATGAAATACACAAGTATGCATTTTTTAAAAATATAATAAATACAATACTAATGTATATATACATTTGTAACTATGAATGCAGGTACAGTTGTACGATATGCGGTAGACAACATGACTCGAGAAAAAAACTAATTACTCATGTCTCGATACATAATATCGACCCTGCCTATGATCCTGCAAGTTTTGTACAATTAAATAGTAATTATTATAATGAAAACTTGAATGGCAACGAGGGAAATGAACAAGTATTAGATTTTGATGGGGAAGATGGTGAGAAGGTCGATTGTTATATTTGTTACAAATCTTTCCCGACTGAGGATCATCTAATACGGCATCAGAGAAATGCTCATAAGGTAATACTAAAAACACATTTCTAATAAAAGTTACAGATATCCCTTTATTTATGATAGGATTACGAATAATAAAATAATTATTTTACATAATATTTTATTTATATGAAATATGTATGTGGTATTTGATTTATGATCAATTTACGAGACTAGTCATAAATTGATCATAAATCAAATATTACATATATATTTTATATAAATAATTATTTTATTACTAAAAAACGATTATAAACTTTTTATTTAAGAAGTGACAAAATTTTTTTTTCAAGATCATAGTTTTTAACACAATATTTTAAATATTAATTGTACAAAATTAATATTTAATTTGGGTCACTGGTTATAGAGTGTTAATCAGCTTCGTTATAATCTACTAATTAAATTTTAACTATTCGTAAGTCTTTGTAAATACAGGGATATCAATACATGCAATGTTATAAGTAACAAATTTTCATAAATTTTATTTTCTTTGCAGTCTGATCAGATAGTTTCATTAGGAGACGGCACGGGTAATGGAAATACTCTGAGCGTTAATGGTAATGGTAATAGGGCTCAGTATCATTTATTTTTTGTTTGCGAAGTATGTGGCAGTTCACACTCGAGCAAATGGGAGCGCTGGTTGCATATCAACGATACGCATAACAACGAATCTTCTATCAAAGTAAGTTTGAAAAACGACAGAAAAACAATTGACTGCCTTATTTTGCACGTTAATCTAATTTTGTGTCATTATTCCAGTGCGATTGGGAGAGTTGTGGAAAGATATTTGCGACAAAGTCGCTACGTAACGAACATCTCCAGCATCATGCGGTGCAAGGACCCTCGCCAAATACCTGCGAGATATGCGGAAAATTATGGCCTACCCGCGTCGATTATTGGAAACACGTGATGGGCGTGCACGCGGATACAGTGCCTCTCATTTGTGGCGTTTGTCTGAAAGTATTTTCCGATGTTATGCAATTAAGCGCACACGTGAAGGCGAAGCATTGGCCGTTAACTAGTGGGGACTTTTGTTGTGATATTTGCGGTAGACCATACTCCAATAAATCAAAAATGTCTCGGCATAGAAAGATCCACGGCTTGGAAGCGGCGACGGCGGCGGCCATGGACGTTACATGCGATAACAGTAGTTTCAATGAAACGACCAATGAATCGGTGAAGCCTGAACACAGCAATGGCGCTTCGGAATTAGAATTAAATTGCGAGCAGTGCCCCGAGCTTAGCTTCACAACACTAGACAGTTTATGTAATCATCGACGGATAGCGCACAATCTTTTCCCATGCGACTTGTGTAACAAGTGCTACGGAAGAACGTCACACTTATGGAAGCATGTGAATAGGGTTCACAAAGGACACGCGGACGTGACTTGTCCTTACTGCTCAAAGACGAGCGCGTCGAGGGATCATCTGGCAGCGCATATCGCCAAAATTCATAGGTTTATGCCCGCTATGGGTAAGGACACTCAAAACTGCGTCACTTCCAAGTCTTTGAGTGTAGAGGACGGTGTCTTGCATTACTGTGAGAAATGTAACAAGGGATTCCATAAGCGCTACCTGCTCCGTCGACACATGAAAGGCTGTCAAAACTATCGTAAGGATCCGGGTGCGTTGTTGACTCGTTGCCGAGCCTGCGAGAGGATATTCAAGGATCGTGCGAGTTTGCAGAAGCACATTGAGAATCATCACAGCACGTATACTTGCCATTTGTGTAACGAGACGATTACTTCCAAGCTGGGCATTATGACGCACAATCGCGTCAATCATATGGATCATCCAGATCTGACGTGCGATCATCCGAGCTGTAAGAAACTCTTCCGCACCAAAGAAGATCTGGAAGCTCATCGCAAGGAACACAAGTATCATAGCAACCCGAACGTTTGTGACTTTTGCGGTGACACCGTGGAAAACAAACTGAAACTGAAGATGCATGTACTGTCATTGCATCGAAACGAGATCGGTGTATCCTGCGGCGTCTGTCTCATTCCTATGAAGGACCCCAAAGATTTGAAGAAACATGTTGAAGCGGAACATAGCAGCGTTCTTTCCAATCCAAACACATGTCAGGTGTGTGGCAAACAATACGCGTCCAAGTGGAAGGCATTCGATCACACGAAAAAGTGTCACGGCAAAGTTTTTATCACGTGCAAACAGTGCTTAGCGGTTTTTACCAACGAGAACGATATACGCGATCACTATGAGCATGTCCATAACGTTCCAAAGGACCAATTGGCCATTTTCGAATATAGAATGGATATTGGTGTGAAGAGGGAGGGTTACGAGACTCCCGATATTATTGTGAAGGAGGAACCGGATGATTTGGAGTTTGACGAGGAACTGTGCGATGAGAGTTCGAACGACTCTCGCAAACGTAGAAGATCGCCGAATGATACGTACGACTGCGAGATGTGTCCCGAGATCTTCCTCAATTCGGACACTCTCGCCAAGCATTATCAGAACGTCCATAACACTGATCCCGTCCGTATGTTCAAGAAATTCAAAAAGGATAATGGCGACAGCAAGCGCAAAATGAGAAACAGAAACAATTTTGAGTGCAAGAATTGCAAAAAGCAATTCTCTACCAAGACCCTATTCTGGAATCATATCAATGCATGTTCGCGGCGAAATTCGATAGGTAGATTTGACATGCCGAATAATGTTCCAACGTCAATTCTGGAGTCTCATCTAAAGAACAATAATCAAATACCACGAGAAGAATCGGTACCGCTGACGAACGAATCCAATTTGAACATTCCCGATTTCAATTTATTCGAAGACATTAATTTACAGTTGTCAGCTCAAAAACCTGTGCCGAATCTTATGCCATTGTCGCAAATGAAGACGACGGGTAATAGCAAGTGTTCGAGAAAAGACTCGCGCAAGGTTTACGATGAATCGACCAATACCGAATGCACGTGCGAGGTCTGCGGTAAACCGTGGCCTGCCAAGAAACATTTGTGGCAACACCTAATTCGATTTCATCGCGCCGAAGCCGCCGTTACGTGTGGTGTATGCTTAAAGCTGTGTAAATCTTATCAAGATCTGGCCGATCACCTGAAGGCCGAGCACGCCCCTGTTTTGTCGCCAGAGGGTAACAACTTCACTTGCAAGACATGCGGTAGATATCATAACGCGAGAAGCAAATTGCTGTTGCATATGAGCATCCACATCGGGAATTTCCGGTGTCAGAAATGCCAGCAAGGTTTTGCGAGTGAGGAGAAACTCACCGAGCACACGACAAGCTGCAATGGCAAATCAGAGTTTGAGGATAACGCGGTGGCGGACGAAGATAACGCAAAGAACGACAACGACGAAAAGGGCAGTTTAATTGCCGACGAGACGTCGGTCATCGAGGAAGCAGAGGAAGCGGATTTCGATTCGGAAGGCGAAAGGAGTAGGGATATTCACGATGAAGACAATTCGGAAAATAGCGAAGAAGACAATTCGGATAATAGCGATGATTCAGACAGCGATAGCAACAGTAGTTCGAGTGAAGATGAAAACGAGAACGAAGAGGGAGAAGAAGAAGAGGAGGAGGAAGATGAAAATGAAAACGAAAATGAGTCTGATACGAGAACCACTAGTAGAGCGAGCGGCGACAGTGTATCGTGTAATTCCGAGAGCGATGATGAATCGGATATGGATGAAACGGAAGTGAATGCAACGGAAAAGAAAACGATACAATTGACCGATATTGGTAGATTCAGGATATGCAGTGATGGTATTCAAGAGAACATGTCGATGGAGAATGCCAAGGACCAGAAAACCGAGCTTACCGTAGCGACGGCTGCAGAACAGACTAAACAAAATAATTTTAATGATTTTATGACTCCCAGCGCACCTGTAAACAAATTTGAGACGTTTCATCTCGAGGAATCTGCTAAAGCTGCGACGAGCGATGTAGACTTATCTGACGATAATGAAGATGATGATAACGAGGACGATGATGAGGAAAATAATGAGAATGAAGAAGAGGAGGAAGATGGTGAAGAAGGCGGTGAGGATGAGGATGAAGGTGAGGCTGAGTCTGAAAGTGAGAATGAGGACGAGGATGAGAATGAGGGTGAAGCTGAGGCTGAGGCTGAGGCTGAGAGTGAGGGTGAGGGTGAGGCCGAGGCCGAGGCCGAGACCGAGGCTGCAGCTGAAGGAGAGGGTGAAGAGGAAGAAGAGGAGGAGGAGGAAGAGGAGGAGGACGATGAAGACGACGATGACGGACCACCTGTGTTGAGTCCAATAATGCCTTTGTTACCAGAAAACGAATCTGAGGAGCACAGCGGTACGGATCGCACGAGGCACAAGCTCAGCCCAATGGTTTCGCTGAGTATGGCTAAAGATCTGGAGGAGTGTGAAATAACCGAGATACCAAATGATGTGGAGAACATGAATGCAGCAAACTTCTTTGCAGCTAATAACAATGATCTGCCCGTAACATGGGACGAGAACTTGGACGATAACGGAATCGACAATGGTGATTGCAATTCGGACATTGGAGACAGAGATGTAGAGAAAAATGAGGACTACAGTAAGGAGTATGACAAAATGGAAGTGAATGAGGGCGAAGATTTTGAGGATTCCGCGGATGAGAACATAGTGGACAATTGTAGGGAAGGTGATGGAGATAATCAAGTGCATGAGATGCATAATCTGGATGGAACTGTGTTAATGGTGACTAATGACGCGGATGGTAATCAGATTTTGATAGAACAAAACGTGCTAGATATCGATAACGAGGATTCTAATGTCGAAGCGACGCAATATATTTACCCAGAGAACACTTACGAAATCACGGAGGAAGATTACGCGACGCGAAACGAAACCGATGTCATGCAGACGGATGAGATGCAAGTTGGTATGTCGTACGTTCAAGATGCATCGGAGAACGAGGATAATAGTATGGAAGGTGTTGTCGAAAGAGAACAGCAGTGACATGCAGAAACGATAGGACACGAGTGCCAAAACGTGAACGGAAATCTAGGATAAAATAAATCTGTAATAAAGTGTAAGATAATTAATATGACTTGAAACTGTGCGAAAAAAGAAACAACATATGTACCTTGAAAAACGAAACAATATTGTATAGTAGAGTAAGCTTGTAGCTTTATAGCTTTGGAGGATTTTTGATAGACTGCGTAAAAGAGAAAGAGAGAAGGAGGAAGGGAGGGGGTGGGGGGGTTACGATTTACAACGGAAAACATTTTGTTTTCAATGATCTGCCAGGGGCTTTGCACTCACGATTTACGCAAGCTTCCGACTAATCGTTTTCGAAGAGTAATACAATTTTGAATGATTATGCATTGTACTGTATATATAAGGCGTTATTTAGATTATTGTGAAAGCTACAATTTACAGTATCTTTTTTAGTTTTCGATATTTAAAGGATATTCAAAGGATATAGATGATTTTGGTTACGAAAAGTACCGTTTGTTTATATCAATAACACTTTTTTGACAATAATACGCTCCGACTATTTCCACCCTATTCACGCGAAATGCCATCCGCTAGACAATAGGTCACGAATTTATGAACTTAATGATAATTTAGTGCTGTCGTTAAAACAATGCCTAACAATGCAGGATCAAAATCTACAAACTACGTTACAATCAAATTTCTTTTTATCAAATCGTAAGTAACTTTTCTCAATAACGTTAATCATTCAAAGACACGCAGAAAGTACGAAGCCAAGCTGATTGTTACAAAATAAAAAAAAAATGACACGAAATGAACGTCTAAATACGGTGGATAAATTACTATAATTTTAATGCTAATTATTTCTATGTGGTCACGCGCTTGCCCAATTTTTCCAATTAAAATTTTGCAAATCAACTTTCTGTGTTTTTCTGTGTGAATTTGTTCTATTAATGAATGACGACAGAACTTTACTAAAAGTTGAGCTATTGAATTAGATATGCGTAAAAAAAGTCGGATATATTATGGCAAAAATAATAGATACTATCTACGTTTTGTGTCAAGACAGATTTAGCGTCCTCTCATTTAGGATTCTTTTTTTCTTAGCGTAGCGAAGAAGAAGCGATAATCGAGCACACTCGCTATATTTTTTATGGAAGTAAAGAAAGAAATAAAGGAGTTAATGTGAATAATAGCTTTAAATGATCAATCTGTACAGTTACAGTAATGCGAGCGTGTTTGTACGTGAGCGATTGTATGCGTGTGTTTATCGAACGATAGAGACGTGACTGAAGACTTATATAATTAAAGAAAGAAAGCGTACCTCGATTATAAATATACATTAACAATTAGTTGAGATTAATGCGATGAATTGCTTTGTATTATAATTTAACCGTCTTGCAGATTTTCTTAATCGTTCAGTCGAATTTTCACAGTTAAAAGTTTGAATAGCAACGGAAAAAAGAATCGTATTTAAATTGCGATTCTTCTTTTAATCTCGCAGTTTTTTATGGGCGCGTAGTGATGAGAAATTAGATGCAAAAAAAAGTTGATTTTTAGAGTTAACCGACGTTTATCTTTATCGATTTCTAACATATCAGCGATCTCTTTTTTTCCTTATTATTTATTATATTCATTCCAAAGTAACTTTTAAGATATATTAGGCTCTTTACGAACAATAACCACTGATTTGCCATGCGTATTATGCGATTGTATGCGAACGATCTACTTGATATTGCAGAGAGGGAGGGGGGGGGGATGGGGAGTTAAAATTGAAATGTTGACGGTCATTTAGAAAAATATTTAAATATCGTGCATATGAAAATTCATAATATCCTTAAATATTATGATTTTAAAAAGTACGTGTGTATTATACATATATGGTAAATGCACGCACGTACATGTATACATACAGGGTGTCCCAAAAAGCTCGCATTCCCTCTTAAGAGTCGATTCTTTGGAACAATCTAAGAATCCGTTCTTAAGAGGGAAAAGCTTTTTGGGACATCCTATATATACATATGTTAATTTAAAATCGATAATATTTATAGATATACGTATGTTCCAGTATTGTTCCCACATTGTTTAAAATCGTATCCCTTTTTTTATATAACAGTTGCTAATATTTACCGGTTAGTGCCACTAAATGCGACTATTGCGCTGCATTCTAAGTTTATAGAATGATTGTAAGAATAAAGTACATTCATAACTTATGTATGAATGTGTGTTATTTACATATTCAGATGAATCGTGTATGAATTTGCCTTACACACCATGCATGAGACTTGTTCGATTTGAAAGAATTTCTAATCATAAAAATCGAAATTTAACAAGATGGAAATGGAATTTTAACACGTTTTAAACAACATCAACGAATATTCATTTCCAAAACTTTCCTTTGCTCTGCACGAATGGAGCGTGAATCATATGTATTGCGTAATACAAACATGCGAGGACATCCATATGTGTATAATTTATCACAAATTATCATTCTCTATATTTGTTCACAATTCACAGATTACAATAATTATTCTCCATGTGTTTTTGCAGAATGAATTTCTTACTTCACCTTTTCTGGTCGTATCCTGTCCCATAAAAGCATACGCAATTAGTAACTGTATATTGAAAATCCGATATAAAAATCGCATATATAATTCCTATTATTGTTTTACTTGTAAATATAATAGAATTAATTGTTCTCCAGCGAAAATTAACAGAAAACAATTTACGTGAATACATTCAAACAAATTTAAAAGATATTAAAGCAAATTAAATCTTCATAAAGAACAATCAAATCGTTATGTCAATTAACGATATAATAAATTAAGATGGTTTATTTTTTTCTGAGAAAATTCATTTATTTTGATGTACGGTCCAAGAAGAAATTACTTCTGATTTCTTGTCTCTGATGTTATAATTTAATATAGTTGCAGCTTGTGCTGGTCCAGACAACCTTATATAGGCCGGAAACGTGTGCCTAACTCGGCTGTCTAAGCTGCGATATCAAAAGCGAGGAAATTGCGAGGAAATACACACGATAAATTTTGAAGCTTATGTCTATATAAAGGACTTTCCGTCAACAAAACTTCTAATTTAATAAAGCAAACCTATAAAGGATGTTAGTAATTTTCTTGTTCATTTAACACATCAAGTCACTCTGCATTTTACACGTTAAAACACTATAATTTTTTACTTATAGAACAGGCAATTATATTTTTCATTTGATGTTTCATCTTACCTCTACTATTACGTTCTAATTTGACGACGTTCCGTTTTCCTAGAAGAATGGTGATATTTAAGAAAGTAATCACACTTAACTTGGTATTAGTTTATTTATTTGTACCCTTTCGCAAAATATATTAAATCTTCTAAACAATTTTCTTGAGATTCGTTCCGCTTGCGGAGATATGAATTTCTTGCAACCATCAAGATTTATATATATATTTTTTTTACTTTTTATAAGATTTTTCATAATCGACATTACATAGAATTAGACATATGTACACACACGTAACAAAACAATTGTACAATATTACAACCATATACGAAGAAAAGAAAATCTTTGGCCATTGTCATTTCTATCTATAGAAATGTTTCAAGTTTCTGAAACGTCCCCGAACACACATCAACTGCAGTTTTAACTGTTTTAAGGTACCTGAATTTGAGATTTATAGTATATTCGTATTGATATTCTAGAAACATCCCCAAACATCAATATGAAAAAAAGAAATTCTGGTCATTGTCATTTCTATCAAAGAAATATTTCAAGTTCGAATCCTGAAACGTCCTCAAAGCAGTTTTAGGTACCTGAATTTGAGATTTATAGTATTCGTGTTGAGATTTCAGAGAATTTTCTCCAAATTCTTCGGTTGTTCTCTTAAGCTTCGTAAATGCCCTTCTTCGTTTTAAATCCATTAACTTATTTTTAAAAACTTAATTTGTTTTACTCATGATTTTTACAGTTTTACGCGATCTACTCTATACAGTTAAGACTAGTTTAGTACCGCATATCAACATGTATTCTTATTACAGACTCCCTTTCTTACGATTGTGTTGTGAACAATGAATATCAACACACAGTCGACCCATACATCTATATAACGTCACGTAGATGTTAAAATTATGTACAAATAAATTGCGTCACTCACATTTAGCGCGAAACGATTGGCAAGAAACACTAACATTAATAGATCACTTTTAAACATTGCACAAAAAAATAATAGCAATTTCTTCGCTAGTATAAAAACAACAACCATATACCAGAAAGAATGATTTTGCTAAAATATTTAAAAATTTGCTGGATTCAAATCTATAAATAATTTTGTTAAATCGTCAGAGTAATTTATGTACGACGATTTCGTCAAGATTAGATACTTTCATAGCCTAACAAAGTTATTTTCAGATTTGTATCCACTTAAATTTTTAGATACTTCAGCAAAACCATTTTTTTCGTGTATGTATGTGATCACTGATATGATTCTTCTTCATCAAATTAATAAATTCTAAATACAAATATTTCTATCTGTTTTCGTTATAATCGAGATTCCCGTTACGTAAAAACAAAAAATCTGTTAAAATCGCGCATTTGCCCCATCTCTTCGCGAGATATCATTAATTCTTCCTTAAAAAAATAAATCTGCAATCTGTTAAAGTTTGGGCCTTAGGAAATTTCGTAGGACTTAGGCCTTTGTATCCCAGGAGTATTAAAAAATATCTTTGATCACGCACATTCCTCTCTCTCTCTCTTTCTCTCTCTCTCTCTAGCTCCGTTTGAGATTGAGCGGTGGAGCGGAGTAATGATACAACTCGTTTCGCTTTTTCGTTAAAAAAAATAAAAGAATTCGTGCAAATACTCGACGCGAATTTAGATCACTCCATTACATTACTCTTCCTTCCTCAATGCCAAAGGGAATCGTATGTATAATGAGAAAAGGAGAAATCCCATGTAGCACAGATCAAAATTCCAAAAAAAAGGATTTACCGTTTTAAATTTTTTATGAATTAGTCCAATATCGGTTGAAACAAATGCAAAAAAATTCCTTTGCAATTTTTTATAGAGTATAAAAAGAATTTCCTTTGTACCCTGAAAAAAAAAAGAATTAAAAGTCGATTTAAATTCTTTTTGAATCTTTTAAAAGAGAGTTTTTTTTTTAGAACAGAGGTGGAACAAAAAAAAAGCGTTTACTTCCTAATTTAGGAATTCAAAATGAGTTCCTCTTGGATCCTCTTTGGTATCTAGGATTTCTCCGAATTGCATTACACGTAGAAAATAAGATACGCTATTACTTCTCCCGATCTCTGCGACAGAGTTTATGGGGGCCTCATCGGCAAGTTTGTGAATCGCGAATAAATTTCGCCAGTTTATTCGGTCTTATCTATTTCGGTTTCGGGATGCAAGAGAGGTGATTTTCTTTCTCCGTGGTCCCGTGGTAGCACGATCATCCCCGGTGTTGATCCGGTGTCGATCGTCATCAACACTGCGTTTGATCGCACTCGTCGTGGGAAGAATCGTCGCCGCCGTCGCCAGCACCACCCCCGCGTTTGATGAGTACCCGCGTGTGATTGTTGTTGCCATGATTACCCGGTCGACCCGCGGCAATCACCTGCACGGTCTGCTGTGGCTGCTGCAGCTGTTGGTCCTCGCTCGCCAATCGCTTGCTGCAGTCATCGTCCCTCGGTACCGCCGACGCTGCCGGCTGATAGTCACACCTTCTCCTCTCCCGCCATCGGACCTGCGGTCGAGCGGATAAACTGAAACAGTCAACGTTCCATAATGGACTCGACTCGGGCACGCTGCTGTCACTGGCACGATACGGACGGCTCATACGTATACGCATAAATTTCTTTTCCCCCTTTTTTATCCCTCCCTCGCTCCCTAACTCGCTTTCATCCCCTCTCTCTCTCTCTTTCTCTTAGCCACCCATGTCAATATGGATGATTAGTGGTCCAGTTGCAACCATATCCCAAACATCCGCATTCCAAATCACGTGGGTTAGTATGCGTATGGGTTTAGCATGTGGATTAGTCACTGGAGAAGAGGAACCGATCGTGTGTGTTAGTCCGCATCGCACCATTGACGAGTCGTGCTTACGGGAATTTCCAATTGGGAAGCGTTATTCTCTATCTCTATATACATATATGTGTCTCGTGCGTTAAGCTCAAATTCTCGTTAAAATCGCAAGGGCGTTCTCCACCGTTCTCCCCCGACATCTGGTAACGTTGAACAGTTACGTTCTGGAATTTTTTAGATTACTGCTACGTAGCACACTGGCGCGCAAAATGATCCACGAAGTCCTGTACTCGCGATCGAAGCGAATCGGTGGATTGAGAGGAGCTGACGGAAACTCGTTCCGAACGCCGGACGTAAAAATTTTCAAATTGTCCAAGTTGCGGGTGCTCCGAAATATTAATTCAACTCGGTCCCGTCCGTTCAATATTAAATAGTTAAATTTTTTTTTCCAAAAAAATGTATATTCAAAAAATATTTTCACAGCGTATGATAATGAATTTTTGTTTTGAAAAATTTGACCCATTCCACAATCGAGACGATATCGCGCGACCCTCGCGGACATTTTCAACGACGTTTCATCGACGCTTGAAACTTGAAACTAAATGAAAAGCAGATATTTTTCCCGTGCCCCGTATTTATTTTCTATATTTATGATTTCCTATTGTGTATTTAAATTAAACGTCCATTAAACGTCAGGAGAAATTATGATACGGCTACATTTTATCGCCTAGAAAGGAATGGAGAGATTGCTAAATTAAAATAATGGGTCGCGTGGATAGCTGGAGGGAAATAGGAAGATTCCAAAGTCCGCTGAATTAATTCACGATTTCGGAGATAAGAAACTCAATTTCGTGAAACAAGTTTGCCGCGCCGCTTTCTCTTAATCCACCTAGTTCCTCGCTCAATAAAAAGGTAGGCGGGCAAGCGTTTAGGCGTCATTTGAATCTTCGTCGTGATCGCCCAGAAGAACTCTTCGTACTTTTTGTCAATATCGCATACCGAGACTGTCGTGGCCGTGCAGGAGTTGGCTCGTTTCCGCAAAAGGACGCTGCCATCCCACTTTCTCTTGAATTGTGCTATTACCTGCGCAGCGCACGAGGGGAAAATATCATTACATAGCACGTAAGTAACTCCGAAACGTAGAAACGACCTTATCCCCGTAGTCACACGGGAACTTACCTCGCCGTTACAGAAGCAGAAAAGCACCGCCACACAAAGACCCTGGAAGAGAGAAATTACATTTTACCTCACGACATCGAGCTCGGCGAAACGTTTCCGAACGAAATTCCCGTGTTTCGAACTTTATTACAATTTCTTTCTCGTACGAGATACGAGGGGGATTTCCCGATTAACTCTCAAATTTAATCGTATCGCCAATGAGCTATGAAACTTTATTCCCTTCTTTTATTGCGTTCCTGCCTTATTATTGTATTATATAGATAACGTAGGAAGGCTGCGATATTTGCTCTGGATAAAATTAATTTTATCTTTTGCTTTCTGTTCAACTGCGAGGATAATATTTTAATAATAACTAGCCTGCGGCTATTTTCATAATACCTACGGGAATTATTAATTATGTAAAAAATAATATTAAAAATATAATTATATAAATTGGGGATACTGTATAAATTAACGTTTGCGAAACGGCGCATAGATATTTGTATCTTGGGAGAAATTATATTTGCGTTCCTCCACATATTTTTCTGCCACACTTTTTATTTGAAATCGTTTCCGGGATGTAGATAACACGAGTAAATGTAACAAAGGGATAGGCAACGTTAATCGATAAATCCACTTTTTTTTTTTTGCAATGTTTCTCGCTGCACACGCGACGTTGTTAAGATGCGCGTACACGCGTTCTAACAACCGCGTATTTTTCAAATATAAAATGGTTGCAACAAAGGCCTTTCGAATACCAAGATAACCGATTCACTCACTCAGACAAAATCGTTCAATAGCAATTCCATCGATTTTATACGATATAAAGCGATTATATAACAATGCAGTCGTGTCGGCAGTGTCGTGCGTGAATGCGCAATTTCGCACAAAATTTGATTGCCCGATACTCGTGTTGCTTCGGATGAGAATCTAGAAGGATGTCTCTCTCTCCCTGTGTTTATGTACAGGAAAAAAAATGCAAATATTGATCAAAGGGGATTCATCGTTGTTGGATTTAGTTGCAACAGCATTCAAATACTTCGTATACAGTTTGAACCTGTATTTTTTCTATCATACAAATGTCACTTCTCTGACTAAACGGAGCCTGATGGTTAAAAAAAAAAAACAAAATAACGAATGACTGCGTCAGATTTCACAAAAGATATATGTGTACGTTTGTCTCTGACTACAATTCGCCATTTGAAACTGGAAATTTTCAAGAAAGATTAAAATCCCTTTTTATCGTAGAGAACATTCCAGATATTCGTCGAATTGGATCATATTTGTAATACTACACTCAAATGGCACATATGATCACGCTAACAATACAAAAAGAATTCCTTTTTCTTCACAAATTCAGCAAACACAGAATATAATTGTTATATTATACAATGTAACATATGAGTAACATGTGATTTAGTTTGTTTTTCATATTTATACTTGTGCGTTGAAAACTATGCAGAAAGTTTTTAGTGTCGTGATAATTTTGCAACATTTCTCATACATTTTTTTTCCGCTTGTAACAGTGCAGTATTCGTATATTTGTGCTCATGTATATGCATGATAAAGTTATTTATTTCAATTGCGCGTTTACACGTGATCTCTGTAACATTCGTTGCATAATATTAACTTTACTGTGTAAAAATAATTGTATAAAAGTGATTTAAATTGGCGGTGCTTCTAAATTGGCGGTGTAGTAGTAGTAAAAACTATCGTGCTATTCGTTCATATTGATTTTTGTAAAAATTATATTTCTAAAAATGATAATTTTTTGAAGTACATGATCGTACAAAGCTAAATTGCAGTGTCGGTTTATATTACTTCCCACATAGAACATAATAAAATAATAAGGCTGTTATTATGATTTTATTTATCATAATAATTTGTAAGGACTTAGCAGTAGAGATGGAGAACTGTCGATAGAGAGTGTTTACTATCGGTTGCAATAATTACTTTCATAAATATCGACAATATTACCCATAATCACTATCAATAGTTTTAAAATAATAATTTTAAAATTGTTAATAGTATTACCGATACTTATAAAAATAATTGCGCAATCGATAGTAACGACGCACTATCTATAGTTCTTCACTTCTACTAAGCAAAATGGCTGACTTATTATATTAAGAAAATGTTTTATGACTCAAGTTTCTGTCTTTAGTAACGCACAGTAATTGTCTTATCCCAAGTTTAAAGTTATAAACAGAAACTCTTTATAGTTTTAGACTTGAGACACAAGATAGTTATTGTGCGTTACTGAAAACAACGACTAAAGTCATGAAACTTATCTTAAGATTATAAGTCAATCATTCTGCATAGGCCCTAATAGGTACAAGATATTCTTACGACATCATTATTGTCGAGTGTCGATACAGTCACATTTTACGAGACGATTTAGATAAAGCCTGCGCCAAACGTCATGACCAATGTACGCCAACATTGGCTAATGTTAATAATTCAATGAAAGCTCTACAAAATAAATTCAATGAGTATAAAAAGAAATTGCGAATAAAAGCACCGCCAATTTAAAATATTGAAATACGAGCATATTGTTGAATTTATTCTTCCACGAGCTACATTACGTTCAAAAAATTATTATATATAAAGTCATTATGTTCAAAAAATTATTATATAATATTTTATAAAAGCGTTTAGCGTTCAAATGCTAATACATAATATGTGTGATGTTTTTATTTAGAAAAATGTGTGGAATCAATATTATATAATGATGCTTAGATTGATATTAAAAAGCAGTTCAATGGAGGTTTTTAATCGATAATAAAAAAAAAAATCTCTTCAATAACATTTCTGCGACTGCCGCAATTACTGTCCATTTTTTCTAACGTTGGCGCACATTTGCAAAATATTGCCTTATATGTGCATATGGTTAATGACGGATATCATATGAATATCAATTGTACTGCATATTCATACATGACCAACATTGGCCCAGCGTTGGTAGCCAATGCATTCGCCAACGTTGACGTAAATTGACCGTATCGTCTGAAGCCAGCTTAACACAAATGCTGTCGCTGGCCATTTGCATATAAAGGGATATATATATATATATATATATATATATATATATATATATATATATATATATTCTTGTATCTTAAATGCAAAGAATATCTTTCAATATACGGAAAAGTCAAAGAGAAAAGAAATTGTTTATTTTAAAAGGATATAAATATTTATGATGAGCAAGAAATTTTTTTTCCCAACATATCATATTTTATGATGTTTCAGTTATTTCACATTTTCTTTTTTTTTAATGGGGCGTCATACTTTTTTAACGCAATGCAACTCATGAAAGAACAAATTGAACAATATACTCGTATTTCAATATTCTAAATTGGCGAAAGGTAAAATTCACTTTGTTAATTTATTTGTTTGCGTGATACATTTTACACCTTGTTACATGAAAAATTTCCGCAATACAATAAAAATTAATATCGCATTGACGAATACGTTGAGATATATGAAAGAGTAGGCTGCAATAAATTGCATATCGGACGCTTTTCAATGCACGAAGCTTTACAATCGGATTTGATATCTGTTCGAAACATATGCCATAATGCGCAATACGATTCGCAGACAGGTCCATTATACGAATATATATAATTCACTTGTTTATTTCGTTCTTAATTGTGAAGTAAATACGCAACGGTTTAATAGCACTAACCTGGAAAGAAGCTGTGATTGCAGATAGGACCTCGTAGAAGTTTTCCCAAGGATGATTCTTTGGTGGCCGAAACAAAATTACTAGATAGTGGAGGCCCAAGAGAGGCACTAAAAGTAACGTGGCCCTGAAAAGACGTTAAATGTCGTTACGAATAATTACTGTCACAAGTTTGCACTCGAAAGTATAGTATTTTTTCGTAATAACAAATTATCAGCAATTAACCTCCGTTACTTGCATTTAATTTAATTACTAAATTAAAAAACATCTTTCATAATAATGAAAAAAATCGAGATCTGTTAACAATATTGGGTAGCGTCCTTGGTAAAAACGGAAGCTGATAAATGTTGAAAATAATTGATCGTAATTAAAAAAAAAATTGTACTTGTACATGTTCCCTGTAAATCTCTGTAGGAAGGATACGTTCGTTACGCCCTTTGTTGCGTTCTTTTTTCCGCTGTCATGTCAATGTACAATTTGACATGAAAGGTAGCATATAGAAAGTGAAAAATTCAACTACCTGAAAGCTTGCAGTATAGATCGTGAAGGGCGCGTTCCAATGGCGGGACCGGCACGTAACTTCATGAGAAGAACTCGCACGATATTAAATAGGAAAAGCACATTCAGCAAAGTAGAAACCAGTACGGGATAAATCAGCGCGTTCTTGTAGTTGCCCTCATCGATCCAGCATCTAATCATAACAATAATTTAATATTCGCAATTCATTACTTATTCGCCATTCATAATTAGTGTAATTAATTATTAGTTAATTTATTTGCTAACTGACTGTAATTCTGTCCACCTGCATGACTTTTGCTCTTTTTAATCATGGAGCGCTGTATTCGAAGAGACTGTACTAGTGAAAATGATACTCTGAATTCTAATGAAGCATATTGTTACAAATTGTATACACGGTTCTTTCTAAAATTTTCTTTGTGAACCGTTGAATACCGCAGACGCGCGTGTATTACCATCGAGAAGATTAATGAAATGTTTATTGGTTCGTCACAAGATACATTCAACATGTTTACGTTGGTTTATGCTTTCGCTGCTTTGTGCGGGAACGTTGTTTGAAAGTTATCTCTGTTACGTTGAAATATCGTGCATGTCATTCGTCAGGCGTATATATATTTAACACTTTTATTAATAAGAAAACAGGAAGGAAGAAGAAAAGCGTTCGTGCGCATCGAAGATCGATCGCACCTCGATTCTTGTGTACCTAAGTGTATCCACATTCGTGTGTGAAGACGCTTAATATAAATCCCTATTCTAACAAACCTGATAGAAAGATGATGAAAAATGTCAAGGGATAACTTTGCGATGAGCTTCCTGTAATAAATGCAAGAGGCAGAGAAAGACGCACAACAGATTGGAGGATCGCTATATATATTGCCTCGGTATTCACTGAATATAAAACATTTACCCCACGTGATAGTGGGAGTATATTGCAAAAATATATCGACAAAAATAGATGGATAAGCAAAGATTAGGAGATGCTGACGTCGAATCTTGTGTGAAGCAATCACGAGAAAACGCTAAAATCAAAATGTGAAAATATAATCTTTCCTTCATCACGGTATACCATTTATAACAAAGTAATTCGGAAGTAACTGTGTGACAAACCCTTATTATTTTATTGGAAAGTTTATTCCGAGTAAAAAGTGTCACATGAGCATAGGTTTTATTCTCAATTACTTACGTAATTACAAAAATTGTTTAATTTGCTGTTTATTACAATAAATAAAAAAGCTATTACGTTATGTAATAGGAAGTAACTTTTGGGAAATCAAAATAAAACGTGAGATTGTGCAAACAAATGCAAATAAATGCACAAAAAGCTATAATAGCAGCAAACTTTTAAAGCTTAACTATTGTACTTTAGATATTGAATACTTTAACTTTAGTCTTTAAGTATTGAAAATAGAACAAAGAGTAATTTAAGGCCGTGAATAAGCTATTTATGCAAATTGCAATTTATTTTAATCTTAGAGTCAAGATAACGCGAGAACTCCTTAAAATAGCCCTTCATACTGGTTGTCAGTCGTGTATTTAGCGTCACACGAAACAGACATACAACTGAGCACAGTACTTTTATCCATGCGGTACATTATTCGTAAGTGGTTTAAATTATTGTATTCGTCAATCTATTTAAATTACTGGGTCCATGTTAAATTATTACTTTTTTGAATCATTGTCATTTATTTAAGTCAATAGTACTCATTTGAATAATTTTTATTTAGTTAAATCGGTATTGGTTATTTAAACTATTATTATTTATTTAAATTAGAGAGACATGTAGAAATTTGTATTTGTAAAAAGTATGACAAGTAATTTGATTTAAAAGAAATGTAAATTAATGCGGCTGAAGGAGGACAAGTACGTCCGAAACGCTCTGCTAATATTGTCTTGACTGTGCAAGAATAAAATAAATTGTGATTCGCACCAAAAAATAGCTCGTTCACGGTCTTAAATTACTCATTGTTTTATTAATACGAGCGCGAAAGGATTGATGTTATTAAGAATAGAACCTACGTTGATTGACATTTTTTACTCAGAATGGATTTGTCGAATAATCTATCAAAGTTCGTTACACTCATTCTGAGTAACATTCTGTATACATGGAGCTAATATAAATCAAAGTTAATAGCAGACGACTGCATGTTTATTGAAATTTAAATTAGTTCTCTCTTGAATTAATATATGGAGAATTTCTGAAATAAACGATTCTGAGATCAATCTCCACGATCGTGGCTTATTAGCCATTGCTAATCAAGTTATTTCTTATTTACGTTGCATACTTAAAAGAGAATACTGTTACCATGAATATTGCGAACGTTTCGTGGCATTTCTGCGAAAACGATTCGACTCGACAATACATTTGTTATACTTTCAAATATGAAAGTTGTTTCCATCAACTTCGTATTTTATAACGTGGCGTCGATGCGGCTGGTTATCGAGCCGTTTATTTCATCAATGTTCCGATACGTTTCAATCTGCGTCGCTCGTAAAGCTATTCGTACACATATTTCCGCGGAGCATATTTCCGGCGTCTGGTGCAAAGATTGAGTATACACTCGTGTTATTGCGTTGTTAAGGCGTGTGCCGCGTAGAACAGTCTTCAAACAAATTTCAGTATTTTTGCTGAATAATAATTTTAATTAGCCGGTAACAAGCTGTCACATTGAATGAGAATCATGAAAAGTCATTTAATATGTATATCGACAGACATAAAATCGACATCGACACAATATTACTCGAATGTAGAAATTAATTAGATTTCCGAGCTCTAAATAGAAAAAAAAGTAATATATAAAAAGCACCTGCGCTAATTGTAAGACGTGCGATTAAGTTACAAAATGTACGTCCAAGATTTGTAGGTGTAAGATTATTAGCTTTAACAAATAACGTGATTGAAAAGTCTTACAATGTTGTCAATTACTTAACACAGTTATGCACTTAAAATTTTAGCGTAGCGTGTCGTACTCAATCTTCAAACTCTGGGGAAGTTTTAAAGTCGAGCGACAGGTGTAATAGATGCTTTATATTACGCTATCGCGCGATAGACCATGGCGTACCATGGTCGAAACTGCACAAGTGAAATACGATATTCGTCCAATTTTGCCCTTTTATTAATTTCAGAACGTTCTCTGACCTTTGCGTTCCGTATTTTCGCGTAAAACTCACGTTGCGAAAAAGTAAAGTACCCATAACGCGTTAGGGAGTTGCTACAAACCAAATAAAAAAAATCGATGCAAAACGCGTGCTATCCCCACGATGAATTGTTCTCCTAAAAAAGATAGACCAACAATGGCTTTTTTGTGGCCTCGCCTTCAGTAAAGTAACGAGGGTACTCGAAAACGCTGATTCATTCGGCGCTCAGAGATTTTGTCGGATTATATACAGTATATTGGTATAGAGAAAGATAGCCTCAGGTATGTTTTATTAGTCCTTAAACTTTTGATCGCATTAAAATTTAAAAAACTTGAAAAACTTACGGGGGTAAAAAATTAGATTAATTAAAATGCTCCCTAAACGTTTTAAGCCCCGATGCAAAGGAATAACGTACTATCGTAAAATTCATATTAACAGAGCTTTGCAAAAATATATCTTTGTCTCATTCTCTGAAAAATGTAGGAAGGAGCAGGGATATAAGCTATTATTGCAGATTCCGACAGATATGAAAATATTTCAGGCTTATTCATATTTACCATTTTTCTTATTACCCCTACAGCAATTTTTCTCCACATGCAAATTCATATTTTAAAAGACTAGGGCGTTCGTGCGTAAGGGATACACCACTACATGAAATTCTTCTTCTAGGAAAAAAAAAGGTTTCTATAGTAAGTTATGTAAGGCGATCCCCCTATTATCGGCTATAAAAAGGTTTCGCGCAGAAAGGTCGAACGTGAGATTTAGAAAGGTTTTAGATAAAAAAAAAGGGATCCTCCGGGATCCACGGTACCGTTTTCTTACATGATTCAGTTACGTAATCTAATAAAATAAGAATTTTATTAGATCCCATTTTACGAACCTTCTTCAAATACATTAGACTTCGACGATTCTGTCTCGTTTACTTCAAGTGTAAAATAAAATATTATAATTCATCATATTATTTTAACATTTAAGTTAAATCGCCATTTTATCAATCACCGTCGATGCTGCTACGGATGTAGAAGGAAACTACTTTGTTTAGAGAAGCACACCGATTTCTCAGCATGTATATCGACAGTTTTCGCTCAGCTGTCGTATATAATGGAACGGTAATACGATTGTCGCACAGCGGTTTCGATCTTCTACCACGGCACATTTAGCTATCGTGGCTTTATGGTGGCGGACATACCTAATTTTACCATCACGTACGCCACCGACCGCATGCTGTTCTTGCTGAGAAATTAGTGTAGACCGGCACCCTTTCCACGGTCGGCCGGTGCTACAGGTCAACAGTTTCCTCTCTTCAACGAATCCCAAACACTTCAATTAATAGGCTCGTTCAACTGCCGCAGTCGTTTATCGGAAATGCATTACAATAGTAATACAGATCTGAAAACGAGCGTTTCCTAATTCGGCACGATCGTATTTTTACACGCGCCGCTACACGTGCCTAACCGATTGGAGAAATATTTCGAGAAATTCCATTCTCTTTAGCTTCAGTTGTAATATAGAGCCATCACGGACAAGCGTGACTCGTAATCTTTTGTATACACATTTAATATTTCTAACGCATACATCTGATGTGTGTTTGATGATTTGCTTATTCGAGTCTGTGTGTGGCACCTAAAATTATTTTAACATTCTTTCAATATTTTTTCAATGAAAAGTGTTTAACGTTATCTCACATGAAACGTGAAATTCAGTTAAAACCGATAGGAAATACATTAATCAACTGTCAGTTCATACGTATTATTCATTTCTTCCTCGATACACAAGTTTCGATTAAATCTATAAAGAAAAAACGAGTAAAGAATTTGAATTTAAATTCTATAAATTAATAAATACGATATTGCATTAACCAGTTCCATTTTAATATCGTAAAAAAAAAAAATAATAATGGAAAGTGAATGCGATGGTAACGTTATTTCTTTTGCCTATTATATAGGATAAAAGCTTTTTTAATCTACTTTGAGATCCAACCTTTCATCCGATTTTGATTTCTCTTTATCTATTTTGTGCAACACAAAAGCTTCTTTTAATGTTGCTGGCAAAGTAGTTCGTTTTATAAGTATGATTTGACAATTGCAAATTGTTACTTACTGCTCGGTGTCTGCAGGATCGTCGCTAGATGCACGTAGCGCTGTGTATAAGGTGACAATTACAGCTGGCACTGGCCACCCGAGTCCCATCAGCCAATTCACTAATTTGTGCTCGCTAGTGAACGCACTCACTAGCAACGTGTGCAGGTAGAAGCCTTCGCAGAGCATCCAAGCGTAGTTTGTTAATAGAAAGTAATGAAGGACTACGTGCAGAACGCGACATGGTATCTGCAAAGCACGCGACAATTTATGAACTCCTCTTCAGAGTCACTCAAGTTATATTCGCTTGCGAACTATCAGAGTAATCGCGTCAGTCTTGAACATAATACGACAATATTTCCTGATGCGATGCTATTCTCATCTTTTAGGTTCAGTTAAATTAATATTTAAATACATAATATTATCAAATGTGTATTTTAGATAATTAGGTAAATTATTGACAATTTTAACCATTTTCTAATCCCGTCGTTCAAGATATTTATCATTGAAAAATATTTTCTCAATAACATTTAGCTTCGTATCGTATTTAGCCAAATTATTCTATTCTGTATATTCAACTTAGTTTCAACTTTTATTCGTCAACAAGAATTTTTCAGAATTTTCATAAATTGCAATTGACACAAAGCAAATTCGTATTTGCAATTGTAAAAAAGAAACTTATTTTAACGATCGCATGAATAGTATTTCCATCGTTTTAATAAACACCTTGAATTGCAAATAAAATGTAGAATCTTATTTTGTATACATTTATATATTTTCTTTTCTTTTTATTTCTATCATATTCATATTCTTAATACGTACGCCATTATTAAGTAGTAGATCCGTATTCGATACTATGAACTTGTACCAAATCAGCCACAAGGCATTGTTGAATGCGAATGAGGTGAATAGATTCATATGTAGCGTAATCCGTGCGCATCTGAGAGATCTGAAAAGAAACAAGAGAGTCCTTTCAATAGCGCACTTCTTTCTTTTCAACGAGTCCTCATTCCGTGTTATAGAATCATAAAAAAAGTTCTTAAAGCAAGCAAAATTTTATCATTGAAGATTCCAACTATTAACCCTATAAACTAGTGCAGCTTAAGTCCAATCTAGACGGATGTAACTCGTATACAATTGTTTGGCGAACATCCGTCTAGATTGGACTGTTACTTAAGCTGCACTAGTTCATGTCTCGAATACGGTTAATAATTGGTATCTCCGATGATAAGACTTTACTTATTTGTTAGATAAAAAATACATCTAAAAATTTATTAATATATATAATAAATAATACAATAACATTTTAATATTTCTAGAAATTTTTATTTCTAATTAAAAAAATTAAAAACTTTTAATATTCCCAAACGTTTTATCTTTTGAGATCCTTGGAAAAACTTTTTTCTCGATATTTAAGAAGCTGTGAGTTTTATTATTAAACGATAAAAAAAAAATATTATACCTTTCTTCTTAAGAAATTTAATTTAGACGTATCTCAAGTGTGCGCCTCTAAAAGTAAATCTCAAAGTTTTTGCATTAACATACTCTGACGCGCATACAAATTTTAATACCCTGTTAAGGTAGCAAAGATAATAACAGCAATGATAAATTTATAACTTACCGGAAGTACGTGAGAATTCCTAAGGAAAGCAATAGAGCTACCAAGGAGATCGCGTATCCCGCCTCGTAGATTCCATTTATACTTTGCTGCCACTGTAATCACGTTATCAAAAATTTAAAACTCCGTCCCCGCATTTCCAGAGCGGCCTGTTAATTTTTAGAGTAGTGCTTTAATTTTTATTAATTCATATTGTGCCAAGTCGACGTGAGTTACAACTCTATTATTTCGTCAGAAAATTTCATGCTTTGAGGGTCGACTACAACGTAGTAGTAAAGAGCAAGTAACGCGAGTCTGACCCCAATCGTTTCTTTGATTAATTATCATGTCGTCGTTGCAAACTCGTTGCGCATGTGGTACAAAAGAAATTAACCATCATCTAGATTTGTTACGTAACATTATTTCTCAGAAAGCATTTCATAAAAAAAAATCAATTCGAAAGTAGGTAACACAACTCAAGATTAATACGAACAAAACGCTATTTAAAATTTGTTTAAACAAGGAAACCGATATATTTTTAGATACATAACTAAACTTGAATTTTTCACTAAGCATTACGTAAAGTTTAGTTGCAAATTTTTCGATGCCTATAAAACGAAAAGAAATTATTGCGGGATAGATATAATCCATATATACAAATATAATTAACTGTAACTATAATAAAAGTTAATCTACATGCTGTTTGTTTTTCCTCCGTTTACTATTTTAGCAACAAATGTATTTTTTAACATACGTTTCTTGCCTCTTTTGTCAACTTTTATCTCGCTATTTTTGATATAACAATATGCGAAAAGGTAATAAACAAAAAGTAAGATAGAGAAAGCAAAGAGTATACATTGTGGATCAGTCGTCAAGTTAAAACTTAATCGTGATAAAAATATTAATTAAAAGTTATAAAATTTTCTTTTTATACATATATATTTTTCGCAGCAAAAGTTTCTTCTACGAACACAAAAATTTATATTTGTCCACTATGCGGTCATATCGACTTTTCGCTGTCGTAAACACATTCTCGTAACAATATTCAAACTTGAAACTAGTTTTCAAACATCCTGCGGCTTTCGTGAATGTCAGAGAACTAAGAAAATCTCAAAACTCACAGAACCATAAAAAAATTACGACTTTCGCTCAAATCCGCTTCTTCATCTTTTTCATTCGAAATATGCACGAGCAACGCAATTCGCCCGGCGTTGTCGTTTTAAAATTCATCCGCTTGGATCTCCGTGTCCCTCGGCCCCCTCGCAACTAACATACTTCCTTTACGCCGTCGCATGCAAATCTTGCCGCATCTGCAAAGCAAAGTCGGCTAGTAATAGGGCTTCGTAACGTTGTCCTATGTATGACAAATGTCTGCCAGGCACGAAGTGTTTATGAGGCTCGCCGTCCGAAAACCTGCCTCGTGACCTGCGCCAAGGCCGGCCGGGCTTGGAAAATTAATTGAGCTTGCTTCGACTGCGGAAGGAAAATTCGGACTTTGTCCGAAAACTCGAGCGTATAATCCCGCTTGTTAAGTATGCAATAAAGCAAAAGCGGACGCTCTCGGCGCTGGCGGTTTGCTTCGCCGCGAATAACGAAATTTCTATTCTTGCATTCGCTAGAAACGGATGACGGCAGGGGAGAGAGCGCCTCTTGGGGAAAACATTAATCCGTTCTTCCCCAACGGGATGGGAAGCAGCGTTATTCTTAACCGCCATCGTACAAACGTCACGTTACTTATTAACGCCGTGCACGAAAGCCTACAAGTCTGCGCTTTCATACCCTAGCACTACTCATGAATAAGGTGCTCCAGCTTAAATCGCGCGCAAATGTGAATTTAATATTTAACTCTGCTCACATAAATCTCTTTGCAGTACCGGCGATTATGCGTTCACAAAATAAACAAAAAGCTACATATTTTATTCCATGTATGTCATTTCTATTTCATTCGCGGCGCCAAGCATAGGTTGAAGATTGTAAAAATTATTAGGCACGAAAATCTGTTGTAAACCGACATAGATTTTCTTACCTTTATGTTTGATGTTTTCGTTATCCTCGAGAGGATAACAATTATTAAATATATGACGAAATCTTGGATAAAAATTATAATCGGCAATTTTATGTAAATATATTTAAAAAAATAGATGTAAAAGTATTAATTTTTTATAAAATATTGTTTATATAATTGCTTGTTTAATTAACTTTAAAATAGTATTTCTGCAAAACTACAAAAATATGGTGAATGATTTTAGTGATACATTTACAAAATTAAATTTGGAAAGAATTGTTTAAAATTTTTAATTTAAAAAAATATATTTGTAGCCTTGCTGTGTGTAAAACGTTTAGAAATATAATTAATTAAAATACATAAGTGAACAATTATTTCTAAATTGTAATGTAGAAACATTGCAATATGAAATATTAGACATTCAGCATGGTAACATTTTAAATAAAAAATCAAAAGGTTTTTGAAATAATTGCAAAATATTTACATCTCTTTAGATTTATTTGATTTTTGACAAATATTGTTTAAGGATTTTAACGCAATTATTCAAAAATTCGTGAGGCGATAATTGTACAATATTTGCATAATGTGCCTATCGGGTCGGTTTTAATTTTACAAAATATCAATTTGCTTCAGCAAAACCTGAGAAAGCAATTTAATTTTCCACGAGTAATTATCAAATGTAATTATTATATATCATCAAAGTAAAGTTATATAATAGCAATTTAAACGGCGAGAATATTTGTTAATTCCAGACGAGATAAAACGTTTCAGCACTACGTCCCCCATTTGAGAAGTCAAATAATCCACGAAGAGATTCGAAACGTACGTCAAATAGAATTTTGCAGCTGCTGAAAACGAAATAGCGGCGCGCGGCGCGGGCGAGTGGATACTTTTAATTAACCTGTGCCCTTAAATCGAATCGCTGAATATCATAATTATGAAAATTGGGTCCAAACCGCACAGCTTTAAATGGATTTCACGCCGTGCTACGGTAGTCGACGCTAAATAATTCATGAAATTCGGTATAAGCAGTCTCTGGATACTTCGAGCTCTACCTTGAGATTACACGGCACTTGATACTATAATAGTGCAGATAGGTACGAGCCGGGTCTCTCTCTCTTCTTCGGGACCGGTCCAATCGGATTAACGCGGGTCCCGGAAATTATACCGCTGTTGCATGCGGCGACACGATAAATTTTATCAAACGCGAACGAAACGGTAATTGTGTCCCGCCGTTTCGCTCTTGGTTTATTATGTATCGATAGCGCGCGGATTACACTATCTCCCGCGCTACATTGCAGCTTATTGTCGTTTGCATCCGCGATCCCGTTAATATTAGGAGACAGATGAATCCTCAATTTCGTACGTGTCGTAGTGTCGAATTGAAACCGAGCTATCGCTGTTTACAGATCGTATTGGATTTCGTGCGAAGTTCGCTCTGCGAGCGCAATGAATTCGCTCGGCACGTGACAATATAGTGCAATATCGCCGAGTCGACAGCGACAGCTGCAAATTTATAAAATAATAAATCGAAATGCCGTAAATATTTGCACTTTATATTGTCAATTATTATAATCTGCAATTACAAATATTATTTTGTTTGGTTTAAATATTATTTGGGAAACGCCTTTACGTCCTAGAATTAGATCTCTCGCGCGTGTATGTACAGATGTCAGACGAAAAGTTTTATAGATAAAATCTGAAATCTATCAAAATTGTATTTTTCCCTGTTGCAATCACGATATAGAGTAACTAATCCAATTACTGCCAGTGTCCCAGTTACTGTCGCTTTTTTCATTTGTAGTATTAGAGTAGAAAATGTACATATAGTGACATTGTAAGAGAGTTACGTATTAAAAAGTATACGAGTGTTACGTATTAAAAATGTTTTAATATTAAACTAAGACTGTTGTATAATCATAAGTAAATACGTAACGAGAATAGGTAGGTAATATTAGATAGTGTGGCAATAATCGAGGGGAAAGAGGAAAGGAGACAGTATTCAGGACATTGACTGGCAGTAATAGGTTCATGTCTTACATTATTTCTTTCATTATATTTGAATAATCAATCAGTTTTTTTTCTCTCGCTTGCTTCCTTTATGCTGTGTACATTGAGGTTTTTACTTGGATTATGATGAAAAAAGAATGTTTATTATATGTTACAAAAAAAAACTGCCATATATAAGTGCGTCAACTGCCATTAAGTGCTTAAAACGGCGAAATGGGTAATTTTTTGTCAGGAACAAGGACATATGGTAATAGTGCTTGAATATTGATGTCAATTTTGTGAATGTAAAATGTTGGTTTATTTAGCATACATCTTCTCGTAGACAAGTACTAAAGGCACTGCATTAGCTGCATGAATGTCTATACAACACTGCGCGAATAAAAGTAACGCATCGATCCAGGTTGTTCGTCCACACGCGCATTAAAAGGTTTCTCTACTCAACGGCTCAAAAGATTGATGATTTTTAGGAATTTCTTTTTGAGAGCTAATGAATAATGACCTTTTTAGGTTCATGTTTTTATTCATGTTTTTACTGTACGCTGTATCAGAGGCAGGCCCATTTTAAGGTCATGCCTCGCTAACTTTCTTTTTACCATTTTATCAATTCTTCAATAAAATTAGCGAAAAACATCCAAACATGTACTTTCGAAAGAGGTACAGAGGTAGAGAAAAAACAATCGAGCTTTTTGTTTTCTAAAACAGAGACAGAGAGAGACTCTTTAACTATTATTAACTTTAAACTCTCCAAACAAATAATGGCTTTGCAACGTGTTAGAAGAGTTAAAGAAGTTATCCTGGAACTAAAAGTAATGGAAATGTTTCTAATTTTCCCCTGTCCTTCCATTAGTTAATCTTCAGGATTATCTCCGTCTAATAATTAAGAACTGCAAATTTAAGAGAAAGTTTCAGAGTAGTTGCTTTCCGTGCTTTTCCGTGCGCGGAAATATAAGAGAAAGTTGAGACATTTTCAAGAGTCACATTTCAAAACGACAAATAAATAGCCGAATCGTATTTATCATTTAGACACAAGTTCATGCAATCGCTGACTTCACTTATCGGGTCAATAAATTCACGTGCAACGCAGTAACAAAATCAAACAAACATTAAGCAACATAAAAAATTTTATATTATTCATTTTCTTATCAAATTTTATATAACCAAGTTCTATAACTCCTTCAATGTTTTTCTACTCTATCCTAGAATGCGTAATAAACACTCGCCATGTAAATTTTAATAGCGGTACTTCGATTGCAAACGAAAAACTGTAATCAAAATGCAATCTTCATGCGCGACGAATAATCAACGTCACGTGGCACTTCCAACTTTATGTAACAAAGTTGTGCAACTATGCCTCATTTTCAGTTCTTTTTACTGCTTGTTAAAAGTGCAATAAACGTCTGTCATATAAATTTTTCCGGAACTTCATTCGAACTTGGATTCTCTTGCGCGCGAAGTTGTTACCTCTTTAATATTTAAAAGTCTGGCATTGTCAGACGGCATGTAAAATACGTAAGTGAATTCACGCATATTTCGATTATAGCGTAGTTTCGGTGTAACGTATTTTATGTAATTTCATAACCTACGCTTTTCAGATGATATAAATGCAAAATGATTTCCTTTTAAAATGATTGCCAAACCAAACGCGAACGAGCTGATACCGGCGATGAGTATTTCAATCAATTTACATGCTTTCGGAGGACGGGGACTAATTCAGTATACCGTCCAATGCATTTTAAGTGTGTTTATTTGCATAAGCCGTTTCGCCTAGTTTTACGATAATATTTACTTTAGAGCCCAGATGTTGCGGATGTTAGAAATGCGGATCGATGATGATACGTAAACGTTCATCGTGTATAGGAATGAATACAAAGGCTTTTGTCATACCGTCGCGGCACTACAAGCGCAAAGAATCAGTTTTATTTGAATATGCGGTGGCACGTATGCGATGAGAATTCAGTTCACGTCAGATACGTGTGAATTAAAAACTCTGGAATAGACCGCCATCTCTGCGAGAAGCAAATGTATCACCGCGTAATTTGCAAAGCAAGAACAAAAAAAAAGAACGGGGAAAACGGGAGAGATAAAGGAGACAGATAAAGGGTGCGCGCACAAAGATAACTCGGCTGCGACTCGGCGTATCATTAGCGGAGTCTAATGAATCCATTCGCAATTTCGTGTACCACAGGATAACTGTCGGGAACTAGAAGGATTAAGTAAACAGGAAGATTACGCGGATAGAAATTACTCAGGCAGATTACCTAGCTGGACAAGAATGGAAACGGTACATGCAAAAATATATCCACCCGAGGCTTTTCCGCTAAGCCGTCTGGCTTCATTCTCTAGACCCGAAAGAGATAAGTGTGCGTCTTATCGTCGTCGTTCATAACATAGTATACCGCGGAGACTACGGCGAGTATTTTCCACCATTTCGCGTCGCCTGCGTCCAAATTCCCTCCATTCTATGTATGGTCATGATCGAGTGAAAAAAAAAACACATAATCTCTATTATAATTATACGAAAGATAATTCGGTAATATCTAAACTAATTTTCATCTGATATGAGAAGTAAAATAGAAATCGAATGCGTACTTGATATGCTGTTTCATAAAGTGCGAAAAGTTCAATCTTTAAAATTAAATTGAATAAAATTTAAGAATTTGGTACGGACTTTTATATAACACATAAGAAAATTAATCAATTAGACCCCTTTGTTTCTCTGAGAAGGAAAATGAAAAATTCTGATTGATTGATCTCTTATTCGTTACGAGTTATGCGTTATAAAAAAAGTCTGTGCTAGGGCTTAAATTCTTCAATTGTATTCACTTTAATTTTAAAGATTGAAATTTTTAAGCTTTAAAATTTTATATTTCCCTTCACATACACTAATAGAAAACATTTTTTTTAAATAAAAAAAATAGATTTTCTTAAAATTATATGTATTTTGATGGGAACATTTGTTTGTTCCGTTCAAGTAAAAATATTTACTTCAAGTAAATAGATATATTATCGTAAATATATAATTTTATATTATTACATTTTTTATATTTAAATAATAATTTTACAAATAAAGTAATAATATTATTAAATTAAATTAAATTATTTTCTTAAATTAAAAAAATCTATCTTGAATATAAAAATTATAATAAATATTTTCTAGAACAAATTACATGAAAGAAAAAATTATTTCTACATATTATTTACGTAAAGATTTCAATTAAGAAATTTTTAACTAAATAATTTTTTGTGTTAAATACAATTTTTTTGTTTAAAGATATTTTTTCTCTTAGTATAAGTATTAAATATTCAAATGCATTTTTTTGAAAGACCACACCGTATAATATTTTAAAAATGACATTTTTCTCTTTCTTTTTTTTAATTTACTAATTATTAATTTGATTAAAAAATTCTCTCATGGTCCCATTATTTCTTTTTTATGCTAATAGTGCTATTAAAATTATTAAAACGTTTTTTCACACATTCTTTTCACACGTTTCCCATATCCTTTCGCAACACCTACAATTATTACGCGGTGCTTCGAATTTGTCTTCGTTTCACCTCACGGCAGCGAAACTTTGCCGTAAAAGACTCGATTTAGAAACGGGCACCGTGGCGAGAGTGTCGTATTATGTTCGCAATTTTAGCAGCGTCGCAACGAAAAAGGCGCAAGTAGTATCGACATTGACGTCAATGCGTGTTAGAAGTGAATGCCTTCACGACGACGTGATGGATACACCAGGAGAGAGTGAGAGAGAGAGAGAGAGAGAGAGAGAGAGAGAGAGAGAGAGAGAGAGAGAGTGTGAGAGAGACGAGAGCGGCTGTGACGAGCCACGTTCTAAAGGATGATCACGCTATGTGTATCGGTACCGAAATGAAGCTGGTCCTAATGAATAGAGCACGGCTCGTCAAGTACATGAGAAGGGTTGACACGGATGGCGTTACGTAAAAGCGGCTCCTCGCAGGCGGGAACCGGGAAACGCTTTATCGTATTATCGTACTGTCTCACGCGTCAAAGGCACGTTGCTTTCCAACATTAATCCCGCGTAAGAGCGGCGAAGAAAAATCTCTAAAGAGAGAGCCTCTAACCAGGACGGAGGTCACATTATAAAATCCATTTGTCTCAACGGATTAACGATCTTTGGTACATCCGAAAATGTATAATACTTCGACAGATACTGAATATTAAAAGGGATAAACGTTTAAAGGGATTTGCGTATTGACAGAAGTTGAGAAATTCAGGACAATTTCATGCTTGTTTCATTTCTATGCCTCGCGTTCTCTTTTTACTGAAATTTCCAGTGCGCGCATCATAAATCCGCTTCGCCGAGTCACGTGACAGTTGCAGCGACGAGAAATCAATTCTTCGAAAATAAATCACGAGAAATGTTGTTTCTCTTTTTTTTCTGTTGCCCTCTCGTTTTCACCGTAACGTCATTACTCGAAATGGCCGAAATATCGGCAATGCTCAAACGAATAATGCATCAGACGCCGTATCGTAAGGCAGATTGCGAGGTCGCGTGATCGCTGAAATTGCTCCTCTGTGCAACGTTGCGATGCAAAATAAGTAATACCCTGTCGGATGCAACGTGCGTGTCTTTCAAATATTTCAACAAACGCGTCCCGTTCGTTCAAACGATATTAGCTCTCGGGAGAATACACATGTACGAGTCGCCTGATCGTGAGACTTCAGGCAGTATAACGTGGAATCGAACGCGCGGTGTCAACAGAACGGCGATATCTCATACGAGACTAAGAATGCACCTAGGACTCGCGCGTGAGGACTTACATATGTATTTCCCAAAGGGATGAATCCCTTCCCCCTTCCCCCATCTCACTTTCTCCCGCACCGTCCGATGGTTTTGGCGGTCGAATTTTTCAAATCTCTTCGAAGCTCGCGCATCCCTTTTATGCGTATGCGCTTGTATCGCGGCAATATCCGAATTTCATGTCTTTGACATATTGTAAAGGCGGAGAGACCTTTGAAAAGCCAGTTTATTTTATACGCGAGTGTAGTCAAGTACATTAAGAAGTAACTCACGCTCAGATCCTGTAGATTCACACAAGTCGTGTAATTGCTCCATATTTGATTAGATTCGGGATGCCGGAACCACGTGCCGTTCAACTCGCAGTATTTGTGCGCCTTCACTGCAACAGAGATTGTTGGAATATCAAACGAGTTGTACAGCGTTAGTGATGTTGAGAAATGTACATCGGAATTTATCGATTTCTTATAATTACCAAACCTTAACGGTATCTCTGCTAATAATATTAATGAAATTTTGCACGTCATTCTCATATCATAATTAAAAGTTCATCAATTTCGTTTTACTTTTACAAGGTTAAAGCGCACGTTTGTTACTTACGATTTTATTAATCTGTAGGGGAGAATTATCGATGCGTGCTACTTATTATTTTTTATTACATTTTTTCATTTAGCACTGATTTGTACGCAAATAAATATTGAAAATTGCAGCTTGATGTTTCAGATACCCGCAATATTTAATCTTTCATTAATAACAAATTTATTTATTATAAGCTTTTTCCAACATGCTGCAACCGGTCGCTGTGAACAATTTATTTCCTAAATCACATCGTTTTTAAAGTATTAAATTTATGAATTTAAATAATGAAAAATATAAGGAACCGTTAACTCTAATTTGTTTTATAAATTTATCGACAAAAGGGATCAAATATTTAATAATTAATAAATAACAATAATAAAAAAAAACATCGAAATAAAACTAGCAAAAATAAGTTTTGCAATTGACATGTTTATTCATATCAATCATTTTACTTTCATCAGTTATCAGTCTTACTTTAATATTAACTACTATAAAAAAATTTATAATGAGACAATTTAGAAAACTATGTAGATTTGATAAAAATATCAAATTAACTTTAATAGTTGCAAATATGCATGTGCAATAAATGTAAAATATTTCACGATAAATCTTTTTTTATAAAAACAAAAATTCAATATAAAATTGCGTGATTGTATACGTGATTATCAATTGCATAAATTAATAAAAACTAATCAATATACCTATATTCTTTAAGTGTTATTAGCACAAGATGTAACTTGTTTTTATCTATAATACGTTTCTGCTTTATTTTATATTTTTGTCATTAAATGTCGCTTGTATTAAGTAAAAATATAAAATATTGATGAGGTACTATTTAGGCATGCATTCAACAATTTTTTCCTACAAGCTTTATGTTCGGACGAAAAAAAAAGTAAATTCTAAACACGTGTCTTAAAAGAAAGAGAAATAACATGTGATTTGTAACGCTTCATCGCTTCGACGTAACGTATTTGTCAATGCTTAAAAGAGAGATGGAAACGGAAGAAAAAAAAGATATGTCCTGACGCTGCACTACGCAATCGTCCACGAAGTTACGTTCGCTTCTTGTCGAAGCTCGTTCAAACTTCCGTCCAGTCTGGCGAAACAACAAGCTAATTTAAAATTTCCCGATGCAGAGCAGTTAGTAAAAACTGCGCCGGCGGCGTTGCATGAAGAATCAAGAAGAGTAGTCGATGGTCCACCCATTAAGCGGATAGAGAGGATTATGCCTCTCTGCGAATCTCCACGGTCTAATAGTTGGCAAATAAAACAAAATGCAAATTGAACTTCAGTCCACTCTTACGAAACGCGCTGCTTGGTTAAACTTATCTTCAGGAAAAATAAACTTTGACTCGCGCAGACGCCTTCAGGCGTTTTAACGCTCTCTTCGCGTTTTTTTCCGGTCTTAATTAGCTGATGAGGTACGATGTAAATATCCGGAGGTGTATGCAAGTAACGACCGTAGTAATCTCTGTAATTACGTTTCTGCTTGCTCGAGATCTCTGATCATTACGAATTTTCACAAAGAGAATGGCGTGCTACTCGAATTCAAATGGGTGTACGTACTGTGATTTATAAAACTATAAGAATTAGAAAAATGAATAGAAGAGATATCGAGAGGCCATACACATTTGTTGTGCGCCTTAATTGTAATACATTTATTTAATTATAATCATTGAAAAAAGTTAACTTTAATCTTGAATCTAATCGAGAATTAATTTGACTAAATTTTTCACCTTTATTAAATTCCATCGATTCAAGTATTTACGTATTTAAGTTAAAAATATAAAAATTGGAATTGAAGAAATTTAAACAAATTGAAAAATTTTTTTTAGTAAATTTTTTTTTAGTGTAGATTGCAAGGAGAACAACATGTTTGTAAGAGACAGTTATCAATGTTCAAGTGCCTTTTAATCGGAATATTGCGGATATAAAAGTGAGATAAACGCTTGCGTCGTGCAAGCGTGGTGCTGCCGATTAAACTCCGTTCGTTGCAAAGAGAGTTCTGGGGAAAAGTACATTACGGAGACGCAACCGCGAGAAATGGCACGGCCGCACGCAAGAGAGTCTGAGCGATGCGAGTCTTTCCTCGAGTATTACGCCGTAATTCGTAGCAAATGGCGCAAAGCGAAATAGCGTTTCTCGTACAAATGCATCGCGATACAATGTGAGTGAATAATGCGGTGCGCAACTTGCTCCGACAACAGAATATTAGAATATGCGAATATCGCTGTAATTCCGCTGGGCATGGCCAAACTCCGGAGCAATGTCCTCGATGGTAATAGCTCAGGGCACATCGCATTCGACGAAAATCAATTTTCCATCGTACATTCAAATTATATAATAACCGCGTCGTGTAACCAATGTGGACCAATAAAGCCAGCTATTCTCACTGTATTGTAATTATTTTCGTTTCAAAGCTACGTTTATACTTGCATTGCGGTTCTCTCTCTCTCTCTCTCTCTCTCTTTCTCTCTCTGTGCCATTAACTCGTTTCTTCACTCTTATGATGCTTTTGTTACGTTATGATTTTCATTTCACTTTTTCCTCTTTTCTAATTTTTATTTTCATTTATTTTTACTTATCTCATTTTATTTTACTTTTGTTATTTTGTGCTATTGTATTCTATGCTATGGTTTCTTATATTGTAACGTTTATAATTTTCCCTCTCTCTATCTTTCTTTGTTCCAAAATTCTGAGAACCGCTAAAAATATCGCTCCACGTATAACGCACTTGATTTGCGAGTAACGATTAATCGTGCAAATCTTAAGAAAATAATGTTTTAGTAATTACGGTTGACAATGAATGAAAACGTTACATGTGTCTTTTATTCTTGAAATGGTAGTTACATATTGTCCAAGAACACGACATTTCCTAGAAAGAATTTATGTTTCATTCTGTGCTAATTGATCATTAGCAATGAAGTTCACGCACGTTAAATAGCTTCGTTTGTTCCCTTATTGGATTACAACATTAGAAACACGATCCCATTTCGGTGATAATCATTTCTACAGCAAAAGATGTCAATGGAAATTTAAGCTTTTTTTTTTCTTTCCTCGTTAAAAATGTCACAAATGAACGAAATTCATAATCGAGCGGTGTGATATAAAAAATAAATGGATAATTATTGAATTTGAAATACCATTGGAAATCCATCGGCGATGGGTAGGATTACACGCGGGGCAGGATAATCTTATTGGATGGATCTGTTTCAACAGACATTGCAAAAAGAGAAACGTGCGAACAACAGAAAAATTCGAATTAGGTTAAGTGAAAAAATTCTGTTACTTGCAATACGTTAATTCGAAAAGGAAGAGACGGAGAGAAAATTACGCGCACAGCGATTATTTGCCTCGCTCGTGTGGCCGCTCATTATTTCGTGATGAGAGTCGATCGATCGCGCGAGTCGGAAGACTCGCCTACAAACCCGCCGGATGTTCGTCGAGCGTAAGGTATCGATGTCTGCCCTTAATTCGTCCATCACCCCTTTCTTGCATCTTCCCTTCCGACAGCCGCCGTCATTACATCACATTTATCTTCCCCCCAACTAGATGCTCCACCCAAGCTTTAAAAAGATATGTACATATACATACATATGTATATATCTTTTTATGTGTGTGTGCAAATACACACACACACACACACACACACACACACACATAAACACACATATCTTATACATGTACGAAACTTTTGTACACATACACATAGATACAATACATATTATGTATATATTGGGTATATAGAGATAAACGCGCACACCCAGCACATACGTGGTGGCCTTTAACGCGGAGCTCTCTGTGGCGCGACACGACGAGATTTATTCGCGAAATTAGAATGGCAAAGCACTCGTTAAAAAAGGAATGCCCGACGTTTAATTTCTGAATAAAAGCGAGATGCAACGCTCCGCGCCTACGATCAGATGAAAAAAGAAGGAAAAAAAAAGACAGATGACAAAAGAAACCAGAGCGTGGTACAACGACGGTCCAAGAGTGCACGTTTCACGATAATAAGGAGATAACGAAACGCCATTAGCGGCCGTTGTTTCCTGAAATGCGATCTCGTTGGAAGATAACATTTTCGCTAGGGACTGCGCCCGCTTGCCTATGCGCGGGCATACGCTATTTTGCGCCTCGAAATCAGCATACCTAGTCCTACCTTTGACCCATTAACCATTCCGGACGATGCGGTCATTTTAATTAACGAGATTAACAATTAACGGAAGGGAGGATAGATTAACGGGAAATATGAGGTTATGACTCTCTTTCCGGGAGAACGCAAATTAATTCCGTGGGATTAGTAAATGAAATGACGTTACGTATTCAATTTCACAAGTATTTCATTGAATGCGCAAGTTTTTCTTTTTTAATCTTTAAAACACGTCAGGTCTAACAAAAATCTATAAAATATGTAATGTTTAACAAAGTATTTCTTAATCTCGATCTTTTTTTGCAAAAATTATCCTTCAGAATTATATAACTATAAAAATAAATCCGTGTTTTGCAGAAAATATTATTTTTAGATTTTCTCCTACGTTCTTTTTTCCTTACTTGGCTTTAATTTGAAAAAATTACATATTGCGCTCTCTTTCTCTCTCTCTTTCTATTCATAAATAAAAATGAAATTTCTGTTAGTTTAATATAAAAAAAAAGTACTAAAGTAAAAATATCATAAAAAAACGTCAATCAATATAAAAGAATAATGAAAACGAGCTAATTCCAAAAATATTTGTTTATAAAAGCATGTTAAAATATCAAAATTTTAAAATACTTTATATATTATGGATAACGCGTATAGACTTCATTTATTTATATTATATATACTATAATATTTTAATTGTAGTTAAATATATAACGTCAATGCATACATAAATAATATAAACCGTTTTATATTGTCAACATAAGCCAATAAGAAAACGTAATAATAACAAGATCAAGATAATTGTAAATTCTCCAACACAATTTATCGTTATAAATAACACGTAACACGAATAAAAAACACATGTTAAATACACGCGAATCAGTATACGATATTGTCCAAATATACTTTCGTTTTCTCTTGAGAAATTAGTTTTAAGCGCATTTATGGCTTTCTGCTTCCCTCGGTGACAACTTTTATCAGAACAGAGACTGAAAGTGATGAATGTTAGTAGATTCCCTACAGCCCCAGACTAATATTACGAGCTCCCTAAAGACACGAAGATGACAAACCAAACGCAATTAAGTGCGTGTCCATCGTAAAATCCTTCCTGTTCATCAATCCCGTCGTAACACGATCTTTTGTAAAGCGCCTATTATTAAATCATAAAACATTTTATTTCCTTTTATATTGGATAATAAACTATATTTAAATTTTGCACGCAAAGAAATATTTTAGAATTTTAAACGAGTAATTTTGCATGCGTTGTATTTCATTTATATTGCGCACAAATAAATTAACTATATACATGTATACATATATATTATTATTTCTTTATTTATTACATTTGAATATTATAATACATATTCTTATATCGCCGCATATCTAGCTATTAATGTTTTAAACAATTGTAAAAAGAAATCGAAGTATTAAATATACCTCGCGCATAAACGCGCGTAGAAAAAGTTGTTTGATAAGCTCTGAGAAATAGTCACGCATAGATTGAAAACTGAAATTGCTTCTTATTTGGATAACTTACTGAAGTAGATCACGATCCAATATTCTCTTGTTTCATTTACGTTCTGTCCTACATTTTTACTCGAAATTCTTCTTCTTCCCAACCTTGTTCAATAAATCTCTCTCCACGGATTCAGTTAAGTTAAAGCAACTAAACTTCTCTCTAGTCTCGTTGCAGCAGCTGGCGATGTACTTGGCAAGTTTTGACGGAAACAAGTTTCTACGAAAGTTTGGTATCGGAATATTTTTTTTCCCCGGAAAAGGAACGCGCGATCCCGGTTCGGGTCATGCAATCAGGCGAGCGTTTGTGCACAGCCGAGAAAGAATGATTGTGCATATTGTGTACGAGAATGATTGATCCGGGGAAAGGAAAAAAAAAGGGCTTGTTGTCTAGGAGTAGGCGATTCGCTCGTTCGCGCGAGATTTGCGCGAGACGCACGTACGCGTAACAATCCGAGAGATGGTGCCGAGTCGCGGATCGATGTCATACCTCGGATATCTTGGGTATCAAGTACTCTGAGCTGAATCGAGTAATATCGCGAAACTTTGTTAATATCGCCATAGTGCTCGCGCGAAAGTTCCGGTACTTGTTTAGCCGATACTGATACATCGCGCTGCGTGACGCCGATGATGCTGTCTATGAAGGATCGATAACGAACGATCTCACGCGCGAGTATATCAATTCGCCGCATCCGTTCGAGGCGACGCGACAGCGAGCACTTAGCTACAGATACCAAGCAAATAGATCACGAACTAAGGTAGGAGGCGGAGTTAATTAGTTTGCGTAATTCTCGACGTTTGGAAAAAAAAACCCGATACAATTACATTACGTATGATTAGGTGCGAGACAGAAAAATTTTCATTGAGATTTTTATCTGGCAGAAACCCATTTCTTTTATAAAAAATTTGTAAACTACTTCATATCGAGTATAAAGTATTGGCTAATCCGACCGCTATCCAACTCACTTTTCATGTTTATTTACATTTAATCTTGAGTGGTTATCGAATCTTCGCTTCTTATTGAGAATTAAGTCGGATTTGGAAACCACGCTCGTTTTGATGAATAACGAGAGGACATTTTAACGCGGAGCTAATCGATATTCGCCTCGATGCTCCCGGATTTTCACAACGTTTACCTATCCACAGAGACCGTCGCAAAGTTTATATGGTTGCACTCGACATTATCCATCGCGGAAACTCTGAATTCAAAAATCCGCGCACACGTTGCGCATTAATTAAATCCATCGCGCAGACATCTCGATACAACGTCAGTTTTATAGATGCAAAATCGGATATCATAATTCCCCTGAATGCATTCGCAAAAACAATAACAAAATGTTACAAAAGTGGCAAGCTGGTTATCTATTCGATATAGTCGTGCGTTTGTCAAACACATTAGTGTACGTAAATATGCGCTTTCCAACGATCGTGTCGCAGCATGCTGCTGGTTTTTATTTCGTTTTATTCCCTTCTAACGCGCGGGGAGTTTTAACGAAGGGATATATTATTTGCAGCCAATTTATTTATTTTTCGTTTACTTCTATTTACTTTTCGTAAAATACTAGAAATTTTCTTCGCGAACGCCACGTAGAATGACCTATTTTCTCGTCAATATTAGCCTTTTCGCGACGACAAGACCAAAGCGGCGCGGCGCGGCGCGGCGAAATGTCACTCTAAAAGCACTATCCTTCTTCAGTATGTACTGTTGAGATGTAATTCTACAAAGCATTGTAAATCGTCCGAGAAACTATTGCAATTTGCCTATAATTTAATAATATGTGGCTCATACGCCAGAGCAATTGTAATAATTATCACATTTTTGTGTACGACGGATGTTTTCGGTGAGCCGCTTACAGAGGATCTTTCGTAACAAGAGAGTTAAATATTGCGTCATACAAAGCATGCTTGTAATGAATAGATACAAAAACGAGTCTGTACGAAGAATCAAGTGTTCCATGCAATTAGATTTTTCGTTTTTGATAGCCTGAAAACTTTTTAGCTCGACGTAACCGTAACGCGATCCATTAAGTACCATGGTATATAGAGAAGCGGGCTATATCTAAGATGTTCCATTTTACCAGACCATTTCTTCTTTTCCAGCACGTAAAGAGAAGAAAGAGATTGAATGAAAGATTACAAGTTCGTATTCGTATCAATTTTATTCTTTTGCTTTGAAAATGAAGCTAATATTAAAGATAAACTGATGAAAAATAGCAAATATTTTTATAACTTTCGAATCTTTAAGTATAACAGAGATTTATGTGTATAAAGAATTAAAAGTTAAAATTATGTATATAAAATAAAAAAGATATCAAAATCTCCAGATCATATTTAAAAAGTCATCAATCAAATGATAAATGCAATTAGAGAGCTTGTTCATAAATCAACTTTTTATCGATGTACTTTATAATACTTTTTTTTCTGCTGTTGTGACTTTGTATCTCTACTTGCTGGCTGACTTTAAGAAACAGCTTTATCTTCATCACTCATTAGCTTATCGTATTAATAGTCTTTGGTACTCTAATTATTCTATTTATTGTTTGCACAGATGTTGTCTCAGATGTTATCGTTGTTTGACTTTCATTGATTATATTATTTTGCGATACTGATGCAAGTCATTTCGCTATTAATTTTACAAGGTCATCGAGAATATTCACATTTAAAGATTTAATACATAATTCATTTTTTAAATAAATGGCTAATTATGCAAACAAGAAAATTATAATATGTCAAATAATTTTAATTTATCGGCACGTTTAAATACAAAAAAAATATACGCGAGTAGTTAAAATGTTTGTTGTTATTTTGAGTATTCTCTTCAAGAGAATTTTTTCAATAAATTATTTTTTTCCAAAATAAATAAATTTATTTAAGTTTCTTTTAATGAATTCCAATATTGTTATGTTTTTCTTAGATTACATTATCCTGTAAAAGTGACATAATATTATTCTCTCTACTTTCTTTAAGAATTCTTCAAATATAAATAAGATAAGAGTATCTGTTATCTACCCTGACTCGTAAATAACGCTAGTATCTTCCTTTTTGCTGATCAAAGAAACAACTAAAAGTTACATAATCAGAAGAAATACGAAGAGAGACAGACTATAAGTATCATATAGCTTTTTTTCTCTGTTGTTGATGTGTATATACGTGTAGTCGGTTATATAAAGACGCTATATTTTTACAAACTTCAGTCTTTCTTAGAGAACCGAGAAGAGCAGATTATTCTTTAGTCTCTTGTGAAAAACAGTTATTCGAGAGAAAACAGTATCACAAAACTACTTCGGTATGAACGCATCATCAACAGATATTTTTTAAAAATTTGCTTTTATAATAGATTTGCATTTATAATGTGCTTTGGATATAGTATTCCTATCTCAAGAACAATAGTAAGACATGCAACAAATGACACTGCTACAATCGACGTTCCCTGGAGTACGCGCACACGCAATCCGCGATAACAAAGTCAATTAATTATATTTTGCTGAATTAACATACATTGCATCGCTACCATATGGAAATGGCAGGCGGTCCATAAGTTCTATCTAGTATTTCCGCTCTTAGAGGACATGACTCGATTATTGCAGCCTTCATCGCTATCGATCAAGAATTAAAAGCAATCATAAAGTGACATTCGTAATGTCTCACTTGATACACGTTTCTTCTAATTGCGTTTCTTCCAAACAAAACTCTGCGTCACGACATCGTACATTCGGAGAAAAATTTATAGTGATGGCAATTATAAAAGTGATAGTTTTACAAGTTTTTATGTGTAGAATTAATGTACACAGTTCAATAAATTATTTTACAGTTATTGTAATGTAATTTTAATTGCAATAACTATTGATTAACTTGTTATCTATTCTTTTAAAAACGTACTGACAACTATAATAATTTATAAATGTATATTTATAAATGCCCATTTAAAAAAACTTGATAACGTTAAAATGAAATAATGAAGTTGACTATTCTAAAGTTTTAAAAATCTATTAATCTCGCTTTACATAATCGATATTGATAATTGGAATATTTGTCACATAAATAATATCGAGATATATAAATACTATAAAAAAAACAATTATTTTCTCAATATATGTATTAATACATATTTTAAAAGCAAAGATATATTTATGAATATATGAAAAATAAACATGGTTTTTAACATTGTTCGCATCTCCATTAATCTTTCAGCACATCTATCATGAGCGAAATAAAGGTACAAGTCACTGAAGGAAAATTGACCGGTGTCGTTGAGGATGGCCACAATGTCCGTTACTGTGCTTTTCGTGGAATACCATATGCCAAGCCTCCGGTTGGCGAACTCAGATTTAAGGTCAGTATACTCTCTTGTTCTCTACGCATAATAATGGATTCTTCAAAGGATATAATAAAAAATAGCATCAGAGTTAATTTTCCTTGAAATTAGGAAAAACCAAAGAATCTCAATTGTCTTCAAAGGTTTACGAATTAATTGTAGTAGGATAAGTTACAAGATTTGAAATATATCTCTTTTACAATGTTGAATATAGTTTATAATTTTATGTATTTAGGATCCGGTTCCAGCGGAACCATGGTCCGGTGATAGAGACGCCTCGAAGCACGGAAACATCGCCGTTCAAATAAATATGTTCACACGCGAAATTGAAGGCGACGAAGATTGTCTTTACTTAAATGTGTATACCACGAAAATTGATTCGGAAAAGCGTCCAGTAATGGTGTGGGTGCACGGTGGTGGTTTTTTCCTAGGTTCCGGCAATGCAGACTTTTATGGTCCCGATTTTATCGTGAAGAAAGATGTAGTACTGGTTACTATAAATTATAGATTAGACGCTCTAGGTACGTTATCCATTAAATTTAATATGTATTTCTTTTACATATGTTATTCTCGTTCAGCGTTTTTCCCATGTTTTCTCAGAGGATATAAACGCGCATGTACACTTGCAGTTTTTATATTTCAAATAACTTACTAGCATATTACGTTAGTGTTCTAGATGTTAGTGTACCATCAAATGTCACACAGAAAATGAAAATGGTTAATAAATCAAATACAATTACTTATTATTGAGAATATTAAATAAGTATTTTTACTTATTATAGTAAATATTTCTAAAGTCAAAACAAATATTTCTACAATAAATGTATAAAATTATTTGCAGGAAACAGATAATTATATTTTTATTAATTCTAAAAAAAAAAAATTTTTTTTGTTTATTATTTGATCTACTTTTACTTTAAATACATCAACCTTGTAAAAGAAAGAATTAAATGATTTTAGGTTTTTTAAATCTCAACGATAAAGTGGCAACGGGTAATCAAGGTTTGAAGGATGTGGTCTTAGCGTTAAAATGGGTTAAAAAGAATATATCGAATTTTGGTGGAAATTCAGAAAATGTTACTATCTTCGGCGAAAGTGCTGGAGGAGGCATTGTACATCTTCTAGCTCTGTCTCCATATGCTAAAGGTATACTTTATAAACTTATCGCAACAAAATCTTTAAATCTTATCCTAATCTTAATCATAGAGAATTAACGGAAGCATTCATAATGTATTAATAAAGAAAAATAAAACAATCCTAATTTCTCAATGTGCTTTTATAAATAAACATTTTCAAAAAGTTTTAATTTAGTTCTGAAAACTTTTATTTTTATTTCAGTTACGAAGATATAATAGCAATAAAATTTAAAAATTGATAAAATATAAGATAATAATATAAGATAATATAAGATAATAAATTTTCCAGCGATTATTATTAAAAAATTACTGATATCAAAGTGGTCAAGGAATTAATAATTTCAAAACAAGCGATAAATTTTATAATTTTGCTACTATATAGTTGAAAAAGAGAAAAGCAAGATTTTATGACAAAGAATCAAATAAATTAGTTCCATTGCGACTTTGTAGGTTTATTCCACAAAGTTATCGCACAAAGCGGCGTCGCCACGAATACTTGGGCCATAACTGAATGGACGGACAAAACGATGAACCCAGGTTTTCAACTTGCCGAGAAACTTGGAAAGACAACATCAGATCCAAAGATTGCGTATGAGTTTTTAAAAACAAGGGATGCAAAAGAAGTCATACAAGGTTCAAGAATGTTATTTGACACACGAGCGGTGAGTATCAATTTTGGGTTTTATATATACATATATATAGGATGTGCAAAGTTCGTGTCCGATTTACTATTAAAACTCAAGCATGTAAAATTTATTTGTCGATGATGTAATTGTTGTTGCGCTGCTGTTTTCCCAATGTTAATATATCATTAAATGATAATCCAATAATACGATATTAGGAGAATACGATGAGTGTGATATCCCGTTTTAGATCCTTTAATTTGCGCAAGATCTGTTTTGCAAGGTGTGTGGTTTCACATTGTCGCGATGAAAAACGACTCCCTTACAATTGGCCAGAATTGGATGCTTCTCCTTGATTGCTATCTTTAATTGTTGGCAGTATTTGTCAGACTTAATCGTTCGGTTAACAGGGAACAGTTCAAAATAAATTATTCCTTTATAATCCCATTAAACAGAAAGCATTACCTTCTCAAGATGCAAATTGGCTTTGCCATGGTTTCTGCACGCTCATCTGCTAGTTTCCAAATGCATTGTACGTTATTGTACAGAATTCATTTTTCATTGTCAGTCACAAGTCGATTCAAAAACAACTTTATTTAATCGGAAAAGCAAAGAAACAGCTGCAGAAACTCGATTCAATTTATTTGCTTCGGTTAGTTAATGCGACACCCATAAATCGAGTTTTAAATATTTCAAAATGTATCTAATCATTTTTATGTGCGAAGTGTGATCGATCTATCAATGTTGGGTCTCTTAGTAATCTCTGTTGTTGAAATTCAAAATTTTTTTTTGCATTAAATTGCGCATGTCATCATCTATGTATGTCGGAAGGTGTAGGTCAGAGATAGACTGGTCGTCAAGGTAAAAATCATCACGTCTAAATTTCGCAAATTATTTCTTGACAGTTCGAATTGATGTACAATCATGATAAGCATTTTGAATATTTTTTACAACTGTTACATCCTTCCGAAACTCATAAAACATAACGCGCTGTTGCACAAATGCAATTTTTTCGCTCAGTTTCAGAATTTTTTTTCACAATGTAAATTCAGTTAAAACATGAGTTTCTCGCTCAAATGCTCGACTATTGAATAAATATATCACTTTTCCATAGGTATGCAATACGTACATATAACAATCTATAGCGCTACCGTACATCTGTTTTAATAACTCTTTTATTAATATCTGTTGAAATCGGGCACTTTTGCAATCTAATATTTCTAAATGAGTTCCATTTGGTTAATGTATGACTAAAATATTTTCATTCGTTTCTTCAACAGGAAAGATTAAGTTTTAAACTGTGCTTCGCACCCAGTTTGGATTTCGAATCATCAGATCCATTTTTCCCTGAACATCCAAAGGAATATATAAGCCGCGGGATTCATATACCCTTCCTTTTAGGATTTACTCGTAACGAAGGGCTGTTTTTCGTAGATAGCCTCTTCTTCGGAGGAGGTATAGAAATATTATTTTGTTATACATTTCATTATAAATATATCTTTAATTGTTTCGCGTCTGCTTCTTTCACACAGTATGGCTTTTGAAGAATAATATAATTTTGTTGAACATGTTAATTTTATTCTTATTTAAATTATTTTAATATCCCAATATAAACAAAGTTTTTAAAAAGCAAGATAAATTAAGTGTATCTTTGAATCGGATACCTTATTAAAAAGAGAAAATTTAATATTATTTTAAAGATAGATTTCTTTACATAAACTTTGTGAAATAAATTATTTCTTAACAAAAATACACTTGAAATATTACTCGTTTGGCATAAAAGACGTTAAAGTAATCATAATTACACTTTTAAAATTGTTTCAGGCGTAAGCAAAGAACATCTAGAAGAAGTAAATGCTGATTTTAAAAAAGCAATATTACCAGAAATATTATCCACATTTCCTGAAATAGGAATCACTGCTGAGGAATTGAAATTGTTATATTTTGAAAAAAATAAAGTGTCAAAGGAAACTCTAATAAATTATGCGAACTTCTTAGGAGACGAATTTTTCGTGCGCGGTGTGATGGATCTACTTCAAATACAAAAATCTACTGGTGGTTACAAATCGACGTATCTTTATCAGTTTGATTATGAGAACGATAATAATTTGTCGAGGAGAGCATTGCAGATTAAACTTCCAGGTATATTGCTATTTAAGTAATACAAGCGTATAAACTTCCTTGTGTATTATTAAAAAATACAAATACTTTATTATTCAGCGATATTTCTAAATTTTTATGCAAAATTATTACATTCATTTCTTTGTTAGATTTGTAATAATTATGCATAAAACAATAACAAAAATAAGTTATTTCATTAAAAAATAGTATTTAGAAATATTAATAATTTCGAAAAATAAATATATTAATTTGAAACAACAATGATCATTTTACATTTTTAAAATTACTTTACTATTATTACTATATTTTTTGTTTGTGTGTGCAGGAGTATCTCATACTGAGGAGTTAGCTTATCTGTTTTACCCAGAAATTATAAAAATGTTTAATTTATCGCTACCCGAATCTGATTCGGAATATTACAAAATGATAAATCATTTAACGCAAATGTGGACTGATTTCGCTACAACAGGGTACAAGAACTTTTTCTTATTTTATAAGAATCTTACAGACATATACTTTAATTGCTAAATTTAAATTGATTTTTAGGAAACCAACGTCTACAAATTTATGGTTACCATTAACCGGCCCGCAAAACGAAGACTACAATTATCTAAACATTGATAAAAATTCAGAAATGAAAGTATTTCGTAAAGGACAGGAACGCTGGGATTGGGAAAATAAAAAGTAATATATTCTATCTGTACCAATATCTTGTCCGTTAAAAATAACAAAATATAGAGGACAAGGTATAGGTATATAGGTATAATCTTATTATATATTATAAGTAGGTGTTAAAAAAATTATCGTGTTTTATAGACCTAATCTTTGCAAAGTACATTAAAATTATGTTCTTTATAAAGTTAATATAAATAGTAACAAAGATATCAAAACATTTTTAATACTTTTTGAATTACAAATTTATTGAAAACTAAATTTACATTCCGAATTAAACTAGAGAAATTAAATTTTGAATTCTGGACAAATTATTCATAAGTTCACTAAAGTTCTTTTTATTTTTATGTTTGCGGTTATTTTAAAGTTTATTAATAGCTATGAAATCATACTTTTTGATCAAGAAGTAGATATATAGGTATAATCTTATATATATTATGTATCATATATTACGGACAAAACGATGAACCCGGGTTTTCAACTTGCCGAGAAACTTGGAAAGACTTGTGCGTTATCGCACAAAGCGGCGTCGCCACGAATCCTTGGGCCATAACTGAATGGACGGACATATGTATACATATGTATATATAAAACCCAAAATTGATACTCACTGCTCGTGTGGCAAATAACATTGTTGAACATTGTATGACTTTTTTTGCATCCTTGGTTTTTAAAAACTCATATGCAACCTTTGGATCTAATGTTGTCTTTCCAAGTTTCTCGGCAAGTTGAAAACCCGGGTTCATCGTTTTGTCCGTAATATCATATTACGGACAAAACGATGAAATAAATTTTCCAGCGATTATTATTAAAAAATTACTGACATCAAAGTGGTCAAGGAATTAATAATTTCAAAACAAGCGATAAATTTTATAATTTTGCTCCTATATAGTTGAAAAACCCGGGTTCATTGTTTTGTCCGTAAATGGTTTTCAACTTGCCGAGAAACTTGGAAAGACAACATCAGATCCAAAGGTTGCATATGAGTTTTTAAAAACCAAGGATGCAAAAAAAGTCATACAATGTTCAACAATGTTATTTGCCACACGAGCAGTGAGTATCAATTTTGGGTTTTATATATACATATGTATACATATGTCCGTCCATTCAGTTATGGCCCAAGGATTCGTAGCGACGCCGCTTTGTGCGATAACGCACAAGTCTTTCCAAGTTTCTCGGCAAGTTGAAAACCCGGGTTCATCGTTTTGTCCGTAATATGTGTATATATGATACATAATATATATAAGATTACACCTATATATCTACTTCTTGATCAAAAAGTATGATTTCATAGCTATTAATAAACTTTAAAATAACCGCAAACATAAAAATAAAAAGAACTTTAGTGAACTTATGAATAATTTGTCCAGAATTCAAAATTTAATTTCTCTAGTTTAATTCGGAATGTAAATTTAGTTTTCAATAAATTTGTAATTCAAAAAGTATTAAAAATGTTTTGATATCTTTGTTACTATTTATATTAACTTTATAAAGAACATAATTTTAATGTACTTTGCAAAGATTAGGTCTATAAAATACGATAATTTTTTTCTTAAATACTATTTACGTGTTACTTATCACACTATAAGAAACAATGTACGTATGAAAGTCATGTAAATAATCTTAATTCGCCAGAGTATACACGATATACTAATAAAATAACGAATCAGCAACTTTCCTCTCTTCATTTAATCCCCACTCTCTCCTCGATGAGAGCCAGTCGGGCCACTGCACACGAGGCTCCGACAATCAGTCGCAGTCGAGTATATACACGGTTGCATAATCGTATCTCGACATACGTAGTCTCACAACGTAAACCAACGGTTCGTTAACGCTATTCTCTCTCGTCATTCTTTCATTGTATCCATCATGGACAACAGCCGAGTAGACGTATACGTGAATGAGGGAAGATTAATCGGCATCATTGAGGAAGCTGCCTATGGTGGTCACTACGTCGCCTTCCGAGGAATACCGTACGCGAAGCCGCCGGTAGGCGAGCTCAGATTCAAGGTGAATAACTTTCGCTACAGCCGCGCGTTCAACAGCGCTTAACTTCAATCTTGATTCGACCGATAGCTTCGTTTTATCTGTCTTTCTTACTCTCTTCTCTTTTGTATTTTTTCCGTTGAAATTTTTAAGTAACAAGTTGAGTTTTCAATAATTAAAAAAAAATGCCTATTATTTATCTCTCTGAATCGTTATATTTAATTAAATTATTCGACAAATTAGAATTAGTCGATCATTACCCTTTGGACTTTACACTTACGAAGCATGATATTCTGAAAACATTTAACACATTTATAGATAAATGTAAATATATGAAATCAAGTATAAAATTTAAATGTGTTGCGAAAAAAGGAATATTATAATGAGCGCTGATTCCTCAAGTTATAATTTAAATTTTAAATTGTTAATGAAGTCTGAAATTTTAAATAATCAATTCAAAGTATAGGAGATGTGTACATAAAAAAATAAAATAAAAAATAAATAAATAAACTTCGTCTTTGTTCTGGAATAAGAAAAATCTGCAAACTTTTCTCAAGATTTGTTATTGTAACATTACTAGAAAACTTTTATTAACATATCATCATTTCGCGGAAAAACTGACATTTCCATTAAAAAAGAAAAAAAATGCACAATTCTTCACATATTAACATTAAATTGCGACGGTACATTTTTAGATTCGAATAGATGCAACGATTTATTCCTAATTTTAATCTTTTTATTATAAGATTCGTATAACTAAAGCAAAAGCAAAAACACTAGAACTTAAGCAATATACGGTTCGATCAATCACAGCGTTCTTGTCGAGCTAATCCACTATTTTATGCTCGATTGTAATTGGTCGATTCATTTACTACCTAAGTTCTACTTAATCTTAAGGTTTTAGGCTTTAGGGCTCCCGGATCTCAAGGGCTTACACGATGTACGAGAAAAATTGTTTAAAAGTCGTCTAAAATTATCATAGTTCGAGTATACTATAATATAATTCAAAATATTTTACGCAGATATTTTATTACTTGTTATTGACTGTCGAGTTAAAAATTAATGTAGCCGATTATAATTCAAGAACTTTGTTTACACGCAATTATGAACTTCTGCCTTCTCGTCATAATTAATGATCCGCTCCTTGATGACGCGACGCAACATAAATACACGCGGCAAAACTTTGATAAATGAATAGTATAATATTCAGAATGAGAAACTATTCTCGAGATCTATATGTGTCAGATTGAGGAATTATTAATTTTCTTCACACATTCATGCACGCGGATAAACATGACAAATTATCAAATTTAGAAGAAATTAAAAAATTTCGGCTGCAATTGCATGCGTGCGAGATATTATTGTTAGGAAAAAAATATGAATCATGCCAGATTAATTCTAAATAAAGGCAACGTTTATCTATACAGGATCCGCTACCACCGGAAAGATGGTCCGGCGGCAGAGATGCTTCGAAACATGGAAACGTTGCTGTGCAATTTGATTTAATGACACGCCAAGTGATAGGCGATGAGGATTGCCTCTACCTGAACGTGTATACAACAGATATCGTGAAAAAACGACCAGTTATGGTGTGGATACATGGTGGTGCTTTTAGAATGGGTTCCGGTGATGCCGCCATGTACGGTCCTGATTATATTGTTCAGAAGGACGTCGTACTGGTCACGCTAAATTACAGACTAGGGGTTCTTGGTACGTTGCATGTTAGCTCGACACGAAATTGTGTAATACTTTGCGTCTCACGTTTATCAGAGTAAATTGTTTTTCTGCAAAACTTGTTTTTGCAAAAAAGTCATTTTGCGTGCTGACGTTCTTTTAAAAATAGTTTATATTTTAGAGATAGCTTGGTATGTTATGCGCACATATGATACGTACGTGCAGTAATATTTTATTTTATCACGTACAGTGGTGTTTAAATTTATCTTGTATTGTTAATATGTCTGTGTCATTCAAAGCAAAAATGTTTTTTAAAAGGAACCTTAAAGGATGAATATTATTATTAAATATATATAATTGATCATATACTTTTAATTTTTGTCAATTTACAAATAAAAGACGTATTCATGATTTTTAGGTTTCCTGAACCTCAATGATAAAGTAGCAACGGGTAATCAAGGTCTGAAGGATACGGTAATGGCATTACAATGGGTTCAGAAAAATATATCACAGTTTGGTGGAGATCCGAAAAATGTCACTATCTTTGGCGAAAGTGCTGGTGGAGTTATCGTGCATTATCTAACTCTGTCTCCGTTAGGCCAAGGTACAATTTACGAATTTTATTGATACACACTGATGTAAAATCCGCAAACTTTATTTAATATTCAAAGATTCTTTGGCTATTTTAAACTCAATTTTTCTTCAACAAAAACAAATGCTAATATATTCTAAAGCAAATGCTGATACCTAAGTCTCCCTTCTCTCTCTCTCTCTCTCTCTCTTTTTCTTTCTCTGTCTTTGCTTCAACAAAGTAGATAACTCCATTACTATAAAATCAATCTCGAGTAAAGTATGTTTTAAAAGAATTTCTATTTAAAATTTTAATTAAAATTTTGATGATAAATATAAATTAAAACTTAAAAATTTTTCAAAATACTTTTTTATAATAAAATTGTTTTTAATTTTAAAATAATCAAAGAATAATGATTAAAAGAATACTTAGAATGATATATCGGTTTAAATATTAAATATCATTAAATTGAAGGAAAGACAAAAAAAATTGATGACGATTAGTTAAAATGTATTAAACTAAATTTGACTGCATTTTACAGGATTATTTCATAAAGCGATATCGCAAAGCGGCGTTGCTACGAATCCTTGGGCATTGTCTGAATGGACGAACAAAACGATGAACAGAGGTTTTCAACTTGCCGAGAAACTTGGAAAAGCGACATCAAATCCAAAAGTCGCTTACGAGTTTCTTAAAAAAGTCGACGCGAAAAAACTCGTAGAAACTACGATACACTCTCTTCTCACAGAAGCAGTAAGTTTTTTAATATTTTATTACATTATATTTTCGTATAAGTGCAATTAATTATACGAACAGATAGTGTGAAATATTTTCATTAGCAACATGTTCTTTCAGGATCGTCTACAATTTCTTTTAATATTTACGCCCAGTTTAGATTACGAATCGCCGAATCCATTCTTTCCGGAACATCCAAGCACGTTAGTACGCCGCGGAGTTAAAGTGCCGTTCCTTTTAGGAAATACCGGCTGTGAAGGATCTTTTCTCATATGCAGTTCATTTTTCGGACGTAAGTGCCTTTGCGTTTGCAATTCTAGCCGTTGTATGCATGAATTTACTATCTATCATTTTTATATGATCTTTTAAAAATAATATTGATATCACTGATGTATAATATGTACGCATTAATATTAAACAAATGTTATGTAAATAATTATAAATATATTTGAATTTTTTACAAATAAGAATTTTAATTATGATTAAAAATGTATGCAGCAAGCATTTCGTTTTAAAATAATATTACGTTTTACATATGCTTTATACATTTGTTTAATTAAGTCTATGATAATCAAACATACATTGTTCATTTTGGTATATAATATCATCTAATGTTACATACATGCCATGTTTTTCTTAACGAGAGCCACATAAGAAAAATAATAGCTTCCTGCTCACTTTTTTCTCGTTAGTGAAATAAATTATTTTTTAGCATATATGTTACTAAAATATTATCCACGTGCTATACAACGCGCTTTGTGTAGTCATTAGTAGCAATAAAGTTTTGAAAATCGTTTCAGATATAAGCGAAAAAACTCTTAAAAAAGTCGATTCCGACTTCAAGAAGACTCTAATGGCCAACATTTTAAATGAACTACCAAAGATACCGATCACAGTCGAAGAATTACGATTTTTATATTTTGGTAATAAAGCGATATCAAAGGAAACTCTAATAAATTACGCTGATTTTCTGGGCGATGCCATGTTTTATCGCGGCACTACGGAAGTAGCCGACATCCAAATGAACTCTGGTGGTTACACGCCGACGTATTTGTATAAATTTACATATGACAGTAAAACTTACATCGCAAAACAAATAATGAACGTTTCGATTCCAGGTAATATCACTATTTCATTTAAAACCTCATAAAAGCTTTTAATCATCTAAGTAATACGTGTGCACTCATATCATGTTTTGAAGATATGTTAAATAACAATTCTGAGTTTATGATTGTGATATTAAAAAATCAAACGTGTATCAAACATTTAGAAATATTTCACTTGAAAAGACTAAAGGTTATTTTGCAGTATTTATGAACATTAAATGTTACTTTAAAGTGAAATAGTTAGTTTACGTTTTTAAAATTAATCTATCATATAATATTTGCAGGAGTGACTCATGGCGAAGATTTATTTTACTTATTCTATTCTCATCTGATGAAGACTTTAGATATGTCCCCACCTAAACCTAATTCGGAAGATTATAAAATGATAAATCGTTTAACGCAGATGTGGACAGATTTTGCTAAAACAGGGTATGATACATTTAATATTTCTGCGAATACGTTATGGAAATCTTAATTATGTATTAACAATTTATTACAAATTTACATTTATAGAGATCCAACGCCTGCTATTACGGATTTGACTCCGGTTAAATGGACCCCATTAAAGCACGGAAATATATACAATTATTTAAATATTGATATTAAACCTCGGATGGAAATCGTTCGTAAAGGAGAACAGCGCTGTGATTGGAAAAATATAAAACACAAGTTATGAGATTATATTTGTTAAAACGTTACTAATATTAAAATTATGTTCATAATTTTTACGATTGTATAAATACTAGTTTGTTGTATTGTAAAAATATCTTGTATTTACAATCATATTTATATAAAAAATTGTTTATAAAAAAAATAAGATAAGATAAAAATTATTGCTATTATATTCAGTATTGTTATAAAATTTACAATGTATAGACAGACATATTAATATTCTTGTCTATGTAAATTTTGAAATTGACTTTTATTACTGAAGATGTTATAAATTAAAATAATGGTTGAGATGTGCAATTAAATTATGGGACATTATTCGTTGTTTAATTTCGTAAAATAAACTTTACCTTTACATATTACTAATTTGAGATTTGTTTGCAAATGTAGTAAAAAATTGAAACTTGAGAAATTGTAACAAAACATCTTTATTTCGTTGAAAAGACAATTTAATTTTAAAAAAATTTATTGCTGAAGATGACTCGAAACAGAGTCGAAACGTACTGAATCCATTTGGAATAAACTCAAAAAAGAATATACGCACCAACATCAGCGACTCTCATTAGCCCCTTTTTTAATTCCATTTAATTTTAATTTATAATAAATTATAATAAATTGATGTTGCTTTTTATAGGCATTAATTATCATTTCTAAATATTCTCTCTCTTTATATCTATATGTATATTAAATGCATAGATTAATTCGGCATTTTTTACAAACTTAAATTTTATTTTTAAGTTAAATAATGTATATTTAATAATCAAAATAGTCTGAATTATTTTTTATAGATCCACTTTTTAAGCAACTGCCGAATTGCATTGTAAACAAAATCAATTCTCAAGTTATATTTTTCTCAGACATTACATTATCATAAAAACGATACAATATTGTGTTACATATTTTTTTTTAAAAGTAACTCAAATTCGTCTGAAATATATGATAAGAGTGTTATCTAAGCTGACTTGACCTATTGCATTACTAATCTTCTGTCTATTTCTTTGCTGACTCAAAAATAAAACTATAAATATTATCCAAAACTGAGACAATAAAAAAAAAACAGGCTAAATCTCACATTTGATAATTTTTTCTCTCTATCACACCTATAATTTGTTTGTATACAATCAGTCGGATATATAAAGATGTTATATTTTTGAAAACTTCAGTCTTGTTTAGAGAACCGAGATAGGCAAGTTATTTCCTAATCTCTTGTACGTACAAAACAATCAATTGAATGAAAATAATATCACAAAACTACTCCGATATATAAAGATAGATAACATGTTTTTTAAATTAGTTTTTATAATTTTATAGATAGATTTGCATTTACGATGCGTATTAAATATTGCAATGTTCCTACTTTAGGGACAACAATAAGAGGCACAACAAATGATACTGTTGCAATCGACATTCCCTTGAGTACACGCAAATGCAATCCGTAACGACAAAGCTGATTAATTATATTTTGCTAAATTAACATACACGATGTGAAGATTGCATCACTATTGCATCGAGAACGCAGATTACATGTTCCAATATCTCCGCTTTTAGAGAACACGACTCGGTTATTACCTTCGTCGCTATCAGTCAAGAATTAAAAGCAATCACCACACGACACATTCGTAACATCTTACTTAATACGCTCCGATGCACATCGTTTCTAATTGCGTTGCTTTAAAATAAAACTGTGCATCATGACATCACTACGTATGCTCGGAGAAAAATTCACAGTGATGGCAATTATAAAAGTGACAATTATACAAGTTATATATAGAATTAATTTATATACATAGTTCAAACAACTATTTTATAATACAAGTAAACGATAGAGTTGACAGTCGTGACTATTTCAGAATATACTAAAGATCTATTAATCCCTCTCTCTCATTTTACATAACCGGTATTAATAACTGAAATACCAGTCATATAAATAAAATAGAAATACGCTAAAAAAAGACGATAAAAAGAGAAATTATCATCGATGCGTTCATCGACTAATGCATATTTTAAGAACAAACATATTCTTGTGAATTATCTCTATTATTCTTTCAGCACATCTATCATGAGCAGAATAAAAGTACAAGTCACTGAGAGAAAACTGACCGATATTATCGAAGATGACTATAATATCTGTTACATTGCTTTTCATGAAATACCATACATCAAGTCTCCGATTGGTGAACTCAGATTTAAGATAAATGTAGTATTTGTTTTTAACGCGATAACAAATTCAACGAATCACAAAAAGATAATCTTTAGAATTAATCTTCCTTAAGATCAGAAAAAAAAGTATCTCAGTTTTCTTTATAGGTTTATATTCACAAATTAATTATAATAGCATAAGCTACAAAACTTGAAATATATATATATATATTTTTTTTTTCTTCTAAATATTGCATTGAATATAGTTTATAATTTTATATATTTCGGATTCGGTACTAACGGAACCACGGGTCAGTGATAAAAATGCCTCGAAGCACGGAAACATCACCGTTCAAATAAATCTATTCATGCGCGAAATTGAGGGCGACGGGGATTGCCTCTATTTAAAAGTATACACCACGAAAATCGAACCATCGGAAAAACGTCCGCTAATAGTATGGATACACTGTGGTGGTTTTTTGTAGGTTCCGATAATGTGCAGGTCGCATATAAGCTTTTAAAAACGAGTGACGTAAAAAAAAATTCATAGAAAATTTACAAATGTTATTGGCCGAAATAGTGAAGTTCTTTATTCGATTATATACTGTTCGAAATACGTGTCTATTTTAATTCATCTTTTTATCAAAAGAGATTACGTTTTAATCTATGCTTCCTACCCAGTCTGGATTACGAGACATCGAATCCACATTTCTCTGAAATTCTAAAGAAATATATAAGCCGTGAGATTCAAATGTCTTTCCTTTTAGGATTTAATAACGAAGGGGTGTTTTTATTACGTAGCCACTTTTTACGAAGGTAATATAGAAGAATTATATATTTTATCGCTTACATTAAATATATCTTCAATTGTTTCGCTTGTATTTCTTACAGACAATATGGTTCAGACAAAAATAATATAATTTTTGTTTATGCTGAACAAATATGTTAACAATATATAAAAAGTATTTTATAATATTTTAAGTTTTTTTATATAATATTAAAAAAATAAATTTTATAAATGTATCATTAAGTATTTACAATTACATGTAAATAACAAAACAAATATTTTATTTTCAAATAGCCTCAGCATTTATCATAGATTTTTTATATTGATCACAATCTAAAGGTTAATCAACAATGTGATCTTTTTGTTTTCTATTCTTTACTTTTTACCTCTTCGATTGATCGACAATCGTGGTACTTGTCACATATTTCTTGTCTCTTTCGGAATTCGTTAACTTTTATCTCGCTAATTTCCATAAAACCAATTTCGCACGGAAAAAAACAACCATGATTGAATTGACAAGGTGTTTAGTTAAGCAAATTTTGGTAAAAATAGATTTTCTTTTTATTATAATCAATTATTTTGGTATGCTACTAAAATATTTAGACGTGATAACTAGAAGAATTTGGTTAACAATTTCCGGTTGGATCTACACAATTTCTGGTACGTAGCACTTTGCGACATTTTACCACTACCATCAAATGGACGCGGTGGCGTTCTATTTCTCATAAAGAAAAAATTACACACAATAAAATAAATAACGTAGCATTAAAAGATTTTTCACCGATGTTTAAATAAAATAATTTCTCCTGCAAATCCCAAAATTTGGTTCAAAGACAAAAGCAAATAAGAGATATGTTAACAATACAATTTTTAATAAACTGTAAAAAAATTAATTCAAAAATCTGATGATTCGTTCTACAAGAATTCTGATTCGCTTCGAGCGGACATACTGGTTGAACGAAATTTGGTATTGAAATACCAAATTTCCAATTAACGCAACCAGATTTTTTCCGATGATAGCAATCAAAGTGAATATAAACTAATTTATCTGGTTACTTCAACATTTACAAGTAGTTTTAGCTCACTGATTATTATGTAGATTTCAATTCTGTGCTTAATAAGAAGAATTTATCTTTTCCTTAATTATATTTGTATAACTCCATAGGTTGATTTACATTTATAGTACATCGGGGAGCAATTCTTCATGCTCCTCGCACATCTTGGAATAACAAGATGCATAGAGTCTTCACAGTTGTGAAGAGCCATAAGAATGACACTGAAACTTTGTTATGTTACACTGTACGCATTATGTAACATGCATAACGTCATCACAGTGAATAAAGTTCAATTGAAACACCTAGCTTTCAATTTATCTTGCCTTGAAATGCTTGTTATCTTTCTCAGAGTGTATATCTACGGCGTATAAACCGGCTTGAATACAGTATAGACCGACAAACTCATCGATCTTGTTCATTCTTCTAACGCCTTCATCATCATGGATAGCGGCAAAATCGAAATACAAGTACATGAAGGAAAGTTAATTGGTACCACAGAAAAGGGTGTTTACGGCGACTACTATGTCGCCTTTCGAGGAATACCATATGCGAAACCGCCGGTCGGAGAGCTCAGATTCAAAGTAGGTACATAAAGTTGCATTATCGCAAACAGGTTTACAAGATTTCTTACAAATTTATTTAATTATCAAATAAATTAAATTAACTAATCGTTATTTTTCGCAACAAATTCTTTATAGTATTTGAAGAAGGGATTGACGTCATTGCTATAAAAGATGCATAATAGATTAGCTTCATTATTATTAAATTCTGATTATCAATATTGTGATATTAACTACTATTCCCGTTCAATTTAGAAATGTGTTTGAAGATAAAAAATTTATTCAACCTGCAGTTTAATAAATTTAATAATGTATATAAAATTACACAAGACTTTGTTGTGACTAAAAAAGAATCATTTAATGGGCTTAATCAATCAATTAATTAACTAATAATTTTTTTAGTATCTTAGAAAGATTTAAAAAAATACGAAGAATTATCACTGTGAGAAAATTATGATAAATAAAGACTACTGATAAAAGTGTTTATCAGTATATTAAATAATTATTACATAATCTATTTTTCATTATATATAAGGAAAGTTAAAAAAAATAATATTAAAAAATAGTAATAAAAATATATAAATGACTGAAATGAATCAATCACAATCATTGCGATATTAAAGCCCTTTTCTAAGCTGCCGTTGTTATTAGTGCGTACAATACAAGAAAATTAATTATTACAAAAATTTCAATCACTTGTACGTTTCGATCTTGTTATTGGATCGTAACGCATGTAACATGATATGAGAGTGTACTTGCGCGCGAATGCTATGACATCCTGTATATGAAAACATTTTACATATTTTATAGGATCCGGTACCAGCAGAACCATGGTCTGGTAGTAGAGACGCCTCGAAATATGGAAGCATGGCTGTTCAAATGAGCTTTTTAACACGTCAAGTTGAAGGCGATGAAGATTGCCTCTATTTAAATGTGTTTACCTCAAAAATTGAACCTGGGAAGAAGCGTACGGTAATGGTATGGATACACGGCGGTGGTTTTTCTGTGGGTTCCGGTGGTGCACTCATGTACGGACCCGATTACATCGTGCGAAAAGATGTAGTTTTGGTTACCTTGAATTATAGACTAGGTGCTTTAGGTAAGTTATTTGTTCCCATATGTAATGACTGTATTGTCATTTGTATCCTGTATTTTAATACAGCAAATGTTAGATTTGATTTATTGTAAGAATTATGTCTCTTAGATATACTTTTATTTTAGATCATACCATAGAAACGCTTTAAAAATATACTCTCGCAAAAAAAAATTATATCGATATCTGTATCTAATACGTTTACAATCTCATTTCTTTTTGCATGTAGGACTATTTATTTTGCGCCTCACATAAACAGTGATTAGAAACAAATTATAGCAAGATTTACTTCATTTCGATATAATCTACATTTACTTTTAATTAAGAATCAATTTTACAAAAACAATGCATTAATAATTTTAGGTTTTTTGAACCTCTACGATAAAGTGGCAACGGGTAATCAAGGTATAAAAGATGTAATCTTGGCATTAAAATGGGTTCAGAAAAATATATCACAGTTTGGTGGAGATCCAAAAAATGTCACTATCTTTGGCGAAAGTGCTGGCGGAGCCATGGTACATTGTCTAACTCTGACTCCATTAGCCAAAGGTATTATGTCGATGTAAATTTATTGATATATCACAATAATTTGAAATTCTTAAATTATCTCCTATCCTATTAATCATAAACTTATTCATAATTTAATTACAATTTTTTATCAACAGAACCATTCAAACACTAATATGTTCGAAAAATGAAAAGTTTCGCAAATGTATTAAATAAATAATATTCGTTCTTCTAGTTAATTTAAAATAAGAAATTTTTAGTTCATTTTAAATAAGAAATAAAACATTTTCTATTTGTAACTTTTAAAAGTTTAGTTCAAATTTCAATTGTAAAATAACTTCCTGAGAAAGAGAGAGAAAAAGGAAGAAAAAAAGAAATTTTCAGTACTGCAAGGTCGATCAAAATCATTAAGGGATCAATGTGATTACAAGAATTAAAATTGATATGAAAATATTTTATACATTACAAAAAATAAAAAAAGATTTTATGATGATAAATTAGAATTAATTTGTTACAACTGTTTTACAGATTTATTTCACAAAGCGATAGTACAAAGCGGTGTCATGAGAAATCCTTGGGCCTATACTGAACAACAATCACATTCGACAAATATAGGTTTCCGGCTTGCCGAGAAACTTGGAAAAGCAACCACAGATCCGAAAGTCGTTTACGAATTTCTCAAAACAATCGATGCGAAGAAGCTTATAGAGACTCAAGAAAAGTATTTTTCGACGGAAGAGGTAATTATTTAAACTTTTGATTGTAATTACACGAATGCAATAAATTACAATATGCAAGCTACAATACAAGTTATGCGAAAAAAATATACTTTTTTTCATCTTTGTTAATATCTTCTTCGCAGGAAACTCAACAGCGAAGCTCTCTGGAGAAAATAGTATGTTCATAAGATGTTTGCTTAAGTGTTGAGCATATATTTAATTAGAGTTTTAAAATATTTATTGAAGTGTTTATGAAAACCTAGATGTTCAAAAAATGTATGTTTTCGGAATGTTTACAAATGTTTAGGAAATGCTTTACTAAAAGTATTTTATGTTTTCAGAATGTGTTGCAAATGTTTGCAAACAGAATGTATTTTCATAAAAGACGTTTTGTAACGTTTTGTCTCTATCGGACAGTTGTGAACATTTCATAAACAATTCCATGTTTAAATTTCCATTTCATAAGTACTTCAATACATAATAAACATACTATTTTTGCCAGGGCGTGAGATTTACACCTACTTTGGATCACGAATCTTCGAATCCAGTTTTTCCGGGAGATATAACGAAGTTTATGAGCCGCGGGGTTGAGGTACCATTACTTATAGGTTTTACCAGTTGCGAGGGATCCTTGTTTGTATACAATAATATTAGCGGACGTGAGTTTTGTTTTTGTCTTCATTAAGTATATTAGTATTTATAGGCTTAAGTTTTCATAAAAAATTGTTCGGTTAAAAATAACATAACTTTGAGATTAAATGACGAAGCAAGTTTTTAAAAATTTTACGGATAAAGTTGTACGTAACTATATTCAGTTAGTAAAGTTTGATTAATTCATAATTTTTTCAGTACATATGTATATAAAAATCATAATTATGCGTCAGAACATTTTTAGTTGCAAAATAACGTTATCATACAATAGATAAGTTTATAATGTATTAAGATGTTAAAATTATAATCTTAACAAATATCAAATATAACATAGATGTAATGTTATATAACATATAACATGTCATATTCATGTTATATAGAATTACAGCAACCTTACATTCGCTGTTTACTGTAGTGTACTGTATGAGAAATGTGTATTTTAATATGCATTATCTATAATATGTAATTATCTCATTTTTTTTAACGGATTACGCTATTTAAAATATCATAAACAAAATTTTGACGACAGATTTTCTTTCATAAATATGTAAATATTATTTTGTAGCTTGAAGAAATATTCATTATTAAATTATTCATTACTGATTATGCAACAATTTATATAACGAATAGTATTAAAATATCTCTAAAATTATTTCAGACATAACTAAGGAAGAAATTCATAAAATCGATTCCGATTTCAAAATCGCCATACATCCAAACATTTTATCTATACTACCAAAGATATCAGTCACAGTCGAGGAATTGCGATCTTTATATTTTGAGGATAAAGCAATATCAGAGGAAACTATGGAAAATTACGTTAATTTTTTTAGTGACGAATTCTTCTGCCGTGGTACAATGGAAGTAGTGGATATTCAGACAAAGCTGAATCATAACAAACCGACATATCTATATAAATTTTCATACGAGTCTGATAATTCCCCTATAAAGAAAATATTTAATGTTAAGTCCAAAGGTATTGCCACTCGTAATTTAAAATTATCCAAAAATTAAAGGTGTGCGGATACTCGAAATTATGAGTACCCGAGCTTCGGGTCGAGTCGGGATTTTTTTTTTCGGGATCGGGTTGGGATCCGAAAGTTTGTAAATTTCGGGTACTCGAAATCAAGTGAGGACCCGAAATCGAGTCGGGTCCCGAAATCCTGTCGAAACCCGAAATTGAGACAAAATCCCAAAATTTTGTAAATTTTGAGTACTTGGATCTAAAATACGGTCAAAAAGCGACCATAGATCTAAATACCTTAAACACTGATGTGAGAAAAAAATTACAAAATTTTAATAATTATTTGTTTGAGTATTGCCCTAATCAAATTTTTTCCGAACGTAAATATATATTTATTTAGGAGTGACCATCAATTTAATTATCATTTTTTATTGAGTAAATACTTATGTACTGTAAATAAATATTTCATTGACAGTATTCAAATTTAGTAATTCAATATAAACGAAATGCCTTACGTAAATTTAGTAATTTTTTTCTCACATCAATGTATAAAGTATCTAAATGTTTGACCCAACTTTAGATCCGAGTACTTAAAATTTATAAAATTTTGGGATTCCGTTTCGATTTTGGGTCCTGACCCGATTTCAGGACCCGACTCGATTTCGGGTACCTTTGAGCAACTTTACAAACTTTCGGGTCCCGACCCAATCCCAAAAAAAATTCCTGACCCAACCCGAACCTGAAATCTCGGGTACCCGCACATCCCTACTAAAAATGTAAAAACTTTTTAATATTAGAGAATATAAATACATTTATAATGTAATTGTAATATAAAATAACTCAAAATGTTTCTAAATTTCTGACTGAAAAACAATTTCGTTTTATAATATTTATTATAGTTTAAAAAATTAATTGTCCATTTAAATATTTAGAAATTAATTTATCGGTTTAATTTAATTTAATGATTTAATAATCGGTTTAATAAAAATATTTTATAGGTGCGAGTCATGGCGAGGATCTGACATACTTGTTTTACTTTTCTATGATGAAAGATTTAGGTGTAACCGCACCAGCAATTGATTCGCAAGACGGAAAGATGATAAACCACTTAACACAAATGTGGACGGATTTTGCCAAAACAGGGTACGAGAAATTTAATGTTTTCTTTTCTCGCGAATATTTTAAGCGTGTTTTTGTAATCACAATATTTCTATTTTTTTTAAACATGTATATTAATGGTTAATTGTCAATGTGATTTAGGAATCCAACGCCTAATACAAACTCATGGTTACCGGTAACCGGTTCACAGGGAAAATACAATTATCTAAATATCGATGAAAATTCGCAAATGAATGTCTTCCGTAAAGGAGAAGAGAGTTGGAATTGGGAAGAGAAGAAAAATAAGTTACGGCACTAAAACTTTATCTATGTTAAGATAAAATTTTTTAATACTTTTTCCATTTACAATAAATATTCTCTAGTTCCTTTTCAAAGAAATTTTTTAGTTAACAAAATGTAGGCACTATTGTTTTGTTTTAAGTTCAGAGCCGGTTTTAGTTAATGGAAATATAAAGATTAATCTTTTCAAACTATGATTTATTAGAACAACAAAAAGTTTTTGCGAATTAAACTTAAAGGGATTGGAAAATGTTACAGTACTATCTATGGTAACAAATAGTAAACAAATAGTATAGGTCTTCAAATATAACTTTAATTAAATACCATTATAACTGAGGATTCTATGTTAATCCTCATGCTATTCTTCTCCGAGAGGGGAAGGTATCCATGATAGATTTCCTCATGTAAAACAAAAGTAGATACCTGTTTTCACGGAGTGCAGATTTTTCTTTTGAGGGTTTTTTTTAGAGAAAATTGAATTTAATATGACATAACTTTTATAAACACTATCTTGTATTTAGCTTTTTTACATTATAAAAACAACTCTACGTCAAAGAAAAAGATAATTATTTTATTATTCAAACAAGCATAATACGCATTCAATGAACATTAAAACTTGTGTTGAAAAAATTACATTTTTAAAATTATTCTTGAAAATTCGAAATTGGAAAAAAGTCATAATCAAAAAACTAATCTTACATAATAAAATACAATAATCATAAGAATTTTAATTACAATTAATTATTATGATTATCTAAACATAGCAGTATTTAATTTACAAAACAGGATTATTTTTTCAAAAAGAGATACCAAATTTTCAATAAGCAAAAACTTGGAGCTAGATTAAAAGAACAATGAAAAGAAATGAAATAAAAGAGGACGCGCATATACATACACTTGGCGCTTTTTCTTTGAAACGATAGTTTTGTACTGCTGTCACGCGTTTTGTAGTTTTAAATATTATGTATATTTTTTGACGTAAAATACATGAATTCAACTTAGCATGATTGTGAGGAAGTAATGATAAATCAACATGTAAATAAAAAAATGTGCCACTACCACTTCTATCGTTTTTATTCATAATTTACTTTGCTATGAATGACTGGTAAGTGAAATTATTAAACAGACTATTTTTTTAAATAATTGATTGATGTATCCTACCATATAAATATAAGGTAGAGAGCCGAGGAGACGCGGGAAAGAGAGAGAGAGAGAGAGAGAGCGAGAGAGAGAGAGAGATCGTTACGTATTGATCGCTTGGAATAAGAACCCCTCAAGCGCGAGGGTAGGGAGCGGGAAAATGAAAAAGGGAAGAGAACGAGCATGGTGGAAGGAATAACATACTTTCACCGTGGAAATGAGAAACCCGAAGTTAAAGAATCGGAAGAATTTGAATTCAAACCAAATCTGTTGGTCGCGGAACTCAGACGGTTCAAGGAAAATCAGGATTGGGTAAGTTAATAAATTTTTTTAACTAAATTAAATTAAAATTGATGGCACATATAATTAATTTAGTTAAGTTAAAAGTTATATGAATAAAAAATTAACTCAGTTAAAGTTACGTTAAGATTAAATTAACTTAAGTTAAAATAAAAGTTAATTTTGAAAATCATTATTTATATAAAATTAAAATATCATCAAAAGATTATTTATCAGATAGTAATACGTAATAACTTACTTTAAATAAATACGTAGTCTAATTAAAGACAGGTTTTGTTTAACGTGGAATAATTACAAAACAAATAATAAATAGCTGTTATTAAAATAATATTTATTCAATTTGAATAATATAATCTTTAAAAATGAATAATTTGATGTTATTAAATTAAGATAAAGTATATAAAGAAATATATTTTAAATTAATTTTTTAATTTATTTAAAAATATAATACTATTTTCTAAAGATTGCTTGAATCAAATATTTTATTAAAAATATTATATTATTTATTGTAATTAAAAAAAAAGTATAAAAAGTTCAGTCTATGCCAACATCTTATCTCTTTAATGATTTTAATATGTCAAATAAATAATATTGTAGAAACCGAAATAAATAAAAATATATTACAGTCTCAAGTTTGAAGAATACACTGCATGCAACAAAATCCTAACTAAGATAAAAAATTATTTTAAATCAAGTAAGAATGAGTCTCAGTTTTAGAAGATCTTCGCGTGAAATAATATTGATACGTTTTAATTGATTTTGAACTGCACACTATTATTTTCGGTTTCGCACAGTTGTTTTAAATTAAAACATAATTAAATTGCAAATTAATTTGATAATAGTGATGTTAACTTACATTTCTAAATAATATTTTTGTTGTTTTTGGGCCATGTCAAAAACTGTAATCACCTGTATTATTTTTTTGTATATAGCTTCTAATACACGAATTCATTAAAATAATGAATTGCTAATAACAATAATTATAATAGCTTATAAAACAATTTTCTATAATTCAAATACAAAAAGAACACAGTGTCTCATATACTTCTTGCTATTATTATAAACTGGAATAATCATGAATACAACTGATTCTTTAAATGATATTTAATATACAACTAATTATGTAACAAGTTAAATCATGGAGGTCTTATAAACATAAGCAATACTTTTTGAAATCGTTATAAAGCAAAGAAATTTTTCTAATTAAAAAATTGGTCATTCAAAAAATCTTAATGCATTGGATTAATTTATATTTATTTGATAATTACAATATGCTATATATAGGTATATATGTTCTTTTTCTTGTTCAAAATTTGTCAAAATTTAAAAAAGATTTCAATTCACTGATTATTATGCAGATTTCTATTCTGTGTACTAAATAAGAAATATTGATCTTTTTCTTAATTATATTTGTATAACTCCATCGGTTGATTTACAATTATAGTACATCAGAGAGCACTCGGTCATATTCTTTGCACATCTCGGAGTAGCAAAATGCATATTAAGTCTTCACAGTTGTGAAATGTAATAAGAATAACAGTAAAACTTTGTTATGTAACTCTACACACATTATGTAAAATAACGTTCATTGCTGTGAATAAAGCTTTATCGAAACGCCCAGTTTTTAATCTTATTTGCCTTGAAATGTTTGTTATCTCTCTCAGAGCGCATATCTCTAAAGTGTATAAAATGACTTGCATGCAGTATAGATCGACAGACTCATCGATCTTGTTCTCTCGTCATTTTTTCAAAGCTTTCGTTATGGATAATAGCAAAATCGAAATACAAGTACATGAAGGAAAGTTAATTGGTACCACAGAAAAAGGTGTTTACGGCGACTACTATGTCGCCTTTCGAGGAATACCATATGCGAAACCGCCGGTCGGAGAGCTCAGATTCAAAGTAGGTACATAAAGTTGCATTATCGCAAACTGCAGTTTAATAAATTTAATAATGTATATAAAATTACACAAGACTTTGTTGTGACTAAAAAAGAATCATTTAATGGGCTTAATCAATCAATTAATTAACCAATAACTTTTTTAGTATCTTAGAAAGATTAAAAAAAATACGAAGAATTATCACTGTGAGAAAATTATGATAAATAAAGACTCCTGATAAAAGTGTTTATCAGTATATTAAATAATTATTACATAATCTATTTTTCATTATATATAAGGAAAGTTAAAAAAAATAATATTAAAAAATAGTAATAAAAATATATAAATGACTGAAATGAATCAATCACAATCATTGCGATATTAAAGCCCTTTTCTAAGCTGCCGTTGTTATTAGTGCGTACAATACAAGAAAATTAATTATTACAAAAATTTCAATCACTTGTACGTTTCGATCTTGTTATTGGATCGTAACGCATGTAACATGATATGAGAGTGTACTTGCGCGCGAATACTATGACATCCTGTATATGAAAACATTTTACATATTTTATAGGATCCGGTACCAGCAGAACCATGGTCTGGTAGTAGAGACGCCTCGAAATATGGAAACTCGGCTGTTCAAATAAACTTTCTAACACGTCAATTTGAGGGCGATGAAGATTGCCTCTATTTAAATGTTTTCACCCCAAAAATCGAACCTGGGAAGAAGCGTACGGTAATGGTATGGATACACGGCGGTGCTTTTTCTGTGGGTTCCGGTGATGCACTCATGTGCGGACCCGATTACATCGTGCGAAAAGATGTAGTTTTGGTTACCTTGAATTATAGACTAGGTGCTTTAGGTAAGTTATTTGTTCCCATATGTAATGACTGTATTGTCATTTGTATCCTGTATTTTAATACAGCAAATGTTAGATTTGATTTATTGAAAGAATTATGTCTCTTAGATATACTTTTATTTTAGATCATACCATAGAAACGCTTTAAAAATATACTCTCGCAAAAAAAAATTATATCGATATCTGTTTCTAATACGTTTACAATCTCATTTCTTTTTGCATGTAGGACTATTTATTTTGCGCCTCACATAAACAGTAATTAGAAACAAATTATAGCAAGATTTACTTCCTTTCGATATAATCTACATTTACTTTTAATTAAGAATCAATTTTACAAAAACAATGCATTAATAATTTTAGGTTTTTTGAACCTCTACGATAAAGTGGCAACGGGTAATCAAGGTATAAAAGATGTAATCTTGGCATTAAAATGGGTTCAGAAAAATATATCACAGTTTGGTGGAGATCCAAAAAATGTCACTATCTTTGGCGAAAGTGCTGGCGGAGCCATGGTACATTGTCTAACTCTGACTCCATTAGCCAAAGGTATTATGTCGATGTAAATTTATTGATATATCACAATAATTTGAAATTCTTAAATTATCTCCTATCCTATTAATCATAAACTTATTCATAATTTAATTACAATTTTTTATCAACAGAACCATTCAAACACTAATATGTTCGAAAAATGAAAAGTTTCGCAAATGTATTAAATAAATAATATTCGTTCTTCTAGTTAATTTAAAATAAAAAATTTTTAGTTCATTTTAATATATTAAAATAAGAAATAAAACATTTTCTATTTGTAACTTTTAAAAGTTTAGGTCAAATTTCAATTGTAAAATAACTTCTTGAGAAAGAGAGAGAGAGAAAGGAAGAAAAAAAGAAATTTTCAGTACTGCAAGGTCGATCAAAATCATTAAGGGATCAATGTAATTACAAGAATTAAAATTGATATGAAAATATTTTATACATTACAAAAAATGAAAAAAGATTTTATGATGATAAATTAGAATTAATTTGTTACAACTGTTTTACAGATTTATTTCACAAAGCGATAGTACAAAGCGGTGTCATGAGAAATCCTTGGGCCTATACTGAACAACAATCACATTCGACAAATATAGGTTTCCGGCTTGCCGAGAAACTTGGAAAAGCAACCACAGATCCGAAAGTCGTTTACGAATTTCTCAAAACAATCGATGCGAAGAAGCTTATAGAGACTCAAGAAAAGTATTTTTCGACGGAAGAGGTAATTATTTAAACTTTTGATTGTAATTACACGAATGCAATAAATTACAATATGCAAGCTACAATACAAGTTATGCGAAAAAAATATACTTTTTTTCATCTTTGTTAATATCTTCTTCGCAGGAAACTCAACAGCGAAGCTCTCTGGAGAAAATAGTATGTTCATAAGATGTTTGCTTAAGTGTTGAGCATATATTTAATTAGAGTTTTAAAATATTTATTGAAGTGTTTATGAAAACCTAGATGTTCAAAAAATGTATGTTTTCGGAATGTTTACAAATGTTTAGGAAATGCTTTACTAAAAGTATTTTATGTTTTCAGAATGTGTTGCAAATGTTTGCAAACAGAATGTATTTTCATAAAAGACGTTTTGTAACGTTTTGTCTCTATCGGACAGTTGTGAACATTTCATAAACAATTCCATGTTTAAATTTCCATTTCATAAGTACTTCAATACATAATAAACATACTATTTTTGCCAGGGCGTGAGATTTACACCTACTTTGGATCACGAATCTTCGAATCCAGTTTTTCCGGGAGATATAACGAAGTTTATGAGCCGCGGGGTTGAGGTACCATTACTTATAGGTTTTACCAGTTGCGAGGGATCCTTGTTTGTATACAATAATATTAGCGGACGTGAGTTTTGTTTTTGTCTTCATTAAGTATATTAGTATTTATAGGCTTAAGTTTTCATAAAAAATTGTTCGGTTAAAAATAACATAACTTTGAGATTAAATGACGAAGCAAGTTTTTAAAAATTTTACGGATAAAGTTGTACGTAACTATATTCAGTTAGTAAAGTTTGATTAATTCATAATTTTTTCAGTACATATGTATATAAAAATCATAATTATGCGTCAGAACATTTTTAGTTGCAAAATAACGTTATCATATAATAGATAAGTTTATAATATATTAAGATGTTAAGATTATAATCTTAACAAATATCAAATATAACATAGATGTAATGTTATATAACATATAACATGTCATATTCATGTTATATAGAATTACAGCAACCTTACATTCGCTGTTTACTGTAGTGTACTGTATGAGAAATGTGTATTTTAATATGCATTATCTATAATATGTAATTATTTCACTTTTTTTAACGGATTACGCTATTTAAAATATCATAAACAAAATTTTGACGACAGATTTTCTTTCATAAATATGTAAATATTATTTTGTAGCTTGAAGAAATATTCATTATTTGAATTATTCATTACTGATTATGCAATAATTTATATAACGAATAGTATTAAAATATCTCTAAAATTATTTCAGACATAACTAAGGAAGAAATTCATAAAATCGATTCCGATTTCAAAATCGCCATACATCCAAACATTTTATCTATACTACCAAAGATATCAGTCACAGTCGAGGAATTGCGATCTTTATATTTTGAGGATAAAGCAATATCAGAGGAAACTATGGAAAATTACGTTAATTTTCTTAGTGACGAATTCTTCTGCCGTGGTACAATGGAAGTAGTGGATATTCAGACAAAGCTGAATCATAATAAAGCGACGTATTTGTATAAGTTTTCATACAACAATGAAGATAGCCCCATGAAAAAAATATTTAATGTTAAGTTCAAAGGTATTGCCACTTGTAATTTAAAATTATCCAAAAATTAGAGGTGTGCGGATACTCGAAATTATGGGTACCCGAGCTTCGGGTCAAGTCGGGATTTTTTTTTTCGGGATCGGGTCGGAATCCGAAAGTTTGTAAATTTCGGGTACTCGAAATCAAGTCGGGACCCGAAATCGAGTCGGGTCCCGAAATCCTGTCGAAACCCGAAATTGAGACAAAATCCCAAAATTTTATAAATTTTGAGTACTTGGATCTAAAATACGGTCAAAAAGCGACCATAAATCTAAATACCTTATACACTGACGTGAGAAAAAAATTACAAAATTTTAATAATTATTTGTTTGAGTATTGCCCTAATCAAATTTTTTCCGAACGTAAATATATATTTATTTAGGAGTGACCATCAATTTAATTATCATTTTTTATTGAGTAAATACTTATGTACTGTAAATAAATATTTCATTGACAGTATTCAAATTTAGTAATTCAATATAAACGAAATGCCTTACGTAAATTTAGTAATTTTTTTCTCACATCAATGTATAAAGTATCTAAATGTTTGACCGCTATTTGACCCAACTTTAGATCCGAGTACTTAAAATTTATAAAATTTTGGGATTCCGTTTCGATTTTGGGTCCTGACCCGATTTCAGGACCCGACTCGATTTCGGGTACCTTTGAGTAACTTTACAAACTTTCGGGTCCCGACCCAATCCCAAAAAAAATTCCCGACCCAACCCGAACCTGAAATCTCGGGTACCCGCACATCCCTACTAAAAATGTAAAAACTTTTTAATATTAGAGAATATAAATACATTTATATTGTAATTGTAATATAAAATAACTCAAAATGTTTCTAAATTTCTGACTGAAAAACAATTTTGTTTTATAATATTTATTATAGTTTAAAAAATTAATTGTCCGTTTAAATATTTAGAAATTAATTTATCGATTTAATTTAATTTAATGATTTAATAATCGGTTTAATAAAAATATTTTATAGGTGCGAGTCATGGCGAGGATCTGACATACTTGTTTTACTCTTCTATGATGAAAGATTTAGGTGTAACCGCACCAGCAATTGATTCGCAAGACGGAAAGATGATAAACCACTTAACACAAATGTGGACGGATTTTGCCAAAACAGGGTACGAGAAATTTAATGTTTTCTTTTCTCGCGAATATTTTAAGCGTGTTTTTGTAATCACAATATTTCTATTTTTTTTAAACATGTATATTAATGGTTAATTGTCAATGTGATTTAGGAATCCAACGCCTAATACAAACTCATGGTTACCGGTAACCGGTTCACAGGGAAAATACAATTATCTAAATATCGATGAAAATTCGCAAATGAATGTCTTCCATAAAGGAGAAGAGAGTTGGAATTGGGAAGAGAAGAAAAATAAGTTACGGCACTAAAACTTTATCTATGTTAAGATAAAATTTTTTAATACTTTTTCCATTTACAATAAATATTCTCTAGTTCCTTTTCAAAGAAATTTTTTAGTTAACAAAATGTAGGCACTATTGTTTTGTTCTAAGTTCAGAGCCGGTTTTAGTTAATGGAAATATAAAGATTAATCTTTTCAAACTATGATTTATTAGAACAACAAAAAGTTTTTGCGAATTAAACTTAAAGGGATTGGAAAATGTTACAGTACTATTTATGGTAACAAATAGTAAACAAATAGTATAGGTCTTCAAATATAACTTTAATTAAATACCATTATAACTGAGGATTCTATGTTAATCCTCATGCTATTCTTCTCCGAGAGGGGAAGGTATCCATGATAGATTTCCTCATGTAAAACAAAAGTAGATACCTGTTTTCACGGAGTGCAGATTTTTCTTTTGAGGGTTTTTTTTTAGAGAAAATTGAATTTAATATGACATAACTTTTATAAACACTATCTTGTATTTAGCTTTTTTACATTATAAAAACAAATCTACATCAAACAAAAAAGTAATTATTATATTATTCAAACAAGTATAATGTGCATTCAATGGACATTAAAACTTGTGTTGAAAAAATTACATTTTTAAAGATTATTCTTGAACATTCAAAATTGGAAAAAAATCATAATCGAAAAACTAATCTTACATAATACAATACAATAATCATAAGGATTTTAATTACATTTAATTAATACAATTATCTAAACATAGCCGTATTTAATTTACAGTACAAACTTATTTTTTCAAAAAAAAGACACCAAATTTTCAATAAGCAAAAACTTGGAACTAGATTAAAAAAACAATGAAAAGAATTGAAATAAGAAAGAATGCGCACATACATACACTTAGCGTCTTTCCTTTGAAAAGATCATTTTGTACTGCTATCACGCGTTTTGTAGTGTTAAACATTATGTATATTTTTTGAGATAAAATACATAATTTCAACTTAGCATGATTGTAAAGAATTAATGATAAATCAACATGTAAATAAAAAAATGTACCACTACCACTTCTATCGTTTTCATTCATAATTTACTTTGCTATGAATGACTGAAAAGTAAAATTATTAAACAGACTAATTTTTTAAATAATCGATTGATGAATGGTACTATACAAATGTAAGATAGAGAGCCGACAAAACGCGGGAGAAAGAGAGAGAGAGAGAGAGAGAGAGAGAGAAATCGTTATTTATTGAGCGCTCTCGGATAAGATCCCCTTAAGCGCGAGGGTAGGGAACGAGACAATGAAAAAAGGAAGAGAACGAGCATGGTGGAAGGAATAACATACTTTCACCGTGGAAATGAGAAACCCGAAGTTAAAGAATCGGAAGAATTTGAATTCAAACCAAATCTGTTGGTCGCGGAACTCAGACGGTTCAAGGAAAATCAGGATTGGGTAAGTTAATAAATTTTTTTAACTAAATTAAATTAAAATTGATGGCACATATAATTAATTTAGTTAAGTTAAAAGTTATATGAATAAAAAATTAACTCAGTTAAAGTTACGTTAAGATTAAATTAACTTAAGTTAAAATAAAAGTTAATTTTGAAAATCATTATTTATATAAAATTAAAATATCATCAAAAGATTATTTATCAGATAGTAATACGTAATAACTTACTTTAAATAAATACGTAATCTAATTAAAGACAGGTTTTGTTTAACGTGGAATAATTACAAAACAAATAATAAATAGCTGTTATTAAAATAATATTTATTCAATTTGAATAATATAATCTTTAAAAATGAATAATTTGATGTTATTAAATTAAGATAAAATATATAAAGAAATATATTTTAAATTAATTTTTTAATTTATTTAAAAATATAATACTATTTTCTAAAGATTGCTTGAATCAAATATTTTATTAAAAATATTATATTATTTATTGTAATTAAAAAAAAAGTATAAAAAGTTCTGTCTATGCCAACATCTTATTTCTTTAATGATTTTAACATGCATGTCAAATAAATGATCTTGTAGAAACCGGAATAAATAAAAATGTACATATTACAGTCTCAAGTCTAAAGAATGCAACGTATGTAACAAAAACCTAACCAAGATAAAAAATTATTTCTTTAATTGTCTTTGAGATTTGTCGCAAAGTGCAATCACCTGCATCTTTTTTCGTACATAGTTTCTGATATATTAACTCATTAACAATTGCATTAATAAATTGCTTATAACAATAATTGTAATAACTTATGAAGCATTTTTCTATAATTCAAATGCAAAAAGAACTTCTTTATACTTTATATTTATATACTTCTTGTTATCATAAATTGGAATTATCATAAATACAACTTTTAAAATGATATTCGGTATACAACTAATTGTATAATTAACATGGAGGTCTTACAAACATAAATGATACTTTTAGAACCTTTTAAAACATTATACGGAAAGGAAATTTTAAATTTAAAAATTGATAATTTAAAAAATCTAATTGCATTGGATTGATTTATATAAATCTAATTCCAATATATGCTATATATGTATATACAACATATACTCCTCTTCTCGTTTGAGATCTATCAAAATTTAAAAGTGATTTCAACTCACTGATTATTATGCAAATTTCAATACTGTATATTCAATAAAAAGAATTTAATTTTTTCTTAATTATACATGTATAACTGCATAAGTTGATTTACATTTATAGTACATCAGGGAGCACTTCTTCATGATCCTTGCACATCTCGGAGTACAAAGATGCATAGAAAGTCTTCACAGTTGTGAAATGCAATAAGAATAACAGTAAAACTTTGTTATGTTACTCTATACGCAATAAGTGAAATAACGTTCGTTACAGTGAACAAAGCTTGATCGAAACGCCCAATTTTAAATCTCACTTGCCATGAAATGTTTTTTATCTTTCTCAGAGCGTATACATCTGTATAAACAGACTTGCATACAATGTAGATCGACAAACTGATCGATCCTGTTCTCTCGTCATTCTTTCCGAGTCTTCATCATGGATAACAGCAAAGTCGAAATATGCGTGCACGAGGGAAAGTTAATTGGTACCATAGAAAAAGGTGTATATGGCGACTACTATGCCGCCTTTCGAGGAATACCATATGCGAAACCGCCGGTCGGAGAGCTCAGATTCATAGTAAGTACATAAAGTTCCATTATCATGGACAAGTTTTTAAAAGTTTTTAAAAATTTATTTAATTATCAATTAAATTAAATTGATTGATCGCTACTTTTCGCAACAAAATATTTATAGTATTTAAGGAAGATACTCTCATTGGTGTCATTGTTATAACAGATGCATAATATACATTATGCATCATCATTATTAAATTGTGATTATCAATATTGATATTGATTACTATTCTCATTCAATTTAGAATTGCGTTTTAGAAATAGAAAATTGATTCAACGTGCAGTTTAATAAATTTAAAATTGTATCATACAAATACTAAGACGTAGTTATAACTGCAAAAAAATTATTTAATTGGCTTAATCAATCAATTAGTTAATTAACTAATTTTTTTTTTAATCTTAAAAAAATTTTTTTAAATACGAAGAATTATCACTGTGAGAAAAAAGAACTAAATAAAGATTAAATGGCTAAATAAAGGTTACTGACAAAACTGTTTACCAGATTATGTATACTGTGTATGTATGTGCGTGTGCATGTGCGTATGCGCGCGCGCGCGCGTGTGTGATATCAGTATATTACATAATTATTATATAATCTGTTTTTTACATTTATTATTGTCATCTTAATATGTCTGTTTTTCACTAGATAAGTAAAATAAAAGAAAATAATAGTATAAAATATTATTTGTTAAAAGAATATTTATATGCATAAATATTTCATATAACTGTATAAAAGAAAATTAGCATAAAAATATCTTTGGACATACGGGGTTATTCAAAAAAATGATTGATTTCAAACAATTTATTTTTAACATAAATTAATCTTCTAATTTGTTAAATATAATTTGATTATCATATAAATTAATAAGTGCGAAGATAGGCGGCTACGCACAGAAATATTAATATATCATGGTCATTCAACGCGCACAGTCTTTTAATCATTTAGAACATTTATTTATTAGTTTTAAAAAGTGTTCTCATTTAAAAACTATGACTCTAGCGCAATTTGCGCAAGGAAAAAAAGTTATTTTTTCTGACACAGAGAATCGCGTCATGCGCGCAAATGTTACAACATCCTATGTATAAACGCATTTTATATATTTAGGATCCGATACCAGTAGAACCATGGTCTGATAGTAGAGATGCTTCAAAATATGGAAACTCGGCTGTTCAAATAAACTTTCTAACACGTCAATTTGAGGGCGATGAAGATTGCCTCTATTTAAATGTTTTCACCCCAAAAATCGAACCTGGGAAGAAGCGTACAGTAATGGTATGAATACATGGCGCTTTTTCTATGGGTTCCAGTGATGCACTCATGTACGGACCCGATTACATCGTGCGAAAGGATGTAATTTTAGTTACCTTGAATTATAGACTAGGTGCTCTAGGTACGTTATTCGTTCTCATATGTAATGACTCTATTGTCATTTGTGTCTGGTCTTTTAATGTAGTAAATGTTTAGACTTTACCTATTTTAATCATTATTTCTCTTAGATATATACTTTTATTTTATACATCATATCATAGACATTTTATAAATATACTCTCGCAAAAAAGTAAAGTGACGCAAAAAAAGAGTTAAATCTATCTCTGTTTTTGACACACATTTATAATCTCCGTTTTATATTTTCTGCATACAAGACTATTTATTTTGCTGTTCATATAATGTATTAAAAATAAATTATAGCGTAATTTAATTTATTTAGATATAAAGTGACCATATAGATACTTTTCATCATATAAAGTAATAGAGAGCCAGGATCTTCGCGTGTAGAATAATATATTCATGTAATATATTACACATAACTGTACATGTTTGAGTCTGCGATTTACACCATCTTCAGTATAAACGAAACAGCTAGTGCAATGAGGCGTTGAGATAATCAAGTTATAACGCAAGTCGACTGTAAGATAAAAAATTTCAAGTGTTTGTCATAATGTATTTTAAAAGAATCGCGGCGCAGAATCTTAAGGAAAAATGTAATTTATTACAAGAATATATTATTGTACACGGAAAGATCCTATCTTTTTATTGATATCACTCTGCATGATTAAAATTTATTTCATTGGAACCTAATTGAGGATAATTTTACAGTTTTTAATTTGCATTTGCTTTTAATTAAGATAAATCAATTTTACAAAAACAATGCATTAATAATTTTAGGTTTTTTGAACTTCTACGATAAAGTGGCAACGGGCAATCAAGGTCTAAAAGATATAATCTTGACATTAAAATGGGTTCAGAAAAATATATCGCAGTTCGGCTGAGATGCCAAAAATCTTCGGCGAAAGTGCTGGCGGAGCCATACATTGTTTAACTCTGACTCCATTAGCCAAAGGTATTTTGTCGATATAAATCTATTGATATATCATAATAATTTAAAAATATTAATCTTCTATCACTTACTTAAATTAATCATAAACTTATTCAAAATTCAATTGCAATTTTTTATCAACAAAAACATTCAAACATTAACATGTTCAAAAATACATTAAATGAATGACGATTATTCTTTTAGTTAATTTTAAAGAAATATTGATAAGAAATATTTATAAGAGATTTTTAATTAATTTTAAATAAGAAATAAAATACTTTTTATTTGTAATTTTTGAATACTTAATTCAAATTGAATACTTAATTTTAATTATAAAGTAACTTTCCGAGAGAAAGGGGGGGGGGAGAAAGAGGAAAATAAGGGATAAAATATTCAGGCAAGGCCAATCAAAATCATTAAGAGATTGATGTGATTACAAGAATTGAAATTGGCATGAAAAAATTATGTACGTTACAAAGAACAAAAAAGAAAGATTTTACAATGATAAATTAGAATTAATTCGTTACAACTATTTCACAGATTTATTTCACAAAGCGATATCACAAAGTGGGGTCATGAGGTGTCCTTGGACCTACACTATACAACAGTCACATTCGATGAATACAGGTTTCCGGCTTACCGAGAAACTTGGAAAAGCAACCACAGATCCCAAAGTCGCTTACGAGTTTCTCAAAACAATCGATGCGAAGAAGCTTATAGAGATTCAAGAAATGTCTCTCTCGACGGAAGAGGTAATTATTTAAACATTTGATTGTAATTATAGAAATGCAATAATTTACAATATGCAGAATACAATACAGATTATAACAAAATAAAACTTTTTTTGGTCTCTTTTAATAGCTTCTTCGCAGGAGAAACGACAACACGGTTTAAGATTTACATCTACTTTGGATCACGAATCTTCGAATCCAGTTTTTCCGGAAGATATAACGAAGTTTATGAGCCGCGGAGTTGAGATACCATTACTTATAGGATTTGCCAGTTGCGAGGGATCCTTTATTGCATGCACTAATCTTGCCGGAAGTAAGTATTGTTTTTATCTTCATTTAGCACATTAGTTTTAAAGGCTTTAAATTTTCATAGAAAAGTGTTGGATTAAAAATAACATACCTCTGAGATTAGGTAACGTGATAAACATGCACTACCAATTGTTTACAATGAACTAAAGTTGTACACATCTATAGCGAGTTAGTAAAGTTTGATTAATCCGTCATTTTTCAAGTACGTACATAAAAATCATAATTATGCGCTAGAAGATTTTGTTTGCAAAATAATGTTATCCTACACTTTGTACATCAGCAGTTAAGTAGACAGTACAATCTCAGCAAACATCGAATATAACACAGATGTAATATCGAATATAACACAGATGTAAAATATACATGTTATATTTATATAGCATTACATTTATGTTATATTCGATGTTCACTATAGTGTATTGAGATAAATGTGTATCTTAATATGCATTATCTATGATATCTATTATCTTTTAATGGACTACACTATATGAAACATTTTAACGACAGATTTTCTTTCGCAAATACATTTCTATTAATTATCCTTTAGCTTAAAAGAACAGTTGTTAAAATAATCGTTACTTATGATGCGACCATTTATATGACAAATAATATTAAAATATCTTTAACATTATTTCAGCCACAACTAAAGAAGACCTTCAAAAGATCGATTCCGATTTCAAAAGCTGTTTACTTCCCAACATTCTATCAATATTGCTGAAAATATCAGTCACAGTTGAAGAATTGCGATCTTTATATTTTGGCGATAAAGCAATATCAGAGGAAACTGTGGCAAATTACATTGATTTTCTTAGCGACGAATTCTTCTGCCGTAGTATAAGTCCGAAGTAGTAGATGTTCAGACGAAGCTGAATCATAACAAACCAACGTATCTGTATAAATTTTCATACGAGGCTGAAAATTCTCCCATGAAAAAACTGTTGAATATTAAGTTCCCAGGTATTAGCACTAATTAATTTAAAATTCTTTAAAGATGTAAAAATTTCTTAATTTTAGAGAATATGCATACATTCATATCGTAATTGTAATATAAAATAATTCAAATTGTTTCTAAATATCTGATTTAAATAAAGATAGTTTCGTTTTATAATATTTATTGTAGTTTGAAAAATAAATTGCTCTTTCGAATAATTAGAAAATTTTAATTTATTGATTTAATTAATCGTTTAATAATCGTTTGAATAAAAATATTTTGTAGGTGCGACTATTAGCGAGGAATTGACATTCTTGTTTCACGCTTCTATGATGAAAGAGATAGGCATATCCCTACCTGAAGTTGATTCAAAGGATGGTAAGATGATAAATCACTTAACACAAATGTGGACGGATTTTGCCAAAACAGGGTACGAAAAATTTTTTGTTTCCTTTCTCATGAATTTTTTAGGCATGTCTTCTTTTAATCACAATATTTCAATTTTATTAAGCATGTATTAATGATTGTTAATGTGATTTAACAATGTGATTTAGGAATCCAACGCCTACTATAAATACATGGTTACCGGTGACCGGATCACAGGGAAAATACAATTATCTAAATATCGATGAAAATTCGCAAATTAATGTTTTCCGTAAAGGAGAAGAGAGTTGGAATTGGGAAGAGAAGAAAATTAATTATTTTCTTCCCAGGTAATACCTGGGAACTTAATATTCAACAGTTTTTTCATGGGAGAATTTTCAGCCTCGTATGAAAATTTATACAGATACGTTGGTTTGTTATGATTCAGCTTCGTCTGAACATCCACTATTTTCATTATACTACGGCAGAAGAATTCGCTAAGAAAATCAATCTAATTTGCCACAGTTTCCTCTAATATTGCTTTATCCCCAAAATATAAAGATCGCAATTCTTCAACTGTGACTGATATTTTTGGCAGTATTGATAGAATATTGGGAAGTAAAAAAAAACATCGACAAAACCAAATCTCAACATAGATAAAATTTTAGCGCCGTAACTTATTTTTCTTCTCTTCCCAATTCCCAACTCTTTTCTTAAAGATATTTTTAAGTTAATAGAATATAAGCACTATCGTTATCTTCTTCTAATTGTAAGTTCAAAATAAAAAGTAATGAAGTTCTGTCTATGCCAACATCTTATCTCTTTAATGATTTTAATATGTCAAATAAATAATATTGTAGAAACCGAAATAAATAAAAATATATTACAGTCTCAAGTTTGAAGAATACACTGCATGTAACAAAATCCTAACTAAGATAAAAAATTATTTTAAATCAAGTAAGAATGAGTCTCGACAGTTTTAGAAGATCTTCGTGTGAAATAATATTGATACGTTTTAACTGATTTTGAACTGCACACTATTATTTTCGGTTTCGCACAGTTGTTTTAAATTAAAACATAATTAAATTGCAAATTAATTTGATAATAGTGATGTTAACTTACATTTCTAAATAATATTTTTGTTGTTTTTGGGCCATGTCAAAAACTGTAATCACCTGTATTATTTTTTTGTATATAGCTTCTAATACACGAATTCGTTAAAATAATGAATTGCTAATAACAATAATTATAATAGCTTATAAAACATTTTTCTATAATTCAAATACAAAAAGAACACAGTGTCTCATATACTTCTTGCTATTATTATAAATTGGAATAATCATGAATACAACTGATTCTTTAAATGATATTTAATATACAACTAATTATGTAACAAGTTAAATCATGGAGGTCTTATAAACATAAGCAATACTTTTTGAAACCGTTATAAAGCAAAGAAATTTTTCTAATTAAAAAATTGGTCATTCAAAAAATCTTAATGCATTGGATTAATTTATATTTATTTGATCATTACAATATGCTATATATAGGTATATATGTTCTTTTTCTTGTTCAAGATTTGTCAAAATTTAAAAAAGATTTCAATTCACTGATTATTATGCAGATTTTTATTCTGTGTACTAAATAAGAAATATTGATCTTTTTCTTAATTATATTTGTATAACTCCATCGGTTGATTTACATTTATAGTACATCAGAGAGCACTGGGTCATATTCTTTGCACATCTCGGAGTAGCAAAATGCATATTAAATCTTCATAGTTGTGAAATGTAATAAGAATAACAGTAAAACTTTGTTATGTAACTCTATACGCATTATGTAACATAACGTTCATTGCTGTGACTAAAGCTTTATCGAAACCAGTTTTTAATCTTACTTGTCTTGAAATGTTTGTTATCTCTCTCAGAGCGCATATCTCTAAAGTGTATAAAATGACTTGCATGCAGTATAGATCGACAGACTCATCGATCTTGTTCTCTCGTCATTTTTTCAAAGCTTTCGTTATGGATAATAGCAAAGTCGAAATACGCGTGCATGAAGGGAAATTAATTGGTGCTATAGAAAAAGGTGTTTACGACGATTATTATGCTGCGTTTCGAGGAATACCATATGCGAAACCGCCAGTTGGAGAACTTAGATTCAAAGTAAGCGCATAAAGTTCCATTATCACGGACAAGTTTTTAAAAGTTTTTAAAAATTTATTTAATTATCAATTAAATTGAATTGATTGATCGCTACTTTTCACAACAAAATATTTACAGCATTTAAGGAAGGCACTCTGATTAGTGTCATTGTTATAACAGATGGATAATACATTATGCATCATCATTATTAAATTGTGATTATCAATATTGATATTGATTACTATTCTCATTCAATTTAGAATTACGTTTCAGAAATAGGAAATTTATTCAGCGTGCAGATTAATAAATTTAAAAATGTATATAAAATCACACAAGTACTAAGATGCTGTGTAACTAAAATAAGACTTATTTAATAAATCTTAATTAATTAATTACATTAATTAATTAATTAACTAATAATTTTTTTAGTATCTTAAACAAATTAAATAAAATGCAAAAAATTATCACTATAAAAAAATTATGATAAATAAAGACTATCGATTAAACTATTTACCTAATTATACTGTGTATGTGTGTTTTATCATTATATTATATAATTATTATATAATCTTATTACGTAAATTGTTTGTATATATGTAAAATAAAAGAAAATATTAAAAATATCATTTGTTTAAAAAATATTTATACAGCTAACTAAATAAAAAAAAATTACGTAAAAAAATTTTTAGACAGACGCCATTATTCAGAAAAATGATTAATTTCAAAACGATATATTTCTAATATAAATTAATCTTCTAATTTGTTAAATATAATTTACTTAAAATATAAATTAGTAATTAAGTGCAAAAATAGATGGCTACGAAAAAGAAATATTAATATATCATACTTATTCAACGCGCGCCGTCTCTTAATCATGCGGAACTTAGAGCGTTCATTTAAATAAATGCTCATATTTTAAAATTATTACTCTAGTACAATTTTGCACAAGAAAAAGAATTATTTTTTCTGACACAAAGAATCGCATCATGCGCGCAAATGTTACGACATCCTATGTATAAACGCATTTTACATATTTAGGATCCGGTACCAGCAGAACCATGGTCCGGTAGTAGAGACGCTTCGAAATATGGAAACATAGCTGTTCAAATGAATTTTCTAACACGTCAAATTGAGGGCGATGAAGATTGTCTCTATTTAAATGTTTTCACCCCGAAAATCGAACCTGGGAAGAAGCGTACGGTAATGGTATGGATACATGGTGGTGCATTTTCTATGGGTTCCGGTGATGCACTCATGTACGGACCCGATTACATTGTACGAAATGACGTAATTTTGGTTACCTTGAATTATAGATTAGGTGCTCTAGGTAAGTTATTCGTTCCTATATGTAATGACTGTATTGTTATTTGTATCTGGTATTAATATAACAAACGTTTTTACTTATTTTAAGATTTTACTTGTTTTAACGATTATTTCTCTTAGATATATACTATTTTAAATAATACTACAGACATTTAAAAAATATAAACTCTCGCAAAAAAAGTAAGCGACACAAAATAAAAAACAAAGTTAAATCTATCTCTGTTTATAGCATATGATTATAATATCCTTTTTTTTATCTTCTGCAAGTAGAACTATTTATTTTGGCGCTCACACAAACAGTGTATCAGAAATAAATTATAGCGTGATTTATTTTATTTAGATATAAAGTGACCACATACTTTTAATCATACAAAGTAATGCCAATAGAGCGCCAAACACAGGATCTTTGCGTGTAGAATAATATATACATGTAATATATTACATATAACTATACACGTCTCGGTCTGCGATTTAAACCATTTTCAATATGAACGAAACAGCAATTGTAATAAAGCATCGAGATGGTCAAGTTATGACACAAGTAGTCCGTAAGATAAGAAATTTCAAGTGTTTGTCATAATGATTGAAATATTGCAGCTAGAATCTTAAGGACAAATGTAATTTATTACAAGAATATAGATATTATTGTACACGCAAAGATCCTACTACTTTATTGACATCACTCCGCATAATTATGATTTTTTTCATACCTAATTAAGGATAATTTTGCAGTTTTTAATTCGCATTTATTTTTTAATTAATACGAATCAATTTTATAAAAACAATGCATTAATAATTTCAGGTTTTTTGAACCTTTACGATAAAGTGGTAACGGGTAATCAAGGTATAAAAGATGTAATCTTGGCATTACAATGGGTACAAAAAAATATATCACAGTTTGGTGGAGATCCAAAAAATGTCACTATTTTCGGCGATAGTGCTGGCGGAGCCATTGTACATTGTCTTACTCTGTCTCCATTAGCCAAAGGTATAATTTTGTCGATATAAATCTATCGATATATCATAATAATTAAAAATTCTCAAATTATCTGTTACCTCAATTAATCATAAAATTATTCATAATTTAATTGCAATTTTTCATCGACAAAAACATTCAAACATTATATGGAAAATAAGAAGTTTCGCAAATATATTAAATGAATGATGTTCATCCTTTTAGTTAATTTTAAATAAGAAATTTCTAGTTAATGTTGAAAAAAATTTTTTTTTAATTTGTATAACTATTGGATGTTTAATTCAAATTTCAATTGTAAAGTTTTACTTTCAACTTTTTAAGAGAAAAGGGGAGAAAGACAAAAAGAAAAATAAGAGAGAAATTGTCATTATGACAAGATCGATCAAAGATGTAATTACAAAAATTCAAATTAACGAAAATATTTTGTACATTACAAAGAACAAAGAAGAAAGATTTTACGACGATAAATTAGAATTAATTTGTTACAACTATTTCACAGATTTATTTCACAAAGCGATATCACAAAGTGGGGTCATGAGATGTCCTTGGGCCTACTCTATACAACAATCACATTCGATGAATGCAGGTTTCCGGCTTGCCGAGAAACTTGGAAAAGCAACCACAGATCCGAAAGTCGCTTACGAGTTTCTCAAAACAATCGATGCAAAGAAGCTTATAGAGTTTCAAGAAAAGCCTGTCTCGACGGAAGAGGTAATTATTTAAACATTTGATTTTAATTATACAAATGCCATAATTTACAATATGCAGGATACAATATAGATTATTATAAAAAAATTTTTTTTGGTGTTTTTTAATATCTTCTTCGCAGGAGAATCGACAAGACGTATTGAGATTTGCACCTACTGTGGATCACGAATCTTTGAATCCAGTTTTTCCGGGAGATATAGCGAAGTTTATGAACCGCGGGGTTGAGGTACCATTACTTATAGGTTTTACCAGTTGTGAGGGATCCTTTATTGCATTCAGTAATTTTATTGGACGTAAGTTTTGTTTTTGTTTTTATTAAGAACATTAATTTTTAATTTTCGCTTTAAATCTCGCTTTAAATTTTCATAGAAAAGTGTTAGATTAAATATAACATAACTCTGAGATTAGACGATGTGACAAACGTGCACTGCCAATTGTTTACAATTAAATAAAACTTTTACAAATAAAATTGTACATATATGTGTATACCGAATTAGTAAAGTTTGATTAATCCGTCAATTTTGGAGAACATATATAAAAATCTTAATTATGCAGTTGAACGTTTTTGTTTGCAAAATAACGTTATCATATGTACATTTTGTACATCAGCAGTTAAGTTTATAGTACAATCTCAGCAAACATCGAATATAATATAGATGTAGTATCATATAACATACATATATATTAGCATTACATTTATGTTATATTTGATGTTTACTGTAATGTATTAAGATAAATGTAGATCTTTATAAACATTATCAATGATATGTATCATTGCATTCTTTTAACGGACTACACTATGAAACATTTTAAACAAAATTTTGACAACTGATTTTCTTTCGGAAATATGCTTGTATTAATTATTTGTTAGCTTAAAAAAAGAGTTATTGAAATATTCGTTACTTATCATGCGACAATTTAGATAACAAATAATATTAAAATATCTTTACAATCATTTCAGCCGTAAATAAAGAAAGACTTCAAAAAATTGATTCCGATTTCAAAATTGCTATACTTCCCAATGTTTTATCTATGCTGCAAAAGATATCAGTCACAGTCGAAGATTTGCGATCTTTATATTTTGGGGATAAAGCAATATCAGAGGAAACTATGGCAAATTACGTTGATTTTCTTAGTGACGAGTTCTTCTGCCGTAGTATAATGGAAGTAGTAGATATTCAGACGAAGCTGAATCATAACAAACCGACATATCTATATAAATTTTCATACGAGTCTGATAATTCCCCTATGAAGAAAATATTTAATTTTACGTACCCAGGTATTACCATTAATTATATTTTAAAATTACCTAAGACGTAAAAAAGCTTTTTAATTTTAAAGAATATGAATACATTCATATCATAATTGTAATATAAAATAATTCAAAATGTTTCTAAATTTTTGACTTAAAGATAGTTCCGTTTTATAATATTCATTATAGTTTGGAAAATAAATTGTTTTTTTTTAATAATTAAAAAATTTGAATTTATCAATTTAATTAATCGTTTAATAATCGATTGAATAAAAATATTTTATAGGTGCGACTCATGGCGAGGAATTGGCATACTTGTTTCACGTTTCTATGATGAAAGAGTTAGGTATATCCCTACCTGCAATTGATTCAAAGGATGGTAAGATGATAAACCACTTAACACAAATGTGGACGGATTTTGCCAAAACAGGGTACGAGAAATTTAATGTTTTCTTTTCTCGCGAATATTTTAAGCGTGTTTTTGTAATCACAATATTTCTATTTTTTTTTAACATGTATATTAATGGTTAATTGTCAATGTGATTTAGGAATCCAACGCCTAATACAAACTCATGGTTACCGGTAACCGGTTCACAGGGAAAATACAATTATCTAAATATCGATGAAAATTCGCAAATGAATGTCTTCCGTAAAGGAGAAGAGAGTTGGAATTGGGAAGAGAAGAAAAATAAGTTACGGCACTAAAACTTTATCTATGTTAAGATAAAATTTTTTAATACTTTTTCCATTTACAATAAATATTCTCTAGTTCCTTTTCAAAGATATTTTTTAGTTAACAAAATGTAGGCACTATTGTTTTGTTCTAAGTTCAGAGCCGGTTTTAGTTAATGGAAATATAAAGATTAATCTTTTCAAACTATGATTTATTAGAACAATAAAAAGTTTTTGCGAATTAAACTTAAAGGGATTGGAAAATGTTACAGTACTATCTATGATAACAAATAGTAAACAAATAGTATAGGTCTTCAAATATAACTTTAATTAAATACCATTATAACTGAGGATTCTATGTTAAAATCAATTACAAAATTATAAAGCAAATAAAATTTTTGAAAATTATAAAATATTGTTCACGTTCATTACTATATTATATATTGCATGTTTCCAGTGCCGTTAATGGAATACATATCGCTAATGGAATATAATCCCTCTTACATTTATTTTCTACATCCCGTATACAAAGTGTAGCTTATTTAGCTTTCTTGTATTCTCTGATGTATGCATATATATACAAATATTAAATGTAAAAGCAATTTCGATTGATCGTAATTAGGTAAAATTTGTCTTCCTTCTCGAATTAAATTTTAAGAATTTAATGTGTTAGTTTCCATTTTTTAAATAAATGTTTAACAATTGTTCAGATTAAGTTGAAAATGAAGATAATGAAACATTGTTTCTATAAAAAAAAATATTTTGTTTTTTTTTATTTGATTAATAATTTAACTTCATTTTTGAAACATTTTCTGTCGGATAATATCCGGTTTATCCAACAAAATAGTATCCAGCCGGATTATCCGGTATTCGGCCGCGAGAGTATATCAAGTATATGTTTATATCCGGTATCCGGCTATCCGGTAAAAATCACTATCTGGTGCATCTCTAGTTACAAACAGAAATTTATCTCTGCTATAGCAAGAAAAAGGAAGTTGACCTTTGATAGTTTCGCCATTTTAATTGCTCTTCTTTTGTCTTTCGCTCGAGTAGCCGAGCGTAAACCTATGGCTTTTTGACTTTCCTTACAAACCAATCTTCAATTTCAAAATTTTCATCGTAACGAGGAAGTATTGTGCCACCAAAAATTATAGGCGCCCCTATTAAGATTGCGCTTAATGGACTTTCTTCGCTCTTTTCCCCATTCCCTTACTAGTGGAAGCAAAAACAAAAGATTGTGTTCGAATTTCAGTCGGTTCAATTTTTTCGTTGCTTGCTACTTTTCGATAATTATCCAAGAATGGTTACCATATTTTCTTAGTTAATATAACTTATATTGTTTTTATTACAAAAAAAACTTTATAACATGTAGTAGAGGCGCTATTTGTTTTCAAATTTCTAATTGCTGGTACAGATCTATTTCTCTGATTGTGAATGTGCAATCCTATGTGATACAGACAGTTGCCGAGCAAATAACACGAGGCGCATGCGTCTCTCATACGAGACCGCCACGACCACCACTCTTTTTCGCTCTTTTCGCTCACTGTACAGTTCTTTGGTAAATCGAGCTCCGATCGATCGTCGAGTCATTTCGATCGAAGTGAATAGGCCGAAGAAAGTGCAGGCTACGTTCTCGGTACAAAACTTGTGGAAGGAATCGTCACGAAACGCTGTGCAATCGATCGAAATTCAACGGGATTTAATTTAAATCTCGCCGATACGTACGTACGTGAGATGGCACGAAGGATTAATTAGTGTGTGCATGCGTGCGACGTTTGCGATTAATTGCATATCAAGTTGCGTATCGCCAAAGACGAAGCTGCGCTTCGCGCAGCTAGCGCGAAACGATCTTCCGTATTTGTCGTGGACTTGGGTATATGTATTATGAAACTGTTAGGAATGTATTCCAATCGGAATCATTCCGTATTCTATTGTGCTTTTATAGAAAACGCAATAGAAACGTAGGGAATTATTGAACAATTCCGATCGAAATCCCAGTTCCGAATAGTTTCATAATTCATACCTTAACTGGTTCCACTCGTGTGTCGCATATTGCGCATTTCGGAAACGGCAAAAATTTTAAACTTCCTGCAGTGATCGCGCGTCACGTTCTTCACGTTTGTAAAATTTTCCATTACTACGATGTTCGCGAGAATCAATTTGACCTTCAGCTAAGCGAACAAGAGCAAACAAAGCACATCTTTATTTAAGTTTATTTATTGGTAAATATTTGCTTGAGAGGGTGACGATTGCGTCGGACAATACAAACGGTAAAACGAAGACTCACAAACACTATTTACGAGATACAAACATATAGAATTTTTATAGAATTTTTCATTTTGTTTAGCGGATTACTTCTAGAGTTATAAATTGCGGTATATACCACACGATTCAGAAGAAGTTGAATTGAATCGAAAAACTGACTTTTTTTATTTGCTTTTTCAGTATCTCTCGATCTTATAGCGTTAAATTATGCGAAGAAGATTACCTGTCAATAAGTTTAACGATACTAACGAATGTAAGTAACTTCTTTACCGAAAAAGTAAAGTACATCGTGTAAAAGTTAATGAGTATGCGAAAGTGAATTAGGCTGATGCACTCAAGCGGATAAGGTACCTCGGAAGATCTTGAAACAAATAAAAAATGTTTTTGCTTTAAAATGTAGCTTGGAGTCTCAGAATTAATTTGTAAAATCAACATTCAAAATATTTCCACTTTGAGTTATAGCACTTGAAGTGGACGCAGTATATACTCTACGCGCAGGTAATCGAGCGGCATAGTGCTCTTTATAATTGTTTCTCTCAGTTCTCGCGTGCTTCTTTCCAACAGAATAATTAACAGTTTCCGCCTCTATGCCGATTATTTTCAGTAGGGACCGTTGCTTTCGATTTAAAGGTGAAACGTCTGTAGTCAGTTGGTGTCAGTATCACAGCACGCTTCGTAGCTTTCAAAATCATTTTCAATTTAACTTAAAACAATAAAACGTACATCACTTGATAGAAAAGGTTTGCGGAAAAGTGAAGGATGCCTGAGTCAATAAAAAAAGAAACCAGGCCGCCAAAACCTTGAAGAATCAAAATCTGAAATTTGGTTCCTACACTGTCAATTTGTATCGATGTTAAATTTGAACTATGAAAAATTGCTTGAGACATGTTCAGTGAACACATCGTGATACATCTCGGTCTATGGTTCAAACGATAGACAATTTACGAGAATGACTGAGGGCAAATAAATACATCGATAGGTAGTTTGGATTTATTGTCCACGATTATCGATGTATATCAACCATCAGCAACGTTTATTCCACCGGCTGCCCAAAGAATTCGCCGAAAATATAATTCGACGATTTTTATTCCACAAGTGGAATACTTTTGAACGTGAGATATTTAATGAAGCAAATAAATTGTGATATTGTACATTTTGTCGAAGGATAAGAACAAACGTGAAGCACACACGTTTTAAAGTATTCGCTGCTATTATTTACCACCAAATAAAAACTTCTTGTAACGTACCTTAGTTTCCTAAAAAATTACGCTTTTATCCAGTTAACAAAAAAAAAAAAAAATACGTTTGCTCATACAGAATTTTGTTTTTATCTATGTTACGAAGTACTTTAATTACAACACGTCTATTCCGCAAATCAATAACATGCAAATTTTATGTTCATTTGCCTTTTCACTTAGACAGAATACCAGGTCTTATTTACTGTTAGTACATGCAAGAATGCATGGAATCTTTGAGCAAGAAATTCTTTGACCTGACAACACAATCGCTCGAATTAATCAATATTTTCTCGTCGCTATTAATCTCATTCATTGCATGGCCAACGTTTTCGTTTATTTGCTGGACAAGATGTATCATAAAAATGTCATTTACAAGACCGAATATGAAGACGTCAATAGTACTATACAAGGCCTCATTGAGGCTAGTAATATGGATTCCCATTTTATAGCTGCGAAATTGTTATCGTTGACGGTCCAGTCAAGAAAAAAATACGACAAGATAGAAAAATATATGATAGCCCAACCCTCCGTGTGTAGCCTTAGTCTTTTGGCTCGCCGTTAGACAGTATTATTTTTGTCAATGATAACACAGATACACGTTAATATCATTTGAATTATTCAAAATCAACTGAAGTATCGACAAAAAATATACAAGCAAAAAATTCTATCATTAATTAAAAAAAATTGTGCAAAACAAGTTTTTCACAAAGTCAATGAAGATAGATGTCATTTGATAAATTATTCGGAAGTATAGATAAGTTTTTTAATTAATCGATTGATCAATTGGTGAATTAAAAAAAACTCACCTTATTTTGGTAAGATCGATATATAGTTTATGTCTTTGCTAAGTATAAAACTATTGTTTTCCCTCTTTTCTTCTTACATTAACAAGATAAGAAACGATTTACGCATTTGTCATCTATATATAGATGATAAAAGTGTAAATCTTACCTTGTTTCTTACCTTGTTAATGTAAAAAGAAAAAAGGGAAAATGTTAAAAATGTAAGATAAGAGTTTTAAAATGTTGAGATATCTCGAATATTTTTGAAAAAATATAAAGATATTGACGTATTGTATAACGACATGATATATGTAACGCAGACTTGTTTCACTTGCAGTAGAATTTCAAATACAAAAAAATATCATTACTCACTAATAACGATTAATCATTCATCGAAAAAAGAAAAAGCGTAGCGCGCTAATTACATTGCTATTAGCATTTACTTACGCGATACGTCGAAGCCGGTGATGAAGGCAGGGCACGGTATATAAGCTGTTGATCCCGCTGGAGTGTTTGGCCAACAGGACCATCCGTCGAAAGTGAGTCGACAGTACGGTTCTGAAATAAAAGTTTGAGTAGAAGATTATAGCGAGATGATAGACCAACGACCTCGTAAAACGCGTTTGCTAACGTTTAACAGAACGCCGAGATTAAATATTAATATATAAGAAATTGCGATGACACCGTAAGAAAGATATCATAGCGCCGCGTCAGTTGGCAAATTGGATAAATTTTCTCGTGCAATTTACGACGGGTCGTAAAAAACAACAACGCGTAACATATTACACATGATCAGTAGAGAACCAGGGATATTTCAATGTACAAAGGCACATCTTCTGCAAGAGACTCATAAAATCTTTTCGTTTAGTAGGATAGGACAAATCCAAAGCTAATTCGCACGTCTACAAGTTAGGAGTATATAAAATTCGACTGATTTATATTTTAATATATGTATACAGCGTATATTATAATATCCCGCACAGCACGTAATATTGCAACAATATTGCGACAATATTACAATATCGCAGTAATATTACAGCAATATTGCAGCAATATTGTTGTTAGATTGCAATATTACGTGTTGTAAGCGATATTCCATTGCATATTTTTACATTGATATGGAACCTATAAAAATAGATATAGAAATATCTTAGTATATTTTAATCTAGTTCGTTCCCTTTATGTCATTTTCGTATTTTGATATATTTTCTTTATATATATATATATATATATATATATATATATATATGAAGAGTACAGAAACTCGTGTATAAAGGGTTTCAATACTCTTGAATAACTAACTTCAAGCTGTATTAATGCAAAATCACGTTTAAGGGATTCCATCGTGGTTACAAGTTTGCGAAAGTTCGCATTTGCTCACTAGATCCAAGTTTCGAAGAAACGCTGATAGCATGGATTTCATCATCATCATCTCTTGCGATTCCACCAACTTTTATTGAAAATAAATCACTTTCTTTCTTCTTTCGCTCGTATGACTATCTTGAGAGAATGACACATGCGCGATCGTACAGAAAGAATGACAGAAAAAGCCATTTGAAACATTTTCCTCCCAAGTTCTACTACGAAGGCCAGATAACCGCACAGTTTGCAAAGTTAATATTACAAAAATAGAGCAAATTTTCCAGGATTAATGTTCATGTCCGTTTACGTTACAAAAATTTCATTTATCTGTTCCGTCACACAAACATTTATATGTTGGACGCAGAATGTCTCTTTTGTCTCGTTTAGAACGTATTGTGTAGAGTGCATTTCAGCGATAGATATCACTCTGGCGAACATTTCACGTAAAAATCTCTCTCTTTCTATTTCAAAAAATGTGTGTGTATGTGTGTGTGTGTGTGTGTGTATTTTTATATATAATATATGTATAAGTATTTCATATATTATATATATATATATATATATATATATAAAGAAATTCTTATATCTTCACAACTGATCAAATCGTTTTCAAAATAACTTTATGCATGGAATTCGCAAGAATGGTCTTGATAGGATCGCTTGCAAACGATTCGAAATATCCTCAGATAACACAGGACGTTCCATGAAATGTTTATAGATGTCCATAAAATTTTTTGAGCTATCAGCTATAAAAACAGGAAATAATATATTAAAATAAAATCTATCATGTTTTATCAGTTACATTTGTTCAATCATAAACGATAGCATTTTGACGTTAAGTCTAATATATAATTGTCATCTTGTGTCGTTGAAAAATTATTTACACAAGAATATTATAACAATTAGCTGTACTGATAACACAAAAAATAAAAAAGCAGTAATTTATTCAGAAATACCGCATGCAAATTATACTGTAATGTTTGACGATATACATACGAATTAATAATATAAATTAATGATATAATATAAATTAATAATATAATATAAATTAATAATATAATATATACAATGAAATTCATCAAAAAACTTTGGAAAAAGTTGATAATAATTTAATTAACAATTTGAATATAATTTTGACATCTATATTTATTTCTTTTTTTTAATTTCTTTAATTTCTAATAAATTTTAAAATTATGTATTAATTTCTAATAAAAATTAAAAAAATATTAAAAATTCATAAAATAATAAAAACAAAGATGGGCATATAAAAGTGAAATCGTAAAAATTAGTAATCAAAAATGATACATTATAAAGATAAATTCTTAGAAGTTTTCATTAGTTTTCTCACCACTTGTGGGCAGCAATCGATTATTTATATCTACACGTAACAGATAATGTTTATCTCTGATTGTGAGAATGACTTAGCACAGTTTATCTACGTCAGTCGATGAATTATGAAATAATTAATTTGATTTCTCTACTCATATTTGATCCTAAAAACACTCAAAAATAAACCGAAACGTGTAATATTATATTGTAACGTTATTATTTTATTAAATTTATATTGATAATATATCACTTTCACGCACTAATTCCCACATATTGACTCAAGCCTTATGTCCATGATGCTAGGAATTGGTCCAAAATCTCGAACACAGAGAGAATTGTCTAATTACATTAGTCAGTTGGCCGAACTCGATTCAAATGCGATTGGTCAATTTTCTCTATGTTCAAGATCTCGGACCGATCTCTAACATCATGAATCGAACGTATTATAATCTTTGTTATTTCAATTATTATAAGAGTAATTTTTATTCTATTTAAAAAATATTGTATGAAAATACAAATAATAAACATATGCACGTGTACATATGTACATGTGTGCGTGCGAGCGTGCGTGCTTGCGTGCGTGTGTGTGTGTGTGTGTACACACGCGTGTGCATGAATATAAACGAATAAAAATTTGTTTATCATGAAAAAATGAAAAATAGAGCAAAATATCTTAAAATATGTGTGAATATATCGTAGTCAATTTATTCACAGGTGGACTTTGACAGAACATTTCACGCTTGGAACAAGATTCTGGAGCTGCCGATTATTTTACCACCACCACCGCTCTCCGCTACTATCGTGTGTTGCATTCCTCTACCGCGAGAACGGTCAGTATTTATAGCCAACTGCAGGCGTACTTGTGAATAACATTCTACGAGATCTGAAATAAGCGATACCTGTGGAGCATCGGAGTCATCTCTTTCATTAATTGATACAATTTGCTACTAAATTGTCGTGTGTTATCGAACAGTAAGTAATATTACAGTTTCTCTTCATTGTGCATAGAGTTTAGAACACTATGTATTATTCACGAACTTGCCAAACTATGACGCGTTTAGTTAAAGTGCTCGTTTAGTAATTTCACAACGTAACGTGACGTATCTACGCGTGAGTAAAAATGCGTGAGTAGATAACGAAGAAATAACAGATTACTATATTAATAATTTATGAGCATGAAAATTTTAATTGACAGATATTATTAATGTAATGTGTAAAACGCTATCGCAAATACAATTCGAGAATCTACAAGTTTATTACAAAAATGTTGTGTCATTTTGTCTTTATTTTTGTTAAACAATGTTCCTAGATGAAGTGTGAACAAATGAAGTGTGAACAATAAGCTGTTAGCTAGTTAGCACGATAGCGATCACCGGCCAACCGCGCACGTCAGGAATTACGTAAGGTGCCAAAGGCTATCGGATGTAACGTATATTGACACGAAACACCGGCAAATTCACTATAAATCAACATGAAGGTGTTGCTGTCAGTTCTTCTCACAATTTTGGCTTGCGATCAAGCCGCTAATGGTTTACGAATCCTTGGTCTGTTCCCGCTACACGGCAAAAGTCATTGGATCATGCAAGAGGCACTGATGAAGGAATTGGCGAAACGTGGCCATCAGGTGGACGTGGTCACGCATTTTCCGCTGAAGAAGCCGATACCCAATTATAAGGACATCAGTTTAGAAGGCAGTCTTCCAAGTGTTGTGAACAATATGTCCGCGGTAGAAGTATTAAGATTCCAGACTCCGAATGTCGCCTACTTAGTTCAAATGGCTGGAACGCAACTTTGCGAACTGTTGAACCACCCAAAGTTGCAAGAGCTGATCAAGAACCCACCACAAGATCCCCCCTATGATCTCATCGTTACAGAGGTATACCTAATATTTTAAAATATATTTCAAAAAAATTTCTATTATTTCAATTTAATGTAGATATATTAATTATGACATAATCACGGCGTTACATTTCTACATATTTCTCGGAATTATACATTGTTTTCGCAATTTTATTTTCGAGAAGACAAACGCGACTTATTCTCTGTAATTTGGTAATGTTTTAAAATTTAATATTTAAAACTTTGAACTTTAAGTTAAATTTGTTTCTAAGTAAAACACATAGTTAATATTAACCAATATTAATATTAATAAGATTTTAATAATTATACGCATCTCTCTTTCAAGTTTAGCTCGCGAAAAAAATTTTCAACTCAATGCTCTTTATAACATTAAAACTATTGGTATAATGACATCTTTTTATTAATAAAAAAACTTTTATTTAATTTAAAAAAATTATGTCATTAAAGTCTGTGATAGTTTGTGTAAAATTATGTGATTTAAAGTCTGGTAAAAATAGTTTCTAAAAAAAAAAAAAAAAGAGATAAGTAAATTATAGATAAGCGTAAATAATCAGCGTAAACAAGAGGAATGCTTAATCATGTTTATAAAGATATTATCGCGAGATAAGATAGTACACAGAGCACATAAGGTATAGCACATGAGGTGTGGCAAAATAATCGATTTCGTAAAATTACATAAAAGGGATAATAGTTGAAAAATTGTATTAAAGAAAAAGACTCGATTTTTAATATACGATTACGCAGAGATAATTAATAAAGTTAAATAATATACATAAAACGTGGTTGAAGATTCAAAGCCAACATTAAACGAAAATTATTACCGCTTTTAACGAGATGTTAATTAACTGACTCGCGTTACTACCTGTAGCATATCAAGTCGTTAATTATTCGCTAATTATTAGATATTTATTGCACATAACGGATAAAGACAGCTACCTGATTTTATTAAGTTACAGCGTATTAATATGCCGAAAAGCGCAACTTTTAACATGGCAAATCTCACTCTATTATATCAATGATAATAATAATGATGAGGCTATTGATAAAGTCATTAAATTCAAGCACTCTCCTGCTGTATGTAGGTATCAAAATATTTTGAGCGTATTGCATCAAAATTATCAATTTTGCAAGTCAACTCGGATTGTTAGGTCGCTTATGACTATGCATTTTTCATGTTTTCATGTCTTTCACGCTGATGATTCTTCAGCGCTGGAGTCAAATTTATCGCTAAACAATTCATTTTGAAATTTGCGATACATTTATGTGACACATTGACATAACACTTGGCTATATATAATCTTAAATCAAATTTTAGATATTGTGACGCACAAGAACAAAGGATATTAAAATATGATCCGCACATATGAATATTTGCACACAAACATTGCGTCATATTATTACATTATTCAAATCACAAGTAATATATCACAGAAAGACTGTATAATTTATCGAAATGAGTTAATTAAATTCCATCTTGATTTAATAAATCCAATTAGAAATTTAATTAGTTAATTTGCATCATTGTTCGAGAGATTTAACTTAATTGTATTTATATTTATTAAATATTGACGTAATAAATCAAAATAAGAGTTACGATAACAAAAATAACACGGCTTTTGTAAAAAGCCTAATTACACTGTTCTAATTGCGCCGCCTTACGCTTTCTGCGTTTAAAGTGGAACAGTTATATATTCACACTTTGTGGAAGGAAAATGAGGAACGAAACAAAGCAGAAAGAGCAAGTACGAACAGATGTAATGACACGTGAAATTGCCACGCTCAATATAATAAACCGGCAACGTTTGAATCTCGATATGAGTTGTATGATACTTGTTGCGTTATTCAATTTGCCTCAATTCAATGAATATCACAGTGTTTAGAGGTTCTAACGAGCTTTTACTTGTTTCCGAACGACTGAATGCAAAATGGTGAATAAATGAGATAAGAATAAATTACGTGTTAATCATGTATTCGTAACACAAAGATTTCACGTTCCAAGAAAGATGTAACTACGTTACAACGTATTAAAACGATTAGTTAGCGAACCTATCAAGCGCTGAAAAAATCTGCATCTTCGCAAAATTTTTCTCATAAATGCATAATTAGCAGCAATTTTTACGTAATACTGCAGCGTGATGTTACATAATCGCTCCTGCGTTATTTGATCTGTAAACGTCATATCTATTTTTTCTCATCGTTGTGGAGTGTCATAATGATTATTCGTTTCTCTATGAGTTGGTACGTCGAGGCGTCATCGCGTCAAGGTTGCCGACCGTAACTTAACTACATTATTAAATGACCAGATGCAATCGCGTATTTTTGCCCGGCGAAACATGTGTGCGACTTGACTATGCACATTCAATATGACGTGTACGATTACGAGATGTAACTTATGAATCAATCAATTAACAATATGCGCAGTCGTTCGCAGCACCGTGCTTCCTAGCCTTTGGCCGTCATCTCAAAGTCCCAATAATTGCCACGGTAGCCAGCGTCTTTCACGATTGGCTCAACGAAGTGTCCGGCAATCCAGCGAATCCTGCTTTCGTCCCGAGCTTTTTCTCGACACACAGCAGCAGCATGAATTTCAAGGAACGATTGACAAATGCCTTTTTATCCAATTATCTCTCCTGGCAATTTCATTATCATTCAAATAAACAAGTGGCAATTGTAAAGGAACATTTTGGCCTGGACTTGTCGTGTATCAAGGATTTATATAACGATATAGCTGTGTACCTAGTCAATTCTCATCATTCGTTAAACGGAATCAGACCGATGACCACTAGCGTGATCGAGATCGGCGGTATGCATCTCAAGGACGATAATCCGCCGTCGCCGGTATGTTTCAATGAGATTCACTCTTTCCATTATTTGCAACGCGTTCTTTCTGGATACAATAAGAGCTGAATGGAATCAAACATATTTTTCTTGTCATAAATATACTTTTATTCTCTTTTTGTTCAAGATCAATTAAAAAATAAAAAAATAATTTGTTTAAAATGATTATTTCGCAAAAAATATGAAATTTATTGTTTAAATACACAAAACGTGATATGAATACAAAATTAGAAAAAAATAATATTTATATTTTACGTAAAAAATAAAAAGCATAAAATAGATTTCTATAAAAAGTAATATTTTTTTCTAATATAAACGTATTAAATTAAACTGTTCACGTTTGTCATGAATTTTCATTAAAAATGATTAACGGGGTTAAAAAAGTATTCGATATTTTATTCATATTGATAATTATATATAATTGCGCGCAATATACAGTTATGATAAATGTAAAAATATAATTATTTCACTGCATATTTAGTAATTTTATTACGCACTCATCTTTCTTTCAAATACATTTCACATTTCGCAAGCAACATTTTTAAAACATGCTCGTTTCGAAATTCCATGCATTTAAAAATATATCATACATGATACCTTAGCTCATGTATCCAGGGAGAATTATTAACATCGTAAACTATTAGCTCTAAAGAAATATGTGTTTGTAGGAAGTGCAAAAATGGTTGGATGAAAGCAAGGATGGCTGCATTTACTTTACGTTCGGTTCCATGGTAAGAATCGAAACTTTCCCTAAAGAAACGGTGCAACAATTTTACGCGGCTTTCGAAAAGATCGCACCGGTTCGCGTACTGATGAAGGTAGCGAAAAAAGAAGATCTGTTACCAGGATTACCAAAGAACGTCATGACACAGTCGTGGTTCCCACAAATCTCCGTTCTCAGTACGTAATTATTTCCAGCTGATCACACATCAGAGTATCGAAATAACGATAAAAATCCACAGATTTTACGTACTGCAATAATATCTGCATATAAATTGAGTAATTCGCAAAAAATATTATTTTCCGATCGTATCTTCGCGTGATAAAAATTTTTCTAATTTTTTTACAGCCGATTTATAATGTATCCGAGAGATCTTGAAAAATACCTTTGCGAAATATAATTTATGTTTTTTGTTCTACAGTTAGAAAAAAAATGATCTGTTTTTATATCATGTTTAAAAAAGAAATTTTGAACTAATTTTAAAAGGTTTAAGATAAAAAAATCACAGTCAAATCAAATTTTTAAAATATTAAAATAAACAGAAATTGAATGATTGATATCCCATGTGAAAAAATATGCCATCAACTTTTAAATTATTGCTCTGTGCATTGTGCATTTGTTCAACTCTCAATCATAATATTTTCGCAATGCAGAAAAAACAGTATATGATTGTAAATTTCGCAGAGCATAAAAACATCCGAGCTTTCATTACGCACGGCGGGGTCTTTAGTACGCAAGAGGCAATTTATACTGCAGTTCCGATGATTGGAGTCCCCCTGTTTGGCGATCAAGCTATCAACATTCAAAATTATGTCAATAAGAAGGTGGCCGTTTCGCTTGACATAAGAAATATTACTGAGGCAAAAGTAACTTCGGCATTAAATACTATCCTGAAGGATCCCTCCTACAGGTAAGTGCTCAAAAACTGTTAACAAAATGTACCCGAATATGAGCTGAATAAAGTCTAGCGCTAAATAAGGTCCACTTTTGAATTTACATCTAAAACACATTTTACGTCTAGAATATTCTTAAAAAGTGTCACGGGAAGTAGATAAGGAAGGGTTGGGGAATTAAAACTGACAGCAACACGTCAGTTTAGTGCAAAAAAGACTTGACGTGACAGAGCTTACAACTTAATGTATGAACCCTTTTTATAAAAATTCGCTGCAAAGTTTATTAAGTGTAGATTATTTTATAGTTTATTATAACGTATAAATTGATTAAAAATAATAAAAAATGTAGTGGAGATGGACTCTGAATAATGAATTAAACTAAAAAAATAATATTTAGTGTTATTTTCAATTTATTTTTAATTCGGATCTCATTATATTTATAAACACATAATAAATTCCAATATCAAAATAAAAAAATTTTTTTTTGTTTATTTAGACTTATTTTACATAGAAGATATTTTTTTGTGAATGATTCAAATAAAAATTTTATTCTCACTTAAGTTTATTTAAAAATTCCTATAAATTAAAAAAAATAAAATAAATTAAGTGAACCTTATATTCGGCTACTCCCTTATAGACTTCGAAAAGCCTTAAGCATTGTAAGCAATTATCTGCTAATTGTAACGTGTTGAACTGGGTTTAATGAAACCATAATATTGATCGAGAGAACCTGCAAATACAGGAAGTTCTTATGCTAAATTTACATAAGATGTTACGTTTAGTGATTACAATAATAATGTTATAATTTCATTATATATACAGGGTTGGGCATTTAAAGCGTTACAAGCATTATCATCCCTGAAACTACGTGTTATAATAAAAAAATGTTTCAAAAGTATACATGGTGTAAAGTGGGATAAATAAAATTAATTTTCAAAAAAAGAATAATTTTTGCAATCATATAAAGACTATCACCATTTTTTTAAATCGAATATGTTGTTTTTCATATAAAATGATTCCTGTAATTACTCTACATATAAAAGTATTATATCAAGATTAAAATTATCAATCAGTTGATAAAATATTTTATTTTGACATATTTCGATCTAAAATATAAAATGTCTCGTAAACTATGAATTTTTTAATAACTATGTTAATATTTTTATTTACAGAATAATGAGATAAATCAATTGTTGTAAAGAAAACTCATGTTTTAAGGATAATAATTTGTAACGTTTTAAATATTCCACCGTGTGTACGCACATGCTTTAATTTTATCAATTTTTTTATTTTTTTATTTTTGCATGTCTATTAAGTTTCAGTTGATTTTTTATTTCCTGCAAAAACAAAACTTTGCTTAACTAAGGAGGTACGACTCTACTTCTACGTGGTGTTAACACGATAAAATTGTGTAACGAACAGTTGCACATTAAAAGAACTTCAAAAATCAAAATTCACTGCTTTCAATCTTATTAGCCCCGTTTATTGATCCGCGACTGGTGGCACCGTTCATATCGCGAAATAAACAGAGCGTGTGCTCTCTATTGTAACCAAATCTTGCTTTACTCTCCAATGCATATCGCCAGTCAATTCTAATCAAACGGTATGTGCTTTAAATTCCACATCCATTTTATCTGCACGTATGCGCATGAAATACGTTTTACGCGTAAAGGTTCAATAAGGGTAAACGTTTCAACCAGCAGGATTGGAAAAAAGAAAAAATATAAAATCTATATGAAGATCGTGCACTTTTACGGTTTAAAAAAATTCAAATTTCCTGATCCAACGTCGAACAAAAGCGTGACGCGACTGAAAATACTACTCATTACAAACTTCTGAGTCTTTTCGCGACGGTTTCCGTCTGAAAACATCAACCCCGTTATATCGATCGTTAGTAAACGTTTCTCTCTACTTGTTTCAGTGAGAATATACGAAAACTATCGAACAAGTTCCTCGATCGACCACTGAGTGCCATGGATACGTCTGTATATTGGATAGAATACATCGGAAAATATGGAAACGTTCTTCGATCGCCAGCACTTGATCTCTATTGGTGGCAACGGGAACTACTGGACGTTTACGCCTTTATTTTCGGCATAATGGCTGTAGGGCTTTACGTTGTGCTGTTTATTCTTTGCAAAATAAAGAAGTGCTTGTGTGGATCGCGCACTTGCGCAAAGAAGGACAGTGCAGCGATGAAGTCGAAGAAGAACAAATGAAAGTAGTGTATATATAAATGACATTTCTTTCTGTTTTAGTAAATTCACACAACATTCTTCTTCTTAACATGTACCAAAAAAGTTCCAAAATAATTTGCTAAGTATAACATTTAATGTTATGTAGTCTTTTATAAGCTACACATTTTAATAAAAAATAAAAAAATTTTAACAAAACCTTTTGGTTCTGAATAATGAATTAAATTAAAAAGATAATATTTAGAAAAGATAATATTCTTTGTTGTATTTTTTATTTGAGCTTTATTATATTCATAAATATAATATGGTCCAATGTCAGAGTTAAATTCTTTTTTAAACACTGACATTGGATTTTATTACATACTTGTAAATATAATATATATGTTTAAATAAATTTTTTTATCTGTTAATCTTATCTTAACAAAGTTTTATATTTGCGCAAATGTGCTTCAACACATATATCGGTATTCACACGAGCGTGTAACGTTAACACTTTCATTTTTTCCTACCATTTGTCAACGGGCTCGTGTACAAACGAAACGTCTAATTTAGACGAAAAATCCGATATATTAATGTGCAATCACTATTAACTGATCGAGTACCAAGATGAAGCAAATGGGCCTGATAAAATTCGCGATATGTCGCGTTGCATACAATGAAGGCGCGTTGCGTGCGCTCTCTGCGCAATTTTACTCGCCATTTTTGCTCCTGCTTGGTCGATTTCGTTTATTTTCAAACATGAAAAATACTTTACCCGATGGCGGCAGCGTCGTATTCGCGGCTTTCAGCTTCATGCATTCTTGCTCACGTTCCTGCAGAATTCGACGAAGTTCCTCGTCGAGTAGCGTGCTACCCACCGTTGTGTTTCCCGGCATCTGTTCGGCAAACGACGCGTGGAATATTAATGAGTCGCAGTCGCAAAAGTAAGATAAATAATAAATGTTCGCTACACGTTACGGCATAATTTGTACTCCGTAACACGCGTTACGATCTACAACTACAATAAAAACACGAATATAACCTTTGTCAATATTTCACATTAATCACGGCATGCCGCGGCACCTATCTTAAAACGAAAATCGAAGCGAAAGTACTTAAACTTTAATAAAAAAAAAAAGAGAAAAAGAAAAAAAAGGAAATTTAAACTAAAGACTAGAGATTATGGAAGAAAACTCGATAATAGTTTCTAAAAATAGTTTCTTAAAGTTTCACGAGGTCGGTGATACATGAAATGAAAAATCAATGCATTAGAATCTTCGTGAGCGTAAAATATATAATACCGCTTCGTACGACAGATAATTCAATATTAAAGATATAAAAATAATTTCTTCAGATTTCGCGAGGCCAACCATACATGGAATGAAAAATCAATGCATTAGAATCTTCGAGAGCGCAAAATGTAATAAAGCTTCGCTCACCAAAGGTATTTCAACATGGAAATTATAAAATTGACATTCCGCGTTCTCTGTTGCTCCGAGCGACTCCTATATTTCCACAGCGTTCCAAATATTTTCCGCATTCGCATCCGACTGTATTAGCTTCCCGATATTCATTATAATATTGACAATTTGTCGATTATTCGCGAAAGTCATCGTCGCTTCAATTTTATCGCGCAAAGCACCGCTGTGCGATGCAGCGATATATGCAGCGATTCAGCAAAACTTCGCAGAATGGGGTGGATCGTCGCCGTTAGAAATTTCAACGCATTATTGAGGAAATCGTTTCATTGGGCTACGACACGACTCGTAATAACTTTATTGCATAGAAATGAACGTTATTGCATCCGGTCGAGGTATCGCGACATGAAATAATGAAGCGGAGCGTTTTATGGCAAAGCCGCTTTGCCGCGTGCGCGCGTGTGCTGAGCGTCGAACCTTTCTATAATTCTCACAGTCGAGACATTTGAAAAAAAAAAAAATTTGTCACACGAATGATCGCGATATATTGTAATTCGGATATTAATTATTTCCGACCGCCAAAATGTACGTCGAACGAAATGGTCTGTGACACAAACATTAATCATAACGGAAAATACGTTTTCAAATGCGACTCCTCTGTGAAATATGTAACGTCATACATTACTTTTTACAAAATAATAAAATACTGAGACGCGATATGAAATGCTCAAACAATATTTACTTAATCAATTTATACTATAAAATAAAGTAAAGTGCACGTGTACGTGCAACATAAATTTTCTATGGTCTCACTTCTGCCTCTCCTTCTCAGAATAGATGATGAAATTAATGTTGTACGCGTAATTGTACTAGCATTGTTACAGCTCGAGGTGCAATCAACATAAAAATGCATTATTGGCTTTAGAACGTCGTAAATAAGCGTACAGTGCACAGCTGACAGACGTTATCGGCTTTACAGTGCGTACATTTATTACCCAGTCAACAGAGAACTCCACTTATTCATTAATTAGTTAGTTCGTACGGTAATGTCATGTATGCCGGTGAATACCGGATTACGTTGCGAGCAGATATCGATGACAAAAGCTCTTACTTACTTATTTACACAAGGCATAATTTATTTTATCGAATATAATCATTGTTATAAAATTTTAATACACTTTATTCCCTTTGTTAAATAAAAGTGAATAATTTAGCTTATTGATGATATTACTATATTACAACTTCAATAATTGAAAATTATTATCTAAAATGATTAGTGTTGGAGAAAATGCTTGTAATTATTAGTTTAATGCAAAAATAAATGTAGTTTACCATAAAAATATCAAATATTACCTCGCTGTGAAAACGGGAGGATATAAAATTCCTGCCGAGGACATGTATTTTTAATGTAATTTTTCTTCTACCACCACGCGTTTGATTATAAACTGTCCGTAAACCATTTCCAAACCGCGCTCGACAAATACGAACGACAAATACCAATGGTTATTCGCGAAAAATCGACGATTCCCATATCTCATAAATGTGACACGGCTGTCCTAAATCAAACAGTCTGGTAAATAGCAAACCGTCAATTAACATTCAATTAAACACGCTCGTATGCCAAAAGATTCGTGCATTTGCATTTCACTGAAATTTCACGCCGCGCCAAAAAAGCGTACGTTTATATCCAGATCGCTGGCATTTTTCCGGCAGTAATTCCACACCACCTGAGTGAAACAAGATATTCATGCGATGTAAAAAGCCCGCCGTTCGCTTTAAAATTGATGCCAGGCAAAACAAGATGTAAATGCGTGTTAATGGTTTTAACGTAAGCGACTGAAAAACAATTGAACAGAAAAGTATTTTCACATGGCAATTAAAAGTGTTTCGTTAAAAGTTACCGATAAATTCGTAAAGCGTCATCATCGATGAGAACCGCGCGAGTACCGAAAGTGATCGATCGCGTTTGCACGGTCTTATGCATCGTATCTTTCATTACGTTAGGAAACGAACGTTATCATCCGGACATTTGGTGATTGAAAATGCATCGCGTACACGGTGCGCGGTGGAGAATGGTGGTGGAAGAGAATCGAAAAACCAAAGTAAAACGAAAATAAAATTGAGTGAGATCAAAACCGAAAGTAACAAGATTTCGATGTTCAATTATGGAGCAGGCTTTTTCTATTTTAACACTGGTACAGTCGTCTCGCTAACTCAATGCCGAGGCAATCACACTTTAAAAAAAAAAAAAAAAAAAAAACCTTAACCCATATTTCTCCACCGCACACATGTCGCGTTAAATATAGTCAATCCATTCTGAGTTTTATTTGAATGAGTATCGAGTAACCGTGTCTAGAGCAATCGCGAGTCTTTCGACCGTATTCTCATCGCGCATTTAGCGCAAAATATTCTTGTCTAATTTTCGTCGTCCGATAATATCGATGCCCAGCATTACATGTAGGCGAATCAATTTTAAGAAGTCGCAAAGTTAAAAGTCAGATAATTAACACTAATTGGCAAGAAAATGTTTTCTTCTTCGAGATGAATAGCGAATATCGAGGAATTAATTGTCCTTAGGAAAACTACGGCATCGCGGCATAAAAGTTTTTACGAGCACAATACATTTAGTAAATAGCTGTCGTCAGTTGCAGCACGTGCAGGCACGTGTTCTAAAAGATCACGCTTTTATCTTACGTCAATGCTGTGTGAGTTTATAGGCGATGCACAATGCTACGTGCACGCTACAATGACAAGCATTACTACTATCTAAAAATTGACCGTTGCTTTTAGCACTGATATATATGCACGTATAATATATATAGGACACGCCCGTAAAGAGTTGCCATCGAGCCGCAATAATGTAGTTCTCGTGGAATAGCTATGTTTCTTTTAAATTTAACGTTAGATAGATAGAGAGAGAGAGAGACAGAAGAGAACAAAAATGCTGCATAAACTTTGAAGAAATGAACAAACGATAAATTGCAGAAATAGCATATTAATCAAGTAAAAATAAAATTGTGCGACAGCTCCTCTTTCTTCCACGCTCCGCGGCATGTTAAATTTGAAATCTCGCTGTGTTATATAGAGAAAAATAAAAACATTCTACAACAAAACAGATGAATTATATATTAAGTGCCTTCGTAAAATCTCTTGTTTTAATGAGGGAGATATGATGTACTATTGTTCCACCTAGTGGTACACGTATAACCATGATTTATCGTTTTCCGCTTGCGTTACCCAGTTTATAAATGAATAAAATTCCAATTTAAAGTCCGTATACGTTTTAAACTAAACTCTTTCTGTATAAATGAATAATAGACAGTATTGCAACGATAAATTAATTAAAGTTTGGATACAAATAACATTATAAACAACTAATTTAAAAATTTTTAAAATAAATAAACAATCCAATAAATGTGGAAAAATTTCACTGATTTCATAAAATGTACTGAACTTTAACCTTTTAACAATCCGAAATGATCTTTATTCGTCACAAAAAATTTCTAATTAGTTAATTCGATTACTACGTTTCAATCAAATGATGTATTTCAGAAACAATTTTTGTTTATAAATAAAACTTGAAAACACATTTTTTTTTAATATTACATAGTTTTTATCACTATTGTCAAAGTGCCCAGAAAAATCAATTTTATTTTTGACAAAATGTTGACAACTTTTATTCAAAGTATTTTCTAAAAAACAAAGATTTTCTAATTCAGATATTTTTGTTTTAATCCTCATCAAATTCTTTTTATAGATAGACAGATCCTCAAATAATCGTTTGCCAACCTCATAATTTAGAAAGAGAAGATAAAAACAGATGTACACAGTATTTTTACATCGAATGATAAAATGGAAAATGTTTAATGCGGAAAAGACCACACAATATTAAAGCGCAACTGCTAATTACACCGTCGACGTGGTTCACGGTCGTACTACTTTTTGCAAGCAAACCTCGGGTGTTAATACTTGCTTCATTATAAAAGTTGCATAAGAAACGACGGTCCGCGATATAAATAAATATTTACGTGGTAAAATAGCACTTTCGCAAAAAAGGGATGAAGCAAGTGTAGCGACAGGTTTGATGCAACCGATAACTCGACTTCCGTTATCGTTCAAGGAAATGTCAGATCTATCTTCACGTTCTCCCCCTCCTTGTCGATCGTTTTCAAGATCTCACATTGTCGAGTTGCTGATTGATGAGTACCTTCGATTCGAGGGCTCGCAAGAGGATTCCACCCTGTTGAATGATAGAAGGAGGCGGAAAGGGGAATATCGGTTAATCGACCGCGTCTGAAAGCCGATTTGATACGACGGGGTACATTGACATAATGCATTATTTCTAGCTTCATTATGTCGTTGAAACGATAAAGTATTGTTAAAAAGAATTCAGGCGAACTAAAGAAATCGGAACCAATACAGTGTTATAAATTTCTAAAAAGATCTCGGAAATTTTCCACTCAATTTACGTTTACAGTTTTCTCCTCTAAATTACATTTTATTTATCAACAATTTTAATTTATAGGAAAACCAAATTCACAAAGGACGAAAAGAATATTCACATGCATTTTATGATTATTATGCATTTTATTGTAAAATTGCATCGACAGAATCTGACATTGTTTGCAAAATTTAAAAAAAAATTAATTTTCATATAAATTTAAATTTAAATATTGGCTTTTTAAAGCGTTGCACTTTGAAACATTTTAAATGTTTATATAATGTAAGTTATAGAAATGTTCATAATTCAAACCGGAGCGACAGAGAGGATCATGAATGACACCAAAGTTTCAGTATTTCATTTACGACAGACTCATGAGAATAAAGAATCGCTACAAATAAACTGTTTAAAATACAGGAACATAAAATGTCTTTCATATGAAAAGATGTTAATACTTGAACGTACTGACTAAAATTTTCATTAATTTTTTGTTATAAACTTTAAAATTTCTGTATCCTTCTACGAGTATTCATAAATACATCTCTTATATAAAATGCATCTCTTATATAAAATACGTCTCTTATATAAATTCAGAATGGTAATTATGGAACGATAATTATTGAATTTCACATTACACAGGAAAACTTTAAGTCTCATTAAAAGTTCTGACAAACATATGTACTTGAACAGTAATACGTACTACGTAATTCTCTCTAAACTTCGTAACTATGTAATCAATATAAAGAAAATCGCATTATAAACTTTCCATGAGAAGCTTTCTTTTGAAAAAATGTAAAAAGAGACCGTAAAGAGGAAGGAATTTGTTCGCATTTTGCAAAGATAAGATAAATGCAAATCACTCTTGTCCTCCTGTGACAAAATCTGGATAAATTGAGCATTATCCCCCTACGCAAGCGCAAAAATGAGAAAAAAATAATTTACGTTTGCAGCTTAAAACCAGAGTTCTAAAATTTTTAATTTAATGTTTACGAACGCAAAGAATATAAAGCGACTGACTTACCTCAGTTAGCGTCTCCATCATTGACGTTATTGATAACAGGTTCCGAGGATAAAATACGTCAATGTCGAGCCAGACTGGATCTGGAACAAGAGAAACAAATACTGATGATAAATGCGAAGTCTTGACGCAAAGAAAACATATTTATTAAAGTATTTTTAAAAAAAAAATTTGTCTTTGAAAAAATCCTTATTTTTAGTAAATTAAAAAAAAACTGCAGTCGCAATTTATATTTGCATTTTTTTTTTTAGCGTTTCTAGCAAATAATTCTTATTTTAATTCTTCGTTTTAAATTACACGAATGCAGGATAATACAAAAAAAATGTCCTTGTGGTGAGCGAAGTACCTAATGACGCCAAGCTGAAGTGATAAATGTAGCGGGATAGACACAATCTACGGAAAAAGAGCGACCGCATTACGCAATCGTCGTGTTTGTGGTGTCATGGATTTATTTTAAGAGGGACGCGCGCAGACTTCGGGTCGAACACTTCTTTCGAATTCGATATGCGCAACGAAGACGATCACTGTCCTAATTTCTACCTAGGCCACGAACCGATATTTTCACGTTCAATTTTACGCCTCCGCAACTATTCACATCTACCTCAATCCCCATATCTACGTCAGAACAAATCGATTCAATTTCCATTCCATTCCATTCCATTGAAATCAGCAGGTGGTAAAGCGCTTTCTGCAGAACGAAACTAATCGTAAGTCTTCGATGAAACCATTTTGAACGATCTACCACGAAGGTCAGAAGCGCGATTGATAGCTCGCCATTGTTAAGCGTTGGCGAGAAACGGATCCGTTTCTTGCAACCCCATCAACAAATTAATGATAGGAGCTTATCAAAATCGTTAAACATTAATCAACGAAAAGCAACCTGCCAAAACTTAAGAAATTGACGAAAAGAAGATTGTGTATCAACGCGAAATACATACATGACTTGCTATCTCAGTCAGATAGCAAGTCCAAAATCAGGACATATGACGTCTCGAGTCCCGATATTGGACATGCGTCGTACCGGCTGGGGTGCTATTTATTCTTTGTGAAAATCGATCATTACGAAAGCAACTAAAAATATCGTGTTATATATGGTAATATAACGTAATGTAATAAATTTATTATGGTAAAATAAATATAGTGTTAATAAATAAATATAAAAATGTAAAAAAGCAATAAAACATTTTTTCATTAACAAAATTAGCGGTACAACGAGCAATAAACCTTTCAACAAATAATCTTTTCATTGAGTTTGTTTCGCTTCGATGCCGCTTTTCAAGCGGTTAAGAAATCATGAGAATAATTTTAGAAACGAAACGCAATTTTAAAAGCGCATAATTTTTGTTGTTGTAGAGAGGCGTTTGAGACGTTTTGCAGCCTAAAAATCCAATGAATCTTTCAAAGCGTATTCATCATCATGTCGAGTACAGTTATCGCGTATTCTATTCGCGTATCGTTCGACAACGTCGGGCAGCTTTGATTTCGTCGGGTACCAAAGCGCTAGAAACTGTGGCTGTTATCTGGCGCCCGGCCAACTCCTACGCATTAACGATCGTCCACGACTTTCGACACGAATCTATCTGTAACCGACATCCTGTATCCGTGGAAGACGACCGCGCGTTTCCGAATAAGATCGCGCAAGAAGCGACCGCGATAGACGTTTATTAGCGCGCTCGTCGGGGGATCGAGTCCGCTCATCGCGTCGTCCCGTCCGGTGCACTCCCGTCACGAGAAGCCCCAAAATTCTCTTCATTCAATCGTTATTAAATTACCAGTCGTTGAACTTCTGATTAGAATTGTGGATACACGGCGAAACGGCGAAACAGCGAAACGGCGAAACGGTTGGCGCACAATCCGCGCAATACCTTTGATTGCCGAAGCGTTTAAAATTTAAATTATCCTGCCCATTTACCGGCGCATTATCAGAGAGTTTAGGAATATGATCCATCCATTATATTTTCAGCTGATATTAAATTGAGTAACTTTACGTTCGCTGAGCTCAGTTTGCTTTGAATTTGCGAACATGCTATGAAAATATAAATCAGAATTACATAGGAACCGTTATACATGTGTATGCACGTGCACCAAGTTTTCATGTTATTTCGAAAAACATTCGCTGTCTCGGATGTCTGTCCTGTCTGATATTTCTAGCTTTTCTTCTTCGAGCTGCGTATAATACGTCTCTTTGTGCAAAACTGCAAGTCGGAGTCGAGTCAGCGTACACGGACCGCGGACGCGTGAAGCGAAAAAAAGAGACATTCTTTTAAGAGACAGAATTCCATGAGGAATTCACAGGAGGCATTCTTATTTTCTATTCTTTCCGCCTGACGAGCGCAGGTTGCGCGAATCTCACGGTCGGTTCGGCCATGCCGCGCATCTGGCCCCGCGTGTATCTGTGAAAATAGAATTTACGACGATGGCAGTTAGCCAACAAATCATTCCCCGGCCTAAGCACGTGGTCCACCAGTATCGATCTCCCTTGCTGCGCTAAGTCCATGGACATGTAAACACACAAATTAAATTAGACATGCCGTTAAATTGCTTGAAAGCTCGCGAGCGGAGTCGAAAGGATCGGCAAGACGTGCTATTTTTGTAATCACCTCGGTCAACGTCGTTAATATAGTTTGCCATTCACGGGCATTCGAATATAGGTCGGGGCATGGCGCTCGATTATCCTTATTTGAGAAGCAGTGTCATCGGCGGTCACTGGCTGTTTTGTCAGGCTCTATCGTCTCTTCCCCATCGCCTGACACCGACCGCTTCACATTGTCATTTGCTAAAAGTATCGCCGAGTCTATTTACTAAGTGTCCCGTGGAACAACGGATATGCTTTTCGACGAAGGAACGAAGAAACGACGTCGCTCGTTTTACCCTGAGTCGTTAGTCACCAAGTCATTCGATCCTCGGCGCAAAGTTAGAAGATTTTAACAAATTTAAAAGCCTCGAGATAGATAATCCAAATCCAATCCTATTCTCTAGTCCACATTGGATTTTATTCAGACAGAGACTCAAACTGTCGATTGATCTCGATTTATATTCAATTTACGTTTAATCCGACTAAAACCCATCACTAAAACCTGCCGTAATATTTGCGATCGAGAACACTCACTGCAAATCGCACTGCAATTCGGTCAGAGCGATCGTCCGGGGAAGATCGGCACTTCGAATTGGACGTGGAGTCAGTGACACACCGACGATATTCATTCGGTGTATCTGTATAATCAAGGTATACTCCATATAACAATATACTACGAAAGCTGGTTGTAGCCCAAACGTACATGGCTAACCGCACTGCGACGAGATCCTTTGAATGACAATTACTAACGGTAGCCCTTCGGCACTTGGCCAACAAGAATTATTCACTCTACCTCCATCTGGCGTTGCCAATGTTTTGAGAAAAGACGCATCTCGTTTGTCACGCGAATTCATCGAGGAAACGAGCACGGCGCGCGGCGGGCTGTTAATATCTCGCTAACGTAAGTAGCTGCTTATTATCATCTAAATAAGAGCGGTATGACGCGTAGTTATTCAGAAGCAATGTCATTAACAGCTACGACGACGTAGTAACTTATACATTCCTGCATAAGAAATTATGTAAATTACACGAGCGAATTATTCGAATTAGAGAGATTGTTCATTTTATGACGCACATTCGCGGTTAAAATGTGTCATCCAAAAATAGGTAGAAACAATGTCTTTGTGCTTCTCTTTCGCATAACGGATCAAAGATAATCGCAATAACGACTATCGTATTACTGCTTGCAACAACAAAAATTATTGCTCTAAAATATACATGGTATAATGCAATAGTGCGTTTCTAGCTGTGCATAAAATATTCTCGTCGTTAAATAATAGTAAAAATAAAAAAAATGTTTTTTAGGAATCTTATTTTCTAAGAATGTGATTGGCAGAAAAAAAGAGCATTATTCTTTGTATAAATTTACAATATAATTGACAGTTGTAATAGTGAAACGTCACACTGTTTAAAATAAGTACAATTGACGCAAGTGAATGGCAAATGTGCACGAAAAGAACAACTTTACTGTAGCATCTAAAAATTTTAGCTAGATACAAATTAAAAAATAATTTTATTAGACTATCAAAATAATTATGTGAGAGATTGAAACACAATGACACTGATGCAAAAAATTTTGAATCTAATCAATCGGTTTAAACATCTGATTATTTGTAGATCTGTATTTTAGTAAAATTGTTCTTTGTCGTATTTAGCAGTTTTGCCTTTTCTATTTAGCTTCGCAATGTAGTGTTCAATTTAGCTTCTCATGTCAACATGTCAAATTGCTTTTTGCTTTACAAGAATACATCTACATGCAAATGGAGTAAATTATACAAAAAAATACATTTTCTACGGTCTAAGAAAGATTTCCGAAAGTCGAAACGTAATCTCGTTAAACGATACGTGAAATGCATTTGATTCACAGTTCAATACATTTTACAGATTATCAAAATATAATTTTATTTGAATACCGATCATATGGATACCAATTGCACAAATACAACGTGTACACGGAAAAAAACGACGGTGATTCAGCTAAAAATTTATCTGAATACAGATCAGAAAGTAATTTCATTGGATCATCAAATTATGAAGGAAGTTGAAGCATGACGACTTACTATATATGCTAAGCGGTACTGCAAAAAATTTTAATATTCTAGCAATCAGCTTGAATACTTTACGTAACTATTTTGTCTAAGAAAATTATTTTCAAATCCAGTAAAGTTTTTAGATTCTTCAGAAAAATTGGTTTTTCTCACTCTTGTACATTTCGGGATATAAGAAAATTCCTTTAAAGCTATTCGACCGGATTGATACGATTCGCGCGAAAATACATATTCGAAGTACAATCGTATCGGGTCTGTGCACCATTGTATACAAGTATCATACGGCAATCGTATCAGACTACAATTTATGTGGGTATACTGTCTCCTACATATTTACCCTACGTCGACTCCATTCGAGAAATTCTAGCGAGACATATGTGTATCGAATGCAAAATGCACAAAAGCTGCGTCGCGTCATAAGAGACGCACTATTTGTAATAAACTATCCCAATCAGCGTTTAATATATACTTTTGCTTGGTTCATACTGCACACGATATTAATTACACATTATCGCCGTTTTCTCTCTCGCAAAAGAGTTCAACTACAGATTAAAAGTAATTATAAAAGTGGTTTGGGCGACGCGGTCATCCGATTAATGCACCTCGATATTTCATTACGTACCATCAAATTCATTAAATGCAATTTAAAAAAAAGCATTTGTGCAACCGGTATTGAAATAAAATAAAATTATATTTCGATAATCTGTAAAATGTATTGAACTGTAAATCAAATTCAATTCGCGTATCGTTTAACGAGAGATTAACGTCTCGAATTTCGGAGATCTTTTTTAGATCTTAAAAAAATTTTTTTTTGTAATTTATTCCATTTGCATGTAGATGTATTCTTATAAAGCAAAAAGCAGTTTGACATGTCGACATGAGAAAACATTGCGAGCTAAATAGGAAAGGCAAAACTGCTAAATACGACCAAGAATAGGTAAATATGCAAATATTATGCGTGCGAGTAAAATATGCAAAGTTATTCACTTATAAGTGAAGTATGTGAAAAAAAAACTACGGTTCAACATAGAGGGCTGGAAATGTGTTGCACTTGAAACACACTCGTATTTATTCGTTACCTTTACCAAAGAGGCAAAAGCAAATAAATATGCATCGGTGTATTCAAGATGTATTGCACGAGAAAAGTAACAGAAAATATATTATTTTATTAAAAAATGTATAAATATATTATTCTATTTTAAGAAAAAAAAAACTAACGAGGTTTAAAAAAAAGCATTCTGACTAGTTAGCACCGTAATAAAAAGCAGAAAATAAAAAATTTTATGCCACGAATAAAGGTAATTACCTAGAAAAAAAGATGATATACGCGGAAATCATATTTTTCCCCAACCCTTCCGTGTCACAATTTCACGCGATAGCTCATTTTCGATTGTCACTTCGATACTGTGTCGACGAGGCGCTTAACTATCTCGAGCTATCGAGCAACGTTAGGCTTTTCGCTTTTACGAGCCGAGCTACCGAGTATAACGCTCATTTATATACGTATACACGTGAAGCCCGGGACACGTATACGTGCGAGCGTACGTTCGCGAAGAGCGAAGACCGAAGAGGAGGCCCGGAGAAGGAAGGTCACTCGATAATGCTCTCGACGACGTGGCCATTAACCGTGCGAGGAGACGAGGGATGCCGTGCGGCGGCGACGGCGGCGTTGGAGAAACGAGGTAGAGGCGTGTGTATTCCCTTGCGCAAAGCTCGCTCGCTTCGCTCGGATGCACGCCCAGTAAGGCATCAGACGTCCTACATCGATCACATCATCGGTCGAAGGTCCTTCCGATACACGCGATAGGCCCATCGGTATAAATGGATTTGAGCGAGTTATACTATATACGCGCGCACGTTAAAACAACGAGAAAGTAGACGACGGCGACGGCGACGGCGACGGCGACGGCGACGGCGATGATCTTGAGTCTTCCCGCTTCTCGCACATTTTCCGCTTTCGTGCCATCCAAAAGATAAATGTAGTCTCTCTCTCTCTCTCTCTCTCTCTTCTTCTCTCTCGTGCGCGCGCAAACGTAAACGTCTGTACGCGTACGTGTAAGCATATGTCATAGCGCGCGTAAAAGCGCCGATCGTAAAATATGAGCAACCATATTTTACCTATCTTACGGAGACATTATGGACGCAATTGCGCAGAACCACTACGGCACCTCTGAAATATTTTATGCGCATAAGTAGATGGTGATGATACATTTTGTCGAAGGCCTCGTTTGAAACATTAACGCTCGCGCGAGCGAGCGACCAGCTCCGCAGCTGTATCGAATATTTAAAATTTAAAGGGACGGTGCGTGCAACATGGAATGTGTCAATGAGGCATTTATCGATCGATTGTGTACGGAATACGCATCGAAAAGTCATGGTCAATGGCGCATTTTTTATTGATGCATGTAAATATATTCGCGCGACGGCGGAAACATTAAAGTGTTAACAGACAAAACAAGAAAGTTAAAACTTGTATCTATTATGAGTGCTACTTTTTTGCTTACACGCAATTAAAAGTCAGCAAGAGTATTATAAAATTGGCTCGCTGTCATTTCATTTATAGCCCCGAACAAGCAGACGTCAACCGTAAAAATATCAATCTGAAGTTTAAACGACTCGATGTTGTCCAGCGTGTTTAGAATTTCAATATCATCTAATTAGATTTTCTTGTTTTATTTGCCGCGCGTGGTGTATTCAATTACCGGCGATAAATTGATTTCCCGTTAAACTATTCGTTGAATATTCCGGTTAAATATACGTCGCGGCGGGAAACACACGTTGTTGGAGATATCTAAGAAAAACCGCTTGTCGTAGTTAATTCATGCTTTTGCGCTTTATCTACGACGCCAAATAGTACGACGACAAACAATATTACGATTGAATTGAATGTGGAATTACAATCTATTTCGTCGCTGACGTGTTTACCAGTGGTAAGATGGATTGTCATTTTACGTCCGATTCAGTCAGAGTATTATTTATCATCGAGCTGGACGGATTAAAAATTATCCCGTATTAAGCCATTAAAGCTCGTAACTAGACCAGCAGATTAGCAACAAAATTGGAAATGTAACTGGAGCGTGAAAAAATGTTTCTAATATAAAATTACAAACATTAATTTTGCGACAAATTATTATGAAACAAATTATTTGTAAAATTTATTTCGCAAAATTAATTCTTGTAATGTGCTTTTATATCAGAAATTCTATTTTTCCCTTTTATGCAAAATTTGCTGGTCTAATAATAGGCCACGATAATTGGGGATGTGGGACATGGAGGTGAATACGTTATTGTTGCTGTTCTGCAGTAAAAATCGAATTGTGATTACGCGATGTCCTGTTAACGACCCTGATAACTCATTTTCTCTGTCTCTGTCTGTCTCACTCTCACGGTGATGGTCCATCGTTAAACAACAAATTTATCGAGTTAAGACGCGACGTAGTGCTCCTCGAGCACCTAACTGCACTGTAAATTAGACGAAAATGCTGTCGTTCTCTCTCTCTCTCTCTCTCTCTCTCTCTCTTTGTTATAGTAAACGCGCTCTTTCGCGTAACCGACGTATACGTGCATATGTACGATAGCTACGTAGCTAAGCTCAAACGGAGTCGCACACTTGGGAATTTTCTTTGCAACAAAGTTTCCTAAAATAGCAAGTAGACTTCTTCCAACTGTAGTTTCGAGATAGACTTCTCGCGCATCTAGAATGAGATAGGGTATATTCAACATGGAAGGGAAGAAAGAAAAAACTATTACAAAAAAGGTGTGAAAAGTGTAAAAGAGCTGAAACGTGTGGAGAAAATAAATGTTTCCACCGCGTTATTTGCATGCTTGAATAATCGGATCGCTTCTTTAATGCACCAAATACTAGAAGTGAAGTTAACTAATTATTATTCCAAATATATGGGTGAATAGTGTCAGAATGCTACTTCTCCAAGACGGAGAAATCATCACGACGTATATCTAACAGATGTAATTAATTGGAACAAGAAACTTGCGAATAGGAATTCAGTTTCTGTGAAATTGAATTTGTAATCGTCGAAATGAAGGATTAGATTAAAATTATTTGAATTTTCTATTGTTCCCCGCTCTCGACACCTACTACCATCACTTCGCAAATAATTAGACAAATAATTCCTTTAATTTCTTCCGTAAGGTGCACAAGAATGTCCAATTCATAATAAAAAAGCAATTCTATTCTAATTTATTTTGATTGTCATTAAAAAGATTATGTAACTCCATTATTTAAAAAAAACTGAAATAAAAAAAAAATTTTTTAAAGTTGGGACAAATATCTCGAAAACTTGCAAATTAATTTTTCGAAGATTTAAGGGATTCATCTTTTCACATGATAAATTTTGATTAGTTTCTTCCAATTCAAATTCTGATGAATGTTTCGGCAATATACGCGCCTCTCATTTGTGATAAGCAATCGCACATGGCGCGCTTCAATTAAATTTACATTTCTACTAAACGGCAACACATTTCGAGACAACCTCATTCATATTTAACTAGTGGGATAAACGCGATCTTCATATTACATAGATGGAACTTTGAATTGCATGACCAAGTAAGCGTTAAATGCAACGCTAATCAGAGACAGGGCGACCTATTTCGTATTCCGCATTTAACGTTGAATGCGGCCATCAGTGATCTTGAATTTTCCGTCTTTTATAAAGATCGTATCTGCCGGCGCATTATTATCGGCGGTAGAATGGCCGAGTCGAATATCAGATAGTCACATTTAAAGGTATGATACAAATAAAAACTGATGTGTTAAATCATGATTTATGGAACGAGCTTATATTCCGTTATCACGTGAAAACATGCAAACGGCAGACTCGGACGGTGGAATTATATAAAAATTGATAACGTTGAGCAAAATGAGCGTATGAAAGCCACCGATATATGCGCGAGAATAACATATTTCCTACGTCAACGTTGAATTTTGAAAAAAAACTGCCAACCGCTCGCGACAACATTTTGATTGACGACATTTTAATGAAGATCAATTTAATCTTTCGCCTTTGTATATCTATATATGCGTGTATGTTTACAGTTATATTATTGCACTAACAAATTTTAATTTTATTTTAACGTGACATGAAACGAAAATCTTCGTGTTACGCGAACGTTTCATATTTCGTAAATTTCATCACTGCTAAAGCCGAATGCGACGTGATACAGATACAGATATGGACGTCAAAGCCTTCCGAATCTTGGCGAAAGTTATTGCCTCGCTAAGATTATCACGTCACGATTATAACTCACGCTATCGGAGCTGCAGTGCAAACAAATCCTGCTGTTATTTTAGAAGTTAGTTTCTTCGCGAAATTGTATTTACGTCGTCGTAAAAAGGATCTAATAATGGCTCATTAAGTCATAATAGAGATAAACGGTTGTTTATGAAAACTGAAAAGCTCACTTAATTCGTAATCATCTTGGCATTTTGAGCTTTTGATCGTTATTAAGACCTCTCGGACTTCCCGTTATGTAAATTATCAAAAAAAGATTTTAAAATATAATAATTAAAAGAATCAAAATCACGATTTATATATAATACAATTAAAATCGAGAAAGGCTAGTATAGCTAGACTTGGTCATAGCAAGATGTTAAAAATATTTCTTGTATCATTTTACATATGATTTTTAATTTTTTACTCAAAAAAGTGGTCTTGCAAGAAAATAGCTATATATTTTAAGTGAAAAAATTAATTGCGTAAATGATTAGTAAATATTGCGATATTGCATATGTTTGGTACTTAATCGATCTAAATAACAGAGACAGAATTTATATATATCTGAACTATTTGTAAAATTTAGACAGAAAGTTTTTCTGTGGCGCCTATTCATGTTAAGGCCACTCACACTTGTTATAAAATTTGATTGTATAATTGGCAATGAGATTGAAATTTTCTAGAAGCTATAAAGCTATTGTCTAAAATGTCTTGCTATAAATTCTATATATAAGAAACAGTAATATTATAACAGACACAAAGAATAGCCATAAATTTTTGTTGACATCTACACAAAAAAAATTAGTATCAAATTCATTATTTTATATGTAAACAAGAATATCACATCTTCTTGAAATAATTTATAATCTTAAACAAACATTTGCCAACACAAAGAAATTTTGTTTCTTTATGTAAGCAAATTATGTCTGTTTAAGATTATCAAATTCTTTCGGGAATTATTGATTTGATATTATTTTTTGCTTAAATGAAGAAATTTTGTTTTTTCAAGAAAGCAAATTGTATGTGTTTAAAATTATAAAATTCTTTAAAAATTTTATATTATTGTTTACATATAAAACACAATAAAATTATTGATTTAACAATCATTTTTTTTCAGTGTAGAAATCTGTTTACATCAACAAAAACATTTTTTGTGAGTTTTGAATTGTGCGTCGTTATGGTCGTTATCCCGGGATTTCAAGCACAGCTCTTAAATTGAATCAAAAAAGTAATATATATTACAGAATTAAATCGACAATCACAATGCAACATTACTAATGCTAATTAGCATCTTTAAATCCCTTTATCTCGAAACAAGTAAAAATAAACTTTTTTTAAATAAAAGAAGTAAAAATATAATTCTTTTAAACCGTGAAGATTTTAATTAAATTTTTACACGCCCACGTAATAATTATCGAAAACTGGGAGGGCACTTTTTACAAGCTAATTTAGTACAAACTTCTACAAGCCTATCCTCGAAAGAGCGTTCAGCCATTTGAATCTGAAAAGAATTTATTAAAGCTCTCGTGGCGCATTGGGGTTCGACGGATCCCCATTCGTCGTAAGTTTTCGCAAACACAGGTACTTGAAGAGTGTTCAGCCATCTGGCTCTGAGTCGAAAGAATTATTAAGGTTCTCTTAAAAGCGCGTGCGGAAATCAAGCGAATCTCGATGGTCTTACTATTCGCGCAAACAGACGCAAACCCTCTTCAAGGATCTAGGCCATTTGATTTCGAACACCATTTCGCTCTAAATCATCGAAATCAATTAGCTTGTGCGCAATCTGGCAGGGAGCTGTAAATAAATCGGCTTCGGAGAGTTCGACTTCAGGGAATCGCACAAATCCTATACGCGAGTGACGCGCTCACGCAGCGTTGCAGCACGCGTATTCGCACGGTAATTGCACGGCGAGCACCATTTGAATAATTTCATCCACGCAAGGACACATACTCACCAGGGACGTACGTGGCTTATAGGCAGTCCTACGCGCGATCCGCGTCCGATTGCTAGCCGTTCGTCTCTCTCCCTCCCTCTCTCTCTGCGGTCGGCGATGACCACGTCCGGGACGTGTGTCCGTTATCGCTGTCCGAATGCACCGAGATTGTCCAACGCGATCGGGTGTCGCCCTCGGTGGGGCAAAGCCCTCGTCGTCGCGTGCTAATCGCGTTCGATCGCGCGTTCCCCGGGTCCCGCGCGTCGATCGATCCCGCGATTTACCGCACTTTGATCATCGGTTCCGTCGGGGGCAAAAGCCGCGTTGAACTCTCGGCGACGGGAATTGCCGCGACACCTGCGAGCCCCGCGAGACGCCTCCCGGGATTTCAATTATTCCGTCGCGAGAGACACCGGAGCCCCGGAGGTCTCCTTGCCTCCCTAACCTTCAATCGTCCGTGCTAATTAGTCAGCGCAGCGCGCGCTCGAGATCCGCGTCCTGCGGATTTAATTTCTCGAATTTCTCTCGCGGGGATCGATCGCCCGGCGATTGTAGGCGACATACTTTACGTATGTACTTTCCTATCCGTGTGAGACCAGGGCGCACACTCGAACGAATGTTAATTTCTGCTGAAACTTTGCGTGACTTTTAAGCGCGACGAGAATGCCGTGAAGTTGCCGCGCTTCTCGCGGCGAAGGTACTGTTACCAACTCTGTTACCAACTCTACAAATCCGACGTCGTTAGAAACGATTAGAAAAAAAAGCTCTGCGCAAGGACGGGGAGGGAGCGAGTGTCAAAGCCGCGTCGCGTAAATATAAATGATAAAGGGGACACAAATCGAAGGTGAGACTCGTCGGGGTGAGTTAACGCAATTATTTCGCGCCGAGAAAAACCGTGGGAGACGGTCCGACAGACTTTTTACACCACGACCGACCTACGATGCTGTGCAAAACCACCACCGTCGTTTCTCGCGCGAGGCACCTTTTACCCTTCTAAAAAAAAAAAAAAAAAAAAGAAGAAGAAGGATCGCCTCGACGAATGATTAAAGGGCTTTCCGTCCCGCTGGAGCCTTTCCCCCCCGAGAGAAAAAAGGCAAAATCATTACACGAGAGGTTCGAGCCTTCGTACCTTGAGTCCTTCCGCTCGGAGGAACTTTTCGCCGTCCCGCGCGATAACGACGGAATGTAAATTGTGTCGTGGCGCGGACACGTGGTGATAGTGGTGTCGTCCTTCGCTCTTCCGCTATGCCTTTCCGGCTCGACGCCGACGACGGAAAGTCCGTTATCTCGCGCGTGTCCTCGCGATCGACGATACCGCACGCGCTCACTCGCGGGTGCGTGCACGCTCGCGCGCAAGCGCGCGCGCGCTTACGTTACACCTCGCCCTCTCGCACTCTCGCGATTGTACTCGCGCGAGTCTCCCGCGGCGACTCGCGGCAAAGTTCAGACTTCAGACGGCGCGCGCCAATTCGTCCGCGCGTCGTCGTCGTCGTCGCGTCCGCCAGCCTTCCTCTTCATCGTTTCCCTTTTCACGCGTGTTCGGAAACTGCGTATAATTTTACCAGGCGACTGTCCACAACCGACACGATCGACAGACCGGAACAACGCGATGCACTCGCAATGAGTTCGCGTGGCACGCGGACGCGCAGCTGCTACTAAACTCCTTCTCGAGCGGTCGCGAACCAAACGTGACTCGAAGTGCGCGCGCCGCCACCGCCGAGAAACTGGCGGCAATGAATAGTCCCCGCCGGTGTCGACGACGACGCCGCCCTCACCATCGTCATCGACAGGGCAAAACAGCCCCAAGTGGGTTGGTCCCCGCAAGCTCCTTTCGATATCTAGCATCGCAGAAGCTTCGCTATTCCAGAGTTATATGTTGCAATGGAGAAACGCGTAAATTCTAACGGTCAGATCGTATCGAGATATTTTAATCAAGATTGTACTGGGTACATTTTATGATTACGTATACACGAAATATTCATGTAACATTTATGTTTACAGGATTCTTTTTCATGTAGACAATACAATGTGGATTATTATGAATTAAATAGCACAATACAGGAAAAATTGTTAATTAAGATTGTTAATATATCTGACTTTAATATATATTAATAAAATAAAAATTATATATTAAAATGAAAATAATGCAATATATAATTTTCATTTCTGATAAAATCTAAATCCTTTATGATCCATGGATTATTGCAGCATGGATTTACATAAATGATGCATAATACGTGGTTTATCTTGCACCTATGTAATGTAGATTAGATCATTTATATTTTACGTGTAAACAATCCTAATTTTAACAAATGACAGCAAAACTTTCCCGGTAAAACTTACGCATTTTATGGCAACATTTTAAATAACGAATCAGAGATGTGCAAATCAAAGTTCTTTTGACGTCGAATCTAATTAAATCGAACTAAATCAACAAAATTTTATCAGATTCAAATCGAATCAAATCGTTGTAACATATCTTAATTAACATTATTGTTGAGAAGAATTTTAATATAGATAATAAAAAATAATATAGTTATATAAAAAAAGATTTTTAAGTAAGAAAAATAATATTGCTCATATAATATAAAGTTATTTTAAATATAATTATATAAAATTGTCAATTTACATGTGATTCACATTTAAACATCATAATTCGCAAAATTTTAAATAATTCGGATTCAAATCCAAAATAAATCTTACCAATTCGATTCGATTCGAATTCGAACAGTTTACACATCTCTATAAAGAATCAAATAATTATCCAATATTTAAACCTCAAATTGAATTTGTGTGATTTTTATAAAATATTATTTACAAATGTTATTCTGACAAAATTGCCTGCTTATGGCAAATTATCTTACAATTAGCACAATCTTTAAAATATTTTCATCAATTTATAATGCCACTATTGTTTCTACACTGTGAAAAAAATTTTTGTAGTTCAAGTAAATATGTTATTAGGACCATTCAAGCAAATTATTTACTTTACATAAATAAATATCACTCGTTTGTAGAAAATATTATTTCTTTGAAGTAATATTTATTTGTGTGAAGTAAATAATTTGCTTGAATAGTCCTAATAACATATTTACTTGAATCACAAAAATTTTTGTCACAGTGTACAATTTGCTTATGGAGATTATCTGTTTAGGTAAATCGTTGTTATCAATGACAGAGCACGTTTCGAAAAAGTGTTGCTCACGCACAAATTTATTACGCAGAAACTAAAATGCAAATATATCGGGACCTCTAGATCGCGGTAACGCAATTACTCCAAACACACTTGGCGAAACGCGTCAGTCACTTCGAATGTCTTCCGGCGATAATTAAAGTTTCGCGAAGTACCTCGCTAAGCTCGAATTCCCCCTCGCAAGTTTAGCGGGTTTATAGAATCATCGGTATCGCACGGTTGTGTGAACTAATATTCAAAGTGCAGCAAATTGGCTCCCGTATACGGGAAAGTGATGAAATCTCCTCACGGAGAATTTTCCGGCGACTGACATCACATGGCGACGTTACGTTTTGTTATCCCTATATAGCGGCTTTCTTTTTTAGCAGCGTTCATTTCATCAGATATAAATTAAATATTTTTTCAAGATTACATCGCCAGATAGAATTCGTGTTTTACCATGCGGTCCGTTTCGCTCGAGGACACCATCTTTTTCAGACATTGCGTGTATTCTCGCGCTTTATAACCGCAGGAGAGAAAAGAAAGCAAATAAAATTTATCCAAAAGAAACACCATAATGTATAGTTACATAAGAGAAAGAACTTGAAGGTACATTAAAGCTTTGTTTTTCCTAGCCACATTTTCTTGAACTTTTTATACTCGGGCCATTAAAGCTCGCGATATCTCGAGGCGATTTTCAGAAATCACGCTCCTAAATTGTTTCAAACCAATTTACTGCAAAATGCGAAACAATTGCGCGGCAACGTTCTCGGCGTAATTTTTGTCATGACTTGAAGCGGAAACGCCGCGACAATCATCAACCTTGCGGAACAATAAGCAAATTTACGAAAAATTATAAAACTGCGGGATCAAACATTTTTTGTATAAATATAGGCGTAAAATAAGTGCGCAAAAATTTCCATCTAATATTTCAATTTCGCTTTTGACCCAGCGACCTAAAATTAAACTGGAGCTTTTGCAATCATTGGAGTAAATCCTTTTCAGATTTGGGAGATGGCATTAAATACCGTCAAATTTAATAATAATTTAATTCAACAATAATTTCATCACACTGTTAAAAATTTATCCGGACGGTATGTTTTTCTTGCATATCACTTGAACGAATCTCTGAGTCAAAACAAAACGAGCCTCAAAATTGCTTGCCACTTTACCAGCTAAAATATACGCCATATGTTGATCGCACTTGATCATACATTCATATTCGAATAATATAAACAGATAATAACTCAAAGATAATCTTTACTCACGTGCAGTTGTAGTTTTTCATTTTTTCTGAAATTTTTATTACATATTCGGAATTATTCTAATACTTCATTCGGTATGTACACAAAGATAAGATTACATTGAGGTGCACGTGAACAAATATTCTCTGTTGATGAGTAACATGAATCAATTAAATAAAATTGTAGAAATTGTCACATCTTGAATAAAATTTCCTGTTATAATAGTTAACTCGTTATTCATACACGATCGATCGCAAATGTGAATGCATACGCTATGTGCTCGCTGACGATAATTTAGGTAGCTTTCGACTGTTTACAATGTAACCGACTGCCGACATTTCAACCGGGTAAGAATTGTGATTGATTTTAATCATTCAAATACGTGCGTTTGCAACAAGAGGTCTCTAAGAGATTTAAAAATATTTGATAAGAATTCAGCTTTTATTTGCTTAAATTTATTTTTTTTAATAAGAAAAATCTGTTAATGTAGTAAATGCAATATATGCTCCATTTTAGTACGTAATAATTTGGAATTAATGTCAGAGCTTAGGTGTATTACGTAACAATTTTATAGAATATATATATATATATATATATATATATATACATATATATTCTGTCACAAAATAAAAAATATTACACGCCAAAAATCATAGCCACTTCATTGGTAATCATAAATGCAGCATCGTTCAAGATAAATTGATATAAAAATATCGATAATCAATTATAATCATTTAAATTTCAAAATTAATTCAATCTTTTCAAAACTTTTAAATTTTCGGAAAATAAGAAATAACAGATTGAAAAAGGAAACTTCATAGGATGGCAATTACAAAAACTCCAGTTTAATTTTGCGTCGTTAACAATTTTTAACTTAAAAACTAAGAGTCTCGATCAATCTTTTCGCATTTCACTATTTCATATAGATGAAAATGAGACATTCGCACGAGAGTGTGTGTAAAGCAATGTTGAATGACAGCTGCTGCTTGAGAGACATGCGTGGGATATTGCCTGACGACGAATTCGCTGTATACAGGTCAAGGAGGAGTTCCGCGTTTTTTTTGCCAACGACACCGTAGAACAATCTTGTCATCAACATCATCACGAATGAACCAAGGCTCTCGTCGCTAATTAATCGTCGCTTTGTTCCTGAAATACTTAAAGCCAATTAAATACAATTCATCGCTGTAAAATAAATGAGGGTTTCAATAAGTCTTTTTTTAGTTTTGTGTCGAAGATAAAAAGAATTAATTGAAACATTTACAACTCTGTATTTAACTGTAACTAATGATAGAGAAACTGAACCAATTAATAAACAAATGAGAAATTGACTAAGAAATTGAATCAATGAATAAATAAAAATAACTCAATATATATTTTTGAGTAAAATGTGATATTTTTTAATTAAATCTATAAAAATTAATTTTAAAAAATATTAATTAATTTGCATTTCTTTAAATTTTAAATCTTATTATTTCAATATTTTTCTTAAATAGTCATTTATTGATGTTCAATGATTAGTGCAGTGACCCATAACTCATATTTATACTCATATTTTTATACATTAATTTATGTCACAATTTCCTTAATTAAATTCAAAAACTCATGTAAAATTTTAGTCAAGATACAATATGATTATTATAATGTTATTTATCATCTTCTATTATTATACTCAACAATTCCCAAAGCAAAATAAAGAATATCGAAAGCAAAGATAAAATATGATTTTGGATTTTGCAAGCCTGCATTTCACAATGGCAGATATTTACAGCATTGCAATATAAATCTATGACAGATTTTGATCAAACACTATGACATGTTCATGTTGATGTCTTATCGGCGGGCAAACCAGCGTTGACAACGCAAAGATTTATTACAGGTATAAAGGATCTTAACTGTAGCCTAAAAATATTCCTGTGGAAATAACTCTGAATCTTTGAAACTCAAAATTGTAGATTTATGAATGTGTTCGATAAAATTAATATTAAAACTTGAATGACTTTAATGAACGTTTGTACGCGTATACAATTTCAGCTTCTGTCGGAAGTGCTTTCAGCCTCTCTATGGCAAGCTATATTCTCTTAGAGATGATACATTGGCCGTTTGTCCGTCGTAATGAACAAACTTCTCAAAGTTTCTTCTTAAAGATTCAACAATAATTCTAGTACCAAATAAGAATATCGGTATAAAAGAAGCAAGTGGTTTTAGTGTACATCGTCAGGTTTAACTTTGTTGCATCACTTTGGAAATGTCATATGAAAGCTTTTGTCGGAAGATATCTTGATTATACTACGTATAATCAAGATATCGTAAAATATATTACGTTATATATGCAGGAGGATCGGTTGATAGTAAATATGATGCATCGTCGACACATATATGACGAGTATATAAAGACCAATAGATTGTCTTGATACAATCATTCACCCAAAAGTATCATTTACGGAAAGAATACGATCGTCCGATACAGTTATACGAGTAAAGAAGCATCTTGAACTGACGAGCATCTTATAATGGAAACCGTCGATGCCACCAAGAATAATGACATTTACAAATTGCTCTCTTTCGAGGAAGCAAAGGAGGTGGTGAAACGCGCCTTGAACAATGACGCCGATCTGATAGAATACGCTATTCGACCATACTCCGACGGCAAGCTCGGATTTCTCGGCTCTCATTATCGGCTCGATATAATAGCCACGAGGAAAAAGGAAACTGTCACTCTCCCATTTTTTCTCAAGACCATACCTTACCAAGTGCCCGATCAAGCAGACTACGTGATAATGAGAGGTGTCTTCCATAAAGAGACAAAATTTTACAACGTCATAATGCCTTTGCTTCGTGAGGGATATCGTGGAGAACCGTGGGCACCAATGTGCTACAAAGTGAAGAGCGATTCGATAGTCTTTGAGGAATTGAGTGGAAAGGGCTATTCGATGCGAGGCAAACTATTCGATAAGACGCTCGTGTGTGCGGGTTTAAGCGCTTTCGCGCGATTACATGCCGCCTCCCTACTGGCGGAAACTCGCCTCGGCACATCCTTTAACCAACTGTATCCTGAAGTTTTCGTGGAGACAGCCTTCCTTCACGATGGATTGATACGAGAATGGTTCGAATCAGGCGTCAACGTAGCCGCGGCCGTAGCCGAGCGATTGGGGTACGATCCTGACCTGATAAGATCGACCTGCGAGCAGGTGTATCACGTTATAAAACCTTCACGTACAAAAACGAACGTGATTAGTCACGGAGATCCCTGGAGCAACAATCTTCTCTTCAATAACGACATACCACCTAAATGCATGTTGGTAGACTTCCAACTGTTAAGGTATTCTCCGTTGGCGCATGATGTAGCACAGTTTTTGTACATGTGCACGGACAGAAGTTTCCGAGAGACTTGGGAGAACGCGATGTTACGTCATTATTATGATACGCTACGCGAGACTCTAAACATTCACGAAACTCGCACGCAAATACCCCCATGGTCAGAGCTAATCCAAGGCATGGAGGAACAACGTTTAGGTGCCCTTATCACCGCGTTACTCAACTTTCCTACGATTCTAATGGACGAGACTCAAAGTGCGCAGATTGTAAGCGACCCGGCGTCTTATGTCGAACATTATTTTCGGAATAAAAACGAGTTCGTTCTCTCATGCATGGAGAAAGATCCGGCTTACGGAAGAAGGATCAACGAAGCTGTCATCGAACTCGCTGAGCTCGCTTCGCGACTGGACCAATTACCAAAACCATCTTAAAAAATTATATATGTATTTTACATATAATTGATTCATATTTAAATTAAATATTTTATTAAAGTTTCATTAAAGCATTCTGTGCATCTCTTACATATTTCAGTATGTAATGGAACATGCGTTCACTAAATTGCTTATTTTATCAATCTTACCATCGTAGTTCGCATGATAATTTTTACACGAATCAAGCATTATCTTGATCAGGAAATATAGTGGATAGGAAAAACCAATCATGATTGATAAGTTCTACGTTTGCATCCTCGTTTATATCCTCTTTCTCGTTCGTCGGCGTGACCGCAGGTTTCGTCGGTGGTAATGCCTCGTTATCGCTTAGAACTGAAGCATCATCTTGAGCATCGTTATCGCTGTCTCTGAAAAGGACAAAACTCATTAGTGCGAATATTTTAACAATCTATAATGACAAGTCTCAAAAATAGATATTAAAATCATTCTCAATGGATATTAAACATATAAAAAAATGAAGTAAAATAAAAATAAAGCAAGTAAATCACCAATATACGTTGTTCGCATAAAGGAATGTTAAAGTGTAATAATTTTAACAAATATAAAATATAAAGTAAATTCCGTATACTTAAGGTTTTCGGCATTTCTGGAATTATTCCTTAAGAATTGTTGTCCCATCAGCGACGTAATGAATGACAAGCACAATAGTCTCATCGGTGGCAAAGTGTGAGAGGAAATTCTAAGTAACTGAAAAACAAGAATTATGATTAGCATTAGTTCGCGACTATAAGCGAATACATTCCGCGGAATCATCCGTTGAAAAAATATTGCGTACAAACGTAGACAGTAATGGAATCGCATTGACCTCGCGATAGGTACAAAAGTATGTTTGCCATGTACGCGGCACTTGTGACAATCGCTTAGTCAGACGACTGACTAATTAGTTTTAAAGCTAACATACAGCAACACCTTCAAGTGAAATTTGTGCAATTCCTGCAATCTTCTACTTCAGATCTAGGTTGATTCGTCTATTGCAACCCACACACGAATATTCTCCGCAACGTGTAAACTTTACGTGACGAACGCGTAATATATATATTCGCAATATATAATCAAAAATTTTAAATACACTTTAATTTCGTCGACAAATATCTACTTGTTGAATTGCAAGTTTACAACTGTTGTTAGCAGCTTCTTTTTCAAATAAATAAATAAATACATGATTTGCAAAATTACGCAGCGTTTAACTTGAAGTATGTGTGTGTATATATATACACACTTCAAGGCACAATCTCTTATTTCATCTCTTATAAGTGGTAACAATTATATTGTTAACAATATAATGCATTTAGATCATGTTTATGTTCTATTTCCGCATTTCTCACTTTTAGGATGACATGATTGTTAATAATAATTTCGATGTATTTCAGAGAATCATGACGACAATATCCGGGAAATTGTTCGTACAAAAAACGGCCGAGATGGTCAGAGAATGTAGTTTATTATCATTATAATCAAGACAATTACCAAGTGTGAAGTCTGACGTTCGCGACGTTTCGTCACTGTCATCAAATGAAGTACTTAGTTACATGCTTACGCATAATGTACAAAAACGCGGAAAACAAGATATCCTAGTCTATTTTCGATGCAAAAATGCTATTTTTAGCAAAGGAGAAAAACCCAGCCTTTCGGTCCATTTAATGCAAAAATATTTTAACAAACTATAATTAGTAAATGTTTCTGTAATAAATATTAAAATCATTATCAGTGAATGCTAAGAATATAAATAGAATAAAAAAAATTAAGTACATGTCTATAAAGCAAATAGATATAAGATGTTTTATTAAGTGATACAGTCGTTTACTCTAAAAACAAGACGTTTTTGGAATACACGTTTCGTAGATAAAATTATATAATTTGGAGGGAAACAAATAATGGTAAAATTAATTTTCCAAAAGTATAAATTTTTTGAAGTTATTACATTTTCAAAATGTAATTATATAATTTTTTTATTTTATATAATAGGATTCTTTTACTTATTCTTCTAGTTATTATAAAATAATGATAACCTTCGTACCATACAACCTTGAAACACTAATTTTTTAAATTAATTTTGTCCTCTAAACCGTACAACTTTTGTCTAAAACATTTTTCCCGAAAATGCCTTATCTTCAAAAGAATCGATTATGTCACTTAAAATGAAACACCTTGTATAAACATTGAATAAATATCGTAAGACACAGCAACAAACAAAACATCAATAAATTTTAATTCTTTTAAAGAAGTTAGAGAGACTAGAGTTAATTAAAGGTAATTGTAATAAAATTACAAAATGTTGACAATGGCATGTCAATGAGACAGATTAATCTAAACTTTGCCCTCTGTACCGGTATGACATTTTATTAGCAGGTATCAATGGCAACAATCGAGACGGTTGGCCAAGAAGATAAGACTTTGTTCCTGCTGGCCTGGTTTTACATTTGCAAGCAATCCCAGACAATTCTACAGCAGCGTCGTTCGCTATTTTCGCATCATACAGAATATCCTATTATAGTCGATGAAGTAAAATACTTTAAAAATTAAGCGAGCTTTATCATGTTTTTAAATATTGCGCTTGAATGCAAAGTAGCATTTTGTAACAAAATTAGTGTTGTTCAGATTGCGTCATGTTGATTGTTTCAATATTATATTTCATTTTTCTTAGTAATATATTTTCGTACAATATGATACACATTGAGATTGATGCCACATCGTTTTAGATTATTAAAAAATAATTTGAAACGGATCTGACTAAACTTATAAAGATATTTAAAATTTTATCTTTGAATATAAAGATACAAAATTATAATAGTGTGTTAATTATTTAACAAATACTTTATCTCGTTTGTACTAATTTTGTTACAAAGTATTACCCCAATATCTTAAATAAAATGCTTCAACTGATATAAAACATCCTTTGTGCATTATAAGGCACATCGTAACGGGTTCAATGATCCCTTACTCAAGGTCAGTCATATTTCAAGGACGTGCACTTGAAATCAAAATGGAAAGACATTCTGTATGCATTTACCGGGAATGAATAGCGACAAACGAGCTACTTTTAACATAGTGTTCGTTTCTGATAGCGACAAAACACATTACGTCTCGCGCAACTACTTTCGATAAATTCCTCGACGAGATATTTCTCAAGTTTATTTTCGACACGGCACGAATTAATTATTCGATACGCGAATACGATGCGCGTTACATTTGCCCTTATCTGCTTTTTCCAATACAACTCTACCTCGCTCTGTTCAATTTGCCAGGCCAACTTTCCGCCCACACGAAGAAAAGACAAGACGACTGATAACGCCGTCAAAATAAAGTAAAAAAAAAAATATATATATGCACATAAGAATGCATATGAATAGATGCTACAGTGTCGAAGCGATAGACGATAGTGACGTGAGAGAGGCACAGGATTTCCAGCGAAGTTTGCCTGTTGTCCAGCCGTCCTAAAGGGACAACTAGAACGCCGTGAGAGGGTGGGAGTCTCTATATTAAATCATGGGCGAGACTTCTGCTGAAAGCCAGTCGTTCGCGAAGCGTTGAAACATACGTGAAGGATTTCTGCGTCTGCCGGTTCTCGTAGATTACTAAATATTTTTTCATCCTCAAGTTGTATCGCCTTAGATCGTGTCGGTTCGTCGACCCCATCGCACAATCATTCGCGTTGATAAAGACTGGGTAAAACCACTTGACATAGTTCTGTAGGAAATTTTGATGCAGACATGGATTAATTCGCATTTTTTGCATTGAAGGAAGAAATTGTTCAGGGGAGGGAAGAGCTCGAAGAGAGATTTGATTCTAATCGTTGATCGAGAAGATGAAGTGGGCTGGAAAAAACTGAGAAAAAGATTTGAAAAAAAAAAAAAAAAAAATATCAAGACTTTCTTGGGTATCTCGCCGGAAAAAGAGCCGGTTTCGAGAATGAAGTTGACCGCATTAAAATTGGTGTCGTGCCTGTTTACAACGCTACTACTCGCAGTAATTGTTCTCGGATATCCCGCCAGTAATAGTGAAGCAGTAAGTGTCTTTGTATGCGATATCATAATCGTTATTAAACGGAGTTGATACCAATAATGAAAATAATGTAATTAGAAATTGTGAGATTTACCAATTTTGGAACACCGCGATTTCATTGGTACGAAACACGCACAAGCATAAAATTCCCTTTTCTTTTGCTGAGTGTCAATTATAATAAATGCGACTCATATTTTTCTCCATTGTAAGCACGTGGGAGGTATATGGTAATGTCGAAAGTACGAGTGGACGTTGGTCATTGAACGTTCCTCGTTAAACCAATCTTTATTTGTCCGAGAGAGTGCAATGATGTATCCAACCACTTTGAGCTGTAGTTGGTGCGTGATCTTGTAAACAGGAAGACTTTTCGTCAAGATTTCAATCTTTTAATCTTTTCAGTAGCCACTCTACCTGATTAATGCAGTCTCGTCATTATGGAAATTTTTTCTTTCCTTTCCGTACTTTTTACTAATTTTTTGTGCTGGTAATTTTGCAATCTTTTATTCAATAATCCTAATAATTCTGTTTAAGCTATATAATTTGCAGGCGATCGAGAACATGAGGCAGATTCCGCAATGGCATTGTCTCCGCTATAGAAAGTTCGATTTTGTTCGTCGCTGTCGAAATTATCGCTTAGGAAGAAGACACTGACAAATGGATATTCAATACGATCCACGATTGGCAACCGCGATGCCTTATGGCAAATTTCGTCGTCCAATCATGCAAAACATACCATTTCAAGTCGTTAAACTGAATAAGTTAAATTCATTTAAATTAGTTTAAATTATAGACATCTCCATAAAAGCATTTATGTTGAAAAGTAAAAATTATTTAGAATTCTAATGAAAAAATCTGCATTAAGTACAATTAACAATCATGATAAAAAAAATATTGTATTCCATATTATTTTATTTTTATTGGTAAATCTTTATCTTTTTACCTGTATACGAATTTTTCAACACAGAATTTTATTTTCGTGATTTTATTGATTCTGAATTTTTTAATATTCAAAACGACATATTGAAATGACTTTTTACATTATCTTTATATTATAGAACATGTATAATGCATTTGTTATTTTATATTAATTTTTTTTACATTTACTTTAGATTAGTAAACTTTTATTTATTTTGCAAATTGTCTCTGTTTGTTTACTTAATGTAAATTTGATCTCAAATATAATGAAATTATATTATTCAACAATAAAAAATACTTTTTTGTCAGTAATATTATCAATTGGCATACCAATTGTGTAAGAGTATTATTAATAGATAAAAAATTTTTCAAGAATCCTAAAAGTCGCAAATAATTGAACTAGATCATAACAAATAATTATAGATTAAAAAACTATTTCTTGAATTAATTTTAATAATATATTTATCTCTTAAATAAAATTTCTTTTAATTTTAGGACATTTGTACGTAAGATGCGACTTGAAGGAATCTTTCCGTGAAACAAATTTTGAAATTCAGAATTCTACCTACATCTTGTATCATTCCTTTCGCTGGTATGCCAAGATGTTCATGAACTTGCGCGACAGTCTGCTCCTTACTCGAAGATGTTTGAGCCGCTATAAAGTTGGAGAAAGCAGTCAATGGCATGGTTCCTTTGTCTGAAATAATCTCTAACGAGACACTCGCTTCAGATTCTGGCTCCAGGGTCAGTAATTCCTAAACAGAATACAATAATATATAGATACAAAATATAAATACACTTACATTCCAAATTAATTTGTTACTCAAAGATATGTAAATTAATTTATTCATAATTAATGTAAAACATACCTGATTCGAGTCCAAAAAATATAGTTGCGACTTTCGTTGCCATTGACTAAAGGAATTACGTTTTTCCTGCAGATGAGGTACAAAAGTAGCTGCTAATATAGAACTGGTACTTTCGATGAGGCATTCTTTCTTATAAATGAGTGTTGCACTTTGTGGTGTAAACACGTATACTAAAAGCAAGCAAATAATCTTTATCAAGAATATAATAAGATTAAAAAATATAAAAAAATATAACAATACAAATATTATGTAAAATTGTTATATAATATAAAAAAATATATATTACAACATATATTAAAATAAAATTCTTAATAATTCTTTTGGCAATAAAATAAATAATAAAGAGGCATTTACAAATGTATAACGTACATGAATTATCAGATGTAAATGCTGCCATGTATGTAGATTTTAGATCACACGTGAGACTCACGACATTCAAAGATACGCTCCATGTTATAGCAAGAGTTAAAATATTCCAAACTGTTATGTGCTGCTGAGACACAATTACAACAAGATGACAGGCCTCGTGTTTGCCGAATTCTATTAGTCTATAAACATTTTACAATTATGCGCTTGACGATCATTTTTCACATTTAGCTAAGAAGAGATTTATTAACAATATATTTATTAATTATATATATTTTTTCTTGACTTACGTTATCGGATGATTATACTGAGAATGTGTAAGACTGGATTTTAACTCGCAAGTTTCAGGCACCCATAAAGTTAAGGTAGAATTAAAGCCAACAGCTAATAACGAACCATCTGCTGAAAAACCTGCATCTGTAGCAGGTAAATTGCGATAATCTCCTACTCCATAACAATACCAATGTTTCGTTTCTTTATCTGTAACAAATATATTAAATAATGAAATATTTCGCTAATATATATTTCGCTAAACTTTAATGAAGCTATTTTATTACAAAATATATATAATTAAATATATGTACCTTCTATAGTAGAAGATTTTCTCAAATTCCACAATTTAAATTTATTATCTTTTCCAGTAGTAACTGCTAACCATTCTCCATCGTCAAATGTCGTATCTGGTTGAAAATGTAGTGCATTAATTCCATTCTCATGAGGTAATTCAATGGACGTATTTAATACAAATCTAAAATGTTAATAAATTATATACTAACTATATATTATAATGTTAATAAATATTATATATAAATTATATATGGCATTAGTCTAAATAAGTATAATAAAACTTATATTTACATTTGCGTCTTCAGATTGTAGAGCCAGAATTTTAATCTAACTTCTATAGACGAAACTTTGTCATTTCGTTCTTCAACCGTTGCCATCCATGTACCATCATGATTCAGAGCTATTTTTGTAACTTCTGTATTTACAATAATTGCATCGCGTTCTTGGGTCAAAAAATTTTGAGCAGTTATATTAATCTGGAAAATATGTCAAAAAAGTTTTACTATTTATTCTAATTTTTTTAATATTATTTTTTTCTTCTGTATGTGTAACAAATGTTTTACTCACATTGTATAATAGATTTTTTGTATGAGTGTTGTAAAATTGTACATGTCCAGTACGGCTATTTAGAACGAGACTACCTGTTCTCGGGTCGACAATAAGCCCTGCAGGAAATAAATCTTTGGACGATGAAGCAACACCCCATGTAAAATTTTGTATCACTGATGTCAATTTTCTTTGAGGATTTACAACAACAATGCCTGTTACAATTGAAATGATTAGTTGTCATAAACGTGCTAATAACTTAAAACTTTACAACAAAAAATTTTACCATTATCTAAAGTGGATACTGCAACATATAAATTATCTGGTGCAATAGTGAGATGTTTAATAGGCGCCGGTAATCGTGGAAGGAATGACTTATGTTGGGGATTTGCTAAAGTCCATTTTACCAACACGCATTCACCACCACCTGTATACATATGGCCACCTGTAAAATAAACAAGTGTATTATAAAGTGCCTATGTATTATATTACTGGTTTGTGAACAATATCTTGTAAATGTATGTTAAAGATATCTCTACCTGATTTGCTAAACACTATTTCTGTAACTGGTAATGTATGCCAGTGAAAAACAGCTGTGTATGGCCTATTCTGGAATAAACTTCTCCATACCACTACACGACCTGTAGAATCTCCTGTGGCAACACACTCATCTTCTGGATGTCCTGCTATGCAAGTAGGTAATCTGCCAGTTTTACCAGTCTTGTGTCTACATTTAGATTAAAAAATTAAAATTATGTTACAATATATATATATATATACTATACTATGTGTGTGTGTGTGTGTACACACACACACACACACACACACACACACACGCACGCACACACGCACGCACACATATATATAGTATATAGTATATATTAAAATGTTACACATTAATTTTAAATACTAGCATATATACATATGTATATGTACATATATGAAAATCCTTAAATATCTTACATTTTATTTACTAAATTTCTAGCTGGATTTAATATATGTAAATCCGTATCATTTAAAAGTGCTATTAAATTCTCTCCATGATTCCCAATTATATCAATATAATATTCTTGTGATTCGGTGCTGAAAAAATACATGATAAATTATAAAAATTATGAATTATTCATGTAATTAACAGATAAAATTGAATAGAAAATGTTCTTTACAAAATATGTATTGATTTTATGCACACTCCAGTTTCTATATCAAATAGAAGTACATATATCTTATCTTCAGAGAAATAAGTTATTAACGTTTGACATATCTCATTTCCCTGAGCAGTTCTATATTTCACAATGTGAAAGGTTTTAATTTTTGCCTTGCTGAAAATCTTGGCTGGAAATTTTAATTGCTGCAAAAATACCAATATATATTCATATTATTCTTATATACCTATAAATAATAATTATAATAACAGCAGAGGAATTAACAAATTAAAAAATTAAAAGTTAAAAAACTAATTACATTAATTAGAAGCTAAAACGTATATACTATATAACTTTAATAGGTTAGTGTTAAAGATATCTCAAATTCAAAATGTTAACAAATAAAGTAATTTTAAGTTCTTACTAATTTTTTCGTGTTAATGCCACTTTGGCAATTCCATAAATTCAATTCACCATTTTCAGTGCAACCAATAATAACACTGGCGTTATCTGGATGCACTGTTACACCAGCAATTCTGTGATCCAGAGATTCAAATTCTCGCACAAAATCTCCTGTTTGCGTGCTATATACTCTTATTACATTCTTCCACACTATGTGTAGAGTTCTGAAAACAAAATTATTGATTATACACTGATAACTGCTACATTAGACAAGCTAATTAACCTTAAAAAAATAAAATTCAAAATATATATAAAAACTAAAATAAAACTCACTCTCCATCACTAGAAAAGAATGGCCGTTGATCAATTATACTCCCACCGCCTTTTCTTTTCACAATCAAATTATTATTTTGTTTTTTCTTCACAGGGGAATCGTCCAATTCGATAAGGTTAACGCATGTATCCCTAAGATTAGAGTTATTGACAACTTTCATTTGCATTTTGATACTTGTGTACACATAAAGCGCTTAAATTTACATAAATATATTTATTTAAAAATTATATATACACAATCTACACTTTTTTTGAATATTTTATTTTTATCTTTAACGACAGAGAAGCACATGGTCCATGATCCTTTTTGCAACTAGCCAGTTGGAATGGAGGGAGATGGCTGCAGTACTCGCTTCACTTTTCAGCATCGAGCGATCGAATCGATTATGTTATCTCTGTCGCTCTCGAGTCATTTCTTTCAAGAGAAAAGGAGACAGCAGATAGTCGCTTCGTTGATTCGATCGCTCGAGGCAGGTCAAAGAGTGGAGCTAGTACTGCTCTTCTCCACTCATTTAAAAGAAGCGGCACTATTAAAGAAAATTAAAAAAAATTTTTTAGATAGATAATAAAACGTTTATAAATTATTTGAATGTCAAGAAAAAAAGACAGTAAGATAACAGAAAAAATAGATAAAGGTAAGATATTCAACACAAAATATAGCAAGAGAATACTATATTTCGTCATTTTAATCAGTACTTAATTAGAAGAGTTTTTAATACATTAGTCGTGTAAGATGTAAAAATTAGATTTCAAGAATAAAATTATTTAAATATAAAATATAAATATAAAAAATTTACACTATTATTTTCTTGAATTTATAAATGTGTATCCATAATGCATTTTTACACTATGTATCTGCAAAAAAAAATTGACGCCAACGTGATTGGACGAGAACTGGTTTTTTTAACCGTGCTATGAACATTGGCTAATCACTTACGTTATTTTTTATACTTTTGTTACTTCAGACACAATGAACAGAATAGAAAACACCTTGGTGAAAATTTTCTTCAAAATTTTTCAGAATTTCTGAAAAAGATATTTAAAAAATATTTATTTAAAAGAGATATTTATAGCGTTGCAATATAAATCTAAGATAGAATTTGATCAAACACTATGACGTTTTCCTGCTGATGTCTTATCGGCGGACAAGCTAGCGTTGACAACGCGAAGATTTATTACAGGTATAAAGATTCTTAACTGTAGCCTAAAAATATTCTTAAGGAAATACTCTGAATCTCTGAAACACAAAATGGTACATTTATGTGTATTCGATAAAATTAATATTAAAATTTAAATTATTTTAATAGACGTTTGAACACATACAATTTCAACTTCCGTCAGACATGCTTTCAGCCTCTTCATGACAAGTTATATTCTCTTAGAGATAATATATTAGCCGTTTGTTTCTCGTGATGAGCAAACTTCGCAAAATTTCTTCTCAAAGACTTAACATTTCTACTATCAAATAAGAATATATATATATATATATATATATATATATATATATATATATATATATAAGAAGCAAATAATCTTAACATCGTCAGGTTTAACTTTGTTGCATCACTCTAAAAATGTCATATAGAAGATTTTGTCAGAAGATATCTTGATGGAAATATCTTACACTATACATATATGCAGCGGGATCGGTGATAGTAAATTTGATGCATCGTCGACAAATATATGACGAGTATATAAAGACGAACAGATTCTCCTGATACTATCATTTACCCAAAAGTATCGTTTACGAAAAGAATACAATCGTCCGATACAGTTATACGAATAAAAGAGTATCTTGAAATGGAAACCGTCGATGTCATCAAGAATTATGATATTTACAAATTGCTCTCTTTCGAGGAAGCGAAGGAGGTAGTGAAACGCGCGTTGAGCAATGACGCCGATCTAATAGAATACACTATTCAACCGTACTCCAACGGCAAGCTCGGATTTCTCGGCTCTCATTATAGGCTCGATGCAATAGCCACGAGGAAAAAGGAAACTGTCACTCTGGCATTTTTTTTCAAGACCATACCTTACCAAGTGCCCGATCAAGCCGACTACGTGATAAAAAAGGGTGTCTTCTATAAAGAAATAAAATTTTACAGCGTCATAATGCCATTGCTCACTGAGGGATATCGCGCAGAACCATGGGCACCAATGTGCTACAAAGTAAAGAATGATTCGATAGTCTTCGAGGACTTGAGTGGAAAGGGGTACTCGATTCGTAACAAACTGTTCGACAAGACGCTCGTGCGTGCGGGTTTAAGCGCTCTTGCGCGAATGCACGCCGCCTCCCTCTTGGCGGAAGCTCGCCTTGGCACATCCCTCAACCAGCTGTATTCCGATGCTTTCGTGGAGGCAGCCTTCGTTAGCGAAGGAATGACACGAGAATGGTTTGAATCAGGCATCGGTGTGGCCGCGGCCGTAGCCGAGCACCTGGGACACAATCCTGACCTGGTACGATCGACCTGCGAACAGGTGTATCACGCTATGAAACCGTCACGTACAAAGACAAACGTAGTTAGTCATGGAGATCTTTGGGGTAACAATCTTCTCTTCAATAACGACGTGCCGCCTATGTGTTTGTTAGTGGACTTCCAGCTTTTAAGGTACTCTCCCTTGGCGCACGATGTAGCACAGTTTTTGTATCTGTGCACGGATCGAAGTTTTCGACAGACTTGCGAGAGCGCGATGTTGCGTCATTATTACGAGACGCTACGCGAGACCCTGAACATTCATGAAATTAGTACTCGAATACCTCCATGGTCAGAGCTGATCCAAGGCATGGAGGAACAACGATTAGGAGCCCTTATTACTGCAATAATCTACTTTCCTACGGTTCTCATGGACGAAAATCTTGGCGCGCAAGTTGTAAACGATCCGGCGTCTTACGTTGAGTATTATTTTCGGAACAGAAACGAATTCGTCCTCTCAAACATGGAGAAAGATCCGATTTACGGAAGAAGGATCAGCGAAGCTGTTATCGAACTCGTCGAACTCGCTTCACGACTGGATCAATTACCAAAACCATCTTAAAAATTAAATATGTATTTTATATATAGTGGATTCGCAAATCAAATCATCGGTAGTAATGCTTCGTTATGACTTCTCTTAGAACTGAAGTATCATTTTGAGCATCGTTAATACTGTCCCTGAAAATGAGAAAAATCATTGTAGATACAAATATTTTAACAAGTTATAATTAGTAGAAATTTCAGAAATAAATATTAAAATCATTATCAATCAACAATAAGAATAAAAACATATATACTATACAAATTTATGTGTGGTGTTAAACATATCTCAAAATAAAAATATTAACAAATGGAGTAATATTTTAAGTTCTTACTAATTTCCTAGTAATAATGCCACTTTGGCAATTCCAGAAATCCAATTCACCATTTTCAGTGCAATCAATAATAATGCACTGATAGTGTTATCTGGATGCACTATTATGCTAGCAATTCTGTGATCCAAAGGTTCAAACTCTTGTATGAAATCTCTTGTTTGCATGCTATATGTTATCCTTATCCCATTCTTCTGCACACTATGTGCAGAATTCTGAAAATAAAATATTTATTGATTACACACTGATAACTGCTACATTGACCAATCTGATTAAAACCTCAACAAAATAAAATAGAACTCAAAATATATAATATATATAAAAACTAAAATAAGACTCACATTCCATCATTAGAAAAGAGTGGGCGTTGATCAATAAACTTCTACTGCCCTTTCTTTTTACAATTATATTTTCACTGCCTTTTCTCTTCACAATCATACTTTCATCCTCTTTTTTTTCTTCACAGGTGAATTCTCCAGTTCGATAAGGTTAATACATGTATCCACAAGATTAGAGTTATCGACCATTTTCATTTGCATTTTGATACTTGCGTGCACACAAAGCGTTTAAATTTACATAAATATATTTATTTAAAAAATATATATATTAAATTCACACTTTCAAATATTTTATTTTTATCTTTTGATGACAGAGAAGGCACTTGGTCAATGGAGCCTTTTTAAAATCAGTCGGTGGAGGGGATGGATGGCTGCATCATTCGATGAAGTTGGAGCACTCTTCGACCTCGAGCAATCGATTCAACGAATCGACTATTATCTCTTTCTCTCACAAGGTATTTTTCTAAAGAGAAAAAGAGATAGTAGATAATTGCATTCGTTGATTCGATCGTTCAAAGGGGAGGGTCCCAGATGCGCACAGACCCGATCGGACACCACCAATCACGTAATCTAATCTAACCCAACCAACGGAAATACTCTAGGCATCGGCTGCTATAATTGGTGGTGTCCAATTGGGCCTGTGCGCATCTGGGACCCTCCCGTTCAAAGCAGGGGTATTTAGGGTGTTCCAAAACTCATCAAAAGAAAGTATCGCCAATTGCAAGCGATTGTCTCGCCCTCTCGTGACCGTTATAATTGAGGTTCATGTCGTTTGGCCTCGCTGTCGGTTGTTCGCGAATGCGTTTAGTGTTCGCTGCGATTATCAGATTCGCGTGTCTTGGATCCGTCTCGTCGGTACGAAGCGGGATATTATCGCTTACATTTCGACTAATTACGGCTCGATGATAGGTCTTGTGTAATGCGGCACGTGACGTTTTTCAACTCGCGTCTTTAACAATCAAGTTCGTGCAACGGTCGACCGTACTTCGTTATCAAGGAGCGCAGCAACTTTGCAACGACAATGTCATTATTCAACAAGCCGAAGCGGAACATACGCCGACGTCCTTTCGATGATGAAGACGAGGATAATGAGAACAGAATGGAGGTGGAGGATGCGCAGCCGGTCAAAGTTAAAACGAAGAAAGATAAGCCGAAGCAGACGCGCCTTAGCTTTGGAGAGGAGCTGGAACAAGGTGTTTATACGTACACACATGCTTGCATATATAATATGTGTGTATGTGTGTAATTAGTGTGTACATGAGTAACCAGTTTTCATATGCCTGTAGCGAGATTCTGTAATTCTTAAAACGATCCCTAAGCATTCAGTAATACCATATATTAATATTATAAAATATTGTTAGATAAAGTAAAACAAACCTTTAAATGATCAATAATATTGAATATCTAGGGGTCACTTATCAGTTTTGTTACACTGATTTGTTGTACAATTTCTTTTGATGATTATATAAAATGTTGCTTGTAGAACAAACCTTTACAGGGGGTAATTACGACAGCAGGAATAAAGACAATGATTTAATGCCAAATATGATTTTGTTTTAGACAAATAATATTTAGTTAACAGATGCTGTTTCTCCCAAATCTATTGCCAAGCATTGTACGATGTATTGTATATTTGGATTAAAATTAAAAGTTGAAATGAATTACAGGGGACGATGGAGAGGTTTTTATAGTCAAGAAATCGTCAAGGAGCAAAAAGCTGATGAAACAGCTAGATCACGAGAGGAGGAAAAAGAAAGGTGAAGAGAAAATGCAAGTGGACACTGAGCAAGCGAATAAATCCATTAAGCAGGAAAAAGATTTAGAAATAAAGACAGATGATCTAGTAGTAAGCTATCTCTATGATGTTTTATTATTATTAGCATTTCTTCAATTTAAGTATCATTTAACATAGAAGATTTTTTATGTATAATTTTAAAAGTTTGGAGAAAGGTTTCTTTTTCAATTTTTTCATGGATTTTCTTGGTTGTAGATGAATTATTTTAAAAATTTATTGGAAAAATTCTTGTAGGTGAATTTTTTCAATAAATTTTGCTTTTCTTGAAAAAGAAATCAAGAAAATCCATGGAAAAATTGAAAAACTCCAGTTTTTTTCCGAGCTTTTAAAACTATATTTTTGTCTCTCTCTAGTACGTTGACTAATGTTTCAAGATTTGGAACAACTGGGAATACAGCAAGAAGACATAATATTTCAATGTTATTTTTCAAACAATAATTTCTATTATATGTATAATTATGTGTATTATACATTAAAGTTCAAGAATGTTTTTTTTAATTTAATCATTAAATTTGGATAAACAAATTTTATGTTTGATTGGAATATCATTTGTTTTATAATGATATATTTATTTTATCAGTTATGTGTACCAAAAAAATGAATAGTACTCAAAATTATAAATATGAAGAAGATTACTTTCCAAGCTTCTTTATTTGTATAAATTTTAGTGATCTTAATAGTTTATTATTTTACTTTAGTCTATATTTAATCTTTTAGTAAGCATTTTACCATAACTCAATGATTCTTAATGAATATTTTTATCTTATCATGTTATCATGTTGATAGTAGAAATACTCGGGTATTTTAATTTCAAGATATATTTCAAAATTGTAATTTTGCAAGTATTTTTTTTAGTAAAAATTTTGAATTTTTTTCTTTGAGATTATGTATCTTTACTAAAGAAAATATAATCTTTATTGCTAGGTTAAAATAAAAAATACAGGACCTCTGATTTTAAACGGACGAGCTGCATTGGCAGCAGGAAAAGATGACTATACGTCGGGAGAGGAGGAAAATGAACCTGGCAGTCATACATTTCGGAAAAATACAGATAAAGCTGAAACTGTAAAAATACTTCTTGAGAGTATGTAATTTTGAATATAATGCATATAAGTTGAAATATATCCCTAAATTATTAGAATTATTTAAATAGAATTATTGTGTAGATAATTTACAGTCCATATCTTTAACAAAAAATTGAAAAAGAAGCATTAAGTTTTGTTTCTAGATGTTTTATCTAAATTGCATTATAACACACATGTTATAAAAATTAACAATTTTTAAAAAATGTATACCATGTATTTTTATATTTCTTATGATAATATTCTCTCAATTTTGTCCAGGTGGATGTATACCTGATGCCGCTATGATTCATGCAGCGAGAAAACGCAGACAAAAAGCAAGAGAATTAGGAACTGATTACATTCCTATTGAAGAGCCAAGGTAACATTCTCATTCATCTTGACCAAGATTATGTAATAAATAGATGAGTCATAAATTTGTTGTTATATTGTACAATTTATTAATATATTTACTAATGATATTATAATGAATTTGTTTTTATAGCGATGATAAGGGCAAGTCAAGATTAATACGAGAAGAAGATCATGATCGAAGTGACGATGATGATTCTCAAGACCGATTAGATATGACTGTCAACACTGAAGCACGTGATAAAGAAAAGAGAAGAGAAGCCTTTCTTGCTTCTCAAGTTCAATTAAAATGTGAGTTAAGTTATATAATAATTAATTTTAGATATAATATTTATCTAGTTAACTCTGACATTTAATAAAAGATAACAAAATTTTAAACATTTTTCTTTTAGTTTCAGATAATGAAAGTGAGCACGAGAATGAAGAAGAGGAGTGGGAAGCTCAACAAATACGAAAAGGTGTAACGGGTGCTCAGGTAAAAATGTAATTTATTAATATACCACAAAATTTAAGATAAAAAAGAACGCACATAAAGCGATATTAAATTTTCTTTGAACACGTAGATTGCGGCAGCACAACAGGATTCTATGTTGCAACAGCAATACACAATGGGTATGAATCAGATGATCGGATCTGGTGTACCTTTAGAAATGGTATTGATGCCCGCACCACCACCACCACCGTCCATTCAACCACCAGATCCAACGAAAATTGTACCTGTTACACCGCAAGAAGTTGTAAACAGAATGCGCACAAGGTTTTATATTTTTCCAAATATATATTTTGATCTTTATATACAATAGAAAAATTAATGAAAGCGAATTAATATAAATATACATTGTTAATTGAAGATTGGACAACTTGAAAGAGGTACATAGACGGCATCAGCAAGATCAGGAGCGTTTAAATACAGAATTACAGCAAACTAAAAAAGAATTGAAGGAAAGTGAAATTCGTACGCCGCATTATGCACAACGCTTCAGATATTACCAAGAGTTGCGTGGGTATGTCACTGACTTGGTAGAGTGTCTTGATGAGAAGGTGGGTTGATACGCTCTCACGTTTGATTTATGTGCACTGGGTTTTATCATACAGTATGTGGCTGTAACAAAAATTTTCCAATCCCAGTAACGTATCAGCAATTTTAATAAATCTTGTTTTAAATTTTATTTGACTTATATAAAGTCTGATTATAAAGATATAAAAGTTGATTAAATTATTAGTATTAATTAAATTATTTAGCATAACGATCAACTCATTATATTTTTGATTGTGTTAATGATGTATAGACTATTTGATATATAAATGTGAAATACGTATAGTAGAAGAAAAGAAATTATATAATTTTTTGTTCTGTGATATTAAACTTGATATAACTGCAATAAAAAGTTTTAGAAGCTTTAAATTACAAAAGATACACTATTTTAAAAAATTACAAGAACATATGTTACTCTTCTTACTTCTCCAAATTTGCTAAATAAAATAATGACAAAATCTTTTTTAATAAGTTCAACTATTTGTAAAATAAAAAGGATATGTATATATATATATATATATATATATATATATACATAGCATATATACACGTTTCCATTGCCGGGGGTCACATTATCTTCTCTGTATTATATGTTACTTTTAAACATATTTTATAAAGATAAATATCATTTTTATACAAGTGATTAATAAATTAATTTGACTATGGTAAGTAATTTGATGTCTAATCTGTTTATTTTTAATATATAAATGTTATTGTCACATTAGATAATTTTCTAAGTAATTTATGAAACTGCCGATTAACAAACAAATTAATGCTTCTTAAGCATTATATGTTATTGACAGAAAGCCATCAAGTTTAGACATCATCAATTTTAATTAATGGAATATGTTCATTGAATCAAATTAAATGTATAATTCTTTTGTTAGCTTCCTCTGGTCACCGATTTGGAGCAACGCTGGTTAGATCTGTATGGCGAACGTTCAACTGAATTGATGGAACGAAGACGTCAAGACACGAGAGATCAAGCAGAAGAAATAACTACCGGAACAAGTCAGTACATTTTCAGTGTGTACTGAGCACACTTATGATAACCTTATGCACCAAAGATTTCATTGAAAGTTTTTGTAACACAAATCTTATAATCTTTTGCTTTGTGCAGGAGGTCAACCCATGAGAAGAGGACCGGAAGTAGAAGTACACGTACGACGAGCTGCAGAGAGAGAAGGTAGAAGAGCTCGTCGCAGAAGAGCACGCGAATCAGCTTTAAATATGCCAAAGCACATTGATGGCATGTCTAGTGACGATGAAGTCACTGAGCAACAAAATCTTGTATTTAAGCAAGCGAAAGGTAATATTCGATTTTCGAATTTTTACGCGTTTTTAACACGTATTTTACAATTGTATAACATACTTTTATTTTATTACAGATGAAATTGATAGTAATTGTAAAGATATATTTTCTGACGTTGTGGAGGAATATTGTACAATACGTGGTATTCTTTCAAAATTCGAATCATGGAGAGAAACAGACATGGATGCTTATACAGAAGCTTATGTATCATTGTATTTACCTAAGATTATCTCACCCATTATTAGATTACAATTAGTTACATGGAATCCAATCATGGTATGTATTTTATTTATCTCTCCTGACAAAAAAAGATGTCAGTCACGCTTGTAATTAATATCTTATTTTTATAGGAAAGCGCTGATTTAGAAAGAACAAAGTGGTATAATACATTACTTCTATACGCTTTAGATAGTAAAGAGACGGAGGAATCATTGAAACGTGATCCAGATGTTAGATTGATACCATCTACAATTGAAAAAATTGTGATACCAAAATTGACATGTAAGGACACTCTAAAGATGATCTTTCATAGTTTATAATGCTATTTACAAAACGACAGTAAGAATGAAATAATTTTATATATTTGATAATTTTTAGTTATTATCGAAAAAATATGGGATCCAATGTCAACGTCTCAGACGTTACGCCTTGTAGGAACTATAAATCGATTAATCAAGGAATATCCTAATTTGAATGACACCAGTAAACAATTGGAAACTTTGTTCAATGCTATTTTAGATAAAATTAAGGCTGCTATTGAAAACGATGTTTTCATACCTATCTTTCCAAAACAGTTAGTACATTCAGCATATAATTAAATTGATATATAGCTAAATTATTCTTTTGTTGCTTTTAACACCAGTTAACCTTTCAGAGTTTGGGATACAAAGCATCAATTCTTTCAAAGGCAATTTGCAATGGCTGTTAAATTATTGCGTAATTTATTAAGTTGGCAAGGCCTTCTTGGGGATACACAATTAAAAAACTTGGCGCTGGGCTCACTTTTGAATCGTTATCTACTCGCTGGATTAAGAGTTTCTTGTCCAACTGACGCTTTATTTAAAGCAAACATGGTATGTTTAATATTAAAATATAATTAAATATATGTTATAATCACACGAAAAAACATTTTAATTTTATTCAATGAATGAAATATTTGTCAATGTATATTAGATTATGAGTACACTACCAAGAGCATGGCTGCAAGGAGAAACTATCGAACATCTCAAGATGTTTGCCACACTTATTCAACAACTTAGCGAACAGTTGGATCAAGCAAACCCTGCACACAAGTAAGTGTTTTATTAATAACATTTGTCGCGATTAATGAAATACTCTTTTATATTGTGAACCGTGTAAGGTAAACGTATCCAATATGAAACTTGTATGTTACAGTGAAGCCTGGGAGTATGCCAAGTCCATCCTGAAAATAATCAAGCCGTTATAATATCTTGATCATTATGTGTATGTCAGTAATATTTTATCAAATTTCTTGCTTTAGTATCACGCTTGTTGATAGATTTTATACATATAACATACAATAGGATTCTGTACATGATACATCACAGTAAATTGTCAAATGTATAATATATGAAAATACAGTTTTATATAGTAATAAACTAAAATGAGACAACAACATGATATACTTCCCAATTGTATATAATAAATACGGGAAAAATAAATTTGTAAATAATATACACATAGAAATTCAAGTTTCTTATCTTTAAAAACTTATCATTGTTATCAAAATTGCTAAAAAAGTATTAAATTTCTATATCGACATAAGTAATAGAAATGATAGTGCTTATCTGCATATGTATATTCTATAACAAAACATATTTCCGTATTACATGTACAAAGATAATATATTAAAACGCATGCTTTTCTGTTTAATTATTTCTAAATCTAATACAGTTAATAAATCATTTATGTATAAAATCAGAAAATTGTTTCGCTTTTCGCGCACGATAACGATAATAACAAAATAACTGAAGAAATAAAACAGAAAAGAAAAAAATATGTAAGCAGATACTAAAAATATGTTTTATATAATCTTCAAAAAAATATTTTTATGTTCCAAATATTTTTGAACTCTTGTTACTTGAAGTCATTGTACGTTCTCATAAACTATTAATTTGTATCGTAAATATTGAAAAATTGATTATTTTTCTGCACATGTTTCGACGTATAACAAACATATGTGTAAATAAAGATGTGTACATATTTTATATGCTTGTGTATTGTGAGAAAAAGGGTCAGCGATAATATAATATATGTACGATCCATATGATTGAAGATAATGCGCCGAGAGCACAATTCCTGTGTCTATATACGCATGAACGATCGTGTTTGTATTCGTGGGTCACAGTGATAAGAACTGGTAAGGGTCATTCCTTGACTTGTGTGATCTCAGTTTGCTTCCACCAAGCTACGATCGCACATCATGAGGTTCACAGGTATTAAAGTATTTAGAATAAAAAGATTATATTGTCGCAAGCGAAATATTTATTGCAATCTTAATAATATCTATATTACTGTAATATAAGTGTTGCTAGCTTACATTTTCTTTGTTTTGAATGTCTTGTAAAAGACTTTCCGATAATGATTGACAATTGTGAAAACGTGAAGAAATGGAGAAGACTGGAAAACGATAAGTCAAATGTACAAAATTGACATAAGGAAAGTTTCTTTTCTCAGATTCCAATTTGGTAGCTGGGCTAGCGCCAGGAATAGGAAGAATATTATTCATATTCTTACTTTTGAGCACTGAGATTGTCGCGCAAAGTTTATTCAGATCCGGGAAAGAATATATATATTCTTACAACGTTACATCGAACACTGGTGTGCTAGTGCCTTCCAATGCAGCTTCTTCATGGAATCTCAATGGAAAACTCATAATTCAAGCGGAGCATGATTATGTCACAGTACAGGTATTTTTTTTTTTTTTTAATAGTTATAATTCTCTTTGCACTGTTTTAATTTCTGTTTTTTATCACAAAAATTACGTAACTTTTAATAAAATTTTATTGCATTACAATCTGATGTAATATTCCATTGCTTCTTATCAGTTGCAATCATTGAAGACGAGCATGCATAATGGAAATATAAAGGAAAAAGTAGAAGATATCGATATCTACGATGACGCTTTAGAACTTTTGAAACCTTTCCGTTTATCGTACAACAAAGTGAACAAAGGGCTCATCGAGAACTTCAGCACCGAAGCCGAACCTATATGGACAACGAATATAAAACGGAGTATAGCTGGAATTTTGCAACTAGATCTTTTGAATTTAGAAAAGGAGATCGCATTTCATTCTAGTGAAGTAAATATGGCAATTAATTGTAGCTCACACAAGTGAATATATATATAGTGCATAATGAAATTGGATAATATTAATATACATTTTACAAAAACGTAGAGGCTTTAAAACATACAGAAATTATAATATAATTCGCAGATAAACCATTACGGAAAATGTGATATCGATTATGTTGTAAGCCCGGAAGGTGACAATCAACGTTTGATAAGAAAATCGTTAGATCCTCGGATGTGTATTGGGCATCCAAATTGCTACTGGTCGAACGTTCCTAAAGTGCAATGCACTGACGAGGATCAAGTACATTGCACCACTCATAATCTATTTATTTAATCAATACAAAGTTTATCGAATTATGTCGATAACTAATGTGGTCATGTGTAATAGTGTGTTATATGTATATTTTTTTTTAGAATCCTATCTTGAAAAGTAGCGAAAGAATATATCAATTGAAAACCGATGGATTCGTTCATGATATCATCTCCGTCAATGCATCCGGAAGTATCTATGTGCAACCTTTTCAAAGTATGGGAGAGGCGCATTATCATTTTGTTCAGTATGTTTTTTTTAGATATATACATACTTGTATTGAATTATTGTAAATGAACAGATACATAAAAACTGCTCTATCTTACACAGGCAAACTATCGAGTTATCTTCTGTAAAGGATATAACGAATAAAATAGCTACAAATAATTTACAAACTACAGCACTTCAACACGAGCTACCGGAAGCAGATCTCACGCAGGGTAGAGGCACACCGGATAAAAATTTTGTTTTTAAATCTGTAAGCTTATTATTTTTATTATCTTCTCGTCTATTTTGTTATTGCAGTGAAATTTTTATCTGTTGTAGATAAGTCGTTTATTAGATCGTTTAAGCCACAGACTCGAAAATCCCGGTTTGGATACCGAAATCCATAATCTGCACAATTCAACGATATCTGTGCTTCTCTATTATCTCGATATGTTAGATCGTGTTGATCTAGGAAAAGCTTACACTCGCATCTCCGGAACTAGTTACAAGGAGGAAACGATACGGTATTTATCATTATAATAAAGCCTTATATTACTACCCTTATTTTTAGGATAAATTATACATTTCTGTGCTTTACAGAAACATGTTTCTCGAGGCACTGCCGCAAGTTGGAAGTAAAGCGTCTGCGCTTTTCATATTGGATCTTATTCAGGGCAACAAAGTATCCGATATATCTGCGATTCAGTTACTTATGCGACTACCGTTTTATATAAGAAGACCCGACGTTCAACTACTGGTCAGCCTCCAACCGCTTCTTACGCTGGCGAGCAAAATCCGCATGGAAGTGCAAAATACCGCGATTCTGGCTTATGGAACATTAATATACAAAACTTGTCTGGTGCATTGTCCGTATGAGATGTTAGATGATTATGTACGCCTGTATCTCGACAAATTTACAGGTACATATAACAATTTTAATTTATCTACGTATTTGTCTTCTAATTTACATCGTTTAGATAGGACTATGCCATTCCATCCTTGTTACAGAAAGTACTCGATACGAGCAGAAAATGGTCTGGTTGGAAGGTTTAGCGAATATACAATTAGGGAGAGTTGTCGAGTTTTTAGAGCCTATAGCCAGCGGCAATAATGCTGAATCACGGCATTTTCGAGTACTCGCAGCTTGGGCCTCTATTCCCACGGCACCATTGAGGCCCGATGTTGTAAGCGGTCTTTCTTGTAAATTTTACGCGGGTCGCAAGTGTTTAACATTACATGTAATAATTTTATTTCGCAGATTTATCCTGTATATTGGCCGATCTTGCTCAATAGAACCGAGCATCTGGAAATGAGGGTTGCCGCGTTAACTTTACTTATTGTTTCCAGCCCTACACCCAACAGATTAATATCTCTGTATTGGTACATGCAAAACGAGCACGATCAACACTTGTACAATTATTTTTATACGATGGTAAAATCTATGGAACGCACCACATATCCCTGTTATAAGCGCATGTAAGTATGCATACAAATTTATCAGGGCGAAAGAACGGTAACGAATATTAATTTTTATATCATTATTTATATAAATCTAGCGTATTATCTTTATTTTATTCACTAACGTTGCTTGAACAATATTTTGGCACTGTTCATTAATTTATCATCAGATTCTGATTAGTTCACTCTAATGTTAACAATTTATTTAATACTTTTACGTGTATTTTCAATTCTTAATTGGACATTTACAGAAGCAAAATCGCAGCCCAATTTAGTCGCGTACTTCGGATACCGAATAATGACTATTTGATTACTGGTAATTATTTGGTTGATTATCAAGATTCCTTGAGAAGATTTGGTGCTATGTTGCATGGCATTATCATAGCCAACCCTTTTACGAATATTCCTGAAGTAATATACGTATCTTTAAATAATTATGCTAGTGGAACGCACATTAATCATGTGTCTGTAAGTATACATTTTCTAAAGTAAAAATATTTGCATTATTTTTACAAATATTACACAATTTAATTATCATATTTTTTTGTTACGGCATTATAGCTATACGTTAAAGCGGAGGGTATTTTCCACTCATTAGCAACTTCCTTTGAAAACCCGACGAACATAAAGGATATTCTGAAGGAATTCAAATTGGATGAACGCAGGAAAGGTCCTGTGCATTTAGAGATAATTACACGTATTCAAGAAAAAACAGTGTTGTGCGTTCATTGGAATGAAACAAACATAATTGAGGGATTGAAGTGTAAGTCTGTAATTCACAATTGCGAAAGTAGTATAATAATGTTACATCATTTACGTATTTAATTTTTTAGACTTGTCTTCTTTATCGGATAACATATATCAAACGTATTATAATATGGAGTTTCACATTAATCAACAACGTATAAATGTACCGTTGACGTTAGAATCGAGGCAAGTAACTGATTTTGGTACTAACGTTAGACTCGCGATGACAGGAACGTCATTGTTTTCAATGAGAGGCAATTTTACGCGTGATTTTCCTGGACGAAATAATCATATTATTTTACGGTAAGACTATATTGTATACACAATTTACTTCGCATTTCTAATTCCGTGTATTTACTCGCACGCGTTTCTATAATATTTATATCTAAATATAATAAAAATAAATTGTTTTATGTATTTTTTAAATTTATTTATATATTCGAAATATTTTGTAGCACATCTGTTCACGGCATTGAAACGATAGAGAATTATAATCCGCTGGTCGATTTATGGCATAGCGCTGAAAGAGTTCAGTCGCTACACGGATATCTTCCTATTAACGTTACACTCGGATTAGACGAACGGCCATTTATTTCGTACGACACTCTAGAAGGTATCAATTCTATTTTATTAATAGCGATTCGATATTCAAACGAGCGATATTCAAAACTTTGCGTGTTTAAAAGGTACTTTATTTTATGAGTATCTCATTCAATTCCAATTCTTTGTGTTCTAAAAATCGTGTTATAGAACACCTTAAGACAGGATTTACAGCACATGCTAAAACGCTCACGAGCATTAGAGGTGCCAATGTTCGATCAAAGTTAGATCGAATTTGTGGTTCGTGCTCTGTATCGCACACAGTTGTAAAGTCACCATCGTCTAATCTGCAGGTAAATATTATTTTGAATATATAATGTCTCTTTTGCTCATTAAATTTTATTGGTTAATTTATATTAATGAATGCATATAAATCACTCTTTTTTTCTTTTCTTCTCCTGTATAGACAGTGAATATTCTGAACATGGAGCTTCCCGAATTAGGCGGACGGCTACAAGTAAAGATATTTAATTGCGAAAACTTGATGTCGCATGAAACATTAATTAACGACATTTGGTTCTCTCATCAGAGCAATTATCAGTAATGTACCATTTATATTTATCTATATTTATCTGTATATATTGAGTTTTTTGTAATGTGGTGTAATGTAGAAAAGAGAGCAACAAAATGATTCTACATGAGAAAAAAAGTAAGAAAAGTATAAGATAAAATTTTGATAAGCCTTTATTTTCGAGAAAGTCAATTTTGAAAATTATAGGATGCATGCATTTTATTGACCATAATTTTCATATCTTTTTTATTTTCAACGCAACAATCTCAGTTTTTATTCTATTGACATAGTTAAATTGATATAGCAATATATATTATTTTCTTAATTGTTATTATATAATATATTGCGGAATGTATAAATCTTAAATCGATTATCGATTTTACTGACAATTATAGAACGTGGCCAAGTATAAAATTTGCCTTAATCGGACTGCATTTCTTGGATTACTTCACTTATGTGCCACCAAAAGGTAGTTGTGGATTAGCCGCTTATATCGAGGCACTTAAATCCGGACCGTCACAGGTGAGATCTATATTCATGTGGAATCACATAAAAACGAAGAAGAAACTTTATTCCAATATTGAGTACAAAGAGAGAGAGAGAGAGAGAGAAACTACAACCAGTATATTTTGTACATTCATACATTAAGATATTAATTACGCTTGCTGTATTGAATATTTTTTTATTATAGACGAGATTGGAATATTTGAAAAGTGAAAATCGTCATATTTTATCTTTGACACATCGCGACCTACAGTCCTCGCAAATTTTTCATCAATGGAATCTAGCTGTATTACACGAAACCACCGGCTGGTTATCGGACATGATTAAATTTAAAGCCATCAAGATTGTGCCTGGTGAACGCGTATTTAAGGTGAATTTAAAGATTCCACATCAAGTCTACGATAATGCTGAATGTAACCGAAATTGATTTATTGATTGATTTAGTTTTGCGTAGAAGTCGAAAGACAGGTGCCGTGGCGATGGGAGATTCTGAGTAACGAACCGAGTGGCTCCCCTCGCATCAAATTAAATATCATTTGGGGACCATCTGACAATGCGAAAGGAAAATGCAGTGGATCTTCCATATCAATGAACTTGATTGGTGAAATTAGCAACGAACAGCTCATGGAAAGTAAAGAGGCAAACTGGCCTTACGATGAATGCCAAAGAGATTCCGTGGGAAAAAGAATCGTTCCTTATACGAATTCTTGTTACGAAGTATCGAAGGAATTGTCGACCTTGCGAAGATATGAAATTATTGCACAATATGAAAACGTAAGTTTCAAAAGGACTTTGTAAAACTTCATATACTCAAATATGTAATTATGGCATAATAATGAGACTCATAATGACAACAGTTACCAGAGAGTTTATCCAAGCTGCTCTGGAAAATGTACGCCTTGTACGATCTTATCGGTGGAAATAGCAGTATTGCAAGAAAATCAGACGAGCTTGCGATAACCGCGACTTTTCCAAAAGAGTCAAACGTTGGCGAATTGCAACTTAACGGAGACAAAATTGCGATTGAATACAATTCGCATTACATTGATCTTTTCTTGATACGAACGAGAATTCATAAGTATATGGAAATACCTTTATTCAGAATGTTTACTAGTACGTAATATCAAGCTATTTATCTCAAAATAAAGTTATCCAAGTATTGAATACCGTATTGCGATGATGTATTTTACGTCTCAAAGTAGAGATTGTTTAATTTAACGTTATCTAATGTAGGTGCATGTATAGTAACGTCAAATTCTATAAGGTCGGCGTACAACACGATTTACAGTTTCGCTGAAAATAGCGAAGCGATATTACTCGGGCAATGTTACGACGAAAATCCTAGACTTGCGTTGACAGTAGCCAATGGTCTGTATGGCATCGACGTCAATTTAACTGATGAATCGGGAATTACCCGGATTACAGCTGGTAAGGATAGAGGAACCCTATACAATGCTACATCACATATACAATTGGAATATGATTACACATTTCATAAACTAGGAACTAAAAAGTAAGTAAAGAAAATAGCACTTGATATTAAACAAAAGCAAATCCACAATATGTGAAGTCCATTTTAAATAGACAATTTTATATTTAAAACGGAATTTTTCATATTATTGATTTATTTTGCTCTTTAAATATAGAATCAAAAAAGTTAATATATTAATTGTATACAGGATTAAGATGAGCGAGAAGACAATCGATATTTTGCTACCTAATATTTTTCTGTATATGCATTGGACGCAGGAACAAGTTCTCCTCTTTTTCCCCAATCATGTGCTAGAATTTAGTTGCGGAATATGCACACTCGATCATCCCAACATCGACAAATTGTACGAAAAACTCTGATTTACTCTGTAAAAGATGTATATATAATTCAACATGTTAATGACATCGCAAAATAATAGTTTTACATTCATTTTTAATATATGTAATATTTTAATGTATAATAATAAATAGTACAGTACAAAAAAAGTATACAGATAATTACATAATTAGAACTCGGATTTTCGGCCGTCGAATCAGTCAATTAATATTTCAAATTTTCTTATGAATCGAATCAGTCCAATTATTAAGAAACTAATTGCCAATGAATAAATACCCAATGATTAAGTCGAACATCTGAACAATTCATACATAATCTCATCATTAGGCGATTTTTGCGTGAATAGCAACCAAAGTATGTAAAATATTTTCACGTGTTCGATTATTAATGGTAGACACATGGCTAGCAATTTTTATCTTTTCTTCTTCTCTCAAACGAGAGCTTCGGAGTCATTCTACGTAGGCTGCGCTCAGAAACATTAAACAAAAACAAATCATATTATCCTTGTTTACCGATTATTAAACAAGGATAAAATGATATGTGGGTACACCTTAGCGATGTTTCTGAACGAAGCCCCAGTTGATACCACGCTATACCTAAAGCAAGGTATACTGATTTTAAATTTCTAGATAAGTTGTAAATATAACGAATAGATAAAAACAATATATGTTGCGTATCTATTTCGTGTTAAATTTATTTTAGCTCGATATTTTAATCAAAATTAGCCTGTAGTCTATAAGCATTATACTTGAACTCAATTTTAGTGCTTGTAGACTAACAAACTTTCATGTTTAGACAAATAAATACGCTTTGAAACTCACATTGTTAATTTTCTATATTTTTTCGATTCATGTTAAAAAAATTATTTTTAAACAGTGTCGAACTTGGGCGTATGAAAAAGATAATATTTTTCAGCATTATAGTTGTGATGAAGAATATAAGCTCCATCTCTACCAATAACAATCTCGTTACATGCACTTAACCCTTATGGAAAAAAAACCACAAGAATTGCAATTCTTCAACAGTTCACCTGTAACGTTTTCTTGTGATTTTTTTTTCATAAGGAAGCGATTGCCAAAAATCACTTTATATTCTATTGTTGTTATAAAATATAAACCTTAGCAAATAATAAACAGTTCTAACATATTGGTGAAATGACTAAATGATTAAAGCTTTAGATTTAACTGATTACTAGCCTTAGATATTGTTTACTATTTATTAAAAAATAACGCTAAGAATTTTATTATGTAACGATTTATAGATAAATAATCTAGCTTTTTTATTAACCAGTCGTAACAATTAAAGAACTTATACTATGTGAAATTATATATACGAGCACATTACATACAGATTATATAAGCAATGTTAATTACATTTGCCATGCAAATACCTTCTTTTGTTTACACGAGTTTTGTCATAATGTACTTCAAATTTCTATTTAATACATGATAAGTAATGTACAAGTATCATTTTAAATTGTATATTTATTTTCCTAATAATTTTGTATAACATCTTTTTTATTCTGTCTCATACAAAATCACGATATGCAAAAAAAATGAACATTACATATGAAAAGATATTTATCAAGATACTTATTCACATAAAAAAACCAGTTATCCGTAAAATAGTTCATTGTCTTTTTTCGTTCGCAAGATCACTTATTCGTTTTTAAGGCACATATCTAAATGCTGGTTCATAAGATTTTCTGATATCATCTGCATACACACTGGACAAGGATGCTTATTTTCCATAGCATTATTTTCTACAAGTATGTCATTATTATCGTCCTCTTTATCATCTACTATCATATCATCATTAAAAACAGCTCCGATGCATTCTTCGAGATGATCATTCAACGATACTTCAGGTGCGATCTGTACGTTGCATACTAAACATTTTTTTTCAAGATCTGTTGCGTCAGTTTTACAGGTGCTAGCACTTGTAGAAGGTTGTGAATCCTCAATCGGTACAGACTCGTCCAAATCAGAACTGAAGGAACTGCTTATATTGATTACGCTTTCATCGTATGACGCACGAGAGGTGGAAGGAATGACAGCTTTACGAGCTGTATCTGCTTCTAACAGACATTCATCGAGATGCTGATTAATATCCGTGGATGGCAGCATCCTGCCACAAACGGGACAAGTGACTTGTTCAATGGTTTCATATGGATCATCTAATCTTATACGCTTATTAGGAATCGCATCAGCATCTCGTTCCGGTGTAGAATACGTTCGAATAGGCAACATTAACTCTGCATTGTTATTGTTATTATTGATATTATTGTTCATCTCATCGATCAATGATGTATTATTTATTAGGCATGAGTCTATATGTGCATATATATTTTCTACAGTCATAGGTACGTTACATATAGGGCAAAGTATGGAATTATTTCTTGGTTGACTTAGATTCAAGACTGGATCATTAATGCACCCTTGTTTCGGTGTCCATAACGGTTCCGTGGATAAACCTCTGTTAATCGATTCACTTCGGCGACTTTCATCGTCATTCGTATGATTGAATTTGGTCAGAAGATTACTGCGACCGTTATTATTACCTCCCAGAACACCGAAATAAGAAAACCTGGGATTCTTAGAATTATTCTTTGAGTTATCTGATTTTACGTTTTCACCTGGGCCACTAATGCCCCAACCGTGCACATTATTACTACTGCTGCCAAGTTTCTTCATTCCCACTGACAAATCTTGAGTATCTTTCTCATTCACAGCGCGAGACGAATTTGTACCACCATTGTCCTTACTAGTACTAGGCTTAGCGTTATCTACTTGAGTAAATAATTTGGAGTCGTTATTACTAGGAGTTTTTGAAGATGAAGGTTTAGCTGCATCCGGAATGTTCTTTGAGAACCAATCGGTAATGCTTCTATTTGGTTTGTTGTTGTCCGTTGATATCGGTTTTGATATATTATTTTGTTTTGAACGCGACTTAAAATTCTCTGGCTCTTTGATCTTTATAAACTGACCGTTACATTTTTCTTTATGTTCCTGCCACCAGAAGTCATTCGGGCCGGGTGCACGATTCGCACTCCGTCGAACCGTCCCAAAATATGGTGGTTTGCGTTGGCAAGGTCCATTACATTTCCACCAATGCTGTCTATACAGTTTTACTTCATCATGAAAGTCGTGATAAATCTGTAATTGTTTACATGACAAAAGAATCTTGTTATCAGAATAGCAAATTTTAAGAAGATTAAAATCAACTAAAATTATTACGAATGCACAAACAAAATTATTTTCAAACATGTTTTTTTTTTAAATCTATTTGAATCAAATCAGATTGTTTAAAATTTTCCCAACATTCACACTATAATAATTAACATCATTAAATTCCATAATATATAAATTTTTCTTATTGTAAATGTGATCTAGAATTTTTTTTTAAATAGTTATATTTATAAAATTTATCAATTATAGTAAACAATTTTAAAGCCTGTATCAGGTTAGTCAAAATCCAATGTCTAACATGCAATCTTCATTTACAGTCTTATGACTCGTGCACATAGGATACAGCAAAATTTGCTGTGCGGTGTAAGTTAGTGCAGTAGTCAATCAAATCTTATGTATAAGTGTAAGAAGTGTATGCAATGTACATAGATTTTTAAAGAAGTCACATCGCTTAATATATTCTAAATAACGAGATAAATAAGTTATACTCACTGTTATATTGGTTCCTGCCTCTTTGTTTATTTTGTGCATGAGATTGCAAAAAGTTGGTCCATGACCATCACGATCCTGATCATTATTTGTTAAGAATAAATATGCATGAATCATCTCATGCTGAAATACAAAAAAAAATGTCAATATATAACATTCTTACATGATCATATTTTTATAATTATTAAATAACTTACTAATAAAGTCTCTACAAGATCCTTTCTTGGTCTGAGTTTAAGTAATGGTGCACTGAGTGAAATTACACATTCTCTATTCCTCGTGCGAAAGGTACAAGTTCCAGCAGCACTGTAAATAATTACATATTATGTAGACAATGATTAAGTAACAATATTTTGTATAAGAGCCATAAGGAATATTTACCATTTCATTCTGTTGCTCCATTTGACTTCAACCGAAGCTAGTTTACCTCTGAAGAATCTTGCATTGAATTGTACAAACAGGGTGTGAATATTAGGAGTAGGATCGATCAATTCCAATGCTTGATCAACCAATGAAAATTGTATGTGATGAACATTGTTCTGAAAACAAAGAAATAAATCAGAAAATAATTTTCTTTTCCAATACACATGATAAAAATATCAAATTTGACACAAATCTATTCTTGATACAATAATCATATTTTAGGGAGAAGACAAAAGTATTTATATCACATGATAGAATGACACTTAAAATGTCTTCTTTTTTCACATCTTAGAGAATTAAACTGCTTATATAGTTCATCTTTCTTCCTTTTTCTTTTCATGTTGGAGACACAAAGAGAAAAATTAAATTGGGCAAGAAATTCAGTTTTAGAGTGTGGAAAAAGAACAAACCTAAGTTTTATTTTCTATTCCTGTACTAGACTGCATTAGATCTTTCTTTTTTGCTCTCTAATTTCAAACATTTACTTAAATTCCATCTTAAAAACAGAAAATGTATATTAGTTCAGCTATAAAAAACATGATGATCCATTGATGACAAAAACCCAGATTCTTATTATACACGATGAGTCGTTTGTGTTTGTCCTTAATTTTCACTCTTACAAGTATATAAAAATTATCAAGTGATTCTTATAAACACTAACATCTTTAGAAAATATTTGTATGACTGTGTATTAAAAAAAAAAACTATGTATAAATGTTACAGCTAACTCTTCTATGCAACGAAATATTTCAAAGAAACGAAATGGTACGCATAGAAATGAGCCATCCCGGATGTCGTGTGTACCAACACTACGTGTCAATGTCCTAAACAAACAGCCACGTGCTCGATCGATGAAAACACAATTAAATACCTTATTCAGACTGACTGCGTTTTCCGTCACGCCTAAGCAATTCAGCTTTTCGTGCATTTCGTATGCCATGCGAAAGTCTCGCGCTTCTTGCGACGTCATCGTCTTCTCACAGCCTGTATCCGCGTGCCACCGAGCAAGCCCTCGGACGCCTCTCGAAAATTCGAGATGCTTCGAGACGCAACTTTCTTATCCCTCTCCGAAACACCGTATATCAAGTAAAAATAAAGAGGAAAATATCACTGCGTGTCCCACAGGGCATCTCACGGGCTCGAGAGACGCAATCTTTATCCATTTAAGTCTCAAATAGGCTGCGCTGAACCGAACCAGTCCTTGAAAGAACGACAAACGGCGATCCAGAATAATCAAGCGAAGAACGGCGTGGAATCATTTGAAACTCGGTAAAAGGACGAAAAGGTTTCCGAAAACGGTTTTGGCGTGACAAAAACCCAGATCCCTTCTCCTGATAGGTACCGTTAGATGGCAAAACTGGCGTTCCGAGTTCCGATTTCGGCCGAACCGGAGCATCGGGTCCACTCGCGCACGCGTGACAGCATCGAGATTTGTTTATTTTACTTGCACTCTCTGCACTCGAATTTCTCGCTCCCATTTTCGATCCCTATGTCCGCCTGCACATCCATCTTGTTTCGGGTGCAGAAGGCGCCGGGGAGTGCAACCAAAACAAAAATAGACCTATACGTGCCATTGACTCTACTCCTTTTTCCCTAAATTCCATCAAATTAATTTAATTTCTTAATTTGTTTATTTACTTAACTTTATTTCACGTTTATCGAATTTAAGGAGGAAACTGAAGTTTATCGATAAATGTGCTTTTATATCTTTCTGTAAAATGAGAAACATTGGATTTTTTGGCGGAGAGCAGGGACAAGTGGAAAAGTGTAGAAGGTGTAACAAAACGAAGAAAAGTGCATTTCTGCGACATGCACGTGGCGGACGTGAGATTGTAGGCCTGTCGCCGATATTTAAATTTGTATAATTTGTATGTGAAATTATTGACAACGGTTGATTCGTCAATAAGACGATAAGAAAGAGGCTATGAGAAAGCTGTTCTACGAGAAATTGCAATTCAGTTTATTTTGATTCACGTGCATCGTTGCAAAGTGAGGTTACGGTCATTATCGAGCGATTGCCGCTAAAGTTACACTTTTTGCTGTTAGTTCGCGATAAGATATTGTTTCTCTTGCTTTTGTACGTAGAAAGGAGAATTATGGTACGATATTTGCTTAAGTTTTCGTACATTGGTACGCACTACAGGTATAACAAAATGTATCATAATATAAACATATATGCATATATTTGGACTTGACGTTCGCGAGCGTATCTTGTCTTTTCTTATATAAAACCTGTGTATTTTACTTTATGTTGTAACGTAACATTATCGTTTTTGGAAAGAGGTTTGCAGAGACAGAGTAGCGACAATTTCGTACGGGACACCGACTCCATCCAAGGCGCTATAGAAACTGCTCTACTAACCGTCTCGCCAAAGAGCCTAATTAGACCAGTCTTGACTCTCTCTAGCAGGTAAATTTTCCTGTTTATGCTTCATATTTTGTAAGATCTTCTGTGTAGCCAATTTGCAATGCTTAACACACCTAATATGTCTTACAACTAATTTTCTTATTGATCATATTTAGTAAAATATTTATTTTGCAATTGTTAAAAAGTCTCTTTGGTGTGATAGGATTTCTCTAGATCTAAAAGTATGATTCAATCGGCACAAAGAAAAATTTCCAAAAGTTGTATAATAAACATTCTGTTGAATGCAGCCATTGTAAAAAATATTGTTTTATGTATCTAATAATTATGCATGCACATATAATTTTATTGTATACTTTATATTTTGTTAAATGGACTAAATTAGTTTTGTTAATTTTTTATAAAGCATGCATTTTTCTAGAACAGATGCCGGAGTTCACGCTTTTGGCAACACCGCTCATGTGGAACTTGAAAATAAATACAATACAATATATAACTCATCAGATGTAAAGAAATACGTTAATCGTTATTTTGCCAAATGTGGTCATTTCATTAGGTAATTTCTAATGGCATTTATCTCAATACATGTATTGTTTAGTATGCTTATTAAAATTATGCTTTTTATAGATTACTGGATTCGACACCCATCACGAATGATTTTCACGCAAGACATTCATGTAAATCTCGAACATATCTGTACAGATTTATGATACCTAAAATATGCAATGAACAACGGATATCCCTCCCAGAAACAATACATACTCATCATTTGAGGTAATTATATGAAAAAATCAAAATTAATCTGCTTTGTTATGACACATATCTTTCAGGGCATACGATTTTGATATAGACAAAGCGAGACGTGGTATACAATTGTTTATGGGAACAAAAGACTTTACTACATTTAGCGCAAAATCCATAACAAGTCGCAAAATTCAGTATGTACGCGCTTTACATGCTTTTACTTTGGAAGAGGCACAACCTTTGATGCCTTTTGATCCATTGTCTAACAATTTTACATATTGGCATTTCACATGCAAGGGAAAGTCTTTCTTATACAATCAGGTAAGATTTTATTCGCAAATAATATATATTTGTGTATATACAAATGTTGCTTTGCATAGGTCAGACGAATGATCGGTGCCCTAATCGCGTTAGGATTGGGAAAAATAACGGAGAAAGATATTACTGTAATGTTACAAGTTCCTTCCCATCATAACTGGGATCCTCGCGTTACACCTGTGCCACCGAATGGTTTACATTTATTAAATGTAGAATATGATCCGGATGAATTAAGAAATTGTACTATATTAGAAGAACAAGAAGAGGAACCACAATCGGAGGAACGTACGCGGGAATTACAGTGGGAAGGAGAAAAACAAGGAGTATAGTTGAATGAATAAAAGATGAAAAATGCAAGTTTAAAAATCTATTGTAATAGCTGAAAAATAATATTCTATGTATAAAGTAGAATCCATTTATTACGGTTGATAATAACATTAATATATATATTTTTTTTAATGAAATACTTTGTATATTACACAGTACAAAAATATAAAAATTAATATTTATAATAAATATTTATTAATTTTCACATAATGGATCTACGAGATCTTATCGCGAAAAAGAGATCATCATTAAAATCATGTAAAACAGTGATAACAGATCCGCTTGGCAATAAATATGAAGTTGAACATGGCCAAGTGAAACAGCTAGAAAAAAGTCTGCCGTTTGTAGTAGACGAAAAACCTGACCTGCAAGTTGCTAATATAATACCAGGATTGTATCTCAGCTCTCAAGATCCAGTAGTTTGCAATGATATATTAAAAAAATACGAAATACGACATATTTTAAGTATAGGTGTCAACATCCTTGAGAGATATCCTGACATTCAGTATCATATCTGTGACTTATTAGACTTACCAGAATCGAATATATTACCGTCGATAAAAAAATGCATCAACATCATACGTACTAGTCGTAAAGAAAATATTCTTGTACATTGTAACGCTGGAGTTTCTCGTTCTCCAAGTATTGTTATTGCTTATTTAATGATCGTTATGAAATTGTCATATGATGAAGCTTATGATACAGTAAAAAAAGTGAGAAGTTGTATTAGGCCTAATGACGGATTCGTGAAACAACTACGTAGTATTGAAAATACAACCTTTGTTCACGAATTATAATGTTTCAATATATTCAAATTTATAATTTTCATGTCACAGTTTTTCTTTAATGTTTTATCTGTATATATGTATGTGTTATGTGCTGGTACTTATAATATACATAGATCGGTAAATTATTAATGAGAACTTCTGGTTAATAATTTTGACATGTTTCATAATTAAGAATAAATTTCATTGTATAAATATATTCGCAATTTTGTGAATTATTTTCTTTGGACCTGAGATTGAAAGGGCAGAAAAAAATGTATGCATACAAGAAATGGATAAATAGATCAATGAATGTAGTATATTGTTACAAGATAATCAATGTGTTATAACATTATTTACTTATGTGTACAGAGAATATTGTTTCATGTAATTACAATATATTTTATTATAACTCATTAGAAAATTATATTCATGCACAGCATCTATGAAATCCTTAGCCAAAACTAAGCATAGTAAAATTTACTAATTCTGGCTTTTCCTTACATTTACCATGCATTGGAGATGACACATAGGTCGCCGTACCAAGTAGATTTATAAAAATTACTGTAAATCTAAAAAATATAAGTGAATTTCTGTATACATGATAATCCTATTTCATTCACATAATAATAGTGTATCAATGTACCAACATTGGTACCTATTTTACCTCTCTCTCTTCTATTACATATTACATATCGTATAGAATAATTATTATCAATATCCATATATGTGTTTACATGTGATGTGTATATATACAGGCTGTCCTAAAATTACCAGATGATACTTTGCATACAGATAAGATACATCTTTTATTTTTTTTTAAGTCGAAAATATCGAAGCTTTCTCAAGCTTCAAAATGACGAGCCGTTAAAAACATGATTTTCGCACATTTGAAAGATGCAAAACAGTCTGTAAAAGAATTTTAATTCGAAACAGTTAGTTACTACATTGAATTTATTAGTGAATCTCCAAAAGTATCATCCAGTGATTTTCAGATACCCCGGATAAATACAATATATTGTATATATTGTATTTTTTTATTTATATGTATATTATAATCTATATTATTCACATTCCTCCAACAATTGAAATGAGCTGTCTCGAAGAAAATAGACAAGGCACTTGAACTGAATATCCTTTTCTTAGCTAGTTGGCCTCATAAATAGTAGAATGCAAAAACTTGCACATCAAACGGTGTACAAAATGGTAAAGAACAAATAAATAAAGCCGGCTATCGAAAGGAATTCGTGTATCGTTCGCTATTAGTAGCATTAGTATCATTTAACGGATTTCATTTGACCATTCTCTGCAGAGTGCCGATTTCACGTATATCTTAATGAGTAAGCGGCGCGGAATCAAGGCCTTCTAAACATCGTGTTCCTTGAACATTGATTGCTTATAATGATTAAAAATTGCATAATTTATATTTTGATGTTACAGATACAAGAAAATGATCTTTACTGAGAACAATGTAAACGCGACGAATGGCATAAAACACATTTTCCTGTTTCTATAGAGCATCAAAAATTTCCCAAAGATGATACTGGTTTCAATCATCAATTACAAATTTGTTATTTGGATCTTACAATTATTGATAAGTATGTGTTCAATGCATCGACAGATCTCTCGTTTACATCGCATTAAAATCACGGAGATGTAAGTCGAGCTTATAGTAACTAATTAATGTAATAAAAAATTGCGTAATTTCTAAGGAACAAACTTTTCCTTAGAAAGCCCCCTACTAAGTTTCCTCTTTTTTGATTCGTGAAAATTTTACAATATAAATTTCAACAATGATGTAGTTTAGAAACCACTTTCACTCAAGTGGCATAAAACAATGAGAAAATGTGAGGTATGTACAAAAAAAAAGATATAAATAAATTAACAAATTATTATGCTAAGGTCAACGAAAAACGTATGACTGTTAGCAGTCTATACGTAGTACAAAGATTATTTGTGAAAATAATATAATACACGAATAAATCGGTCAGTTTCTGCGGAAAAAAAACTAATGTGCACAAAAATTTCTTTTTTTTTTAATAGTAGAATGCAAATTGGTTTCACAAACAATTTACGTTTCTGTAGAGTATAAAATTCTACAGAATAGTTATGCAAATTTTTATGGACTTAGTTCTTTTTTGCAGAACGCTGACTTGATTATTTCCCACGAAGCCACAGTCTTAAGTACAACATATCTGTACCTGGAAAGCATATCATTAAAAATGAAAGTCACGAGATTAAATCGTGCACAACGTACATGTGAACGTACGTTTGACTGGACCGAGTGACATGATGGACTCAGGACAACATGCATTACAGTTACAGATACATAGGACATCGGTATTATGAATTGCAAATATAAACATCGTCGTCAAACGTTGTGTGTAGTAAACCAGTGTCAAAGTCCAATAGAATGGCCAGGTCGTATGCAGCAACAACGTCAGTAATGGAACAGGGAACCACCCAACACAAGTGCATATGCGTGTATGATTCGTGTGTCTCGTGTTTTATGTGTATGTGTTACGTGTACATGCGTATGCTCATAAGTAGTGTTTTACATACCGTTTGTCAGAGGAAAGTTACCTTACATCATTAGCTTATTAGGTTCCAGCAATTGTTTTTTTTAGTGTAGATTTTTTTTTAATTTATACTTTAACGTTTAATTCCCCAAGGCCCATCCGGAGTTGCAACGGGTACGTGAGAATAACCAGCGAACTGCGGGAATTCTTCGACACTGGCTGTATTCGGTGCGCTCTGAGGCTGCTGCTGTTGCTGTTGTTGCTCCCACGGTCCTCCTTTCACGATGAAGCCGGTATCATTCTCACCGCCACCGGCGTTGCTACCGTCATCGCGTTGAGGTGAGCGTAAACTTTCACGGTATTCATTCTCTATCACATCTTGCATCTGCGGATATATTTTATATTTTATTCATCAATTATAGTTGTGGAGTGATTTCTATTTATATTACAAATGAATTAAGCAAACGTATTATTACTTACGTATTCCTCCTCTAGATTCAGTAAACGCTCCTTTGCATCGGCTACGTTCTCTTCCGCTCCCACGATTGTTACAATATTAGGATCAGCATCAGTTTTTCTTGGAAACTTTATGTCGACTTTAAATTCATCCATTATTTTGCGGATATTTCGACCTTTCGCACCGATCAAACGCGAATGAACTGCAGCGTTTATCTGCACTTCCTCTTTTGTTAAACCATTCTAAAGAGAACGAAAAAAAATCGTAATATAGTATTTTATTTCAATGAGAATGGATATCTATTAAAACATGGAAAAAAAAAACAAATGTTAATTAAAACTGACTCACCAATTCGTTAACGATCTTCATAATATCATCTCGCGCACTGTATGCATTCTTCTCATATCCTGTTATTGTAATAATATGTTCCTCGGGATCACCTTTGCGCGGAAAATTAATTTGAACGTCGTGATCACTACGTATTTTACTGATCACCGCTCCTTTCCGTCCAATAATTTTTGGATGATATTCGGGATCAACCTCAATCTAATTGAATAAATCACATATTTCATATATTAACGAGATAACATTTAACATGTTCACATAATATAATTATATTCCTTTAGAAAATATTTGGCTATATCTTTTTTCAAAATATACAAAACTTTAAATTATTGGAAATTAATTATATAATGAACTTACTTTTAATTCAAAGGATTTTAATGCTCGATCTTCGCGTTCGGCTTTCAATGATTCGCATTTTTCAAGGATAGCTTCCTTGGCACTTTGAACGCAAGATGGCGTTCCAGAAATCTAAGAAATAAGGGATAAATATGAAACAAATACTTATATTAACTTCAATAGTCAATATATAACAAAAAAGAAATTACTTTGATATAATCCAATTTTTCTTCTGCTGGAGAAAGCATGATGTGTACGTCATATGTATTCATTAATTCACGCACATCTTTACCCTTTTGACCAATTATTGAACGATGGAAATCAAATGGTACGTCAACCTAAATGCAAGAGAAAAAAATCTTGCTTAAGACTGATCTCGTAACTGTACGAAGGTAGGTAGATACAAAGTATGAACTAACTTGAATCGTGATAGGGACGAGATCGAGTAAAGCTTGCTTAGCGGCAGCAACGTTCTCAGGTTGTCCGGTAATACGAATTATATCGCAAGCTGGGATAGCTTCTCCACCTTCTCCATTTTCACCATTAACTTGTGCCGATACTTTTTGCTCATCTAAAATAACACGCAAAATCAAAGTTTTTATAGATTCGATAAATAAAATTAACAGTTTATGGTGAATTGATGGCAACAAAGAAACAATGAAAACTGCTTCATATAACTCAAGTTTTCCTATTCTTTCCTATAATTAATTTCTTTTTTTTTTTTTCTATTATATCCACACTTTTTACTTACCGTATACATCACGATCAGGGAATTTGATTTGCACATCATATTCGGATGTTATGCTTTGTACTTTACGACCCTTTGCACCCATCACTGTACGATGGTGTCTTTGAGCTATTACACATTCCACCGTTATCATAGACTCCTGAAACGAGAAAACAATGATGAGCGTATAATGCATTATTGCATTCAGTAAACAGTTGCGAACTTACCAATTCTTGAACAATCTCTCGCATTCGTTGTTTCGCCGCTTCTATGCATTCATGTGAGCCTTTCAGACTAACACGATCGCTATCGATGCCTGCCCGTGGGAATGAAATCTGTACGCCACCGCATTCGTCAGCAATTCGGTGCAGTACACCGCCTCTTCGCGCCACGAAATGTCTATGATGCTTAGGGTCAATACGAATTTCGCCTTCGATAATATTGTCCTGGAAATATGTTTATATATGGAGAAAATGTTTCAAAGATATATCTATGTATATGAATTATACGAAAATAAAGATCTCCGTACAATCTCTTTAATTGTAGCTTCTAAATCGGCTTTAGCTTTCTCAACAGCTTCTTTCTTGCCCATAATTGTAATCACTTCCTTATCTTGATCTTCCTCCGTCGGGAACATAATTCGTGCACCAGTAGATTCTCTTATCTACAAGAATTATATAAGAAAATTATAAAAAATTCCTAAATAACATTTGGAAATACATGTTACATTTACAAGGTTTTTACCTTCTTGATGTTGGCACCATTCTTTCCAATAAGGAATTTATGATGTTGAACTTTGGCACGCACTTCAGCCGAGAAGCTAGATAATTGCTTTTCATTGCTTAGTTCTAAAAGCTGTGCTTTTGCTTTCTCCACGTCATCTTTTGGACCCCTGATACTGACCTATATATATAGGTATATATTTAGCAACAATTTTAAGCTTGATCAAAATATCCTTTATAATTTTTTTTTATTTTACCTTATCACTTTTACTTTCCGCCGTTGGGAATTTAATCGTGACGCCTCCGCAATCTTCCATAATAGAATGTATCAATTTACCTCCAGTACCAATAAGAGAATTGTAAAACTTTGGTGGAATAGTAATCTCTTCAGTAACAATGTTAGCCTAGTATAATAAATATTTTATGTATTCTCAAATATTTCTTCATTATTTACATTTGTGTGTGTGTGTGTGTGTGTGTGTGTGTGTGTGTGTGTGACATACATATATATACATACATACGTACGTACGTACGTACGTATGTATGTATGTACGTATATATATATATATATATATATAGAATATTAATAAATTACCAATTCATTTTGAATCTTTTGTATCATCTCTTTAGCTTTTTCTACATTCTCCTTTTTTCCAGTGATAGTTATAACATCACTCTTCTCGCCTTCCGCAGGCAAATCGATTTTCGTTTGTGTTTCTTCCCTAATCTATATCAACAATTCATAGATAAATGCAAATATATAAAAAAAGTGAATTGTAAACGATACAATTTGATCTAATACAAACCTTACGAATATTAACGCCACCTTTTCCAATAACAAACTTATGGAATTGTTTAAAAATAGGTACTTCCAATACATGATTGCTTTCATTCAATTCTTTTACCAACTTCATTAGATGTTTATGGCACTTATCAACGTCTTCTTTGGGTCCTCTAATCTTCACTATATCTCCTTTTTCGCCTGAAAACAATTAGTAATTTGAGAATGATATAAATGCTTTATTGCGATATTGCAATACTAAATAAATGATTGTTTACCTGGTCCAGGTATAGTAATTTGTACTTGATTAAATTTATCTCTAATCTCTTTGATATTATCTCCCTTATTACCAATTATATTACGATAATATCTGTGATCTATAATCACATCCTTTTCTTTCTCATTTTCCAGTTTTTTTACCATTTCTACAAGTTCCTGCATTATTCATATAACAGAAGCATTAATTTTTTTTTTTTTTTCATTTATTTAATCACATTTGTTGCATTAAGTAAAAAGTAATACATACTGTTTGAGCTTTCGAAACCCCAGCGAGATTACCCTCGATACGGATAATGTTACTACCATCATTTTCAGAGATGCTAATCACTACACCTGTTCCCTCCTTAACACGATTCACTTGAATAAAAAACAGAATAAATTTAATGTAAACATTATATTTATATTATTCTTTTCTCCGTTACAAAATGGAAATAATTATAGTTATTAAAAATTGCAAATGATATTGAAGTACTTACCATTACATCCATTCTTCCCGATGATATGCTTGTAAAATCTTGGATCAACATTTAATTCTGCAAAAGTAAGTTTTGCAATAAGATCGCTCGCCATAATCTGCAGCTCGTTTTGTGCTTTTTCTACTTCCTCGGGTGGGCCTTCAATCTTGATTTTATCTTCCTTTCCCGTAAATTCTACATTTACTTTTGGCATTTCTTGAGTAATTTTCTTGATATTTACACCTTTGCGCCCAATAATGTACTTATGTATCCATACCGGAGCTTCCACCACAGCAGTGCGAACACTGTTTGCCTTTTCATACACCTTGTTAAGCGCTGTATACATATAAATAAAAATATATATAAGTAAACATATAATAATACCTAATATTACCTAAAGATATAGTGCTTAAAAAATATAATTAACATGTAATTTTTTTTAATTGCTTACCTTGACCAAGTTTCTCTTGAGGTCCTCTAAGAGTTATGGTACCAGTTGCCGAATCAGGTGCAGGCATTTCTACGCTTACTCCAGTTGTTTGTAATATTTCCGCTATGGTGCTACCACGAGGCCCAATTACATATTTATGTTGAGATTTGGGAACCTCTACGGATACTGTAGTACATCTTTTTTCCTGAATTAAAAATTTATTTATTATATAAGCGTCCTGTAATAAAATTATATAAAATGATTTTATGAACCTACCATATCCTTGTAGATATTCTCAATTTTTTGCTTTGCAGCCAAGACTCCTTCCTTTTCACCAGCGATAGTTATTTCATCTTGCTGAACTGATGCAGGAGGAATATTGATGCGCGCACCAGTTTCTGCCATCATAGCATTGAGATTTTCATTATGCGCACCATATATAAAAGGATGATATATTTTTGGCACAGTTATCCTTTCAAAAGCTTTCCTAGACTGCAACATTTATGATAAAATATTGTTAAAAATATATATAAAATATAAATTATTGTGTATGTGTAACTTATTATTGTTATTTTAAGAATTACCTGTTCATCAGAAATAACTCTAATCTCATGTTCAGCCTTTTCAATACCTTCTTTTGTTCCTGTAATTATTATTATATCTGATTGATCTTGGACACTGGGTACATTAATCTTGGTAGCAGTTTTCTGTTCTAGATCTTTTAGTCTCTGCCCTTGCTTTCCAAGAATCCAACGATGATGATCCTTAGGAATACTAATCTGCTTACTTGCCTGCACAAAATTTAAATGCACTATAAAAGACAAATTACATTTTGAAATACAATAATAAAAAAAACAATATTAAATATTGCAAATATTCTATTTTATAGTAAATTTAAAATACATGTATTTACAAATAAATAAATATATATATATATATATATATATATATATATATATATGTATACATGTATATACATATAGGTATATCTCTCTTATAATAGGAATACCTGAGTTTGAAATGTAGTCAAAATGCGCCGTTTGGCTTCCAGAACTTGATGTTGCTTTCCAGTTATAAGGAACGTCAAGGATTGATCTTTAGATGACGCAATTTCAATAATAGTATTTGTTTCCTTCATAATTGTTTTACATGTACGAATGGATTCACGTTCGCCAAATTTATCGCTGTGATCAAACTTGCGTTCTTCTCCTGGTACACGGAACATCTACATAGAGATTGAAAAATGTATGAAGGAATAAATAGAGAATAGTAAAATGCAATTTTAATATTTCTTTATAATAAAGCAACAAGTTCATCTATATAATTTTTTAATTATTTTATTAAAAGTGAGATTATAAAACTGGAATCTCCAAAATCCATGAAGTTTTTATAAACTTTTACCTGTGTAATAGTAATACGACTAAGATGTAAGCTGTTGTTGTTTATAGAAAATATGTTTAACTGTCCAGAGTTGGAACTAGATGATTCAGGGAGGACAGGGAATGTCTCGTCGTAAGTAGGTGGCTCGTAGGCCGTTCCCTCTTCCATTACTGATTGCTGCTGCATTTTTCGGATGTCCTGTTTCGTGCCAAGTCCTTACAGTAGCACTACAATGCAAATTAAAAATATTCCATTTTTTTATGATACTTTTACAAAAATACATGACATACATATAAAATATAAAAAATTGTATATTAATATTAATAAAAATAATTTATATAACAATGTTACATAATAATAATAATAATAAGATTAATAAATGTAACACAAAACTCAATTTATATTTTACATATGCTCTGTTCACATACATACACACGTGCATTTATACATACATATGTGCTAACAAACGCGCATATATTTGCATAAAACTTCGATTTTATTTAAATTCTAGATTATAAATTCCTTCGAGCGATACTTAATCAAAGTTTCAATTTTGTGACGGGCGAGAAAAAGATTAATTATCACGGGACGTCGATGACAGTTACATCGAAGATCAATTTTCTTCCAGATAACCCGAATAATCGCGGGGAATCGTGCCTCAGCGTTTTCACGAAGACCGATCAAGTCGCCGCAAGATTTCATAATAGCATATTTTTTTTCTTGCGTTCGACTCTTTCATCGCGGCGTGCAAATTCTCTCATGGTGGTCCCGAGATTTTTGCTAAGAGGACAGATTACACGCACACGAGAGGGAGAGAAAGAGCGAGAGAAAAAGTGACTCGTCGTGCCGCGTGGCCAGCGAGGACGCGGCACTTTTTCCCGGAGCCGACGAAATTTCCGCGACCCGCAGGTGCGTCGTGACCGGAGATCGACAAACAGATGCACGCCGAATGCACGTCAATGACCAATGGCTGGGACAGTGACCACCATATGGAATGGAGCGTTAACTTGACACGTCACGAGATCGCTAACCTCTCGCGTCGGAGGCCAACATCTGCACGTTGTGGCGACGAGAATGAACGACCGCGGGGAGAAATGCGAGACGATAGGACGGCGAAAGACAACGAGATGGGCACGAGGACGGCGCGCAAGGTCGAGGTACGGCCATGCGGTGCCGTCAAAGAGGATCGCGAGACGAAGGTACGCACGCACGCATGCACGCACGCTTCCCCGCACAACAGTCGCGCGGCACAGCAGGTTGAAGTTGCTACTTACTCTACCGTAATAAAGAAATCCGGCCAAGTAATAAATGCGTATTACGTAGCCAGTTTAACGGTGATTTGCCTGAAACAGTACAACGTCGGTTATGAGGAGCGAACAGCGCACTTTGGGCCACGAGATCTAATTAAATTAATGTGGAGCGAGATTATCGCCCCATTACCGCGAGGACTCACGACTCTCCTTACCGGTAACGCAAAGTGAAATGAGACGGAGGTCCCCATGGTGGAAGTAACATGGTGTGTGCAGTTTGCAAGCATCTCTCTCTGATTCTTTGCCCTCTCGCTTGTTTTCTGACCGTTCAGACCCCAGGTGTACCAATCTTATTTAACTCCACAAAGTTGTTACAACTGAATGTAGTTGTCTTCGTTGCACGCACATCATGTTGTATTCTCTCGGTCTTTTTTTATCGCATACGTGAATATCGTACGAGAGCCTCGAACAGAAGGAAGAGTGTGATTTGCATGTAAGTAATATTTCTTAATATTTTACAATAATTGAAGAAGTTTGTTCATATATTAACATAAATTAAACTGGAAAGGCTTCAAATAAAATTACATAAAATGCAATAAAATGACTCTTTGAAGGTCTCTTTCAATATATAAAAAGAAAAAACAAATACAAAAATTTAATTTTAAAGAATTCTCAGTTAATTATCTCCCAAATTAGTTCGATCCGCCATAAGGCCGCAAACTGCACTATATATAGTGCTTTTTCTAGATCGCTCCGTTTGAAAAGTCGCGATTTTTTTACTCAATCCGCATAAAATGCCGCGAGTAATGTATAAAATTCTTAAGATCGTTCCGCTTGAAAAGCCGCGATCGTTTTACTCGATCTGCACAAAATGCCGCGAGTAAATGTAAAATTGATATTTTACAAACTTTGATTAATTTTTGTGGAAGTTTGACTTGTATAGGTTGCTCATCTACCACGAAAGTCGATGCAGTCTTGTTGAGATAATAACACTCTAAAGGAAGCAGAATCAGTCTTTCTTTAAAAATTTTCGCAAATCGTTGACTAAGTCACCAAAAGTTGGTCTATGTTTATTTTTTGTTGCAAAAATTATGTTTTTGTTGCGGAAATAATTTTTTCATTTTTTTATTTTTTCTCCTTTCATCATTTTTTAAGTATTGCTTCTTATTTATTTTACAATGCACCGACGCACCATCTTCACTAAAGGCTTGTTTTCTATTCCTGCACTAGACTACACTGGAACATTCTTTCTTGCTTTCACTAACTTTCAAATATATATCCATTTTATTTTAAGTGTACACTAATTCAGGGAGTTCAGGAACAGAAAACAAACGGTATATTTCACATAAAATCTCTCGAATTACGTCTTTCGAAATCACGCGTACTACAAACGGTACAAACTGCAATTCTTTCAGAGAAAAGGACACAACGAACATATAGCAGAGTGGGACAAAGATGCAATCATAACAGTTGTAGTAACCTGATATTATCAAACATTTAATTTTTCGAAGTTGGTACACCTGGGGTCTGAGCGGTATCCGAAGCGAAAAAGGGGCGTGGCTTTGCGGATTTTCACAGACTAATTAATTAATGTGGAGCGAGATTATCGCCCCATTACCGCGAGGACTCACGACTCTCCTTACCGGTAACGCAAAGTGAAATGAGACGGAGGTCCGTCGGACGACCGAAAGTCACCACCGCGATCTGGAGAATATCGAGTGAGCTTACGTCACTACGGGATACCAACGGATTTGCCTCCCGTTGCTTGAAATTCCCAAAATTGTTTACACTTGAAACGAGATAGAGATATTTTTTTGGATGTTAGAGGAAGAGAAAGAGAGGATGTTCAAGTGCAAAAGGTGCAAGTACTTGGACCTATCGGTGCGATGCATCGTCACAAGATTGGACGTTGCAAACTCGCACAGGACGTCTGCCAATGAGAACACGAGAATGAACGCTACGTTACGCACGACATTGGCTGTTGACTGGGAAAACTTTTGAGTTTTCAGAATGACCACTGTTTGATAACCAATCGCGTGATATTAGGCCTGTTCGTGTTGCTGCCCTTTTTGAATTAATTTCTTTGTCGTCTCTCTCTTTCTTACGATCGAATATATATTTATCTCATCTCGAGTGCAAAAGTTTTTGGGGATTTCAAGCAACTCGAACAAACCCATTGTGGCTGCACATGCCGAAATGTTTAACAACACGTCTGTTCTTTCCAGCTGAACTTCTCGCACCATTCACTTTTCCTCTCTCTTTCACCAACGTGCCGTTTGACAGTTCGGCCCATTTGGCCTCCACTGACTTCGTTGACTTCGCTTCCTCAATTTCATTTCCAAGCTACCGTACCATACCTTCCGTCGAATTCGTCAACGGGCGACACCGAGTCGACGCGACGGATTATGCGTTAGCTCGTCGATCAACACACCCCGCGAATACCTGCTTTTGGCTGAGATCAACTCCCGAGAGCGATTAATGATGTGTTCGTCCCGAAAGCAGATGACATGACGTTAGTGCGCACAGTGATGAAGAACTGCGATATTAATCGCCGCATGCCTCCAGCGAAAACGAAAAATGTTTGTCAGAGATCCCTGTGGCATCGTATGCATCATCGTCACCTATGTGGCGGTGTTCTACGCTGACTACGTTGTGGTGCGATGGATCGTGTTGCACACTATGCAAGACAGGTTAGCATAATGAATATTCGTCGTACGAATTGCTGTACCAAAACACTCTCCGATCTTGTCAACTCGAGTGAAAGTTTTTTTTTTCACAATTCTTATACGAATTGGGATAGTTTCGGAAATATTGACAGTCTACACTTATTAAATTTTTTATACATATGAATTCCTAAAATATTCTAAAATTCCCAAGAGTGCTCATCCTATAATTTCTTAAAACTTTTACCTTAAACTTTTTCAGAATTTACAAGATTTTGTCAGAAATTATAGACTGAAAAATCTTAAAATATTTCAGAATTCACATATATAAAAAATTCCAGAAAAGATATAGGCCTTCTCATCATTTTTTAAAAGTGTTCCAATTGTATGAAAAATTTAAGAAATTTTTTAAAGAGTTATAAAATTATGTAAGAATTATGAAAAAGTCTGAAATTTATATAAAAATTGTAAAAAATTCGGAGAAAAATTTTTACCAAATCTTTCACCAAGTCTTTCGTACTTCACATAATGTCTCACATTTCATTTCTCTTATAGGTCCAATTTTTCATTATCTGGTTAATTTGTAAGTTAACCTAACTTAATATTTTATCTTATAGATTTCACCTATGATGATGTTATAGGTAAAGGTCATGGAATAAAATATCAGCTTGAGTTTAACCATAACTTAACCAGATAATGAAAAATCAGATCATAATTTTATTTAACTTATTACAATTTCTTATAAGAAATATTTTTTTTACAACACTATTTTCTGTTCTCAGCTTATGGTGCCCCTTCCATATAATAGCGTTTAACACAGTTGTACTTCTTCTGATGATGGCACATTTGAAAGCCGTCTGCAGCGATCCAGGCATAGTACCCTTACCACAAAGTAGAATGGATTTCTCTGACATTCACGTCTCCGGGGGAAGCGACGACCATGAAGGTGATGAGAAGGATGATTGGACAGTGTGCACTAGATGCGAAACGTATAGACCACCTAGAGCACACCATTGCAGAATTTGTAAACGTTGTATCAGAAGAATGGATCATCACTGTCCGTGGTAACTATGAGTTGCAATATAGAAAACAATAGTGACGTGTGCAAAGATTAATAAACTTTTTGCAGCAAGTATAAGTAGTGCAGCAAAAAATTGTATTCAGAAAAACTTTGTTAAAGAATTTATGACTTTGACCTTTGATTCTATTACAGTTTCGATGAAGCTAAGACTCTTGAATATCTATGGGCGAAAACAAAGTTTAAAAAAATAATGCTATTTTTGAAAAATCTTGCAAACGGATAGACAGGCAAATAAACGTCTAAATCAACATTGTAAAATTGTTACGCTGCACTATTTAATGAGTTTAATAGGACATTATTAGTAAAGACTAATAGAATTTTTAGTTGGTTTTATAAAAAATTGTTAACATTTATTTAGAATTTGTTAAAAACTTGCAACTGAATGTTTAAGGATCAACAACTGCGTTGGCGAGAGGAATCAAAAGTACTTCATACAGTTTCTGGTGTACGTTGGCGCGTTAGCTATATATGCTATTATTTTAGTCATTACGTCCTGGATCTACGACTGTCCGCAGTGCAATAATGATATCGCAGTCAAACAAAATCGCATGTACGTATTTACATCATTATGAAAGATTTATAACAAATCTTTAAAATACTAATACTGACATGTATTGCAGTTTACATTGTGTGATATTAGTTTTGGAGTCGGGATTGTTCGGTATGTTCGTCATAGCGATTCTAGTTGATCAGTTCCAAGCGATCCTAGGCGATGAAACTGCCGTGGAGCGCATACAAGGTATACAACAGCGCTATCACAATAAAAATACACCACGAACGTTCACGCTTTTGTCTCAAGTATGTGGGAAGAGCCATCCAATATTTTGGCTGTTACCTTGCCACAATCCACCACGTTACTCTTTCAGAAAGGACGCATACTTAATCGATCACGAAGTTTGAGATCATATACGAGTGTACTATGTGTCTGCACACGCGTGGTATTTTTTTTGTATTATTTTTTTACATAACAGTATATTAGAATAATTCATTCCTTGAATTAGTATCGTAATACGTCTTTATACGAATTATTGATATAATATAGATTTGAGACATGTAGCTATAACGTTTCTACAGCGTGGAAATAATATATATATACATATATGTATAAACATTCATATAAAAACGATTAATATATATTATGAATATATTAATCATATATACATAAATATATATTTATTTAAATTGTGAACAAACAATAGCAACAATTAATTATGTTATTGCTTATGCTGAAACATATGTGATAACAGTACATACATGAAAATGTAATCGATATTATATTAATAAATTGATTTTCTTATTTTTTAAAGTTAAAAGTATGTAAGATTAAGTGATACTCCAAGTGATACAAATAATAATTCTTTAATTTAAGACAATTATTGCTAGGAACTGTGTCCTCGCCTAATAAATTTTGCTGCAAGGATTGTATTGTAGTATTTTAGAAAATAAAATTGTTAATATAATTTCAGGAAATTGGATTTATTATTAAGTAATCAATGTGTTTGAGTAACTTTGATAATTTTATTATTTAATTTTATCTTATTCATATGCTTATTAATTAATGATGATGGTTTTATCAGTAAATGATTGTTTTATTAACTATTAAATAATAAATCGAAATTTTTGAAGACAATTGTATGTGAAAATCGATATTATGTATCAGATATTATGTATCAGATATTATGTATCAGATATTGGATATATTCTAAATAATTTTTATTATTATTGAAATTCTATGTTAAAATTTTTTATCAAGATTCTAGTTATTTTTCTTGCGATATTAGTGACATCTATCGGTAATATTATTTTAGTGTTCTCTATACACAGTAGTGATTGATGCTATCAATTTTAACCTTCATAGGACTCCAATCAAGAAGTTTTTGATTTTATTATTTAAAATATTGCTTGTATAAAAATGTTGAATTGATAACATTACAACATTGATATTGTTGCCAGTTTGTGTTATATTAATATAAAATCATGTTTATAACCTCACAAACCTTCATAACCTTCATTAGTCTCAACTATCATATGATATATCAAAAATAGCTCTATAAAATAAACAGAATTATTTGCATTATTTAAAATATTAAATAATCAAAACACAGTATGAGTAATATGAAAAGTGCAATTTTAAAAAAGGTGTTTTTCTTTTTTGTAACTACATATGATTAGAATTTGGGATTTATTTATTTTTATTATTTATCTAATATTTTTATTTTTCAGATTACAGAATCTTTACAAAATGTTGATAATGCGAACGTATTCAGCATTGCATCTTATTTGCAATTAAAAACACAAAAAACAGAAGGAAACTATTCTTTTCTGCTTCCATTGAAAACTAAACAATACAACATACAGAACAAAATACAAAATATTACAAATAATGATCCAACCAGTGTTTTTGATAATATTCATATAGAAAGCAATGCAATCTCTTTCAATATTTCCAGAGACAGATGTGTTAAAGAAATTTTGGAATGTAACTGTTCAACAGTATCAGCTCCAACTTTCATGAATAATGGAAAAAATATAGTAGTGGAGTTTAGTTCACCAAATATTGCAAAACCTTTTCATGTAGGACATTTAAGATCTACAATAATAGGAAATTATGTTGCTAATATCAACAGTTTTGTAAAAAATAAGGTGAAGAAAATCAATTATTTGGGTGATTGGGGTACACAATATGGTTTAGTTCAATTGGGATTTGATATGGCGAATATTGGTGAGGATGAAATGAGAAGAAGTCCCATAAAAGCCTTATATACTGCATATGTTACTGCCAATAAACTGGCAGAAACTGATTCCTCGATATTGGATCGTGCGAGAAAAATATTTAATGATTTAGAAAATGGTACTGTAGTTACACATGAGCAATGGAAAATGTTTAAACAGTATACTGTTGAGGAATTAAAAACAGTTTATAACAGAATTGGTATTACATTTGACGAATATCATTGGGAATCTATGTATAGTGCTAAAAATATAGAGGAAATAGTTACATTGATGGAGAAAATGCAATTATTAACAAGGGATGAGCAGGATAGAAAAGTTGTGAGTCTAGGCAATGAGAAAAATATTCCCATAATCAAGAGTGATGGCTCCACTTTATACATAGCTAGAGACATTGCCGCGGCTATTGATAGATTCGAAAATAATTATTTTGACTGTATGTATTATGTGGTGGATAATACACAGGCAAATCATTTCTTAAATTTGCTAGAAATATTAAAACGAATGCAAATGCCATGGGCTGAAAGATTAAAACACGTAAAATTTGGTAGATTGCAAGGTATGCGTACAAGAAGGGGAAATGCCGTGTTTTTAGAGGATATCTTGGACACTGCCAGAGATATTGTGAAGCAGAAACAAATTGATTCGCCTAGTATGTTAATTTTAACATTTAATATATAATGTCAAATTTTATACAGGACTAGTTGTAATAGAGAAACTTGTTTTTAGCTACTAAAGTTTGTCTGGATTCAAATGATAAGAGCTCAGATATATTAGGCATTTCTGCAATGATAGTTAATGACTTGAAGAGAAAACGACAACGAGATTATACGTTCGATTGGAACGCAGCATTTGATGTAAGCAATCCATATATTATTGAAAACGTTATTTAATTTTATATGTGTATTAATTAGTTTCTTCTAATCTATTTTGTAAGGCCAGTTGAAAGGAGACACTGGCGTAAAGTTGCAATATACACATTGTCGACTCATTAGCTTAGAGCGCAATTGCGGTGCTATCTTAATTTCGGAATGTGAGCCAAGTCTATTGCAAGAAGAAATCGTTGACGACTTAGTCATATTAATTGCTAAGTTTGAAGAAGTAGTACTAAGATCATATGAAGAAATAGAACCCTGTATATTAACGACGTATCTTTTCAATTTGAGGTAAGAATCATTTTCTAGACTCGTTTTCTACAATTATGTAATTACAATATATACAAGTTTCTTTTTTTTTTTAGTAATACAATTAATAAAGCTTTCAAATTATTGAAAGTAAAGGATGAAGTGGCTGATGTTGCTAAACAAAGATTGCTACTCTTTCATGTTGCTAGAAACGTTCTTGCACAGGGTATGAAATTACTTGGTCTAATACCTCTGGAGGAGATGTAAAAAGAAGTAATTGGACCTAAAAAGAAAACTCTAGCATATTGACCAATCTTGGTGAATCTTTAATTAGAAAAAAAACTGTATATCTACTTTTCTTATTCAATATCAAATGGCTAGTTAAATTTTTATGAACAAAGTTTATTGTACGAGATATTTTTCTCTAGCGTCGTTTCATATAATTTTAGTGTATACAATGTAAAAATTATATGATAATAAGCAGAATTAACGTTTGTTCCAAGCAAACTTTCTTCTGGCACCTTCTTGACCAAACTTCTTTCTTTCGCGTCTTCTCCAGTCCCTGGTTAGAAGTCCAGCTATTTAAAAATAACAGTAATTTTTTATTATCCGTATATTTAATTAGTGTTAATTCTATTGCAATCGTAAACAAATATCGAAATATTTACGACTATAATTTGCCAAATCAATTGTTTCTTACCAACTCGCATTCTCTCAATCGTTGGTTTGTCAACAAAGCTGCGTAAGCCCCATGCAATACCCCAACGTATAGCACCCGACTGACCAGTAGGCCCCCCACCATTAATTGTGGCTTCGATATCTACTTTGTCAGTCATGTTTGTAAAAAGCAATGGAAATATAATCTGTAACAGTAAAATATACGAGAAGCGTAAAACACAATTTCATGAATTGACATAATATAATGAGTAATTGCTAAAAGTCGAGATTGGAAAAGTCGATTTAAACATTAAATTCCGAGACTCTTTTGAAAAATTGATACGTTTTTGATAAAGTAAAGTAGAAAAAATTATTTCTTAATTGATAAAACTTATAATTTGTCCAATTCTTTTACTTGTAAAGATATTTACAATTGAAGAAAATATAATCCTAAGTCACAAAATGTGAATTGAAATATCGGACCGTACCGATATAGAAACCATTCAAATTATAATGAGGTATTTTCTTCTTTCGCCAATGTTATTACGACGTTTTCCAGCATCTTGTTCATTTCTAGCAATTGCACTCTCAGCAATTTTATAGCATCTTCGTTCACTTTCATCATAGAAATCAGTTTTTCGAATGTCATTTGTAGGGCGACATCGGAGAACTCAGCCTGTCGATGTTTCAGCCAAACGGCGTGATCGCTCAAATTGATGTCGTCATTCGCAGACGAGGGAATATTCTTCTGTGCTATCTCATAAGCGGCTTTCATTATATCCTTGGGCAATCGCTTCTCGAGAGGATTTAGCGGTTTTACCACGAGGACCCGTTTCCTATTTTCAACGTTGATCTTGTGATCGGACATCCACTTTCGGAAGGCATACGGGATTGTAGTGTTGTGCAGCACCATTTCCGTGAAGAGAATCATTTTCGTCTGCCTTACTAGCTTCGTGAGCCCTGCGTGTTTCCTCAGACCTTGTATATCATGCACGGCAATACCGACCAGCAAGTTCATCAAGATTACAGTAACAAATACTATGAATAGCGTGAAGAGGATCTGCGATAGAGGATGATAAAAGACAAAGGAACCTGTTGGTTCGTCATCCATCTGATTGAGGAGTCCTTCGAAATCCAATTCACCAGCCATCATAGCCAAGACTTTGATCAGTCCAGTAAAAGGATTACCGAACGCGGGTTCGCCGGCGAATATCACGCAAAAGCTGATGGTGAAACCGATTAATAGGCCTGAATACGCTAGCAAAAGCTTGGCAAACTCGAACTGGATGTGCGTAAACATGGCGACGTAGGTGCCGAAAGCCGGTAATTGTCCCACCATCAACATCAGGTTGGTCCAGGCGCACAGGATAGCGAATGCACCGACGTAATTTTGCCAATCATAAGTACGCCCGCTGTACACGAAAGACGTAACGAATACACTCACGATCACTACACCGTCCAACACATTGTCAATATTGGAAAAATACTGTATCGCCGATTTGTAGACCATAAAGCCAAATATCTTTCTCGGTATGGTGATACATGTTAGGACTAGCGCGAGATACCATTCGATCTCGATGATTGGTCTTCGAAAGAGGAAGCCAGACACTCGTCTACTGCCGCATATCCTCGTACTATTAGTATCGTTTTGATTGTAACATTTATACGCTAATGCCGTCAGGACGTAAGTAGTCATGCATATCACTGTCATAGCGTACAAGAGTATCCTCAGCAAATAGAGCTTGCGAATTTTTTCCCATTTGAGGTGTAGGAAGGCCATTACCAGCGGATGCGACAACAGGTCCTTTCGGTGCTCCTGTACGAAAGTGTTTATGAAACTAGTCTCGCACTGATTACCGCTGGGAAAGAGAATATCGAAATGCAGTCGCATCTCGAACTCACGATTATGCGACACCGGTCGAGTCAGTCTGATGGAGGCGTCCAACCGTTGGCGGAACACGTGCAGAGACTCGGGGATCTTCTTCAATATGATGTTCAAAGCAGACAAGCCGGTGCGCGTGGTCGCACTGATGTCGGCACCAGCCCAGATGAGCGCGTCCACGCACCGAGATTGCTCGTTTAGCGCGGCAATGTGAAGAGGTGTGAAGCCAGTACGATCGACCGCGTTCACCAAGGCGCCGCGTTTCAGCAACAGTTGCACCAACTCGGCGGACGAGTCCGTGCTCATCACGGCGAAGTGCAGGGGTGTCCTGAGCTCCCTGTCGACGGCGTTCACGTTGGGCGCGCTAGCCGACAGTAGCTCAACGCATGGTATCGATTGCACGAAACAGGCCACGTGCAACGGCGTCTGGCCCAGATGATTCTTCTCGACGACGCTGGCACCGCGCTCGAGCAATAGTTTCACCGTCTCCACTGCCTTCGCGCGAACGGCACTATGAAGAATTGGCTCGACCACCTCCTGACAGACGTAATTGAGCTTGGCACCGTGATCCAGTAGCGTGGCTGCGGTATGCCAGCTGTTACCCAACGCCGCAAAGTGAAGCGGTGTGTAACGAGTGATGAGGCTCTCATAATTTACGTCGGCACCCTTCGCGATCAGATATTCCACGCAGGCAACCTTATCGCCCAGTGAAGCCGCAAGGATAGCGTTCACGCCGGTTCGCGGTTCGACGTAGTTGTAATGCGCTCCGGCATTCTCCAGTTCAGGCAGATGATGCAGTAGACCGCGATAGGACGCCCAGATGTAAGCGACGTTCCGTAGTCTCTCGCTTTTGCACGCGTTCGGAAGCATGCGGCTCTTTTCCATGTGTAGGAGGAGTCTCGTCTCTGTCGAGTCGACGATGGACCACAGAACCGATCTCAATTTGGCACCGTTTACATAGTGGTTCTTGCAGCATTCCAGATTGTCAAAGAAGAGCGAGTCGTCGATCGGTGGTGGTTCACCGGCGTCGATCTCTATCTGATCATTATCGAACTTCGATACGGTTACGTCATCGATCATAATTTTTTGCGGATAATCCTTCGCTGCATAAGTGCATCTTAACGATCTATAAGTAGAAGCTAATCTAATGGATAGCGGATCGCGTTTGTGACGACTGTTGAAGCTTCTGGAATAAAAATGTTGTTCACCATCGTTCAAAATAGTCGGTATTTTCAGACTGTTTATTTCCTTTACTTTAGCACTGTCTCCTAACGAATCTTTATCATTCTCACACATATTCGCTCGAATTGAAATTTAATTACAATTGGAATGCAATAAATTTACAATTAGTTTTCAATTTCACTCTTATTTCTCCGAATCAAAATTAAGCATCGTCCTCCGTCTAGTTTTATCTCGCTTGAATACGATTTTTCTAAACGATTTGATCTATTGACATTGTTATATTTTTTTATTATTTCAGTTTTTCCACATTATGACGCGCAAACAAAAAACTTGTATTACAGGCCTTAACTTGCTTGAACCATTTGCAATTATAATAAATATTGTCGCTTTTTGTTGTTCCATCTAATCTTCTCAGAATTACTTCAGATATTATTAGGTACAAGCTATTATGTTGTATAATATTTAATTTCCAATGTAAACGTCGTTTCGTAATTAAGCACTAAGTATTCGTACGATTATGCGATGATTCGCGTTGTGAAGCATCCTAATTACTGCAGCCGCGTCATCGTGTGTCTCTTCAATCTTGGCTCTTTCTCTCCCGTTCTTTTCTTCGGTTATCACGTCACGTTTACAAGTCGTTTCGTTCAGATCACTTCGAGAGAGGATTGTTATCGTAAATCTCGATCGAGTGCCTTACATTTGAGCCGCTCTGATTCGATCATGATTTGCATGATAATTTAAACGATTAATGATATCCCTTTCAATGAATCTTTTTATATGCAGCAGCTAAGAATAGAGACGAGTCGAGATTGCTCTCTCCTGAAGCTCTCGTCGCCGGATCTATTTATATGTCTCTCTTTTCATTAACAAAATATTGTATTATTGAGTGTGTTTTTAAGTTTATCGCATGTATGTTAACAATCTTGTTTTCTGCTTTTTAATTTGCGTCGTTAGTTGTATTGCCGTTTCTCATGCGTTGGATGTGATTTCTTCTTCTGCTCTTTATGTATATTTCTCTGTGACAATTCAATATTAATAGATTCCTAGTGATTTGGCGAGTGCGAGCTATTGCCAAATATCAAGCGTGTCTGTCGCTGTGCGAGCATCTTAAGTGACAGCATAATGACTTAATATTTTTCATTGACACCACACTCTTCTCTCTTCCTCTCACTACCAGCCTTCGTACGATCTTCACTTCGTCTTCTCGATTAACGCTCTCACTTTTTGAGGCACGTATTTATAAGAGTCTAGAGATCGGCTGAGGAAATCCTGAGTTTTCGACTCTAGAATGCAAAAACAAGCCGAGAAGGATTTCGTCTGCATTTTCTAATCGTAACAAATTATGTCAGCTCGAGATGTCTATCACCGTCCGTTGTACACTTGACAATTCAGCGAGCATTACGGCGAACTTAACTGATTCGTACGATCGCGCTACACGTACTGCATGACGTACCCTGCATACGTCTTTGCCGTTCGCGTGGGAAGAGGACTCTACGAGCAGAGGGGCAAAACGCATGATAAAATACATATAAATATAAATGTAGGTCGAATTTGAGAACTACTTTACGCGTACTCCATGTGTATGAGCTGCCCTTTTGTTAAATTCCAGATTAATCTGGATGATATTAGAAAATACTGTTGAAAGATTACTCAAGTTTTTTTAGAACATTGTTATTTACACGTGTTATCGTTAAAAAATATCATTAAAAGCAGATATTTGTGTTCTTAATCAGATGTAACGATAAATCATTTTCTTCTTATTGAATATCAATGAACGAAGGTTGAATCAAGAGACAAGAAAAGAGAAAAAATGTTTTTATCAAACTAAAGTGTTCTAATTGCTAAAAAAATTGAATTTTTTTAAAGTAAAGGCCATACAGAAACAAAGAGAATTATTTAAATTACAAATTGTTGATGTCTACAAGAATAGAGTAAAATTACATTTTTAAGCATGTTTAATTATTTTTAAAATAAACATAAATTTAAATTATAAACTTTTTTATTTAACATCTCGAAAGTGCAATAGAATTAAATAAATCAGTGGAAATAAATTATTTCCTCCTATTTAATTCTTGTTGTATGTTTCTCTAATATTTGATTTTTACACCATTCATTTTATAATTATTTTTTTTCCCATTTTATAGCTTCCCGAATCTGAACTGCGTACATCCAAGAAAACTCCTTTCACTCCCGTCACGTGATCGCGAATATGATATCACGATCCGTTTACGTAATTTTTAATTTTGTATTCATTTTAAGTACATTTACAACATCTCCACTAAAGAGATATTTTCGAGTTGTGCTGGTTGCCTATAAATTGCTGATACAAAATACACAAATGAAACATTGCGCATGAAACGAATATTTCGTGCTAGTATTCATTCTAATAAAGCAGAAAAAAGTAGCTCTCGAACGGTCGAATTCAAAACACGAAACAGTTTTGCGTTGCGGTGATTTTATTTAGCTACGAGAAACCTTCGTGTTCCATAATGCGACAGAATGTGTAACGTATTTTTTTTTTTATCAATTTTTTATCTATTTCTTGGAGCTAATCGGTTTGGAGAATTGAAAGGCACCGAATGGTCTAGCAAGTGAATACAGCAGACCTCACTAATTTATGAACGAGATAATAAAGTACAGAGTCCAAAGTACGGAACCTCTAAAATTTTAGCTTATTAAATTCTCTTCCGAGAGATACATCATTCAACGACTCAATGTCCCCGTTTTACCTTATTACGAGGTTCCCATTCTGATAGTTGAACTTTCAACGGATGAGAATTTATGCAGATTAGAACCGGTTTGGACTGTCTGTTTTCACGTTAATTTAATATATGAATTCTTTGACTTCGTTCAAAATTTCAAAGTAAAATATGACCGGTGCGAGATATCTTAAAAATTTCCCTAATATCATGATATAAAAATATTTATTCGTACAACTTAACAATACATCTTGATTGAAAATTTGCAACAATAATATATGTGCATAGTTATGCTTATTCAGCTTCAAATAATGTATATTGTATAGTAGTTAAAAAAAACCAAAAGAAAATGATTAGAAAACTCTTTTTTTTAGAACTTATATAATAAGAAATTAAAAGTAATATTGATACTAAAATATACTAATCCAAAGATGTAACATCGCAACTCAAATTGCATCAATCTTAAGATAATTATATATAAACCGGTTTATATGTAAACTTACATATTGATTCCTCAGAAATGAGGAAACTTTTTTGATAAGCTGAGATATCTTATAAAAATTTGTACAAGTGTTGAAAAAGTGTTTAAACAATATATAAACGAACTGTCCTATTTTCTCTAAGGTCTCATCAATATACATATATTTGTATTCGCGTCACGAAATCCATGTGTCTTTAGATACTAAATACATACTAAACGTTTATATTCAAAAAATTAACATATATTTTAGGCGATTAAAGTAAGTAAAAGCTTTCTCCTAAGGAAATATTTCATGCAGTTACCGCGTGTAAGTTAAATAAAACGTTTTACTTAACGCAGCATTTATTATGTGCATAAAATTATGCAAGCCCTTGGTACTTTTTACATAAAATTCATATATGGAAATGGACGAAATTAAATATAGCTGCTATTGGACACAACCACTATTGTATCAGAGGTAAAATGATGTCTCGTAGGCAGGATTTAGGCAACTGGAAAATATAAAACGCATTGAAATATTAGCGATATTTTAATTATTCATGACGTATCAATGCCACGTTCTACGAATCTAAAGTTTTAGAATCTCTTATCGCTACTCTATGATAAAATTTCAAATTTTAAATCGCTGTAAATTCCTTTTCAATTCAACAGGTATTTGTAATGTTTTGTTATTAACAATGTCGTTTATTTATTTTACCACTCTGTGCCTTTATAAGCTCTCGAAGGATAGTGTGATTTTTCTCACAAAGCTCCTTGAGTTCCGCAATATCGTCTTTGAATTTGTTGCAATCGTGTTGTAGCGTGTCCTCATCGGCGCCATGACGACGACCCGCAGTTACGTCGCCTTTGAGACTTGCTTTTGCATAACAGGCTTGGCTGTAAGTTTTTCTGCGTGATACAGCGAAATGGTTCTGTCCATCTCTTTCTTTAGCTATTTTGTAGGCGGCCGAGAGAATATCGCGTGGTAATCTCCTCTCTCTGGGATTTAGTGGACGAACGGTTAAAACGGCTCGTAAAGGTGATGGCAGAAGCAGCGCGGTCCATCGTAAGCACTTGATGAAACGTTTCGATGGTGTAAATCCTAAAAAAATTGCGATTTCCACATCGTAGATCAGTTTTGTTTGGCGGACGAGTTTTGCGAGACCTGCCGTCTTTTGTAGGCCCTTAATATCATGTACGGCTATGCCGATCAATAGATTCATCAGCACGATCGTAACGAACAGAAGAAACAATACGAAAGAAATTTGGGCCGAAATCTGTAATAGGATCCAAGCTCCTCCTTTAATATGCTTGATGCCACCCTTGTCCGATGCAAAAAATAGATCCTCAAAGCCTACATCGCCGGTCATCATCGCGAGAACCTTAATGAGACCCATGTGCGGACTGCTGAATGAGTTGGAATGTGGAAAGATAACGCAAAAGCTTGCTGTAAAGCCTATCAGCAGGCAGGAATAGGCCAGAAGCAGCTTAAATACTTGTGCCTGCACGCTCGTGAACATAGCAACGTAAACGCCGAACACCGGGAGCTGGCCGACCATCAGCATCAGATTGCTCCAACCACAGAGTACGGCTAAGGCGCCCAAGTGACTTTGCCAAAATTCTATTTTTCCCGTATACACGAAAGATGTGGCAAACACGCTCAGTATCACGCACCACTCAACTAGATTTTCCATTTGCGTGAAGAATTGTCTGACAGATCGGTAACTGGGAATGACGGTAAACTTGCGACAAGCCTCGAGTAAAGTGAACACGACCAGCATGTACCACTGAATCTCGAGCATCGTAGAGTGTTTATAGAGGAATCTATAGATTCCGGTCGAGTTCGCGCACAATCCATAAATACTGGTAGCGTTCGGCGAATTCTCTGTTGACTCATTATAATTCTGCAACTTATTGTATTCCTGCGAGTCATTGTAACATTCGTGAGCGAGGGCAGTTATCACCCAGCTCGTAAGGATCAGCACGTATATGAGATAGAAGAGTAATCTGGCGGCATAGTACTTTCGAATCTTATGCCACTTGAGATAGAGGAAAGACTGGCACAGAGGATGCTCCAGGATCTCTTTGTAACCATCTTTCACTAAGGTGTTCAGATAACCAATCTCGGGCGAGCGACTCTGCCGGTTCCGCCGGTGCTGCATTAACGGACGAAAGTCGAGCTGCAATTCGAGCTCACCCGCGGTGACTCCGTGACGATTCAGAATCAGAGATTTATCCAGTCTACGCTCGAACACGTCCAGAGATGTTGGAGTCTTACGCAGAACGATAGACAGGGCGCTGTTACCACCGATAGTCCTGGCGCTGAGATCCGCTTCAGATTTTATTAGTAAATTAACGCATCGCGATAGCTCGTTCGAGGCAGCGATGTGTAGCGGGGTATAGCCATATTTGTCAGCCTTGTTCACATCCGCCCGCCATTTCAACAAAAGTTCAATAATGTCGTCGGTCATCAGAGACTTGCCTAGTGCTAGATGCAGAGGCGTCCGACCCTCGGCGTCCTCCACATTGGGATCCGCGCGACCTTTCAGTAAAATCTCCACACACTCCAGAGAATGCGAACGGGTGGCTAAATGCAAGGCCGTATGTCCTCGATGGTTCTTCAGTTGAAGATTAGCATTTGCCGCGACCAGAAGAGCCAAGTTTTCCGCGCAACCGGCTGCCGCAGCCAAGTGCAAAGCGGTGTCATTCTTTCTGGTAAGCAAATCCACTTGACAACCGGCTTTCAGAAGTATATCCAAGCAAACTTTGTCTCCGCCGTCGGCTGCGTGATGAATAGCAGCATATCCGTCTTGATCCAAACGATCCAGCTCCTTGTTGTTCGGCGCCAGTAGAGAAAGTACGCGCAGGGCGTTAGTTCGTGCAGCCACGTGCAATACCGTCTCTTCAGCGTCTTGCGGAGATAGCTGACTGATACTCAGTTGCATGAAGTAGTGAGCAACGTCGAAGGCATCTCCAAAGGCGGCGTAATGAAACGCCGTGTGTTTCGAATTGGTATCAATGCTCGCACCTTGTTCTATCAAGTATTTGACCCCGTCTAGACAATTTCGAAACGCACACAAATGCAACGGAGTGAGACCATGCTCGGGCTCAGTGTAATTGACGTTAGCTCCGCATTTGCACAAACGCTGAATTAAATTCGTACGACCCAAAAAACTTGCTTGTAGCAAAAAGACATCATTAGTTTCATTGGACTTGGTATCCACAAAGACTGTGTCCATATTTATCTCGTCCGTTTTACAGGTTTCTAATTCCAGATTTTCCCACACTTGGGATTTGTAGCCTAAACGCCTCCTGTGTTCCATGAGAATATTTCTGATGAAATCTTCGTTGATACGCAGGGAAGTGCGGTCGAAATTATCGGAAGAAGAAGGATCAGTGAAGATGGAGTAATCTTCCATGGAAGGTATGGGACTAATCGGGCTGTCGGGTGATGGCGGTTCGTATGGACCACTCTCAAGTTCGTTATCATCTTGCTTAGGCGATGAGCGTCTAGACTTTAGCCGAGTTAGCAACAAGGAAGTTGCGCTCATACGTGTCAACAGAGAACGGTTTGTCGGAACAGTTTTTGGTACTTGTTCTTCGGTTTCTTCCATTTTTTTTGCTGGCAAGAATGATACAAATTTGTTGCTATCTACCATCTCCACCAGTTGCCTTATTAAATCCAGTTACCTACAAATATAATATATCTATTTAATGCTACCCAAAAGTATTTAATCGAAACATATAGAGAAAATAGAGAAAACAAAATAGAGAAATTTTATATATGGAATTGTATTTATTTTACTAGGCATCGAAATCCGACACAAAACGCATCGCGTGATAAAAGTTAATTGAAAAATCGGTTAAATTATAGAGACATAGTCTGTTATTTCATTGAATTGGCGGTAATTGTGTCCCACTTTTAAAAGATAAACAAAGAGATCTAGATTAATATCACAGATTACATATGAGATAATGTAAACAAGCCGATTGAATACAAAGGTAGAAAAAAAACAAGAAGTTTACGAATTTAGCGAGAAGTACTAAATCTTCTTCGCACAACATTTCGTTAACGCAGTTAAAAATAAAAATAAATATTTGGAGGTGACTGACAATGAATACTAAATAATTCCAAGAGATTGAAACGTTTCTACTATTATATCTATTTAAAAAAAAAAAAAAAAAAAAAAAAAAAAAAAAAAAAAAAAGAGCGAAACCGATTATATATATAAGTATACAAATATACAAATCTGTTAAAGATAAATTCAAATAAAAATCAGACATAAACAAAAATTAAATATTCAAATAAATACAAATCAAATAAAAAAATATAAATAGAAATTTAAGTATGTGAATAAATAGAAATTTTAATTATACGAAAATAAACGTAACATCATATCATTTGTGTCGGATTTACATCAATCAAATTAGAAGTCGCCGTCTTCTGGTAGTCGATTAACTGTTTTGATAATGCTTTTACAATAAATCTCGTATTTAGTTTCTTATTATGAATTTATCAAATAATAAGCGTTTATGTGATTGGCATCACGGCAGAGATGGTTCTCAAATGAAAAGGTACCTTGCTACGTTTACGGCACAAAATGGAAGCTCAGTGGTGGATGTCGATAATCGGTCTCGATCGCATCACCTCGTTCTTTCGCCAGACCGGTTCACACTGAGAGCGAGAGTGTGCAGCATGCTGCTAACTCCACCATACCGGTTATAGCGAACGAAGTTTAGATACTATGAATCCGATGAGACCGGTCGATTATCAGAAATGCGCATGGAAAGGTCATCTCTCTTGAAGGACACTGCGCGTGTTTTTCGTGCTTCACATTCTTCGCAATACGCATCACAAAAGGATAAAAATACATTTCCTCTTCAGTGCCATATCAATCCTCCAAACACGCGATTCTTCTAATCCGAAATAAACAAGGTTTTCTAATGCAAATTAACTTTCACTTAGAACTATATTGTATTGTTATAATTTCCTACTCTTATATTTTTTAAATATAAGCTGATTATTGTGTTCCATTGAGATATCTGCAGCGAAGAAAAAACACTGAAACTCCATTATTATAATCAATATGATTTAAGAATTAAAAAAAAAATTATATCTGACAGTTTGCCTGGGTGAGAGCCAGGAGAAAATTGCCATTGAAAAAGTTAAAAAAATATTACAATTTTTAGACAACCTCCCAAAAAGAGCAAAAAGTTCAATCCTTATTTTATAATTTAAACAAAAAAAATTTAGTTGCCTTCACAAAACGTTTTATTCAAATCTCTCGTAGGTAAAATAAACTCAGTTGACACAAGTTGTAATTAAATGATTTCTCTGATTCCCAAATGTCAAAAATTAATCAGCAATATATATATATATATATATATATATATATATATATATATATATATATAATATATTGACTCGCATACTATTTTACTAATAAAACTATATTATAAAGGAAGTATTAATTTAATAACGTATTTTATATGCACATTGATATTTATATAAACAAGTAATTTCATTCAGTTCTATTTAGGAATCTTGATAACAATTTTTTTTAATTACTTTTTACTTTTTTCATCTTCTTAATTGGCTCTATTATTATCTTTCAATATTTGTATCTGCATGTATCTAATTCGTTTTTAATTAAACTTTTATTACATTAATGTGACGTTCCAAAATACATAAAAAAGCAATAGATAGCATTTGATTATTTTATCACTTAAATAATTAATAAGGCAAATACATTTATATGTATCACACGTTTAATTGAAAAATATATTTCTACTGTATTGTAAGTGCTTTCCTAATTATTAAGATTATTTTCATAAAAGATCAGAATATAGTCATATGGATACAGAACAGTACCCATTTAATTATAAAGTAAACCTCTTTTTCTTTCACTTGCACAATGTTATTATTCATTAAATAAGAAATAAAATATTTTAAATACTCACCTTAATTCTTTCATAAATATTATAAAAATTTTTAAAGAGCAATATTATGTCACTCTTGTTCAATTTCTTATTCTATCACACATCAAACTAAAATGTATACCTTTTCATTGTAACACAAATAGAAGCTAAATTATGTATTACAGACAGTTCTCAGAAGATTTGTACGAAAACTTGGAATGTTCTTTAATAAATCTACTGCCGACTTTTTTGCGAAGATTTGAGCAAGAAATAACTCACCTGCTCACGATGATGAGTCTCTTTAAAGTACATGATGTCATAACCGTTAATGATAATCTTTCCAGAGCCATTACCCCAAATTGTCACTTCGCCTCTTGCAGACTTCCTCATGCAATCTGAAATCATTAACAATAATGAATTTTGACATATATATTTTTAAACATCTATGATGTTAAAATTATCTTTTTTCTTACTTTACTTACTTTGGACTGTGATATATGGCCTTCCTGTGCTATCATGTTCCAACTTTACATGTAACAATAACCTTTATATTAATTATAACAATATCATTTCATCATCATTATTTATATTATATGCACATAAATACTTACAGGTGGTACTACTACCTCAGTGGAATGAGTACTAACAGTTTTACGATATTTTATAATGAAATCTGTTGCACGTCTTGACAGTGGATGATCACACAATCGTTCCAGCGATGTAATAAGATAATTATACTATAAGAATTATTACACTTATAAGTCATACTTCATAATAAATATATTTTAAAGATTACTGTGATCATTTATTATTATTTACCTCAAAATCACTAATATTTTCAAGTACTTGTTTCTCAATCTCATGCTTTAGCAACCACACAGTACCCATCAGATTGCTAAAAATATGATATATTAAAAAAAATATTTTACTTGATTTTGAAAGATATTTTTAAAATTGTATACTAAGCTGTGTATGCATATATGCATATACATACATATTCTATGTAAATTAAATATTCAACATACACTCTGTCCATAGGTAACGTCCCTTGCCTTATCAATGAGTTTTCAATATCATTCAGAGATTTAATTTTATCCACAATATTCTGTATATAAAAATGTTTTCAAATATTAGACATTTTCCTTTATATATCTACAACAGTTATAGAAACTTACATATAATACTTCATAATAATTTGGTTTTGAGGTGTAAAACATAGAGTGGAAAGGTCTTCCAGATTCATCAAATTCTGCTGCTTTTCTACTTGGAAAAATCTTTTCTGGATGCTCCATCATTGGTCGAGCTTTAGGGTCAAACAGTCCTGATGGAAATAAATACTGGATTGATCTCTAAAAGTGATAATTATACAGCTTTAGATATTTAAATAATTTTCAAAATGATAAAATTATTATTCATTGTACATACATCTACATCTGCTTGTGTAAAACAGTCTGGATCTTCGCCCATCATGTTAGCTAAGTGTCTTTTTCCTATTTCATATTCTACAATCTCTTTTTTCATAAATTCATCTGATAAAAAAAAACATTTTTTAATAAAAAATCATTTATAAATTATTGACTATATATATTAAAATGTTGCACAAAATATTAATAAATTATAGAAAATTAAGAAAACGTGTACAGAAAATTAGATCGATTATTACCGTGTTCTTTTGCACGTTGTAGATACATCAACATAGCTTTGCTTATTTTTTTCTCTGGTTTCTTTGTACTAAGTTGATCTATACTTTTGATTTCATCAGTAGACGTTGCATAAGATCGTGATTTAATATGATTCTACAAAAAAAAATAAAATAATTAGTACAATAATTAAATAATTAAATAAATCATACGTAATCAAAATGAGGAAAACTCCATTAATCAACTGGTTTAATGTTCATTTTATTGCGTATGAACTGCTAACTTACAAAGTACTGCGTGGCATCCGGAAATAAAGCAGCAGCGTTGTTGCTCACGCCGATTAAACGTTGAAGATGTGAACCACGGATAAAAGCAGATAATGCCATAATTACAGATTGACAATTGGAACGAATTTCTCAACCAATTTAAAGGTAATCTCATTCAGGCTAACCTGTCATAACCTATCAACAACTGTATGATCTAGGTAAATTATATTAAAATTATGTTAAGAGTCGCAATTTTGACATATTTCAAAAATCATGAAAAAATGAAAATGTAGCAACCTTTTCGATGTCAAGTGTACGTAAAATTACGTTTATACGCTCGGCATTACATGAAATTACACGTTGCATACGTTGAGCGTTGCACCACTTGCGTCACTTACGTTTGCGAACGTGCTCAGGTTTAGGAATGTGCAAAGAAATTTTGGGGCCCTGATGCAAAGAGAATAATTGGATCTCTTTACCTATTCGCATAATTTTTCCCCAGACTATTATAGGCCGGTATTCATAGTCGATTCTTATTTCAAGATCGTCTTAAGTAACGTCTTAAGATGCTAATACGGCTCTCTGATTGGTTGATGGCATTTTAAGATGATGCTTAAGATGATCTTAAATATAAGAATCGACTATGAATATCGGCCATAAACTCCTTGCAAGATTTTTTTTTAAGGAAATTTTTAACTGGAAAGATTTAAACAGAAATTAAAATGTGAATTATCCTTCATTTCGAGAGCTTTAAACTTAGATATTGTATATCAGTCAGTAATCAACCATACGGACAGAATTTCAGAGTAAAGTATAAATATACCTAATACCATGGCTGTTTTCTTGAAAATTTTATTTTGAAAAAATGAAAAAAATCACAACGCTAGATACATTAAATTATTGGTAAAAGTACAGTAAAAATACATCTTATTGAAATATTGATGTCTTTTATTCGTGCTTTTCCTTTCTCAATCATTTGCAAATTAAGCCGACTGTTTTTCAGACTAGTCGGTATATTGGTCAATCATTAGCATGAGAAAGAGAGAAAGTTTTATCATTACATAGTTTTGGAAGTATATAAAGTAATAAATACCAACCATCAGGCACCATCAACAAGTTACCAATAATCAGTACTCGTTAATGCCAACAAGATTAAGTTATTTATCACATAAGTAAAAAATGGATGAAATATTAAAGAGCTATTATAATGTTGGCAATAGCTTGTGACGCATGTAGAAGTGATTCATACAATCATACAGGTATATTTTATACACATGAATTTATCTTAGAAGTCACAATAACAGCAGTTATTTTCAGCCTCTGTTTAATAATACATTTGTTAATGTGTCTTCTGTTTTCTCAATGGAACCATATTACAATCATAATTCTTTTTATTTAATTAAAAATTATTCTACTTTTTATTAACTTATATTAACAAAAACAGGTTTTCAGCAAAAATAAATATCAAAATTATAAAATTCAAGATTTATACTTAATTATTACCTAAATTGAAAAGACAATATATTTTATCAATATGTCGAATATATGTGGCAACATTAGCAAATTTAAATTTATTTGTAATTATAAAAGAAGAATTATGTAATTGAATATGGATACAATAAGCAAACAGAAGTCTTAAATTATTAATGTTATGAAATATCAGGAATGTATAATAGTATAACATACAGACATACATACATTAACTCTTAAAATGTTGCGTTCCACGCTGTTAGCAAACAAAAAACGTGTCTTCAAAGAAATATCTAATCTAGAAAATATAAAATATTATTGTTGTTAAACTTGGTAGTCTCTGAAAATCATTAAACATTCCTGATAAAATTTAACATCCCTGCAGGCCATTGAAATGTAACCTTTCATTTCACTTTCTTGTCATATCACAAAAAGAAACAAAAAGTACTTATGAGCAAGTATGTGGGTAGAGTGTGTGTATACACACAATCATTTGGAAAAAAAAAATAATAATAATAAGAAAGTCGTAGATGATGCAACATGCTTGGAAAACGCATGTTGAATTAATAAAGTACTTTATACTCTATACTTTGTCTTTGGAGATTTCTTACTGAATAAATTACATTAATTCCCTATGATAACAAAAGATTATGTAATATTAACCCTTTGTATCATAAATTATTTTAATCTCTTTTGGCATAATAATCCTAATCTGTAAAAATAAATATTTAGAATTAATATTACATATCTTTTTCAACATTATTCCAACATATATATAAATAGATTTGTCAAACAAACATACAACATTCTGAAAAATAAATATACAATATGGGTTCACTTTCTCATATTTCTTTAAAACTTACATATATATTTATGTATTTCCAGGCATAAACATCCAGTCCACAGAAATATCATTCACTCGCCTCCTTTCTCCCTTTTTGTGTGTGTTATAATTGGAATTGAAAAATCAGTAGTGTCCCTCACATCGCATATTTATCTTAAAAGTACAATATATTAATTAAAAAAGATAAAATATGTATCAGTTTGATGTTAGTGTTCCTTTTTTGTGCTGCTTAAACTGCCATTTATGTTATGTTGCATTTTTCGGAAAAATATTCGAGAACGTACACAGTGCCAGATGTTCTTTCCCGTGCCTGCTAAATTGCAAACTATCAAGGACGGTGATTCGAATTCATTAGGAACAATACCATCAACGGACGACTCAAAAAAACTAAACAACGGAAACCAGATTCTGGTTCTGATTGAATCGCGCTGCATCAGTGCTTGATTATTCGCCAGCGTATGATAGTAAAGAAATAATCGCGAAGTTATATAAAACGCGACGAAAACGTCAATGGAATAATGCTCATGCGCTGCCAGGATGAAAAAAATACCGAACATGTTAAGCATCCATGTAAAAGTATGCAGAAAATACAAATGTCTCGGAGTATCTGCAATGAAAAAATAAAATATCTCATAAATCGGCTGCTTCGCGAAACGAACTGTAATTATATACATTATTACTTACATTCTGTAATGAAAAAGTTAAGCATTGTTAACGCTACTGTATGCCCGCTAAACATGTAATCCCCGCAAGTTCTGACACCTTGAATAGACATGCCAGCACCTCGCCAAATAACATAAGCCATTGCTATTTTATTGTACAGTTCGACATACGCAGCACTAAAATAAAACACAAATATATATTATACATATTCAGAGAAAAGATATGTCAAAAGTATTAGGCACCCTATATTTTCACACATCATTTATCTGAAAATCTTTTATCCATATTATTTTCTATCGGTTACTAGCATTATACATAAATTTAGGAAACAAAGGATAATTCACAATTTCTGTTTAAATCCCTTCAGTTAAAAATGTTTTAAAAAATATAAGATACCTAATACTTTTGGCTACAGCTGTGTGTAAAATATAATATAAATATATCTCACTTCCAGTCTTCATCTGGAACTTTTCGTGGTTGACATTGTAAATGTGCACCCGGCACTGACAATGAAGTAATGAGCATCGTCACACACCTCAGCAGGAAGACTGTACCCGATAGTGCAAAAAATCTCCGTAACAAAATAAATCTGTTCCATATGTAATCGATTATTTGCATCAGCCCATTTCTATATCTATTTAAGAGGAATCTCGTTTTCTTACCTATACTTGTGGAATATAAGCACAGCAAGCCATATCGCGAAAAGTAGTGTGCCAGTAACTTCGCACATATCAAACGCCCAAGGAATATGAGGTACGTTGTCTAAAAATATGTCCGGCAATGGAGGATACTTCTTCATATCAGGCACTCGGTCGTGAACGATAACCATCACAAAGGCAGTAATCCATGTGACGATAAATAAATATCCCAAACTGATGACCGTCTTCCAGATTTCGGGTGGCAAATGAGAGGCGTGTCCGTCCTCTGATACAGAGGCTGAATAAAATTCATTCTCGATAGACGATTCATTATTTGTACCAGTGCTGGGCATCTGAAGCAAAATTGTATATTAAATGTAGTGACACATCACCTTGTCACCTCGATTAAAATTAATTTAGGCTTGTTTCTTCAAGAAACATGCCTTTACCTCATGCTTGTTCTGATGGGTATAAAAATTTGTCGAGGGAAACAAGTCCATGTATCCCAGATCGAATAGAACGGCGACATTGTCCCTCTGCAGTTGCTTTATCGCTAGATATAATTTCTTTATAGCACCAAGTTTTTTTATGTTTAAGATACTAGATTTCAAATCCTCCTCTTTCAGCGTCAGAAGTACCTTCCCGTCGATCTCGTGAAGGTAAAACAAATCCGCGTACTCCTCGTATCCGCTTTCGATGAGCCACGCTCTTACGTCGGAGGACGTCCATTCGATGACGTTCCTTAAAGACATGACTGCACCGTCGATTCGCATCTATCCTGCATAACAGACAGACAGAAGTCGGCACGCGCGTACCGTTAGAAACGCGAATAGAGAATTGCCCTGCAAGTGGGTGGCCTTGCGATACGGTGGCGGTGGTTGCTCATCTGATCGCGAAGCGCATCAACATCACGGCGCAGAGATAACGGACGTTCTGACGGAAAGAAACACCGTGTCGCAAGGCCAAGTCGATGACCGAAAGGAATCGCGAGGTATATATAGTGTGGAACTTAACCTTCGCGCGATTCACCCACCTGAAGAAGGACCGTTGGTATCTTATCGGGACATCTCTGCGCGTTCGACGTGCGTGTCACCGCGCCGCGACTATTCTCGTTCGAGAGGATCATACGTCGGCAGTGTCCAGCGATGTCCGTGTCACGGGTCACGGCGTCAACTGGGCGTTTGATCGCTGGGACTTGTCGGTCGTTGACGAACGGACGGGCGATTTGACATTCGCCTGATGATCACCACCGGCGCGCAGCGGTGACACCAGGTGACACCGAACTTCGATCTCCGAGTCTCCTCCGAATCGTTCGACGGCGCGCGTGCGACGCAACAGCACTGAACAGCACGACCAGCACGACTGTCACTGGCTGCACGTCATGCGCGTCGTTAAATAGCCGCACGAGAGAAAGAATATTATATCAGCGCGCGATTTTACGTTGTAAAATTCACGACCGCGTTTGATAAAGGATCGATATATCACTCTTTGTTGCCCGGTCACATACAAGTGCATATAAGAGAGAGCGATGATAACGAAATACTTTTTGATGACGCGATTCTAACAAAGTTCGTAAGATGATTCATTTTTCGTGATAAAGAAAAAGGCATTCTATTTTGTTCCCCCACCGCTCTATTCTCTTAGACACAAATAGCATTGTTTACGACTTTTGTTTTCAACAATTTAAATATAAATTGTACTTTGAAGCACTTGAGTCTCGAATGAAAGGGAAGAAAAAATTGTTAAAAAAGGTGTAAGAAACACGATAAAAAATTTCTAATTCTCATTTTTTTCCGTTACTCTATTTATTCGAATGTTGATATTTTTTATCGATTTTACGTTAGTCACAAAAATCCGTGGAAATTCAATTTTGAAGAATCGAATTCTCACTTTTGGAACTTATATAGATCGAATTTATAAATGAAAGCTCTCATATCATGAGATAAAACGAGCTTAAAGTGCCATCGATCAAATTCCGATTAATATATTCACCGGTGATCAAATCAGTCGATGAATTTGTTGGAACAAAATTTTGAATCAGTTTATTCTTTCTTTTATACATATATAATATTATAATATGCTGCAGGTTGCAGCTATCATTTGCAAGTTATAATTATCGATTAACGATTCGAGGTAATCGAAATCGAATCGATAGATCGCTGTCACGTCAAAATTTCCAGAATTGGTAAAATTTATGTTTTAAACACATAATATATGTTTACATCTATTTAAAACATTATTTTAAAATATATTATGTGTTTAAAACAAGTTTAAAACGTTTATATTTACCATTAGAACTATTGTAACTTAATTTAATTAAAAAATATATATTAATTTATCCAACCTTGGATTTAATATTTTATCTTTTTTTTATTTGTTTTAGAAAAAGATAAAATTATATCTCTTATTTTTCTAGAGAGATTAAAGTTAATCTAGATTGGTAAAAGAAGTGTTGTCGTACTTGCGGACGAGCAAATCTTCACGAAATAACCGGATGGCGATTTATTGCTCGATTAGGGAACTTCTGCCCCCCCACCCGTCTATTGCCTCATCCCTTTTATGCTCCAGATTAGGCTAACTTCATGTGGCATGCGACATGATTTTTTGTATTCGCATCGCATTATTCACGGCGCACTGGAAAATCATAAATAAACAAGAAAGAAATCCGTTACTTAATGACAGCGAAATACGGAAGCCTGGTACTCGAACTTATATCTCGTTTCTCTGTCCGCCGCAAAGTCGAAAAAGATACGTTATCTATCTCATTTCGAACACTTGAAAATAAAACAAAACGCACAAATGACGTCAGAGTACGCACGTGGACTTGCAAACTTGTTTCAACTTAAATTATAAAAAGTACCGTTTGGTCTTTTTTCCCTTCGCAGTCCTATATGCCCCTCTCATTTTAATCAAATGTGGAAAATATATAACGAGGAAGCTCGATATTAGATTTTAACACGTCATGCGTTCGCCGTGGCTAAGAAAAGGAAATTTAATACAAGAATTTAGAACGAGCAGATCGGGAGTCGGGTCTCGGAATCTCATTCATATCGGCATTTCGTAGGTCACCGTAGGTCACGGGCTGTCTTTCTTTTTATTTTCTTCGCGAGGACGCGCACGGCGACAATTTCTCGTACCGACCACCGACGACGCTTGTTCTGGCTGAAGCGATTGAGACGCGAGCCGGGCGGCGGGGTCGACGTCACCGAAACGACGCCGTCGCCGTCGTCGGCAACGCCGGCCCTCGCCGACGGTCGCCACACCATAGTTGTCGCTTGTCGCCGTCGCCAGCAGCAGTCGTTGCCAGTCGTTGCGCGTGGCTGCGCGTGGTTGCGCGTACGTCAGAAGAGTCGATAGTGCGTGGACACACACGTCGTGGCTGAGGCGCGCGCGGTGCTGAGTTGGCAGTCTTGACAGGGCAGTCCCGCTAACTGTTGATTTGCATGTCGTACGGTCGCCGCACGTTCGTGAGTCCGCAGCTCGCGCGAGTTCGGATAATGTTACGAATGAATGTACTTAAACGGTCTACTTAAAACAACGCCGCAGTACTTAATGAGCGATGAGCGGACAGAAGTTCCAGTATGATGAGAGCGGAGGGACATTCTTCTACTTTCTGCTGTCGTTCTTGGCGCTACTGCTGGTACCCGGGACTTACTACCTCTGGCCACGTTGTCCGAAGCAAGGTTAGAGAAAGAGAGGGAGGAAGAGAGAGAGAGAGAGAGGCAGACGGGCTGAGAAAGATCAAGGCGAACTCCATTTTCTAGATCAGAAGTAATTTACACGCACGTAACGCACGGCCAATGTAACGATGTATACACGTCCCACGTATATGACGAACGAGCATCGTTTGCTCGATCTCGCTTCACCTTGATCCTTCATCCACACCTTCACAGGGGGCACAGCGTCATACTCTCTCGACCTGCGAGGATAAAAACACTCGAATAAATTATGTAGCTTTTTGTTCAATTTTATAATCTCTATGTGAAAGATTAAGCAATTTCAAGTCATATGCAGGTATAATATAATATGGTTCTGACCTCTTCAGACTCTAAAAGTTTAAGGTGGAATGTATACACAAATTCCACGTTTTACATTAAAATTTATATGTCATTAATCTTGTAACACAGCATTCGAACAAATAGTCAAATATCTTTAACTAGTTTTCTATGCTTTGCTGATAAATTAACAGAGATCAGAGAAATAATATTAATTTATGTTTTTTCCAGATCCTGATCAGGTAGCCAAAGAATGCCAGTGCGATGGCTGCAAGAAGAAGAAAGTTATTCTTCAAGCGAATAAACCTTGGAAAGAAACTAAAGCTTTCTTTACGTAAGTTTTTGTACAACATAATATTTTATGACGTGTGTAAAATATAAATTACATTTACACAAGTGTGTGAAAATTGTTACAAGACTGAAATTTAGTTGCCCTTTTCATAATTGATATTATTTTACTATAGGAAAGTACTAATCATTCTGGGATGGGTTATTCTACTGTTCTTAGCCTACAAAGTGTCCCAATTTGATTATGAAATGGCCAACTTTGATCCCTATGAAATATTAGGTATACCACCTGTAAGTATAAAAAAAAAAAAATAAAATTTTTATATATACCATTAATTTTGTCACGTAACAGAAATTAATACCAAAGTTTTAATTGTAGAGTTCTTCCCAAGGTGAAATTAAGAAAGCTTATCGCAAGCTCTCCTTAATTCTTCATCCTGATAAAGAAACTGGAAATGAGAAAGCTTTTATGAAATTAACTAAAGGTAAAAAACAATGAATGGAGCCATCCGCATATATCTAGAATGTACACTGTAAATATTGAGTATACATTGCATACTACTAAATTTGTTTAATAAATTTATAATATGTTTCACACAATAGTAGTACAGTATAAAAAAGGTTGATAAAGATTGTTAAGGAATTCGTACTCGAAATTAATTCTGTAACGGTTAAAAATTAAACATTTTATATTAATTTTTGAAGATTATCCTAAAATTAAATTGCTACCACTAATATCTTAAATCTTGATGCAAACTAACTGAGTTGTTTTTCTATTAACAATAATAGCTTATCAAGCTTTAACGGACGATGAAGCGCGAAAAAACTGGGAAAAGTATGGAAATCCAGATGGTCCAGGGGCAATGAGTTTTGGTATAGCTTTGCCTTCCTGGATTGTTGAAAAGGAGAATTCAGTATGGGTCTTAGGACTGTACGCATTAGTGTTTATGGTTGCTTTACCAACGGTTGTAGGAATGTGGTGGTACAAGAGCATTCGCTACACTGGTGATCAAGTAATTGGTATTTTTATGCCAAATTTATATATGTGAAAAATTAAAAGTTGTTATATATTTATATTTATATCTCTAGGTTCTTCTGACGACGACCGAGATGTATTACTTTTTCTTCGTGAAAACGCCGAATATGTCATTGAAGAGAGTTATCATGATACTCGCTGCTTCCTTTGAATTCTTCAAAAAGCGTAACGCAGAAATAGTCGAGAGACATTCCGACAGTGAAGAAGTTCCATCAGTAAATTTAATTTCATGATTTCTTAATTTTTCTTAAAACAAATAACAATTTTACTATAAATTTTTACATATTGCAGCTTATCAAACAGCTACCTAACTTAGGAGAGAAAAACAAGGAAGTACCATTGTGCCACTTATATTCAATTAAAGCTAGAGCACTACTACATGCGCATTTATCTCGTATACCGCTCAATCCCGAGACGTTGGATAAGGACAGACAGTATATTGTAAAGAAATGTCCGTACTTGATTCAAGAAATGGTTGCCTGTGTCCATCAAGTTATACTTTTAGCTTATGCCAGGAGAGGTATTTTTTTTTTAATTTAACTTTCTAATACATCTCTCTCTCTCTCTCCTCTCCCTTTTTCTCTCTCTCTTAACTTTTGTAAGAACGTAGTGACCTCTCAATATATTTTTGTGTTTTTTTTTATAATTTACTCCGATGGGACCTACAATGTACTTTTTTTATAGTACCACGAGTACCAGCCATAACAACTATAGAAAACTGCATGAAATTGTGTCCAATGATCGTCCAAGGATTTTGGGAATTTAAAAATCCTCTCCTTCAATTACCACACATAACGGAGGACAATTTAAAATACTTCCACGCGAAGAAGGTGTTAATGCCATTTTAATAAATTCTATTTGTTGATGATGTTTTTATTATTACTGATAAAAATTAAGTACTTAAAAACAAATTATATGGCTTTTTCTTAGCGTCAAATCAAAAGTCTTCAGCAATTCGCACAATTGAAAGGAGAAGAACGAAGACTGATCCTTAGAAACCTGTCTGACAGTCAATATGAAGATATTATGAAAATTCTCGGAAATATGCCGTACATTGACTTTAAAGTACGCTCCGAAGGTAATTTATTATATCAATTATTTTTTCTTAATTTTGTAAAACGTTAACATTAACTAGAATAATGTATTTATACAGTATTATATTTTTTATAATTTACTATGCCATTGTTTCAGTAATTGACGATGAGAATCCTACCGTCTACACCGCTGGTGCTATTGTAACGGTAACGGTGTCGCTTACGCGAAAAGATATGAAGCATCTTTTTGGAGATGATTCTGTGAATGAACAAACTATGATTGATGATAACAAAGCCGGCGGTGAGGCAGTTGAAGAAGCCTCAGAAGAGCAAAATCAATCGACAAAAGCTGCGAAGCCAGCATGGCTTAAGCAAAAGAAAGGCCAAAAGAAGTCGCATAAAAAGGGCACCAACAAAAAGTTGGCTCCTGCTAAAAATACACAGGCACAGTCTCAGGCTATGGCTAACAATACTCAACACAGCAATACTCCTAATGCGAGAAAGAAAGAGGATAAAACGGAGAAAGAGTCTTCCAATAAGGAGAAGCTGTCAGATGTTAGCGACAGTGAGGCCGAGAGCGATCGAAGCGACGACGAGGATAGTCACGACAAGAAGGATGTGTCTCTCGATGATGACGATACTGAATGGGAAAAGTAAGAATATACTTATATTTTTTTACTTTATATATTACACTCAATCGAACTTACTCTTTCCCTCTCTTTTAAACAGATTCCAACAGAGAATTTCCAAACGGGAAAGAGTATTAGAAGGAAGGAGTAATTTGTCACATGAAGTGCACTGTCCACTCTTTCCTGATGTTAAGCAAGAGTATTGGTGGGTTTATATCTGTGATCGCAAAAGTCAAACGCTGTTAACAACCCCTATACACGTCACATCCTTAGCACAGTTTGAAGAGATTCAATTAAGATTTACGGCACCACGTTGGCCAGGCCTTTATACATTTACCGTGTGTCTACGTAGCGATTCGTATCTGGGTTTTGATCAAGCTCAAGACATTAAAGTGAGTTATTTAAAAATTTAAATGTAGCAAGTAGTTAAAAAATCTAATTTTTTTATTATTTATATTTCTAACGATGTAACGCGGTGTTTTGCAGTTGGACGTGAAGGAGGCACCAGAAATACCGACTGAACATCCGCAATGGGACATCTCGGATGAAGAAACTGCGGAAGATGTGGATGCAGCCGATGAACATTCCGAATTCACAACCGACGAGGACATTAGTGACAATGAATAATATCTGTTTCTCACATGTGATCGGAATAGATATTCTAAAAGTCCGCATTTTCCTCTTTTTTTACTTCTCAAATTAATGTACAATGGACTTTTATACGTGGAATTGCATAATCGTTGATGTATGTGGACAATCTAGAAAAAATAGTCTGGTGTGTAAGATTTGTCAGTGTGGAGAAAGTAATAGTGAATAAAGAGCATAATATTTATTTTAACATCGTTGTTCAATCCTCAATTTGGATGTGTTCAATCCTTAAATTGAGATCTGTATACAGTTTTCTAATAAAATATATCACTACAAACATATTGTATCTATCCTATTAAAATATGCATCTGTTAGAATTAGATAAAACATTCTTCACGTTTAACAACGGCAATGTATAAAAGTAATAGATATCAAAATCTGGGTTAAGAGAAAGTAGTGAAAGATATTTAAACTACGCACACATAAACAAAGTATATAAAAGATCACTCAACCGTTGCACTTTTTATTAAAGACAATGAATTTAAAGTATCCGCTCACTTATCACAGAAACAGTCTAAAAGAATATCGACAACAAGATAGATATATTAACAATGAGAACAATGCATGTAATGCAAGTGAGTACATTTTACATTTTTTATACCGTCCGTATCCATTGTCTACATTAGATATCATAATTATATTTCAGATATTTATAATCTATTTCATACTCTACCTTTCCCTAAATATTATGGTTGTTGCTCTTGAAAAGGGTAAGTAAAGAAAAATATATCAAAATCAAATTACATAATTCAGAAAATTATTTTGCATATGTAAACGATTCATATCGCGTATTAAAATAATTAACATTTATATTTAGCTTTTTTATAAAATTTATCAATTCATCATACATTTTTTTCACAGCCATCTACACTCGGAAATTCTATTATTCGGAAATTCTTGATTTTTTAATCAATAAAAACTATTCTTGTTTATCTAAAATGTGTCGGTTATAAAAATAATTTTTATACATTTAACGTACGTTATATTATATTATATAATGAATATATTGCGTGTGCGTTTATAAAGTCAGTCCGTTTTTTTAAAAGTTAAAGTTATAAAAATATTTTAATTTTCTGAACAGGTCAGAACAATAAATATCAAGCAAAATTGGAGCCAGTATTGACCAAACCTGTCTACGCGTTCGTTAAGACTGATAAACATGCCAACATTAAGTGGGGTGTAAGACATTATGTTCCCCGTATATTAAGACGAGTAGGCTTCAAAAATTGAATGTATTAAAATATGGGAATTAAAATTAATAGAGAGTATGCTTTAGTATACTAGACTGCTTGATAACATATATCATATGGATTAGATATGAATAATATCTGTAATCACGGGTCCAATTTAATTACTTCAACATATTTTTTCTCTATTTGAGCTATCAAATTATCCAATCTAAGGAAAAAAGAATACATAAGATAAAAATGTATTAAAATTGAACAATTTCGTAACAAAAAGACTTACCTGTAGCGCATGAGCAAATTATCATATATTACATTATCTTCTGATTGGATAATACTGTCTAATTCACTGGTGGAGATATTCAAAGATTGACAATTGTTAGCTTGCTGAGGAACACTGTCAATGTCCGATTGTGCAATTCTTTGATATTCTTCCCGATATAACTTCGTCATGGTAGTAACAGAAAAAAATACTTTTTCTAGTTTTAAAAATTTGTCTTGCAATTGATCTAATTGCCTGTTGAAAATATACATTAAAGATATATAAGATCTTATCATTTATGATAAATAAACTTCTTTTAGTACCTTGTAATATCAGTTATATTTTCATTACGAAGTTGCGTTTCACGCTCATTCATAAATGCAAACACTAATTTCGACATGTCCAATGGTTTTGCTGTTCTATGTGGACTTTCTGTCTTAAATTTTAGATATATATCGCACATCTTATTGTACCTATGCAAATAGCATAAGAAAGAATGTTAAAATATAAAATATTTTTCAATAATTATCTGTAACACATCATGCACTTACAGTTTTGATAAATTCCCTGTATAATCGATAACTATAGCTTGCTCTTTGAGTATGTTATTATCCATCTTCAGAGACATAAACTTCATTTTTATTTGATCTGCTGCACTAACTAATTTATTAACTTTGTCAAAATAAATTTGTACTTTCTTTTTAGCCTCGTCTTCATCCGTTGTATTCGTATATTTTATGTAAATCATGTGCACTTGATCTGTAAGCATCTTTATATTCTCCACTGTTTTTTCCATGTTTGTATTAAACATATCGATTTTTTGATTTAATAAATCTCTAAAATATGCGAAATATTATTGTACTTAATAATAGAACAACTTTTTAATAATTTTGTAGTAATCAATATTATATAAAAAACTTACACACTTATGCTAAACGCAAAAATGTACAGTTGAAATAAATATATTTCTTTTTTTGCAAAATATATTGTATGGCGATAATAGTCTTTCACTACTTCATAATTCAATTGATGTTTTGATTGTATCATCATTTTTTCCACTGCTGTGGGAATATTTAATGTCGGTACATCTTCTATCAAACAACGTCCGTTTCTGAACAGGAACAAAACGTGATCCTACAACAAAATTGTAATAAATTTTAAAAATTCAAGAATTTTGCTTTTTAGTATCTTATTAATTGAATATACATACATTGATTTGTGACGCAAGTGACATAGTACTTTCAATTAATATTGCACCGTTGTAATCAGTTAATACTTGATGCTTAACTTCAATATTAGTATCTCTTTCTATTAACAATCGAAGATCTTTGAGAGTAGTACTAGCATCAATTTCGTACATATTAATTTTATAAAATGGCAGACAAAAAACATATAGTATCTATATATAAAAAGACACAAATTAGACAAAAAAAACGAAATAATAAAATATGTTTAGGTTTTATACATACATACTTTGTTTGATAACACTTGTTGTAACATTGTAAATACTGCTAAATGAGATCTACCAGATTCGTCGAGTATTTTACCTCTTTTATGTAGATCCCATTGTAAAACTAATCTGAACCAGTGGACCATTTTGTTTCGGAGGCAACTAAAACAGGAAGAAATATTACACATTGCTAAATACATATAACAAGATTCAAATGATAAAAAAATCAAACTTTAAAAGATTAAAATATAAAAAAAATTTTTAAACAAAAAAATCATTTTAATATTGAATATATGCCGCATGTGTATTGTGTGATTGTAGAAAAGATGTAAGATGCAGTCTTACTCTGATAAATGAGTTGGATCTTGAATAACTTTCCCAAAAATGACCTTGCCTTCTGACTCATAAGCGTGAATATCGTCATAACTCTTATTCTTAATGTATTTCATCCTAAAGAATCACATTAACTTCAAAGTTTGACACTTATATCATTTTTTTATAAAAAACAATATTTTTTATTTTTTACCATTCCATAGTATGTTGCATTGTGGGTAAAAATGGTCTTATTCCAGTTACAAGTTCATAAAATAATATTCCTAAGCTCCAGTAATCAACAGAGCAACTATATTTCTCTCTCCAAAGAAGTTCCGGAGCAACATAATTTAGGGTGCCCACTAAAGAAGCAGACACACTCGCTTCCCCAAGTTCTTTGGCATATCCTAGATCTATCAACTTATAGGAAGTCTGTAATACATGAATATATGAAAGATTAAATCAATGCAATATAAATTACAAATTGAATAAAAATTCTTTTTATTTGTTTATTTATATCTTACCACATTTCCTTCATCTTGTAAAACTATGTTCTCTGGCTTTAAATCTCGATGGGTTATGTTATATGAATGTAAATATTCTACAGCTGACGAAATCTCACTCATTACTTTTATTGCTTCAGTTTCGCTAATTCCACAACAGTTTTCTGGTTGATTTAAAATCTAAGAAAAAAAAAAAACAGTTTTTGCTTTACATTAATTACTAATAGAATGATATATAGATTAATTGAAACAAAAAACAACTTTTCTCAAATCTCCTTTTCTGCAATATTCCATACACAAAATTGGCTGGTTTTTTTCTATATTTGGTAATTGAAATGGTACACATCCTGTTTTCACAATGTTTGGATGTTTCAAGTGCTTCATTATTTCAACTTCGTTGGCCCATCTTTTTTGTTGTACTGGTGTCAATTCCGAATAATTCCATTTACACTTTTTTATTGCTGAAATTGTAATTAACAAAATTTTATTATAGATGTGTTTATTTATTGTACAGTGTTACAAGTTTGTTTATATACATATATATATATATATATATATATATATATATATATACATATATATATAATTCCTCTCAAAAAATTCTTCAAAATAAGATATGTGTATTCTATTTAAAATGACACTAAAATATTACCAATTTTTTTGCTAGTTTGCTCATGTATCCAAAGTTCAATAGTTCCAAAGCCTCCACTCCCCAAAACGCGATTTAATTCCCAGCCGTCTATCGACGTCATCTCGAATTTGTGAAATAAAATTCGCTTCAGCTACGTGTGTACGTATACATTAGAGGACTGATTAATTCTCAGTAAACGTCACTCCATGCTGATAAGATAAATTTTTTAATATTATTTTTCTAAAAAAATATAAATGTATAACATATCTCACAAGTTCAATCTACCATTGGACAATATGGAAATTTCCTATTGGAAACACATTAGCACAGCAAAGAAAAGAGATTATCTCGTGAATTCTCTACCGATTGTCTGCATAATGTGCCTCAAAATTCTCCATTATTCTTCTAATATTTCCCTTGTCTAAAACGTACGGATTGGTTACTAATGCACATGTGACTCCACCCACGACTTCTTTTGTCAAATCTGCATACGATGCAGTTTTTTTCGCTTTATTTACATTCCACACTCACGATAGTAGTAAAAAAATATATTAAATATACTATATTAATTTATTAATTACATATTAACCTTATTATACGTTTAATTATTGCACTTGATAAATTATTAAAGTTGGATAACCCTCCTCTTTAATTGTTGAGGAGGAGGGTGCCCTGCTTTAACGGCACCCTCGACATGCAGCAGGACGTGTACATGACTGAGCGTCTGCTGAGATGTTTATTGTTGCTCATGCGTGAGATTGTCCCGCCATCTCGTTGCACTGGAGCCTGAACACAACCGTCAACAGTCATGGCCGAGATCTTTAAAAGCGGCACGGTTCGCAGAAGCGAGTGTTTAATTACTTTTATGGTGCGTTTGAGGCGATAAAAAAAGCCTTGTTACTCGCACTGCTGTATTTACCTGCATATTTTGCGTATTGTTAGGAAAAGAGTGAAAAATCGCCTCTCTCTCTCGGCACGCTATGCGAGATTTGTTTGCGGACCTTTGGTTTAGTTTTTCCTTCATGCGTGTTTCTCTGTAATAAAATTGTTATTACATTATCTTGTATGTTTTTTTATGTCCTTTTATTTATTGTAATTAATAAGAAGCAAACAGACTTCGGTTTTATGGTGTGTTAAGATGTAACGTGATGTATGTGTACATATCTGTAGTAGTGTTGAAGCATGTACTAATTGAATTTTATTTTGCTATTTTGAGAGTACAAATGACATTCGATTCTATTACATAAACAAATGGATTAATATATAATCTTTCTATTACATAGTCAGAAAATCTTATCGCGATTTCTGATTACGTATATCACCAATTATTTTTTTTTCTTTTTGTTTTAAATAAAATTAATTTCCATAAAAATGGAAAATTTGTACAACGGAATAATCTGTGTAATACTATATGTTTAGTAAATTCTATAAATAATTTTTTTCTTGTAATTTATGATTTACTGAACATTTTGTATATTAACATGGTATTTATAACTTGTATAGTGAATATATTTATTACATACAATGTCTTTCCAGATAATAGGATCAGCTGAATTATGCCAGAAGATATCAGAGGGCTTACATCAAAGTGCAAGAGAAAGGAAGTGGCATATATCTGTACATCAGTGTGAATCAATCGCCGATGTTGTAAATGCTAGGATACATATCTCTGTAGATTTTATCATTTTTGCATTTGACTTGAGAGCTTCATACACTTTGTCAGAAGTAAGTCTTTTTTATATAAAAATAATTTTTTACTGTACTTTTTATTATATTAAATAGCTTGTCTTTAGTTAGTTAATTATTATTAGTAAATGATTATTAATATCTGTTAATAATTTTTAGATAGAAGCTAGCATAGTAAGAATAGACGAATACTACATAGTCTCTGGTGCAGCTTGTTTAGTAAATTGCAATGGAATATCTAATGTTATGGGATTGATCCACAAGTCAAAAAGACTTTGTCACAAGTATAATATTCGTTTTCTCTCTGCTAACATTTCTGTAAGTTTTTGTTCAAAGTTATATTATACATTTTACATATTATAATTTATGTATTTCAAAATATATCTTTTATTTTAGAATACGCAAGGCTGTGTTTCTTTAGGAAACAGAATTTTGAATATAACAGAAGGAATATTGGGATTAAACTGTGGAATACCAGTTATTGGAACTGTCGCGCAATATAATTAGATTACAAAGATAATCAGGTATGGGAATTATCAGGTATTTAGATATATAAGATAATACACTGATAATTTATATTGCTTTTTCTTTTAAAAATTAAATATTGGATTGTATATTAAACAAGTACTAATTCTTAATAATATTTTTTAGATCTTTAAAATCAGTATCAAGATGAAAAAATCCAGTGGTAAGACGTATGCTTCCAGTCAGGAGGACAGTGAGAATGACAGCGATGTAACGGAATGCAGTATCGGAAGCAATTCCACCGCTGGTACTCATAGGAGCGATACGCCCACTCGCAGTGCCCGTTACAAAAGGAAAGGTCGTCGCAGAAGTAAAACGGCAAAGTACAAACCTTCCACGGACAAGCCGTTGTACAAATACTGCTGTAGCGTCAAGGAGGATCATGGACAGCCTTTATTTGGAGTTCAATTCAATTATCATTTGAAGGAAGGTGAACCAATGATATTTGCCTCTGTCGGTAGCAATCGCGTAAGCATCTACGAGTGTCCGCAGAGTGGAAATATACGGCTGCAACAATGTTACGCCGATCCCGACACGGAGGAGAACTTTTATACGTGCGCGTGGACGTACGACGACTCCGGGAAGCCTCTATTAGCCGTGGCGGGATCACGCGGAGTTATTCGAATTATCAGTCCTTCGACAATGACTTGTATCAAGCATTACATCGGCCACGGGCACGCGATAAACGAGCTGAAGATACATCCGAGGGATCCGAACATTCTACTGTCCGCATCGAAAGATCATGCGTTAAGACTGTGGAACATAAAAACCGACGTATGCATCGCGATCTTCGGTGGCGTGGAGGGCCATCGAGACGAAGTCCTGAGTGCCGATTTCGACATAAGAGGCCAAAGAATCATCTCGTGTGGAATGGACCATGCTCTTAAGTTATGGTCCTTGGAAAAACCAGATATGCAGGAGGCGATAAAACAGTCTTACCACTGCAATCCCAGTCGCAATGGCAGACCCTTTGACTCGATACTCCAACATTTCCCAGACTTTACCACTCGCGACGTTCATCGAAATTACGTCGACTGCGTGAAATGGTTCGGCGACTTTATTCTGAGCAAGTCCTGCGAAAATTGTATTGTGTGCTGGAAACCGGGTAGGCTTGAGGACTCACAGCTACGTAGTGGAGAAACGAGCGCGACGGTTTTACACCGTTTTGAATTTAAGGAGTGCGACATTTGGTTTATACGCTTCTCTATGGATTTCTGGCAGCGCACAATCGCCTTAGGGAATCAGGTCGGTCGCACCTACGTTTGGGACTTGGACGTGGACGAGCCCGGCCAAGCGCGCTGCTGGTCGCTTCAGCATCCTCGTTGCACTGCGCCAATTCGCCAAACCAGCCTGAGCCGAGACGGCTCTGTGTTACTATGCGTCTGCGACGATGCGACAATCTGGAGATGGAATCGCGATCACTAATTCGAGACCATTTTATCACGATGACAGAAGACGTGCCTTTTCACGTATATACTGAGCCATATTGAATATTTGTGTTTTTTATAGCAATACTTAAAATCTAAGAAACTTAATAATCTATTTAGATTAATTCAAAATCTTTGAATACAAATGCAATACATGTACATGTGAGTATAATCAAAAAATTGCATTCCTAATGAGTTGCCAAGTATTGAACATTTTTAATATACAGACTGCTATTCGATAATTGTCGACATAGCTGTAGTTTTAATGGAAAAGGAACAATTAAATTCGAAAAAAATTATAGAATTATAAATGAATGAATGACATTGTAGAAATCAGAAGAAAATTGTTTTTATATCTTTACAAATACAAATAGAAAATCAGTTTTTTATATCTTACAATATACAAGTGATATTACATGGATTTATTTTTTTTATAACTCACAAGAGTTTGTCCTAAATTTGTCAAAGTAATGAATTGTTTTAATAAATTGTAATTTGTAATTGTATATAAACAATTTTTGTGCTAGTGTAATCCAATTAAAAAATAACATGTGTCTAAGATCCATTTGCTAATGCTTAGCTTAACTTTAAACTCAATTTAATCTATCTTTTCTTATTCTTAAAACTCAATTAATGTAGGTATTTTTTAAAATCGAATTGCCATTTGTGAAGCTTTTTGTACCCTTTGCAAGCCTATTAATATATGTATTTATAAAGTTAGATGAGATTAAGGTTAGGGTTAGGTATTTCAAAATGTACTTTAAAAATATCATTTTTATATCTTTGTAAGATAATAAAATTAATAAACAACTCGTACCATTGTCTATATTATTATTAATATCAGATTGTAGGTACTACATTATGTATTTATTATTTTGATGGAAAATTTCTCTTGGATAAAGCATTTTCAAGTTGAACAGTTGGCATTACCGGAATTACACGTTACGAATTGTCATTCGTTCGTATGAAACCACGTTTTACACAATATCTTGCGAGATTAGAAGATGTACATCAATGTGTACGTTACACGCGTCACCTGTGTGTTGTTGAGAGTTTTAAATATATTATTGTAGAAAAGTATAACTAAAAGATTATTGTAATTTGATTAATATGAACTTGACGTACAAGGTAAGATATTTTCTCACAAGCATAACGCACGTGGCAGATTTACAGTAAACACATCCACTTCTCGTGACGGATACTATATAATTCGAAGTTCACATTTCCTTGCAGATGAGAACTTTGCTGCTCTTCGCTCTATTCTCATTAGCGGAATATACATCTGTTGATGCGGAAGTTGATCTAAAGCATTTGAAATGTTTAGGTAAAAATTAATATTAAGTTGTCTCTGTAACTCTATTTAACAATTAATAATCATGAATTCATCAATAAGACTAATTCTTATATCTTATACCTTATAGTTTGTAGAGCAACTCTAGAAGAACTGGAGAATGATGTGCTTAAAGCCAATCCAAATAAATTAGTTGATGTAGGTAATTTTAGAATGGATGCTGAGGGAAATGTTGTACGTAGGCAGGTAAGAAAATTTAAAAAAATGCTAGGAAAAAATGTTATTGAGAATATTTTTACTACTTTTATATACCTGCAAATATATTTCCTTGTTTCATATGTTTAATTTTGATAGCAGAATTTGGAATTGATTATTTTAAGGTTCCATTAAGCCAATCAGAGGTACATATCTCAATTTTGCTAGACAGCATATGTGCCAAGCTGAACGATTATGTGAGAGCAACAAGAAAATCGGACAATAAGTTAGTGATCTTTAATCTTATGTCTCCATCAGGTGGCATGAATCCTATAATGAGCGAAGTAAACATAATTCAAGATGGTGATTTAAACAAGAGCCTCGAGCATTATGTGAGTGTTATTTGTTACGCTTTTATATTTACTGATGCGTTCTCTTTTATTAATTTGGGCTAATTGATTTTCAGTGCAATGCTATAGTAAATGAATTTGAGGAAGATATAGTGTCATTATATGTTGACAGTGTACAAGATAAGAAAAATGAATTTTGTTCAAAGATGACAGATATCTGCAATGAAAATTATATTGACGAAGAAGATTACGATAGCGATAATGATATTAGTAATGACTTTTACCTAGATAGAGATGAATTGTAAATGCATTTGGAATATTTACACAAATATTGATTATATGTAAAAGGAGACAAATTCAGTGATTTCTATTTTATAAAAAATTCTATGAATAAATATGTCATATTTTATTATTAAATTGCACGCATGTATGCAATTAATTAATCAATATTTTGCATTAATTTCAAATAAATGCACAGTACGAAAGGACCCAAGATATCAAGTAAGTTTTTGACTGACAAAAAATGTGTTTTTACCATTATACAGGATGATTTATTAATGGTTGGAATGACTGAATTCATGACTTCATGTTCCATCCGATAAACGCACGCGCGGTGCGTTATTATCGACTCAGCGTCGGTAAGTCAATCTGTAAGTTGGTGGATTTCTGCAAGACCGACGAATGCAAATTCTAAAGAATGGTCTCCTCTTTTCCAAGCGAGGAACGAGGCGTTCATGGGATCTCTCTCGCACTCTCGTCTGATTTCTCGTCAAATCTCGTCAGAAGAAGGGGACGGGATTTAGGAGCGATCCCGGGTGAGAGCTTCCAAGGACCGAGGTCGGCTGTCTCTTACGACGCGTGTGCGTGTGTGCGTACGTATATATATCGTACATATACGCGCGTGGAGGATGACAGTCCGCTGTCCGCTCGTTCCGGGAACGTCAAAAACGCGCGTGAATCGGGAAAGAGAGAGATAGAAAGAAAGAGAAAGAGAGGAAGGCGTCTCGTCCGTCCGTCCGTCCATCCCACTATCCCTCGAACATATGATCGTAACCCCACCGAGGGCACGCGTCGTGGTGAGAACGTCGTCGGTTTCCCGGAAGCGCGCTCGTTCGCCTTCCGTACCCTCGTCGCGGCCGACCTCGTCGGGTGCCGTCGTCGGTCCGAGTCCGAGTCCAAACGCGCGTGCGACTCGCGGAAATGACAAAGCGCGCCACGCTCGCGCGTCAGCAGTGAAGAAGACAAGGTTCGCGATCGTACGCGGACGAATCCCGCTGGTAATTCCGTGCGATAGGAAGCGGAGAACGCGGCGTCAGACATGAGTTCCGTCTGGAAACGTTTGCAGCGGGTGAACAAGAGAGCCGCCAAGTTTCAGTTCACCGTCTCCTACCACGAAGTCACGCTAGAGACGACGACAAAGTGGTGAGTTACGCCGATCGTTCGTTCCTGGTTGCGAGCGAGAGCTTTTTATTGCCACGATTTTTTCTAGTTTATTGTTTGAACGAAAACTGACGCTGTCTCTTTTTGTTTGCATCGGAGTCTATGTAAATGTCGTCTGTTTTTAAAAACAGAAGTAGTTGTTTTTTGAGAAAATGTTGACATTTTTTAATAATATTTAGAAAGTAAAAAAATTATATGATGGATTGTCTTACGTTATAATTTTTTTATATCGTAAATTATATTGTGCTTTGGGGTATGTGTTCATATTTATGATGCAATTTAGATGCCATCTTTTAATTGGTGTGAATACCTATATATGCATACATTTTGAAAATACATGTATATAAATTTATTGCAATTAATTATAAAATTAAAAACTTCACATAATTGTATAGAAATATTAGCATACTCTAACGTAGGAAAAAAAATATATGTTAAAAAATGTTTTTTAGGAAACCAAACAAATTAAGCGTTGTTTGGACAAGACGTAGCAGAAGAGTTAGCTCGGATCCCTTAGATTGGGAGCCATGCTTGAGCGATCCTTTGAAAGGTATTATTAGCTGGGCAGTCCCTGACAATCACACGGTTTCTGTGACTCTGTTTAAAGATCCACGAACACATGAGTTAGAGGACAAAGATTGGACATTTGTCATCGAAGATGTGAGTACAGCATCCTGATGTACTTGTGAAAAGACAAAGAGCAAAAGGTATATTGTTTTATTCTCGAGCAGGTGTCATCGACAGGGAAAAGGCGTCATGTGGCTGCTGCCAATATAAATATGAAAAAATATGCAACCTTAGAATCTAGTCAGCAACAACTCAAATTGGACTTGAAGCCAACTTCTAAAAAGATCGTTAGCGCTACGCTCGAATGTACTTTGTCATGTGTGTTTCTGCGAGAGGGCAAGGCGACGTAAGTGTGCAGTTTTATTTCATTGACATACTGCTAATTAATTTCATACGCGAAAAACATTCGTCATTTATGTAGCTAAATATATCTCAAATAGAATGAAGATTAAATAATATGTTCTAGAAATAGTATGATGAATCAATCAGTTTATTTAAAAAAAAATTTATGGAAATACCATTTATAAATATTTAATAATTATCTTTTATGATCAATAAATATCAATAAATATAATAATTTTTTTAGGGATGAGGATATGCAAAGTATGGCTAGTTTAATGTCGGTTAACAATAACAGCGACATTGCACCATTAGATGATTTTGATAATGAAGATATACCTGAAGACGTCGAGGAAGTATCGGTAAAAAATTTGGACGAAATTTTAGATATCTCTGCTCAACTCGATTTAATGACGAGCAGTCTCACTGAAAGTGAATTACCCAGTACTCCTATAAGTGGTGAGTATTGAGCCTCGATTCTTATCGAAACTTAAATGCATCAAATATAAAATATAAAATAATTGCTATCTCAATTTAAAGTTGTTTCTTTTTACTAATTTTATCATAATAAATTTATGAAATCAAATTTACTAATGGAATATGTGTAATACAGTGGCAAGTTTATCAAAGGACGATACAACTCCTGTGAACGATGGAGAGCATTTTATACGTGACATTAGTCTGACAGGAATTGGAGAGTCTTTAAAAGAAAAATCACCCATTAAAGATAGTGTTGCCGTTGAAAATGAGTGTGTACAATTACAGTATTATATACTTTACAAAATAATTTGCGTATGTATGCGCGCGCGTATGAGCGTGTGTAAAATACAGTATTAATATAATTAGTACAATAATTTTAAATACTACTGCAAATATTTGCAAAGTTTATTACTTATATTTGATTCACTTTCTTAAAAAAAAATATAATATTGTAAATAATGTAATAATTACGACTTCAACGTATTTGTAGTAAAAACATTGAACATAGCACTTTGAGATTACCGTTGCAACCATTGGATCTTAAAAAGAATGATATGAACGTTCCAAGACTGAAAGAGATCACTCCTGGTCAAGATTTATTGGAATGGTGTAAGGAAGTTACAAAAGATTATCCCGGCGTCAAAGTCACCAATCTAACGACATCGTGGAGAAACGGAATGGCGTTTTGCGCGGTTATTCATCATTTCAGACCTGATCTGATGTAAGTGTTCTTGCATAGTTTTCATCTGGATTTCGCAACTATTCTAAAGTGTTTCACTCTTGACGCTACCTTTTCTTGAGTTAAAATGTCAATAGGCACTCTTGGCAGTATGCCAGTTATTTTATTCGCGTATTCCATTAATAAACACTTTGAAATCATTATTGTCTTGCGTTGAACAACTCGTGCCAAGACGTATGTTTTTGATGCTGGAAAGGTCGACGCATTTGTGTATTTATAGTAGCATACGCAATGGAAGTTTGATTGCAAGTTTCTTGATCAAATTGAGTAATACCCGAAATAACTTGTAGAGATGTAGACTCCCTATTGCCGCACGATGTAAAAGGCAACTGTAAGAAAGCGTTTGACGCGGGTGAAATTCTTGGCATACCTAGAGTTATCGAACCGGCTGACATGGATATATTAACGGTACCTGATAAATTAGCTGTGATGACATATTTGTATCAATTGAGAGCGCATTTTACCGGCCACGAACTGGAGGTATTTTAACAAAATTTTTGCATTTAACAGTTTTATCCAATTATTTCAGTTTTCTTTTTACATAGTATTACAGACAGCATGATGTATATCTATTGATGTATTGTTTCAAAAAATCTAGGTACATCAAATAGGTAAAACGACAGACGAGTCCTCTTATATGATTGGCAGATTTAATACAGATAACAACACGGACGTGAGTGTTCAACTATTTGGCCAAGAGATTATTAATTTACGGAAAAAGGAACAGATCGATCAGAAAAACAATAAAGCGGAGAGTAACAGACGGTAAATAAATTCTCAATGATGTTATGTAATCTGTCAAATTGCCAGTCCGAAGCACATTCCTGATAGAAACATTTCTCGAGAGTCAAGATTAGAAACTGCAATTCACTCTCGTAGGTCGAATCCGTTCGATAATAAGAAGGACGACATTTGCATCGACTCGTTAAAAAACAAGCTGCACCTGAGCCTGAATACTGACAATCAGGATCACGATCAGTGTAACAAAGACAAATCACCGTCCAGCGTGAAGGAGGTCAAGGACATCATATTAGCCAGCTCAAAGAGCATTTTGGGCAAGGTGCTGTCGCCGACCAAGGAAAAGTATTCATCACGAGAAAAGGTACGTAGAAATATATGATTTGAGCTCGGATCAGTTTCGACGTTTTGCGATTATTCCCAAGAATTGTCTAGAGAAATGTCTGCGTATATTAATCCGACGGAATTTGCGCGAAAATTTGTTTCGTTGTGAGGAAATGAAATACCGATTTACTACCTCACTGCAGAGCAAGTCTCCGCCGAGAGTTCAACAAGCGCAGCAACGTCCGATACTTATGACACGCCGGCAATTAACCGATCCGTTCGGCTCCGACGACGAAGAGGAGAACATACAGATAATCGACGACAAATGGTCGCAATCGATCTCGCTTACCAAATCGCAAAGTCCGGTCCGTGATGTCAGTATATACGAGATTGCGCAGACTTTCGCTTTTTATGCATTCCTCCTATTATACCTCGCATTAACAACAAACCCATAACGCGCACTGTTGTAACTATTTCCTGTTATTTCTTTTCATCGGCGAATTATATCAAAATGCATTGTCCAAAATTCTATTCCTCTTTACGTTTTTTGTTCATTACACATTACAGGCGAATAGATTATAAATCGCGCTTCTTGGCGGCAGGAATATTACGCCTACATATAATACACGCGTATAACTGCATGTATTAATTGCATGAGGAAATCGCGCATAATATGTTTCGCGATGCACGATGCGGAATGTAGACTTGTACGGGCTGTTCCATAAGCTTTGCTTTAAAAATTCCTTAACACAAATAATTTTGACGATTTTATTTTTTAATATATATATATAATCATAATTTTATAATTTTTTTAATTATGAAAATATTGGATATTGAAAATTTAATAAAAGTTGTAAAAAATATTTCTAAGAGATAGGAATCTCGCAAACCTTATGCATTCTATAACAGAGCGTCAAATAATATTTTGAGAAAATTCATAATTTATTTCAGTAAGAATTTAGTTTTTTTTCTACGGGTTTCACACTTTTGTCTTAATGTAATGCGTTTTTAGAAGTAATATAACAATTTTATATTATTTTGTATTAATGTGATGCAATAATTACTTAAAAACAACTTGTAAATTTGACAATTTTTTATGTGATGTAATTATATTATTGCTTTAATAATCTGTGTTTATTTATTTTTATCGCGTGCGAAAATATATTTTTGATCTGAAGAAGCTTTGCAACAATACTGTGCCGTAACAGGGCTATACAATCGTATTGAGAACAGTCTTTTGTGTAGGACTCGGTAAACTCTGACGATAGAGGAAGTCGAGGTAGTTCCGAATGTCAAGGTGCATCGCCGCCGTACGGAGATCAACGTTCACATGTAATTAACAATATTTGCTTTTAATACCGCTTTTAATGTCATGTCACATATCAATACCCCAACGAACCAAAGTTATTTAAAATAAACGAAAATTTTATAAATGCTCAATAGCAGCACTAACGTTTACCTTTCTATTATCTTTTTTGTGTTAGTCATTGGTTAGTCGGCACGATGAATTGCGAGAGCGAGCGAGGCAACTCCTGGAACAAGCCAGAAACCAAACAAAGCCAACCGGATTTGTTTCCGCCGCGATTAGTCCCGTCGAGGTTCCTTTTTATTTATATAGTATTAAAGAATTATTAATCGAGGAATGCAATTGTGGGCATCTATGCATGTAATATTTTTTATAGACACAGAACGACGACGAGAGGCAACAACAATTGCGGGAAAGGGCGAGACGCTTGATTGCGGAAGTGAAAATGGGTGTCGCTGTGACTCCGAGTCAATTGAATGACGATAACAACAGTGATAGACGATCGATAGACGAGCAGAATAATAGTCCTAGACGCAGCATTACGCCGTCGACGCCCGGTGATCGACTCAGTATAAAGGTACCGCAATAGTACACGTGACACCAAGTAGTTTTTCGATCACCATTTTTTACTCAGTTATAATAATAAAACAATAAATCATAATTAATTTTTTAGTCCGAGTATAATGGAAATATATTAGGTAACTCGAGTGTAATTGATGGAGAAAAGAAAACTGGCTCGCCTTTGTATTCCTTCTCCAAAATCATTGAAAGAATTTCACCCGATAAAGGAAGTCCCGATAGAACTCCATACACACTTCGCGGGGTATGTTAATATGAATTATTTATTAATTTAACTTCAATGTAATTAAAGAAGAGATGTATAAGAGTACTTGTGAAACGATTTGAGTTGTATAGCGTAGGCCTATAACTGTAACTCTTAATGATAATTCGGTATTGTTACATTGTCGTTTTGTAACTTTTTTGTGTAATATCTGCGTAATGATGCCCAACTATCTTTAAGAGTTGCAGAATAAAACTATTGAATTGTTTATATTTATCGAGCTTTAATAACTATTTTATCTTTAATTAGCAAAATAAGTGAGTGTACAAAATCATTTATTTTGTTAATTTTCTTATGACTTAATTTTTGTATCTTTAATTATAATTCAACATTTTTTATAGTTGGGTAAAGACATGACATCATATATTCAAAACGAGCTCGAAGCGCTTGAAAGAGAACAAAATCAGATTGACATACAAGCCGGCAAGCTTGAAAAACAATTGAGAGCAGCCATGGAGAGCGATAATGAAGACGAAACAGAAAGACTGATGTCCCTGTGGTTCACTCTTGTTAACAAAAAGAATGCACTCTTAAGAAGACAAATGCAACTAAACATACTGTAAATGTTCATTAACTTTTAAGCATATTATTCTTCTAATATTATTCTATTTTAAATTTTAAATTTTTTAATTAAGAATTGGATTGAGTGGCATTATAACAATCTCAATTCAATAAATGGAATTTTTTATCTTCAGGGAGAAAGAAGATGATTTAGAACGAAGATTTGAGCTCTTGAATCATGAATTAAGAAGCATTCTCGCAGTAGAAGATTGGCAGAAGACACCCGAGCAAAAAATGCGTGAAAATTTATTGTTGGAAGAGTTAGTATCTATTGTAAACAAAAGAGATGAATTGGTGCATCATCTCGATACACAAGAAAGAGCGTAAGTATATAATAATTAGATATATTTATTACGCTATTATTTGTCTAAAATTAATAAGTTTTGCTTTCGCGAATAATTTTTTAGCATTGAAGATGATGACGAAATAGAACGTGATTTGTCTCGCGCTGGACTAGCTCAACGAAATAAAAATTGCGTTGTGCAATGAAGAGTCAACTATCTATCGCGTTTTTCCAACACTATTATAAAGGTAAATTACATGTATTATTTAGCATATTTATAAAAAAAAATGAAAAAACAAATATAATAAATTCAATTTACTACTTACATAAAATACTATCCATACTATACTAATTTTGCTGTTAAAATAAATTTTTTTATTTATAATTATTAAAGTTATTAAAATTTTTTTATCGTTAATAAGCTTTCTGATCAAAGCAGTTTAACTTTTAGTACAAGACATTATTTTTTATTTACTTATTTATATTTTTCTCCCTTTTCTCAAAAATCTTTTTGTGAAAAATAATATTCAAAAATATAAATTTTTTTGCAGGCATGACCCATGTTGCTGTGGAGTTGCCAAAAGGTCGACAAAATTAAATGTTGAAGAATTAAGTGTGACGTTTTATGATCGCTTCATGGTCACGAAAAGGTCGTTTTTAGAGACTCATTTTTTTATTATGCATTGTAGATTAATTCATCGAAAGGTAGGAAAACCAATTTCTCCATCTTCTTTATTTGTAATATAAACTCGTCAATCAATAATTCATAACAAAAGAAAAAAAAGGATTAAAATAATTATGATGGAGTGATTTTTTTGTACGTTATCGAGCGCAATATTGATTATGTAATATAAACATTTTATGCTTTAAATGAAATATTGCGCGTTAACAGGACTGCGTGCAAATAAAACGATATATATTGTATAGAGAACCTTTGAGAGACCGGCAACTGAATCACGTGACCTATTCTGTGATCGACTGGTATAAATGTACAGATTTTGCATTATGACGCCGATGCGTTGTGTCGGGATGAATATGAAAGCTAACGATTGGTCGCGAAGCTTTCGGTAGCTCGCATCCCTATCATTGCATTGGCGTCGCTATATAAAATTCGCACATTAATGTCAGCCAAACATAGAGTAGGTCATACAGTTGGCGATTTTCTCTCCTAGAGGTTCTCTAGTATTGTAGAATGAGGAATCGTGCAGACTAATTTATAATCGATAAATAAATGAAAAGAAACAATTTTTTTTAATTAAAATATGAGATGCTAGCAAAATAACAAATGCAAAGAAGCTCGGAAAGCACGTAAGTTAGTGATAAAAGTATGCTTTAACAAGATTTAAGATCTAATCACGAAGCTATATTTAGTGTTATATATTTTAAAAGATTTTGGTTATATATTAATTAATAATTGGTTCAAGAGAGTATAAAACTGAATGCAGTTCTTTCTTGCAAGTAAATTCTAAGACATTTGATTTATGTAAAAAATTTTGTGGCTTAATTATTAAGAGATTTAATACCGGAAAGCCAAAGAAAGAGTTGAAATAAGTACACGTGAAAGATACGTAAAAAGCAATTTAGTAAATATATTTCGCGAAATATCGATCCAAATCGATTTACGGAAAATTGATTATAGAACTGCGAAAAGTGGATCGATGTTACGTGTAGTTTTCGTACTCGCAACAATCGTTCCCATCGAGCATTCGCATGTACTCTATTTGTGCCATACAAACGAATTGATATACTTTTTACATCTTACGGGTTCGTGTTGTCGAGTTCGTATAAATGCGGGGAAATGCATTAAAAACGAATCCGAATAATCTTATTGACGGTATGCAATTTTAAATGTTACCGCGGTAAGATTAATTTTTACTAAGATTAATTCTTATATGTGGTATATCTGCGTGTAATAAGAATATTATGTTAACTATAACTTTCTATAACAAAGTGGTGGTTACATTCAAGTGTCTTGGCTAATGTTACATATAAAGGAGAAAAAAAAACAAATTCATTCGCTCAAAATTTTTCAGCTTAACGGAAATCTCGGGGGCAAAAAATTATAACGAATGTTTATTCATGGTTTCGTTTGGAATCATGTAGAACTGGGGTGATAAATAATTGTCATCTTTTTATAACTGCTAGACGTGAAATCATTGATAAACGATATTGTGACAAAATCACATTGCTAAGCACAATTGCTCCGTAAAATGGAGAATAGAATACAGAGCAGGGTTTACCTGCTGAAAGCAATATACAGATGTGCATCTATTTCCCATAAGACAAGACAAAGTTATTTTTTAATTCTTTCATTGTTTTATTGTGATTTCATTATGAATTCACAAATTTAATATTTAGATATTGAGAAAATACTCTAATATTAATTTTAAATATTGATTTGTTTTATTAAATATCTGTAGTATAGCAAAAAATTCTGAAAATTCCTATTTTTAAAATAAAATTCATGAAATAAGGAGTTAAAAACGGAACGTGTAGAGATTAGTTGTTTTATGTGTGTTATGCTTGACAATCACAGAATGTTGTTCAAATTTCTTATCGAACAAAGGATTAATTATGAATGTGTTTGTCGTCGCCCATTATATCTATAATTCAATATAGTATAATCCGCGAAAGTTGAGAATATATTATCTCTCTTTTGAAACTAATCTTTGTTTAAATAAATTATGAATTTTATGTTAGTATATACTCACATAACTATTCATAATTATTGTTAAAACTGTATTACAAATGTATATGAAGATGATGCGCGAATGCTTGAAACATTAGGATATCAATACAATTCAGGATAGTACGACGATTGATTTGGATATATATATATATATATATGTTCCAAACAGACCATATATAAAACCGCCCTCCTGAAAGCATAATATAATTATCAAAATATATTTAGAATATACGCAGTTAAGGCTTATGAGAACATTGAGGAATTATCTCCTCTTGACATCTCCTTTCGAGCATTGAAACATCTCTTAATAGCCATAATTAAATCGAGTATAGCACCTTAAACAACTTTATATTTTTACTTGTAACTTCGATCCTTGTATTTTTTTTTTTTTTTTTTTTAGTTCTCGCTAGAAATCCGTTAAGCTAGAGTCATAGAATATTGCTGAAGTTGGTCCTTAGCAAAAGAGAAAATAGTTCTTGAAATACATACAATTGGAACATTGAGAAACGAGACAGATATTCTGAGTGGCAAAGTGATCTCTGCTCTGTTAGATCGAACAAATCGCTCATTACACGATCTCATTATGGAGTTCAATGCATTCTAAAATTTAAATAGGCAATTGTAAACCAAATATGTATGTATATTATACTAGCTCCATCACGGTATTTAAATTTCTCGTGGTCTAGGGGTAAGCACGACTAGGGGCTATCGATTAAACGACAAATAATTTAGCAATAATTTATTATTCTAGTGCCTATGAATACTTGTATGTTTATAAAACCGTAGCACACTGAATTAACTTTAATTTATTTTACTCTGTACTACTATGACGGATAATTATTGTAAAGATAATCGTTCTTGCCAATGCTGTAGTCTTGTGGAGATGTGCTGTTCTATTTTCCTTTGCCGATGTTAATCGTAATGTATGTGAGAGTGCGAGCGAACAAAAGAAGAAAAATCGTATCACGCAATATTCGCCATTAATAAAGGAAGACTTATAAAGCACTGCAAAAAGAAACAATAAATATGATGTTGAGGATACTAAGAGTGCCATTTTAGTCTTATTATAATAAAATTAATTTATCTACGTATAAGTAAAATTAATTTTAAAATAAATATGATTTTTCTATTATTTGATTAATTTGATTAGCTTGCATAAACACTGAAAAATATAAAATACAGCATACCAGATAGAAGATACAAGAAATAATCAAAATTGGCCTTCCAATTTCTTCCAAAGAAGAACAAAATTATTGAGATGATATAATTTTATTAACATATACTCTTGTGATGGCAGTGATATTATGTACACCATGTATCGTTACACGCTTATTTAATTTAAATGATTGCTCGTCACCGTAGTGGTTATCATGACAATGTATTGACTATATAAATATCGATCGCGCTGTACATGACGAAAAGTTAAACAGACTACATACTATTGTACACTAATTAATAATAAAAGTGACATTTCTCTTATCGATAGATTAATTTTTAAATCTCATAACGGAAATGCTTCATCAGATGTTTTTACAGACTAATCGAATTATGCGACGAAAAAAGTTTCTTTGGACACATACATAAAAAAACTGATATGAACGATAATATTATTATTCTATTTTCATCACTATTATTGTATTTTTTACTATCTTGAATAATCCAGTAAAAAAATTTATATATAATCAAATCTAAACATATACATATAAATATATATAATTATATAAAATATGTTCGTATATATATTTTTTTGTTGTATCTGTATATACAGGAAAACTAAAAAGATTTCAAAAATAATGGACACATATATTTATAAATATATATGTCTATTATTTCTGAAATCTTTATATATATGTATAATTATATATATTTATATTAGTGATTATATAAATTTTTTATCGGGACTAATATTTTTATAAAATTATGCTTTGTTTCAATTATGAGTTCTTTGACTTTTCTTGACTTTGGCATTGATTAACTTCCTGCTAATATTTAGTTAAAGATGCGTAACAATAAGTATATTATAAAGCATGAAAATTGCGAATAACAGGTACAATGTATTTTTTTATGAGTTACGTTTCGATTTTACGTAATCCAACAAAATTTTTCAGTAACTATTGATTACAGAATTCATATCTTTTCTACGTAATTGGAAGGGAAAAGACCCGTTTTCCCTTTCAATCTTCCGTGCCACCAACCGCCCTCATCTGAAAAAAAAAAAATATTATATTGATTTTTTAGGTATTAACTTTGTTTTCTTTTCACGTACTTATGTTGCTTCCTGCAATATATTATTATACATTACACAAACAAAATCGCATCGTAATAACTCACGTTCTTTGAGTACTTCTACGATGTCGCCTTCCTTGAGTCCTAACTCGTCTAGATCTTGCGGCTCATAATCGTACAAGGATTTAACTTTTGGTAAACTCGGAGGCGCCGGTTTTTGAGGAGGCATTTTTTTGTTGGCTACCGCATACGCGGCATTATCTTCCCTCCTCCTTCCTCGATCTAGTGCATTGTTGACTTGTTTTACATTCCATTCCTGGGACGTTTGCATTCCTTTATTGAGATGACCAGAAACTTTGCCATTATGTTCACTGTTAAGGGGTGGTAACCTGAATCCTGTTGACTGGTGTGGTGGTGGTGGGTCCGTGGGTGGTGGAGGAAATTTAAGGATACCTTCAAATTATCCAAAAAAGATATATTTATCTGAGCGATCTTTTACAAGCGCTAAAACATTGTCGATAAACGCCCGCGAATTAGAAATAATGGAAAAGATACTTATTTTTATTTATTTACACTTTTTTCTAATTTAACTAACTACTATTCACTTATTTTATAAAGATCGAGTAGCAAAATTCCTTAAATGATTTTCTCGACTTTGCCATACAAGTTGATATCTCTGCGTGTCAATTTCGTTCTTCAGTATTTCTTCATATTAAATTCATCACTTACCACGCGGCCTAGTATTGGAATTGATAAGCGTGCCCATTGCGGCGGTCTGCTTGTCCCGCAATTTGTTCACGTTGTTCGTTCCGTTTTTTATATCCTTTTGAAGAAACTGCACAGGTTGTACGTTTGGACGATTCGGTGGAATACTCGGTCTACCGTTTGAAGTCGTTCGTGAAGGAGTCGCGGATCTTGCTGCAGCTACCGGACGAAGAGAAGGTCTTCCGGTCGTAATCGTCTGATTATTCTGGGTTGCGAGGACTGGAGTTAGATCGCATAATTGCGGTGCCGGACGAATTGGCCTCGAGACGTTGTGCAAACGAAAGGATGACCTCGATCGGTCTGAATTAAGTTCTGAGAGATATAGATTTATGTATTATTTTTTGATTGTATCTTTTGAAATATATAAATATTTCAACATTGTATTTACACGTGTAAGTTTCAAAATCGAGAATTATTATTTATCGAGGATTATCGAATGAAGCTTACTCGATGTGCTCGGTAAACCTGGACCGATGCTGACACTGAGCATTTTGCCTGACATTTTTAAAATCTCCTTATCGCCGTAATCCGTTTGTATGAATTTCACGTGCCTCGTTCCACCGCCACCCCAACCTTCCTTCTTCACTTTGAACTCCAAACTGCAAGTAAACAATTTTATTTTCAAGCCTACACTGTATTATATATGCAGAGCTGTATAATGACGTGTGAAAAATGTGAAAAGTAGCCGTACTCGTTGCTAAATCTAATGTTTAAAGGATGACCGATATCTTCCAGGTACTTTTTGCTAAGGACAGATAAAAACTCCGTTTTAAATACTAATTCTAACAAGCTGGCGTAGTCCTCCTTTACGTGGATTATTATGAAGTTGTCCTGGAATGGAAAATGTTATCAAAATGTGTTCAGCTGTACGTTGGCAGTACACAGAATCATAAAATAATAATTACTTGTAGTGTGCTCAGTGATACATAGCTGATTTGATTAAACGGAAGCTTCCTTTTAATAACCTCGATGGACTTGCCCTTTTCGGGACCTTTCTTTATCTGCTCTCGACCGATCAAATAGATGTATTTTCCAGTGAGGATGAGATCTCTTCTGCACATCTGTTACATAAATTACTTGTCATACGCTCTTAAATCCTGAGCTCAGAAAGTTAAAAAGCTATTAAGATATTAAGAAAATTCGATGCATTATATCATTAGATTTCCTTGAAATTATAGTAAATGATTTTTGCGGACCGCAAATTAAAGGACGTTTATGTCGTTGGCAAATTAATATTTTTACCTTAAACCTTCTATCATATTTTTTCACGACTTCAGCGAAAAACACTTTCTCCCGTCTTCCAATCAGACTCATTGTCTGCGGTTTGCCTTCCAGCCCTATGTAATCGCCCACAAAATTTCTATTCAGGCTCGCCCATCTCCGCTCCTTGTGGCCAAAGAAAAGATCAGCGGCTTCCTGTTTCTGCTGCGCCTGCCTCTTCCAGGCGAAATACTTCTTAAAGGCTTTCTGAATGACTCGCGCGTACATGTTGTATTTCCGGTCACGAGCTTCTTCCAGCATGAAGAGCTAAGTTATACATATCGTCTAATTAAACTGTTGGCAAGATTTAACCGATCGCGTTACTGCTAAAATGTAACGGAAACTCACAGTTTCAGGCGCCTTGATAAAGAGCTTCGATCTGCCAAGCTGATATTGCGATCGGTCGATGTGAACGCTCCCCAATATCCATTCTGTGCCCTGTTTCTCATCGCCGGGCCAACGGGGCCACGTTTCTTTCGTGAGAATCGCGTATCTATGCAGAAACTTGGCGAACGGCCTTCTGTAGGCAAAGCCAGCTCTGCGCACTCTGATATTTTCTTTCAGACCTAGATACTCCACCTATTCGGAAAGAATGGTTTCGTTAAAGTATCTAAAAATTTAGTTAGATACAAATCTGAAAATAATTTTGTTAGATCATCGAAATAATTTATATACGACACTCAAAACTGGTTACTAAAATGTCAAAATTTTTTACGTTTATCATTATTATTCTGATGGTCCAACAAATTTATTTTCAGATTTGCATATAGTTAAATTTTTAGATACTTCAACAAAACTGTTTTTTCTAGAACTGTAGGATATTTAATTGAAAAGCCACGAGATTTCTATCATTCATGTCAATCCACCGCAAACATGTCAAACGTTTCGAATGCCTTTAGTAATATTTTTTAAGTCACAACGGACAATATATCAGCAATTTAATTAAAAAATTTAAACTTTAAAAATAAAAATAAAAGAGCTTGAAAATAAAATACCCGACGATTTTTATTCAATAATTGAAGAACACGACGTACACGATTGTATATTCAAAACACTCGTGAATTCTGTATATAAAAGCAACTGCCATTCAAACGCGAGCTACGGAAACTATGCCGTATTGACTTTCTCGAACAAAACGAATTTCAGTGTTAAGCCGAAAGAAGGAAGGAAAGAAACGTTATGTATAATTGCTCTGAATGTATACGTCTGACATACTTCACTGGAATGACACATTGTCGAGCTAAAACTGAAACAAACCAGACTGTATAGAAAATGTCTTTGTTCTCGCATTTTTCTAAAACTTTACCCGAGGCATATTTACAGACATTATTCACGTATTGACAATAACGGCACAAAGTAATATTCAATGTGTTTGAATTTCAATGGTAGATAAATGCAAATGGCACTAGATAAATTATAGTACCTGATGCTTGACTCTCAGATGATCCCAATCGCGCGGTTTCTTTGTTTCATTCGGCTTGATGCACCGGATGTAATGCGGCGTGCATTTCATCAGCTGACCGACCAAGCGACTGGCTTGACTTCTGATTTTGCTGCCCGCGGTGGTTGGTCTAGACTTAAGGGTCTTCGTTTTGCCGGCGTTCTCGCGCGGATATAGCTCACGCACTAAGGAGCTGACAAATAATCTTCTTTTTTTATCTTTTCAAATTATTGTTTTATATAATGCTACTGGCATTGAGAAAAAATTGTAAACTTAGATATTTGTAGAAAGGGCTAAGCGACGCTTAGAAAAAAAAAAAGTTAAGTTTCTCACCCAAAGTTCATCACTAATTCGACTGAAACTCTTGAGAATTCATCACTTTTAATTATCGTTTTGTGCGTGCCTTTCGCGAAATTTTGCGTATATGACGCTTACGTAAATAAACTCTCGTAATCGATCGAGAATGGTTATTGATGATTATGTTAAATCATCGAGAAATTACTAGTATTTACGTAACGGCATAACGACCGTTTTTTATGGACAAGAAACTACGTACAAATTTTATGCATTAACTTAAACCACTATTCTGCATTTGTTTGAATTGTAAAACAACATAGAATAATGCAATTGATATCAAATACATCAAAACAATCTCGAGTTAAAAGAAAAAAAACTTTCATATTATTACGTCGACACGTTTATTTATCTTTGTTTAATCACGCGACTTTATTCAGTCTCTCGCGCTCTCATCATTAAACATTCCAAATCGATCGGAAAATGAGCGCGGGCTAATTAATTTCCGTCAAGCGTGTAACTTATGCGAACACGCTTTCGGGATAATTTGTCACGCAGCCAATCGACAGCGATACGTTAACAACGGCCTTCGGAATCGCTTACTTCGCGCTGGTCTGCATCAACTCGATCAGGTCCAAGAAGAGGACGTCTCGATTCTTATCGCAGAACCCATCAACAGAGTAGGATACCACGCCGGCGTAATGGAGGATTGCGAAACCGTCACCGGTGTCTTGGAAATGGGCGTGCTGCTTAGACGCTCCAGCTAGTTTCTGTGAATGATATACGACATGAATTTATTACGCATTATATAATATTAATTTGCAAAACTACAAATACGCTTCGGACACCTTCTTCAAGTCAACGTCGGCACCCGTGCTTCCGCCGTGCAGCGTCGCGCATACGTCGTCGAGAACCAGAAAGAGACCGGGTGGCCTCTTGCCCTCGAGAAGCTCCACCACGATGGCATTATTGAAATAGTCTATCGGCGTCCACCTGATATTCTCGGAAACGTATTCTTCCTGAAAGCATAATTGAAAACGAAGATATCATAGGTCAGTTGTGGCAGTATTCATGATCCGATCCTACATAAACAGAAAGATTTCTAAGAGATTTTTATGCAACATTTTGAAATGTCTGTAAATATCTCTGAGAAATGCTACAAGCTCTAGCAAAGTATTTCTAGCAAAATCGCGTTCTTTTTAAAAAAACTTCTGTAAATCTTCTAGAAATATCTTCTTGAAGATATTTTTTTTTAACTGAAGACCTCGATATTTTACGGCATTTTATTTCAAGGCCATCTTGAATAATGTTTTAAAATATTAACACGACTTTATGATTTACGACACATCTTAAGACTTAAGATGACTTTAAATATACATGAGAAAAACGTTTAAAAGTTCAAGTAGTTAAAAACTGAGTTTAGCTGAAGATTTGATAATAATTTTTATCAGAAACAGTAAATAAGAGTAAGGCCAGATAATTTTTGTCAGATTATTAAAATATAATTATGCTCTTGCCGGTTGCTGGAATATCAAAATTTTAGGCAGTATTGTTCATCGTGCTGAACGTCTGTCATAATTATTTTGATACTCTGATAGAAAAAACGCTGAAATCGTTGAAAACAATTTTAAAATTGTTGAAACGAGAAATAAAAATTACTGAAATATTACTGAATATATTTCAGTATCTATATAACAGCGAAATAATAAGAATTCTAAAGATAAATTATTTAAAAATGAAAGATGAAAGAAAAAAAAAATTGAAAAAAATTTTGATGCGATTTAGTAATATTTAATGGTATTCATTACAATTTCAATAAAATATTTCCATCGGGGTAGTTGGCAAAATTATTTTCAGATTTGTATCTAACTAAATCAGATACTTTGGCAAAATGATTCTTTCCATACGATACTGATTCCATACTAATTAAGTATCGATAAATTATAAATAAAGAACAAAGATATCCTCGTGCCAATCGATAAAAGCAGAGATCAATAAAAGTAAATTGCCAGTTGAAAAGCAACATATTTACCTGACTTAGAAAATAGCATATTATTTATCGCTACTGATTTATCATCGATTATATAATAAAGCAACGTTATCGATAAACGTTACAAAACTCGAAGCGCGTCATTGCTCGGATAATTTAGATCGCCGATCTAACTTTCGTAGAAGATATGCGCGGGCAGGTTGCAAGAGTCTCGCTTAATTACGTGCCTCCGCGTCGCGCCGCGCCGGGACCGCCGGGTATATATCGCGCATATACACGCGATTTATATCTCGCTTACCCGAGGCGATAGAAGGGAAAGGCGATAGTAATAACGCGATTGCCCGGCGCTTTTAAAATCGCTTTCCATTTCAGCTTGAGCTGAATCCGAAGGTGCACCCACCTCGCACCGTTGCTGGCTGCTCCGGGGCTCCGGCCTGCTCGGAAACCGGTCGCCGCTATTACAGCCCTTCCCGCATCCCGGGATTTCGCCCGTTTCGCAAAATATATTTCGCGTACGTGTCCCCGACATTCGTAATTATCGCGATACGTTGGACATTGGGATGCGAGAGAGTATGTACGTACACGACCATCTCCCGATCGTCGGCTTCCTCTCTGCACGGATCCGACAATGCGAGAATGTCTAACGAACGCGGTACACATTAATAATAATGTAAAAGGCGTGCGGCGGTTTCGTTTCGCTTCGAAAAGCCTCGCGGGGCGATCCGTTCTTAAATAAATAATTTGAAGACTCGTCTTTGTGTTCACGAAGGTGTGCGATTCGCGGCCGGGTTTTTTATCCGGTCTAGTTGCGGTCCGATCGCACCGCATCGCGACACGCCGCGCGCTACCGCGGCATGAAGAAGTGGCACGATTTTTTCGTCGTGGCCTTTACTCGAGTTAACGACTCTTTTTCATGAGGCCTGGCCTCTTTACGATGACCGTGGTTCGGACCCTGTTTCCGCCGGTTGTTCCTCGGAGGACTGCGCCGTATAATAGCGCCATGTCCGATCCTCCGTGTTCCGTGTACACGTACACGGCACACAAACCAGCGGACTCTCTTCGTTCTCCGGAATCGCGGAGAGACCTCGCGGAGAGACCTCACGGAGAGCCTCCGTCGTATAATACGTCGCGCACGAATTTTCCGCGCGATACTTCCGCGTTGCAAATAATACATTAGTGAACGTACCCGCGAGGATCGCCCGAGCGACGCTCGAGTGATTGGCGAATGAATGGTTTGCGCGATGGATAATTAATGCGTGCCAAATTTGGCACGTACGCGATATTCTTTCACGTTCGTTTCGGAACAGGTGCTTTCACTCCTCGCGGCTCCGTGTTTATTGTTTCACCTCCGCCACTTTCGTTCTACAGCGGACAGCAATCGAGCGACTTCGTCAACGTAAAGCGCCAATTTAATTATTCTAATTACATAATAATATAATATAATTATTAGCGGTGTTGTGAGAGATGGACGTTTTTTTTAACAACGAGATATAATTACAGTTATTTGAAAGAAAATGTAACTAAGTACGGATACAGACGCACATTTTATAGATTTATTTATTTTAAAAATTAAATTTAGATATTCAGATATATGAGAAACATAATAATATAATAAATATTAGAGATATATGTATGTATATTACGCTAAGAGAGAAATTCCTAAATTTTAATGAATATTTATTCGAATAATACTAATGAAATATTTAATTATGTGTACTTGTGTTACACAATTTAAATATTTCAAGACTTATTCAGAGACTTTAACTCCTTAGATTTATCATTCAAGTATTTGGATAATTCCGTAGTAAATACAGACAAGGAAGAGTCTTTATTATCCATTTGGATATTACTTCTAACATCGTTCTCCTTTATTGTAATACCAAAGGTATCTTTTACGTATCTGAAACGTTATTTTAGATAAGATACAAAATAGAATGTAACTAGTTACAATTATAGTTATTAAATTGGGAAAGATAACTAGTTACATCAGCAGATACACAAAATGTATTTAGATATCTTACAACACTCTGTTATTTAATATAAATACAATAATATCTCTCGCGCAGAGAAGAAATGGATATTACGCATTGTTTGAACTCGAAATCGGTGCTTTTTCACATGAGCTGTAAGACCTTTGTGAGTGAGATAAGAAAATGAAGATGTACCGCGAACGCGTTTAATTGGCCGCTTTCTTGACCTCGTTGTGATAATTGCGATAAGCAAATTAGACACGACCCATTGATCACGCGCAATTACTTTGTCGTGTGCGCGAGCTAATCGCATAAAACACACGTGGTAAGTGAAGTCGTGCGTTTCGGTGGTGGTTACGAGCGCGCATAAGTATCCATTACGCACTCGCGTCAAGTCTGTAATGATCTGTTATTTCGCGCGTCTCTCCTCGTCTCGATTCGCGTAATGTCCATCCGCGGTGTCATTCGCGGCGCGCGTTTTTTTTCTTCTTTGTCCTTCCTCCCGCCCGTCGTCCGTCATCCGTCTCGTTTCAAGCGTGGACAACCGTGACGAGCGAGGAAAACGCGCTGAAACTCGCGTCGAGTCCGAGAAGAAAAAGCCACCGCCGCGCGCCGAGAGAACAAAAGAGAGAGCGCCCGCCTTCGGAGAGCTCAGAGCGCGGGCTCTGAAAACCTTCATTCGTTCAATCCGTCCGCGGACAGTTAACAATCGTATCTTTCATACGCGTTCGCTCGACGCAGTCGCGTAATTTTCCACTGACGTTTCACCTCCGACCTTCCGCCTTACGCACACCGCCTATGCGCGTAGCGTAGGCGTAGGTGGCGGCGAGCGATCCGACGATGTGCATATTACATACGGATGCCCGGCGGATACGCGCTCTGATTTCCGTACGGCTTCACGGAATGCGTCCGCGAATGCATTGTCGTGCACCGGTCCCCGGCGCGGTGCGACACGACTCACACGACGCGATGCGGCTCATGCGGCATCCGTCGCGTCGTCGAGGGCATCGAGGATGCGTCGCGAGTGCAACGCAGATGCTTTTGCCCGTAAGCGCGAACGCGAGTAATTTCCGGCTATTTTCTCTAAGCGGATTCCGTTAGACGGGACAATAATTAAAATAGCGCCTCGTTTAACGCACGCACGTGTGAACAATGCCGCGCATGCGAGGATACGTGTCGACCCGCATTCTACATCTTACTCAGTTATTGCCTTTCATCAGTATTTTACTTATTTTTACGTCATCATATATATTTTTTTTTTAAATAAAATAAAGAAATCTGAAAATTTTAAATAGGTTTTTCTCTATACGTTTCTAATCAATTTAAACTAAACAATGATCAATTGCCCATTAAATTTTGAGAAAATAAATAAATTTAAAAGACTGCTGCTCAAAATGAAAAATTGTCCTTTAGAACAAAGGACGTATGGTCATCGTATTTATTTAATAATTCTGAATCTTTTGATACGTGCAAAATTTAATAGTCTCTTTTCACGATAAGAGTTGTTGCAAAAAAGCTCTTGCAAAAGACAATTATTAATTTGTTTTTTATCACAATATAGATATTAAGAATCATTGTGTTTTAATTAATCGAAACGAAATTTAATTAATGTATTTATTTATTCACGCCAATTATTCTCATTAATTCGGATATTGATCTCCTCGGTTATCCCACATTCCAGAAACACTCTAGATTTTACACGTTTACGAGAATAAGTGTCTACTGCATACGCCCCACGCACACACTCGTTTCGAATTAACATTAATGAACTGAAAAAAGGTCGCGACGGGCGAACTAATTAGATCGGGAGGCGCAAATGCTTCTCATGGGAAACCGCACTTCATTGTTGCCGGAATTGCCGAGTTCGGCGAGGGGAGAAGGGGGTGCGTATAAAAACGTAGATAATGGAGAAGATAGATGTGTGTATTCTAGGTTAACGGCGGTGAAAATGAGGAGAGAACGAATGAGGGAGAGAGAGAGATAAAGAGAAGCCTCATCTCTCGATTTTGCGAGAAATCGCCGGATTCGTGCGACAGTTAGATGCCAAATGTCAACTGTAGTCATTCCTCGGTCAAGCTGTTTCGCTTCTAAACAGATTTCTTTCTGCATATAAAAAATAATTATGCGCGTAACTATGATTTATATTTATAGATATTACAGTTTTTAGTTCGCTACATTTACATGGAACATGTAAATTTTTCATATCGATTAATCCTGTGATAAAGCGTTGGTAAGAATTTGGATGGATAAAAAAATTATTTCAAATTTCGACAAAGAATTTCGCCTTGCTATCGTAATAAGAAAACCAGGACTGCATATATATTATTTCAACTTAAATAAAATTGTTTCAATGTACGAACGCTGACTTTATGCAAAAGAAATTTGACGATAAAGTTAAAGATACAAAGAAGATATCAAAACACACATCGGAGTATCATAATTACGTATCTCTTTAATTTTAGAGCCCTCATTGTTTCTGACCAGAATGTAAAACTAACTGTATTCTTATCGCGATGCGCATCGGGAACGCAAAGGAGATGTCATCTTGATATATCCGCGAGAAATTCAATGGTCACCGCTGTTGCGACAATGTTGACTTTATTACGAGGTACACGGCCATTACGCTAATCGCGTAGACAGACGAAGCTAATGTAGAAGCGCACTAGCCAGCAGCGAGGTAACTTCCTCGCAATATTGAAGCAAAACAACTCAATTTGCGGCCACAATCCTTGTAACGCATCCGTATCGTGTGAATAAGACATCGCGCATTCGTAAAGCGCGACTAGCGTGAAAATATGAAATAACATTTGTTCAGAGACATGAGAAACCTCCGATCCTTAAATTGATCCACATCGTTAAAATTAACCTTGTTGCGATATATAGTATGTTTGACAGGTGCGTTTCCGCCGGAGCCACGTGTGCGCCGCGAAAAGGATTTAAAAGCCGCCGACGAGAGAGATACGCGACCAATCGAGAATCCCGAAGCGCGAGGAGTGGTGGTAGCCGCACGTGGGAAGAACAAGAGAGAAAGAGAGACCGCGATCGCTTCACTTAGCTATTTCATTACCTTCACTCGATCCTTGGCCGCAGTGTACACGGAGCCGCGATCACGTTTTGTTCCTCGCCGCGAATGGTACCGATCGGCGCGATTCTCGCGCGCACGCGGACGAATGGACCGCGCGTTACATAATAAAAAGACCGAGTGATCTACTTTGCCGAACAAGAAGGACAACGCGATCCGCGGATTTTTGCGGAGAGGAGGTGACGAGCGAGAACATCCAAGATTGGATCCAAGAAGATCGTATGTTTGTTGCTTCAAGTGAGTTTCAAGTATCTACGTTACATTCGGAACGCGAGCCTTTTTCAATACATATGCAAAAAAAAGTGCTTACTCGAGTACTTAAAAATTTAGCTAGATGTGAAAGTAATTTTGTTGGACGTTGAAGCGTGATAAGCAATGCTGTAGAAAGTTTTGACATTCCAGCAACAAGCTAAACTAGCTAAAGCGTTCTATATCATTATTTTCAATCTCTATTTGACACGGAGAAAAAATTGTTTTGATTTTAAACAAATATATTTATTCCAGTACCATTTCGTATATTTAATTGTAATAAGTATTAGTAAGTATAAAATAATTTCTATATAAACTTATACTTGCGAAATATTTCTTTAAGGGAATGTTACTAAAATGAATATATTTACTTTAACAAAAATTTCTTTTTCAATGTAGCTAATTTTAGCTATACTTAATATTTCAGTAAAATCGTTCTTTCCGCGTAGCAGTCACTTAAACGTCAACAACAATCGTTTAAACCAATATTGATTAAGTTAGCATTGCCTTAAACGAAACACCTCTTACGTGTACATACTAACAGAAACAGTCTCTCACGACTCTTGCTGCAGTTGGACCCGACAAGTTCCATGATTTACGTCTACCTCGCGAATTTCGCGACGACGACAGTCGCAATGATCAATTTAAATAGCGCGACGGAGACAGGGCGATGAGGATTCGTCATGTACAACGACGTTTCGATGTAGAAATGGCATTCAGATTTTATTGTCGCGGTTATACCCATACCGCTATTGCGCGCTCAAACCTCGCTCGTAAAGTCAAAGGACTTAAATCTCGTTTCGCGTGTAGCGTGATCTGTTAAAGTACAGTTTTGGACTGTTCGGGGGAGAGACGCGGCAAAGCGTCGGCGAGATGCAAGTTTTATGCGACTCATTCGTCGTCTCTAAAAGTACGATCATTATTAACGGCATACTTTCATTGCGGGATATATAATTCACGAATTAAATTTTGTTATCTAACAAGAGCATTGTAAAATCAAAATATTAAATATAATTGCCAATGCGAATCAAACGCGATTGTTTAGTGAACTTTATTTCGATACATTGTATATAATTTATATGTCGATTCATTGTTATTTTTTCACGCTCCAACAACCGCGTCCGGCTCGCATTAGCAATTATATTGAATATTTTAGTTTAATCGTCGAAGCCAATATCAATTTGTTTAGTTTAATTGATTTTGTAAAATATTTCGTGAAAAGTTAAAATAAGAAAAAAAAGAGGAAAAGTCATGGGAACGGGGAAAGGATTTTGAAAAAGAGTCCACGCCTATGCGTATTGCGACGTGATATCAAGCATCACGTAAGTTGATATTCATTTATAGATACTTCGCAACTGTCAGCTCGCGCTAGATTAAACCGCTCGCTATCCGCCAATATTCTTTAATGAAACTTAATTGCCCCGCGTTGCGAAACGCCATCGCGACTGTGCAGCTCGAACAAAGAACAGCCGCAAAGTCGTAATCAAACGAGCCTCGTAAATCCTCCTTTACATACGTTCGCGAAGCGCGTTACCGCTCTTAATCGTTCTCGACAAACCTGATTTAGCGTTAGAAAAATGATGGGAAGACGGCGAATAATCGGAGCGCGAAGGATACAATTAAAACGCTTCGTCTTCGGCGCTGATTAATCACTTGATTGATCGTTCCTGAAGTTTCCTTCCCTTCGGAAGAGTAGTTTCGCGTCCTCCCTCGTCTTCACTCTACGGGTGTGCGGGTGAGAGGAAAAAAAAAAGAAGCTTACGAGGTGACTTTGATTCGCGCGCGAACGAAAAAGCGCGATTACGTAAAGGACCAATTAAGTCTCCCGCGCCGACCGCTCGTTTTCGTGTCCGCTGCGGGACAATCGTGATCGATCTATCAAAGTGGCCCCGCGATGACTCGCGCGTTTTCAGACAGGGGGAGGGGAGGGGAGAGAGATCATTTCCTGCACGGCGAACGGAAGGAGAAAAGGCGCGGCGCTCTAGTTGCGAGTTTTTTTCCTTTTTTTTCCCAGCGAGCGGCACGTAACACTTTTATTTTATCAAGAAGACGGATTCGCGGGCTCGGGCGCCACACCGAATAATGATTGTCAATTACCGCTTCCCGCGTCATACACGATCGAGTATACTATTTCTGTACGTCATTGTGAAATCCGCTTCCCCCTCCCCCCCACTCCCGCCAGGATTTTGTAATGCCGCGTATAATACAACAAGCGATGAAAGAAACAAGGATGACGTTGCCGTTTTATGAGTATATCTCTTTCAAAGAAGGCCAAACCCTATAAGTGCTACATAATATTTCTAGAATATTATAAAAATATTATTAAAAATTAAAATAATATTAAAACAATATTCCGAGAATATAATGCTTTTAATTAAAATAATGGTAATTATTTAAATTACATCCTTAGTTTCGCTCGTTAATTTTGACCATCTTATTTACTTTCACATTTAACGATACGAGCGTTCATATCTTTGCTTATAATACTTTTAATATTAATATTATATATTCGTGGTATATTATTTCAATATCCGTAGAATTTTATGGAAATGTTCTACAAATATTATTTTTGTTCAAAAATTAATGTGAATTATGCATAAAATATTTATAAACCTTATAATTATTACATTTAAAAGTTATAATATTCCCGATAATTTAAAATATTGAAGTAAATGATATTATTATTCACTTCTCATATAATATTATCAGGAGTGCACATCTAACCACTTTTTATTGATATTAAATGATATTTCAGGAATATTATTTAATATTAAATAATATTGTAGCGCTTATAAGGAAGTAACAGGGGAGAGTTTGCACACTCGAAAGCCGTAAGGGGATACATTTAAACAAACCCGGGAGCGGTTCCCCTCCTGGCCCTTGACCACGCGCTCTCACTTTCGTTTTTGCACCGGTGTGAATTTAATTGCACCTCCGCCTTCCTCGCTCGAACCGATCGACGATCGGCGAACGATAACGCGCCTCGCGAGTATTTACGTAAGAACAGCAAGTGCCCGTAAGTATGGCGTGGGAGTCGACCAGTTCGCATGCAACCGGCAACCGACGTTTCCTCGACTTTCTAAGTTCCGATAGCTCGCGATACCTCTCGCGTTGACCATCGTCTCGTTGTCCGTTGTGCGTGATTCAACGCAGCGCGGCGTTATGATCGAAGAGCGTTTTGCCAAGCAGTTTTCCAACAATCCGGAATCCATCTCGAGAGAGAATCGCGCGCCGCGCCGCTTTTTAGAAATCTGTGTGCATCGTGAAAAAAAAAAATTTCTCGAGAGCCGAAAAAGAAAACGACATTTATCCCTTCCCAATCTGAAGGAAAGCGAATCAGCGATGTCGCGAAAGCAAGAAAGAAACTGTCGATCGTACATTGATCCCATTGCTGTCCGCGCACGATTACGAATACTAATTAATAGTGAAATCGGCCGGCACGCGTCACCGATTTCGTTCACTTACAACTCAATTCCGCTATTCACGAGCGTACTCCTTTGTTTTATCGTAGTCGTAATATATCGCGATATTGCGACGTCATAAATGTTTCATCGCGAGCAGAACAATATAGAGGTTAATCAAAAACTGTGATATCCAATATGCGAATTATTATCCTCAATGAAAAAATCTAGCAAATAATTACTTTTATAATAAGTATCTATAATGGGATACGCAGCATTACGCATATAATTGTAATATCATGATAATTTTATGCGATGTGTACAGGGTGTTTCATAACATATGGCATAACTTAAAAAATCAGTTTGTAATATAAAAAAATTCATGTACATTGCAGATTGATTCGGATCAGTTGTCGAGATGTAGATAAATTTTATTAACATTATAACAGACGAAAAATATCAGACATTTATAATTGTTATTAGTAAAAATGTTTTTGCTTTATAATTTCATTTCGTAAATATTTTATTATTCTCTTAATTATATTACTTATTTACAATTTCATTAAACTTGGACAAATTAATTAAGGACGTTCAATGGAACAAAGAGCAGTGTCATATCTACAAGCAAAGATGAATTTTTTAAAATAAATAACATAATTAAGAGAATAATAAAATTACTCATTTAACAAAACTGTAAAATAACAAAATGTTTACTAACAAAAGTTATAAATGTTTAGTATTTTTCGCCTGTGACAATATTAATAAAATTATCGACATCTCGATAATTAAATCGAATTGATTTATACTGTATATTGAACTTTACGTTCTGTATTTATTTCTGGAGTCTGCCCTCACATTCCGAAGTACCCTGTGTATAAACACACTAGTTCGTTTTTATACTTTCTAAGCATACAAATATTTCTTCTTAGACATTCGTCTCTTTCTTCGTAGGCTCTACTTCTCGAGTACTTCTTTGATATTTTCCGCGCGGACATAACTGTATCGGCGACTATTTATGAATCCCTGTTTGCATTAGAATTATTCGTTCCGGTCTCGTATCGTACAGGCGGAGGCTGCGACAATAAATTCCCTCTCGTCCTACTTCGCCGCTGCGCCGCGCCGTTTCGGTCTTCATACGCTCGCGAGATCTACATACGGTAGCGGACGCGACGCGACTCGTAGATCGAGTAATGTCCGCCTGACATACGACCGGCCTATGCCTTTTATCGATTCGAAAAATCACGCTGTCGCGATAAACGTCGCTCTGCGTAACGACTTCTGCTCCGGATGGCTGAATTTTACATGACGTCCAAATTTGAGCGTGAACGCGATTGATGGATGATCTTTCGCGTTTCAGCCAGACATTCATTAATTAGAAGTGGAAACGCCACAATGGACGATGAATAATAAATCTGTCTGTTGTTCTGTTTCAAAACGGGCTCGCCCACGATCCGCAATATAGAATGGCACACAGATCCATCATTCGATTCACGCGATATTTTGTGATCGATATAAAAAATTGCAAGTAGCTCTTCGATTCGAATCAGCAGAATTTCCACGGTGCATAAAAGATATATTTTTCTCCGTTAAAGTTCGAATCTTTTCGCTTGTCACTATTCTATCTTTAAAATTATTTCTTCTATCGATTCGCGATTCTATCTCAAAAATTGCTCGAGACGACAGCCGTCTGGTATCTCATTATCAACAGCAGAAGCGATACTTTCTTGAATTTAAATATCTTGGAGCGATCATTAATGTCGAGAAGAAAAAATCTATCAAACCGCTTTGCTATTTCCTGTTCTTTCCAACTTCCCGACGGAAATTCTGAAGATGTTCTTTTACCGATTGCCATTAAGGGGAAACCGCGCGATTTCGATTATTCTCCGACCGCAATGAAAGACTCAATCGAGTCTGTAACTTTCTCGAAAATTAAGCATATTTACTTGAACTTTCTTCGTTTTCGTGATATGTAGGAAGTGAAATGATAAACGTTCGCACAGGACGCAATTAGACGGCCGGGATGTACAAACCGTCTCGGTTCTCTGAATAAAGACTTGTCGGTAGACTCGAATAGGGAAATGCTTGTAGAACTTCAACGACGTGTACTGAAAAAAGGAGTTTGGTAATAACTGTCATATATCGAGTAAAATAAATCAAGCAATTAAATATTAATAAATATTATAATTTGCTATAGAAAGATAAGTCATTAAACGAGTAATTAAAAGGAAATATATTATAATTTTATAACACAGTATTCAAATATAATAAAAATAATTTACATAATATAAACTTGAACAAAATATAAATATAATATTTTCAGTGTATTTATGAATTTTTCAAGTTTATTCTATGTAAATAATTGTTATTAAACTGAAGATGACTAAGTCAAACGTTCGTTTTATCATACTTCAATACTGTGTTATGAAATCATTCGTTATATCGTTTCAATTGCTCGTTTAATGATCTATCTGTCTATGTCATTTTATTGTTTAGAAATAACGAGCGTATTATAGACCGTATTATTGTAATTTGGTTCAACCAAATATTTAATTGACATTGTTCCATTCAACAATTGGTGACTATTACCAAACTCTTTTTTATCAATGTATCAAAAGGGTTAACCAGCTGGTTGACTTAGCGATATCGTAATTCAGCGGCAAGCAGCACCGCCAAGTCGTGCGAATTGCGTCACAGCGAGAGGGGAAAATTGCTAGTTGGCGTGGTAAAAAAAAAAAGAAAAAAAAAGGGAAACGCACGCGTGCATGCGAAATGCACCGCGACGATGACGTCGACACGAAATGTCAGGGTGCGCGCGATTCGGTAAGCGTGATTTCGCTGGTGAGAACCACCGCGCGCCGCCGCCGCCGCCGCTTGACAGGTCGGACGGGCTCTCCCCACGTGGTTGGAGAGTCGCACGCTCCGCTTCATCGAGCGTCAGCCGAGCACGTTCACCAGGGCAACGATTGCACTTGCACTTTTTAAGAGAACCTGTTCACCGCGCCGTGAGCCACACCCACGGTGTGCCGCGACTCTCCACGTGAATCGGCCAAGTGGCGGCGGCAGCGTAGATCTCGCGAGAGCGCGTGCTCGCGAGAAAGAAAGAAGGGTCTTCCCCGTTATATATTGTATTGTATTTCTGCCGGACGAACGGTAACGTCGCGATTAACGGACGTCGTGGGCTCCTGTTGTTGTTCCTCCGGCACGTCCTATCCTATCCACTATACTTCGTTCGCGTATAAATGCGTCTATCGCGCAAACACATCTCTTTCGCGAAAACCGGTTTGATAATACGTCTTACGCGTATATCTTCTATGCGTCGGACTCGGACTTCTTGTTCTTTACGCATTCTGGGATAGTGGCGTGCGTTCTCCAAGTAGGCCGCTATCGCGATCGAATTATTCAACGTTATTACAGTAATGCGTAGATCGTTGTTTCTTGAATTTATATCGGGGATTTGTCTTACTCGCGAGATATTACTTCTACCTTTAAGACCTTTCACTGATTGTAAAACGTGATCTAGAAAGTATTAGGTTTCAGAAATCCTTGAGATTTTCTCTAGCGGATCGAGAAACAGATTCTTGGCCAGATTAACGCCTCGGTTAAATTGCTTTCGTAATCTGTTATAATATCGTTTTGTATCGCACTTTTCTCAGCGGTGGCCCGCCATCTCCGCTACCACCTGACTGCTCGATAATTATTTCGGCTTTTAATTGATAAAGATAAAAACCGGTAAAGTGATATATATATACATACACACATATACTTTGCTATATGTAAATTTCTAATAGAAGACAATAAAAATTTAAGAGCATAGTGGAGAAAGTAGCGAACAAAAACCGAAAAAATTTCTAACGATTCGCCGCGGGAATGGAAAAAAGGTTGTAATTATTCGGCCGCTACGGATACTTTCACGGTCGGAAGAAAAAAAAAGAAACAATTCTATTTGCTCTTTAGGAACGTTGTTTTTGCAACGATCGCGATTTGACGAGCGCTAGAATTGATTATTGACGAATAATAGGCCCGAGAAAATCGTGTCTCTCGTGCTTGAATAAAGCCTCGAATTGTCCGTGCAATATTGACAATAGTCGCGATAATTTATAATTTGATTCACATGGTGCGGAAATACGTGATGTTTCACAGCAGTCGTCCTATTTCGTCCGAGATGTGTCACTTTCTTGACTATTATTCTAATAACACGAAAACGGAAAGAGAAGGATTCCGTTTAATAAAGCAAGGATTTTAATATCACGGAATTCAATTTTTAAGAATATGTAAAACATTCTTCAAAACATTTATGAAAAAATTATAGATTGTTTTATATTGCATTTGAAAGTAGTAGCAAAAATTTGACGGTCATTTTTTGTCTGGATAACAAATTATTTCAATAAGACGTAGACATGTGCTCTAATGAAAATATAATTAATAATTAAATAAATAATAAAACAAATCTAAATTTTTTATTTAAGTATAAGTACTTCAAATATTCAAGATGATTTATGTAAAATTTCATTACAAGAAATCAGTTCTGTAAAATAAACAAAATTCATTTCTTTGCAAAATAACTAAACAATCACAATAAAACTTTGTATAAATCATTTTGAATATTTAATATATTTACACAAAAAATTGAGAATTTTCTTAATGCTGTAAAAAAAATTTAGTAACAATTTAATAACAAATAGAGTAAATAAAGTATAAAGATATAATCTAATTCACACATTTTTGATATGTATATAGTTTATTTGAAGTATTCATATTAAACAGAATTTTCACATTTTCTTTACTTTGCAAGAATTGTATGTCCGATAGATACATCGGATACCGCGCGAGAAAGAACCTCGTGCCGCATTTGATTTGTTCCTAGCATAAAAATAATGTATTTGATATCTAAAATGTACACTGGCAAATATATAGATACTTATATAGATACTAATTCTCGAGATAAAATAATGGCGCGCGTGAAAACAATAGCTCGTAGCTCACCTCGACGTGCCACGCGAAACGTGAAATCTCACGAAAGCGGCCTTCCGAAAGCGGGAGAAATATCTCCCGGTGTAAAATTCACTGCCGGGATTGACCGGGAACCGCAGCAGAATTAATAATAATTGAGCTATAAATAACCAGAAGGGGGAGGGGAGGGGGGAGGGGGAAGACCTGACGGTTGCATAAGCAATTGCGAAATGAGCTTTTTGCCGCGGCGTTCAACCTTGCACCTCGATTGTGCGCAAGGTGAGTGTATTATTCCGAGGAAATAATCCCTCGATCCCGTTCAATTATTGCACCATCGGAGAGAAGAGCTGGATGCTTATTGGAACGTATCGTCGTGCCCGGCGGGCAATTATCATTCCGTGGCTAAACTGGCGTAGAATTTGTAGGAACGGTCAGATGATTTCATCCTACGTTAAACGTCGGATTTGTTTCCAGAGCTCGGCGAACGCTACACAAAGCGTTAGAGACAATGCTCGCCGCCGCTGCCGCTGACGCGCCGCTTCAGATCGATCCAATCGATCCAAGCGGCGGCAGATCGCTAGGCATCGGTCCGCTCCGATTCGTCTGTTACACGCGAGGATCGGGGAGATCGGAAAACTATCGGGAACGCGCGAACTATCAAGCGGCAAAAGTGTAACGAGTCGCTATTCGGCTTGATTCGCCACTTCTCTCTTCGCGCTCTCTTCTAAGGAATTTATGTCTCGAGTCGTTCCCGGCAACACGCCGGAGACTAGGTAAACGTACCGGAAAAATTGTGCCCGTCGATTCCGAAGGCAATTGTCTTTCGGGGCAACGAGTACATTCTTGAATACGCGCGTATACGTACCTTACGTAAGGAAAACAAGAGAAATTGTATCATTTTGTTCGCCGGGGCCGCTCGGGCGAGTAAAACTTTCACCACGTTTATTGCTAACGTGCTCGTTACACGGCATGGTCGAGCACGGCGTCGCGTCCCGTTACTTTGTCGTGCTTCCTGCCACGGTTTTTCGGCGGTAAGAAACGCCCCGTGAAATCGCCCGAGTCTCGACTGTCAAAACAAATTTAAAAAAAAAAAAAAAAAAAAAATAGTATCACGCGCCCGCGTAATCGGCCTAATTACACGGATATCCTGCCGCTACTTCGCGCAACGACTATCTAATCATACGTTATTAATTTCCGGCCTGGCCGGATTTCAATTGGAGACACATACATTGTGTCTCGCTTATGTAAGCGAGTTGACCAATCGCGGGAGACAGCCGCAGCGTTTTCTTCAATTTCTCTTTGGCGTGGCGAAGCCACGCTTTAGTTGCGAAACCAAGTGACTAATGTGAATTGAAATAGCGAAACAAAGAACGGTGAATAAATTGGGTCAATTTTTGCCTCCAAAATAACAAGCAAACATCGTGTTTTTTTTTATTTTTGAGTCACTGAATTTGGAATACTGTCCTTTCGAAATTTTAATTTATCGGGAAACTATTAAAATTAGCATTTGAACATTGAAAGAACGATTTTGTTAAAGTATCTAAATATTTAGCTGAATACAGATCTAAAAATAATTTTAGTGAACCATAAAAAAAATTGTGACAGATGTTCGAGTACAATGAACAATGCTACAGACTAGCAATTCAGTTTGAAAGTCCAACATAATTATTTTGATGATTCAACAAAATTTTTAGCTACTTTAGTAGAACCGTTCTTTCCGCGAAGCTATTATAAAAACGGTATGTTAATGAAAGTATAAAACTATAGTAAAATAAATAATAAATGAAAATCGATCGATATGAGCAACACACATTAATAAATGGAGAAGACCTTATTCGATCAAAGCGGATGTTGGAGCTTGAAAATATATTCTTTTGCACTAATCTTATACAATTTCTAATCGTAAAATACTACAACGGAATACAAAATATTCTAGGAGAAAGCCTTGAAAAAATGTAATGAACAATGCTTTTACGAGTGCTGTGATCAAAATGTGAAATAATTTCCATTGATATCTTTATTTTTAAATGTTAATAACATTTTGATTTTCTTTATCAAGCACAACATGAACTATTTAAAATAAAAGCATAGTTCTAGCAGTGAAACACGAATTAATACGTTTGTAAATCTCAATAATAATAATAATTTATGTTACTAGATGTTTTAGTCATATGCTGATTTTATGAATATTTTTCCGATGAAGTAAAATTTTTTCCAAGATCAGAATCAGATTTGGCAGTTCAAAACCTACGAAAAAAAACATATCCTTTTTACTTGCCACTTCGGTGGTTAAAATCGTTTACAAAAATATCGCGAGAAAAACATTTCACGAAATAATCGTACAAGTAAGCAGGATAAAATCATAGAGGGGAGAATTTTTCTCACAAGGAGAAAACCTTTGCAGGATGTCGCGGAAAATTAGCGTCTGCGCCACGTTGCTGCTCGTCGTGTTCGAGCTGACCACGTCGGCCATGGTCCTGCCGAGGCCACCCTCGTCGCCTAATCACATTCACCAGGACCAGGAACTATCCGCGCGCAAATCTCTCGAGGGCAAGTCCTTGCACGGCGGCGTCTCGCGAAACACCAACGTGGAGAGACCTGATACCGAGGACTACAGGTATCGATTCACTAGCGTTCACTCACACTGCTTTTTTCAGACTATTTTTTTTTCTCTACATCGTCCGGTATCCTCATTATATTCCACGGCCGTCGCAGGCAATTCACTTTCGTTTCGCGTTTAGAATTGCGAATTCGTTCAAAGTGATCGATTATCTGTCAATTGTTATCCGCTCGTCTTTAATTAAAATTTAGTTTGAGATAGTAAGACTTTATCGAAACTCGCTTTCATTAATTGATTGCACTTGACTTTGATTTTACTCGAGGGGGGTAGAAAGATTTGGGATAAAAGAAAAATTAGTAAACTTTGATTCGTTAACGAATTAAATATAAAATCCTTTTGTGAGCTATTTATTTTATATATTAACAATAAAAAAACTATTTGAAAAGTTACAGAAGATTAACATATTAAGTTGCTGCCAGCTGCAGTCTGATTCATCGCGATGTAAGTCTGAGGATTTTACAGAGATAACTTGAGAACGAACATAGACAAATTTTTTTTTATTAATAAATAATAAAAATTGTGCACAAAAAATAATTACGTATCCAATTCCTGTGCTTATAGTAACATGCCAAAGTTCGCCAAGTTTTCATCGTTGCAAACCTTCCTACTCCCCCTTAACATATAATTTGATAGTAATTCTATTGAACTTTGAGGCTTTTATTAATGCGTGTCGCTAAATATTGACCAACGATGGCAGCGTTGTTCCATTCTACTTAACGGCTCCTCCTCGGAAAACTCTCTCTGATTCAGCGCGATTACGAAACGATATTTACCAGGGTCTCGCGATTCTAAATCGCTCGAACAAAAGAGGAAAATCCTACGTTCTTTCCCACCGGCGGAAAGCGGCCCAATTAGCGCGAATGAAAAGCCGTCTTCGTTGCGGCGCACGAGAAACGTGAGAAACCCGGTCGGGTAATTGCTCCCGTGTAATTTCAACGATGGCAGATTTACGTGACCACAATTCGTATCTTCAAGCACCGATACGCCGCGCGCCGGATGCAACCGGTAATTTTCAAAGCGAAATAGTAAGCGCGATTAAGGCTAGACAGACCGATTGTCTCTCAATTCCCATCGCGATCGCTGCGGTTTAATAATCGCGAATAACCGCGAGTTTGGGGCACAGAGGCATTTCCGAACAATGACACCTGTAATCGTGATCGGATTAACCTCGTAATGTCGTGAAAATTAAAAAAAAGCAATCTCCCGCTCGCTCGGTGCCCACCACTAATATCCGATTAGCTTCGATGTTATGCTATTTCTTTCTCTCATACCGTGTATTTACCGTTGATTATTCGTACGTCTCAAAGCTCCATCCGTGCGATATCAATCTTCGGCGCTTGTATTAGCGAGAAGAAGCTATAATCTACATGAAATTAAGTGAAATTGAGTTTCCTCTTTCTTCGTCTCAGGCTCTTCGAGATCGAGTTGCAGAGCGCGGACGAGATGGACGCCGCGAATCTGCAGGGTCTGATGCGTACGATGCTGAAGGAGGAGCAACGGACGCCGAACGAAGACTATCCGCCGAATCCCGAGGTGATCCCGCACTCGATCCTCGGTGTGCGAGATATAGGCCTGAGTCCGAACTACCGTTTGGACACCTTCGGCGACGACAATCGCGCATCGTTGCACCCGAAGCTGCCGAGCCTCGACGAGAAGCTGTACTACCTCAAGAGCGGTCGGCCCAAGGTCTACGTGAACGTGCGGGGAAACAGCGGCTCCTTCCGCAAGGACACCGTCGTCGCCCCACCGCCGTCCACGGCGACCCCGAGCAAGGGTGCGGTAGGATACCTCAGAGTCACGCGACCCTTCGAAAGGCAGACCGAGTGGAAGACGCGGGACAAGAAGACTCGACCACCTAAGAAATTCGATCGTCGCGTCGACGGTATTGTTCTGAGAAACGAGGATATCGCTAAAGCGAACGATTACGGAGTGGACGAAACGTCGACCACAGAAAATTCCATGGTCACGTCCAGCGAACTACCCAAACAGATACCCGCGCCACCCAGCAAAGGCCACGGACGGATATTGATGGCGCAAACCACGCCTGTACAGAGGTATCCGCTTAGGAGGACAGACATCCTGCCGGGATACGGTTTCATCGAAGAATAAAATCAAGTATCAGTATAGGGGAAAAAAAAAAAAAAAAAAATAGCTTTTCCGAAAAGTATAGATTTAATCACGACCCTCAAAATTTTCGATCGCATTTCATCTTTGTTTAAAAGTACAAAAAAAAGTTTGATAACATATTTCGAAAGAAAATATTAATTACACAATAAGCATTAATCCTAGAATGCTTATACTTATCGTTTTCTGACATTAAAGTGTTCTGGATGAAAATTCACCCACATGAGAATTGTTTTCTACTCTATAGGTGCAAGTTGTTAAAATAACTCGATTAACTAATTTATTTTAATTTAAAAAGTCTTATTAAATATTATTTTAAACTATCAAAATTTTAACGACAAAAGATTACGACATATAGAAAGAGTTTTAACGATTAAATATAAAAGATTCCAAAAAGTATTAATTTCATGTCTATACAATGTATGAAAATAGGTCATGACTTTTTACCTCAATTAGGATCAATATTTAATATGAAAAAAGCCAGAACTCAGTCATACAAAAATTCTGGAAATAGGATAAGACAAATAAGGGAGAAATGAGCTTTTTTCGATTACAAAGCTTATATCTATCTTATTTGTGTTATTCATATATCGGTCTAGTTTTTACTGGAAATTATTATTGAAACTTATTATTGGAAATAGAATGTTGATTCTTTAGAGATAATTATTATGTCTCAAAAAAAAATTAATATTGCGACGTTAAAATTGATGTTTTAGTATTAGCTTGAAGTTTAACTTATGCCGAATATAACGACTCACCATAAAAATATATAAACATTGTTATTTATGCAGATTAATATATATTTGTAATATACGTATAGTTAACTAATATAGAATTAAGGAAACATATAATATATTAACTTGCTCCAATAATAAATAAGCGTGCAAGCCAATACAATTTTTTTATTACATTCTTTGGCAATTTGCTATTCATCTTTATCAAAGAGATGAACAAATATCGAAACTAATTTAATGCGAGTCACAAAGAGAATGATATATTATAACAAAAGAACTTACCTGTTCCGCCTTCAATGTAAGCTCGATGAAAATCTGTTGTAATTTCTCGTTCACGAAATTAATGCAGAATTGCTCGAAGCCGTTCTTCTCGAAGATCTCGAAGCCGTATATGTCCAAAATTCCGATCTCGTATCCGTCCGTGTTTGTCTCCATGGCTGAATTGACTTTCTGTAAAATCATTAATTATTCAATAATGGAGAACTATAAGCGCTTTTTAAAATTATGCGATAATTTTGGATAGAAGATTACATTGATCTAATTATTCTAATTAAAATAAGATTAATTACATATAAATTAATATTTTTTATATGTAATTCTTTTATGCCAAATAAGAGCAATTTGTTCCCTTACTCGAGAAAAGATCATAAAGATTAAAATAAAATTAATAATATTATCCTCTATAAAAACCGATAAATACTCATTTTATAATCAACTTTTAATACGATACGAAATTATCGCGTACTTTTTTCTCTATGATAAGTGAAATATAATTAGTGCAAAATGGGATTTTTTACATGTTTCTATGTAATTAAAAAATTAATCGTTTTGGATAAATTTTGAAACTTGGAATAAGTGCTCTGCCACACCTTAACCAAGTAGTCGAAAAGTCTAGCGTAGATGTCCTTTGCCAAAGCGTCTCGCGCATAAAGCGCTTGCTCTACATTCAGCGTCACGTCCACGCTTTCAGATTGACTTCCCCATTTTGACTCGAATTCTCGAGAAATCAATTTATGTGACAGCTGCTCTGCCGAGATTCCAAAGAGATAGGCTGGAAACTCGAGAACTAAAAACACAATTCACACAATTAGAAAAGAAAATTATCTAAATAGAAAATGTAAATAATAGTACCGACACGTGCAAAAATTATACAAATCTTATTTTATTATCGATCGATTAGTAGTGTTTATACGATAAGATATAGATAAGTGTGTTTTATGCGACTTACATTTAAAAAAAAACTTTTACCGATAAAAGATAAGTTATATAATTAATCGCTATTTTTATTTCTTATAATATAGAGTAGCTTACATTGCTTATCAGCTATCTGCGAATAATTGCCGTTCTCGGCAAATTGTATATTTCCCAAATGAAGAATTCCAGCTACCAGTCTGAATATATCCGTCACTTCTGCGTCTTTTATTCCCATAACACTCAAGGCTGTAGACATTAAACAATACATAATTATTAAATTAGTGAGATCTATCAGTAATTAGGAGATAAGATACAAAAATGTACTATAATAATTATGTAATATTATACTATTAGTTATAATTACACAAAAATTGCTTAACACACAAAGATACATTTAATTATGTACCTTTCAGAGTTTCCTGAAAATCCCGCGCATCATTTGTTCCGTCTACCCTATAATCACCACCATAACTCAGATACTGATAATAATCGAGGTGCGTCAATCCAAACTCCGCTATAAAATTTAAATTCTCTTATATTATTGTTGTAAATTTTTTAAAATTATCCTATACGTTTTTCTGTTTTATCTCTGTAGTATTTTAATTACTCAATCATTCACTCACATCTCATTTCCTCATTGGCTCCCGTTGCCAGCTGATAAAATATGTGGAAATTTCGCTCACCGGGATTGTGACACGTTACTCGCGATTTCTCCAAAAGAAAATTGGAAATTTTACCACCGTTTGGCTGACCGCCCGGTCCAAATTGCATCTCTACATATTTTCCCTGTAAATTTAAGAAGACTTCCTTTCTTTCTATTCACATAATAGTCTTGTTGATTGTAATATAATTAGCAAATTAGTAAAAATTAGTGTACTAATTCAAACATAATTTAAAACGTACAAATCTACTGCTGTTATTATTTCGCACTGTCTTTGCATTGCCAAAACCCTCCAAAAGTGGATTTGATTCCAAGATCACATCTTTTACTTTTTGAACCTTTTTGCCTCCGCCGCTCACCCTCGCCACGTAAGACATTATGTACTTTGCCGCAACTGTTTTTCCCGCGCCCGATTCACCACTGCAAATTAAAATAAATGTAACTAATTGATTTTCAATATTAAAAAGAAATTTCCAAATGTAAAAACATAAATTTAAAAATTTTTCACATAAAATTATCTTAAAGCAAAAGATCATTTACCTAATAATGACGCAATGACTTTCATTGTCAATCATCATGTTTCTAAACATCTCATCTGCCAGGCCATAGATGTGAGGTGGATTCTCGTACGGTGCCTAAAGGAATACAAGACTTTTTTTGTTTTCCAACGAGATGGAAATATAGTACTTTGGTAATTATTTATAATAAGAACCCTCACCTCAAATCTTCATAAAAATGCACTCATTCGATACCTTTTCATTCAAAATAAAAAAATCTGAAAGAAAAGCGTGGCGATCTGCTCCGTGAAGCAAGTTATTAAAATCAAATACATAAATGATTGAGCCATAAAAAAACCTAGTTGCAAATTTAGTCCAATTAATAACTTCTTTTTAATATATATTATTCTAACGCATTCATCTTGAGTCCATAAAATTTTATATTTGTAATGTTTTTAAATCAATACGCAAATTATGCAATTACATAAATATCTTATACAGATTCATTATTCCGATCTAATAATAAGATAAGCGTTGATTTTTCACTTACCGACATCACGACGCGCAGCAGCGGAATTGTAACTACCTGCAACACACACAAATATCAAATCTCGGTTAACGACTCAAACGACACAATTAACATTAAAAAACTAATATAACATTACTCACCAGAGGGTTATTCCGCCGTTGCCCGATGCCCCCCGGGCCTCCGCCTCCTCTCAGATCGCATCGTCAACACAACACTCGCGAAACGAGAGATCAATTACGATCGCGCGCTAATTATAATCGCAACAATATCACGCGCGATATCATCACGTAGCGAAAGGGGCGTACAACCGCGCGAGGATGTGATCCATATCGATATTCCGTCGGGACATTTCGCAGACGTAAACTCGGAAGTAACTGCGCACACGAACCGATCGACATCGATGATAACACGCGATGCATTGGCCGGGATGATTCGCGCGATGAGAATTAAGTTGACTTTTGCGTCGTCCCGCAAGAACAACACGCGCTCGTCACGGAGCGATCTCGCTATCTCGTCCGAACGTTTATCCCATTGCAATTACTCACAAAAACTCGTACGTGCAAAGACAACTCCGCCGACATTCGATGACGTCACGCGAGGGAATACGCCAATGAACCGTATGAACGTTGCGGCAAGAGAGGCTCGCCGGCCAACTTCACACCTCGCAAGAAAGAGAGAGTGTTTGTGTGTAGATCACCGATCCGTTCAAGCGTTTTACTGTACATATTGTCAGACACGAGAACTCGGATGTATGTACGAGGCGAATCCGCTCGACATCGATGATATACGCGAAGGGACAGACGTACGAATGCCGCGAATCGTCGCTCGTCGCCCGTCGACCGTCGCACGGCGACGAGTCAACAGTCAACACACACGTTCCAGGACGATCGTCATATTCGTCACACGACACTCATTTCGTAAACAATCGAGCTGTATGTGCCGAGATACACACGGCGAGACCGGAGCAGACGCTGCGACGTCCGCGCCGGCCGGCCGCCTTACCTGAAATGCGTAGCAGCCGTCGTGCCGCCGCCATGTCGCCGGTCCGCTAGGCGAACTACTGCGTACTTCCGCGCGACAGTTTCCGCGAATTCAACTATCTTTCGTGTAATGCGCGTATCGCGGCGATTCCTCGTCACACGATTGTCACATGTGTGTCTGAATCGAGCTTCCTGCCGTTGTACTTACAACGAAAATACGTCGTAACGACTGTCGACGCTGAACCGATTAGCCCCACATTTGCTACACTGCCGACCGCCGCTCCACTACTGTCCTCTATTAGCGGAATGCTGAATTTGCTTCGAAATTATTCGGAGCGAGTATGGCATTCCACTAACAGAGGACAGTAGTGGAGCGGCGATCGACTGTGTAGCAAACGTGGGGCTAACAGGTCCAGCGTCGACAGTCGTTACGACATATTTTCGTTGTAAGTACAACCGCAGGAAGCTCGATTCAGACACACGTGTGACAATCGTGTGACGAGGAATCGCCGCGATACGCGCATTACACAAAAGATAGTTGAATTCGCGGAAATCTGTCGCGCGGAAGTACGCAGTAGTTCGCCTAGCGGACCGGCGACATGGCGGCGGCACGACGGCTACTACGCATTTCGGGTAAGACGGCCAGCCGGCGCAGACGTCGCAGCGTCTGCTCCGGTCTCGCCGTGTGTATCTCGGCACATACAGCTCGATTGTTTACGAAATGAGTGTCGTGTGACGAATGTGACGATCGTCCTGGAACGTGTGTGTTGACTGTTGACTCGTCGCCGTGCGACGGTCGACGGGCGACGAGCGACGATTCGCGGCATTCGTACGCCTGTCCCTTCGCATATCATCGTTGATGTCGAGCGGATTTGCCTCGTACATACATCCGAGTTCTCGTGTCTGACAATATGTACAGTAAAACGCTTGAACGGATCGGTGATCTACACACAAACACTCTCTCTTTCTTGCGAGGTGTGAAGTTGGCGGGCGAGCCTCTCTTGCCGCAACGTTCATACGGTTCATTGGCGTATTCCCTCGCGTGACGTCATCGAATGTCGGCGGAGTTGTCTTTGCACGTACGAGTTTTCGTGAGTAACTGCAATGGGATAAACGTTCGGACGAGATAGCGAGATCGCTCCGTGACGAGCGCGTGTTGTTCTTGCGGGACGACGCAAAAGTCAACTTAATTCTCCTCGCGCGAATCATCCCGGCCAATGCATCGCGTGTTATCATCGATGTCGATCGGTTCGTGTGCGCAGCTACTTCCGAGTTTACGTCTGCGAAATGTCCCGACGGAATATCGATATGGATCACATCCTCGCGCGGTTGTACGCCCCTTTCGCTACGTGATGATATCGCGCGTGATACTGTTGCGATTATAATTAGCGCGCGATCATAATTGATCTCTCGTTTCGCGAGTGTTGTGTTGACGATGCGATCTGAGAGGAGGCGGAGGCCCGGGGGGCATCGGGCAACGGCGGAACAACCCTCTGGTGAGTAATGTTATCTTAGTTTTTTAATGTTAATTGTGTCGTTTGAGTCGTTAACCGAGATTTGATATTTGTGTGTGTTGCAGGTAGTTACAATTCCGCTGCTGCGCGTCGTGATGTCGGTAAGTGGAAAATCAACGCCTATCTTACCATTAGATCAGAATAATGAATCCGTATAAGATATTTATGTAATTGTATAATTTGCGTATTGATTTAAAAACGTTACAAATATAAAATTTTATGGACTCAAGATGAATGCGTTAGAATAATATATATTAAAAAGAAGTTATTAATTGGACTAAATTTGCAACTAGGTTTTTTTACGGCCAATCATTTATGATTTATGTATTTGATTTTAATAACTTGTTTCACGGAGCAGACCGCCACGCTTTTCTTCCAGATTCTTTCATTTTGAGTATAAACGCATTGAATGAATACATTTTTATTAAGATTTGAGATGAAGCGCTTATTCTAAATAATTATCGTATTTTCATTCCTTACTGCTCCTTGATATATCTCGACTTCTTTTTCTCCAAAGTATGGCATCTGCTTGAAAGGATTAACCGATACCAATACGGGTCCGATGCATGTCTGATGATATGTTAAGGAACACTTTACGAATTATGTCACAATTAATTAATTTTGCACTATGAGAGATGTTCATATTTTTTTGATGCTACTCTGTTAAAATTCACCAACATAATTAAAAAATTTGTTTTACATTTTTAAGAATATTAAAAAAATGTTTCTAATTTGTATGTTGCCAGATATTAAAATAACTTATCTAACACTCAAAGTCAAAGAATCTTAATAATATTTGGAGGTGCTAATTCAAATTTAGTAAAATCTTTGATATTAAAATGTTAATTGAAAATTTATCGACAATAGCATTGTAGAATTAAGCTATCACGAAATACTTGTTTTCGAAATTATATATTTTCTCACGAGTATCTAATATCACGCAGGAAAAGGATACAAATATGTAATCATCCATATATCTCTTTCTGAGATTTTCGATAATGGCATCCTCGTTGACTTTCGGCAGGAGGACCATGTCGTCCACCCCGGAAATTTTGACATTTTGACTCTGCCAGTGGTACACCTGAGAAAACAAATTGATTTTGATTAACGATAACACGCTTTTAGTTTCGTATCGTCGCGAATTTAAATTACGATCGTAGCGACACACGAGAAATCGGCGGACGTCGCGCTTTGCGAATCCAATTACAATTTCTGTGTCGCGAGTATAAGAAGTGCTTATTCGCTCCGACGTTTCACGGATCGCCGATTCATCGATCGTTTCCGCTCCTCTTTCAGAGGATTCAGTCCAGCGCTCTTAGTATGCCCTTTTAACGCGGAGGTTTATAATAGACGCTACACTTAAGCATTAATGCATTATTTATATATAGCGATTTTTAAACTGACCTGACCTGTCAAAGTCCGACTTGCTCTATATATTGCAAGGGACGCCGCGTTCTAACATTTTATCCCGTAATAATCGTTCAAGTATCGTTTATTTTATTGGGTCATCGTAACAGAAAGAGTTAATAAAAAAAAAAACACACACGTGTTGACATAAATTTTTGTTCTTTGCCATTTCTAAGTCCAACGAAAGATTTTATATATCGTAGAGCTCTTTTCATCTCCCAGCTTCACGTTTCCTCTATATTTATTTTATAGACTGTAAATAACCCTTATATTTCTTTATTCAATTTACACAATTTTAAGAAAGACTCAAGAGCTTTAGGTAAGAATCAGTCGTAAACAAGTCAAGGTAAAAAGTTGTCAGTCAGGCGAATGGAAATCCGGCGCGTGAAATGTGCATTCTTGGTTGCACGTGGCGTGGCATTGGAGAACGCGAGAGAAATCGTATGTCAGCGTATGTGATTACTTCCGGTCGGGCGATTCTCTTTCAACGGATTCCGTACAACTGAAGAGTAAGTGTCGAATATAATAGTGCGAGGTGTTACACAAAGCCTCTTTCTCGTTCTATGCATCATCTTAATTGCATTTTAAAGGATTGCTTGACATGATCCATCGTCGGTCAAAGCCAATTAACGGATATCAAGGTTTCTAAGCGTAAACGATTGATTACGCTTTGAAGTAAGGTTTTGCTTGAAATAACTAAAAATTTAGCTGGATACAGGTTTGATAATAATTTTGTTGGACCATCAAAATAATTATGAAGAAAGTTGAAGCACGATGAGCAATGCTGCAAGAAGCATTTTGATATTTTGATTTTAACAACAAGCTTGACTGTACTCACGTAATTATTTTGATAGTTTAGCTGAAAATTATTTTCAGCTCTGTACTTGAACAAAGTTTTAGATACTTTAAAAAATTTAGTATCAAATTAACAATCTTTGTTTTATATATAAACAAGAATACAAAATCTTCTTGAAAGAATTGATAATCTTAAATAGACATAATTTGCTTACATCAAGAAAATTGTTCTCTTCACGTAGATCAATCATGTCTGTTTAAGATTATAAATTTTTTGAAGAAGATTTACATTCTTGCTTATATATGAAACAATGATTGTTAACTTGATATAAATTTTTTTTCTGTGTAGCTAAACCGTTCTTTCCATCTACATATTTCATATATATGTCAAAACTATTAACTATCATTTTTAAGAAACATAAATGTACACATATATAAGCAGTTTATAAAACAATTTTCTTCTTCTCTCTGTGTCTCTATAAAGGCACGTACGTCACTATCGATCGACCATATGCCGCGGTTAACATCTTGGTCCAATTAGTATTAGCGGAGCAATTCGCCCATATGCGACATGTAAATGGTCTGACAAAACGGACTACAATTGGGGAAAGTTAGAAAGAGAGAAGTGGAGGGGGGGAAGAAAAGGACGTGATTTCGTCAGAGAGTCCGTATAGAAAGCGGCGAGAATGGCTCAGCTGACAATGCCCAACGAGACGAATGGTCACGCTTCCAGCTTCCGCTTACTCGTTGTTATTTCAACGACAGACAACGCGGATTTCGTCGACAATGGAAACGAGTGGCGATGTCGCAGTCAAGCTACTCAATCGGCGGGGCTGTTATAGGGTCAGCTAATTATGACTGATGGGGCTACTGACCGCGCGATCGATCGCATAACGTTCCCTCTTGTTGTGCCGAGGTCCGCGCGTGCCGGACCAGACCAGGCCACAGACCAGAGGCATGATTTCACGGCTTCCGCTGCAATGAAACCGTCTGTTCGTTCACCGCAGTTCCGCCGGCGCGGTGGCGGTCAACGAGATATCGCGCAACTGCTGTCGCGGATCTGTTATATCTCGCTGGAAATTACTGTCGAAACTAAATTTCTCACGGTATATCGCTATGTTGACTGTCCGAAGAGATCAGCCTGTCTCTATTTTTCTGCTTAAAAGAACTGTTCAGCTGAAATTCTATTTCCAACTAAACCCGCGGGACTTTTGCAGGAATTTAGCTCGAAGATGCATATTCTAGTGAGAAATGATAGTGGAATCGATATTGATTCAACGTTGAAATTATCAAACTGATATCGATTCAATAGGTCATTTCTCACTGGGATGTATTTATTGTTTTAATTAAAATCTTATTAATTAAATGTATTTTCCTGTTACTTATCAATTCGACATTTAAGCATATTCGCCCATAGCAAATCGCTCATTGTCAGCCAGATGATAACGCAATCTCCTGTTATCGATAAGCCAACATTGTCGCATAATGGATGCAAACCGAATGTATCATCGCACGTGTATAAGTCATTTTACGATATTACACGATAGTATACGATAGTATACAATATTATCTAAGTATATACTTAGATCTACAATATCTGAGTTGCGATCGGCTTGGTCAATAATTCCGTGTGCTTTTTATCAATGGTTTGCTTTAGTTTTTCATCGAGACAAACAGGAAGTTCTTTGAACGAGAAATTACATGAATCTGCTCGAAAGATGATAAAAAGTAGTACGTCCAAACGGCCAATTTTTGGCTATGAAAGTTATTGTAAAACAAATTGTCTTTTAAATTAACCGCGCAAAATTATTAGTCAACCCAATAATATACTTAATAAAATTATAGTTCTCTATAAATATAATTAAGTAAATAATAATATACAGTACACGACGTAGGTTTTTAAGAAGACGTGAAAAGACTTTCACGGTTCTAAAAGAAAGAAATATTTGAAAATTTCTAAGAAGCTTATGAATGCACCAAGAAAAAAAATTTCTTGAAAAATTAAAATATTTATTCCGATACGTGCACTAAATATTGAGTTGGTTTAATCAAGTCTTGGTTTAAAAAATTTTGAATGGTTGACATGAATAAACTATAACTTTTTTTGTGCAATTAAATGCAAATGTTGAATCATCAAACCTAGTGTTTAATTGAACGTATCGGACTAAATATTTTAGTTTTCTAACAAATTTTTTCTTCACGGAGAGATAAAAATTTTTCTCACAATAATGACCCGACGCCAAACGCTACCGTTTAAATCTGCTTTAAATCTGTCGTTTGAAGTCTCAGAAGCAATGTGACTCATGGTAGGTGGAGACGTTCACGATAGAAAATGATATACTCAAGAATATTCTTAGAAAGATTATCTCATGACTTCGTTCTTAACGCACAGGGAATTCGTCTTGTACGTTAAAACACGCAATTCGAAGACCGGCTTGGACAATAAGACGAACACGCGTTCCTTGGCCTTGTTACCGCTTGCATCCTTCGGAACGATTAACAATGCCGCGATTACAAAGCACGCGACGCAAGGACGTGTGCGTGACGTGTGTGCGTGCGTTATCGTCCCGCTAGATTTATATTTGTACGCCTTTGATAACGCGTTGCCTAACCCGTCTTCTTGATAACGATCTCTCTCTCTCTCTCCTTTGTGAGGGAGGGAAAGAGTCGCCGCCGCGAAATTCCGAGTGATCGAGGTGAAGTTACCAGGTTGAAAAAATTTTCCTTCAAATTTGGGTTTTACTATTATCAGGAGAAACATCTGATTCTATTCGATGGCTATCTCTCGAAAGGCAATGGCAAATCACCGACGGTATCTTGCCATGAGAACCCTTTTAAAGCCGTTCGGAACTGGCATTTAAACTGTAGGTCCCGTATAGTGTAAAAAACGCACAGAAATACGAGGGGTCATCACGTTCTAACAACAACTAAAGCTTGGAAAGAGATTATCAAGAGGAACTCTTTTGAGAGAATAAAAAGTTCAAGGTAACTTTTTAGGGAGATAAATATTAAGATCTATAGTATTTTTATCTTCTCTTAAAAATTTAACAAAAATAACGAAACCTAAATTTGTGAGAAAATCGTGCAACTCTGGATCGAGGAGAAAGATTGAAGGCATACTGCACGCGCGTCACTCTGCGGCTGTCTCCAGTTGAATCGAGTTGAAAAATAATAGATTCAATTATATCGCGCTACACATCGTAATGCCTATCGTTATAAAAGGGAAGAGAAATTGAGAGTCCCTTTAGAGCCACGTGTCAATAAAAATCAATTCTCTGGTGGCGCTTTGATAAATCCCTCCGTCTCCCCATAGAGCTTCTTTAAAAATAAATATTTATCGACCCCTATGATGGGGAACGTTGCAAAAGTCGTAACGCAAATGCAAATCCTAACAGGATATCCCATTATATCGGTCGGTGTACGCAATGTGCACAACCGTAAAATTCCCAGTGCATAATAACAGTTGTAAAAGTGTTCTCAGAAGGTACGGAGGTAAGGTTACCGATACCTTATCGGGGAGAGTTTTGAGGTATTCGTCATTACACGCATCAATGACGATTCTTCTCTCTTTCGCTCTCTCTTTCTTTCTCCCTATGCTTTACACCGTTACGATCGCTCTGATTTCCAGAATAGGAGATAGTCCATTAGATAGCTGCAATTGGAAAGGATTTTGCCCCGTGAATGGAACTATCGGATGATGTCGCAATGAAAATCGCTATGAAAATTGGAAGAAATTGCTGTTCTAATGTTATTGCCAGCATATCCGGATTCCCCGCTGCGTCTCTATGACGAGTATCTGTTCTAATAAATATCGATAACGCTTTATCTGCACAGAGAGAGAACGGTTGTGCACAAATTTAGCTGAATCTGAAAATAATGTTCGATACACTATCAAAATAATTATGTGGAATGCTCAAGCTGGTTGCCACAGTGTCAAAATTTTATGCACCGTTATGCTTGAACGCAGTCTTCATTATTATTTTTTGATGAGCCAACAAGATTTGTACTTAGCTAAATTTTTAGACTTACTTTAGCAAAATTTTTTTTTCCTTTTGTCGAAATGTATTCGTCAAGCTATCAAATCGCCTTGCACCGAGAAATAAATATCTTATAACAAAAAAATTTTCCTTAAGACAAAAAATTATTTACTCGATAGCTTATTCATTTGTAGTCAAGTTAACAAATTTCTTGGTTGAAATGCTTATGTAAATAAATGAAGAAATAATTTGTAATCAAGTTTTCTTTTCTTTCAGTTCTTCGAAAAATATTTACTGTTGGATTATTTTTCCAATCATTATTTAAATGTAAAAATATAAGATTGGATGCTTAATACGTATATTTACTTAATAGTAAATATTTTTACTTAAACAGAACAAACAAATGCTCGCATCAAAATATATTTTTTAAAAATGTATTTTTTTTATTAAAAAAATTTTTTCTCAGTGTGGAAACGGAACATGCTGCGCATTAAAAATATAGATATTCAAAGTTTAGAAGCATCTTCGTAAAAATGGAGATTTCTCTTGTAATCTGTCGCTCAGCTGTCGCTAATGTAATTGTCGACGGCATTCAATCCGAGATGCACTTACATAGTTGACAACGTCCAATAAGGCGACCGTGTGACGGCAATCGTTCCTTCAACCGTTCGAGCCAAATAGAGATCGCCTACGAAAGCCTCTCAGCTAGATACTTACCTCGCTCACGAAAGTGAGGGACGGAGCGAGGAAGATGCGAGAAAAAGGCGCAAACTAGTTCAACGAACCTGTTAAAGTCCGTCCGTGGAAAACGTGACTCACTGTGCGTGTAAGCGCGCGCGAGGTGCAATGCCGCATAGTTCTGGTTTGTAAATTTATTAGGCAGCGATCGTAGTGTGCGTGTTGCATCGGGAATTCCGATCGTCGCCGCGGCATCAAAGGTAACTTTACTATGTGACCGCCGTTACGTGCCGCGACACATATCTCAATACGTCTGAACATAAAAATCTTCCATCGTAAAATTCTTTACAAATAGTTTCCCTACAAGTAACATCTAATCTGGTAATCTCTGACAAGCCAATAAACCATCTACTTTTTTTACTTTGGTTGACCGCTCTCCAAATTTCCGACGCATTATTTAGTCTTAATCAAACAGACCTTTGTATTTTGCATCGATCCTCACGTTTTCTCTTCTTTGTAAGAAATCGAATTCTTGAACAATTGAACAAATGTTTTCTACATTTAGAACACTTCACGCATTGTTTATAGTTTATCATAAACTCTTCTAATGCCGAGAAGAAGATCCCTCTTGATTTAGAATAGTTAGTCGTAAGTCGGCTCTCAACTAACATCTCGTAGGACTTATATTAAATAAAGCTTGTAAGAGTACAGTACAATTGTCAGTTCAATTTCGTAATACAACTGTACGTAGTATTTCGCTCGTAACACCACGCGCAAAACCTACTTAATTCGAGATGAACGCATTGCGTCAAGATTTCTTTCAGAGGCATTAAAATTCAATAAAGAACCAATTCAATTTTCAATCAAATTTAATTATCGCGCGCATTTGCGCAAAGTAGAATTATTAGAATTATTAAAATATGAAGATTATTAAAATATTCTGACGATCAAGATGCAATCCAAGATTTTAAAATGCTCCGGAGTTTCGATGATTAATGGATTTCCTGGAATTGACCGTTCACCGATCCGTATATCAAGTACGTCATCACCGTGACTATTTTCTCTCGAAGGCAATTTACGCGACAGAGTCCTTGTTCGAGGCATTCACACTGTGGCATTCAATGTAAAATGGGATAATTATCGGTTTCCAATTAATTTCAAAGCCGCCTCTAAATGTCTTCCCCGATTCCCTCGCGAGTGATGAAACGTAACGCCGTTACGTCTCACTAAAGATCGCGCTTTAATTAAACGAGGACAATTAATCATCTTTGCCTCAAGAAAGTGTTTCCTGCATCACGTTCGATGTTGAGGCATTTTAGTCTTGCCATTGAGCCTCGAGAAAATGAATCACTTCCCGTTCACGGATCACGAGACAAAGAAAGGCGGGACGCAAGGAGTCTCGCACTCGTGACACGAAGATCACGCGAAGATCACGGAATCCTACTAACAATCCCACGATTGCTCCGGCTCTTCCTTCTTCACAAAATCAGCCTTCGCAATTTCTACAATTCGGCACATTCTTCCTTATTATCGTGTGCTCGATACTTTGCGCGATAAAAACAAAGGCTTGTGCACGGTTGAGTTAATCATTAAAAAAAAAAAATTATCTTCTTGCAAGAGATTTAATATTTGTGTCGAAGGTAAGAACATTGATGGGGAAATATTTCTGACGTCACTCGACTACAAGACACTTCATTATTCACGTTCCAAGAGTCAAAGCGACACGATACAATCTGGGCTGAATTTAAAGTTTACTGCGAGGTCAGATTGAGTGCGACAGAACATATATATATTTATATTCAAGTCCGGGGGGAGAGGCGGCTCTCGCAATTTTATAGCGCGACACGAGACATCGCACGTTCCTTTAACATTTCTTATTTTAATAAAAAATTTAATTTCTACTCCTGTATTATAAATTACAATCGTGAATATTTTTTGCACACGGAAAAAAACAATTTTACTGAAATGTAGATCTGAAAATGGTTATGTTGAACCATTAAAAAACTGAACGTTAAAGCTAGTTGTTAGAATGTTAAAATTTTTTGCAGCTATAGCATCATTGTACACTGAAAGAAATGGAAAGAACAATTTTGTTGAAAATACGGATATGAAAATAATTATGTTGAAACATTAAAATAATTACATTGCATTAAAAAAAATTTGATAACTATTATCAAATTTGGTAAAGTAACCAAATATTTTTTTCAGTGCAATGTAATTATTTTAATGATCCAACAATTATTTTCAGAAGTGTATTTTCAACCAAAATCGTTCTTTCACTATATTTGAATGTCTTACATAATAATTTTGATAGTCCAATATAAAATTATTTTTGATCTGTATCTAGCTAAATTTCTAGATACTAGTAAAATTGTTGTCTGTGCATCTATATTCATTTAACAATACATGTAACAATACACTAAAAAAGTTATTAAATACTTTAACTTGATTAAATTTCTTCAATCCAAATATATATGTACTTAAATTAACTATATACGTAATTAAGTTAAATATATAAATGCTTAAAGTTCAAGTATTTCATGTACTTAAATCGAATACATAAATACTCGAACTGAAAAAATTTAATCGAACTAAAAATTTTAGTCAAGTTAACAATTTTTTTCTCAGTGTAATAAATGAAACACTTGAGACACCAAAATTAAGTTATTCAACAACAAAATTGTAATGTTTATCTCACTTTAAAAGAATAACACTTGAATCTTTTTTCGGAACTCAATTCTGCTTAACGTCGATAATTCAAATAAATTTCTATTATCGATACTTAGATCGGCAGATGGCGTATCGTTTATATAATTAAATGTTCTCAATTACCATGTCGTTGAAATTGAAAGAGAAGGTAGTCCACCGAAATTCGTCACCTAGTAGTATCACTTGATGGCAGGCCTTAACCGCTCCGAGTCATGTCGCTGACACAAATGACGCACGTGACACACCGGAGGATAATCATCGATCGCTCATAGAACAGCGACGAGCGACCAGCGACTCACGTTTAGACGACAGGTGGAAACGCCGCGGTCGGGACCGGAAGACGTGCGCGCGTACACACACGTCCGATGTCGACGGCTTCGTGGTCCGTCGCGGACTGAACGGCCACGGTGAGTCACGGGGCAACCGGTGCCGGGACGCACGCTTGCCTTTGTAAGAGAGGCGCGACGCGCCGTGTCCCGTGTCCCGTGTCCCGTGTCTCCGCGATGTATAACTCCGAGGGACCTGGATTCCTCGCACGCCTCACGTTATCTTCTCGTCGCGCGTCGCGCGTCGCGATCGTATAATTTTAGAAGCTCGAGTTAGCTGTGCACGTGCTACCGATCGCACGAGTCCACTTTTATAAATTTCTTAATTACAGGGACTAACCGCGCGTCAGTCTTCTTCTCGCTTTTTTTTCTCTCTCTTTTTATCTTGTGGAGCGGCTTAATTTGGCTTCCGAGAGACACGCGTACAAAGAAAAAAAAAAAACGCGTGCTACGTAGCGCGTTAAGTCAGATTAAGTCGTGAGAGATATGGGACTTGTATTTATCGCGTCGCGCGTTTATCGATTTTGTCTTTCAGATGTTTAGTGCCGCGCGTAGAAGTAACGACAGCCAAAAGGAAACATCGGCACACATGTCGACGTGAAAGTTAATCGGGTACTTATCGATGTTTGTATATACGAGTACACGTTGCGATAACGACCGCCGATGGTCGTTCCAGTATTATAGGTCCTAGCAAAACATCAATAGCCAGGTGGTACTTTCCTTTCACGGGCAGGTGTAGCCTACGCCTTCTTCATGAGATCGCTAAGCTGCGTTAATCCAAGGCCGTTGTTAAATCACTTTCCACAGATGAACTCGTCCCAGTTTCGCGAGAGACGCCAGTCTCCCGATCTCCGCGGCGATTACGCCTTTCCGTTAACAGATTAAGGTGTCTTATTGTTAGACCCAGTAGCACCAACCCAGTTATTTTGGTTTTAAACGAGACTTGAACTATCTATTTTTATCTTTCTTTCTAAAAAGAATATAAAGACAGAGACACATACTCAAGTATCGCTTAAAACCAAAATAACGTTGATACAATCGGGCCTTGGAGGCCCAGGCGTTGGCTAGCGTTTAAAAATCACTCGCAACTCTACGCTCACTTGAAAAAATACTTTGCTGATGTAGATAGATTTCTAGGTGTCACATAAAAAATTTATCGTTATTTTTTTGTATCTGCTGAAATATTGTTGCTAAAATATCACTTATAGAATTTCTAGAAAATTTAGCTCTCATTGCCAATTATGCAACCAAATTTTGTAACAAGTATGATTGACCTTAACATGAATAGGCGCCACAGAAAGATTTTCTTTCTAAAGTTCACAAACAGTTTAGATTTAAATTCTATCTGTTAGATCGATCAAGTATCGAACATGTGCGTAGCATATTATTTTTTTTAGTCATTTATTTACCTCGGTCAGTTAATTTTTTGCAACTAAAAAATTGTAGTTGACTTGCAAAACTATATTTTTTTCTAGTATTACGAAATGTACACGTTTGGCACGAGTAACAGGAAAATCAACGATAGATCGCGGCTCTCATAAAATCACGGCACGATGAATCATAATGATATCCGCGTTATGTGGTCTCATTCGTGGTGCTATATTGACGAAATGATATCTTCTTTTTCAAACTGCATGCGTGACTAAATAAAGCTTGTGACAAATTTTTGTTATCGTCTTCACCGATTAGATTATTCCGTTGTCAACTTCGATATCTCTGTTAATATTATGTTGCTCGTATTTTTCAACAAGCTATAATACTATATATATTAGCAATAAATCTGTTATTTATGTTTTACGATCGTTTTACAGCGAAATTTGAATAATTATAATTATAATTGTGAAGGCTTGAAAAATTGATATTCACGCATCTGATTCCTATTTTATTTTCAGTCGATGGAGGAACCAAAAAAATCCGTTTATTTCTTCGAATAAATTTCTTGCCGAAGGATTTTTGTTAAATAAAAACTCTGGATGGTATTTTATTGAATATTTCGCTTCGTGAGATTGCAATGAAATGTTTTGTTTATTCATGCATGCGATACAAAATTTCAAGGACTAACAGACCAGGAAAAAAAAACGCACCCCCTCATACGACTACAACTGTTCGCTACAATTTGCAAGCGTACAAAAAGTGTACATACGAATGGAGATTGTAGAAAGATTATCATCGTTATTTCGTTTTGATTAGCGCAGAGCTCCATTCTCGTCGTCGCGTCGGCCGTTTTTAATTAACATTGCACTTATACTCAACATCCACCGTCACATTTGTACACAACATAGTATTTAGCCCTCTGTTAAATTATTCCCGCAGTCGCGTTCGTATAAAGGTTCGGTTGAAATTCATTTCATGTAGCAGCTACAGCGAATAAATTTAATTACTTACCCATTAGTTATCAAATAAATATCTAACGAATTAATCCCGAGAACCTCAACAACTTGACTATTAAAAGTAACGCAGTAGGCTAAATGTACATTTATATGAAGATCCGCACATTTCGGCAGCGATATCAAGTAATTATAGTAACAATTGACGTATAGCCGTGTTCAGCGTCAAGTACGGTCACTGATTGCGCGCCAAAAAACGATTACGAATTTTACGATTTAACGCGATATTGAATTTGGGATTTTACAGTCGCGCGACGCATGCGTAATCTTAATTGAAGATTACTATTGTTTGCAAATTTGCGTATAATGCGTTAACCCTTTCAGGTCTAATGATACATACATACATATGTATCAGTATCTTCAAAAAAATCATATCTTTGGTAAATATTGAGTTATTCAACTAAAACTTGTTTAAATTGAAAAATATTGCGATAAATACAATAATAAGATTAAACAAATTATTTACGTAATAAAATCGACAAGTTTTCGAATTAATCGTGGAACGTTCAATATGTGCAATATTATTTTTGTATTATTTTGGTGATAACTGAAATATAACTGACAGGATAAATTTCTAATGATATTTATATTATACATAATTTATAAACGCACGTACTTTTTGTTTCAATGATTTGAAAAATAATTACCAATGGGAAGAAATGTTATTGGTCGATACTTACAGGTTGCGAGAAAAAAATCTGTTTGTAATAAACAATTTCTTTTGCATTTACGTCAAATAAAATTCGTCCAATTACGTCCATAATAAATAATTTCAATTTAATATCTTATTATTTTGATATATCATTCGCCATATCAGATTTGCCATTTTGAATTTTTACGTTTTGACTTTATTTTTGTATTGTTCCATTTTTCAAACAAATTCAGACCTGAGAGGGTTCAACCATGATCAATTTACAATAAGGAAACGCGGCTTGCGGTGTCAACTAATAATATAAAAATCTTATCGATAATACGAATATTATAAAGGGATATTTTAACTTTGAATTTTTCACGTATGCGCAATTACATTTTACGTTTTTAAAATATACAACATATAGGATTACATATTCTCAAAAGAATCTCGAGTTTCTCTGTTTACTAAAAATTCCACGCAAGAGACTGTTTACGATCTAACCGTTTCGATATGAATTGAATGTTTGAACGACTCCCCAAATTAAAGAGAGCTAATTATAACACGTCTGGCACCAAATTTGTCACCAATAATTACGTTATCAACTAGATCTAAATTATTGAAAACATATGTTACCTTCTATCTTTTGGACACGTCCTGTGTATTGCCTGTCTTCAATCGTTGCACAAAGATCATATAATTCGCAAACTTTTTTTTTTTAACAATTTTAACATTACAATGAACCTTCTTCCTTCCTCCTCCTTTCTATATACAGCTGCATATCCTCTATGATAACTTAATTCTTATGGGGGAAGTTCTGAAAAGTGTATCGAGCAGAGGCTGTGCCACGTCCCGACGATCTTGAACTCGCAATATCAGTCCGTTTCATCCTTTTTCATCCAACAAATTGTCCATTCTGCTCTTTGGATTTTAGACCGAGTGTCTACTTGAAAGTGTTACTCTCCGATGCGCAATTCTTAATAATCGAGACTCGCGGCAATTCCAAGCGGGAATTCCAATCCCCCATTAGTACATGCTTCTCTGAGTTTTTAAAATTGTAAGTAGCTCCGTTAAGTACAAACTCTCGAGTATCATATATAGTCTCAAATTCACACAATTGAATTAATGCTGAATTGTTAAGACCGTATATGATCATACATAATAAATTGAACGTGGCAAGAGATTGTTTTCCCTTATTTGATGTATCCATTGAATAATTTTACTTTCAAAGATTGCTCGTAGAATAGAATCATTCAGATTTGGATTAAGAAGTAGCATATCAATTTTCAAACTTTATCAGTTCTTTTAAAATTTTTTTTCTCTTTTTTTTTACATCGATTGACCCAGCGAGAGCCGGTACCCTTAATTAATAACTAGAATTACATTATATTGCAATTGACATTCGTTTATTTATACAATTAGCTTGTCGCTTACGGCGTTCTCCTGCTCCAGCGAGAAACGTTTGGTCGTCGAACGAAACGTGATCTTCTCGCACGGATTACTCTTCATCTCTAACATTATCTAATTTAAACGCGTTAAATTTTGATTTAAACTAATCTCATCCCAGCCGGCTTATTAGTAAGCCGCGGAAGTGAGGTTTCGTATGCCAGTCCGAAACGTGCGTTTTCCCCGACAACGCTAATAATAGACTAGAAGGGAGGTTTGGTTTACTGCTCACCTGGGGAATGTCCGAAATCTCACGAAACCTGCGTTATTAACAACGACATACCGCGTCTCGCACAGTTACCACTCTAATAGTCTAGAGCCGTCTGTACTCTCAACGATACTTTTCGTTTCGTCGAAACACCTTCGAGCTGACAAATCCGTCTTTCAGAATCGATCTCAAGAATTTCGCGAATCTATAACGTTAACGACCTGAGATATAAACAGATCTCGCGAGAGAGAAGAACGCCGCCACGCTTCGACGCGAAGATCGGCATGAGATTCATTAATTTACTTAGTTTCCGTTTCACCTTTTTCCTCGCGCCACCCCATTTTCGTTCAGCTTAGGGCGGATTTCGAGCGAATCGAATGACACGAAAGGGTGTAAGACAGCGTAGGCACTTTTAGGAAAAATGGCTGACAGTGAGGCTGCGTGTCCACTCGAGAGTTAAAAGCCCTTCGTCTCGAGAACAAATGTCAACTGTACAACTTTACGATTAACTAAGAGTCGAGAGTGTTATCGACCACTTTTCTTTTCGAAAATTTTTGCTATCGATAGGAAAATTTTGTTACTTTCGGTAGTAAAACGCTGGAGCGGACATTCAGTTTAAAGTGTAAGACGAATCAGGACCTACTCGTACTGGCGAAAGTATTCAAATATGTAGCAAATTGCTTTACTTTAACATAAGTAATATTTCGAGAAATTGCGTACAATTAATCTGCAAAAAGAAACGATAATATATTTTTTTTAATTCAATTATATAATTTTTTTATTTAAAAAATTGGAAATTAACGCGTTTTACGTATATACCGTTATCCAATTACATATTTTTCATAGAATCACTGCACTTATGTAAAACGCAAGGATTAAAAGATAAATTTTCTCAAAGTTTCTCTAATTTTATCAAACGTGATTTACATTCACGAAGGCAGGTTCTGACCGATCTTACTTTCGTAGAAGAGACATATCCTTAAGATGTATATCAAGAATTTGCACACTGCGATGAAGGATGTTATACTCTCGCGATAGAATAAGATGACGAGACAAAGTGATTACGCACATCAAGCGCATCTATGCTCGCGCACATCCGAATAAAAACGCAAAGAAATCCGACAGCGGATCGAAATCAGCGGGGAACCTCATCAATTTAATGCTGCCACGCAATATCCTCCACCATTTCCGTACTAGAGCTGCACGTATATAGCCTACAATTATCTACAAAACGATTGCTTTTCGTTGATGGTTTAAAATAATCTAAAGTTCCTATAAGTAGCGTCGCTTCGTCAATGATTTGTATGTATATACTCGTATATATAATATGTATATTATATTACACATTCGCCTTTGTGTGTGTAGGTGTGTATGTATGTATGCTCTTTCTTTCGTTTCTTCACAATGTCAAAATATTTTATTTTGTCTATTTTAGTGGCACGCGCGTGCGCGTAACATTGCGTTATTTGCGCGTCTCTTCGTATTATCCGTGACACACGGGGGAAAAGTTTCGCGAAAATCCGGAGAAAGAGCACTCCTGTCCTCGTTCTCTTCATAGTAACACGATAGGCCATTCGATAACCAACATCGCACTATGTATATATAACGTCCGTCCGAGTCCGGAAGGTATCACCTGCACTGAAGAAAATCGAGCTTTTCTTATAGCCAAAATTTGTAATCTGTTTTTTTTTGTCTTTTTTTCAAATATAACGACATGGATAAAACGCAAGCAAGGCGCGAGATATTGCTACAATTGCATGCAATATGTTTAGTGTAACAAAGTTTTAGATCGAGCCAATTGCAATTTTTAAGATGAATAATTCAACGACCGAAATATTTGTCTTTGATCATTGCAATTATATACAGGAATATTGAAATTTGATTTAAATGCCTTCAATAGATCAATGATTAATATTGTTATTAAATAGGTATATACTGCGAGATATTCTCACAAAAGAAAATTATTTCATAACTGAAGAGACTTAATGTCCGCGAAATAAATATGTTGCTTTTCCTGCAACCGAAGCAACTCATGGAAAAGAGCCAACTGAACCAATGAGAAGAGTCGGAGAAACTTGGTGAAATAAAACGCTTGATCGTAAAACGCTCTTCGCGTAATAAGCGATTTAAGAAGATTCGCGGATAAAGTAGAACGCATAAATACAATTTTATACATACATCTTGCTCACATCCCGATTAAATACAACCTTTGTACAGTTTCTTGTTTTATACAGAATTGTGATTTTCCGTCAATCGAATTGAATTAGAACACGTTTCTCACGCTTTAATTGCGCGAGCGGCGAGATTCCGACCTCGGCTGATCCCTTGAACGCGCGACGCTTCTCTCGTCTCTCCTCTTCCTTCCTTTCTTCTGCTTCCGGTAGCACTCGGTTTTCTCGGTCCGAAGCACTCACGCTCGTGCGACCAAGCTGCGACGCGCGACGGCGCGCAACGACGGAGAATGAGGATTGGAGACAGGGGGAGGAAGGATAAGGAAAAAAGGCGCATGTTCTTTTCTTCGCGACTTGTGCGCCGTAATTCTCAGTCACGAGTCACGAGTCCGTCCTGGCAACTTGGCACTGAAGGGAGAGAGCGAGCTACGCGACGACGTAGGACGACTTCGGCCCGGTCATCTTGTCGCATCAGAATAGGCCGAGCTTGGTCCGCAGGAACTCCTTGATCGGAACGTAATATTGGCTCCTTAAGGCCACCATTTCCGGCGTCTTGCGCAAGCTGTTGAACAGCGTCGTGTCCGTCTCAAACACCAACACCGTCACGATGAACAGCACCGTGATCGTCAGCATGAACGCCGATATAAAGATCCTGACCACGTGCAAGCTCCTGTGTCTGAACTTGCCGCTCACCGCACGACGGACGCCCTGATGATGCTGGTGATGATGCTGCTGCTGCAGGCAGAGCTTGGAATTTTGCAGTTTCTGCATCTTCGGTACCGGCGTCACCGACCGGCTGTGCGGCTTGCCGGACGCATCCAACAGCTGGCTCTCCGACGAAGAGTGGTCGAAGGAGTCCCTGAAGTAGTAATCGTTCGCCTCGCCCTCGTGCTGACCGACTGAAACAGAAAGGACGCGATCGATGCTATTGAATGACTGTGTTAGCGCGCGCGCGCGGCCGCGGCGCGATTCGTAAAGAGGGACGAAGACGTTACAAGTGCGAAAGCTCTGGCGATTTCCGACATTTCAGGATCACGTTCGTGGAACTGGCGAAACTTTTTTTATCACATCGTAAAGTCAATTGAAATCATTCTTTTTTCCTCTCACTTGCGTTTACCTATTCGGGCCAATGTCTCCTTTGCCTTTAATTCTCGAAAACTAAAACTCGTAAACTGAATCAATTACGCGCACAAATGATAAAAAAACAAATGTATTCATATCAAACAGCTTATATCGCACAATTGAATTCAAAAGATAATAAGAACCAACCATTTCTCTCAAATGTCTTCTTGAAAGTGCAAATTCGCATAATGTCCTGCAAATTGCGTTATTTATCGAGACGGAATAATCAACTTATCTGATTGATTAATTCGAAGTGCGCGTAATATTTTTATAAATGCGTGATACAAAATGAAATGTTGGAAAGCAGGATAAAAAGTATAAAAAAATTTGGAAAAAAATGTCACGTTTGATTTCATTGAAATATGATTTTGTCGAATAAAAAAATTGATGGGGCTCGTTCGAGTGAGAATCAGATGAACGTAGAATTATCGATTTTCACGAACCGATCCTACAGAGGAGATCGACAGATAACTGCCTCACGTATACGCGTGCTCTTTTCTAATCATCGTACACTCTCGTAATTGCGATCGTTATTTTACTAATTTGACCATCGTACTCGGAACTTGGCTATGTGACGGGAATCTTTTAGTGAATCTCCTAAAGGTTCGGAACATCTGCCGAAAAGCCCTTATCCAATAGCCAATTGGCAAAGTACGAGGGTCGAAATAGAGATATTCTCGCGAATTCTCCGTGCCGCGGGGAGACAACGTGTCGGTTGTGTCGGTTTGTACATGTTAACAGGCACAAGCCCATGCAGACTGCAATAATCGAAGCGTAACATAAAGGAAGACGCAAGGTAACAAAGCACAGTCCAACTCCAACGACGTACACGCGGGAATAGAGGAGAAAGAGAGATTGAGAGAGAGAGAGAGAAAGAGAGACGAGGTAATATACGTAACTGACACAGAGGAAGAGATCAGAAGAGACACAATAAGGGGAGTTTGACGTTTCATCGTCCTGGGGTGTTCACGCTTACCTGCTGCCTCCCGTCGTCCCGAGCGATCGAATCCATTCGACAGTCCCGGCCTCGCGGCCAGATTCGCGCAACCGTTGGCGGTCTTCGTCGTCGTCGATTCGCGGACTACCTCGCCGTCGATCTCGCTTACCTCTACCCGTGTTTTAGCCGCGTCGCGCTCAAAGTTGACGCTTTTGACTGCAGGAGGGATGCGTCCGTTGGCGCTCGCCGGCGCCTTCGAGCTCTTGATTATCAGGGCGGTCGACCGCACCACCATCGGGCATCGCTCGTTAATCAGGGCGTTAATGCGCTGCCGCACGACGTGCTCGACGTCGTGGCCCGCCAGCTCCTCCGACCCTATCACTATTTTCTGACTGTACAACGGTTGCGGTCGGTTCAGCGTGCTCTTGGGAAATTTCAGTTTGGCTTTCGCACGGTTTGTGGTGGTGGTGTTGGAGGTGGTGATGGTGGTAGTGGTGGTGGTGATAGTAGACGTGTGGGTGGCACTCGCATGCGTATCATTTTCGTCTACGGCTAAAAGAACAGAAAGAAAAGGAGAAAACAAATCAACCGAAGGTTTCTACAAAGCCAACACACAAGCGGCGGCGGCGGCAGCGGCGGCGGCGACGGTGGTGGCGACGCAGCAACGGCACGGGCGACGATCCCATAGCCATAAAAATGATAAAAAAAAAAAAGAGATGGCTTTCGGTTGCGCGTCGCTGACGCAACCGAACGCCATCGATGCACGAACGACGTTTACTCTTCGAGATTTAGCGAGCGATTCGAGCGGAATAATTCGACGCTTTAATTCAATTTACCTCAATTTTTTTCAATCACTTACACACTTTTTCCCTTTATAATAAAGAATAATGAACGAATGTATTTATTTTCCAATTTTCTGTCATCGTCTCTCTCAGCTTTATTCTTATGAAGAATGTTTAATTTCGAATCTCTAGAGGTATCGAAAGATTACCTCGCTTTCTGAGAAGAGCAAAATTCTGCATGTTATACGCTTCGTCATGCACTAGTTTCTATCGGAGATACTAAATATTTTTCTTACTATAGTACCTTAACACTACTTATTCGATCGTTTAACGTCTGACTAGGAATACGTTTCTCCTTCGTAGAATTTAAATGCAAGCTTCAAATATATAAGCTTTCGACAGGTTAATCGCTGTTTTCATTCGTCGTGTTTTCAGTCGTGTACACATGCGTCGCGGCGATGGACTCGAGTGGACCGGGAAGCTGAACGAGTTTAGGGAATCCAATGTTTCGAACGGGAGAAAAAAAGAAAGATATAGATATGTAGAGAAAGAGAAAGAAAGAGAGAGGGAGAGAAAGAAAAGAAGAAAAGATGGCCGTCATCGCGACCGTTGACTAACCGTTGTTTCTCCTGGCATGAATCTCTTGGTCCTCGGATACAGTCTCCAGAAGGGGCAAGGTATTGTCTGGACAGTAGGGCGAGCTGAGAGGAACACCCGCACCGCCCTCCAGCATCCCGGTGCCGTCTAGGCCCGCGCTGTGACAGCTACGTGGTAAGCTAGAATATCCTGAAACGTGAGGCAACAAAGGCTTCGTACAGCTCGTGCATCAAGGTTGCATTTCAGCTAGAATAATTTCGGTATAATGCTACACCTATTGAAAGAAATTAAAAAAAGAAATATTTTTTTACATAAAAGGAAAAGAAATTCATGAGGGAGAATTGAAGAAAGAATAGAAGAGCTAAGGATATTCTGGTATAACCCACCAATCCCTTTTACCCTTGTGTAGTTTCTTACGAAATGACCATTAAGCCTTTTATACTCCCTGCAGGAACAGTAATCATTTTACGTAGGTTGTAGTTCCCTGCACTACTCACAACATTGAGAAATTGATTTAACTCACTATCGTGTCGTTACTATCGAGTAAAAAATTGAAATCGCAATACGATACTAATGTAACATAAACAGGCATGTAACAAAGTGATTGCAAGCAAATTCGTGCTTTCTATTTTTTTCTAACTACTGCGGCATAAATCCTCGCGTGGCGTAAACACCGGGGTTATCCTGCCGTATGTCTCTTTCAATTAAAAAAAAATTGGATTATTGTATAAAGTTGGTAGTTAATCCTCGACAAAACATCTTAAATCTGTCTGACTTCCCGTCATTCTACGAAACAAATGTACGTTTCGCGTCCGTTAGTATGAATTAAAATAAAAAAGGAAAATAAACGGACAACATATATGCAAATTAACGTGGTAGTAAAAAAAAATGACTCACGTATTTCGACGAGGTCCTGGCTCGGCGTGCTGGGAGTTGCCGGTACGCTGCTGGCCTTTCTTCTCAAGCACGTCGTCTGGCAGCGTTGTATCGGCGGTTCCTCCTTCCGGAGTGGTCCTGCCTCCTCCAGAACTTCCCTCTCCGTTCTTCCGGTATATTTAAACTTGTATCCCCACGAGAAGATAGAGCCGCCACTCACCACCGGCGCGTCCGACGCCCTCGGCAAGCTGCGCATAGTCGAGCCGTTAAAAATTATTCCTAATGCTACTCTCTAAATCCCATGGAGTGAAACGTCACTTTAAAAGAGTGAAAATTAAGCTTGTGCAATTATCCGAGTGATTTGCCACTCAGCTAAGAGTCAAAAATCACTCCTATGCAGCGTCCTGTACAGAAAAAGAATTAGTATCAAATCAACATCTCATTGTTTCATGTATGTATAAGCGAGAATATCAAATCTTTTTGAAAGAATTTACAGTCTTAAACTGACATAACTTGCTAATATAAAGAAATTTTGTTTTTTCATGTTAGCAAATCATGTCTACTTAAGATTATTAAATTCTTTCAAAATTTTATATTCTTGCTTATTATATGAAACAATGAATTGTTGATTTGATACTAATTTTTTTTCTGTGTAGGAATGAATTTTGAGGACTCTTATAGAGTGGTAAATCACTTCAATATTTGTACAAGCTCGATTTTTGTTCTACGAGACTTAAAGAGTATCGTGTCCCACATCGGTAAGCAGTAATTATTATTATTATTCACAGCGAACTATCACCGCGATGAAACATTTTTGAATGCATCTCTTCTAAGCACGTTTAAAAAGAACGTCGCCAGGCGCGACTAATCCGCTCGTTCGGATCGTCGAACACGAACTTTATTCAGTGGCGCGCGGCGCGACGCGGCGAAAAGATCGCTAGTATCGAGAATAGGCCTTCACCCGCGCCGGAATCCAACTAAGCGCGAAGGATTTATGGCCGCATAAATTTGCCAAGCGGAATTAAGCTAGTCTCGCGATCGAAATCATCGCGTTCGCCGCTGTGGGCTAACGCTAACTCACCGAATTTCGGTAACCCGCAGGAATTCGATTCCCCTTGGGTAATATCTCCGCCTAATTGATCAGATCGTCTTCTCTAACTGTTTTTCACGTTTGGTTGCAGCTGCAGCAGCATTTCAACAATGTGAGAACGAATATTTTGATCTGTCCGTTGTAAATTATTACAGTTCGTTATATCAACATGTTTCTCTTGGAAAAAGTTTGCAATTAAAATTGAAATAACGCAAGTTGAATTTCTGTCGCGGATTCTGTCTCGTAGCAGGCGTCAAAGTTGCAACCGTACTTAATAATCTGGATGACGGCCAAATTAGCGCGACAAGACAACAGGTCGTTCACCGGCGCGATTTTACTTGGCTGTATTTCTAATGTGCACTTGAGATACTCCGATAAGCGTATATCTTCATCTACGAGTAAATATGACCAATGTCAAGATCGCGTGCATTCCTCCAGTAATCCTTTCATGCCGTTTTTATTGCATCGCGAAATCACGAAACCTAACAAATTTTCTTTTCGATGGAACTTGATGTAAAAACGAATATGTTAGGCAGATTCAACAATTTCGTTTTTGCAAGAAAATTTCGAGGAATGGAATTTATTATGAGAAATTCAATCGATTTAAATTTCGTGCGTTTCAACAATTTCGCGCGCAGTGTCACGAACGCTGCTTGTCTTAATTCGAAAATAGTACCACGTTGTACTTACATGATCGCAAAATTGATTGAAACGTTGTAGAATGATATTTGAAAACGACGAAGCGTCCGAAGCGACTTTGGTTCGCAGGACTCGACAATTGCGGAGACATGTGACTGTATAGAGATGCATGCATTTTTAGTGCCCTCGCTTAACTGACACTCGTAAAGTTTCAATGCTTCGCTACATATAAATGTACCGCGTATGAATTGAGACGATACGTTCGTCGTTGAAACGACCTTCTACAAGCACGAGCATTCGGGCGTCCATCAATGCTCGCGATAGAAACGTTAAATTTGACCGCGCCATGGTAGCGTATAAACCGTGCATGTAAGTGCCAGCGATATTTCCGGGGATGCATCTTTTACAGCAGCGCCGGAGCCACTTTTACGGCCCTCGTTCAATTACTTATCTCGGAAATTTCGAAAAAGCCGCACGTATGGGGCATGCCCAAAACGCGAAAACGCGCTGGAAGATATTTTGCAAACTTCGCCCTAACGAAAAACTAGAAACCTGCGAGCGATCGGTCGTTACTAAATTTTCGCGAGAGAAAAGACTAACAAATTTCGTATTCGTCAAATAATCTCTGCGATTTCGATCACAACGATTACATGTAACGTCGTATAAAGAAAAAAAAAAACTCTGGAAGTCGGAAATGAAATTATAAAGTGGAAAATACTTTTGTAAATAAGAGAAAAATGCAGCTTATTCGGTAAAACTGGATCTTGATGCCTAATAACATTTTCTGCGTGAATTTATAATTATTTTCCAGTTCTATCATCTGCAAATGTATACAAATTCACGCAGAAAATATTATTATGCACTAAAATTCGATTTGACTGAATGAAACGCGTATCGGGCTACTTCCCTTTGTTTTTAATTTAAAATGTGAGCATCCCCTTTGAGCGCATTTAAATAGTTAACATACAGGAACGTGGTGAGAACGTGAATGGATGAAAGCTTCTTCGTAAGCAGCGGAAACGCCATGCGGTGTAAAACATGGTAAATCTCATACGTGCCTTTAGGGGAAACACGAGGGAAGAGGTACTCACGTAAAAAACAGCATCTGCTCGATGGCGCACCTCCACACGTGACGACAGTTTGTTGCCGTGGGACATTTGAACCCGACGAGATGCTTTTTCTGAAAATTGCAAATACGAAAACGCTCGAGAAATATCCTACCTTGACGTATTATGTCAGCAAATATTCACGTTTCCGGAAAGTAAAGCCAATACAAATCATCTTTGCTCTCGAGGAAAAATAAGTAATAGAAAAAAAGCCAAGTAGATGAATTTTAAGTCGTTCTAGTGATCGATAGCGATATTCTGTAATGACTGCGCGATAACAATCACTTATTTGAGAATGTTGCCATGTCACATCGCGTTTACGCGATTGCAAAGTAGAATATGAATATTCTACTTTGAACGCGTATGAATATGAATATTATCGGCTTGGAGAACGCGATTCGTTACGTTTTGTGAGCGGAATTTCCAGTTTGAAAATGTATGAGACGGATATCCTGCCAAAATGTATAGTTTCGACGTGACAAAGACAGTTGTTTATTCGTGGTTTTATGAGCGACGAAAAATAATGCGAAGGCAACGGGGGTTCGTGAGATAAGAAAGATTTATTATTCGCAAGGCGAACGTAAGTCATAAGATACGTATCTTCTAAAAGCATCTGTATTATTCCGATATTTTGATAAAAGACGGAATAAAACCATATAAAAACATGCAGAGGGAAATGGTTCGAGACCGTTCGTTTTTCTTCCCTTCGACGTGCGTTATCTTCCGATTCTACGTTGTTTTCATGATAATTAAACCGTGTATTAAAATTCAGCGATTAAAATCGCTCTTCAACTCACCTTCGTCCTCACGTCCTGCGCGAGTCCAGCAGAGAGAAATAATAAGATTACTTAACTTATACAATCACGTAGTGTCTGACGTCACATGCACATACCGCACGCACATACGTTGCACGCGAGCGAGTCATGCACGAACGAGAGCGCGCATTTTCACGTGCGATTATCGTAACACGGTATGTATACAGGGTTTCTAATTAGAAATTACAAGTCGAGATAAAACAAGTTTTTCTCAAGGGCTTGAAGGGTCTGAACTTGCGTAACGCGATATGCGAAAGGCGGTTAAATAATTCCGACGGAGATCCTTCTCAACGCGACGGAGGTCTTCTTTTTATTACCGTCGTACGCTTAACATTCGGAATTGAACGAACGCTACAAATTCGACGAACTTTGCAATAAGAATAACGGCTCAGTTTTAAAAGTCTTCGTTTACGTTTTGATTTCACGCAACGCATCACACGTTACATCCAGGATAACGAAGCCGCCGCGTTTTACTAATTGTAAGCGTTATTCTCACGATTGTATTCTTCGTATAATGTATTTAATGCACCATAATTTTAGTAATTAAATCGTAATGTTACTGTTAATGAGATTCTTTTTTACAACGTAGTATTCGCGAAAACTTGTGTGGAAAATTTTAATTATCGTTGGATGCGGAATCGCATCTGTCGTCGGTTTTCACTCGACGGATCGCGGCACCCGGCCAACAACAAATACATTTACCTCGCTTATCGTCACATGCACGATAAACATCTTCCCTTCGAAATTGATCTTCTGAACTTCCGACCAGCGGAAATGTTGTATCTTCCGTGAGTCTTGGAACGTCAGGATTCCACAGTGGTTAATGCCTAGATGAAGCTGCGTGCCCTTGTCAGGATCCTGTAAATGTGAACGCGAACGTATTTATCAGAAAATAGAATCGCAACGTGGCCGGAAATGCAACGTGACGTTCGCGTGGATAATGCGAGAGAGAATTTAAGAATTTTCCATTTAGTTTAATGTATTCGCTACTTCGAAGGGTTACCGAAATTACTGAAATTCAATTGCAACTTTATTTCTTTTAATTTACATCGGAAATAGTTTTTATTCAAATTTCGTGAAATTTCGATCGATGGCGCAGGGAAAACAATTTATATGTATAATTACTGTCCCAGATACAGCTAATTACGTGGAAAACTTTTTTTATTAAAGTTACCCGGTGATCGTTATGTTTATTTGTAATCGTTGCTCACTCTCTGAGTCATTTTTCTCTAAGAGTCGTTTTTTTTCCACGATTTATTCAATGCGTCGCCGCGTCGTTACTGTCGACCATTTCCGACAAGTGCACTTTGTACATTGCATCGTGACGGCCAACGAGATGAAAGTTCGGTGCGTGAAATAGATACTTTACAACGCGGTACCCTTTCTCGAGTAAGTGAGAACGACTCGTAATAGTGAGAACGACTCGTAATCAACGGTGCTATAATCAAAATGACATTTTCCCTTAAATGGAAGACGGTCGCAATAGTGGATCGCGATTATTCTTCAGCGAAAATGTCGCCGTGCAGCCAGGAAGTGAAAAACCAATAAACGACAGGTGCTACCACGTCGTCACGCGCACTCGTCTCTCGTGACGCGAGAGTGCAATGAATGCATCGTGACGAATAATAGCGGCTTGTTTTTCCACGCGGCCGATACGAAATGCGAGATTGTTAGTTAGTTCGTCGAGTCGCTTGTATATCGTAGTTTATTTGTCAGCAAGTGTCTCGGCAAAGATAACGGCGATGCTTTCAATGGGCTCATCGATCGGCTGAGACATTAATTAAACAATACCGCGCCTTGCTCTAGCAGTACTGAAAGTGTGTCGATGATAGAGTTAATATTAAAAGGCATTTCATCGCTAGATTATCGCTTGGAAGATCGTTTCGCCACTTGGGACAGGGTATAAGAAAATTGTTACAGAATAAATAAAAATAACCGCGCGACATATTAGAAAAAACATTTAATGCCTTTGGCAAAATGTTTTTAGTTTCAGACATTTAGTTTGAGTAACTAAACGCTTTGTTTTATATAATAAAGAATTACTTCTACGAAATATGTTGATAAAAAATATTTACTTTTAATTATTATTTTTCTAATTCAATTTAAGAGCTGTGTCTGAGAGTAACGGCGCATAGTTCAGAGAATTAGAAAATGTTAAAAATTACACAAAAAACATTATTTTAACACTAAGATCTTGCTACGACTATCACACTGAAAAAAATTTTGCTAATAATAATTAAGCTTTGGTGAAATAATTTCAATTAAATGTTTGGCTAATATAATCAAATATTTAGCAATATTTATTAGTTAGCAATATTGATTAATAATAAACAAACATAATAATAGTAACTAATCGGCTACTGAATAGTTAGTCATATTAACTGAATATTTAATTGTGTGAAACTATTTTACCAAAGCTTAATAACTATCATCTAGGCTTGATTATTATTACCAAACTCTTTTTTCCATGCAGGCCTTTCTTGATTTGAATTGAGTTAAAAAAATTTGTTTATACAAATGAAATAGTTTTGTTCAGTATGTTGTAACTGAATTTTTTATTGGTATAACATTTTTTCTAGTGTATAATACGCGAATTTCCTACTGATAACTTATTCTCTAAATTTTTTGGAGTGGAATTTCATCTAAAAGAGTGGAATTTCACTTTAAAAATGTGAAAATTCTGCCACTCTTTATCAAGACTGGCAGGATTTTCACACTTTTAGAGTGGGATTCCACTCCAAAGATTTTAGAGAATACGATTCTAAAATGTTCACTTTTCGATTCGTACAAGTCAAGAGGCTACCTGTACGCGGGTTGGTACATATCACGGTAACAATTGGATAAAGATGTTTTGAACGAGTCTTCAATCCGTCGGCGGGATATAATGGATACGCCAAGATATGCTCTCGAGGAAATCCCGCAAACGAGAAGGGTTGCTTCTCGTTTGAATATCAATGAACGCTGCTTCATATGCTGCGATATTGGAGGAGACATCAATGGCAGCTGAAATCGGTTATCTCCGAGAACGCCTCCTATCTTGCGGAACCGTTAGGTGAAAAATGTAGTCCGCGCGAATCAGAATCATTGCAAATTAAATGCGAGTTAAATGATACACGAATGAGCGAATAAAAATTCGTATTTCATGTAATGCGCACGGTTTAGCTTACATTAATAATATTTATATTGAATTTTGTAATACTCGAATTATATAACTCGCGTTTTACGGACACAATGATAGCGCAATACCATTCCGAATATTTAGTTATCACATAGTAATAATAGAAATGCAATTATAGATTCAGGTGCGCGTTTGAACGTTCCAAAGCGGCGAAATATCACGGATATCGTGGCGAAGTAAAAAAGATCGCCGATTTACGAACACACAAAGCGCGAACGTTCTCTCGCGAGGAAGATAAACTGGTTATGGACTTTTATCGACGTAGGCGAGATATACGACTTTTATTCACGATACATGTACGGCTACACTCGGCCCCTCTGCCTCGAATTTATTAATCCACGTTCATCGATCTCAAAACTCACAACGAAGCCTCATTATTCTTCGCGCCCGAATTGCGATCTGCATTTTTGATAAGGATGAAATAAACGATACACTTTCGCTGCATTCTGATGAAACAATTAAACGAAAGCTGTTTTTCAAAATTCCGGAACAATGTAACGCGAGATTTGTAATAATAGTTCAGGCAATTGCAACATAAATATTTTAAAGTCTCGAATCTCCCGTTGAGAAGAAAAGCGGGTCATCGGAATTACCATTTTACCAATAAATCATCGGCTTTGAATTTTCAAACGAATTGGACAGATAGATGCCACTCGTGAATAATATTAAAGGATTTTCGATTAAGAAACATACAAAAAAATGAATTCTTAAAGAAATGCATAAATATACTTTAATCTAAAAACATTTTATACTTAAAATAGAGCCAAAAATAAATAATCTTTCATTAAGAATAAATTATTCTTGAAACAAAGCGAAAAGATATTCTTAATTGAATACAAATTTTACTTTATTTAAAGAATAAAATTGCGTCCGTCTAACATTAAATATGCTTGGATTAGGATTATTTTATCTTCTGCTGTGGCAGGTTCATTGCACATTTCACTCATGTTGCTATAAAATATACTTCGCACAAATATATTTATTATTGATGCAAGTGAACAGTTGTAATTGAAAAGAGCATTTCGTACTTACGAAAACAAATATCATTCAAGAATAAAAATGTACGTGAATTAAGAATTTATTCTTTGTATGAATTCGTTTTTTGATTGAAGAGTCACGTAAAAAGCAACGATCATCGGTGTAGAGTTTCGTCAAAGGACAGCATGTCGCTAACGGATTGAAACGTATTGCCGGAAATAAAGAAGGGTGTCATTAGCATCACGAAGGGAAACGACCATGAGAGTTCGCCCGAGTTAGTCACGCTATCAACCCGTTAGCAACGTTCAAGTTTGCTCCACGACAATGTTATCGTCCGTATTGTCGTTGATCACGACTACTTCGGTTATCTTAAAGACAACACTCGGCCGATTTTCTTGGGGTTTTTTTTTTTTTTTTTTTTTTTTTGGATAAAAGTTTAAATAGTTTTTCAAGTTTCTTCAGGTTCTGTAAGTGACACCGTTAGTGTTTGCAAACGAATTAGAAATGAAAGCGAATCAAAATACGAATTTGTTAATTGAAAGTCCTCTATGAAATTATTCACTCGTTGCTACAAGAAGCGTGCTACAAGGATAACGAAATTTACCTTGACCGGATGTGGGTCGACCGCGTACGTATCCAGTTGCGAAGCTATCCTAAGAAAGTGGTTTTCCGCCTGTTCCGGGGTGAACCCTTTCAACTGAGTCTGATGTAGCTCCATCGCCTTCTCCTCGATCGTCGGCGTCTGCGTCTTCAGCAATTTGTGCTCGGAGATATAGTTCCCTTCGTGGATCTCGGGATCGTAATCCCCCAATTCACCTGAGAATTCCACAAAAGAAAGGCTGTCTCGTAAATATCAATCGCGCGTTTTTTCTTCATTCTTTATTCCATACATAAATACACACATAGAATATTCATTTTATTTACACACACATCGATGGGAAAACGTCTGAAAATTATTATACATAGGAAGAACGCAGTTTTGCCAAAGTGTCTAAAAATTTAATTTATTATTTCTGCATATAGAAAATAATCAAAATGCAATAATTGTTGAACGCTCAAATTGGTTACTAAAATGTTAATTTTGCATTATTATTTGTCAATTATGTACGTCCCTCCTAATTATTTTGATGGTCTAACAAAATTATTTTCACAAATCTGTATTTAGCTAAATTTTTTAAATACATTAGCAAAAATATTCTCTCTCTCTTTTCATATATGATTATAAATTGTAAATTTCTTCGAAAAATCTTCTTTGTATCAAGAAAGAGTTGCTTGACGAGGATAATTATCGAGCACGCTCCGAGATAATGATCGTATGACGGATGGTTGAAAAAATGACCGGCGCTCATCGCGGATATTACTCAAATCGCAACAGGGCGCGGACGCCCGGACATAAATTGTCCGCGATGGAGAAATGAGCGCTGCTTGAACCGGATGTTAAAGACAAATGACAGGGGAAGCAAACAAATCTTTCGAAATATCAAACTAATCCGCGGCAGTTTCTATCTTCTCCACTCGATGAAACGGTCTATCTAAAGAACGCCATTTATTTTGCGAAGAACGTACGAGATATCTGCATGAAAAACGGAATACTTTAGCAAATCGAGAAAAAGCGTGTCGATCGCGTTCCGCTATGAGGAACTAAGAACGGCTATCACCAAGGTCAGCAAAAAGATCCAACGGAGAGCGAATAGTTTTTGTAGTTACAGAGCCACGGTTCGCTGAAAGGTGAACGGTCTAAGAATTGATGGTCGACGACCGAAGTTTTAATACAGCAGAGAGTCACGATCGGTGGAAAGTGGCGGTTCATTGATTGGCCTGGTGATTACGTACTTCTTGATAACGAGCTTGCAAGACAAACAAAAGGTTGAATCCGTACTTATATAAGAGGACACCGACTCTAGAAGGTTACTTTCCAGACCAACTACTTCGATCACAGTCTGAGATTCCGTAAATAGTTACATTTCTCGCTAAAGTGTGAGGAACTAAATTTAACGGCACGGCGTATGCATATGTAGGTGTTAAAGATACCATCGATTACAATTTTATTAAGACTGAATACGCTGTTCGACACTAACCAGTCTAATAGCGAAATTGATTAATCCTCGGTATTTGAACAACGACCATTATTCAACGATCTAGTACTAATAGGCTTAATCAAGTTTTACGAGAGACCCTGACAGATTCGAGACATTAGCAAAGAATTTTTTTTTATAAAGCTCAAAGAAAATAAACGCAAAGCCACACAACCGTACATTTTACAGGAACGGTGTTACACGATCGATGGGCGACGATCAATGGGTGGGGTGGGTGATACACGATGACCGTGATAGGTCACTGGAAGGAAATCCTGAATTATGGGATTCCCGAAGTCGAGATAAAGGAATAAATTGACCGAACGAACACATGAAGCGCAGAAAAGCAGAAACTACAGCTGCAAACGTCATGCACTGTTCATTACTTCACGATTTTAATGTTAAATATAAAATTGTATTAATCATTATTTTACTTTATAATTATTTAATTCGACTGTTTTTATCAAGAAAGAAATTGGTTTCTTCTGAATTTAGAACAATTAAAAAAAAATACTTTTGATAAATAAAGAAGTAAGATTTTAGTACGTAGAAAAGGATTTTCAGTGAAAAATGATAAACGAATATATTTACAAAGGAGAAAACATTCTTGTGTAAAGACGCAAACGCGGATGGTCAGATGAGTCTTTGTGCTTCGTTGTCTTTTCTTTTGTTAAAACACAGCTACGATGTAAAATTTGAAGACGGAAAATCAGTAGAGGATGACGCAGGACAAACTTACTTTGCACAATGCAAGCCACCAGAAGCGCTGCCTCGCCGGGGCTGCAACACAAACGTCCGTAAAGCAGGTCCCTTTTGAGTTGCTGGTACACTTGATACCTGGTGATCTCCTCCTTTAGCCGCAGAGGATCGGGCGGATAGAATTTCACGCGAAAACACAGCAAAATCTCGTGCATGTCTGAAACATAGTGACAGCGAATGGTTAGATATGAATCAGTGTTTTCGACTACGACCTCCGTGTACTTTTGTCCTGCAAGAGAAACGTAATGCTCGCGATTTAACACACGATACATTTTTCAATACAATTCTACGTGCTTGATCTGAAATATATCTGGTATAATCTTGGATGTAAATTCGTTGAACTTAACACGAGCTAAATTCATATTTATCTTTTCTACCCAAACTCGTCACGAGTATACGCGTAGTATTATATAATATAAATAGGCAAGTTGCTGAATGCGTACCGGTCGCTTGAATCGTACTTTACATATATTTTATATATTTTCGTTTAATAAGGTTTAAAATGTAATAAACCTAAAGGTGACAGGTACAATTGCCTAATACCTTTTACAGCATGTTATATAATAAAAAGGCTTGTAATAAATTAATTTGTTATAGATGAAAGATTAAACATTGCCGTAATAGGTACCTGAAACATCAAGCTACAATTTCCAACGTTCGTTTGCATACTGATCAATACTAAATGGGATTATTTAATAAAAAATAACTTGAGTGGGATATGCATTCAGCAATTTTCCCCTATATCTTGTACATCTTCGCTCGTATATTTGTTGAATTTAACACAAGCGTACCTAAATCCATATTTATCTCTTTCGCACAACTCGTCACGAGTACACAAATGTGTATTATGCGCGCGCGCGTAGTGTATAGATGCATTGTTAATATAACTACTGCCTGTCGTCGTACCTATTAAACCTTCCCCGTATAGATATCATTCTCTGTTTATTACATAACGACGCGATCGAACTTAATGCAATTATGTAACTATAATTTCGTAAAATCAATTTTGAAATAATTCGACAGCATTCTCGATAACTGGTTTCACGGCAGAGCGATGTGTATATATCGATCTGCTCTCTCTTCTCGGAACGTCGATCGATACACGCGATTTCAGAGGAAATAGCGTTTGCTAGTATTCCACGCGTATAAAAACACTTCAAAACGAAGATGGAAACGCGAGCGGGCGACAGCGGCGATATGAGCGAAGCGATGTGGACGCTTGTAAGTTCTCATTTTGCATGAGTTGACGATTATCCTGTTGCGTCGTACGTATCTTGCGAACGGACGCGCGCAGATATTTATTTTTTACAAATGAGAGGAACAGCTGGAACAGCAAATATACACTTACGAATGTATCGCCTATGCAAATCGGGCCTCTACACTCGATGATAACATAGCGTTGCCGCTTCCGTAATGCGAGGTCATGATCCCATTCGATACGGTATCATTATGGCTCGTTGCCTTCGACAGATATAAGATACTCGCGAATACTGTCTTAGCGCTGACCTTTTACAAAACGTATTGACAGATATCAAGCAAATCGGACCACATTACGTTTAATCAGTTTTGACTTGGCGTCGCGCGCTGTGTAACAATACAAATGCGTTTATAACGCGTTTAAATATATCGATACTAAAATAGAATAATAATAGTCTCTGCGAGCATTAAGAGCAACAGGTACGGCGACAAAAGACGCTCATTCGCCAAATATCTCTTTCGGTCCAAAATCAGCCCTTTTATTTAATTCCAGCGTAAGGGAAAAATTTCCTGTCGCATCCTCGGTGAGCGCCAGAGTATTCTTTCTGTTCCCACACCACGCGACATCTAATCTCTCTGTTAAGGAAATTGCGTCATTTCGTCGGGCGTGATTTTCCAAGGTGAAAAGAACAAAAATATCTATATTTTTTTTAAGAATATAAGTATATATATAATATATAATATATATAAATTCTAACGCTTTCGGACAGGTCTACTCCGTTCAAGTTTACGAGAATAGGCCAGCGGGTCGCGACTGCTTGAAACTTTCATGTGACATCGACCCGACGTAATCGGGCGGGGGAGGAAAAAGTTGTGCCTCGACGACGATCGACCCTGCTTCGGTCACAGCTGTTCCGCTGTGATACCTGCGTTCTCTGTGCTGCAACGTCATTATGGTCGATCGACTATAAACGCCTTTACGACAGTATAGCATTTCCACGTCAAAATGGAATTGCTCCCGAACGTAATAAGACGTTATGCCCGACGTCGATTTGTGTATTCCGGTCACATCCTTTGCGTTATTAATTGCGTCACGTAACCGCGAATGAGATGACTGTTGCAATTTAACCGCGCCGCGCGCCGTCGCGGGAGAACGTTTGCATCTTTTTGATAAGAAAATATAACGAATAGAGAGAAATGAGTTTTCAAAACTTCCTTATCAAAACATAGTGAGAATGATAGTTTAACTTTATTTAAAGATCTATATATAAGCGAAAGATAACGTTTATTAAGTTCCAAATGGTACCAACCTTTCACTTGCTTGATCGCCGTTTTCGCTAGGTCCAGCCAATGCTGCAAAATAAAAAATATTCGAATATACACATCAGAACCATTTATTTTAATTATTATTATTAAAAAACTCTTATTTATTTTTTACTAGTCTATATCAATTGTTGTAGTTTAACAAGCAAGTAGTTTTAATGTTCAAGCATACTTGTTACATGAATTCAAGATATTTTGAATAGTATCTTGTTCTCTGACTGCTACTATATTTTTCTGACGGTAGTGTACACATTGCCCGTGTAACCACTCCGTGGAAAAATGGGGGACGAAAATGCGAAGCATGAAGTTGCTCATAAAATTTTGAGTAAAAGCCTCTAATGATATTATCGTAACAACCCACGCTCGCGTTCGTCCATATGACGAGATATTTACCGTTGGAAATTACGCCAACGAGGTTGCGCGTCTGTTCTAATATCCACGTTTCAGCGTGCTCGGTGAAGATATTAAAATGATCATTACGTTGGACGCAAGTGCGTGAACTGTACGCATCGACGAGTCCCTACCAGTCATCGTTTTATGCGCGACTATGCCGTTATACATGTACTAGTAGAGAGATTTACGCGATGAGTTTTAAAAATCTATAACATATAGGATCAAGGATCAGTTGCACCAAGCAATTTCAAATCCCTGAGCTCACCCTCAAACTGCTTAGTGGGGATCCGCTCGAGAGAATAAAGCGGAGCGAATAGCTCTACAGTTCGCCGTATATCTCTTTAAGCTCCTCGTTACAATGGCCACCTTTAAAAAACGAGTAGATAGGTCTCGGCAGACGCCGCACAGGCTAGTAACAATCGATATGACGTACGATACAATTTATCATCCTCAGGGGGATTTGTAGGTAACACGTACACCTCTTTCGGGGTTCATTGTCGCACATCGAGTACATAAGTGCGAGTTGTAAAAATTGTCGCACTGCGCAAAATGTGTAATGAAATATTAGTTTACAATTTCTATTTAAAAAATTCCACCCGTGCGGCATAAGCTTGATTGCCAAACCGAGAGAGAAAGAAAGAAAGAAAGAAAGAGAATAATGAGGAGCGGCGCGGTGCCTGAGGATAGGGTGCGGCGCGTTAATTTTTAAAGACAAGGACGACGGAACGTTTGCGGATGTCCGGACGGACGATATTGATTTCACCGGGCCTTAACGGAAAGACTAAAACTCGGCGGGATGCTGTTTTACACTGGAATCGCGAGGCTATACGTTTTGTCGCTGAAAAACGAGCAGTAAAAATAATCCCGCTAAAATAATGCAGAGTTCCGCGCGTATTCTCCCATTCACTTCAGCCATGCATTTTAACGAATGTGCAGCTCGCTCTGCAAAACGATAATTTCTTATAGGAGAAAATTAAAAACTGTCTTTGTTAAATATCAATTTAAATCCGACGGGAGAAATGAAGAATTACTGTTCCCCTATCCCGCGAAAGTTATTTTAATTTACCGCGGATTTGTGTTGAAACTGACACGACTTTCATTCCGGATTAAACCTTCTGCAACTGAAATTAAGATCGATGGCTTTTTCCAACGTACTCGAGCCACCCATTCGAGTTTAAGTGAAAGTGCCCGTGCGTTTCAGGCGAACTGGTTCTTTAGGAATGCCCGTGAAAAAGCAAGCAAACGTGAGAAAATTCTGAAATTTTGCTCAATTGAATTACGATTTAATAACTTATGATACTGTAAGTAACGGGTGCCTTTTGTAAAAAATAATGATAGAATATTCGCAACGCGTATAAATTTTACGCAAAATATCGTATCCGTTATTCCTCACGCTTTTCCTCGATTTCGATCGTTATTAATTTGAAAATAAACGCACGCCGATACGTGTAATCGCAAAAAAATGTCTTATGTACGTGTATCTAAATACATGCATATTTTCATCGCGTTTGCAGGTCTTCGTTACGATCGAACGTTTATGAGGTAAATTAGATTTGTATCCTCTGGCCGTGGAATCACGGCGATCGATGCGATTGAAACGCACCATTGTACGGAACGATGTAAATATTATTACGAGATCGATAAAAAAAAAACAAATCTTTTTGTCTTCCTCTCTCTCTTATCATGTTGAAGTGAAAGGCCCAGCAGCAATTACTACGGCAAGTGCGGCAGTTTCCATGAAAGACTTAATATCCTGTCTTTCTGCGGATAAAAATTCAACCGCGTAAGTTTTAATTTGGAATATTACAGGCGCGAGGAGTAGCGGAATAAATGATTGTCGTTAAAGTGTGTTCGTGAGCAAAGTACAACAGAATGTACTACGGTGAATCGTTGGTATTTCAAGGCACGCCTATTTTTAAGTCCTCCGGAATTACACTGATGACCTAAGAATAACGATTACGATGGAGCGTACGGCGCACGCCATGCCGTTCCAGGTGTTAGTAGAGCGAATTTAATTGCGTGACAAAGATCTTTTCGTCTTTCGTAAACGCGTCCCACCGTCATTTTCTAGAGCAGTCTTTAAAAAAAAAAAAAAAAAACACAAGCTGTGTAATTATGCGAATATTTGTACGCCCAATGCAACAAGCGTCAAGCTAAGAAACGAGACACGCGAGAAATCGGAAGTACGGCGTTCGTGGGAGCCGCGTCTTCTTTAAGAATTCAATGTTCTTTAAACGCACACTTACCCTTTCCCTTTCTTTATCGACGTAGCGAAGCCCGAAGTAGTCCATCTCCAAAATGTTGAGCTGCTTACACACATATTCGAGAATGTATCGTCCTTTGTCTTGTGGCTGCAACAGAGAAGGAATCGTCATCAGATGCAATCGGGTCGGTGAATGCTTATTTTGATTCGTCTGCTTTATTTTTCATACGGGAAAGGAAAACGCTGGAGGAGGAATGATATATATATACATATTGCTGATGGAGGTTACATTATGAGTTATTATTCTTAAATATTATCCTTGCATTTAAGAATAATACTAAAGAATAATATACTTCAACAGACTTTCTCTTCTCTTCTCTTCTCTCTCTTTCTTTATATAAATATAACGATTTCCAATATCAGTATATTGATGACAAAATTATACAACCGAGAGATATCATATAATTTTAACACATCGTGTGGAAACGCGAAAGGTGTGAATAAATTTTTCCACAAGTGGCTTCCGTATTTCTGAAACGGACATTTTCAAGGAGAAAAGCAGGGACGGGTTTTACCTCACCTTTTTCTAATCGTTATGCAAATGCAAATCAACGGCACTTCTTTCTGTCGCAATTCCCGGACGGGGAAAACGTCGCCGCGTCGTCGTGGCGCGTAGAGCGCGTGAAATACCGGAAGTCCGATAAAAGACGGCTGCGTTCCGGCAGCACGGGAAATCTCCCGTTTTCATATCGGAGTATCTGAAGCGCTGTTGCGCGTTTTTTACCGTTTTATCCGTGCGAGCGGTTCATACACGATTCTTACGTGTTAAAATTATACATTTATTTAAAATGCATTATGCATACGCACACACTACGTGAGCAATACTAATTTCAGCTCTATTCTTATCGCGATCCATGACAAATAAATAATGTCTTTTCCGTACTTTTTGACAAATAAAAAAACTTCACGGTTGCGACAGTGCTACGAAAGTGTGAACTATAAATCAAGGATCTCGACGCCTTTGCGACATACCACTTTCCTATCTTGCGGAAACGGGACACACGTGCTCTAACGCGACTTTCGCAACCGAGTCACACGAAAGCTTTCCGAGACCATCATCCTTCAATTTTAAATGTTATCTTTAGTTTTAATGATCTCTTTTAAGGATAAATATGTGCTACGAGTCAAAAGTTTTGAAACGCTTGTGGTTTTCTCACATTTTATGAAAAGTTAAATATACAGAAACCTTTTTACAAATGTTTAACAAATTTGCAAATCAAGCAGACATTATTTAAAAAAAATTTTTTTCTCTCTTTTTCCGTTTTAGTTTCAAAGTTGAAAGATATTTTATAAAAATTGAAACTTTTCGAGTGAGATACGAGAAAATTGCAAGTGTTTCAAAATTTTTGGCCTGCAGTGAATTTCTTAAAGAATATTTAATTTTTTATAAGTTTAAATACAATATGAATGTTAGCACAAAAAACTGATTAAAATATGCTTGATTTCGTATCACGTCACAAAGGATCGCTGATACAAGATTTATCGACGCTATAAAGAAAGTGACATGATACGATCGGAACAAAACAAATTGAAAAATATCTATTGTAGTAAACATCACTTGAGGCATAAATGTGACGTATGCCGTGCTGATATATTGCAGGAAAAAGATAACCAAGATGCTTTCCGGCACGTGTACGATACAGATTATGTAAGAAATGAGTCGTGATTTTTGCAACAAAAACTATAATCGGACGTACGAAATCACCGTAATTATTATTAAGCGTAATATCTCTGTAATCACGGGATTAAATATCAGCCGATACAAGGTCATGAGTAAAAAAAAAAAATTAAAGAGGAAACTAGATAAAAATATTTTCTCATCATTACGTAAGCTACATGCAAGATTTAACAAGATTTAACAGCATTATTTGCATAACTTGTTTCTTAAAAATCGCAGTGATATTTTAAAAAAGAGAAACAACTTTTATATAATAGACTTATTGACTGTAAGAAAGCGTATAACTGTCTACATTAATTTGAATAACTTTTGTACACGGAATGTATTTCTGATATTGAAGACATTTTTGTCTTCTAGTTGTACTCAGAATACAGCATTTCCTATTGGACATGCGATGCAATCGAAGAACCCCCGAAAACAAATGTCTCGACCATTTTGATACTGATCACGTACAAAATTATTATTAGTCGTCAACACGTTAACAGTTATTAGCATAAAACGCTTTCTTCTTACAGTCACTTTTACAGTTATTACTTTTTTACGTTTGTCCGCCGTTTTATGCATTGGAATTTCAAACGACTACTTTGCGCCGCGATGCAGAGCGACGCGCGTGCAGTACAATGCAAAATACGGTGCATGCTGCGCTGTACATTTTTCCAAATGCAAATTTCTACGCGAGCCGCTATTGAATGAACTATTCCCGCGAAGGCGCGGTGTCGAAATGTCACGTCCCGAAATAACTCTCGTATGGAGAATCAAATTGAATATTTTAGGATAACATTCACGACGAGTTAGGCTACTACGTTCTTACTACAAGTCGTAAAATAGTCCGAAATACGAGCCGAGGGGAGGCCCGAGAAAGTTTTTCACGAAGACGAAGATCTGCCGGTCGTCCGTGCGGTAGTTATTCCCAGCACACACGTCGAGTGTTTTTAGCGACCCTCACGTGCATCCTAGGCCAGCCACGCGACGACGAAACGTGCATGCCTGAAGTGCACGAGCGACGCCTTCTGCTTCCGATGTTCCACCAAGCACTGACAATGTACGAGGAACTCGATGTGTTAGCATTATTGTAGATTAATAAGAGGGAGGTCCGACAGCCCCTCGCGAGTTATTTACTCGCCCAAGATTGACGGCAACGCGTATACAACGGGCTACCCGCCGCGCGAACTCGACGGATGCGCAAATCGGTATTGCTTGCACGCGCGCGACTTGAGCCCGCAACAATGGCACGAAATGAGTATCAACTGGGATCTCTAGAGAAGCGGAAAAATGGTACAAACGACAAATTTCAAGTGTAAAATACATTACGATGAGATATCGTGAGATACGAACAACTTCTAGCTAATAAGAGTTACAATAAAATATAATACAATTATTACTATTTTTAAACACTATTTTCAAATTATGAAAGAGTTTTTTCAGTAAAAGTTTGATACTGTAGGACTCTTTCATGTAAGTTATTTTCATTTATTTGCTCGTTACTTAAAAGAGTTAAAGATAATGAAGAAATATTGTGAGTAGCGTTCTTAGCCTGGAAAAATTCTCGGAATTTTGGGGAAAGACAATTTCTTCCGTTTTTTTTTTGCTGTATTTTCAAAATTTTTCTTTTGTTAAGATAATATCATCTTTATTATTTTTTGCGCCAATAATTTTAAGACTTCTTTCACAAGAGCTCTAATAAATAAATAATTCATTGATAAAGTCTACTATCATTATCACAGTTATTTTTTAAAATTTTTTGTAAGAAAGGGCCAGGTTTATTCAATTTTATTTTTCTGAAAAACTAAAAACATTGTAGTAATTTATTATCACAATTATTTCTTTTCCGTATTTTTCGAGAAAATTGGAAAAAACGTTTTTTTTCCTTGACTTTATTTTTTTGCAAAATTAAAAACACTATATAGATGCAATCTTTTTATAGAAAAAACTTTTTAATTGAAGCGTCATATTTTTCATGTCGATTCATTGAAAAGAAATAAGAATGAAACACCCACACAGCAGATATCTGCGCTAAAGCAGATATCTGCGCTAAAAGTTAAACTTGATATTAATATTAAAGCGGTACAGCCGCATATACAAGGCCGTATTAGCAGTATTAGCATTCTCTAAGCAAAAGAACACATCTTATAGCCCTTACGGCTGCTTTGAACTGAATTTCTAGTATAAGTAGTCAGTCTCTGCTTCGCGCATGCAGTAGTTCAAGATCGAATGAGTCAGCCATCAGATTTCAGCACGGCGAACCTCACGAGCTCTCGACTGACTTCTAACCTTTAGTTCTATCAGTTCTCTCTACTGTTATATTGCTAACAATATTAAAGAGATAAAGCGAATAGAGCATTGCAATTTGTAATACTAAGTTTTCCAGTTATCAGATTAACTTATCAATTCGGTCTCTTGAGATAAGTATCAGCAAAATGTTCTTGATGTGAAGCACCTTGGCGCGATACTTGGCACTGCGATGAGAAAGGATCTTTCAACCTCGTTATCTAGATGTTAATTGGATATTTATGGTGAAATAATATGAGAAGCTAAATGATAAATTAAAGCTATGAATAATAAACGAGCGTGAAACATAATCATGCGACACAGAATGCTGTTGCATGCGCGCATACAAATGAACTAGATACATTTAATTTAATTTAATCAAAGGATTTGCATACATTGGCCGGAAATACAAGCAGTATTAAGGAACGAAATAATCAATATCAAAAAATGTTTCCGGATTGTTTATTGTAGTTATACTCTGATATATATGTATGTATATCACTTATGTGCTATAAAAATATGCCAAGTTGGCAAGGCTGATTTGCTGATCTTGCGTCTCAAAAAAAAAAAAATCGCAGAAATTATCGATCCTCATAGAAATTCATCGATTTTGCATTTGACTTACAATTAGTCCAAAAAATGCAGAGAAATAAATAAAAGATGCATACGTATGTGCGCCATATGAATGAACGTTTTCTTGAACATACTTGAGAAACATGAAATAGAATTGAAGTTTTAATGCGAAATTTCTGCTGCACTAGGACTGCAAGTTTAAGCTCGGTCGTGAGAACGAGAGACATACTTAAAATTCTTTGTAAACCTAATCCGAACTACGTAACTTTCCAAACTTACCTTTGTACTGCCTATAGCAAAAATGTGTCAAGAGTGAATAGTGAACGATGTATACATATGAATAAATTCATATCAAAAGCTGTCCTCGCTTACATAATTAAGTTTTCAACATTATTAGAAAATGTTTCGCTCTCAATCTCGTTTACTGTTCATTCAATTTTTCGTGTATTTAATAAAAAATTTGTTTTCCAATTATTTTCCATAAATCAGGTCGCGTATCCGTTAATTTTGTTTTTCTTTCAATTTAATTGTATCTTTTCATTTGCTGGTTCAATATGTAAAATTGATCTTTTTATTTGCGCAAGAGAAACAGTGAACCTGTACAGGCCTTTAGAAAGTTACGAGCTTCTAAGTACAAAGTCGATCAACAATTGCGCTATATCATTGCCGGGGAATTTGCATTTATCGGTAATAATTTAAGTGTCTCCGCCACGTCGACAGGGAGTAGGAAGAACTATAACAGAACAGCTATCATTGATTTGCAGCCTAGTGACCCTGTACCTCCAGACGCGGTTCTTATAGACACTGTTGTTTGCGAAACGAGATCTGTTGAACTTTGTACTTGCGAGTGTAATCCCAACCGCGAGATCGACTTTGCGGAACCGTTCTAACTTGGACTGTCCAAATAATGATCGATGAATCGCGCGGATAAACAAGATTGTTACCATACGTATAAAGAATTTTGTTTATCCTCTACGAATCAGTTTTTTGTAATATTTATTGCGCAAAAGCAAGGATACGCGGTGTCTCGTCGCGAGCAAAATTAAAAAAATTAATTGATTCAAATTTATTCCGCGCCCTGTCGTATATAAAGTATTGAGTGAGCATCGTCGGCTTCTAGCGAAAATACGTGGTATTACGTTGCGAGCAGGAGCAAAATTTAAAAAATTAATTAACTCAAATGAAATTTCGTATTCTGCCTCATTGCTGCCACTAATAAAGTATTTGTTCAGGTGAGCATCGTCGTCAGTATTCCTAGTATTTTTCATTTGTCGTTCATCATGCGTAGCCTCCAGATCTTTTCCAAGACGAGGAACGTATGAAGACAAGTTTATGTACGCGACATACTGAATCTCGCAAAGTCACATTTATAAATAAGTCCAAAATATCCAAAAATATGTGGACGACGCGAGCTTTCTCAAAACGCTACGAACTTCATCTCACGGTTGCCCCGACAATTCTCCATCTTATTTATGATGCATGCCGACGTTTACTTTGGCACGGATCGCATTGTTGCGGTTTGAAGAAGGTTAAGGATTATTATCGACTTTATTTCGAGGGCGAGATTGAAGTAGTTCAATCTCCCGCCCTCGAAATAAAGTCAACGACAAGACGGCGGGCGCGCATAATGTCAACGAAGCTTTTTTTTTTTTTCAAGATACTTTTAGGCGTGAAATGACGTCCTTCCCCATAATTTACGGCCATCAGCGTGCCAAATGGACCGCATTAATACAGAGAGAACAAATAATACGATGGCCTAGAATTCACCAACGAATCGGATTATACAGCTTCCATCGAATGGGGCAAAGAAATCCCACTAAATTTTAAACTCGCCGCGAAATTGCAAGTTTATCCCATTTTTCATTAAACTTACTCTGTACCGGATATCGTAGCGACTCTACCTTGAGATACTTCGTTACTTATGAGATGGAAATGAGAGATAAATATGCGGAATTAGAAACAGGCACAAAAAGAAATATATCCCGTGACATATACTTAATCAAGTATTTTCGGCTTTATTTTTGGCGAGCTGCAACTGTCGCGTGGCATTATAATGGTTACTGCATGAAGATTATTTTTCGTTGAATTTATTGCATTATGCAGATATTTCCATTGTTATGATTAAATTTTATAAAAAATATTTTATAGAAAATATAAATTATAAAAAGGATAAAAGAATTCAATTTTATTTAAATTTAAAAAAGTGAAATAAAAAATGTGCCTTTTATAATTATATCGTGAACGCGAATACTCTTCCACTCACAATCAGAGAAAAGTTTTTTTGAATTAAAAAATATTTGTTTGAATTAAACTTTATATATTGCTATATGGTTTCTAAAAGTTTCTTTGATTTGAAGAAATTTTTTGATCGTTCTTTTTATTAGAATTAAAGAAATAATTTAGTAACACAAATCTTTTTTTTAAATGAAAGAAGTTTTATGAAAGAATATTTTGAAAACTACAGTTAAACTATTTCTTACATTTCTGTCAGTACTTTTTTCGAATTAAAAAATTACTTGTCTCAATCAAACAAATAATTCGAAGAAATAATTTATTTGCTTTGAAAAAGGCTAATAACGGCATTTCTTGAAATCAAATAAATTTTTATTTTCCTCAAAGATATTTTCCATTTCAACTTAAAAAGAGTCAAGTTAAAGAAACGATTTCATCCATTTAAACTTTTCTCTGGGTATCGCAAAGGGTGTGCACATATAATACTTGAATTAATTTTACTTCTCGCCGTTAATAAAGTCTCGAAAACCAAATCAGCGGAGATACATAATGTTTAAAAATACACAGTGGTAGCGGCTCTGCACAATGGCTCCATCAATGGTCAACAAAACCTCGATTTTATTGGCTCTTAATGTGCGCGATAGCCAACCCTCTCCTTCCAATCGTCATTCGCTTGGAGCTTAAATTCAAACCGATGGGTTTTCATCCTATACCGTTGCGTTCCGATTTGGCTGCCTGCCAATTATTCCGTTGTATAATGTCCAATGTACAATGTGACGTATCACTGAAACACGCATCACCCGCTTTCTGCACCCGCAAAGAGCGCATCGCCGCGCGCCTAATGAAGAGAAACGGACCGATCGACATTGTCGACCGATGTGCGACTCTATTTCCGAATGATCCTGGGATGATTCGCGGTAGTCCCAATAGAGAATATTCACGCGAACGGAAGGGAAGAGGGAGGATCTGCATCTGATTTTCGAAGCTAGCCTTTAGGGATTTCAATGAAATTCGATACACGTTAATTTCGTGGTTTGCGCACGTGAGGAGAAGGGAGGAGGTAATAAATGTTACAACGTATGAATAATGGACGAAATGTTGGGAATGATATCAATTTGTCGGGGAATATTCCTTAACTACCTACGTGTAACCGCAGACCGCGTAAACTTAAATAGCGATTGTTCGTGAAATGTGTAACGAGAGTAGATCGATACAGAATTATCATTATATGTTGAGTAGAATTATAAATTCTCTCGGAAATCTATCTCGCGTACACACCACACGAAAACAATGAAAAACGCTTTACAAATTTAATTAACATGTTAAAGGCTCCAATTAAAGGCTCTTCACGTGCCTGAAATGCCTTGACGTTCCTCGCGCACGAGGCAAGGAACGTCAAGCTAAGACGCCTCGAGAGAGTTTTTGACAGGGCAGACCGCGTGCATACAGGCGGTTTTCTGGAATCGATCCAAGCCGCGGGTGCCGTCGCTGCGACTGAACGTCAAAGCGATCCATGGACGCGATACGGAGTCACGGTTCGACCCCCGCGACCAGCGGTGCTCAATCTCATTCACGTATTACGAGAATCGCGATGACGAAAAGTGCGAGCGACACGTGGTGCAGATGCACAACGAAATTAAAAGTCGATTGGATCGCGGAAAAAAAAGTTGGTATCAAATCATCGATTTATTGTTTCGTGTATAAGCAAGAATTTAAAATCTTGGAAAAATTTAATATTAATTTTTTTCTGTGATGTATGTCAAAATGAGTGTTGAAATCAATAATGGGAAAAGCGCTTAATTCAACAAATACTGTACCAGATCTGGGCATATATACTATGGAACTGTTTGAAATGGATTTCGATCGGAATTATTCTGTTTTCTCTTGCGAACACAATAAAGACTTAAGCCTACTTTACACGATCTATAATTTACGACTGAGTTCTATTTGCAATTTTACAGAAAATATGTGAACAAACAGAATGCAAGGATTATGCGCAGTGTATAAATAGCCGTGAATTGTATTATAAATGACGTAAATCACAATTTAACCTACTGTCATCTCTGAGCTTCTACGTGACAATGTCTCGATCTCGGGAACAAGTTACTTGTTTTATTAATTGAACGTAAGAAATATCCTTTCCTGTGCGTAGTAAAATCTATCAATTACAAAAATAAACATGCTCGTGCCGATGCATTTGAAAAGATTCTTTCTGAACTGAAATGTTACTTAAGTAAATCTTTAAATTGTTTATTTAATAAAATTTTTGATATGCTATTTGCTATAGGATTTTCGACTAAAAGTTTGTTATGTTAGGCATGTTAAGTTTGCACTCTTCTGATGTACCATAACTTCAAATATTTCATTTACGAAGTTTATTTCTATGAATGGATGTTGCTATAATTATTAAAACGGATATTATTATTAAAAAATTATACATTTTTGTTATATTGACATGTTTTTCTTAATATAAACCATGTTATATTTTACAAAAACTCAACTATGCCAAAGAAAAAAATAATCAAATATTCTATAACATAACTTGAAATTGTAAAATTGTAAATAGAATTCCATCTTGAATTCTGTCGCAAATTAAAGATCGTGTAAAATGCGCTTTAGAGAATAATTGAATCATTCCGAGCAGTTCTATAATACATGCCAAAACAAAATTATACAATACTTACATTTACACGTTCACAAAAAGAGCAGACAAACAGAGATAAAATAATGCAAGTCATAGCAACAAAGTTCGCACGAAAGTATCGGAATATTCCTGAATGTTCCGATAAAGATGATATGATCGGCGTATATTCTTTTATATTTTCTTCCGCGTGTTTTGCGAAATCTTCAAGATTTCTGTATCTTTCGTCATGTTTTGCTTTGAATTTCCAAACGATGCGGCAATCATCGTGACATCATCGGAAAAGAAGGAATACGCATTTGTCATGTTTCCACTCCCTCTTTTCCTTGGTTCTTTTCTCTAATTTCAAATATAAAAAATAAAATGTAATATGTCCAAAGTATCTCCTTAAAGTCACTAATAGAGACTATAAATTTAATGTTATAGCACAAATGTCATATTATACTATCGATTATATAATATATTACGTCTGTGAATTCATTAATATTTCATTAATACGAGCTAAGCATTTGCCATGCCGAAAACCTTGTCATTTTCTAGGCACGAAAAAAAATTACTTCGTTCAATTTATTACTATACAAACTTAAAGAAGAAAGAGCATGTTTGTACAGGTAATTTTGCGGCTAGAGACTATAATAATAATTGCGTGTTTATTGTGACATCATGTCAAACCGTATTTGGAACATTATCCTACTTTTCGCATATTATCTTGAAACGACACATTCTCTTTAGTTTGAATTTCTAAGAATTATCGATAATTTTCGAATTACAAGCAATTAAAAAAAAATTTTTTTTTCTCCTAGATTAAAGTTGAGGGAGTGAAACGGAAACTATAGTGAGGTAATTTTAGTTAGATATTAAACCTGAAATGCTACTCAAATATTTTTCTTACATTAATACTACTTTAGGTGAAAATTTGCCTATGTAATTAAGAATTTCTTTTACGCTTTTTTCTTACTTTATAGATTACACAAGATGTTGAAAACTTGAATTAGCACCTGGATGAAAATTCATCCACAGTAGGATTTCAGTTAACAAAATTCTAACGCGAAACTTTATTGTAGAAAAATACATGGTATTAAAGATTCGAGAGGTGTAATAAATGATGATCTCTCTTTTGAAATTTTCTCCGTAGTAAACTCCGAATTGGGAAATACGTAATTAACGAGAAATGCGCAAGAAGACGATTTGTATAGAATTAACAAACGGTCTGTTGAAATCCTTCAGAATTGCAATCGCACGGCGCGAAATCACATACGTTGCGACAATCGTCAGAATCTCTTCGCGTCGTCCCCGTTTCGGTAAGCAGCATCCTCGCGAGTATCTGTCGCCGGAAGAAAAACGAAGTGCATGGGATGAAATGATAAACAGCTCTTGGATCTCGCTTCGTTCGATGCCGATACTCGTGAATGACAGCGCGCAGGCGAATAAGAGAGAGAGAGAGAGAAACTCCGCACAGGGGTAGCGAGAAAAGTCGCGCTCGCGCGGACATCCGCGGCGCGGAGCGGAGCAGAACGGAGCGGAGCAAAGCGGAGCGACGCTCTTACCTGAAAGTCGCAGTAAATAATTTCGTTGTCGTCGAACAGTCGAATAGTGGCGCGATGCACCACCGTTACGTCGCTCTTGCTGCCGAATTTCAACATTTCTGCCCTCAAGTCGCCACCCAAATTATCCCCCCGGTCGTCATCGTCTCTTCCCCCACAGCACCACACACTGCCCGTTTATTAATCGCGGCACGCGCCACCGTCGTCGTCGTCGTCGACGCCGGTCGTCGTTGTCGTCGTCGTCGTCGTCGTCGTCGTCGTCGTCGCCGCCGCTGACGCGCGACCGTACTCCGTATTAATCGGCGGCTGGCACGGCACGGCGCGACGGCACGGTTGCACAGCGGTGAACGACGACACATCACCGTAGCGGAAGAACGCGAAGCTGTCTGTCACCAGTTCGTCCCCACTGGTGCGCCGCCGCCGCGGCCAACGCGACGTTGCCACGTCTCCGCGCCGAGCGGCCGGTCGCGCGCGCTGTTGCCGCCGTTGCCGCTGTTGCCGCAACATGGCGGCAGTGTCATGGCGCCGGCAGGCGCGCCAAATTTGAATTTGTCGCCGCGTACGTTCGACGCTTTTGTGTATTCTGCTGACAATTTGTCTCACAATTTATCATGCAGAAAAAATTTCAAGTTTTTCATATAATTATTGCTATATTTGAAAATATTTAACAGGATTAAGCATTTACGCGTCAAATATAAATAATTTACATTACATCCCTAACGGTACAAGATATGGAACGAATATTGTGATATTCTACAAATATACGCACGATATCATGATATTGTGCGAATGTTCGTACGATATCTAGAATATTTTAGAATATTCATACCTTATGCTGTTAGGTAAAATGTACTTTTGTTTTAACAAATAATTAATAGATAATGCAAGATTCAAATTTCATTAAAAATAGTAAAAATTATATCGCATCTTTTAATTTTTAATATTATGCATTTTTATTTTCTTAATATTAAATTCAGATATATTAACAATTTTATAACTATATTATTTATTTCTGTATTGTATTATCCAATTTACAATAATTTACATCACTTGTACGTATTGTGAAAAAATTCGTGTAAACAAAACGTAAATAATACGTAAATAATTCATGTAGGCGTTATTTTGAAATTTACTCTGATATTTAATGTGACGTTTAAATAAATAGAGGAATATTTGTTCTGGAAACACATCCAGGATATTTTCGGTTTTCCTTTAGCAAGCAGAGGGCGTTATTTGTCAATTAATTATATTTCGGAAATTATCGACAAACTTGATGCTCGTTCGTATATTTAGAGTACTCCATTATCAACTAACCATCTGGAAAATGGTACTCGATGCAGTTATTTGGAAATTTGGCCGGCGGTACAGGGTCGCAGGTACCATTCGTCGATCCGTCGGCGTTGTCGGTTCGAATCGATTGACTCGACCGCCACGAAGCGTCGTCGCACGCAGAACGTCCCGCGCGCGGAACCACCAAAGAGGAACCTTCTCTGGCAGAACGATGGCGCTTGCGGCGCGCGCGCGGGAGGGGGTGAGTTCGAGGGCGTCGGACAAAGGTTGGCCGCGTCGAGCGGCCGGCCGGCAGCGCATTCGCGATTCAAACATGGCAGCGGCTACCAGCGTTGTCGTGCTCGACAGGGGCAACAACACCACCTGCACCATCAATTTACACGGTGTGTGTTTGCGCGCGCGCGCGCGTGTGTGCGTATTTGTGTGGATGCGTGCGTGCGTGCGTGCGTGGATGTGTATGAGTGCGCTGTGTGCGTGCGTGTCCGCGCGCGAATTCGCGAGGAGACACGAGCGACGAGAACCGCGACGAGATGACTGAAAGCTCCAGCGGCTTCCAACGACAAAGCTTTTCGCGCGTCGCGGATTTACGCGTCGGTCGCGCCGTCGCTGCCTACCGCTGCGTCCTGACGCGCGATCGACGAAGCTCTCTGTGTGTACGCACGCTCGTTACGTGCGTACATACGTGCGTGCGTGCGTGGCTCGCGTGAGTGCGCATCTCCGCGCGCTGTCTCGCGGTCTGTTTCTTGACGCGGCGCGACGGCCGACGCTGGCAAAGTGTTACGTCGTCCGGGTGCTTTCTCACGTGCTTCCTCACCGCCGGCGTGCATTCTCCGCTTTTCGCGCCCCCGCGATCCTTCCGATCGATATTCTGATCATAATTTTCCATTTTGCAGGAGCCACCGTGGTGTCTTGGCGAGTGAATAACCAGGAACAGCTGTTCGTTAGGTAAGAACGTTCATTCCGTATGATAAGATTCTATAACCTTGTGACGACACTTTGACAAGCGAATCGGGATCCCCGCGAACGTCCTTCGTGATTTCCTCTCTAGGAGTAACGCGATTTCGACTAGCGCGCACTGTGTTTATTTTAACTCTCCTCCTTTCAACGCTCGACGATGAGACGGGATCTAGTCATGTTTTTTAGAATTATGAAATTTTGATAATGTGATAATGCTTAAAATTCATCATGGTTAACATCCAGCGGTGGAAAGACATATAAAAGAAAATACTAAATGTAATGAACGTTAAATTTAATGTAAATACTTTAAACCTGATTATAAAAAGTATTCAAGATTTGCTTTTGTTTTGTTTCGTTTCGAAATTTGAACTTTAAATATATCAAAACTAATTTTTCAGGTAACATATTAAATGTTTAAGTCCAATATCTGAAAGTTTTTAATATGTTTGCGTGAACATTATTGATTAGAAAAATTTCCGTAAAAGTTCCAAACTTTTGAATCGTCCTGTATAGGTCGCGGTGCACAATCGTTCAAGTAAACGTTGACGCAACTTGTAAGGTTGCGCGCGAGGTTACGCATCTTAGATGAGATAGAATGCATTTAACTTGATCGCACATTACGATGCAAAATTATAGTATTGAAAGAGCATTTACATGAGCAATCTACCGCGAACAAAACAAGCAGATAAGACTGTTGATAGAAAAAAATTGCGAAGCGGCATAAAATTGACAATAATTCTATAATTTGTTGTAATTTTCATAATTTTACATACTGTTTCTATAAATATTTTGTTATTGAAACGGTAAAGGTTACTCGATATTTCAATGTGACCGAGATAAACATTTGAATTTAAAGTCTAAATATGTGGAATTAAAATTTCAGTGTGAAAATAAAGGTCGAAGGATATTCCAACATTATTGCAACTCGTTTAACCGACGGGTACGAAGCAGTTTTTATGACAATTGACAAAGAATTCATCCGAGTTATGAATTCAGAAACGTATGAAAGGTACAATTAAAAATCTCTAACGTCCGTGGTTCACATCATCGCGATCTATTGTTCGAGACTGCACTGTGCGCGCTACGTTAGCTACAGAATATTCTACGAGACTGACATCTTCTAGATGAGAACAAAGTCTGTTCGCGTGTTCCACACGCGCACAGATTGCCCAACAAATTGCTTTCAGTCGGACGGAAAAAGGAGTCTCGCTGTCGAGTACGAGAATGAAACGATTAAAGTACCATCATGCCCAACCGCGAGAACGATACGCGTGCGATTTCACTGATTTCAGCTTGGACTGTTGCAACAGATAACAATCGAGTTGCGAGCGGAAACAAGCGAGCAAATAACAAATTATAACTTCCACGAATGCAGATCAATGTCAAAATCTGTTTCGTTCGCGAGATGACTCACAAAAACGGACTTCACCGTTGTACGTGACCGATTCAAGGCTCTCGCCGCGAAATGTACCGAAACGATACGCAATTCCAATCGGACGGCGATTGATCCGGGAGACGGCGAATCGAGTCTGCTCGATCGCGATATTGTTCACGAGTTACCTTTGAATTTTTCAATCCATTTTAATAGCATATTTACGCTTCTGTTAAATATGCATAATTCATTTATATTGAAATATTAATAGCTATGCGTTGTTTTGTGATTTGTCATCGCGAATGATGATCGTTTTTGATGACTGTATTACAAACTCAACGACAATAGGACGACGACAACGCATCGAATGCCACCGTAAGGCACAAGCGGTACGCTTTTCCTCTCAGCGTTTCAATGTACGTGAACGTAATCTCCCTTTGATAGGTAGTAATCTTCCTTCCCGGATTACATTGTCCACTTTGTGCATCGAACTTCTGGAAATCCACTTAGCATTATACCGAGGGAAATATCGCGCAAACCTGTTTCCCAATTTTTCCCAATTTTTATAATCTTCTTAGGGAGGGGAGGATATGATCTCTTTTCTCTCTCGATTCTTTCGCGACAATGCGACGCGTAGTACGAGAAAGAAGAGACAATGAGAGAGGAGGCGAGCGAGCGCGCGCGCGCACTCGCGCACACCTGCCGAGAAAGAACCGCGTAAAAGCGCGGTGCCCGTGACGATCGCTTTAAAAGCGGCAGCCCGAGAGCAGACGATGAAAAAACTGACGGAGAGCGAAGGCAAGGGCGCTCTCTGGACCAGTACATACCTTATACACGGGGTTCAGGGCCCCTCGTCGCTTGCCAGTCATCGGTCCTTCCGACTGTAAAGCCGCTGTCGAGACTGGGTTTTGCAATAGACCCACGGCTATCGGAACGATGACAGCGTGAAACCGATGAAAAATCAACATTTAAGTGCAGTCTGTCAATTGCCCTACCTATCGCACGAGACCGCCTCCGCGTTTTCGACTTCGTAAAAGATACTTGTGTGAAAGAAAGTGCGCTGTGAAGCGTTTGACGAACTTGGTTATATACATTTTCTTTAAAGAAAACTATTACTTCTCGTACTTCTCGTACACCGAAAGAAATGGAAATAACGATTTTCTTCAAAATACAAGTATGAAAATAATGATGTTGAATTATTAAAATAATTGAACTGAAAAAAGAATTTGGTGATAGTTTATTTTAGTAATTTTCATATCTGTATTTTTAACAAAATTGTTTTTTCAATGTACGTACTATTTATAACAGGGTATTTATTACCGGAAAAAATCTAGAGTTTTCAGAAAAATTCTCTTTTACCCTTGAAAGTTATAGATATTTATGAGATTTGTACTGATATTCGTAGACATTTTTCAAATTTCAATTTTAAACTTAAATTTGATCTTTTTCTGATAAAATTGTTTTTTTATCAATTTTTTTTTATAAATATTGATACAATCAATTAGCAATAAATATAGCATATACATGCATATATGTCATAATTTATAACTTGATGTTAATTTATAGTTTTTTAATGCATTGTTTACTAACGTATATCATTTTATGAATAAATTTTATATATAATTTATAATTATAACCATACTCTTTATCGTTCTAAAATGGCGTTGTGTGTTTATTCACCTTTTGAAATCTTCCGGTGAGCTAGAAAAAAAATTCGAAAATTCTCAGGGAATTCTTTTACTTAAAAATTCGAGTAAACATCTTGTTATATAACGTTTTACGGATATAATCGCGAGTCATCGTCATTCGACTGCTGCCAGAACGTGGCCATCCCGGGAACACCGTCAAGGAATTTTAACGGTTACAAGTAACACACGTACACAATTATACGCGTACACGGCGCAAGACGCTCGGCAAACACGCTCGTAATTTACTCCAATTTCCCTCGAAATGGCTATAAAAGTTACGTCGGTATGTCCGGTCGTGGCATGATACTGATCGCGATACGCTGCGTCGTGCGCGATGTACGAGGTATATATTTTAATGACATGTACCGCGCGTCAGCCCAGGAGAAACGATGGTTTTAACTTCAATTAATAATGTCGAACAAATTAACGTTTAACGCATCCGCTTACGAAATTAATAAATAATAAAATCTCCGGTGAATTTCATGTTAACTTTAACGAGATTTTAACTTGAGACGTTTGATTATTTATTACTATCAAATTTTACAAAGAGAGAAGCAAAATGGCTATTGAATCAAGAGAAATCATAATTAAAATATGCATCGAGCGTATGTAAATATAAAATATAAAATGTACTTTGTACAAATTATTAAACGCTTTAATCATCGGATCGTGAAACGGAATTGAATGAGCCGTTTTGAGGCTGACCGGTTGTACCCGCGCACCATCATCGGTAACATGAGAGGACCACGTGCAGCATGTCGATCTCTCAGTTCTTACGATCCGCGGATGTGGACGTGCCTTCGTCGAACATCTGCGTCCACGACGGGACCCAAAAACGGAAATGAAGAATCGGGGACGAAGCGGCGGCGCGTGAACGGCGACGAACTACAGCTGGAATTCCATTAGCGCGTTAAAATAATCAAGCGCATTGCAATTTGCCGAATACAATGATAATGGGAACAGGATACATTACTTTTATGAATTGAGACGTGACAGTAAGAATCATAAAAAAAAATACGAAATGAAAAATCCGAATACACCGGATGTATCAATTTACCAATTTAATGTCTAAATTCTGGAATGCGTAAAATTGTAAATCTTATGGGTAGAAGATTTACAAGATTGTTGCAATGGAATAAACACGGAAGGGTTCGTCCAACGTGATTTGTACTCGAGAATTGTAGGCACATTACGAGCCACGCAACCCCTTTCGACTCCAAGACAGGCGAGGCGACCTAACTGTTCTTGAGTTCGTTCGGGAACAGACAAAGACCCATGACGGTCGGGAATGACCCCCGAGGGGAAGAAGAAAGTAGGAGAGAGAGAGAAAGCGAGACGAGGACGGAGACAAATAGCTAGAGCGAATCAAGGAAAGCGACAGAGACAGGCTACGAGTGAACGAAAGGGGTGCGGGTATACAAATGCACGATTCATCTTGGCGAAGGGATGGGACGATGATTAAGGGTCCCTCGTATATCCTCACCACGCCTAAAGACGGCGTGCCACGGACGCGTATACACATGCGAGAGAGAGAGAGAGAGAGAGAGAGAGAGAGAGAGAGAGAGAGAGAGAGAGAGAGAGAGAGTGGAAGGAGGGAAAGAAAGGAACATGGAAAAGGAAAGCATCGTTAATGGTTGCCGGCAGGACTCAACCATGAAATTTCAACTCGACTTTTGGATTAGAGGTTTCGTTCGAACCATGGAATTGGTGAAGTTCGTCTCTCGATCGCGTGATGTTCCCTATGCACCGTATTACGAGAAGATAATTCGGTCGGAGCTGAGAATCGCCCGTTCTCCAACGAGAGATTATTTAAACGCGCGCATTTTCGCGCGATAATTTGCACGCGCGGCTAAACTTTTATATGTAAAGGTCTCCGATATTCGAATCTGTTGGATCAAATTTATTGAAATTTCGATCTTGAGACCTTGACCGTTGAACCAAGTAATTTTTAATTGAAATTACGCCGGGAAATATTTCCGAGTCATTACGCTCTCTTCTCTCTTAATAAGCGAAAGGGGCCAGGCTCTCTCTACGAAGGGCAAGAAGAATGTCAAACGGTGCAGTGGCGCACGTTGGAAACGTCTCGCACTCGCGTGCATTTGACACCGCATACGTCTTTGTCGTCCGGGATTGGTTCGTGCTGGGCATATGGCTGGAGATACGTCTGTTTCTAGTGGTAATGCAAAGGCACTTAGGGGATTCTTTCTTCGGTCCGTGGAAACATTACGATTCCACACGTTACTCTTTGCATACCCTATAGTTTTATCTTCAAAACAAATGTCTTTCCGCGCGAACTTGCTGCGGGCATTTTATTTTGTAATCTCAAGTTTTACATATAACGCGATTACTAAATCGATAACAGAGTTGCATCGAAGTATCGTTAAGAATGTTTTAGCTATACAATATGGGCTAAAAGTTGTTGAAATTTAAAAATTGTAAGTTTCTCCAAGTTTACTTTTTTTTTCCCGTTTAACAAAAAATTTTGATTGCAAATTGCTCGAATTTTGGCCCTGAAATTAGCCGCAAAGAAGAAAACCATGGAAAATTTAATTTATAATAATATATTTATAAAAATTTTGATTTAATTGATAATTCTACTTTCCCATCAAATTTCCAAATAAGTACTGCAAAATGCGATTTTACATAAGAATCAAGAGTAAACAAAAAATGAAATAACTTAAATAACAATAAGTGAATTATCATACGAAAGCTCAAATTTCATACAGATACTCAAACGTAACACTAGAATATTCTATGAAATTCTTATATTTTTGGTAATAGTTTGAAACATGAGACACGTGTTATACATTCTTAATCCAACGATAAGACCGTTCGCCGTTTGTCATCAATATTGATATATTCTCAATTCTTTGAAAGCTAATATTTTTTAGTCTTTTTACAAAGAATAAAATTAACCGCGCTAATTTACGCGGCGAAACAAACTACATTTGCCGCGCTACGCAAAGATCTCCCGCGGAAACGAAGCCGCGATGAAGAGAGATGCGGAAAAAGCACAATGAACGATAGCTCGTGGAAAGAGCGGAGCGAATAAAGGAAAGAGAGGAGGATTTGAGAGAAAGAGAGCGCTAATGACACCGCACCAGCCGTCGTCTCGGCTTTTTGCAGATATTCGGAGCGTAGATTTGCACGAGGAAATACGACGGTACGAGCGAAGAAGCGAAGCCGCGGCGATAACCAATGATAAACACTCTCGTGCGAGTGCTTCAGCAGCAACGGCCGCGTTTGTGCACTTAATTCGTGTAATAATCATCATTGCGGGAAATTGCTGCGTTACGTTACGTTCGCCGGACTAGGAAAACTAATCGTAAAAACCTGCGTTGGAAGCGCGTTGAAACTTTACGAGCTTGACCATTGGCCACGGTTGAGACGAGACAATCGATACTCCACGCCGCGATTATTTTCACCTATCTCTCGTTTTAGAATGTTTGTAGAATTCAAATTGACCACTTTATTCAAATTGCGGGTTTTTTGCGCGGTGACACGATTATACGAAATTGATACGATTAGGAGAGATGAGTAATCTTTTTAAGAGCACGTTTCATTAATGTTTGATTTGTCTTTTTATATCGTCGTAAATGTAGGGAATGTTATAAATTTTCAGTGATAAATGGTCTGCGGTTTATTCGCAGCATCCGTCAACGCAGAGAGAGAGATGCGCCATTGTCGCAGAGCGTATGGTCGCGAAACTTTGACCATTCGCTTATAGCGAGCGCACGTTTACGAGGAAGATAACGTGGCTGCGCGTGCTTATCTAACGTATAAAAACCTGTCGTTTTGACATAAAACATAGACCGATATGGCGACGCGCTTCCGCTGGAGATCTTCGCGATGACAAACCCGCGTGAGACGAACCTCGCGCGACTACCATCGGCGGCTCCATTATTTATGATTATGTGACGAGAGAATGCGATTTCCGGTCTAATAAAAATGCTTTCGCATAAGCTTGTCGGACAAAAATACAATTGATTAGACGCTGATAGTTGCTGTCTCCAGAGAACCTTGACGTACAAAGATTTATTATGTGAACGGGTTGACATAACGTTGATAAGAGGTAAATTATTTTTGCCGCGGCTGATAATTCGAAAATTGTTATCGCCTGAAATAGCCCTTTGCAAACGCCTTATATTATTATAAATATACATATTTAAATTAAACTTTTGATGAGAAGACAAGAAAGATTAACGAAACACGATTTTTCCGCGATGTCAACGATCATTGATAAAATCGAAGAGAGAGTCGAAACGATGCTGTTCGGCAATCGGAATCGGAAGAGCGAGGTTGGCACCACCGTTATCATTCTGGGGCGAATTCGTGCGAATTAAAAGAAGCGGCGCGACCGATGCAACGACTAAAGTGCAGCGTGCCCCAAGGGACGACACTGCACCCGATCTTGAACCCGCGAGCAACGCAGCGCGACGCTCCGCGGCGGACGGGAAATAATGCGCGCGGTGGCTCCGGAGCGGAATCCAGTTGAATGGGAATGCTGTAGAATGCCGGCAAAAACCGCAGCCAGCGGGATCATTAGTCTACGGCCCAGCCTATAACCCATCGCTGCCTTTATACCGGGTGGAAAGAAGTTGGAGCGAGCAAGCGCGTCCGCCGTTTTTCGTTCCACGGCGCGCGGAGACTCGTTGAAATTTCGCCCTCGAATGCGACGAGGGATGTTGAAAAAAAAAATAAGTAAGAAACTAACCGCTGTTGAGTGGCCTTTGGCGAAACGATTTCGAATTTTGCGTTGCGAAAGACAGGTGCGTGCTTTTAAAGATTGGAACTCTGCCGCCTGGTGGTGTATCTCTGATCTTTAATCGACCATCTTTAATCCGTCGTGCAAACCCGACACATACGATTCAACTGTAAAATACACCGCGAGGGAATTTGATCTTGCGAGGAGCATAAGGGGATTCCCTCCCAGTGAAAGTAATTCGAATACAAATCGCCCCGCTTTGATATCGAGTTCATCCCCTCGACAAACATGCGAAAACGAGTGGAGGATCTACTTCGACCTTTTCTTTTCAATTGTTGCCTCGTATCCAGCACGAGTGGTTCTTCACTTTACAAATAAGATTTTTCTTTCCACGGTTAACCTCTGGGATCTGCTGTAGACTCGGCATTGTGAATTATTTCTTTCATAGATCCTTAACTTAACAAATGCACGATCAATATGAGGCACGCGCTGAATCGTTTTATTCCTATCTTTGATAGGTAATATTTCGTATCGTAGCTTATTTCATAATTTCTATACTTTACTGAATTTTATATTAAGTCACTTTCTTGCGTTTTAATTAGTCTCTCCAGTTCCCGATTCCCATAAATTTTAGGTATGACAAGTTCTTGACATCGCAAGCTCCTTTTGGAGACTTTGCATTGAAAAGATAAAATTGTTTATTTTATTAATTCTTTCCGTTGTTGCGATATCACGCGAGCGAATAAGAAATTGAGTTATTCTATAAATATATACGAAGTATAAGATATTTTTTCCTTTTTATTATACGAGTCCGTAAATTAAAGAGCTATGGCACGCCTTTCTGTCCATTCCTGTTACATTAATCACATATAGTACGTTGTTATTAGATTTAATTAATCGCCATAAATTATAAATCTAGATCGGATTTGTCGCAACGTAATCGCGCGATCTGTGGTGATTGTGCGGGAAATTGCGTTATAAAACTGAAACTTGTACATGTCTAATGAATAGCGAACAACGATTCAAGGTCTCCGACTCGCAAGGTCTTCATCGCTCATACGAGCGGTCTCGTGTAAGTCGGTAGAAAAACCCTTTCCTTTTTCGCGAGCGAACGCGAACGCGGCCGCGACGCGCGTCGATCTTTTTAACGGGCCGCCATGAATGACACAGTTGCGCCTAATGCGAAGAGAGCGAGGCTTTTTATGCTAATTGCGAGTTATCCCGAGCGAATGCGAACGGGGAAGCAGACCAGAGCGCGCGCGGTCCCAGCGAGCTCGACGGCGAAAAAGCTCCGCGCGAGTAAACGCGGGCAAGAACTCGCTCAAGGCGGAACGCGCGCGGCTTAAGCCGTAAAATAATTGCGTGTTTTGCAGGATGCCGAGTGAAGTACTATGCTCAAATCTTCCTCGTGGACGCGGAATTCATTCGACGTTTACGTTTACGTTTACCGCTCGTGAGGATCACACGAGGGCCCTCGCCTCGCCTCGCCTCGCCTCGCATCCAGGCCGCGCCACGTTTATCACCGAATAAACGCGGGACGTCGCGGATCCGGGCTTTTATTTACATAAACTTCATAAAACCTCAAATTCGCTACGACGGTTCGCAACTATTTGATCTTTTATCGGCTCAAGTCGCGTCATGTGTTTTTACATTTATTTGTGTGATATCCGCGTAATACAGAAATTGTTGAAAATTTCGCCACATTCGCCAATTGTTTCGAAAGATCGAAAGCCCCGTCACTGAATTTCCTTTATTTACCGTTAAAAAGTTAAAAACCGTCCAGTTAACGGTCATTGAGCGAAACACAGATGTCCGGTCGGCGGTCGTGTGACGAGATTTAAAATCGCGTCTGCAGCGGCAACGGTGACGGCATCACCAGCGAAGAATTCGCTCAACCACGGCCCACTCGTTCACTTTATGCCGACTTATGCACCAGCGGGCTGTTCGCGCGAGGAACCGCCAAATCAGCTTGTTATCGCTGCTCGGCAATAAACGCGGCAATAACCCTCGACTATTATGCTTAAGTTTGGATAACGTCACTACCGTCGTGTGAAATCAGTAGAAATGACGTTATGTTTCATACATCAATGGCTTGGAAATTATCGTTCTCGGCTCTGATCTTTATATCCCGTTGGGATAAAACTCAGACTCGTTGAAACCTATTCGAGTATCGCGAAATCAAATCTGAATTTTATTCACGTTGAAAGTTCTCAGATCTGATTTTAACTGATTACGTATAGGAATCATTAATATATTGTAGTGTATTGCATTAGAGAATGAAATATTGCTACATCTATCAAATATTTATGTACATACATGTATAGACGAGCAGATCTTGTTTTATATTCCATCAAGATTTTCTCCTACTCGCTATATCTAACAGCCGCCAAAGTATCCATTTATGGCATCCTCCTCGGATTTACGATCACGACACCACAAGATATTACGATGGCAATTCGGCTTTTTGCGAATTTCATTTTCATCCCTCGTAGTTTAGTTTTCTCGGTTCGAGAGAATGAAAAATAATATCAAGAAAGACAGATATTCTAATTCCATATATCCAAGCAACACGCCAAAAGCGTGCGTTTAACGGATACGTTTGTGATACGATAGTACATGAAAGGGTTAAAGATCTCGCGTTGAGTAACGCAGCTCTCGGAGGAGGTAGAAGACGAATTCGTTTCGTCTGTGATTTAGGTTTCCGACCAAGTACGGGGTAGAATCGGTCGGCGATTTTACGTGCGCATGGCGCTAGGGAAAATTACGCGACGGCTTTTTTGCCGGGCATATTTCCTCGTTTATCAGCGTCCGTTAGGTTTCCATGACCGCTCCGGCTAGAAGCAACTTCGCCCCGACAAGAGCAGCAACGCCCGTGGCCGTGCGCCGCGAGCGCGTCCGACCTAGTATAAATAGGTTTGCTTCTTGCCGGCCTTAGTTAAACAAAGTTTCACGGTGGTGGTAGACGGGCACGGTGCGACGCGACGCGGGGGTTAGTTGCGGGTAGAGAGGAGTCCGTGAACCCTGCGGAACCTCGCCCTGCTGCTGCCGCCACTACCGTTGCTGGTGCTGCTGCCGCTGCTGTTGCTGCTGCTGCTGCTGCTGCTGCTGCTGCTGGTGCTGCTGCTGCCGGTGAGCTGCTGCCGCTGCTGTTGCCAGTGGTGTGCTGCTGCTCCTGCCGGGATCCGGGGAAAACGCAAAAACCGCTGGCTTCGGCGGAGCTCGAAGCGGATAACTTCGACACGTACCGGGTGTCCTCACTCGAGCCCGGTGCATAGCTAAATAGAGGGGGCGCGGGCGACGAAAACGCGTGAGATTAATTTCCGGATTACGTCCACGAGGGAGGGCGACGACGTAATTCGGAAGATAAAGAAAAGTCTCGAGATATCGGCGTCCCTGGTGTCGCGAACGAGCGAGAAGACGTAATATATATCGTCCGACGAGAAAAACGGATGCGGCTCGGCTTTATTTACGACGGGTCAGGGCTTCATTTTCATCTGCTTACCTTGAAGAGGAGGTCCCTTCACCCTCTTTCTCTTTCTCTTTCTCTTTGTTTCACTCTCTCTCTCTCTCTCTCTCTCTCTCTCTCTCTCTCTCTCAGTTTCAAGTTCTGTGCGCATCATCGATAATCATCATCAACCGCGATGTCGGGAAACCGCCGCGCGCCGCCATGGTTGCTCGTTGCCCCAGATAACGAGAAGATAAGTATACCGAGATTATACGCTTTCCTTTGACTCTTTTTTTTCTTTCTCGTCGTTCAAGCCCGCGGCACACCATCGTGCTAAGAATACGTTCGTTATTACGTTCATAGAAACGACCGAGGCACTCGCGCTCATGGACTCGAACTCCAACTTCAACTCGAACTCAGCCATGTACTTTCACTTCTGTCAGCATTCGGCGTTTTGGTTTTACACTTGGATAATTTTATTTGCGCTTACGTTTGACGCGCAATATCCGAACGCTTTCGTCGACATTCAAGAACGAGATTGTATCGACTCTTAAATAACGTATAGTGAGTAGATTGGATGAGAGATATTTTTCGATATTGAATATTTGTCGCCCAATGAAACTCGTGACTTTCTTAGGAATAGGAATTCAAAACAATGCGACCTACAGGAAATGTAATTTCAAATAATGTCGATAGATTTTCTCGTTTCCGGCTCTTTCAAGACTATCTTGAAACTTTGCTTCAACGAACGTTTCATCAAGCTTATTTTTTTTATTACGTATCCAATTAAGCATTCGTACCGATTTTACTCCGGTGAACGAAACGACTCAAAATAATGTGTAATTTGCGGTGTCTCATTGCGTTTTTCGTGCATCGCACGGCGGCGGCGGCGGCGGTAGCGGCGGCGCGATGGTACGATCGGAATTATCCCGGTAGAGACCCCAGCCGAAAGGGGCCCAGTTTTTCGCGATAATTCTTGGCCGCGGCCCTGAGATGAATTCTCATCAGAATTTCACTGACCGATCGTAAATCGCGACCGTAGCAGATGGCTGAGCCGTTGCTCCTCCAGCACTTAATGCACTTATAATGCGTGGCATCCGCTTCTCGCATTTTGCCGCATCTTTGCGACTGCAAGACCAAAGGGAGAGGTGGGCTCCTCTCGAGGGCGTCGCGAGTTATTCGCTAGATGAAGTGCCACTAACTACCCGCTCTTCAACTCTTCAACAACTTCCAACTGTTAACGATGGTATATTAATTCGGAATTAGTTGGAGTCGATTCTCGTAAAGTTCCATCGAAGACGATGCGCTGAAAGAAACCGGATATTTTGAAGGAGTTAATTGGCACTTGATAATTCAAGGAAATCCATCTTCGCATTTCGGTCGTGATCATTTTCTTATGCCAACTGGAAGCCGCTTTGTATTAGTAATTGCGATATTTTGATTAAATTAAACTTACGCGATTCCGGCGTACTTACTTCGTTCCACGCACAATTGTTGCAGGAAAAACAATACAAGGATCTTTGTACCTATTCTCGATAAAAATGCATCTGCGCGCGATTACGAGTAATTTTATTCAGATTGCACTGGTCATTTGGTTGCACAATGTTGAAGGTACACGTGACGACAAAGATGGACGCGAGTTCATATAATTCCGGCGAATTCGTTCCAGTCCTGGAGAGAGAGAGAGAGAGAGAGAGAGATGCAGTAGAGTCTCTTCCAGATATAGCGACTCTATCGCAAGAAGCGCCTTGCCGCGCCGCACCGCCGCCGTGTAATTGTCTTAGGCTGCAAAAGCGCGCAGTCACACCTTATTTATAATCCTGTCGATTCATGACGCACTCTATGTATCGCTCTATCGTGCCGATAATTAGTTTTCGCTTGTACGAACGTCGCGGTGTATCGTCTTCTACATACTTGGCGCGCGGAAGAATCGCGTTCCGCGATCCAGCCAGTTACGACCGAATAAAGTGCGAAATGGTCGATGATGCTAGCGAGAAAGATAATTAAGACTCCACCCACTGATGTTTGCAAACGAATACCTCGCTCGTTTTCTCAATAAATCAATCGGTATTAAATCCTGCTTTTATTATGATTTTATGCACGTTCGCGACAATATCCAGTTTCCGTTATTTGTAGCGCGAAATTAAATATCGCAGTGAAATTGTAAACGAATTCGATCGGTGCGCGCGGTCGCGGCGCGACGCAGCGCGGCTCGATGTAAATCAAAATGCGTTGCTCGTTACAACAAATTCTGACGGAGAATAGATTGCGCTCGTGTTCGCCACATACGTAATATTTCTGGTTTCTTGAGAGTTCGAGTACGGGACATTCATCAGAAGCGCGTGGAAATTTTTCACGAGTCTACCTTCCATATTCGTTTCATATTCCTTTTTTTGTTCCGTTTCAACGCGTATCGATGATTCCGCTAGCTGTTTAGCATCTCTGACTTGCTAACGACTCATTAAAGCCGAAGGGTAATTTTTCACTTGCCCACTCATTAATATTCCTCCTGTTCGCCGCTCACCGTGCAGAAACGCGAGAAATGCCGGAATCGTCGTCGAATCCTCCTCGTCGCCACTCTCCTTATGGTCAGAGATAATGAGCGCGCGAGATAATAATGCGGGAAGATCCTTTGGGACTCGCGTTCCGGGATATCGAGGACACTCTCGACGTCGTCGTCGTAAGACGAGCGTAATTTCGTGTGGCTACAGTCGGCAAGAAGAAGAAGTCGATTGAAAATTGTTGCGCTCGTATAAAAAGCGCGCGTAACGTACGTGCCGCGAGAGTTAATTCGCTGTAACTTATACTCTCGCGTCATTAGAAATATCGTCAGAAATATACCGCCACAGTTTGCGCGAACCTAGGTGCGAAAGCTGCGATCTTGTTCGCTGTTGCGAAAATGATCATGTTACGTTCGTTCGATCATAGCTGTGATCATCGGTCAGAGATACGCGCCATAAAGAATATCATTCTCCCGCGGTACCACCAGCGTCGTCGATTAACCGGCGTCATCGAGATAACACCTGGCTTTCGATCCCTGATTGCAAGGTGTGTGTGTGTGGGGGGGGGGGGCTGCTGCGACCTTCTCTCTCTTTCAGGAAAAAAAGTTATTTCTACAAATTGACTTTCGGCGCGGCCATCGCGCACCGCCAATTACCGAGCACCCTGTATACTCACGCGGCGCGACGATATCCCGCGAATGCCGGGCGTAACCGCGTCGAGAATTGGGTGCCGGGCGTAGCGAGCGGCAACGGGAGATACCAGCAGCTAGAAACGACCAGGAGGAGAGAGAGAGGTTGGAAACTGTGATGCCCGCAAAAAGCATGGCAGACAGCGCCGATCGTTTTTGCTCGGCGTCAGCCGCGTTCCTACCGCCGCGTCGTCGTACTTCGTGGTGGTACATCGTTCTACCCTCTCGCTTCCTCTCACCCCTCGCTCCTCCCACTCTCGCATTCATCCTCCCTTCTTGCCTCCCTTCTGCCCTCTTCGTCCTCTCTCGGGCATAAGTTCCCTCCCTTCTCCCCCTCCTCTCTCTCTCTCTCTCTCTCTCTCTCTCTCTCTCTCTCTCTCTCTCTCTCTCTCTCTCTCTCTCTCTCTCTCTCTCTCTCTCTCTCTCTCTCTATCGCTCGCTCGTTCGCTCGCTCACTCTGCTCACTCACTCTCTCTCTCTCTCTCTCTCTCTCTCTCTCTCTCTCTCTCTCTCTATGTCTTTCTCCTTTCGCTGTGACATTCGGGTTGTCGCGAGATCCATCTATCTGTCCATCTCTCCATCTCTGTTCCCATGTTCCGTTCGCCTCGGCATCGTGCAAACGGATGGGATTACCTTCTCCTTCTTCCTCGCGGTTTACGCATCCAGGAAAATGGATTACATCGTATCGTTAAGAGAGAATACGAATAGCGACATCCGGTGACGAAGGCGCCTGCTTCTGGAATCGAAATTTCGTCATTAACTTCATCATCGGCTGTCAGGGTTGACTGGCGGGCGCGAAGGGCGATATCGGAACAATTGGATATCGCTTTCGATCTATACGAGCGGGATTCGTTTTCATTTGATGGCTCTAATTGTCTTCATGAGCTGCCTCAGGCCGAATAACAATTCAGCATATTGAAGCTTTTCAAGTCGCATACGAGATATACAAGAATGAATTTTTTTCATCCGCCTTGCCATTTATACAAACTTCTTAGATAGGATTTTTGAATCGATCGAATCGAAAATTACACGGCTGAAGAAGCGTAGTCCGAGTATCGATACGTTTCGATTTCGCGCGTTCTCCTCGCAGTCTTGGATCCTCGAGTGTAGGGTATCCTTAAACTCCTTCTTAGGAACATCTCCGCGGCCCCTGACAGGCTTGACTAATGGTCATCCTACGTCCGCCCTTCGGCTTTATAGTTCTCCGTCTTTTCTCTCTCCGTGATGCTCACGCAACGCGACATCTCCGTCTCTCTGCTTTCGCAGCGTCGAGGATATCAACCGCTTCGAGAGCGTTCTAGTTCTCTAACGAAAGAGATCAATGAGTTTTCTAACTTGCCCGAAATAATCATCTCAGATTTTCTCGGCGAATCGTACAAATGTTTCGACCGTAGCGAATATTTTTTCGGAAAATCTTCTGCGTGAATTTAATTTTCAATAGAAACTCGAATATTTTGACAATTTATTTCAACGGATCTTACGATCCTAATGCGCTTTGAAATAGATACCAGTGACAAAGTATATCGAAGCTTATATACATATGTATATCTAAATATACGTTAAATAGTTTAACAATTGACAGAATACTGGAAAACTGGAGAAAAAGTCTTATTTCTATTACGAATGTTAATTAGAAATGACCTGTGCAAAAGAACGAAATTATCTGTTACTAAATAAAAGGACTTTTTCCCATGTCCCTACAACTGTTTCAACCAACCCTCGTATGGTGAAACGAATTCTCAGGGATTCTTTCTCGAGTCTACAAATTAAGTATTTAGCCGTGTTCCGCAATAAGATATCATAATTGTTCCTTCAGCCGCAAAATAATAATAAAAAGAAATACGTCGACGGAATGAAATGGCGGGGAATAAAAGGTCGACCTTTTCTTTTTTTTTCTTTTTTACAGTAAGGGCAGTAAAAATGCTTTCATCGACCTTCGAGGATTCACTTTCATCTTCAATTTAAACGCTACAGTTGGTTATAAAACTGTTTCTTCGATAGAAAAATGTTTCTATAGAAAAATTTCTTTATAAGGAAAATTCTGTTTGCGAGACATATATTATTTATTGTTCTGATTATATTGCCTCTTTCTTTCCAAGAACTTCAAGCTGTAAAAATGACAAAAGCACTGGTGTATTCGTACGTATTAGCGTCGATACGTTTCTGAGTCAACGAGACGTAATAACTTTTATTAACGTTATTTTTATCGACTTTTAAAGTTTTCAAAGCGGAATATTGCAATCATGCTGCAAGATTAATCGAAACAAGTATTGATTCCCATTTATCGTAAAATTTTATTATGAAACAATCTCACAGTATTTTATATGATTATAATGTACATTGACTCCTCTCTATCTTCAACAGAATACGCAATTGTAAAATTTTGTTCGCGGTCCTCATAAATTAGTTAAACGAGAAGCTTCGATAGATTTTCTTATTTAAATGATACCTGCAAGTAAAAAGCGCAAAAGGAAGAGCAAACGTGAATTATTCGACGCATCCTTAAATTATTGCTATTTTTACCACTTTTAATATGTTTCTTAAATTTTAAAATTTAAATTATCAAGGTCTTCGAATAATTTAAAATTTCCATAAAAATTGCGTTAAATAGATTTTTTTCTATTACACGCTTTATTGTTAGATATCTATTGTTTCTCGGTACAAATCGTTAGCTCGCACAACAAATATTTACACTTAAGCATCCACCTATGTATGCCTACAGACAGTTTCATTAATCTGACATCTGATACGTGCACAATTTACAATAACAACGCGATAGCAGCGAACGGCAGAAGGAAGAGATATTCGTCCGTATATTTTTCGATGTTATCGACAATATCGTAGATTCTTCGATTTTTTTTTTTTTTTTTTTTTTGTTACGGGGAGGGAATAATAATAATGCCCATGCGCTTTTCGACGCATCTGGGCGTAAAAACAAAACGCGTGAACAAATAAATTCTCACGCATCGTTTTTAAAATAATATATTCTTTTCGATTTTCGATAGAATATTTGTCTCGTTAAATAATGTGAAATACTAAATAGAAACTATGATACAGAAAATATAGTAAATTACAATCAAAGTATCCAGATGAGAGCAATAAAATTTATAAACGAGCACTCTTCTTAATACGGAAATGTATCGTCAACTTTCACTCTCTTCAATAGCTGGATCTTCGTGTGTTTCAGTAAGCAAGCTGTTTTCGACGGAAAAAAAGCGATTAGGGGCGGCATACCGTTCGTCTTTCGTAAGTATAATAGATGAAGCGATATAACATATTCATGATTACATGAAAAAGAAAAGAAAATTTGAACAAAATTTAACGCAGAGGCATAATCTTAAGCGCGCGAATTTGAATTGGTGCACGGAAAAAAAATTAATTCTGTTAAAAAAAATTATTACTCTATTTTTTTTTAGCAAGTAACAAGTTTCTTAACAAAGAATATTTTCCTGATAATTGGTTTAAAATATACTTGTCGCTAATTTTAGAAAGAACTCATCGTTATTTTAAAACAAGAATTAATACTTTTTCGTAGAATATTAATTGAATCGCAGAAAAATCAGAATATCAAATCGAATTTAACTTAGTAGTCTTAATTAAAATATTAAATCGCTAGGATTCAAAATATATTTTAAATGAGTTTGATGCTTATGATGAACTCATTGCTCGTTTCAAGTAACGATATTGAGTGCATTTTAAAACTATTATCAAGAAAATTTTTCGTGAAGGTAACGATTAATTTAAAAGAAGAAAGTCCTAAATTGGGTAATCGCTTTTCTCAGCACGATAAATTTCGATATTTTTCTACGTATAAAAAGAGCCAATATTCGAGGACCGTGAAAATTTGACTGAAAATCCAATTAAAAATCTAAAAACAGCATCGTTATTTGCACGATTGAACCGATACGAAGCGCATATCCCCGCAGCACAATTCGGATCATGGACGTTCGGGCCACCCCACGGCTTCGCCAGGATCATTCGTTGGAACGTGGATAAGTCGCCGGAGCGAATGCCCAGCGGGGACATCGAGGCGATATTCTCGCTAATAGACAGCGAATTCACGCGATCGCTGTGGAACTCACAGTTCAGGGTAACATACAGGCTAATACTGCGCGAGAAGGAGCTGCATTTCAATATCGGCGTGTACAACCCTAGCAGAGAAGACACCTTCAGCTTTAATCTGCTCCTACACACGTATTTCAAGGTACCCGATGTCAGGAGATGCCAAATCACAGGACTGCACGGGTGCACGTTCGTCGACAAGGTAGCGAGAGCCTGTTCTGCTAAGTTTTATTACATATAAACCTGCAATTAAAATGTAAATCAATCGAAAGATTTCACTGGAGGAAACTCCTGAGCTGAAAGACTCAGGGGAGGGGAGGGAGAGAATCGCTTATTTTCAATCAATCAACTAACTCTAGTTATCAATGATTCGGTATTACCGGTCGAACGACAGTCGATCTTAACAGTCGCGTAAAAATATCGACGAGTCATTAAATTGTTAGCCTGGAGCGGCGTGTACGGGACGTGTGTCGAAGCAATTATCGCAGCCACTCGTAAATTGTGTTTCATTCACCCGCACAGACTAGGGACAACCAAATCTTCCAAGAGGGCCGCGACGTCGTGACGGTGTGCGAATGGACCGACCGGATCTACCAGAACACGCAGCCGGAGCATATCATCACGAACGTCGTTTCCGGTAGGAAGATGCGCGTGCAGAAGTACAACTTTCCCGACACGGTCGTTTGGAATCCCTGGCAGGAGAAAGCGCGCGACATCCCGGACTTCGGCGACGACGAATTTCCCAATATGATATGCGTCGAGAGCGGCCACGTCAGTAGTCCGGTTATACTATTGCCAGGAACGGCCTTTGAGGCGAGCCAGATATTACAGGTACACGCGTGCTCTCGTATCCCGTTCGCCGATCATTCGCCCGCGCCGCTGGTAACGCGAAATCGTATCTGTCGGCGCAATTAACGGTAACCGAAGACGTACCGTCGTAATATGAATCAAGTCTATATACGTGCGCATAGATTGAGAATTCCAACTATTATTAATACCACGGCTGAATCTCTCGATTTTCGTGACCATGTTTAACGCGCGAATGTCGTATCGATCTTATATTGGTCATTTGATATTCTACAACATTTTTTGCATTGATATTCTAGCGTTTGTAATAATTCAATAATTCAACTTACGAATGCATTTTATCGATTGTTCGAACGTGAACGTCAGGCGCGCTCGCAATTAATTGCATGAAACCAGACTCTCACCGTAATTCGAGTTGTCATACTCTTATTTGAAATCTTACGCTATTACCCGTAATTACAATCGTTCGTGAAACCACTAGTTACGCCGTATTCCATACGGAATACCTGCGAATAGAGAATGACCGAATAATTGAGCTAAGATCTTTTTTACTCTTTACTCCTGTGTGCGCGTGTGTGCGTAAATCACACCACTCGTTTGCAATCTAAAGGCTTCTCGCTTTTTATGATTTCAATTAATGAGGCAAATATTAAAATCTTTTGCGGAAAGGAGCAAACATGTTCCCATAGAAATTATTAAATTGCTGGTTAAAACTATTATTACTGCTGTGGTTATCAATGATATATTATTAAATGCTTCACATTGCATAACTTTTTAGCATTAAAATTCACATTTGCAGGCAGGTAAAATTGCAAGTTTCTTTTAGAACGTTTTATGCAATCGGATGGCGACGTAACGCTATATTAATTCTGCATAAAGTATTAATAGCGGAATACGATTCGAGTTGCAAATGTCATAATATTTATTCATCACTGTGATAAAGATCTTTGCAAATTAGAATTTTTCTCATGTTTGCGTACACGTGTATTCGAGTCATTGAAAAGTGTAACTCGAGATACGCGAGCAGAGGTCGAAAGCGTTGAAAATGAAGAAGGATAGTCTAAGGTCTAGGATAGTCGAATGTGCAGTAGAGTGTGTGTTGAATTTGATATTACAGCGTTCATGAATTGTGTTTTCCAGGTGATGTGAGTAGAGAGTGGACCGACGTCGCACGTCAATGCCGGAGGCGGTACCAATTCACTGCTTCCGACGTCTTCAGCATCGTCCGCGGTCTGGCCAACTGGTACAGGGTGGCTTTACATGCCGCCTCCGCCGCCACCTCCGCCACCCCCGCCGCCACCTCCGCCGCCCCCGCCGACGCATCCATCGCATCTACACTCGCATTGCATTGCCCAGACTTGCACGATATGTTCTCTGAATCTTTAGGAATCTTTAGACATGAGGTCAAGTTCCGCAAATTGTGCGAGCTCTCAGAATCTCTTCGCTTTCCGCTTCTCCGCAATCAGCCGCAGTTTCCACGAAGAATCCACGAAGGACCTCATGGGTGGAGAACCTCATGGGTGGAGAATGTATCTTTTTTTGTCGAGTCTGTCGAGGAAGAAGATATATGTAGTGATGTTATATGTAGTAAAAGGCAAGTAATTTAGTTAATTTCGTCGAAGAATCTGTTTTCCTTTATTCCGCTTATTTTTATCTCTACGCTTCGTCCGTGCTTTACGATAGGAATCATGAGAAACTAAGATAATCCAAAACGGCCAATCGAATACGCGAACGTGAGGGATCAATCGATCTATCTCTCTTTGTTTTTCACCGTCCAAATAACAATCCGATGCATAGGATTTATAAATGAGTCAATTACATTGTCCGAAGACAAGATTGTTATCTCGTTTGCAATATTTATTTTTCTTTTATCAAAGATATGAAAAAATTGCTAGGAAGTACTCGCAATAAGTATTACGCATAAGTGGACGAGACTAAGATTCCCTTATTACATTTTTAAAGAACATTATCGTAAAAAAAAGACGAGCGAACTAAAATTCATTTGATCCGTCACAAACATGCATACATTCCATACACATATGAATGGAAAGCGAAACAAGTATATCTCCCATTCTTGACTCGTCACGTTTAGGTATTAGCGGTATATTATTTATAGATATAGATTGGCATTAGATTTGTAAGTGATTTTGTTAAATTTACGCGCGATAAAACTTTCCCTACAGAGTTTCTAAGTACTATGCTATACAATGACTCGTTTGTTTCGATAAACGACGATTCGATCTAGTTTGCTTGCTGCGAAATGTACATTTGAAATTAGTAAATAACAGAAAATGCACTTGAGACGTATCTTGTGTTACACGAGCTATAATAAAAATATTCTCGAAAAACTTCATATATATATATATAGATAAATATATATAATATACACACTCACGTTTTAAAAATGTTTAAAGGCACTATACTTAATTTTTTTCTCAAAGGCAAAAAGAGTCTAGCTTAAATATTGTATATCTTTACTTGTTTAAATTCATTACGTGTACAAACTCTTAGAGAATGACAAACTTTGAATGTTCGATTCCTTTAATGCAACTTTTTTAGTCTTGTGCTAAATTGTATGGTTTATGCAAATTTTAATAGATTTTCAGAATCTCCATACGTATAAAATTAAAAAGTTAATGAGATTTTTGAATACCTTTCCCCCTATGCATACTAAACGGAAAATAATTATAAAGTACAAAACATTTCTTATAATTTAATTAAATAACTAATTATAATGCGCGATAAAGGGATGCCACGGAAAATAATCGGATTAGATTTATATGAAATTTATTTAAGAAGAAAAATTTTTTCTTGCAATTTTATAATATTTTAACGTAAGAGAGAGACGTACGATTTTATATAATTTTTCTAAACATTACGAATAAACAACATGCTACATGTGCATGTGTTTGTTCAGCTTATAATATATAATTTACCTATGAACAATACAAATATGGTGCTATTGTTACAAATATAGTGTTGTAATGATAAGTCGCAACACAATACATACAAATACATCTATCTACACACACTCACACACACACACACACACACACACACACACACACACACACACACATACACACTCACACACACACACACATACACACACACACGTATGTACATACATACGTACATAAACTAGATAAGCTCAATCAACATTTTTTCGTAATGCTGCAATTTTAACCGTAATCGTCCTTCAAAATTTTCAAAATTGTCGTCCCTAAAATATCGTATACCGATTATATTTGTTCATATGCAAGAAGAAACGTTGCATCATCGAAATAGACATGTAAGATAATATTTACTGTAATGTTATGATATTATCATAAAAATTGCATGTGTATACGGAGAACTTTGTAAAGACATTGACCATTTAACACGAAGAAGAAATAAGATTTTGCTGCCCATTTTTGACATAATTGTATTATTATTAAGGTATCATGAGAACTTGAGACACTATTCTGAAGCTCAGTTGAAACTCAATTTAAATGATGGCGAATTTAATGAGTTCATTAAATTTTATATCGAGGTTAATTGAATTTTTAATAAAAGCATCGAGCATTTTTTTAACTCAATTGTGAATTCGACAAAGATAAATGAGTACGCAGGACCATATATTTTAATATAAATTTTTTACTTATGAAAAAAACAATTTATTATTGTCTTAAATTCAATTATTATCAAGAGATAAATTGACTACATTGTAAAGTTAATTGTGTGGATGAAAAGAAATCGGCAAAAGATGCATCGCACATGTCTCTATTTTATATAAATGTATAATCTATACCAACGCGCGTGTGCATATATTGGTTTTACTCATTAGCCGGAAAAGACAAATTTTTTTACGTTATATGGACTCCCAACGTCACGTATGTAATATTGAAGTATCACATGTAAATTCTTCAAATGAACTATCCCCCATACTAGTAGTGTACTATTACAATTAAGTAAATGCTCAATATAGCGCACCGTTCCTCGCATATTATGAACTTGGAGTCAAACAAAAGAAAAGGGAAAGACGAGTGGAACGTTCCTGCTTATAGATGTGTCATAGAACGCGAAAAGGTACAGCGTAGTGAATCCGAAAATACAATTAATAACCACTCGGAACAAAAGAATTGAATTTCGGCGTTTTTCCAGATCGCAAAGAATGCTACTTTCATGAGGGTTTTGGTCTTTAGAGGCTAGACAATACGTTCGTCATTTAGTATAGTGTACATTCCTGTTTTTCCCCCTCCGTATTAGCAATTAAGGTTCGGTCTTCCACCGCTGTGACATTTATCGAATCACGTCGTACATCATTCTCATTCGACTCAATGTTAATATCCACGAATATTTGTGATTAAAGCGAAGTTATGAAATAAAATTAGTACGTTAAGAAAGTGTACTCTTTTTGGGAAAGTGCAATAAAAATGTGGGAAATAATTGTATAACTTTAATTTTCTCTTTCAGCGTTTAATAGTTTATTGTACTTAATTGTAAAATTGTTAATGGAACTACTGCTAAACCATCGTTATATCTAGTAAAACAAGTTAGCTAGTAAAGCAGCATAGTTTGTCGCTCGGGATAGGAGACTTAAGAATTTGTATGTGTATCGTTAAAATTTGAACAGTTTATTACAAGCGAGAAGGAACGATAGTAGCACATGCGTGTCTAGTGATCGTTCGCTTGTTACACATTTAATTACATAACATATTAAATAAGTGAGAGTCTGAATTTACAGATTGAAAATTAGTACTACAATTGTATTATTTAATTATCCTTATACCTAAAGAAACCAGTCAAACGTGTGGTTTTCTTTGACTGAATTTAGGTGTAGGTAACGTCAAGTTTTATACACACTGATTATAACTGCAGTTTCCATGTGAGCAATATGTAAATAACAAGATGATCGAAGCTAGGTCCTGAGGCATGTCATACGGCCGACAATGGAAAAATTCTCTAACATCAAAGGCATGATGATATCCTTTTCAGTCCCCGGTAAGCATCGACTCCTGTCTTGTTCCTTACAATCGTGAATCTCTTTAGCGTAGCCATTGGTTGCGATATAAGCCGTTTGTATCGTGAAAATTTGTACACTTTTGTCGAATTATCTCTCTGCTTGTTTAGAAGACTCCGCTTGTTCGCCTTGCTCTTTCTTAAGCTGCTTCTCCCTCATTCGTTCCGCGTCGCTGTAAAAAAACATAGATCCAAATCAGTAATGAGAAAATCATTTCAATTCTGTCGAGTGGAAAAGTCACAGATATATTTTGCACAGCTTACCGTGCTTTACGTTGCTCCAAGGAAAGACCCTTATTACTGCCTTGTTCAGATGCTGCCTTTTTTACGGTTTTTTTCAAATTCTTCGCTCGTGCTAGTTCACGTTGATTTCCGCCTGCAATGTAATACAATTTTTTTTTAGAAGTTTTGAGAAGTAAAATTCAACTTTTATTTAATTCTATTCGGCAATTTTTTCGGTCTCTGCTTCCGTTTTCAAACTCTACTCAAACGAGGTGTTAAAAAGGAAAGAAAGGAGCGCTATTCGCCTGTGCATGCGCGCGCGCACATAATTCAAAATCGCGTTTCTCTAATCGAGCTGAAAAAACGATAATGCATTTGTATTCATAATTCATGCAAAGATGACTGCGAGAGATGGTGACCCCCAATCCACAAACGATGATACAATTTAACTGCTCCGATTACTCTATGATCTTTATCCATGTCGTGCCTCGTTCGAGCGCATCACGCATGCGCAAAATGGCGGTAGAGTAAAATGTGACGCAGGTACGCCATACAACGTATTTTCTACCATGTTTACTGTCAAAATAGGCAAGAGACCCATCGTAGATAGAAAATGAAAGATACCGGTACCGCGTGCTCGCACCGCGAAAGCGCGGTCGCCACGGCGATTCGCGGCGCGTCATAGAGGTTAACAGCAGCGAGATTTTCGGAAACGCCGAAAGCCTCGTGTCGCTCCGAAAAGCGAGACTACTCCAGTTGGACTACGTTCGATTCTTTTTCTCTCGTTTTACAAGGGCGGTCGATTCTCTCGTTGAAACTCGCGAAACAGACTCTTTTCTCTCTTTCTTTTCTGTTTAGCACGCTATCGTCATCATCCAAAAATATTGACCTTTCCTTCGGAAACAGCCTGCAGAACGAGAGTTCTCGAGGATACTCGGAGCGCATCGTCTGCCACGGCGGTGTGCTCCTTTCTTCCTCGACGAGTCACCGACGTTTTTCGCGACGTTTCGCCGGACGGGACGTTTGCTCGCGCGTGCGACAAATCTCTGCGAGAGCGCGCGCGGTCACCCCGTGATCATTATGCGCGGCGACCTCATTATTTTCAACGCCAACGACAATGGCAGCCACGGAAGTTTCACAGGCCAAACTCTCTCGTGGCTGTCTCATTCTTTCTTTCTCTCTTTCTCTCTCTCTCTTTCTCTTTTTCTCCCTCTTTCTCTTTCTCTCGTCGAGTTGTCGCGACGCGATCAGAGAACGACCCGACCTCAGCGACGTTCGGCTGGACTTACGGGTCATTTTCTTTCTCAGTTCTTGATCTCCGATAAGCAAGCACTTTGAAATTCGACCACCCGAATCGGTGCGAAACGCACGGCCCCGACGATACGCGCGCACCACACACACACGCGCACACACACGCGCGCACACCGCGCTCCTGCGGACTAATTTCCAAACCAAAATAAATATGGTTCTGCGTCGTCTCCGTAGCCCACCCTGCACACCTCCCTCCCTCTTCGTTAAGCCGCCTGCCGCGCGATGACCGCCGCAGGGCTACCACGTGTTCCGTTCTAGTAACATTCACTTATCAAGGCCGGAGCAGAGTGCGCCTCTGCAGATTCGTCTGTATTCACACTTGGCACAAACGCGCGATCTTTTATTTTTGCCACTTCCGGTATTCACGCGCGTTAAAAATTCGGTATATGAGGTAACGAAGAGGATTCGAAAGACGATTGAACGCGACACGACTTCTCACCGTGCATTGTATCCAACACGACGGATGTTGGCACGGACGCCCGACACTGCACAGCACTCTCGAACACTCATTCGCGTCATAAACACGTACGAGACGACGAGGATGCGAGTTGAAATGCGCCACGACCTTCCGCCGTCCCGCCTAACCTATCGCCGCTACGCAGTGGCAGCAGTCGGTCGGTTAGGGGAAATTCACACTTTGGCGGAAAAGCGGAAAGCAGTGAGCCAATCGGAACACGTGCTGGTAGTATACAGTTTCAATTTTTTGCTATAGACTGTATGGGGTGCGTTCATATTCTCCACCCGGGTGCACCTAGATGATGTTTTATCTTTGTTGTTTACCGAATATTAAACAAGGATGGAATGATGCTTGAGTGCACTCGGGTGAGGAATCTGAACGCAGCCCTGGGCTTACTACCAGCGCGAGTTCTGATTGGCTCACTGCTTTCCGCTTTTCAGCCAAGGTGTGAATTCCCTCTTAAGTAGGACGACGGAGATCGTGGCGCGCCGTAGCGCGTATATGTTCTGTGCGCGTCGTAACGTATTTCAACTCGCATTTTTGTCGTCCCCTACGTGTTTACGATGCGAATAAGTGCTTCGAGAGTGCCGTGGATTGTCGAAAGCAGAAAGAATGAAATGAAGTATCAGGCGCTCGTGCCAACATCCGTCGTGTTGAATATACATGATGCGAAGTCGTGTCGCATTCAATCGTGTTTCGCATCTACTCCGTTGCCTCATATCCCGAGTTTCCGACGCGCGTGAGTACCGTAAGTGTTTCGAGAATGCCGAAAACGAAGGATCGCGCGTTTGTGCAGTGTGAATCAAGACGAATCGTCCAGAATCGTCATGAGAAGGATCTTGGATTTCGAATGTTCGAGAGCTGCGGCGGGGAAAGACGGAGCTGGATGGAGTTGGACAGAGCGACCAGTGAGTTAATTCATTTGCATCTACCGTTTATTTGCCCCCCACGTTTCAGTATCCGCGCCTCATCCCGATTACGCTGGCACAAATCGCGACAAAACGACTCGATGAATCACGCGAAAGCCGTTGGGATAGAAAAAATTTAAAGTTCGTGTACGCGCGTCCGGCGCTCCCTTCGCCAGGTGTGCCAACAGTCGAGCGACGTGCTTTCTGAGGTTTAATCTGTACATTGACATATATGTCCAATGTCTACAAAATTAGCATTTGAGAATAAAAATTGTCTTCAATCTTTAGTACATAGTTGAAAATATATTTATTTCTTGCATATTTTTTTCCAAGTTTTATTTAAAATGACAAAGTTTCATGTTTTCTCAATATTCTAGTAAAATGGGCGCGTTATGCGCATATAGAAAACACAAGTATATATAAAAATAGTGTTTAGATTTACAAAATCACAATTTAAAAAAAAAATTTTTTTTTTCTTTAGTACTATATACTTATCGAAACATCTTTTATCAATTTAATAATGCAATTCAGTTCAGAATATACACTCCCAAAGCACATTCCTGTTTACATAATTTACAAAGTAAAAAAACAACATATTTCGGATACAAGAGATAAAAGCTTAAAAGTAGTAAATACTTAGGAGCTACATGCCGTACAAGCTTCCTTATTCTTACGCGAGCAAGCGAGCATGGCTTCCAAGTTTTTACTCGCTTGCTGGCTCAATTGTTTTCGTTTTTCGGCATCGTCATCACCATTGACATCTTTGTTGGGCGACTGATGAATAGGAGTGCTATTAATAGGAGTGCTATTAATAGTAGAGGTGCTGGTGTTGGAAGCACTTGATATGGAATCGCGACTTTGTAATTTCGACTGATCCACTGTAAATTGTATAGGATTTGCGGCTGGTTTTGTTCTTAGGTAGTACATACCAGTCTTCAAACCCTGTAAAGAATTTATTTTTATATGAATAGCTTATACAACTTCATTAAATTTTTACTTTGTGTGAAAAAATAATCTATAAGAATTTATCATTTACTTAAACATAAAAGTTAAAATAATTATACTATCACTTACACTTCTCCATCCAAAGAAATGCATCGATGTGAGTTTTTCAGTTGTCGGATCACCTATGTGAACGTTTAAAGATTGCGACTGATCGATGAAAGCTCCCCGATCAGCCGCCATTTCGAGAATTACTTTCTGCGGTATTTCCCATACTGTTTTGTAAAGCATTTTCAGATCGTCGGGAATACGTTCGATGTTCTGCAAAATGCACATATACTTTTTCTTAGAATCGCACTAAAATAATTCGAGCGACAAGAACGTTTAAGAGAGAGACATTTAAAGGTGATTACTTGAACGGATCCAAAGTTCGCGAGAATCTCGTTTTGCATGTCTTCGTCCCATAAACCTCTGGCAGTCAAGTCTCGCAGTAGATGCGGATTGACGATGACAAACTCTCCAGACAATACGCGCCTCACGTAGATATTGCTCGTGTACGGTTCAATAGATTCGTTATTCCCTAAAATCTGCGCTGTCGAGGCCGTTGGCATAGGTGCTATTAAAAGTGAATTTCTCACTCCGTGCTCCGCGATCTTCGCTTTCAATTCATCCCAATTCCATAAATCCGTTGGTTTAACGTTCCACATATCGTATTGGAGGATCTGGAAAAACAAGATTATGAAACTCTAAAGCATGAAAACGTTGTTCCATGATTAAAATATCAAATACTTACACCTTTGCTAACCGGACTGCCTTGATATGTTTCATAAGTACCCTTTTCCGCAGCTAATTCGCAACTACATTCTAACGCACCATAATAGAGTGTCTCAAAGATTTTAATGTTGAGTTCCTTCGCCTCTTTGCTGTCGAAAGAATATCGCATTAACAAGAACGCATCAGCTAGACCTTGTATACCAATACCTAAACATACAATTTTTAAATTTATCATGTAATTATTAAAAAAATTAATGGCAAAATTGAGTGACAAAATGTTATAAATTTACCAATAGGTCTGTGTTTTTGATTAGATGCTTTCGTCTCTGGGATAGGATAAAAATTAACGTCGATGACTTTATCTAGATTACGAGTAACGATTTTTGCCACTGTTTTAAGTTTATCGAAATCGAAAGTTTTGGTGTCTGTATTGACAAACATATTAACAGCGATAGACGCTAAATTGCACACAGCAACTTCCCCAGGACCAGAATATTCAACAATTTCAGTACACAGATTGCTGCATTTGATAGTGCCTAAATGTTGGTGATTTGATTTTCGATTACAATGATCTTTGTAAAGCATATAAGGTGTTCCAGTTTCTCCTTGAGATCTGAGAATGGCGAGCCACACAGTCCTGGCCTCAACTTGTTTTCTGTAGCGACCTTCCTTCTCGTATCTAAAAGTTTCATAATATGAATTTAAGATGTAAGTTGCATAAAAAATATGTTATAATTTAGTTAAATGAGAAATAGCTATTAATATATACCTAATATACAATTCTTTAAATTCATCGCCCCAAACGTCAGCCAAACCGGGAGATTCATATGGACACATTAAGCTCCACATCTCGTCGTTATACACACGTTCCATAAAAAGATCCGGTATCCATAAACCGTAAAATAAGTCTCTGGCTCGCATATTTCCATCGCCTGTTAAAAAGCATTAGATACATTTATTATGATACATAAAAAGAGGCAAGATAAATATAAGAAATTACCGATGTTTCTCTTAAGTTCCAAAAATTCGAAAATATCAGCATGCCATGGTTCTAAATAAATAGCAAATGCTCCTGGTCGTTTGTTTCCTCCCTGATCAACATAAACAGCTATTTCATTATACAACTTCAAAACGGAAACCAAACCGTTAGTTGTATTCGTATCTTCTGCACTTTTGGCACGAATGCAATGAACATTAATTCCTATGCCTCCAGCGTATTTGCTAATGAGCGAGCATTTTTTTAGCATGCTGTAAATACCCTTTATGCTATCGTTTTCGAGAGTTAGAAGGAAGCAACTGCAAGAAAATAATTTTCATTAAAATACAGTAGTGCTTCAGATATTAGCCTTAGGCTGCTTTTTATTCAATTAAACTCTTTTGAAATTAAATTTAAGAAATTACTGGTATATCTTTTGAAATTACCTAGACATCTGCTGATTGTTAGTACAAGCGTTGAATAGCGTTGGTGAAGCATGTGTAAAATATCGTTCAGACAAATAATTGTACGTTTCTATAACTTTGTCAATGTCGTTTTCGTGAATACCAACAGCTACTCTCATCAACATATGTTGAGGCCTCTCAACTATCTTGCCATTGATTTTCAGCAGATAGCTTCTTTCGAGCGTTTTGAAACCAATATAATTATAACTAAAATCTCGATCGTATATTATAGCAGAATCTAGTCTATCCGCATTATTCTTAATAATATTATAATAATGTTCGCTGATTATAGGAGTATGCTGATTTGTGATAGAATTCCTGGCATAATATAAATCATGCATGACCTCTGTAAAGTACAAGAATATATTAAATTCTAATTCCAAATCAAATGTTAATTAAACTTTAATAATCTAAGAATTTTATGACATAGAAATCGACTTAAATAAGTAAATGCAAAATGCTGTACCACTGAAGCTCTTCTTGGTTTCTTTGTGTAAGTTAGACACATCAATTCTTGCAGCTAATATAGCATAGTCAGGATGATTAGTTGCCATTGTAGCTGCAGTTTCAGCTGCAAGATTATCAAGTATGACTGTGGTTACTCCTGAATATAAACCACGAATCACTTGAATCGCCACAGCAGACTATAAATAAATTTAAATATTATACAAAAATGATATTGCCGAACTTGTTTGTATATATTAATTTCTATCCATTTAAAGAGAAATATAAATCCAATGTATACACAAAATGCTATAAAACTTCTTTTAAAAATACTATACACATTCTATTTCTATTGTGACAGCTTATTATTAAACAAGTAAAAAATAAAAAAATACTTACTGGATCTACATAGTTCATATCCAAGTTATAACATTGTTTGGCAATCCTTGAAGTAATTTTATCAAAGTGAACATCCTCCTTGCGTCCATCTAACAAAAATAGTAATGTTTAATTATAATTAATCTCTTTCTCATCCTTGATAATTTTGAATTATATTAACACATAATAATTGTAATATCAATGTGATAAAATAATACTGGGCTATAACAATTTAATCTTCATTTCATTGCAAAATGTTTTGTGATTTAGTGGTTTCCTAGCATTACAACAATAATATATACAAAAAGAATTGGCTTATCAATCGTGAGGAACGTAAATGGTTATTACATACCCATAATCGAATACGAAAGAATGGTTAACTCATAACTTACTGCGCTTGATAACGTGCATCTTTCCTCGTGCAGTTTCTTTGCTCGGCATTTTTAGGGGAGACCGATTACCGTTTCCCGCAGAGAGTTTCCCAAACGACGTAGAGAGATCCATGACAATCGAGACCTGACAGACCAATGTATTCTACTGTGTATTCTTCGTACGCTAACAATTTTAGGCGCGAAACGGAAGAACACATGTTCGACATGCGCGTCGCGATCTATCTATTTGAGCCAATCGTGAGCTTACTCCTCGAGTAGTGCGTTCCATCCTCAGTTTGAACTATATAACTGTCGAAATTTTTCGCCGTTTAATAAGTATATTCTATTTTCGCATGTCTGTTAAGTTAGCACCCCCACCACAAAAAACCGAAACGCCACCTATGCCAAAATTAAGTGCTTTTTATGTGCTAATTATGTACCCAATTTGAGATTTTTGTGCTCGAGCGGTTTAGCAGGAAAATAAGATTGAAGGTGGGGGTGCCAGCTTAACGTTAAGCCAGCACCCACTCATATAAATAATTAATAAAATAAAAAAATAAATACACTAGAATTAAGTGCTTTTTATGTGCTTTTCAACGATATATAAATAAATGTTTGTACTCAATCTCTTCGACCAGAAAATCGTTCAGAAAGTACAAATACACACTAATGAAACAAGAATAAAGTACCAGAAAAAAAACAATTCTGAAATCGATTATAGGCTTAAAATATTCTCCTATTTATGTGCTTTTAAAATATGCAAGACAGGATTTTTGTGCTCAACCCCTTGATCGAAAAACCGACCCTGAAATGAGCACCCTACCGTTCACCTACAAGAGTAAACTACCAGAAAGAAAGCAATTCTAAAATTGGTTGTAGGCTTAAAATATTCTTCTATTTATGTGCTTTCGCAATATGCAAGACAGGATTTTTGTGCTCAACCCCTTGATCGAAAAACCGACCCTGAAGTGAGCACCCTACCGTTCACCTACAAGAGTAAACTACCAGAAAGAAAGCAATTCTGAAATTGATTGTAGGCTTAAAATATTCTCCTATTTATGTGCTTTCGAAATATACAAGACAGGATTTTTGTGCTCAACCCCTTGATCGAAAAACCGACCCTGAAGTGAGCACCCCACCGTTCACCTACAAGAGTAAACTACCAGAAAGAAAGCAATTCTGACATCGATTGTAGGCTTAAAATATTCTCCTATTTATATGCTTTCGAAATATGCAAGACAGGATTTTTGTGCTCAACCCCTTGATCGAAAAACCGACCCTGAAGTGAGCACCCCACCGTTCACCTACAAGAGTAAACTACCAGAATTTACTGATTTACCTATAAGTATATAATTAATACTTAAAACGTCTAAATTAAATACCGCATATATGCAAAATTTAAACAAAAAAAATCTAGATCGTAAGCTTAATACAATGTCTGCGTTTCCACTAAAACTTTACTCTTGTACCGGAATGATAGGGTGCTCACTTCAGGGTCGGTTTTTCGATGAAGGGATTGAGCACAAAAATCTTGTCTTACATATTTCGAAAGCACATAAATAGGAGAATATTTTAAGCCTATAATCGATTTCAGAATTGTTTTTTTTCTGGTACTTTACTCTTGTTTCATTAGTGTGTATTTGTACTTTTTGAACGATTTTCTGGTCGAAGAGATTGAGTACAAACATTTATTTATATATCGTTGAAAAGCACATAAAAAGCACTTAATTCTAGTGTATTTATTTTTTTATTTTATTAATTATTTATATGAGTGAGTGCTGGCTTAACGTTAAGCTGGCACCCCCACCTTCAATCTCATTTTCCTGCTAAACCGCTCGAGCACAAAAATTTCAAATTGGGTACATAATTAGCACATAAAAAGCACTTAATTTTGGCATAGGTGGCGTTTCGGTTTTTTGTGGTGGGGGTGCTAACTTAACAGACATTATTTTCGCTTATAAAAAGTGCTACGAGGTACTTGAAAAAAATCCTCTTTGGAGTTGTAACCCTGGAAAAGAAGAATTTTAATTGCGTAAAATCAATAATAAATGAACATTAAATTAACAATAATTGCTTTAATTACATAAACAACTTAATAACTCGTGTTTCTAATCAATTATAAGTTAAACTTAATTTAGATTTTATCTCTCTTTTATCTTTTTTTAATTTTTAAAACTTGAAAAAGCAAATTTTTAAAACTTAACAAGCAAATTAAATTGAGATTAAAATTAATAAAAATAAATATTAGTTATCTAAATTTGAAAAAATTGAGCATTAGTACATTTTATTTCTACAGTATGAAAAAAGTGATCAAATTATCGATAAAGAATTGTAAAGTAGATATAAGAGAAATTTAAAAAAATTTTTAAATAGATTATTTTATGTGCCACACAAGCAACTAAGATTAAATTTTCATCAGAATTTTTTTCTTGCAAACATAAAACTGAAAATTTTTAATATAATTTATATCTTATTAAGAATTGATTATAATACAAATATTTCTATAAAAAAATATCAAAGAAGCAGCACAAACGAGTATTCGAGAATCTAGAGCGAGTTTAAAATCAATAATACACACAGTAAATAGTTTAACAAACAGCGTTTTAATCTCGTGGACATATTTACACAAAAAATTATCTCATTGCGCTTGTAGAAAGGCCTGATATAATCACGTCATGGAGAGATTTGTTGATCGAGAGAAAAACAATACGCTTAATGACGACCGCGAGAATCGAGGGTTCGCACAGCTATTAATACATTTAACTATCTTGTGCGCGTATCTCACGATCCGCTAAATAAACATTATTACATCTTACGTTCTTACGCACTTATATACGCACTCTTTGCTCGCACACAGTGCATACAGTACTGTCGGACGCGTGTGTACTCTATCCGATAGCATTGTCATATAACTCCTGTATGTACAAAAGTTTATAACAGCATGGCAAGTCGAACGTATTAAATTACATATGAAAATATGCGTTCAAATAATACTGATAAAATTGTTCAAAACAAAATTAATTTAACATCAAGTGCAAATCGTAATGAAAAAAGAACAATTGATATAAAATTTACGCACGATTTAAAAAAATCGACAACCTCCTCCATTCTTTTTTTTTTTAAATCGTAAACTGCACTATATGCGAAGGCTAGAAAAATGTGCGTGTAGATTTTCTTTTTTTTTTGTATAGACGAACGCTCGCTAGTCCGACGTACAACTCGTTGTTCATCAACCTTTACACGCTAAAATTGTAGTATTTACAAATTCATTGTAATGACGCAATCTAGGAATATCGCGAAAACACGAGGTCTGAAAGGAAAATGCCAAATTGATGACAAATTCGTTATATGCGACGCATTCGTGTTAAGCAATTACCATTATGGTCTATCTTAATTATACATAATTGTTAATGAATTAATCGCCTTTCCTAACGCAGCTTAGGGACGATTTGCACCTTTGGTAAAAGACAACAAGAGGCCAGATAACACGGCAGTTACGGATGCGCTTAACAAATCCGAACTGCGCGAATAAAATGAGCGCTTTGTGAATGAATCAGTACTCAATGAATAAATCATTAATTTAAAGTTAGCCTATACATATATATATGTTATGATGTTTACCAAACTGACAAAGTTTATAAAAATTCAGTAGGAATAAAGATCTGTTTTTCAGCTGAACGTTTTGTACCGTTTATCTTTTCTCTTTTATTCTCTAACGTGGAGAAAAACGAAAAGATAAATTGTGCAAGAAATCCAGCTGAAAAGAACAGACTATACATGTAAAAACTATAAAAAAGTTACTTCGAGTTTTTTTGATATTTTAAAATATGACTAGTGCACGTAAATGTATAATAAAATCATTATATCAAAGTTTACGTAATAGTAATTAATGACTTGAACGTAAATTCATTTAGACATTAAGTACAAGCTCGGAAGAAGCTCTATGATCGATATTCATAATCAATTCTTATATTTAAGATTATCTTAAATATAAGTACCATCTTAAGATGTCATCAATCGATCAGAGAACCATATTAGCATCTTACTTAAGACGATCTTGAAATAAAAATTGATTATGAATACCGAACTATATATAAAAATCAACGCATTAACTGGGACATTCGTCGATTTCCTACGACGAGTCGTGCATCTCTAAAAACTTTTCTAAAAATACAGACGAACAAAATCAATTTACAAAGTCGCCACGATTGTATAAACATTTTATAACGCACTATGTACAAATACATCAATACATCTCTCAAACTCACAATCGCTCTAGTGCCGTTAACAAGCTGCTATTCATTCTGCATAGCCGCACAAAAATATCAATTTCCACGTTTCTCAATCTGACCCAGACAACACGCATATCTAAAAGACATTAAAAAAAAAGTATTAAGATATCTTTGTTATAAAAAGATATCCTAAGACGTCTCAAAGACTAAGAGACATCTTAATTTAAGACGTCTTTTAGTCGTCTTTAAGATAATGTTGTCTGGGTGACATTTTATTATCTATGTATGTCACACTTGCTATGGCGTCAAAGAAAGTTCACCTAAATAAATAAATGAGATTTAAATAAAACGAATATACATGTACATATATATATATATATGTATATATTCACGATACGCGCACGTCAAAATACTATTTTAACGCGATCTCTGGCACTTGGTACTCATTGTTGCTAATAACAAGTGTGAGATCTATCGATTTACATTTGCTATTCTTTTCCTTCTCCTTATTACTAAAATATTTCGGCTTATATTACAATATGGAGAAGAAGATATCGCTTGGTCTCGCTTTGTACTTTAATAAGTAGTAGACATGTACATTTACATTGGTGTTTCTTTTGATAGGTCTAAAATTATTCATCCCGCAGCTTCGAACGCCTTGAGACGACACAGGCGCCACTGGTCCAGATCATCTTTACATTGTTGAGATCTATATGCAACGGCATACGAGGAATGAGCGGTCCTCCTGCGTAGAAAGTTGCGTCGAGCGCAATCGCATTTCTAGGACCTTAGAGGACCAACGGATTTTTTCGTAAGTAGAATAATTATGGTAATATTTTATAACTAATTACTTAAAAATATATCGTAGACTTACTCTCTTGCATTATACTTGATACATATTTCTATACAACGAAAAAATTGCGATAAATTCTGATAAATTTGTATTTATCTACTCTTTTCGCGGTTGGTTCTCTATGGACCGTTAAGATTCTGTGTATGTATTGTATTGCAACCATGGCAGAATCAGTCAATAAATTATGCGTGTAATCACGAAAAAAATATCGAACATATACAATGTCGATTCAATGTTGATTCAACAAATTTATGACGAAATGCATTAGATATTCTAACTCGCCGAAGCAGATTTTATGATATACAGCGAGGAAAAATTTATGTTTACAAGTTAGGCTTAAATTTGTTGTAAAAATATTGACAACATATATGCTATAGTATTCACTTAAATCTCATAACAAAACTGTCAAATTAAGACAGCGAGTTTTATACGATATTGATAAAATGATTACAAGCTTAAAAAAAAAAACGCAAAGTTGTCTGCATGAATTGCTAAAGGAAATAAAGTAGTGTTCTTCGGAAACGTAGCTTTCGTTGACAGCTTCTATAGGCTCATTATCATGGACGGCATTATACTAAACTGACTGGACAGGTTGCAGCAATAACATGGGATAAACATGTGCGAGGTTCTATAAAATAAAATATTAGCAGTAAATTGCTTTCATAATGTGATTGAATTAAAAGACATTGCAGTGTCTTTTAATTGGGTCGTTGGTATCTCACCTATATTTACGATGCGATTATTTATAGTTCACACACCTCATCTGCCGTTGCAACTTTCGATTATTTTGTTTCTTACGCACACTTTTATCACATTGCCCGTCAGTATCACAAATTAATTGCTAAGGTTGTGAACCGCCATTATCACCGCCACCCGTATCTTCGGTTTGACTCGCATTAACCGAATCGACTCGTTTACCATTCGTACCATGACTGAAACATTCAATTTGTCACGTTTTTATACACGGCATATTTTATGCAAAGTTTAAGTAGACACGCTTTGCGAGTAAAATGAGACTTACTTCACATGAACGGAAGAAACGTCGATCTCCGTCGATGTACGAGATTGTTCCTGGACAATTCCAGTAGATGGTCTTGTTTTCGATGCAAAATCCGATCGACAGCTACCAGTCCGTTTATTCTTTCGGGTAACCGTGTCTTTACTGTCTTGCGTCGTCAAACACATTTCTACCATTGCCTTTAGACAATTCACAAACAATTCGGCACTCTCAGGCGTACAGTTAGACTGTAAACATATTGTCAATTGCATAAGAATATAAATAAGACTAACCCCTTAAATCCAGCAACGGTATTAAAAGCAAAGAAACAATCAAATGCTAGAATCAAGAACTCACGTTCGTGTAAGGCCCCGCGAACCTCCAAAGACCGCGAAATCCGCAGCTTTGCAAATAGTGTTGCAAATGATGTTGCTGGTTCGTGTCTTCGCAGGCTATCATGTTCTGTATGATTGTTTGAACCGCGTTCAGTATCGCTTGGTCGTGACAGGAAGACAATACGCTATTGATCTTCGCGTCGAGCAAGTTATGTCTGCAAGGATATTCGGCAAGTTGCAATATTTAAAAGCGGATTAGTCTCACATATCTCATCTAAGACAACTTACACGACTGGAAAAACTTTTGGAAAAACTATAGTCGCTTCCGCCAGATACTCATAAAGAATCCGCGTTTCGTTTTCATTGACGGAATACTTGACCAACGTGGCCAACATGGTCAGCACCAAAGTCTGCGTTGAAAAGTCCGTTAACACTTCCGGATCGAGTAAAACATTGTTTTCGTTACTTAGGCTCACTCTTGTGCTACGATCTCTCTGTATGCGGCGTAAGAATACAAATACAATAGTTTTCTCATTATTATTGGCTTACAATAACATTAAAGAATTAAGAATTATAATTGTGAAATAATTTCGTGTCTTCCAGCATGTGAACAGTTAAAAACAATCGCGTCTCAATTTAAAAAGAAGGGGAAAAATATAAGATTTATTGTTGAAATGACAAATACCTGTGGCTCTGCGTTGTCCGCCGACTTGTCGTCCTTTGCGCTCGGCACGCTCAAAGATCGCTGCGATTTAAATAAAAGCCGGCCGGTCTTGTTAGTGACAAGTTGCATGGTGTTTTATATAATCCAGGCAGGCACAGGCAGGCGCGGGCACACACCGAGAGAAAGTAAACAGAGATGCATGGAGGAATAAAATAATGTTATATGCTAGGCTCAACAAGTCTACTTGAATTAACTGGGGGTCAAGAGAACTGGAGATAGAAAGAAGTACGGCAAACGATATGTAAAACCATTACGTGAAATCAATTGTTTCGTTCGCCTCGTGCTTGAAAGCTGACGCTTTTCGTGTCAATAAATTGAGAAATAAAACGTAACTGAAACACTCCATATCAATATAATAAATCCAAGTAGGATACATACCCAAAAAATATGGAATACAATTCCAAATAGATACAAGAATATAGAATACGTTTTTATATTTTTGTAAATAACACGCAAACACACATACAAAAGTTATCAAGTAATAGGCAGATTTGATGAACAGATAATCCTTGATGAAAGTGATAAGATTTTATCAAATAATTCGTAGAACAAGATAAGCAAAGCGATAGTAATAGAAGCAATAATATAATTTACCGCGCAAATTACGCATGTGAAAATTTTATGAGAAGGATAGTTCATATTTCGTACGAATAAGCTTTGAATAATTTTACTTCGTGCGAGCATCGAATCTTTTAGGATCATGCAGTGCATTGTTTCAAAGTAATTTCATGCTCTCCGTATGCTCGAATGCGATTCCTTTTTAATTTGTTAAATAAGTAATTGTATGTGCGAAAATGGTGCTATACTTCGATATACTCTACATAAATAATTATTTAAAAAAAAAAGATATTTTCGGGGACGCCAAAGTTAATATTCTTACGATATTTCAAACGAGTAAATAAACTACACGCCGCTATAATTATCGCTATAGCTCATAAAGGAGAACTTTTTGACCAACATACGCGTGGCCTCGTAATTATATAATTTATACCTGTGCAGATTGTTTTTGTTGTTTTGCTTGAGTAAGCGCTGATTGATCCAGTAAATCCCAGGTCTTCTGTCGTCTACTCGTAGGATTAGAAGCTCCAGGCATATCCTGACAAGTGTGCATGATAAACAACTCATTATTGCCATATGTATGTTATGTTGTAATAATAAATAGAAAGATAATTACCGTGTTGCGCGATGGTAAAGTATCGAGAACGTCCGAACTGCCTGACGAATCGTGCAAGCTTTTGTCAAGTGAATGTCGAATATGGCATCTGCTACGAACCTCTTCCGACACAGCCACCAACGCTGCGGAATAAAATTTGTATAGATTTTTAAAAAATTGGGATAAATATTGATCTTACTGTGTCTCAAAGTAATAAACATACCGGTTAAGTAAGGAACACTCTCTGGCGTTACTTCGAATTTATCTCTTTTGGAGGGTTTAGCTACGATTGCCAGCAACATAGTCAACACTCTGATCGTCCTAGTGACTGTAGTTGGCGTAGGATGTCTGTAGCCTTTCAGAAGATGACCGACCAACGCGAAATGAAAGTTAGACTTAAAGGACAAGCCGACAGTGTGATCTAATTGTTTAAACTGACATTCCAAAGATTCACGCGTTGACATCATTACGTATTCTAATGTCTGAAAAGAATAGTGAGTGATTTATTTTTTTATTATTCTGCATGTCAAGAGACATTTGAAAATTAATGATTAAGATTAGAAAAGAACTAAAGAATACAAACCTTCTCGTCGAAAGTACCCTGTGAGTCAAGTGTGTGCAAGTTTTGTTCGAGAAGAGCTAGACCGGATGCATATAACGAAGCTTCGTCTAACTCGAGAACGGATGTAGCAATCCAGAATAAATATCTATGTATTGGTGATTCCTTAACAGAAAACAATGAAACAGACTTGGTACTAAATGTTAAAATTGATAACGATTCCTAAACAGAAACTTACAGGTCTCAGAAGAGGTTGCAATCGCGTTAAGCACATAACAATAGCCTCCATAAGATTAATATCGTTAAAACTTTCGAGCGCCTTCATCAGTATCTTCAGTAGTTGCCTCATGTCTTGATCCGTTATACTTTTACTGATACAACCGAAGACAATAAGCGCTCTCGGCTGCAAAGCCGGATTTAAACAGAAAGCAAAATTTTTTGCTAACGAAGTCCAGGTTTTTAACCAATCACACTTCGGAATATCTCGCATGCAAGCTTCCATAATCTCCAGAAGAGCGTCGGTTATAACTTCTAAACTAGTTAAATAAAGTCTCTCCTTGTCCTGCGTCCCGTACGCGTTTCTCTCGCTACTTTTCATTCCACTTTCAAGCCACTTTTCATTAGCGTGTTTACAGCTGGATCTTGGATGTTTGTAGAAAGCCGTGCCAGCGGCAGACTTCACAGATTTGCTGATGCCGAACAATAAATAAAATTTCGGCAATGAGAATTCATCTAGGCTCATTCGTAATATCCTATGTGTATCTTCGGAAAACGAAGGCGAATTGCATGTGCACAATGAATGAATACTGTTAATTACCAAACCATGAGTGGAAGCTCGCATAGTCAAACTGCCGGAACACACGAGCAACGTCACCGTGTGAAAAATGTACGGCAAGTGTTTTCCTACGTCTAAACAATTGTTAAAGGATAACATCAGGAGATATCTTGCCAGGATCGCTATATCGCTCCACATTATATGCTGCTCTAGCTGTGACGTCGGCGACATGCACGTCTTGTCTACTATTCGACATACTTTGTTGATTAATTTCTTGGCGACCAATTGCACATTACCGGATGCCAAAGCGACCGCGGTATCCGCCATGATCTCGGCCATTGGCGAACCTAAGCCATATCGCGCGCTACGTTGGAGAAAAATATCGAGAACAACGTCTATCAGTTCCGGCAGCATACCGATCGTGCTCCAGATCTTGGCCTGTATACTCGGATACATTTCGATTTCCTGGACAGTCAACGTAATCAAATCGTCCAGAATCTCTGTAACTTGTTTCTGCCGTTTGCCACCCTCGTCATGGGGTTTGTAAAATCGTATGAGGTTGCTAAGCCACGGCGTCATATATTCAAGGCATAAATGCTTTAATTCAATGGTCGACGCCCTGAAGCCTTGTATGCATTCTTTGAGAAACTCAAGCGTGAGATGCGGGTCGTTCGCTGCCAAAGTCTCACTCAAATGTTTAATGAATATGGTGTTATTCGATGGTATGCAGATACCAGACGTCTCCAACAGTTGACCCTCTATCTTTAGGCCAAATGTCGCTGTAAGCGCGCATAGGTGGTTGTACGCGGCAGTCCGAAGATTGGGGTCAGGACTGCCGAGATTCAATAAGGCCATATTCAATAAGGTACCCGGCACATCTTTAGGCCTGATTTTCGAATGAACGGACATGGAGTCCGGATGTGACAGCGCCCAGCGATTCTTAATGTGCATTATATTCTGCACGATGATATCGTAATCGTTGTGGGCGAGAGTCAGAAGTCCCGTTTCGTTGGAAATGGTCAAGGCGAATGATTGCTCGTCCACCATGTGAACTTCTTCTATCTCGGATGCATAGTAAACATCATTTAAGATAACAGAGTGCGATAATACTTTCGTTCTATCCATATTCGTTATCTGCAGTGTCGTTGGTCCGATCTTCACGGACACCCGATTTTCTTTATGAGATAATTTCAAAACATTGGTGAAGACTTTCAGGTCTTCATCCAGAGATAATGTCGCCCCAGGTAATTTTTGTTGTTCCACATCGATCACGTCGTTTAATTTTCCTTGGTTATCGATGAAGACCATTTTTCGATTACCTTTCAATGGTGCCAAAATACTATCGTGATACTTTGTATACTCGCGTATCCAGTTGTTACAATTGTAGATGTATACTGCGTGGAGATTTTCATAGGCTGCTCCAGGTAGAACGTAAAACCACTTTTGCAAAAATTCCGATCTAAATCGGTTATCTGAACACGTGTGAGTAAAATCAACGACTACGTCATACGGAGAGTGATAGAAGGGTTTCAAAGTTAGAATAACGTGATATATTAGTAGATCGCCGTTTGTTTCACCAAGTCTGAAAATCAAAGTTCAAATGGTAAACTTTGTGCTCTATATCCTTACCCTTATGATATATCTTATAATCAGAGATGGGCAATTTTTCAGATAAAGAATAATGAATAACGAATAAAGTTTTATTCGAATAAAAATTTATTCGTCTATCTCGAATAAAAATATTTTTGAATAAAATTTTTAGTCGAATAAAAATTAATTTATTATTCGTAAATAAAATCTTATTCATTATTCGTTATTTACATAATACAAATAAAAGTTATAGATAAAATTTTGTAAATAAAATTTTATTTGAATTAGTAATTCAAATTATTGTTTTCTGTTTATTTTATTATTTATTTTATTTATTATTTAAATTGATTACTTATTTTTTTACTTATTTTATTACTTTATTTACTTTCTATATTTTATTTTATTTTCATTAATTATTTTATTATATTTATAATAACTATAACTATAAATATATCTCTAAATTAAAAGTGAAAATAAACGTGACTTTTGTAGCGTTTCTATAAATTTATTCCCATTCTTCGGCCGTATAAAGCTGGTAAAAATGAGGTGAGAATATAGAGCTATTATCAAAGTTTTATTTTTTTTTTTAGTCTTTTATTAGATATAATAGTAATGAGAAAAGAAATTAATATATAAATAATGATAAAAGAAAAAATAATGCGAATAATGAATAATGAGAATAATAAATAATAGTCAACAATATGAATAATGAATAATGCGAATAATAAATAATGCGAATAATGTATAACACGAATAATAAATAATAGTCAATAATAATAATAATAATAAATAATGTCTATAATACAAATAACGAATAACGCGAATAACGAATAATGCGAATAACGAATAAAATTTTATTTACATAATCATCTAAATAAAAAATTATTTGAAAAATAATGAATAATGCCCAACTCTGCTTATAATGATGTGCACATACTTGAATCGTCGTGCAATGTAGTAAAATACTGGATAGCCTTGCTTGCTGGTGCCTGCTTGATAAAAAATGTTCATACTCTGAATGCTTTTAAATTCTTCTCTCTCGTGCATATTATGCTTCATCATGATTTCTTCAAAATTAGTTGACGACATGTCTTTGTTCGCCCATCGTGACATGCGAACGTAAGCAGTTGAAAAAAACGAGCTGAAATTTAAACATAGAATTAATTCGCGATTCGCGCATTAGCTACGATGATAATAACGTAATCAAAGCGTTAATAGCTCAAGAACTTACTGAGAATCCATCGGTTTATGCTCAGGTGGACCAAGATACGCTAATAACGTAGCCATTTTGTCAAACGGTCTCCTTCCGACCGTTTTATGGTCTCTACTACTACTAAGATAATCTCCAATTTTTTCTTGATGATTCCATAACAATCTGTGCAACGCCAAAACATTGGCATCCGAAACAAATGACATAGGATGGCTGGTTTCATCAAGCGTTTCATAATCCGATGCTATCTGTATAACGAACCGTCGACCAATCTCAAAATGCGTTCTTAAAAAATCATTGAAAGGCAACATATGCTGCTCTTTGCTGAATTCTACATGATTCGCAATGTTTTGCAATATCTTTGACATAAGCATGAGGCCTCGTTTAACTTCATACGGTACTGGTTTGTTTACGATACCCATCTCTTGAGGTGAGACAATAGCAGGATTAATGAAACGTAAAAATATCACCGTTCCTACGGCTACAATGTTGCTCTGCGGAGATTGCGGAAATCTTTTGCACAATACTTGAAACAGGCAGTGACACATCGAGCGTAGCTGCGGAGGAAACCTGAAAAGAAATTTTAAACTTGAGCATTGTATGACTTTATTCGTAAATTATAATAAACGATGACTCACTTATCTGCCGATGATACGATGGCATTGAACACTTTTTGTGTCAATATGATTAAATTTTCGCCGTTTTGTTCAATATTTTCATTGGGGTCAATCCTTGCACTATCTACTTCGAAACTAATTGTTGGCTCGTCCAGTAAGGGTTTAATGAGAGGCTCGAGCAAGCCTTGCAAGTAACTGGTACCATAAATTTTAAAGCAAAAGGACATGATCTTACTTCCCAAAGTATTGCCGCGAAAGAGAGTCTGTATGCAATCAGTTAGCTCGACCTCCCGATAAAGCATATTCCATAATAGATTCCATAATAAATGCCTTGCATCAAACAGTGTCACAAAGACACGCGTCAACTCATCCATTTGATTTGTCGTCACCACATTAGCCAATGCCATGGCAATAGGCAATTCGCCTTTATCACTGATCATTGTAACAAGTTCAACTAATTGTTCGTATCTGTCCGCTAAAACAGTCTCGGCAAGGGTATCAAACTCCGTTCCTTGCTGAAGGATTTTAGTCAATACTTCCATAAATGCGGCTCGCGTCTGGAGATCTGCGTTGTAGCCTAAATCTAAAAAAAAATGTTAAAGATTCAATGATAAAGCCATTAGTTGATAGTTATAGATAATAGAAAAATTTCTAAAAAAAATAAAATAGAGAATACAATTGAAAGTTAGAAACATGTCTTTGCAACTTAATCCATTCTTCTAGAAAATTTGGAAATTAAAATCGTATTAATTAATTTTTACGTACGTATTGAGTGCCTTAAGCCACTGTCTATATTTGCACTGAGAAGATTACTCATAGCTTGAATGGTGGTATTGCGCAAAGTGGTTAATTTGCTGGTCGTTAACGTAGACGGTTGTCGAGATACAACATCTTTATCCTCCGATGATGATGATTCGTTGCAATAATTTATTAAATTCATAAAGAGCATGAAATATTTCGAAAACAGTTCAGACTTTGCTTCCATCAACTCGACGCGGTCAGAATCTTCAGGTTGAAGAGGAAGTCCGCGCAATAATGCTCCTACTGCCTCCATGCAAGCTTGATCCAAATCTCTGTAAAAAGACAGATTTGATCATAATTTTGCATTTTTAACATAGAAATTCGTATTCATGTATAAAGTGAAATATTTCACCTAGTGTAAGCTGTAATATCGACAGTTGTTGAAGGAAAAGAATGCGTGCACATTATCCACTCGGTCAAATATTCAACTAGTTTGTTGCGAAATTTCAACTCTTGTCTAAACGCTAGATCATCCCGTCTCTTCATCATAGCTTCAACCAGTTGGCATAATTTAGTTTTAATACAAATGGAATGCACTGTCATGTCCAAATGCCTGACATATCTAACAATCGCCACCATCATGCCTTCAATGCTGGTCACTCCGAGGTATTCCGATGGTTGATCCGTCTTTGAGTCCAGAATGTTTTTCATTATAAATATTGTATGTTCAATAAACTGCGTATTCAAATCTGATATTACGATGTGACCACGTGGATCAAAAAATTTCTCAATAAAATTTTTTATTTGATCAAATAATATTGGATATAGAGCAGGACTCATCTCGTATGCAAGTAACTCTTTTACGTGTTTCTGTATTTGATTTCCAAGTTTCTCGTTGTTACAAATTAATAAACGTAGTAAGTTGAAAACGAATTGCGTTACTGAACAATATTGCGTATCTTGATTCGAATTTGTTAAACTTGAGATAGAGTCCTGTTGTTTCGTCAAGCCTTTCTTATCAGAATTAAAAGGAAATACGCCATATAGCGGTCTATTCGGTGAACGACGTTGTAAGCATACTCCGCCCAAAGCGCAAAGAAACCCTGTCATGTTGGCCCATTCGTTAATTTGCTCTTCCACTTCATGCTCCGAATTTTGATGTGCTGCTCTACGTTTTACATTGCCGCGACAAAACGGCTCTATCTGTACATCCTCAGTTTTGCTTTTAGGATAACTAGACAATTGTCGCGAAGTCGCTTCCCAATTTTTAAATGTTTCTTCCCAAGCCTAAAAATACGAATATAAAATTTTGTCGGTTTTTAAAAAGATTACGTTTGATATTTATTTTCGATATTAATTAAAAATCAATTAACATTACACTATATTTTATACATGGTGATAGTCTTCATATTAGATATAAATACAAAAAATAGATATTAATATACGTACTGGTTGTATACCGTTCACGCAAACTTCTATCTTTCTCAACAAGGATAATATTTTCTTTTGTAATGTGGCGCGCCCTGAAATAAAAAGAAACATTAAACTGTTGTAATTATCTCGTCATTTAATCAGTTTATTAAAGAAATAACAATACGAACATAAGTATAATGAATAAAATTGGACAAGGATCACTCACCGTGATTATATTCCTGATAACATAGTCTTGTCTCCCCGTGGGCTATTACGATAACAAGATCTTTAATACTCTACTACAGACGAACAAGAGTTTTATTAATTAAAATAAAAAAAATAAATTCAAAGGTTCACAAATGTATCTTTGAATCCGCGAGAACATCTCTCTTTATCTGCTCTGAGTGTTCTCATTAAAAAATCTTGTTAAAGAAATGAAACTCACCAGAGATCAACACGGACGAAGCTTGCGCCAATTCTAGATACAACTGATAATTCGGAAGAAGACAAGTTACTGCTACCTCGTCGTTGCCACAAATAATTTCAGCTTCTTCGCATAATAATGCAAAACATGACATAGATACTAAAACAGCCTCCATGTCTATACTCCATAAATATATCAAACATACGACCTGAACAAATTAAGCCTCGATGAAATTAATTGTAACTAGTCGTAATTTTGTAATTAAATTGGTGCTTAAAAATTTGTACCTCAAGTTTAATGTACGCTTGTTTACTGATCGCAATATGGCAGTCCACATTCGCATAATCTTTATATTGAGAAAGGAAGGCATTCCTGCAACTCAGTATCTCGCGAAGCCACTTAAGTATAGTCGTATAGTTGATAATTTGATGTTGAATTAATTTCTGAGAGATCGAGAATACCACTTGCGAGCTAGCGTCCCAGAAAGTATCGAGCGGTGCTTCTGGATTCCATGCTTTGACTTTGTCTGGGTGGTGTAGCACTAGCAAAGCCTCCATCGCTTCATGGGCGATGTCTGGCATTGTAGGCTGATGAACTAATGAAACAAGTCCATTAATCAATTCTAAAGTGGATCTTTGTATTTCGTGGCCAGCTGTACCGTAACTCTGTAAAATAATATGTAAAGTAATTGAAGATTGAAAATTATGTATGACTATGAACCTCACCAGCCTAAAACTATTATTTAAAAAAACACGTACGTGCAACATTAACATAGGGTCCACGTGAATGAGTCGCACCATCACCAACAATAGGTTTTTAGAATTGGCCATCTCTTCTTTAGGCTTGAGAGCAAAGTTATGAATCATACGCAGCGGCGTATTCCACATGCAGTTCTGCGTCACTTTATTCAGAGTATCGGTAAACATATTCCTGAGTTGTGTGCCATACGAATATACAAGACTGGTCTCCGGCCACCACGGTAATCTCGGCTGCGTGAAGATTCTGAAATTTGAAACCGATCAGACTGGCAAGATCCTCGTGTAATCGCTACGAGAGAAGAAAATATTTTCGACACTTGCTTGTATAATGAGCTGACTAGAACAAACTGGTACGTTGACGAGTAGTTGACGTTCAAGCAAAACTTAAAAACTTCGTTGTTGTGCGGATTGATACGGAAGAAGCTGACGAAGGAGTCGATCATCAGATCGACGTCCTGCGCGCTATAATTTTGCCCGCGTGAAAATGGTTTCGAGGGATTGAAGAGAACATTCATCAGATCATCCCTTAGCTGCTGCACTAAAATTAGGATGACGTTGTTGCTGGATTCAGCGTTACTGACATACGTGGCCGCCTTGGTGAGATTGACACACGTGATAGCCGCAGCCTCGGATAGTTGACGACTAGAGGAGCTGCCGTGCATTCTCAGGCTGCGTTTCACACTGTCGATGAACTGCTTTTTCCTCGAATACCGTGGCGAATCGGGCGGCCCGGAATCGGCGTTCACAATCTCCAGCACCTTAGGCGAAAGTATCAGCAGCATTATCTGCAACGGCCAAACAGAGGCCGCGCGACTCTTCTTCTCGACGACGAACGTGTCGAGAATATCGAACAGCTCCTCGCACGCCTTACTGAGATCCTCATTAGGCTGCTTTTGCACCTCGGCGAACTCCAGCGGATATGTGTCCATCCAGTTCCAGATCGCTTTCTCCAGGGGATTCATAAGCACGAGATAGGCCGACTTCTTGCCGATCAGTTGCCGAACTTTCAGTATAATTTCTGCAGCGATAGTGAGTTAACGCGCGCGTGAGTGTGCGATATAATAATGAATTACATCTTGGCTTTATGCGATCGCGCCGCGTCAATAGTTTCATCGCCTACCGTTCAGAAGCCTGGTCAATCTGTGGACATCGACATTGATATACTGCATCAGCTCGATGTCGCTGCAATCCAGATTCTCGTCTCCGCTATTGGACGACAGTTCCTGAAGCCTGGCCGATATCCGATTGAAGACCGCGTTGAAGAAATTCAAGCTTAAAGCGAACAGCACTTTGCTCGCTAAATCCCTTATCATTTTCGTCTGCGGACTGTCGTAGGGCATTCCTAGAAATGAGAAATTACAATTATCCTTCAAAATTCAAACGTCGAACTTCCACCTTGACTTTAGGTGCATAACGAATCGACTCGACAATTTTCTACGCTGCTGTTTCGCTCACCTATAAACTGACATATCTCCCGCAGCAGCAGTTTCACATTCATCGCCTCCTCGAATTTGGTTGTGTCCTTCGGTGTGTTCGCCAGGCACTTCTCCAACGTATCCAGAACGATGATGATGGACTCTTGCCGATCCTGATCCTTGGGTTGGAACGGCCGTTGACTGTTCGTACTTGGGGTCAACTCGTTGACCCGCTGTAGCATCTTTGTAAGGCCAGATATAATGAGGGAGAAACGATACCGAGAGATCTCTATCAGGCATTTCTTGCTCGTCTTCTCGTTCACCCGAGAATGGGGACTTTCAGGACCGGAACGACACGGCAGCTACATTCAAAGGACCAAAAGAAAGATATATAAAAACGTAACAAAAATAAATTACGTATAAAATGTGAATAGATGAATATTAGTGAATGAATTCATTCTTGTGTCCTGCGCAGATATAATAATTATTAGAATGAAAGAGGCACGCGTGGAGACAACGAGGATGTGAGATAATTCTCGAAATAATGCTGGCGACAAATTGCCTGGACATCGGGAAACATGAATTTACTCGCCCGTGCGGCTCAATCGATTCTGGTTTTATTCCCTTTTGTACGACGTATCGGACAACGGCAGCGCGGTTGAGCTGTGCGTAAAGGGACTGCAATTTTCATTCATGGATACCCGTCCCATTCATCAAACGTACGACCCCGTAAGAGTGTCCATTCTTTTTTACCGCCATTTTTAACGGGGATGGGTGGACACTGGCGCAGACTCTCGTCCCCTCGAAATTCGTTCTACTTGCTCGGAGATATGTAGACCACTGAATGTCATCGGTTTCTTATTGATCTTGCAAATACCGCGTACCATGCGAATTTATGTATCGCGTAAAATAAAATATGGACTTTGTAATTAAAATAAAGGCACTTCCTCAATTGCCGTTCGCGCTAATTGGCATGGATAATCGCGCGAAACATCAGTCACGAGTCATACACCAACTGGTTTATCGATATTTACACCTCGCACCCCTAGATAGATACGTTACTGTATATACACCTTGATTGAGCTGCTCTCGCGGCGAGGTTGACTGGAGACGGAGGGGGCGAAGGTCAAACCGCACGAGGGGAGCCGGGGGAGGAGGGGCCATCTTTGCAAGAATGCATCTTTTCATGAATGAACGAATCAAGGAGGGAAGGAACGACATCGTATTCTCGGGCAGGGGTGATCTCCCCCCTCCCCCACTTTATCGATACGTGCTCGAAACGTATCATGCGTCTGGCGCAATTATAGACGCCTGATTTTTTTTCGGAAAAAATGAGTCGTGTAGATTCACGCGAGATCTGTTCAGCCACAATCTTCTCGGCCACGGCTGAGAAACGTTAGATCAACGATCATACGATAGAGTTTAATGATAAAAACATATAGTATTGGCATCTCAGTCGTGAGTCATATTGAAAGTCATAGGAGTTAAATTTTGATGACATTGATTACAGAGTTGATGCGTTCTGTATATATATATATGTCAATTTCTGTAGACATCTAATCTCATTTGTTCCTGAAGCAGGATTTTGATGTGTCACATAGTTTAATTATCAAAATTTTAATTAATCTCAGATCAAATTTCTTATAAAGCTCGATTTTTGTCATTCCTAAAATTTACACAATTACATTCTGTAAGATATAAAGTAAAATGAGTCTCTGAAAATCTGAGAAGTTCAACGTATAAGTTAATTAAATTGTATATACAATCTACGTTCTTTGCTTCTACATAATTTTAATATTCTAAAAATTTAGTGTTTTTTACAAATTTTTTACAAATGAGGACGACTTCTGGATCGAAACCACTCCTAATTGGACGATAAATTGACCAAGGAAAAGTCCTCAAATTGCTTATGCGTTTCTCATGCCGAGCTCGTTCCAAGTATCATACACATCTCTGATCATTTTCTCAAGTTAAAATTCAGCACGAACGAGTCTCGTCGCTGACTCTCGTGGGTGCAACCGGTTGTCGGAAACATCTTCGTCTTCGTAGTCGTTGACTTAGAAACTGGAGCATTTGCTCGAGAGAAGTCTATCACCCCGCGCACCGCGACGAGTGGCGAGAGAACTCGAAATCCGATATCCGGAGAATGGGGCGCGAATACGGCGGGAACAAGGCCGATGGTACCGGTGTGTCCTATACTCCAAGACGCGCCCATGAAAGGCGTTGACGAGAAATCGACGAGCAAACGAGCAAGTAGCTGCATCGTAGCTGTGACATTAGGGGCGGCGGGGAGGAAGAGAAGGAAGGAGGAGGTGGTCGCACACCGGAAGAGGGTGGCGAGGGAGCGAGACGGGTCGAGAGGGAAGGAGAGGGCGAGAGCACGACAAACGAAACGATCAGGAAACGGAAAGAGGTTTCGACGCTTTTCGCATCGGCAATCGCGCACCTGTTCCTCGAACCGCGCTAGCACCAAATTCGCCCATTCCCCGGGCTTTTGCGTCCCCATCTCCGTTCGAGGTTCACTGACAGGCCGTTACCACGTACCACGAATCGCCAGCTCGCTACGAGCTGCGACCTTACGTCATCATTTATGAACGTTGACTGAACGACCATCACCACAGATCTACGAATCACCCCCGATGGGAGGGGCACTTGTGGTGGTGGGAAAGCGAAGATGATCGAACGTGGTCGAAGGTGTACGACCGCCTTACCAACACGCCAATCGCGTGCTACGTGTTCAGGAGCGTTGCTTGAAGTCGAAAAATCTGAGCATATTATTAGTAAAAACTTTTTTACTTATTTTTTAAATAAAAACTGAAGGACGATTAAAAATTTTCAATTACGATATAATATTTATTCGCTCATAATTTGTTTTACCTTTATATTAGGTTTTTTTTTTAAATATTATTTGTTTATTTGACGTCAAAACATTCACCCTTTACATTGGACAATTTTTATATAATTTTGTTATGTTCTAATATTAATGATATTGTTTTAAATGATAAAACTTCCTAAACTTTATTAGAGAAAATGTTATACTTAATTATATTCAACCAATCTATTGAGAAAATACAGGGGATGATAGCTTGGTACGTCCCTGATTCGGTCAACGATGGTGCACGATCACCCCACCTTGCGACCACGTCATTCATAACTGTGCAACGCGGCCTTGTACCCGGGACAATCGTTCGTACGAAAATTCGATCACGTTAGTGGGACATTGCAACATGGATGCCCCTTAGTATTCTCGATTCTCTAAGTGATCAATACATAAAAGTCATAATTTTTACAATTTTTACCGAATTTATACGTAATGATCAATTTTGTGAATTAATCATGATATATCATATAATTATGCACACTTGTCATTTTTTACATAAATATTTATTAAGAAATAACGTAAAATGTTTGACACTCACGTTTGAGAGACACAAACATAATAATAACGTGTATAAGATAAATAATATTCATCGTATTGTTTAAAACTATTATCACACAACACTCACCCGTACTAGGCATTATGATTATAAGATAATCACTAGAATAATCACCCAATTTTAAAAGACTTTCTTCTTTCAATTTCTTATCTTTGTCTATTTAACAATTTTGAAATATTTGCTTTTTCTTTATCATTGACTAGTTCCATTCATTTTTTTAATGAAAAAAATCTTACATCACTAGAAAGTCACAGCAATAAGTTAAATGGCTTACAAAATATATATAAAATAAAGAATTTCATCATTGTTAAAAATTTAAAAATGTTGATCTCAATTTTGATCAGCAAAAAATATTTTTTTTAATAATTCTCTTTGCGTGCAGATTATAAAGAATATATAAAAAATTTTTAATACTTTTGTTTAGATATTTCAAAATATTAATTTTTTTATCTTTATGACAAATTATTTAATTCTTCACAAGACATAACTTATATTTTCATAAGATATAAGTTATAAATTTGTACTATATGCTGTGTCTTTGTCAGATATTTTGTTTCACAATCCTTATTTAATCTAAATAAGAAACATTAATAATATTAAATTGAACAATGTGATAATTTCATTTTCATATAAAAGTCAGTCTTTTAACACGAGATGTCCTTGTACATAGCAAAATAGTTATTTTAAATCGAACGTCAAATCTTATAATATTATAACATTTTTATCATTTTACATAAATCTCTTGTCTCGTTTTGAAAAATTTATGCACACAATCGCAATATGGCACTAATAAATATAATGTGAGCAATAACATTATATTATAAAATAGTTTGCAAAGAAATATCAACAAGTCATTAAAATTTGCATTTGTAATATTTCTACTTATTGTTTGTAGATGTCTTAAAAATAGAAAAATTAAGTAAAATTCTAAAAGATGTTTGTTCATTGAATCATTTTTATGCATGCGGAAATGAAATGTTCAATTTAACACAGTGATTAATGAATGATAGCATCAATATCTTTCTTACAAACGCCACATATACATATTCGCATAAGTAATGGCATGCTTCATGATCGGTAAGCGTATCGTCAATTAAGTGCACATACTTTCTCTGTTCTAAACGGATTCTTTATATATTAAATACTGTATCAGCGCTTTTCTCTTTTAGATAACTATCTATTCGTAAAAAGAATATCTTCTTCCAATAAAGAAATCACAGACTTAAAAATATTCGCATCTCGTTGTTGATGCTTTTCGATGGAATGAACGCTTTTCGGATCCAAGTCCGAGACTCTGACACTACTTAAAAAGTAATGTTGCTCCGAAAGTTTTATTATATTTTCCACGGGCATCTTTGACGCATCTTTCCTGTAAAAAGAGAGAAAGATTACAATTACTAAAACTCAACACATCTAATTATTTGAAATACATTTAATATGGTGAAAGTAATAATCACCCACATTTAGCACGCTGTAAATAATGATTTACGTTGTACGTTTATGAATTACGTTTTATGAATTAATTATAATTAAATTGAATTCACAATCAAATCATCGTAATCAAATGAAGTTCACTGCAGCGTTACATTATACGCGACTATTATACTGATTGGACAATAGCTATAGAGAATAATTAGAAAGCGCATTTCCTCTCATAGCACTATTGCATTAAATCAATTTTATCACCAATTTTGCCTTTGTTATAAGATTTATACTGTTCTCGGCACATGTGTAGTGAAAATACAGACTATTGTTTCGAACAATACACTTACGGATGCAATTCGCGGAAGGTCATTAATATCGAACAATCTCTGGCCGTGACAAATAAAAGGTAATTTTGCAACGCTGACAAATGTTCGGCGGTAATCTGCATATTTGCCTTTCGCTCATCATCATTGCTAGTTTTTTGCAGGCTCTTATTTCCATAAAGTGGTTGGCACGAATCTAGGTTGGAACTAATTTCTGTTTGCGATACAAGACCATCGTTTACGAACGTTCTGTCAGTATTAGCAGATAAGATACATTCTGAACTGGCATTACAATTTCTATTAAAATAATCATCATCATCATCATCATCATTATCATCATCATCATAATCTTGTGTAATACGAAGCGTTTGAAAGTGTTCCTTTATGATTTCTATTTTTTGTACTGCCTTCTGAAACAGAGAGAAGTAAGCGTTCTCTAATGCACTCGCGTATTCAACAAAAATTTCTTCTTTTGTATGCATACGACTCTCTCGTGGGTATAAAAATACATACCTTAGGTTTATCGAGTGAAACATTAAAAACATTACAAATTTTATTTACTCTTGTCAAGTCAGAATATATCATATCATCATTTAGTAGCGATGCACATTTGGAGTAAATGTTGTAAATATAATTGATGTCCACGTAAGATAATCGCTGCATATTCCACATTCGCTCCAGCACTGAATTCTTTGGCAACTTGTTGCCAACAAAATTACATTTCTGCAACACACAAGAAAGATAGAAGTCAGTTAGGACTTGACGATAATTATTTGTAATAGCTAATGACTTCCAAATCAAATATCTACCTTTCCCGCAAGGCGAAGGTACCATTCGGCTTTCGCGATCGTGCGTAGTGGAACGCCAAACGTCGTTGGAGCTTGATTCGCGGGTACGAGAAAATTATGTGAAGGGGAAATGGCTGGCAGTTTCAGCTGCTCTTGTGCGATAGGCTGCGTAAGGGCGGCGCAAACCAAATTGCAGAACTCGTCAATGTGACCGGCTCGTTCGCCACGCTCCGTCGTCGCGTTCCGAAACCACTCGTCCAGCACGTTCCCGAGATCGTTCGGTGAGGACGTTTCATCATAGACGACAAAGCCATTTTTAAAGATTTTCAAATTGTTCTGCGGCGATTTCAAAAGCTCCTTTATGGCGGTTTTCATACGCGTCTTCATCCCAGAAAACAGATCGAACGGACAATAATTGCTGCGAGCGGTGATACTCTTTTTCCGCAACTAAAAAATTATTTTGTTTTAGTATATCATGTATGATACTTTTAAATTATGTAAAAAGCTAATGTCGTTATTCATCAAATACCTTGGCATATTGGTTGAGACAAAATGGACATCTTGAAAACTTTTGCTCCATCTCGTGTAAGTATCCCTGCTTCGGCTTTATCTCCACGCAAAACGTCGAAGGGCTTCGGAAAATGGTTTGATCACGATCCAATTGTAAATCCAAAAGCGTATAATCTGGAAACTTCAAGGCGTATGTGTCCATGACTTCCTTATGTCGGCGTTTCTCTGTAATAATGTAAAATCGAATGCGATAAATATCCCGATCATAAATATGAATATAATACTATTTTCTCTGCTTTTATTTTCAACGCTTTTTAATTTTACTGACTGCTAAACTTAATTATAGTATACTAAGAAAGAGACACTTAAGAAATTCATTTCTGGAATATAAATTTGCTTCACTGAAATAAATCTTTATTTAAATACGGTGAAATATAAATGTATTCCTAATAAATAAAAATTAATAAGAAAAATTAGATATATTTCATAGAAATTTATATTTCGTTTCCATAATTAAATTTTTTTTTTAAATCAGTAAATATTGAAAAAAAGTAATATTTACTTTTTAATATTTTGATTTTTTTCTCAGTATATGATACATATTCGATAACGTGCATATAATGAGAAAAAAATTGAAATATTAAACAAGCAAATACTTGTGATGTTTTTTTCGATATTTATTGATTATAAAAAAATTTCATCGTAATTATAAAATGTACATTAATTATGTAAAATATATCTCATTTTTCTTATTAATTGGTTTATTTATTAGGAATAAATTTTATCGCCCTCTATTTACATAAAAATATTATAAATAAATAAAGATTGCAGTGAAATAAATTACATGTTCCGCAAAATTTTGAAGTATCTTGTTTTCCGTATACAAGTCGTGAAATAACGATTGCCTAAAATAAAAATCATTTCTTCACTGGAATTGCACCGAAGGTAACACGTAGGCGCGAAACACTTGTGATTCACGTGATTCTAAAATAGAAGAAAGTCACGCGAGCGGTCGTGATGTCGAGAGTGTCTTGGCTAATAGCAGACCAAATCGCACATGAATGTAGTAATATAGCAAATATAGATACCGAAAGGAAACTTCCATTACATCCCTCGGGAAAAAGAATGCGTTACTCTTCGAGAAAATGGACTGATTTAAAGATCTTAAAATGCAACAAGTGCGACCTGCGAACGACGAATAGTGACTAACGGTAATTAACACGGAGATACAACTTTCTCGACAATTAAAAGATATCCAAATGTCATAAAAAGTCAGGAATTTAAATGCTGTCCATCGTTTCTCCCGCCATACCATTATCTCTCGTAGTAATTTTCATAGATTACACGTAGAAAGCGAAATAGCAATAATAGCAATAAAATAATAACGCCAATGGTGAATCATATTAAATATAAACATGCAAGCGCATTCTGCGAAACTGCAGGGAAACTGTCGTTCGCACTTAGTATCCAAAAAAAAAAAAAAAATACTCGATAGGTGTTGAGAGAGAGGAGATAAGAGTTACGGCGCTGCGAGACGCGCGTCTAAACAGCGCCATAATCTCTCACTGACGATTGCGAGACGATCGTTTATCGGGGGGGTAGCATAAATTAACGAGCGGGCGGTTGAACTTTCCCTACGAGCATTTGCCTCCGTCGAACGCACGCGGCCGTAAGATATCGCTACAATTAAACGTGTCAAACAGAAGTTGCCTCGTTATCTCGCTTATCCCTCGTCGGAATATTCGAACGGGTATCTCAAATTGGATGTACTCCATTAGTCACTCGTGTCTCGCAGAATCGTTAACGGCCGGATACAAACCATGTAGTTATTTGAGTTTCACGAGAAAGCGTCATATCGAGTATGGCCCGCAAGAAGAAAAACATTACGCGATCGCACGGTGCGACTTGCATTTCAGCCGCCTTTAATGATAATTAGTGTCGATTCGCAACACTCGTCGATTGCCGGTGACAAAGTAAAACGGACGAGGAGAAAGGAGCGAGTTGAGAAAAATCTTGGAAATTTAATTTTCTTTTTTTTTTGCCAATGCAACTCCAAGTCATTAAATGCACCGTATAAGCATTCTGCGTTCTTAATCGTCGTCAGGTACTTTTACTCGTCAAACCGCTTAGGTTTTGCCTATCGAGAGCTATAACAAAGCTATTTTGCTGTCGAGTAAATTTGACGACACGAATTTCTCTTCGCGTGATGAACGTCCGCGAAACGAGAGGTCCGTGTTAAAGGATAATGACGTATGGCAATCTTGCTAAACGCCGAACACGCGTGACTTCAAATTTCGTGCATCATGCACGAGGTTGCAGATCGATCGTGCGTCTTTCCTTTTTTTCTTCCACGGAGAGAAAGTTGCATATACACAACTAATACGAGCGCGATTGTAATTTCTCCGAAGCTATCTCTCCTGCTCCGAATTTACGTTGAGTCATTTAACGCGGTGATCTTTTTCTATAATTTACAAACGGATAATCGAAATCGCCCACTCATACAGCACAGATCTTCAAGAAATGTTGAGAGAATGTCTTAATGATGTGCCCGGAACGTCCCTCGAATAAAGTGTTGTATGGCGAGAATCTCATGCACTCACGATAGATCTAGCGTGTCTAATCTAAAAAAATTTGACTCGCGTAACGTATGCCTTGTGCGCGTTTGTCTCGTCTCAAAGCATTGCCAAAAGTTTATAGATTGCTCTATTATTTGAATGTAAAATTGGAGCAGAATCTTCTTAATGGTTTAAGAGTTATTTTTAATCTTGTACTTGCTTTTGAATCTTATGTAAAATCGCGTTTTATATTTATCGGTAAATTTGCATCTACGCAACGAGCTCGCGCATGATTCATTATCTTGTGCATCACATTACGCCTATTACGTGAATTGTATCTTTTTGAAGGTGCAATTTACGCGCGTGATAAAGAGGTCAATTACTCCAACCAGCCATTTTCGTTCAACTTCATACTACGTCCGTTCCAGCCTACGTTAGTTATTGTTGACCGTATCGGGCGAGGACTGATTACAACATACTATATAAACGCTCCACGCGGAAACGTAGTATCGAGATATTCTCACGCCGAGATAACATTATGTATTTCTGTACCGACATCATTAACGCGTCATTAACTGCATTTTTCATCGTGGAAGGCAGGCTAGTTGGTAGCGCTCAGAAATGAAACAATTACGAATCTTAATAATGCTTTATTGTGTAACTTGGAATGAGAAAAAGAGAAAGAGGAGAGAAGGGAGGAAAAAAACGCAGACAGCTATTTTTCTTACGATCTTATGGCGAGATATAAATTACGTGAGTCAAATATTTTAAATGAAATATGTTAAGTCTATCACGGATCTATCGTAAGTGCATAAAGGAGATTCTCGCCATAACAGCGACGGCGATGCAGAGTAGCGATGCCGCGTAGGTTTACATAGTCTCCGCTTACACATTCCTCGCTTCAATCTTTGAAAATAAACGTCCGACACACCCGGAGCGGTCCAGTTGCAAAAATATTCCGCGTGACGTGGGTTGATCTCCGAAAATAGATGATATCGAAGACTATCTCAGAAAACGAGAGAGGTTGAAACAAGAAAGAAAAAAAAACCAGAGACCCTCACGACGGAGGTTGCGGCAGGTGCAGCTTGCGTTAACGCGGACCATAAAGACTCGGCGTTACGTTATATACCGCAAGAATATCGAATCGCAAAAATTTCAAGTTCCGTGAGGCAATATCGATTTCCGGAAATATAACTCGCAATATTTTTATATTAACTTGATCGAGGAAAGAGAAGGATAACGTTGTTTTCACGCGACGTATAATCTTTCTTCTTCGAAATTTTCTTTGCTTCGCTTGGACGTCGCGCGTATCGCGAGTAATAAAACAAGAGAGCTTTCTTCGAACGAGTCGTTAATTAGAAAGACTTAAATTAAAGCGGCCGCGGGGAGAGTCACGATGGCACGATACACGCGGAATTCGGTTTTCGTATGATGCGTTATTACGCGTTGGACATGTACCCTGCGGCGTGTCATAGAGGAACGGGCCGCGCGGATGATTTCGCCGACGACGATGAAATTGACGGTGAAATTGCCGATATCGCCATCGTATTTTTGTCGTTTCCACTTTTGGTAACGACACGCACGAAAACCGTGAGGCGATGCGAGGCGAGGCGAGGCAAGGTGACGCACGTTTACAACGGGAAATCGATACTGCCGTATCACGCGAGTGCGCAATATCGTCGGAGATAATACCGCGCGCGATTCCCCAGTCCGGGAATAACGCGGCTCGCAGATAGAGGTATCGACAGTCGCGCGAATTGCACAATGCGTGCAAAGGCGCTCGCGGATACGATAACCCGCCCGGCGAACAACAGACCTCGAGAGGAGAGAGAGAGCTTTTAACGTTATCGGAGGAACGTCCGATTCGTACAACGCGCGCTGATCAAGTTTCCGCTGCTGTATTTTTGTCGGAGGAGCACGATTAATAATTGATTCTCGTTACGATAATCGGGAACACGAGTAAATAGCCGTGCGGCATCGATACTTACAGCTGAATTATTTATAAGCGGGATAACGCGCGCAGGCACGATGCAAAATGGAAATTGCAGGAGGAATATTGAATTTTATTACATATTCCGAGCGCGATAAAAGAAAAATTAGATACGGTCTATAGTTTAAAACTGTTATATCGCTAAACATTATTTGCCTTTTAAAGACACCTTTTTTTTCTCATACAAATTGCACGTTATGCATCAGCAAGCGCGGCAATTAGCCGCGTTTCCTTAACGATATTTCTCGAAATAGTACAGAGCTGGCAGAGCACTGGCGAAATAGGATTTCTTCGCTCGTAATCGCGGCGACTTGTCGCGAAATATATTTTCTAGTCGAGCACGTGACGTCGCCGCCGCGATGTCGTTTACCCTCGTCGCGTGTACCTTTTGCAATCAACCGGCCGACGACGGCGACGAGGCCGACGAACGACGGTAGCTTCTATTTCCAATCGCCGTCGCCGGAGAAAGTGCCAACGTGTCGGAATATCGACGAAGCCGCGAAAAGAAAAGCGGAAGAGCACGGCCGACCACTTGTTGCATCTGCACAGCCGCGGCCGAGCCAGACCGGATAGACTTTTCGTCGGTAAACCGGTGTGTAAACGGATAAATACAAGTTTATCCGGATAAGTGCGAGCACACGACGGTGCCGGGAACGCAAAAGAACGTGCGCTCTCTGCGAACTCAATTATAGAGTTTGATAGTAACAGTTTCCAATTTTATTCCGGCATCGTATGCATTGCTATAAATTATTTTATATCACTGGATCATTCACGTGTTTACGACGCAGGTAAACGCACGAATGATCGAGTAATATCAGATGACTTAAAAAATGTATGTATATACGCGAAAACGCATTGGTGGAAATAATAAAAGGAAAATAAGCGAAGGAAGTAAAAAAAAAATAGAAAAAATAAAAACATGAAAGTAATTATAAAATTGTGCAAGGGAGAAAAAAAATGTACATTATTCAACGTAATAAAAATGCATAGTAGAAACGGAAATTACATAAAAGAAAATGAAGACACGGTGACCGAGTATGAGCTCTCGCTGCTCAGCATTTAGTAAGTATAATAAACTTATAGCATAATAAATTCTCCCTCTCTCTTCGGTAAGTCCTGTCACGAACATGCCGGCCGCACGCCAATGAGCGAGAACCGTTACGCTCATGAGAACAAAAAGGTGACACGATCACGCGAGTGCGACGCAAAAGAGCACAAAACTCGCTTTACTCTTCGCATAACGACGCCAAGTCGTCTCGAAACGCCACAATCAAGACTCGTTAATTATACATATAGGGTAATATAAGAGTGAATTAATTTGTACGCGTTGCGTACACGAGATCGCGATGCGACACGGGGCATTTCGATTAGCATCTCTTTCCCCTTGGATGCAGCAGCGCGTAAATCCTGCACACCCACCTTATCAAGGCTTTTCTTGCAGGACCACGTTTCACAAAGTTTGTCCAACAGATTTCCGGTGGAAAACACCCGGCGCACCCTGCACGCTCTCGTCGCTGGGCGTCTATGCGTAAACAACGGCGATCCACGCCCACGTGTGGACGTATGCAAACGAGTATCGAACGTCGCGTCTATGCGGCGAGTCTTTGTCCGTTTTGCGTGGAAACGCGGCCCGCGCGCTGTGTCATTTCGTGCGAAAAATATACAACACGAATTTATCCTTATTTTTATCCCTTATATATATATTTGCTATATTCTACTTGGCTGTCATCCCCGTTATTGCGCTACGCGTTACGTGAAAAATTAACATATTAATAAGGGAGGATCGCTTGTTAATATCTTGAAATAATTTCGTGATCGACGGATCCCGATAAGGCGTGGAGCGACGACTGCCCGGAGCAGCCCGGAGCAGCCCGGGGTGATCTCGTAAGCACCGTAAGAGAAAAGGGAAGTAGTTCCACCGAACGAAATTACCGCGCGCGTTGCATACAATGGGCGGATCTCCTTCTCGCCGATAGCGGATGATAAACGTCGCTGCATTATTCAAAAATAAATCCCCCCCCTCCCCCTCTCGCGCGCGATCGCGAGCCACGATCTCGTCGCGCTTTCATTGTGTGCGCGTGTAATAAATGTTCTCGAACAAAACGCATCCTTCTGGGATATGGACGGAGCTAGGGAAGCAGCTGGAAAATTTTCGCCAAATGGAAATGATCGTACGTAGGCGTTCGCTCTCTACCGTGCTTCCGAATTAATTAACTTTGCTGTCTTGTTACTGACGTCAGTCATAATCGCCGAACGTGATTCTTTCGCTGTTTTCCAAATGCGTAGGCTCGTTATCAATCGCGAAACGATTTGTACGTGCATCGATGATTCTGCTTTTCAACTTCCGTGCAATAAAGTTTATTATTGACGCCAGTTGCCAAACGTGAGATTCTCTGAAATATCTCGCAGTTTTTTAAATGCAAAATATCATACATATGCATCTACAATCTGATTTTGACCTTTTGCGCGAGATAGAAAAAAAGTCGGAACGGAGATAGGAACGTATATATTGCCAGTTTTTGTTGACAATAAACGTACAGAAAATATATTAATATTTAATTTTAGCTTCGGGTGGGATCCGATAACACTGACGCGTTAAATATCAGCGAAAGCTCAAACGTACATATTTTATCGTTCGCTAAAAAATTTAAAAGCCTGTGAACCGAAGAAGTGGCACGTATGTATTCACTCAAAACATTGTCACGTTGTGAAATGAACATTGTAGCGAGGAATTTGTTTACTAAGCGGATACTTCAGTCTAAAAAGTTTGCATATTTTGAGAAATAAAAAGAATAATGTAAACTTTAACAAACGTTTATGAAAAAATTATTTATACGTTTCACCATAATTCTGGTTCACACGACAAACAGATAGTCTTTACGAGTATGCAAAAATTGACTTGAGTAGTTTTCGAAAAATTATGTCGATTGTAAAATGTTTATTAGTTTTTTTAGAAAACATAAAAACTAATAAACATTTCGCTATACAAAAATTTGTAAATATCTACTAAATATGTAGAAGTGAATGTGAACAAGTATAAAAAAATGTGCATAGCAGTTTTCTTTTAAAAAATTTCCAAAAGAGTAGACCACTTTTTTACTTAAAGAAAAATTTTTTCCGAATCATTTTTTTTATTTAAATAAATATTAGTATAATAAATTATTGTTAAACTTGGGAAATAATTCTTTATTAAGGAAATGACGTTAAACAAACATTTATTTGAAAATAAAAAATTTTGTTTAGTGTATAGATTAGAATATCTCCTTAATACGAGTAATCCTGCCGATTAGCGGTATGAAAATAATTGTCACCAATTTCTGCGAGGATGTTAAGTAAATGTAGAAAAAAAGTAAAAAACAATTAAAAGAGGTCGCTTGCTATCACGCGGCTTAATCTGTCATGATCGCACGACGAGACGCGACGGCCAGAAACATCTATCTCTCTCCAGCGATATTTATTAACGAGGGGTTTCCTCCTTTTAATTACTATAATAACTGCTTCTCTCCAATTTTGTCAGCATCCTTCTGACGTTATTCGTCGCTGCAAGCGTGTACAAGCGCCGGCTTCAATTTTATCGAGAAGATTCCCATCTTTTACATCATGTCAAATGATATTTGGATTTTCCGAAAGTTGAGAACATTATCAGAAACAATAAAGTCGAGACACAATCTCTCCTTAATACATCCCCAAAGTTTCCGCTCGCTACTATTTCAAGTCTTTCCATCTTCTCGAGTGACATCAGCAGAACAGAGACATATTTTTACAGACGTCCTACTCACGACGATGCAACAACTATGCACGCTGTGAAAACCAGCGGGAAAGGATTCATTCGCGTCTCTCTCGTCAGTGAAGTTTTATTTATTGCATTCACTTAAGCATACACACGTACATACACAGATCGCGTTCTCGTCCTTCGTTCAGATCAGTGATCTCTCGATTTCGCAGTGCGTCGCCGCGTCGCTGAGAACGATATTTAAACATTCTTATTCTACTCTGGCTTTTCCGAAGGTGCGATATCTTGGCGGACACCTCGGGGTCGTGGCCTTTTCTCGTAGGAGTGAATGATGGTACACGTCTCGCTTGTGAAACGTCGCGGCCAATGCCGACATTTTTTTTTCTTTTTTTTTTTTATAAATTGAAAGTGTGAAATACATACGTGAAATTTGGCGTTAAATTAAGAAACGTGATTGAAATGGCGAAACAGAGATTATGCGGGACACGTGTGTCGCAGGGACTTCAAGGAGGGACTCAAAAACGGATAACGGCGAAAAACGATAAAGCAGCGACACGGCACTCGGCGACCGCGCGCTGGCTTTAGAGCGTCTTCACGAGAACGCTTCTCATCTCGGGCGACGTCATCTTTTCGAGAGCGCACAGCTGCAGCCGAGAGGAGAGTGTGGGTCGCAGACAGCCCGCAGGAGCCGCGCGTCGTAAATTTAGTCCGCCAAGGCGGACGCGATGCACTTAATTTCCCAGCGCGAACGAAACGCCCCGCCGCCGCTGCGCCCGCGCCGCGCCGCCCGATTGGAGCCCGTGACATTTGGCTGAATTCTAAGTCAATTGTAAGAGAGTTTACTATCGATCGCGTTGCACTCGGTGGGAAAGCTGTGTCCGGCGCGCTCGCTCTTTCTCGACAACCTGCTTAATTAACTCTCGAGAAATGGAATGCATATAGGCATCGCGCTGATCGTTTCGTTCCGATACGACGGCAAGCGTTATTAAATTGCAAAGATACTCGTGGGCAAATGTATGGTTGATCGCGCGTGAGTATACGAACGCAGAAGCGATGGTTATGGCGTATTTCACCGTGCTTTCGAAGGGGAAGAAACCGTTTTCCCTAGCATTGGCTCTTTCGCTTTACGGCGCGCGGTGCGGCTTCGAGAGGAGCGCGCTCCATCGCGGATAGAAAGCCGTTACCGTCGAGATAAAATGTCAATATAATTATCGCCATTGTGACTATTAACGGTGACAGTGATGTTTCATTATCCGCGATTTAATGTAACGGGCTGCGTCACGCGAGCGACGCTACTTTTACGCGAAAATATTGCGATTTCGAATGAGATTGGAGAGACGTACGTCAGTCAGACATCGCATTATCTTATCCAAATAAGAATAAAAATACGTATCGAAAAAAAAAATTTTTTTTCGACAATCTTTGTAACACGACGGCTTTGTAATATTCATCGCGTATATTTTTTCTACGCTCAATGGCTATCCGAATACGAGAATTCTGCAATAACGAGAATAGTCGTGCTTTATTCGCTATTTTTAATTGAATTCGCGAAATCATAAATTGATTAAAGTCGCCGAGCTTAGCGACGGTCTATCCATTAACATCCAATAACGATTGATTTGCGTATAGTTGCGGAGAACATTCAGTTGTCTTTTTACAGACACTCTAGCATGCATCCGTAATGTACTTATATCGTAACTCGATACGATCGATCGCATGGCAAAAAAAAAAGAATGAGAATAAGATGCAACTGGATCGCCTCTTATTCACAATATTGCAGCGAAATCGATGAAATTTCAGCTCCAGACTCATCGCGTGCACAAGAAACCCGATGTCCCGGGAGGCTTCGGACGCGAAAGATGGTTATTCGGCCGGAGCGATCAAAAAATAAGGTGGCAGGTGTACGCCGACGTAAAATAACTCAGCGACTACCTTAATAAAAACGAAAAGATGGTGCGATTGAAACTAGTTACGACCCGACAGCACCTGTTCGTGTTTGTTTCCCGAGAAAGAGCAACACGATTACGTATAAATATTGGAAACTTACATTTTGTTGGAGAAAGCGGCGTACGGGGTGCTTGATAATTGGACGCGTGCAAAAAAAAAAAGAAAAGAAAAAAGAAAACAATGAAACAAGACGCGTGAAATTGACGGTGGCGTCTAATTACACAAAATCACAAAGACTCACGAAACGGCTCAATTTAGCTTTTAAAGAAGCCAATATATTTCGTGGGAATCCCCGCACATTCTATGCAAAAACGAGGAGCGATAAAGAACGTCATGTTACATCTGACGTGTGGGAAAACAATTTACCTGGTCGGAGAGGGCGGACAGCGTCCGACAATTTGGCTATGTCGGCCGCGTCGTAACGAACGATTTCGGGGATCTGCATATAAGAGCCTAAAAAACAGGAAACCACGTTTCTGGCGTACCCCACCTCCCGTTGCACGCGTGTTCTGCCGCCATCCGGTGAAACCTCGCCCGGCAACGACTTCCGGAATCGTATTACCGTGTGGTCCTGGAAAGACGAAAAAATAAACTCAATAAAGCCATGCAAACAACGTCATCGCACGTTTTGGAATGCTTTATGACTTTTCACAAACTATGGTAATATTATAAATACATCTTTTGATAAACTTTAGTAACGTTATAAATATAATATCGTGCGATTTAATTCTTTACGCTATCAGCGCAGCTGCGTGCGGAATTATATTCCATTTATAGAGTCCGCGCACTGAGGGAAAATCGCATGAGCGTAAAAAAAGATTCAAGGTGGACGCGAGTTTGCAGCTATTTTTCTTCCGTTGGCGGTCTCGGTCTGCCTAACGAACAAACGACCCCACATTTCCTATGCGCCTGTAGGTACATAAGGTAGCTCGCATTATCAGGAACAGATCAATGCCTCCCGACCTGGCGACACCGCAGTCGACGCGTATGTAGGTCAACTTTATGAAAAATTCTTGGGTTAAAGATAACGACCGAGCCGCTCTCGTTCGTTGTTTCCAAGCGCGCTCGTCTTGCTCGTCGCGGCCTTTGCGAATACTATCAATCGATGAACGAAGCCAAGGTTCTAAGACGCTCCAAAAATTAATTCGTCCAGGCACTCTAATTTTCGCTCGACGACAAGTATTGACGTGAAAATCGCTCGATATTCGAATAATCGTCTCTTTATCAAGTTTTTCTCTTCCACTATTAATATCGCTCATTTGTGTTAAAAAAAAAAACAAAGTTTTTCTCTTTGAATGCTGTGAATGATTAAAAATTTTGTAATATTATTTTTAAATGCGATATTAACGTAACAATATATTGTAGCTGACTGTAAAGGAATAAAAATATCAGGAGCTCTTTATTCAGCGTATTGAATTCTCATCAGAATTTTCTCTTTTTGAAACAAGTTTTTAAATAAGTTATATCTTTTTTTTATTTTTTTTATTTTCTTAGTTACATCATCACGGTAGCAAATAATCTCTTGACAATTTTTACTTGAGAAAAATATCATCAACAGTTATATGCAACATTTTTTATTCTTTAAACAACCTGAAACCTCTGGATAAAACACGTAAAGCAATTAATAGTATAACAATCATCTGAAATGATCAACGGCGCAAAATCTTTCCGAACGCAACACTTTTATTATTTTATTAACGCGAAAGTGTTCATCGTCGAATCTCATTCGGAATTTCGAAAGGCAGTCATTATTCGCAAGACAATTTTGCGAGACGTGGACAAGTGGGCGAATGTAACCGTTATTTAACAAGCGTAGCGCATTATGCGCTGTGATTTTCGGCGCGGCGCGGCGGCGATCGACACGCTCGATCATGGTTATCGGTAAATATCACGAACCATGTCAAATTTCGTAGTCTTATATGGAAAAAAGCGAGCGATGACTAAGCGTCGTCGATCCGGCCACCTTGCGTCAGTTTTTACGATTTCGATCTACGATCGCGTCCCAATTACGATTCTAGATTAGTATCGAATCCGTGAAAATCAGATTTGGCCGCTTTCCCGAACGAATCGATCGCACTCCAAGTTACTCCGAATGATTCAACATTAGAAATGATTGTCCAATCTGCTGAGACCAAAACGGCATTTCGTTTGATGGCTCGCTGCGATTTTCGTGCCGGACTCTAATCACTCTCAAAGTATCGCAATAAATGACGGCGAAGTTAATTACCAGGGTGCGCCGATCGTTCTTCTCTGTGAGAAATTGACCGTTCTACTAACCGACCGACGTTTTGTCATGTAAAAAGACAGGAGATGAACGCCCGATCGGCCGTCGGCCCAATAATGACGTACGGTGAACGCTCGACTGGCTTTGCTACGCGTTCCACTTTGCTGATCGTTCGCCGCCAACTATTGACGATTCGATTACAGTCACGATCTCCACAGGAATAACATTGATGTACAATTTTTACGAAACAAAAAAAAAATATATATATATATATGAGTTGTTGCAACATTGTTAAATATATCGATCGAATGAAAACCGTTTGTTGCTTCCGTTAGTGACAGATTTATATTTAAAATCTATAAATTTTTCACTTATTGATGGCACGATTGTTAGAAGACACTTGTAGTAAATATGAAATGGTACAATCTGTGAGATAAAAATGATTATCTTTCACAAATGTTTAAGTAAAAATAAAAATTTTTAAAGAAATAACGGAATATCAGAAAATTTTCAGAACGTACACAATTATCGAGCTATCTCTTATTGTGTTTCAGTTGTCGTTCAATTCAACAAGCAGCGGTCGTCGAAGCGAAGAAATATGAGGGAAACGCGAATGCTTTACGTACGTAAAAAAAAAATCAGAAATAATATACGCATTTAATTAATTTTAGTTGATGAATGATCTTATTAACCTTATATAGGCAGCGCCATTAAATATATGACTGCCAGGAAAGCGCGTTAAACAGAGCAACGCCTTTTTAACATACGCGCATACTGCATATTACATGCGGCATTGTTTTACGACGATACTCGCCGTCATAATTCACACGCATTCAACGCGTCGCCGCTTTGTTCGCGCGAAAATACACAATAAAATTTGGAACGTTCAATTTCTCGCGCCTCTCGGCAAATCTCTCAAGAGCGTGCGACCCGGCATGAACCGCCAATCGATATATAGGCTAAGCCGGCTGACGTGGCTGCAAGTTTTTCATGCGTCACGTCTATTAATGCGACTGTATATATCTGCCTGCGTGCGTACTTTTTTTTTTTCCCCCATACGAGAGGGCAGCCAACAAAGTATCTCCATGGCGGAAATACACAATTATAGCATGCCTAAAAATACACGGATAAATCGAGACAATTAATATTTGAATTAAAATTTATTCGATAAAATTGTGCAAAATAAAATCGCGCGCATGGGCGTGATAAGGATTAATAGTTAGGATGCAATTTATTTTACAATGTTACTGTTATTATTAATGTTGATCGTGTATTTGAAAATGCGTAATGAAAATATCGAGGAGGAAAATACCGTGAGACTGAGAAATTGAAACGTTGTAATATTGATTTCATGTTTCGGACTTTTGACAATAACTGATGATTTATTGTTGCCGGTGACGGATTCGCGACGGACGCACGCGCTATATAAAGATTGAATGGCAAACGATCCGTAACGCGAATTAAATTAATTGCCTGCAGTAGTAGAACAACATCTCGACCGGGACGAAGAACAGCAAAAAATGCTAATCGCTTCTACAGTTGCGTAAGCGAAATTAAACGGGAGATCAGAAGGCGCGTTTCGACCTCGTTGAAACGCTCGACGTGACTGCCGCTTACATTAATGTTTCTACGCGAGTAGTTTTTAATAGTTAATCTACGTACAAGTGACTCCGAGGCTAAATTAATATATGCTTTTTTTTTGACGCAACGCAACGTGTAAAAAAAGTCCAAGTCCGATAAGGATAACGCGCGGAGCGGGGACACTATCGGGTCAAGCCTGTATATGCACACAGTGTATCGCATTCGATACGCTCTCAATGCGCGGCTTTCAGCGCTTTCTGAAGATACCCTTGTCAACTATCTCCGGTTGTGCAAACGTTGCTACCGTACAAACACATCGTAAAAGTGACGTAACCGCTGTCGCGAGAGTCCGGGGATTTGATCGAAACTCGCGCGGGTCGCTGGAGCGCACAGACGGAAAGCGCGTCCAAACACAGAAGGGGGAATGGAGCAGGAAATCGATATCGACGCGGCGCGGCGCGTCGCGCCGATTTCGTTTCGATTCGGTGCGGCGCGGCGCGGCGCGGCGCGGCGCGGCGCGGCGACGCAGAGACAAAGAGAGACAGAGAGAAGAGAGATGGACCGGATGCCCGCTTCGGCGAACCGTGTCCAGTGCGCGCGTACGATCTCATTAAATTCAACATGACCCGCGGCCGCGGTCGCGACCGTTCCCGTCCGCTCGCGACAGATCGGATACGGGATCACGTGGAGGAGACCTCGACAACAACGCGCTGCCGGCTACCGGCTGCCGGAACGACGGCGACGCGACGCGACGTCGCGCCTGCAGCTACACCGCATAATGCGCGCGAGCGCGTTAATTCCCGGCCGAAAATGTCGCGCGTCGCGACGCGTTTCGCGGTTAAACGCCGCACCGCGCCGGTGTTATCGCTGATCCCGGCTTACCAATCTCGGCGTGAATAAATCGAGATTGTGCTCGGCGACCGTGGGGTTCCGATGCTGCTTTCGTTTAGCTGGCTATAAAAAGTTCATTTTCAGTCTGCGTTTTCGCACGAAGCAACGACACGACGCGGTAATAGTAGAGATTTGAACGACGATGTTTATCGTCGAGAAGGATGCTCCGCTGTAACAAAGACGATAAAAATAAACGATTAATCTTCTCCCGAGAGTTTCATACCGCGAGTGTCCACTACGTGTGTGTGGACACACGTAGATAAGAGTCAACGACCCCCGGAACTCTCGGAAGAACCGCGGAAGCGTATTAATTACAAATCGCTCCAAAGCCATCCATCGATCGACGCCCGACCATTCATCACGATCGCCAGCACAGTTCTGAGGTGCGCGCGGAGGATCGATCGGTCGGCTGGTCCCCACTTCAGTGCCCTCCTTTCTTCCACCACCGGTCCGTAGATCCCCGCCGCCGCAGCCGCCGCCACCGCCGCGTCAACCGGGGGTCAACGGCCAACGTTAATGGTCCCTCTTTCTCTCTCTCTCTCTCTCTCTCTCTTTAACCTTGTCTCTCATAAGCCCCTCTTTCTCTCTCTATCTCCGTCTCCCTTTCGTCGCTTCGTGGTAGTTACTCACTAGCGCGCCCTCTTCTTCCCTTTCTATCCTCCGCTCACTCCCACCCCCGAGTCCTCTCTTCCCTCCGGGCGAGCTGCAACACGTCCAATGGCGTGACGATCGCTGGTGCGGAGCACCGTGTGCACGCGCATCGGGCCGCGATCTATGACTGATTAGGCAGAGATAGGCCGCGCGCAATTATCCGCACCTTGAAGAGCGAGAACGGAACGGCTCCGGGCGACGGGTGGTTGGGTTGGTCGGGTCTTCCTATTCTTATAGGACTCGCGAGTGGAATTTTACATCCGATCGATACCATACACGTATAGCAACGCCGCTGCCGAGCCGCGCCGATCACATCGCGATACTCAAACGTCCAATACTCGCAGTCGGATCGGTATCCTTCGCTCTGCCATTACCTACTTTCGTTTAACAGTAAAGCTCGAATCGAATGATCCTTCCATCTGTTTGCTTCTACGACGTTAATGGCGCGACGATAATCGCGCCGTACGCACGCAGCTGTATCGGATTGCAATTTCTGGCTGATTAGAGACTGTGCACGTTACGACGAGGCACGAGCGACGATTGCGTATGCAACTGTGCGGAAACAGAAAACAACGTTTCGCGATTGTGTATTAGTATCGTCAAGGTCCATACCACGGTAGACTAAGATACATCATTGGTCGTACGTATAACCGCGCGCCAATGAAACGTCCGCGATCCGCGTCGCTATTGGCATGTACCTGGAAAATAGCGTAATCCCTGTGATCAGCGAGTATCTGAGATAATCGAGCCGCGATTCAACGAACGGCGATGCATCGCGCATCGCGCGCAAGGAGAATTATACATTGGATCGAAGTCGCATACATCGCGTGATCATTAAGTTCTCGAAACTCGCGGTTTGCCAACGAAAAGTCCCTTCGCGCTGATGAATGAGCCTTCGCCTAATGCCCCTGTCGAGACTGCCTCGAGAGATAAAGCCTCGTCTAAATTTCAATTATACATTCGCGCGCGCTTCGCGCACCGAAGGTACACAACGCGGTTCAACCCGGCTAAGAGAAAGAGAGAGAGAGAGAGAGAGAGACTGCGCTGAACGAGGGTTCGGATCCTTCGCCATTACCGCGGGAAAACTGGTCGTACGTGGCACGTACTGCGGTCGAGTATCGAGCAAAATGCTATCAGGCAGGAAACCAGGTTACTAACATTGTGCTAGGTTCGCTTGGAAGAAGAACGTTTCAAACTCGTGTGTGGACTCGTTAGAGCCGTCGTAAAGCCGTCGGTGCCGATAAACGCGGCAGCACGCAGAAAGATAACGAAACGTTCGTGAGTATATCAACAGGATAACGACGTTTCGCACTCGCGCAGCTGGTGTCGCGGTTAACGACTTAATTTACTCTCTCTCTCTCTCTCTCTCTGCCCGGTACCAATACGTTTGAGCGCGAATGGACAGAACGTATCTCGAGAGCTCTTCCTTCCTTCCGAGAACCGCGCGGGAACCGAGCAGACACATCGACGGTCTTCGAGTCAAAAGCCATTGAGAATTCAAAGGACAAAGAAATGTGCGCTGCACTTTTATTTTATAAACGATAGATATCGGAATGCTAAGCGTTCCGAAGACCGAGTCTCGAGGAACTTAAAAGTTTTTTCTTGTTTTTTTTTTTTCATTCGACGCTCGTCCCCCCTCCCTTCGCAGCACCGATAGTCCCATGAAGTCGACGCAGCCGAGTCACGTAATAAAATTATAAACTCACAGCGAGGATGACTCAACGCGCGGGTTAAGGTCGCTACGTGAAGAGGAAATACGTGACGAAAGGGGGAAAGAAAACGAAGAGGAAAAGGAGTACGGGAGAGGAAGTCGGTACATCTTACCACCGCAAACCAGACAAATTTGCGATTAGCGATGCTTATGCTCATTTAATGCTTATTCAGCTAAGAATTTCATACTTGGACATTTTTAACACATTCACACTGTGCAGTCAAGATACTAATATATTTTCTCGATATTACCGATATTGTCGATTAGAGATATCGACGAGTATTCAAAAGAACAGCTCCAATCCACTCTCTTTTATCCGCGCTGTCAGTTCACGACAGAATTGATGCAAGTTCGACAAACTCGCCGACGCGGCGAAATGCATATTCGAAGCTACGCTGCAGTATGCAGCGTGCACGCATCGCTGTCGACGCTGTCATCGACGTGAGCGGCGACCGCGTGACACGAGGTGGTGTATCGTTTGTGTGCGACAGGAGAAATCACGTAATAGAAACTTAATTAGAGTGTTATCAGTAGAACACAAGCGTCTGTTGGATTCGCCTAGGTGCTGCTAATACGTTCGGATTTCTGACGCGAAATTTCGACTGATCGCTGATATCGAAGATTCGCCATACGTAAACATGACTGAAGAAAATAAGAGAATCGGACAAAGTGTGAATCATCCGTGGTTGCGTAATACATTTTCAATATGGTACAATATCTCACGCCTTTCCGATACAGTAATTATTTTTGAGATACTGCGCATACGTCGCGATAACGGTAATTCAGTCCAGGTCATAGAAGTTGGGCGCATACACACACACATACACATTTGCGATTATTATCGATCCGCGATAAAGTCCGCGGAGCGCCGGATGGAAACGACGGGCACGTTCGCTCAGCGTATCGCGATCCAACCATATCCGAGCCCTCGAAATGCGCACCTGAGGAGACGCACGAAGTGGAAAAAATTCATTTCCTGCGACGACGACGACGACGACGACGACGACGACGACGACAATGCGCTTCGCATAAATAAACAGCACAGATAAGAGAGCTACAGTTGGCGTGGACGTCGTGGGTAATTAAACGAAATTATTTATACTTATGTGGATCGTTTGCCCACATCCTAAAGAAATACGTGGTTGAGTGAGATCGACCAACGCGTATTTTCTTTCTACCACGAAGAGACGCGATACGCGTCGCGTATATTAACATTATACATTATTGAAACACGTTTCCTGATAAGTCACTCAGTTAATTATTCGTTAATTACAGACGAATGCACATAAAATATTTAGGGTGTTTCGTAAAGGAGCCGTTCCATGCTTTCCGCTACTCTCATCGTCTACAGATTTCTCTTTACCGTACTAAGATAGATAGGTTTTTTCTCGTCAGAAATATTCGCGATGCGAAATGACGCAACAATGAGAACGCGAGAATCTCAATCATCTTTATTTTCTTCTTTTTTACAATGTATGATTACGTTATTAACAACAAACGCGTTAACAATCAGCGTGTTTTTCTTCAAATTGTATTCGAGGCCGTTCTTGCGAAGTTATTATCGCACGACGATAACTCCCTTGGACTTTTGTGCGAAAACGACGCGAAGAAATTGCGCGTGTCCTTATCTGTTGACGAGACAACTCGTATGATTGATTAACTCATAAGAGAAACGCCTTCCTTCTTTGATCGGAGATCAGCATTTTTGCATTGATTGTAGTCGACGATGATTGTAGTTGTTCGCGTGTTTTTGCGCATTTGCATCTTAACCATACGAGTACATTTATGCAATTCGCTATTCGCTATAAACAACAACTTAGCAGTTACACAGGTATTAAGAGTTATAAAACGGGCTTCCCGTTTTTCTCTTCGGCACTGTACTTACACACTTGTAAAACTTCCTAAGGAAATTAATCCATTTAGAAATGTGTAACATCGTAATGTCTTTGTGTGTCAAAGTAAAACACCGCGCCGTCATTAATACTTTCGTTCGAACGTAATCTAAAAAATTCAACCTACGTTGAAAGACTATGACGATTCCAAAGTGGAATGTCTGGTATGAAATGAAGAAAAAAAAGCTAAATCGTAAATCGTCGACGACGATGCCGAAAAGAGAGTCGACTAATGAAACTGCGGACGGCAGTTACAGTTTAATAATAGGATCCAGCAAAGACCGGACACGTCGCGATACGCTGAAATTCGCGGGAGCGAAGTAGAAATCCGAGTTTAGTCCGGGCTTTATTTTCGTTGGTCACGGGATCGTGGAGATCTTCAAGGGAATGATTCTCGAGGACTCCTCGACGAGGTCGGCCAAGAGCAGAAGGGCGACGAGCGAATAAAAGAGAGAGAACCCTAATATTACTTGTTCTTTGAATATTTCGAGATCTCAGTAGAGGAGACGAAACACATTCATAAAATATTAAAGAGATATCCGTAGGTACAGCCGTGACACACTATAGGAAAACAAAATAGGAAAAATATGTGATTTGAACGACTTACGTCTGGCAGCGCGATAACGATATTGGCGTTTCCTTCTCCTTTGTAAATCGCATCTTCCAAGGCGAGAGCCGTAAGGGGTAAACTCGTCTCGGAATCGAACGATGATTCTTCTCTCGGATCTCCGGCGGAAGCAGCCGTCGCTTCTAAGAAAAACATGATGGATTTCGGATGTAACGCTTCGCCGCTTCTCATCAACGTATCGTCAAATCTGTAAGCAGACAAAGAAAGAAACGTTTAGTTAATTTTTTCCCCAAGTTTCATGAAAAATTTGCCAAGTTTTCTTTCGCCAATAACATTCTCTTGGAAAATATGCCACACTTATTAATGGTACAATGGTAAATTGGTTGACCGTTTTGAAAGAGAATATAGAGAGCGTTAAAAAAGGACAAAAGAAGTTTGGAACTTATATAAAAATTTATGATTTCGCATACGGAAATAATAGTGAAATTTATCTAACGAGAGGAGAAGCAGAAGTGCAAACACAGCTTTAAATTGCGTTTTATCGTAAAAGTCTTTCGTGCCCGTATAAAGAATCTCAAATCCCAGCTTCAGACATCCTGTTTTTTTTTTAAATTATTAATAAATATAAAAATTTAAAAACTTGTGATCGCCTTCTCCTGTAAGAAACCTTTGAAAATATAAATATATATCTGTAGAACGAGAGATCGTGGCACGTAACAGAATTGAGCTGAAAGTGTCTTGAAAGCGCGAAGCGGTGACGAGAGAACTGTGTGACTCGCAAAGTTTTTGTGCCGCAATTCGATATCTTAATTCGTAAGATGTAGGTCCACGCTGACGTAAGACGCGACCGTGCGAGATATCAAGTCGGTCAAGATTTGCGCAGCCATGACATTTCCTTAAGCTCGACTTTATCGTCGATACCGGTAGCAACGCGGTCGTCGAAGAAAAATCACTCGACTCCGGGAGCCGGTGAAAGTCGGACAAAGGCCGCTGCGGCGTTTCATATTGCTGTGCAACCGTGGAAATTCAAATGTCGATCGATTTCGATCCGCTATCGAGATTGCGCGACGACGGTATTTCGCAACGCTCGAGAGAGCGCGGCGATCGGCCGTCGTCGTCGATATTAGCCTTCACGGAAGACCTATCGCCGCGAGTTTGGCCTTAACCCTAACAGGATCAGCAGTAACCGATCAATGACATCAGAAACGCATACTCTTTTCCTTTAATATCGAGCCACGAAGATAGATGGTCTTTGCTCTTTGGCGCGTAAGCTGGGAGAAGAAGGCTTACACAGTGTCCACCGACGACGTGTCGTCACACGTGTACAATGCTAATGAAACGGTCAGCAGAGGCAACACTTTCTCCCGTGCTAGATTCACGAAACGAATTTGTGTAAAATAGCCGTGCACCGCGCCGCGCCGCGCCGTTTGTTTTTCCCTCACCACGGCGCGCGCGTTGCCGCTTTGAGTTACGTAAACTCCTTATTCAGGAATACGAATTTCTCACACTAGAAACCGCCTCGCCTTTTAGATACGTTCGAAGCCTTTCTGTCTCTAGTGACGTAATTACACGCTGCCAATGACCACGTAATTGCAAGGAACGCCGACCGCCTGACAGTCGTTAGGATACAATACAGACGCGTTGTCCATCGACGAAGAAAAGAGGCTTATAGTAGACGTAAAAGTATAATTCAACGAATCACTTGATATTCTCTCTCTGGTATAAAGAGAAAAAATATTATTTGCGTACAAAGTTATCGTGAACCTTACTCGCGCGGTGATGCCGAGTTATAGAATTGCGTTACGCTATTACTCATCGTGAAGTGACGCGCGCTATAACACTCTGACGAATAAATGTCTCTCGTGAGTGATGTGGCGAGTGATTCGATCGGTTAGGAAATACCTCATCTCGTTGAAAGATAAAAAAAAAAAAAGACGAGGGATTCCTTCGATGACGTATCGATCAGTCGAATTTCATCAGAATAAAAACACGTTATTAGATAGGTAGAAATATTAATTTTTATTAACGATGTAGCTACGGGACTAGGCTGGTTATTGACGAATAACCTGTTGAATTTTATAGACTCGTCAAGCTTGTCGCGCGCCGTCCCTCGAGTGGTAATGTAAAAGTACGCTCGTAAAGTGGTTCTTGTGCAATCGGACGCTTAAAATCGTCAGATCTGACAGCCGGAGAGTCTGGAGGGTTTCGGGAGAGCCCGGAGAGCCCCGAGTGCGTCCGCGGTCCAATGCTTGGAAAGCGACACTGCCGACATTGGTCGCGCTTCGGGAACTCGCGAAATCGCCCATTCCACGTCGTATGATTTTTCAGCGTCAGTCAGTCTCAGCGATTATAGTACGCTTATGGTATACTCTGTACGCTAGACGCGAGACGATGAGTCACGCGAATGAAGTCATTTATGCCGGTAATAAAAAGAGAACTGCGGCCGCGAACTTTCGAAAGCGTCGCGTTAATGAGCGCGTTGCCATCGAGATGCAAATAAGTCGAAAGGAGACGGAGACGCATCGATAGGCCAAAATTATGACGTCAGAAACGTGCGTAAGCTTTCCGAGACCAAGGTTCTTTTTTTCTAATTTTCACGCTCCAAGCAACGATTACACGTGGAAGAATCGCGCGAGAACCTTGTGGAAACGTTTATCGCACGATATCGCACAATGTGTGGTGTATAACGTGATTGAAAAATTATGTGCCATATGCGATCTTTAGTTGCGCGTGATAAACTTGTCATGGCTCCACGGAGAGTGGAATCTTTTCTGAATAGAGTCTCGTTTATTTGATCATCAATATTACTATGAGATTGTTCGTTTATTCTCTCGCTTTCTATAAATCACCATATCTCATTCGAGACAACATGCTAAAGGATTATCGAAAATCACTTAACAACATTCTGATTACGAGATCAATGACAATGCAAAAAACGTACGTAATATTAGTTTACCCCGAGCGCGATGACGATCGGCATAGATTACGATACATAGATCGAAGATTGCATTTCGAAAATTAAAATAAAACGCAATAATTGTCGCGTTCATCGGTGTTTTATCATGCACCTAGCCTTATCTGTCGCGCCTCGTTACGAGCGGCAAGGAGGAGGCGTCTTTAATAACGACTTAAAACTGGAGCAAGCTGTAACTTATAACCGATAACGGTGTTATTTTCCACTCGTTGGCCAGTAATAGGACGCATCTTTTACCGTTAGCCGAACCATCGCCAATATACGAGTATATCGCCATCGCGCGACGATCGTGCGCGGCGTTTGAAAGATAATTGTCTCTTGTCAGCAGCGAGCTACCTTAGGAGAGTCAGTAGCGCGTCGCGCACAATGATAATCTCGTTACAAGGACGGTTATCTTATTATATACGCTTCGTCATATGCCGAAGCTTAGAAGGTGATAGGTGCGATTGGCGTAACGCATCTCGCGCCGCGCATACGCTAAACTTTAAACGACACCGTAGAGGGTTGATTAGTTTATTAACGTGTTACCGTTGAGCTGCAGCGTGTTGTACCCGATGTATCTCTTTTGAGGGAATCGTACGAGTACAGAGTGGTAACATTGTTTCAGAACTCGGGTCGTAAAGAGCCGCGCTACTAATTTCCCGCAGCCTGCAGCCTGCAGTCTTTGCACTCGGCGGAAAGTACTGTGGAACTCTGGAACGCCCTGTATCGAGCGGGGAGCACCACCTTTTAATGCTGCACTCGTACGTATATGCCATATGTACCACGGCGGGTGTCTCCGTACAGGGTGTCTAGGTACAGCGAGCACGCCGCCGTTGCCAGAACCGAACCGTCTTAGCCATTTTCGCGTAAGGTTAACGACCGCCGGGCTTGTGAAACTCCAAACTCCGAACGGATCAGCGGGAGAGGTTTGCACGCGCGTGCACACGTCGGCCGCCGCGCACACCGACGAGACGCGAGATGCACGCGGCGTAATTGGAAACGCCGCGTTTAATGTCCGCGGGCGGACCAAACTTCCCAGGGACTATAAAGCCGCTGGTGTTCCCGGGCCGATTAACCCGTAAGTACGGTCGCGAGGTAATTAAAACTTCCCAATTTCGCAGCGCGCTGCGCTGCGCCGCCCGCTCTGCAGAGAAGAGCTTAAATCGTAAAGAGGGCCTCGGCATTGGAAATTTCTTCAAACGGTTTAACGATTTTCTAGACACGATGGCGAAAGAAAAATGTTAATAAATTATGCCTGTATAGTATGAGATTACGCATATAAATGAATGCTCCTCGTTCGCAACATCTTGTCGCTTTAACGGGATTGTTGATCCCAAAGAGAGACTTCGTCTGGAGTGAAGCTGAAATGCGTCGGACTCGACCAATTTGCCGAGCGCGGCGCGCTCTCAGAGACAAGTCGCGCAAGAACGACGTTGCAGCTGCGAGCGGAGTGCACTTCAACGTGGGACAATGCGCCGCGTCCACAAGGCAGAAGGATGTACAGCGAGGCACGAGAAAAAAGAGACAGCGGCGGCGGCGGCGGCGGTGACGATGAAACGATGGAAGAGGCTCGCCGTTGTTCAGTGATAAGAGGCGGAGCGTGTGACTGAGCGAGCGTAAGAGAAAGGAGAGGAGGTGGATGGAATAACAAGAAAGGAGGACCTTGTTCCCTTCGCCACGGCAATCGATAAGCGCAATTAAGACTCGCCTTTGAAATAAACGAAACAGTGAGAACGAGAGTCTCCGCTAATGACAGCGGGGGAAGAGGGGAAAGGATACTCTTTGCCATCGAGTATCATAGGCGACTCGCAATCGGATTTACGATTTCAATGGCCGTCGTCTACGAAATGGTAATTCCAAACTTTAGAGGAATTATAAAAGATTATTGCTTTTATATGCTTAGATCAGCTTGATTAAGTATTCCAGATATCGTGCATGACCAAGATTGCGCGACACACCATCCTCTTTCCTCAATCGCGTGATTCTCCCACACTCGGAAGAGGATCGCCACGCTGTGTTCATCGTCGTGAATCGGTTGGTCGAACCAGCTCGGTCGAGCCGGTCGAACAACCCAAGACGATTTCCTCGAGGCATTACGCAACATTGCCGAATGGCGTGCAGTTGGCAGGCAACAAAGTGTGATACGCAGCCTCGACGAGAAACAAACTCGGCGAGGAGGTCGCGCGGAAGAGATTGGCAGAGGAGGATGCCCAGGGCGATGGAGAGAAAGGGGGGGGGGAGGGGAAAAGAGAGCGGGAGAGGTAAAGTCGAAGAGGAAGGGAACTTCGTGGTGTGCTGAACAGAATCAGCAATTCTAACTTACAAGGGGACCACTAACCGACGAGCGGGCCAAGCGACGTCAGGGGGGCTGGGGCAACAACCGACGTTGACCTCCACGACGACAACCATCATCGGTGACTGTGGTGGCGACGGCGACGACGACGGTGACGGTGGCGGCGTCGACGACGACGACGACGACGACGACGACGACGACGACGACGACGACGACGCGAGGACAAGGATAATGAAAATAATAACGGCAGTTTCTTATTCCAATGATTCTCTTTTCTTCTTCGAGAGTAATAATTTGCCGTCATTTTGCACGCCTCGACTTCTTCGCTATTCGCACCTATCTCCTATCTGTCCCACATCGTGACGAGAAGCGAGAGAAACCTTAAGAATGCCTGATCAGGTTGTTGAACCAAGTTGAACCAAGAACATGGAGAACGCAGCTACGACGACGATGTAACGCGCGCCCTTTAGGCGATCCATTAACCTTTCCCCATCCCGTGGAGTATACGGGAAGTTCGTAACGAGCGCAGAACGGTAGCTTCAATGAGATCGCTGTTCAGATCAGAACAGCAAAATCGTCAGTCGTTATGTTGTAACAGGATTCGCATCAGTGGTTGATAGTTGCGAGTAACTCATAGAGCATACGCAGCAGGAAGCGTAGATTCTGCGATCTTAGCATCATTGTGGCACCATCTCGTTTCTCTTTATCAGCTTGTATACCTTATCCCTATTATTTCTTGACGATGCTCTCAACCTGAAAATGCGCGGTCTATGAATCTCGCGTGAATCGAATTTATTCATCGTCGCTCGACTGCCTTCCCTTTAATTTCATCGAAATGACACAGGCTTCGATCTTCCTCCAACTTTCGCGTCGATAGAGTCGATTTGTCGATTAACATGTTGGCAGCAATACCAATTCATCTCACAATTAATTATTATTTTGTTCCAAGTCTCTCTTCGCGAAACGTGCTCGATAAATGTTGACTTGACACACTCATCGCAATACGTCAACTCTGTAATTAAACATTAAACAAAGACTCGAAAGAATGTGAAAACAATGATGTCACAATGGAAATGAAAAAATTGAAAATAAATGTATGAAAAAACATACGAAAAAAAAGTTTCTCATCCTATTTTATATTGGTGATCTATCAAATCAATATTAATCAAGACAATATTTTCAAATTTGCACCATAATTGTTTCCTTCTATTCATAAATTCAATTGTTCGAATACTTATAATTCTTTGCATAAATCGATAATGGAAATGTCATGAATTTTTCAAAGAGAAATGCACCCATGCATTTTGCGAATTAAATAAACCGATAAATAAACTTCGAATAGACGTCGTTAATTATCATTCCACTAATTAATTAACAATCATCAAAAAAATCTTTAATAAAAAAAATCTTTCCACGACAAGAAATATTTCTGGCAAGTGACGTGTTTAGATTATACAAGTTCTTTTAAATTATCTCGATCGAGATATTTCCGAGAATAAGTATATCGAGAATCCCGAGAACGCCAGCGCAGCTGAAAAGTAATCCTTGATTTCCCATTCGCTGACACGTGCAAAAAAAATATGCATCATTTATCGCTTCGCAAGTATTCGCGATGTAAAACAACTTACTCCGAATTGTCAATAAATGATCAATATGCAGCCTCTCGTCTGTCAAATAAACAATTTCACTCGCGAAATTATCGTTCTTACGAAACTTAATTGATCAAACAAATACGATGCACTAATGTCTTAAATAATTCGAAGAATTTCGTAAACATTGCGTGGCAAATGGTGTTACTTCATTATGAAATATTCGCATATTTATCGAGTTTATACATGATCTGTCAATTATGAAAAGTAAATTTAGAGACTAAATTTAGAGATGAAAAATAGATAAACTCGCAGTTTATTTGAAAATGTTAAATTTTACGATATTTACGTTCGATTATACGGATGCATAAATTCATGTGAATTCTTATACTTCTACCTTATATTGCAAACAACATGAAATACGCTTGGTAAGGTGATCGGGATAATGGACGAAATTGATCGACACACGTATTTTTTTTATATTCATGAAATTTCATAAGCACGAGGCCTTTGTTTTTATTATCTCTGTACAAAAACAGTCGAAAAAATTATAGATTTTCTTTGTTAAAGATTTAATTTTTTCTCTGGAGCTTCACGGCATATGTACAAGCGGGAAATAATTAGCCAATATAATCATAAACCTAAAAACTAAATATAATTATACATTGATATATAATAGATATAATTATAATTCATTATAATTAATAGTAAATCTACGAGTCTACAGATTCGAGTATGTGTGTAAATGTATCGGGTATCGTGTCTTGAGTATTCGCGACTTGTGTATACGTATATGTTCATGTCAAGTGTGTATGATGTACTTGTGTGTGTGTGTGTGTGTGTGTATACTCATGGACATGCATGTAGACTTGTAAAGCGAATTTTATACAGAATTCATCGAGTAGCGTCTCGCTCGCAGTCAACGCACAGAAACGAATGGATCTTTTTATTCGCGCTCTCCCTTTTCGTTCTCTCCGAACGACGCATTAGCTGGACAGGGTCGCCGAATTCGAATCTCACAGGGCCACGAGTAGTTGTGTGTTATCTCATTCTCTCCCTACAACACTAAATGAAACCGCTACGAGTTCGCTAATCAGTATTCGTATAAGTAATCTGTCATCACAATGGCATTATCGTGAAACCCGTGGCCCATTTCGATCGAATTGAACGATCCTGCTAAGCTCCTCACGCTCTCTCTCTCTCTCTCTCTCCTCTTTTTCTCCTTTACTCGCTCACTCATCATTCAATCATTCTTTCACACTCTCTTTCTCGTTTATCTCCTTGCTTCTTTCGATAGCCCCCATTTTTTATTTGTAATTTTACTTCCAAGAATCTATCGTCTTCCTCTTACTCGCTCCGTCTTCTCTCTCTCTCTCTCTCTCTCGCTCTCTCATTTCTAGTGTCCGCATAAACGAAAAATGACTTTTCCAAAGAAAGGGAAAATATTCGACGAAGAGCCGGCCCTAGAGTTTTATTTCTTTCGCCATTCGCAATTCTTTTTCACGTGCGGCCAAGGAGGAAAAATCCAGAAAGTCGAAGTACAAAAGTTATCATACGATAACGATGATGCGAAAAGCATGACATTCGATACGTTTGTTCTTCGAAATGGACTTCGAATTACTAAAAATACTAAATTATCAATTGTGACTCACAGCAATTCAATCAAGTAAATTCAAAGCTGATACAACGATCATTTCACAATAACCATAACAACAAGCCGGTTTTGCCAACGATAATCAGCATAGATCATAATTTAATCGATTCTTCTTCTATATTACATTACTGGGTATAATAAAAGATAAAAAAAGAAAATGGTTAACTATACGGCTGAAAATGTTCAATACTGATGTTAGTGAGACTTGTACCGATGTAGTGATCAGCTTTAAGCAACAGCGAAATTATTCCTGTCTTCCTTATCATGACAATGTTTTTTTTTTTAACGTAAAGTATGTCATGCTCTTTTCATTCGTTCGAGCATATTAATGCGACACTATTGCGATATGATAATTATAATATCAATAATTGCACATTATCCTAAACAAAAGCAAAGCGATCGTAAAGTAAGATTTATTCATGTCTCTTTTTTTATAAAACAAGTCAAAGAATCGCGAAGTTGCTTGGAGAAACTTTTTTCCCAGGATATTTGAAATAATTTTATTGCGAACACTTCTAATTCCAAGATTCCCCTTCCCCGGCTCTATCTCTCACTTCTTTACTTCAATCACACATACTCTATCTTTCTCATTCAGTCTGACCATACACGCTCTCTCTTTCACAAACTTTCTCCTCCCTTCTCTCGCAAACTCTCTCTCTCTCTCTCTCTCTCTCTCTCTCTCTCTCTCTCTCTCGCGGGCCGAATTATGTTTCTTTTTTTATGATTTATCTTGATTTTGTCTCGTTTTATTTAAAAAAATACTGAATTAGTAACCAAGCTAAAATCACAGACTTGCTGGAGATTTATCCCAGCGGATTTGTACAAATTCCTCCTGAAGGTCTTTCTTTCTCTCTCTCCCCCCCCCCCCTCTTTCTATACATATGTATAATTACAAGATGTATGTGTATATATATATGTATATAATTATGTATATATAATGTATGCGCATATATATATATATAATTACAATTTATTCGCGAAATAAATGTGTATATGCTTGCATTTTTTCCTCTATCGCCCAGCCCCTTTCTTCATTCTCTTTTCCTGCCCATCATCTCTTACATTCTAACGCATCTTATCATTTTCACTTTTTCTCTCTCTCTCGCTCGCTCTGTCACCCTTAGCATTCGTCAGTATTTATTTTTATGTGTGCTTGTGGGATCGAACGAATAACGTAAAGATATATAGGGTGATTCTCGAAGACGAGCGTGCGCCCTTTTCGATTCCGCGTTTCCCGGTGAAAATCAATGACAAAGGGAAAGGAACGTGTCTTGTCAGTCGACAACAGCAAAATAATTATCGAAGGACGACGTAGCGGAGATCTCACCGCCTGGCTCTCACACTTTCTCTCCGGCCTCGTCCCGCACTACTTTCGACAGATTATATATTCGAGATCGCTGATGTTTTACAGCCGCCGATACGGACGATCGGAGCGTGTGTTTCCCCGATATGCAAAAAAAAAAAAGAAAAGAAATGAAGGAAACGATAATCTCCAATTCCATTTTTGTCCTCACCGGCACAGCAGTCTTCTATTTTGACGTCATACGTAGCGGCGTGCAGTAACGTAAGCCCCCTGTTTTTAATCGATCGATTTGTCGCGATGATATTATCGAGTACACGTTAGCGCGTATATGTTATGATACAAGTATCTGATTGCTTCAGCGCATGACGTCAAAGTCGAAGAGGACCGACGAGTTTATTATTGAGCGAGGTGAGGTTGATCTCGTCCTTTCGCTGTTCGCGTGCGCGTTCGGCGATCTTAAACGAATCGTCTCCAGTTCTTCGACAGATTTGCATGGTTTACTTCCGATGGCAACGGTACTTGTTCCGGTGAGATGTTACTTTCGAATAATACGCGATACGTACAGACACATAACGAAAAAGGACGAACGTGTCGAACGAAATACATAGAGATGTTTCTCGAGTCTCTTGATCGAAGCGACGACCCGATTAAAAGCGCGGAACGCACGCGCTTCCGCGGATAAAATTCTCGCACGTGTATATGTAATACATACATACATACATACATACATATATATATATATATATATATATATATATATATATGTACCATTTACATACCGGTATGTATAGTAAGCGCACACGCCGCTCGTGTTTAGGTCGTTATATACGGAAATTGCTTATATTGTCGCTCTATCCTTAGTATAATCACAGACATGGTTTCTACAATTGCTACGTACAACAGAGCCTTTTTCTCGTTTGACACCGAACACGATAGGTTCTCTTCCCCCTTCCTTCTTTTCACCTTCATTAGCCATCTTCGATCTTTCGTACTTGACTCGCACATCACGCACATCACGCACATCACGCTACTCACATGCACATACACTCACACATACACACGTACATTCTTTCAAACGCAAACTCTCACCTCCATTCCTCGAAACACTCGGGAAAACTGAGAAAAATTGTCACGTATGACGAGATATTAAATCCAATTTGAATTTTATGGGCAAAAATTGAAATCCGTGGACAACGCGGATCTCGCTCTCATTATTAACGCGAGCGTATCGGTTCGTCAAGTAACGGTAATTGAAGAGATCTCGATGCCGCGGACACGAAGCAGACGCGTGATTAATCGAGCGAACTCGATTATTATTGCCGGAGCGGACGCGAGCGTTACGTGGTGTCGGGTGAGCGTCGTCGTCGCCGTCGTCGTCGTCGTCGTCGTCGTCGTCGTACACACGCATGTTCTTCTACCATTCCCTCTTTCTCTTTCTCTCACGGAATCATTCGCGCGGTCACTCCCGAAACATTCGGCGGAGAAACACATTCGCAGTCACACACCGTGTGCTACTCGCTATCCGAGACCGACTCTCCATAGTCACCCAAAACACGCCCGGGTGCCTGCCTTCCCGTGGATAAAATCACAGCAATTTTATACACCGTCGTGTTTTCTCCCGCTTTCTTCCATCTCCTCTCACGCGAAGGATATAATATACAATTCGTCAGTTATGTACACGCCCGAGGGCAACTTCGCTCCCCTTCCTCGCCCCCACGCGTGTACAGATGCTCTACATACATAACGCTTATATATATGTATATATGTACATATAACTCACGCGCTTTCGTGAAATTTGTACGTGTGTGTTGCGAGTATCTCGTGTACGTGTGTTGTGTATCATTCACATTCAAGACTACCGCTTGAGATTTCTATTGTCGAGAATACCTGTCGAATAGTTGAAAATACCTAAGATTCGTACTACTGACAGCCGTTTTCGAAAAATAGAAGTCGCAACTTTACATCGAATTTGATACTTTATTATCACGATACTGCCTTTTGTTAGGAATTGTTCGATAAAATCCATGGAATATACGTGAGAAAACGTGTTGTCAATTTAACGTGAATTAAACGAATTTTACAAATACTCGTGGAAAATGACGTTAACAAAGAATAAATTCGATGAATCGACATCAACGATCTTGACGTCTCACGATAGCAGGAGTCTTGACGAGTCCATCGCGTTTTGCTCAAGATTCGTTGATGCGTGACTTTAATTTTGTATGAATGTATCACGAAATTTTGTATATGTGTGTATGTGTGTGTGTATGTATGTATGTGGCTCGGTGGTAATCTGCATTGACAATGCGAGGTTCGAGAAAATTCTCGACGATGAGAGTGGAGAACGATTGACTCTCATCCCATTTTTTATGGTTCTCAATTTTACGATCGTACAAACCGACGCGAATTGGAAAATGGAAAAATTGGTTTATATACGTTGCAAAAATGATTAATTTTTATTGCAAATTATCCGACGTAAATCACGTTTACTTTCTCTTAAACACCCTAAATGACAAAACCACTCAACAGGATTGTATCACTCAGGATTTCATTCTTAGAAAAAGATGCGCATCTGCTTTTCACGAAAGATAGATTTGTAAGCTATCGTAAAGCGATCGATCGCCTCTCTTGTTTTCGCGTGTTGTAAATATTTGTCGGTGTGTACGAACCTTAATTCGAGATCCGACGGTGGCAAAAAGTACGTGGAAGAAAGACACTGATCGTTCGGGAGGATGCGAGAGACAGAGAAATCATGTATAGAGTATATATATATATATATATATATATATATATATATATATATATATATATATATATATGTGTGTGTGTGTGTGTGTGTGTTTTCTGTATAAATGTCTGAGTACGGTTCCTTTACTCCCTCGAGAACGTAGGAAGGGCGATGAGGCTGGCTGGTCTTCGTTGTTCCTCCCTCGCGTGGCTACTGTCATCACGAGAGACACTCGGAGGTTACGCAGGTGGAGGAGGTACTGAGATCAATTAAATCGGCTGCTGAGAGAGCGCCGAGCTCGCTCCGTTTCTCTTCTCGTTGCGATGGCCGCGAGATCCTTTTTCCAACGGAAAAAGACTCGCCGATGGTGAGACGAGCGACGATGATGACGTTGAGGAGAATAGCGTCGGATGAAAAGGAAAATCGACTGGTCTGAGAGCGCTCCGATCCGTTTTTCGTCACTTTTTTCGCTCTTGCGAACCATTCTCACGACGACACAGATGTTTTCCGTTGCTCTTTCTCTTCTCTTTCGAACGCGTTTGAATCACGCACAGACTAGTCGAAAACACGTTTCTTCTCTGCTCGAAGGTGCCTTTTCTTACTCATCCTCGAGATTCTTCACGCGCGAGAGAGGGGTCGGGAAGCGCGAGACTAGACTAGAATCGAGTTCGAGTCGACCGACGCGCGTGGACGAGCTCGCGTCTCCCGAAGGATGGACTCTCCCCGTGTAGCAGGAACTCGTTCGAAGGAGGGACGAGGCGCGACGAGGTGCGACGCTGCAGATCGCCGATGTGGATGACGGTGCTCTGTTTATACATTTTTTTCCTTTTCCATAGAAGACGAGAGAGAGAGATAGATAGATAGAGAGAGAGAGAGAGAGAGAGAGGAAGGGGGCGGGAAGAAGAAAGGAGACGACGATGAAGGGTCGACTCTTCGCTCGAGAAAGAGAGGAAAAAGGGAGAAGAATAAACGCAAGGAGAAACGCACGCACGTTTTGAGTCCACGAAAGGTTGAGCGCGCACGGACTTGCACAGTCCGACGCGATCACACGGGATATCACATATCACGAGATGCACGTGCGCTTAATAGATCATTTCGAGAACGTGGATGCGAGCGCGGCGACGAGTCCGGCGATTCAACTGGAGACGTACGCGGCGATTTGCTCGCTGAATTGCGTATGCTCCAGCAGCAGCGAGTCTTTGCAGCTCTCGAATTGTTGCTGTTGCTGCTGCAACGGTGGCGGTGGCATAGTTGGCGTTGACTGATGCTGCTGCGTATGATGATGCTGGTGCTGATGTTGATGCTGGTGCTGGTGCTGTTGTTGATGTTGTTGCTGGGAGATCTCTTCCGTGTTCTCAACTTCGGTGCGCTCGTACAACACGCAGATAGAACCGTTCTCGCCGATTCTATACGACACTTCCGACGGGTCGATCCACATGGTCAGCTCGCTGGGGAACAGGCTGTGCAGGACGGTGGGCAGAAGGCCGACGTTCGCACCGGCCTGCGCGATCACCGGGTCCATTTTACCGTTGATACGTATGCAACGATAACCGGAGCCGCGATTCGGTCGATCTGGGAACCAGTGATCGCGATAACGGTGGCGCAACACCTCCGTTAGCGATGATTTGAACATCTCCAATTGCCGTTCCGACAGCTGACCCGCCTGCAGGCGCAGTAGCTGCACCAAAAAGTCCGCCGCCGACACAATTTCCAGTCTCATGGTCGGTTATGTGACCCAGGGCGAAGGCGTCGATGATGAAAATCGAATAAAACTCTCTCTCTCTCTCTCTCTCTCTCTCGCTCTCTCCCCTTCTTTCGCGGTGGGATTAACGGTGCGCGGAAGGGAGTCACACCGATGACGCACTTGATCTTACACGAGCACTGTCGATATATACGTATATATATGTATATATATATAATCTTTTTCTCTCCGTCGCTGCCACTGGCGACCCAAGGCTCCGAAAGCCAAAGCCGCTCCACGTCGTTTTGCACTTATTGAATGCAATAGAAGATACGCTCGTGTCACGGGTCACGGCGCGGCGATGAGTAGGCTCGACGGCGCTGATGCCGAAAGAAGCGCACGGTACCAGTCACAAAATGGCGTCGTCGCCACGTCGCTGCGTAGCACTCTACAGCGCTCGTCGCACGTCGTCGACCCTCCAGCGCGATGGGCTAACCGCCGGAGCGTCCCTCGAGGATCCTCACCGATGAGGATGTAACCCGGCGCACAGCTGCAGATGTACGCGGGGGATCGATCTCTCGGGCGAGCGTCGGCGCGTCGTTTCTCAGCGCTCGCCTCCCTGGCTCCGAATTCACCTCGTCGACTCGTCCTCGTGACGAGTTCCTTACTCCGTTCGCGGATGGACGGCGCGTTTGCCGTCGCGCTTCGTTTCACCGGATCGATTCGTCCGATCCGGAACCTACGGTCCGATTTACGATGGGTCGAGTTGGAGCTGATCTCTATAGCCAATTGGGGGTGTGTTTTCCGAATCTTCTACACACACACACACACACGCACACTCTGTGTCTCTCTCTCTCTCTCTCTTTTCGTGTCGTTGTGTCCAGACAGACTGGCCGATAAACTTTCTCGCGACGTTCGAACCGATGGACAGCTCTCTTGCCGTCTCTCTCCCTCTCGCGCTCTCTATCCAATTCGCGGAGTTCCCGCGTTCATCGACTGCCGACGACTTTCTAATGGCATCGCTCGCAACCACGGACGGGGTAGCCTCGTCTCTTTGTTCGAGCGACGCCGAATGGGGGGTACGTATCGCGATATCGGCCAATCGAGCGCGGTCGGCCCCCACCTCGACGCCTTGTCACGTGACTCGGTTCGCGCTGCGCACGATAGTTGTGCGCGGCCACAGCCGCGTCCCGAATACGCAGACCTCGTCTGCGCAGTGTCAGCGATTCTCAAATCGCGCCTTGATACCGAGTTAACGTGAAACGCGTCTCTGTGCGAATCGAGATCCGCGAGCTCGCCTCGCTATGAGAACCGAACGTTAACCACTTACATTTATACATAATTCAATTGTATCGCGCGCATGCAGAACAATCTGTATCGAGCGCCACTTTGTTGTTTTGCTCGCGCAAACAAAAGCAGCCCGACGTTTCTGATTATTTTATATGATCGACGACCCTATCATTTTTCTTTTCTACAGAATGCGTCGTTTAATTGAGATTTGAATGCTACCTGAAGGTGCATAAAGAGAAATATCGTGTGCCTTTCCTATAATGACAATTCGTCGTTTCAAACATTCTGCTATACTGCTATTCTGATACTGTTGACTGATACTAACTTGTTTTAATTAAAACACTCGATCGTTAACGAGATCGACGCTATTGAATGCGATAGATTGATCGTATGAGACAGATCACCAGTTTGCGATTTTTCTCTCATAAAAATGTTCCTTTCGATCATTCAAATTTACAAGCGTAACTAATTCAAGGATAATTATTCGTCAAACAATGATTGAAATCATTTAATGTCATTCGAAATTCCACAAAGTTCCTAATGTAAAAGCCAAAGCAGCGCGAACTTTATTCGCTTCGACAGCAGAGAGTCAAAGTAAAGTTACATCTCGGTTCCATTCTACCACGCTCCTAATTAGTTGCGTCAATCTAAGTCTAGCTGTGAGCACCACTGACCCCACAGGTTTTAAGTACAAATCTGAACGAGGGAACGAGCGAGCAGGGAACTAACGCCGACTGCTAGAAAGCGCGTAGGTTACAATACCGTGCAACTAACTACACGAGCGACGAGCGACGAGCTTGGCGACCGTCGGCGGGGTAGCGGCATGAAAACCACTCCGTCCGGGATTTAGCCCGAAACTCGAACAACGAGCTCGGTTGGGGGAAAAAAAGCCCGACCCCGTTCCCGCGGTACCCTTCTTCTTTTCCCTTCACCCTTTGACGTGCAAGTTTTATATTCTTTCAAAACGCTTCAATCAACGAAATAGAAGGGTAGGGCGACGTGGAAATCATTTCGTTCATTCATTTCGATCCCTTGTATACCGTACGACGAACAATGTGTAGTGAACATTAGATACGCATGCATTAAGAAAGAAAAAAAAAAAAAGTATTATACGTCGATCAGAAGTCTCAACAAATTTGCCGAAAGATGTTACAACTCCCACCGCGTTAAACCGAGAGAGCCGCATACGACACGGACATTCTCGTCGTCGTCGGATTGCGAAAGTCTGGCCCACCGGAAGGTGAGCTGGAATTCGACGTATCCTCCCTTGCAAAGGTATGAAAGCGGATCTGATTTGCCAACCGCGTCGCTATGTAGAGCATTTCACTCGTAATTCCGGGAGTTCGCCACTGCCAAGTTGGCAACTGAGCGTCGATCGATAAATGTCGGATTATCCTGGGCCGCCGGCCCCGCGAAAATTCACGTGAATTTCCCTACATCGGGAATTCACGCCGGCGCGGCGCGCAAACTGTATAATACGAGGAGAGTCCTATCGTGCGACAAAAATCGCGCGCGGTCGTCGCGTCGATGGGGAGGAGGTATAACTTTCGTGGCGAGGTCGCCACGCGCCGTTCCGCTTCTCCGGAAATTCGACGAATTAAGTTCTAAGCGAGTTAAACCGCCAAACTATCGAGAAACTCCGTTTTCGCGCACAAAGGAAGTGCGCTGACGCGCGGAACGTCGAAAATATTACGTTCGACGATCAAAGGCGGCCAAGTGTTCCGCCGACCGCGGAACTGGTTAATTTTGCAATCGACGTCTGCAGCGCAGTCCGTTTTCGCGCTCACGTCGCGATATATACCTCACGCGCGCGATCAACCGCTTCCGTTTCCGTACGTTTCCACTCGCGAGTAATTGCGACGCGTAAAAACGCGTGGAAACGCTGACTCCGCAAATCACAAGGATACCTCCGTTTTTTATCGTCGCGCTGTGACTATTGACAGGATAAAAAGCTGCGAACGGACAATATGACAAATATTGAAAAGTGGAGAAGAGAAATTTTTCAAGCGCTTTCCGGCGGCTGTTGGCGAAAAAACGATTTGACACCCTAAAACCGCGATAATGATACCAAAACGAAATACCACGTCCGCGTATTCGAAGCGCGAGGAGAACGAAGAACGCGAGTGCGCTGTGCACGGTAGACGAAATATGCCGAACGTGCAATTGGCCGGGAGGGGCTGCAAACGCGCAGAAGGGTGCCGTATATTCAAATTATGGGGTGACCCTTCTCGAAAACTTGACGAGGGGGACGGAGGGAAACTCGGAATTGCCGACCGTCTCTTTCTCTCCCTCTCGCTCGTTCGCTCGCTCGTCGGGAAGGTTCACTAAAATCAATAGGGCTGGTTCGGGGACCTCGCGTTCTGCATTCTGCCCGCGAGGAGTTCCGCTTGAAAATCCGTCAGCCGTGATCCCTGCGGAACCCATTCGCCACGCACTCGCCAGCCGCTATGCGACGTGCTATGGCAACCCTTGTTTAAGGTAGCAATCTACTCCACGGGACATCTCTCTCGCCTCTCGCTAGGACGTGAGAAACTCTCCAGAAATCGGAGATGCGTTAATCGCTATATAACTTCCCGTTACAGGGTGAAAGAATCGTGTGAAAAAGAAGCAATTTCGTCCAAGGACGTGATAATTGTATCGTAGGAATAAAGGAAGAAAAACATTTACGTAACTTTGAACGAGTTGAATCGCGATCTCGCAGAGTTGATTTATTTTCACTTAAAACGTGTTACCCTCCGCATATTACTTACTTGGACGAGGCTCTTATTGTTAAACTACTTTCGCGCAGAGGGTTAAGAGAAACGATGACATTCCAGACGCGTGCGCGCATGCAACGACCGGACAGGTTCGCGTTCGAAACGAAGGAGACGAGGGTAGTTTTCTCAACGTGAAAGAATTCGTACATTCGAGCTCGAGACGAGTGACTCCTTCATTTTACGAGAGTTATTCTCTCGTAAAGACGGTGCGCGATCGTGGCGGCCATTTTACGTACTGTACGATATAATTGACCGGCTTAAACGTCTAATTTCGAACTTTCTTCCCCGAAAGCCGTTCCCCTCGAAGAAACGTAGAATTAGACGCCAGCTCTCGCGCCAGCTTTAGTGGTCCTGAGAAAATGTCGGCTCGAAACACGTGCGAGAAGAACACGTGTGTGGGAAATGTCGGTGGTAAAAAAAAAAAGACCACTTGGGCTACTCTCGTCGCGGGATGTTTGACGATTTTTTTTTTTTTTTGCAAAAGAGTTACAGACTTTTTTCAAAAAGAAAATAAATTATTTCATAAAATGGGGGATATAAAGCATTTACGTATCAACTAACGTTAGAATGTAAGAATCTGAAAATTTGCAGACTGTAAAACGCTGGAAGACTTCCTGGAAGACTGTCTCGACGAGTTTCTCGAATATATCCTAGAAACTCTATCTGAAGCCGTGCATCAGAACCGCTTCTCGAAGCGGCACGAAGCGAAGCGAAGCGAAGGCGGAGCGCGGACGGAGGCCAAAGATCGACGAGCCTGGAGGAAACGAGAATCCCGATTCCTTGTTCGCAAAGTGCTCCAAGTGTGGAAAAGCGAGAGGATAAGCGCGAGCCCGTGTATCTAAGAACAGCAATAAATTTTCTCGGAAACTGCACGTCGTGGAAAAGTATAAAAATTATTACGGTGCCATGGGCCAATGTTAAATTGACGATACGATCGTTAACATTATTGGAATAGAACGGAAAGTTTAAACGGGTATATCATTTCGAGTGTAACAATGACAATAATAAGAACGTTACACTCTGATCCAAGTATATAAAGAGAGTTTTAGCAAGGTATTTTTTTAACAGTTCTGTTATTTTGTACGCTTGAAGAATGGATGGCGTAAACGAAATAGCGAAACGCTTAGAATCTTCTGAAAAGCCGTATCACGGCAAATGCGAATCTAGGCACGGCCGCTTGGTGATTTGCTAACATCAGGGCCATCTAACTGTTTTGTAGAACCATCCTACTTTTCTTTCAACGGAGGATCGCGAGGTACTCAACCTCTATCCACGAGCAATGAATCGAATTGGAATCGACCGATGCCGCCGCGATGACTCCTTTGCGCTCCTTTTGCACTCGCATAACGCGTCGTACGATTGCTTAAACTCAGCCGAATGATCGTTAAAAAATAAGTATTTTTCTCTCACGTAGAGATACGGGATATTACGAAATATCGTCTTGTAAACAATTTCATTTTTCCTCCCTCGTATTCGTCGCTATCGTTCGAAATTCATATTCAAGCTGGAGATTGTAGACTTTCTGACACATTGTTGCAAAACTCGCTCGTAAAATCTCCCTCCCGTTATTCGCAATCGTTCGTGGCGCGGCGTTCAAGCTAGGAAAAAAAAAAAAATTACGGCTTCTCGGAGTCAGGGGCCAAAGAGCATTGCGGGCCCGAGAGAAACCGAGATCTCGATCTTTTGACCGGTCTCTCTCTCTCTCTCTCTCTCTCTCTCTCTCTCTCTCTCTCTCTCTCTCTCTCGATCGAAAATGGATCTCACGCGATCGCCGTCGTCACACTCGCCACAATCGCCGATCGAAGGAGCAACATCAGGGCCGGATAACTGTTCGAAGGAGATCCCTTCCCCTCTCCACTCTCCTTCTCCCCTCAACTCTTCTCCCCTCAACTATCATCGCCCGAAGGAAACTTGTCGTTCTACTTTTTTTTTTCTTCCCCTTCTCTCTGTACTGCGATCGCAAACGATGCTCAGTCGCCGTCACGTATTCGCAGCGTAAAGTCTGCGACCGCCGATATCGCAAGCTTTGCAATAATGAATCGAACGCCCGTTCGATCATAAATCCCTTGCCTCCCTCCTTTGCGTTCACTCGCCGATCTCTGAAATAACGATGTGCTTTTTTGCGAATAGTGGCCTTCGATCCGCAAAAGCGCGTTTGGAAAAACGATACTTGTCCGCTTCAATCATAAATCATTCTTGATCATGGCCACGACTCTGCGTGAATTCGACCTCTCGAACAGTAAACATCATTATTGTGAAATTAACAGTATGTCAAGTAGGAAAATTCAGATGGGGATAAAAATTATCCGGCAAGGTATTCATCTCCATTTACATGAGTTTAAAAGCGACGTTTATCGCGAGTGACTGCATTCGCGACATATCATAAATGCCGGCGCCGGTTCACGGCCGGTTTAACAATATAATCTCCGTCGTTCTAAAGGCTGAAAAACGTCATATAAAGTGTTTCCTCTTTTTTTATTCACGCGCACGGTAGCATTTATTTTCGTTAACAAGCGTACGGATGCGTTTTAGATTTTTAAATGAAGTGCGAAATAGCCCGATAAATTTACAAATAATTAATTTACGAGATCCGTATTATACGTGTTATAAAATTGCATAATTTCTCATAAAATATATTGAATATTATTAAACGTAGACGCCGAGATGAAATAATTGCAACGAAAAATATAACAATTTTCTAATACGCCTGTCGCAAATGTAAAAAATATATCCCAACGAACGTGTACGTTTCCGTTGCGATATCTTGTTGAACGCTTACACACGATGAAATTAATCGCCCGTTTCTATTCAACGTGCGCGCTCGGAGTATCAAGGCATTTTGCTCGATACAATCAGCTAAAACTTGAGGGCTAATCGAGTGTCCCACGGAATTGCAGACGTATACTCGGCGATACGAGACTTTCTCTCCTCGCCCGTGCAACTTGGGTCGAAATAGCGGCGAGCGAATCGCCACGAGCGTGGGCTCTTGGAAAGTCATTTTGTTTCGTTTCATTCGCGCATGACAGATCGCAGAATGCAACGATGATCATTCCGCTGACTTGGAAAACTTGGTCGTCAAGAATTTCAAAAGTGATATTTCATTGATTTGCGGATTTAAATCATTGATTTAAAATTATCGAAATGTGTATAAACATCTTTTCTTAATACATTAATTTTCATGCGCAAACGAGAAAACGCATCTTACTCCAGTTAATTCAAGTAATCTTGAATGATTTGGAAAGATGCCGTTTTTCTCCAATTAGTATATTTCCTCGAATCCTTTATAACGTTTAATATGTCGCGCGTCTCTCTCGGCACGCAAAATATTTTTTCAAAAAATTGCTGAAAATAAATATAAGCGCCGCGGCCGCGCGAGGAAAATGCAACGGCGAGAAATGCCTCACCTTGTGTACCGTCGGATATTTCTCGTACGGAAAGAAAATTAATTTCCGTCTGGAAAATTTTCAAGAACGTGACCAATTAGGAGAGGCCAAAGAGCACGCGGGAGAAACGCGATCGTTCGTTCGTTCGTTCGTTCGTTCTCCGAAGCGAAGGAGCGGAGGAGCTGAGAAGCGGATAAAAAACCATCGTCGTCTATCCGTTCGAAAGGACGAGGCCCCGTTATCAGGATGGATAACGGTGATAATAATCCGTTTTCAGCGAGTATTAAAAGTGTTGCAATAAACGCAACGTGCACGAGAGCGAGTCGGATCGGTCGACTCGACAATGTCGCAAGAATCTATTTTCCAATTACTTCTTTCCTTGTAAAGCGAAATTGTGTGTATTTTTTCTTACTCCAAAGAATCCTTTTACGTCGAAGACGATAAATCTTATCTCTCTCTTTTATCTTTCCTTTTCCCATAATTGGACAATGGTCATTTCATCCAATTGTATAGACTAAGTAATAAATTACAGGTAAAATATGCAAAGCTTACATATATACGCACGAGCCGAACGCAGACGCTAATTATCTTTTATCCGAGGGACACACGAACGGTACATAATAATGTAATTCACGACGATACGTTGGCAGCGCTGGCCGTATTTTAAGTAATAAGCGGGTAGAGCAATGATTTCCAACTCGTACGAAAGCTTTTAAGGCTACCAAGAGGAGACAAATCATCGTTCCTGGGGCACACCAGTTGCCGTTATATTGCTTCAGCCTTGGCTCGTATTCGTCCGAAGCGAACTTTGCGAAGGCTACGCGAGGATTCCACGTGTGCGCGCCTTTAACTCGAGCTCGAGAGCCGCGTTTGTCAATCGCCACTTGCAAAATAGACGATAACTTGATTCCTTCGCGCCTCATCCCCATACGTGATACGATCTCTCTCCTTTTAAACGTGAAAATCGAAATATTTCATTCACTCGACGCGAAAGGACGCGGAACGTGAAACGTTCCGTTGGAGATACAATGCTCCTTTTGTAATAAATACAGAATTATATTTCAGCCAAAGGACGCGAAAGGACGCGAAAGGACGCGAAAGGATGCGCGCGTAGCGACGCAACGTATGATATATCTGGGATATGTAAATTCGTGACGTAAATATACCGCAGGAGACGCGCGCTACCTCAATCGCGACAACTTATATACTCGATAGAGACACGTTACGCGTGCGGAAAGCGTTTCCAACATCGACACGTATAAGAATTTATTTCGCGCGTGAGTATAGGAGGGATGAGCGAACGCGAACAGCTCCGCCGCCGCCGGCGTCGCATAAACGATCGCGTAAAAATTTCCACGGCTCGCACGCGATCGATAAGAGGGGACTATATTTGAGATAAAAAATAATTAACCTACTTGTTATGCGTGAAAACACGTCAAGAACTCGCTAGTAGAAAACTTTTTGTTGGCCGCGTTTGTACGGTTACAAAATGATTCATGTGAGAAGTATGTACAATGGAACGGACAAGAGTTTGAAAAGAATACAACTTTTATAATAAAGAGAAATTTTTATTCCAACACATGCAAGATATAAATGTTTGATTTAAACGATATCAAGTTTGAAGGTGAGCTAAAAATTGAACGATTCACACATCACGTAGGCGCTAATACGTAAAAACTCGATATACAATTTCATGCGTGCGTATCACATTTGAGAGATCTAATTTGATAGCGTTGTATAATAAAGGAGATAAAAAACTTTGCGATGCTTCGTCCAACTGTGCGGCATCGACGCGGCGACGACGGGTGAAATCTCGCACCGCGCGATCGTTCGATTAGCGTTTCGAGGATTCGATTATGTCATCCGCGGAGATTGGCTGGAACAAGCTCTCGTTCGAAGCAATCAATTTTTATTATTAATAATTCGCCATTCACACCCCACGTGAGCCCGTGACCTATTGCGAACCCTTCCCGCGCCTCATTTGCGTCACGTGTTTATTTTATGGCGGACAGGCCTGTCGCGCCGCGCCGCGCCGCCGTCGCATGTTCGATCCCGCCGAGAATTTATTTTTAAACAAAATGCTCAAAAAAAAAAGAAAAAAAAATTACGACGTGACAGACTGCTTATTGACGCGCGAGAAAAACGACTAGCGACAATTTGTTGTTGGCAGCTCTTACTTGTAAACAAAGTCGACGACGCGCACGGTAGTCAATAAGAACAACGTCGTGACGCGATACGGCTTGAAGCTCCGAGTTGTGACAGACTATTTATCAGCAAAGTGTTCTTCGTGGGCAAATTAAATTGTTGCATCGTACGACTCGCGATGACGTAGCCAACTTAAAGAATGTTATACTATAAATATAGCGTTACGAATCGTTTGCATTTTAACGCGTCTCGCTGTCTTTCGCGAGCTTTAGATTGCGCGGCGCGACGCGGTGCGGCGATTTGCCCCGAGTAATGAGGGAAAGAACAAGTGAGAAAAACAGCGCGATCGTTGAGTGCATCGCGGCGGTCGACGAACTTGGAGCAAAAGGTTCCGCGAGCTCGCGTCGGGCGCTACCGACGCCTTTTACCGCTTTTCCCACGGCCCCTATTCCTTCACGGCTCGTCGTTTCAATCGCATCGTGATGGCGGAAGGAGGCCGAAGTCATTTTGCGAAAGAAAAACTCGTGAGGACGACGACGACGACGACGACGACGACGACGACGACGACGACGACGACGACGACGACGATAGCACGGTCGATGGTAGCGCTGCACAGGAACGACAAGCGGGTCGAGCGCGGAATTATTCAGCGCTCCATCGATCGCTTGCACTCCGACAGGAATATAATCGGGATTAATCGGGTTAAGAAGACGGTTTTACATTTTCACTAATTTCTTTCAATCTTTTGTGACTTTCGTACACGATGATTAATAATTGGAAATTTTTCATAAATAAAAAGAAAAATGAAAGAAAAATACGTCTCAACAGATTTGTCAAAATTTAGATTGCTTTCGTCGATCACGGACTAAATGAAGCTCGAAGGACGAAATGGGAGAAGCGTCTACCTCGAAAAATGCGTTGTGCGCCTCGAGGGCCGAAGATTCGTTCGTAGAAACGTTTTTCTGCGCCCGATTCCTCGAGCGAGCGAGCGAGCGATGGCGAACGGGCGAGAGGAGCGGAGAAAGAACAACGCGGAGAGAGGGTGGGAATCAGACCCCGAGTACTCTCGAGCATTCTCGTTCCGCCGTTTCGCGTCGGGAGTCGGGATCAGGATTCGTCAGGTTCCCCGTAATTTCGTTGGTTTCATCGTCACGATGACGCGGCCGGCCTTAGGGTCTGGTGCGCACGCTAAACACAATTTTGCCCGGGGGAAAATTTTGATGCGTAAGCTCGGGGCGTAAATAGGAATGTCTACGACGCGTACTTTGCATCGAGGCTGCTGTTCGACGTACGAAAGATTGCGATATCGATAACCGAAATCTCGCCTGCGGCGAGAAACGGACGCTCTTCGCGTTTCCTCGTGCGATTACGCATCGCACGATTTATTGACGCGATCGAAAAAGCAAATCGCACACACTTTTCGAACGGGGGATCAGCTAGGCCACGAGCGTAATCTCGACGTCACTAGCAGGGGTAAGCATTATCACGTTCACCGAGGCGTTGGCCTACAAGATTACATGTTGAAACGACCTTAACGGCGCGTGTTTATCCGCGCCACTTTAACGAAAAATTCTTCATCTATTTATGGAGACTGGTAGCCGCGGTGTCCGCTAGTTTGTCGCGCGTCTCCCTCGGAAAATATCTCCTCCATTTTTTTTTTGCCCACCAATCAAGGATATCGATGCTGCAATGCAACGTGATCACGTACCTCGTGTAACGGCCGCACGTGGCAAACGCGGCTATCACCCGCACGTGGCGAGTTCTCGTGATAATTCTACGCCGTTATTATTTATATCGTATATTGTTGTATAGAGAACTATATCGGTGAATTGTAACGTAACGGATATCGAGACTTTCTGCAATTGTTATTTACAGCTGCTGCGTTTTCCGTTTAATTTGACGTTCAACTATTTATGTAACATTCCTAGCACGCAGCAGCCACTGTAATAGTAATGAAATCTTTTCCTGTGCTCTCTATATATAAATAGGTATGACGTTGATTATTTTATGTAAAAATTAAGGATTCGTCTTTCATTATGTCACTTTTCTTCATATTTAAATATGAAACGTTATATAATGATCTAAAACTATCACTGAGACGCTGCATGTACATTTTCATAATTTATAGCAATTTTATGCAGCATTCTTGAACAAACAGATCTCTAAATTTTCTCAAACTTGCTTTCGAGAAGCATATTTTAAAAGAATAAAGAAAGTAGAACCGCGGAGACGGCTACGTATGTACACACGCAATTTATCTGTTACGTCATAAAACACACGCATCACCAATGAAAAATCAATAGAAAAAAAAAACTCACCCGTAGCAATCCTGCACCTTAGCCAAGGACAAGTGGTGCTCCGCCGGGCGAACCTGCAAACAATATTTTAGCCTTGACTATTTCGCTAATTTCACCTCAAGTAAGTTTTAATAAAGGTGTATTGAACCGCGTCGGCATAATTTGCACGTCGCGCTGAAATGACGGCGCAAATCTTACGAGTCTATTTGCGTTATCAGGAAGCGAACAAATACAATCTTACGATTGGTAGCCGCTCGTCCAATCTTGCGAAAGATTACATTGATTCGTATTATGTTTTTAGTAATGGAAAAAAAACCGTAATTGCGACTCTGTAGCTGACATAGAAAAGAAATCGATCGGCAAGAATTCGCGCCGTTTATGGTCGTAAGGTGCTAAGGAGCGAACGAAGGACGGCTACTATTTAAATTTCGTTCCGTGCGTAAATCTTCGGCGTGATTTTTCGACTTTGATTATCCACAATGCTCGTTTCGAATAATGCTAATTGAAAACAACTCAGTCGCAATTTGATTAAATCGTACGACCGCGATTGTCGACACTTTGTAACGACAATAAACAAGTGAGACGAAAATATATACTGCGTTTCTGTTATCAACTGTAAAAACGTAAACGAACTTGTCTTGTGCGAATATAATATGTACCAGAGCGTAATTGTCTCTTTTCATTATTCTTTATCAACGTATAAACATGGTTTTTCGACTTGGTAGATTTCGAGTGAAAAATATTCCGTCTTCTTTGCCTCCTTTTTGCTCTCGTGTCATCGACGTCGCCGTCGCCGTCGCCGTCGCCGTCGCCGTCGTCGTCGTCGTCGTCGTCGTCGTCGTCGTCGTCGTCGTTGTCATTATCGTCGTCGTTGCTGTCGTCCGTCGTCGCGAAAGCTCATGCATTTTAACAACGATTTTGAAATTGTAATTCACATCCGTTCGATTGTCTGAAAAATCGATCGGTTTCACCGCATAATTTCATGGTTTGCGCGCGCGTATACACGCTTTTCCTCAAGAGACGCACGACGGCGGCAGCGGCGGAAACTGTGTCGGCCGTGCCGTTTTCGCGGCCGATCGCCATTATGAGCGCGAAGAAGAGGCCCAAAATAAAATTTCTAAAAATAGACGGCTTTTATACCAACTACACCGCTCCTTTCATCCACGGGGTTTTTCGACTCGTCTCGAAAGCATTCAGTACTTTCCCATGTCGCGGTCGCGAATTTGCTACGTAACAATGCGTTTTGTATCTTGATAATTCCGTTGGAAACGATGCGTGTAACGCACTTACGCAATTTCATCACAAAAGAATTGAGAACAGAAAATAAACAAGTGGAGAGAAAAACTAAAAGAGATAATTAATGATTTTGATTCAATAGAAAACGCATAATTAACGAGCAGCAATTAAATATCCTTATTATTGTTGTTATTGTCGTTGCAAGCTCATTTACGAGACCCTCGATATTTACATTGCGTAAATATTACGTCACAACACGTACCGTAATTACCAATTACCGTGCAAAACAGATTCAATTACTCGAGTACTTGAATAAAATATTACGATGCACCACAAATGTACCGAATTGGCAATTTAGGCAAATAAAAGAAAAAAAATTGTATTTAAAGTTGTATGACATTACGTATACGTGTGTACGTTGATCGATCGCGCGAGCATATACAATGTCGTACGCGGCTATAACTCAGCTAGAAGCATCCCGACGGAATTATAAATAGTTGGCCCCGATTCAAATGCGTTTATCGGCGGATTAGCGATTTTATTGTCGGTACAATGTATCGCGGATTCTCGTCTCGACGGGATAGTCAGGTCGACACGCGATAGTCGCCTTGTAAAGTTGTGCAATTAATGCGGCAAGGATAAATTTCTACGTCCGTAACTAATTGTAAATATCCTAAGTGAACAGCACTCGAAACATTGCGACTTCTTTTTACTAAAAGCCTCTCCCTCCTCTCCGCCGATGTAGATGTATGCGTACAGTGATATCGACTTTGAACGATGGAACACGCCTTCTCGCGTCTCAACGTGACCTTCTTTTATAACAACCATATTATTTTTCTCATAGTTAAGAACTTGCATAATTAAGAGTAAAATGAAGCTGGTGATGGCACATTGTCCGTTTATTCAGCACTTTTGTAAGATGCACCGTTAGTTTTGTTTAATTATGACTTGTGACTGTTCTTTACAGTTAACGGCGTAAGTAGAACAAAAGATTTTTCCGTGGAGAGAAGGCGATAAACGGCAGCGACTTTATCCATTAACGGATAGATATATTGTTGCAGAACTTGTTCTTTCTTTCGCGATTGTTAGTGTGAACGATGTTGGAGAATGTCAGATCGTGCCTTGCATTGGTAGAGGTTTTGCACCATTTCCGGCTAAGGAAGCGCTAGGCGAGGTAAAACGAATAGGACGGTAGAACGCGCTCCATCTCGATGGACAAGAAAGAAAAATAGAAAGCATGGCATTCGAGTTCCGCAAGAACGGAATAAAGCTCAGCTTTCTAAGTTATTGCAAATTATCACCAGCCGCCGCCGCCGCCGTGCACCGTGCGAAAATGTGCTTTCGCCCGAGGTTCTGGGTTCTGACTGCCATATATATGCCGGCATAAATGCCCGTCGTCTCTCCGTATGCCTGTAATCTGCGTGGCGCGTAATTCACACAGATTGCAGGCCTCGAGTGATGACAGAGCTTGACGCTATACGATGTAGTCGACAACCGAATACGGCTCGCGTTAATGCACTTACCGGATCGCACTTATTCCCCCGTTTCTCGTCAGAAATTATGCTGACCAAACGGGAAATGACAATCTACCAGATACTTTGTGCACGCGCGCTCTTTGTTACTCACGGCAAATTCTTTGTTCCGATCGTCTCGAACTCAAATCAATATCGGCGCGCCGCGTCGCGTCGGTTGTCGCGTTTCCTCTCGGATGTCGCGAATTTTTCTGTCGAATGTTTCATACAATTTTGTTGTAAACGCATGAGAGATTCGTAGTAGATCACGAACGTGGCAACGGAAATTCCGTCTGGGTTGGCATCGACACGACAGTATACGTAGGTATACATTTCGCGAGGCAGCACGGCGAAGATCCGGATATTCCGTGCCGAGTTCATTCACGAAGAAACGTGTAAACGACGCGGCGCCTGTCGCGCTTCAAAGTCCCCATAAATTACTTTCCAAATTAAATGTCGCTACCACCTCGCTTTTTTTTTTTCAAGGATCCCTTTACTTAACGATTTATCCGCTTATTATCGTTAACCATTAAATTCATCCATAGCAAATTTTATTCCCCTTTTTCTACTCGTCCCATAGTATTAAAAAAAAAAGAAGCGATTTCCCGATAATACAGGTTTCCTGTCTTTTTGCTCTAACCACGGTTTTTTTACATGATTTCAGCAATTTTCCGCTTCCCCTTCTCTCTCTCTCTCTCACCTACATCGTATTTCTTTAGCACGGCGCACCTTCAGCGGTCATTTACGAGCGTTAAAGTGCAAGCTGTAAGTGCGAATCGCGCGGAACATCCTGTATACGTTTATACGCTGCGTCGGAGTATAAATAGACGCTTATGACGTAGTCGGGGAGTCGAGATCCATGAGGTCTGCCCCCTCGACGAAAACAACATGGCAAGACAGACGAGACGAGACAAGATACGAGGAACGTATAGAAGCCTATAGCCGCTACGCGCTATAAGTTGTTAACGTTGTACGTGTATGCGTGCGCGATGCAAGCGCGAGCGATAGCGTGCGCCTGTGTGTTGCGTGATTGCAAAAAGGCGTTTGCATACGCCGCGCGCCGCGCCGCGCCGCGCCGCGCCGGCAAGAAACGCCAATGGGTAAGAATCAATTTCTGAAATTTGTAAACACGCGACGATAACGAAGATAACGAGTATCGATAGGAGCGGTTGTCGTATCGCGCGGTCGAAAATTGATTTAGGTGACACGCACCGCACCGCGACGCGACGCAACGCGACGTGTCGTTTCATATCCTTTTATGTATACATTCTGGAGAGAGAAGTTGACGGTTCACGATTTCATAATTTACAAACCTCGACCAGTTGCCGCGTGTACCGTTTTTATTAGCGAGGCTACCGTTAAAGTCGATCTCGGCAACTTTCGTCGCAACCTCCCCTGCCCCTCGCTCCGCGTCTCGTCACGAACTTTGACGAATTGCGCCCGGAGATCGTAAACGGAAAAAGCTCTTATCGTCCGTTATTCCCCCCCCCCCTCCTTTTTTTATACGAGAAAGACGTTCTCTTCGAAACGTTGGCGCTGCGAAGATCAACGAATCTCTCCGTCGCGTTTTCGTACGCGCTTATAAAACGCGGGCACGCGCACACAAATTTGTTATCACAGAAAACACGCGTAAACGCCGAGCCTTTATCGCCGTGTTTGTTTGACACAGGCGACGCGCATGTTCGGGCGACCACGTCGAAAGCAATAATATTTGATCGTCGAATTAAAGGTTCGGTGTGAGTCAAACGAACGAACATTGCGAACGAGTGGAAAAGCACGGCAGAGAAGATATATATATTTTTCGCGAAAATTGAATCTTTTTTGACGTATACATATAGAAGATGGCGAGAGAAGGGCAAGAAATGGATAGGGATAGGTTTATTCACAAACGGGCTGTCCGGGGATTCGAGTAACTTTGCATTCACATTTCGCGTATCCCTTTGTAAGATGTCACTCGAGAGACGTCTCGGACGTCGCGCCGGCGCCAACGTCGCGCCGCACCTTCTCAGACCTTTCGGCGTGCACCGATGCGCTCGCGACAATGTCGTTTCGCTCCGTATCGGAGCGAGCGAAGAGCGAAGAGCGAAGAGCGAAGAGCGAAGAGCGAAGCTTTATTTCTCTGGGTAAAGCGAGTTGCGAAAGTAACGTGGCACGCATCCGCGAGAAACGATCGTTCAGCTACGGAATTTGTTGCAATCCCCGGTCGCCGCGAGACCATTTGTCTTTTGATACATGCGCTATATGTGGAAGCGGCATTTTACCGCAGCGCGCGACGGTTGCAAAAAACACGTTCGCGATGTGCGGCGCGGTGGAACGTGTAACGGCGGGATACGTTTAAATCTACTTAGACGGTCATTAGCATCAAAGCTCGCTGTAACTCGCAGTTAAAACGACGGTATCTCTCTCGCCCTCCCTTCCTACCTCGGGAGAAATGCGAAAAAGAACGATAGCTTTCGACTCGACGGGAAATTCATAACGGAAAGCCAGCAATTAACCCCTTCGTACCGTGAAAATTCCACTTAATTCAACGCAACGTGAATTAAAGTTCCATATTAGCACGCGTAACGCGAATTAAAAGCACGTTTCTGTGCTAATTATTATCTCATTTTAAAGGCACATGTACATACACTTTGCTATAACGCGTGGTGTTATATAAGTAAAAAATGAACAAAAATTTATTTAAGGGAAATTGAGTAAAAAAAAAAGTAGCCAAGTAAGGATTTTGTTCATCGTAGCCTACAACGATACGTTTCAAATTACCCTCTGCAAAAAATATGCATTTTCTAATATATTTTGTCATTTTTCAGCGACTGTTAAAACTATATATATTTCAAATTTAAGACGTGACGGTAACTCGCGTTACGGTCAGATATGAAAACGTCTCGCTGATGAAAGAGGTGGGCAATGAAGAGAGGGACAGGAATATGTGATGCACGAGAAAGGATTGATTCGTGAAAAAAAAAGAAACGACGGATCCTCCAGCTACGATGAAGGGTGCCGACACTACCGACGTCCTTAATCAAATTCGCCGTTCCAATAACGAAGTCATTCTGGGATGTGGTAGGAATCGGGAAGGTGGGGGGGAAAAGTACTCGAAGAGGATTTTACTTCCGACTAGCCGACGCGATGGATCGACGGCGTTTCGAATCCTGGCAGGTGAAGTTAGGACGATGGTGGCACGAGGATTCGAGAAACATCAATTTCCCGGCTCGTGTCGTCGGCTCCTTGCAACGTTTGCATTTCCAATTTCCTGCCGTTGCGAGCCGTTCTGGTCACGGTTACAAGAAGGAGCGAGCGAGCGAGCGAGCAAGCGAAAGCGAGAGAAAGAGAGAACAAGGAAGATTTATTGAATTAGAGAATGGCGTTCGGGACAAATACGAGTGGAACCATGCAATGAATACAACGCAAAAAAAAACACAATTAGATGTGCAAATTACAGAATCAAAATTAACGCGCCGAAAAATCACAAATGATTTTGTTGAAATTTTGTTTAATGAAAGAAAAATCAAATGCGCAAAGATGAGAAGGAAGAAATAGAAAAAGTCCTTCACTGACGGACTGAGGATTCCACTGCGCTGAAGAAATCTTCGCTACACAGTGGAAAAGGTTGTACGAACTGCGTACTACATTCCAAAAGTGAACAAAGAGAAGGACGTGTGAAGGCCGAACAAGGAATTTCTATATAAAATGCCTCGCTGTCGTACCCCCCCTGAGAAACATCTGTCGAGGGTGGCAAATCTGCTTGATGGACAGTTTTCTTTGTTAATCCGTGTCGTAAAATGCACTCGATACTAAAATAATTAAAGAAATTGCAACTAATCGTTCTATTCTAAATCAGCTATTCTGGAACAGAATGAGCAACAGAATGATGTCCCTGTGAAAAATAAAAATTCTCCTCTCTCCCTATGTTTTTCGCTCGTTTTCTCATTCTACATTGATTCCGCCCACGCAATATTCATTCTCTTGGAATCATATGTCATTAGAATGAATGGATTAAAGAGAGAACCCAGAATAGAATATCTCAACTGCCGCGGATTGCAGAATAGAGGAATTCCATTGTGCTATAAATGAAAGATGTGTAGGTAGCTGGAGCGACTTCCGAGAAATCAGCGTTAGGAATTTCGAGCGTAATCGTTGCTTCATTTTCACTCATTTTTCGTGATCCTCCTTTAAACGACGCTTCTCGGGTATGCTCGGCGAACAAAGCCTCAATTTCGTGGCAACGTTTAACTTAATTAAAAAGCGAGAGAATAGACGAACGTATTCGCAATACCCAGTCATTTCGCCGCACGCTTTCCTCTCACGAAGCGAAGCGCTCGATTGTTCCGGGCGCAAAATGCGAACACAATGCGATCGTGTGATAACCTTTCACGACGAAGATTACGACGAAACGGTCGAGATCGTGCTTCACAATGGGAAAGAGACTGGTACGGACGGTGCGGATCTGCGTGCAAGACCGTGACCCGAACTGGCGTATACTTAAGCAAACGGTATAGAGTACAGAGTATAGAGCATAGAGGAGACTGAGCAGGTTCTAACATGTTCGCAACATGCTAAAACTTGCTTGACGCATAGGCAGAAGATGGACGTTTCTTGCTCGAACGTGATTAATCTTATAACAATAGGGGAGGTGGGCCAAAAGGAGGATTTCGACAAAAAATTGCAACTCTCTTCTCGTTCCACATTGTGCCAACTTTTTTTTTATTTATAATTATCTTTATCTTTGAATTTACAATATTATAACGTTGCTTTTTTAAAACTATCTTTTTACACGATGAGTTTATTAAAAGTTGAGGGATAAATGGGAGTTTCCCGATTACATCATCTCTTTCATTTTTCGAGCAAGCGAGTCTCGAATCTTATCTGTTGCCGAAGATCAGAATAACCAATGATAAGAGAACCAAACCAATGATAGACCAAACACGTGAAAAGACAATTAATTAAAGAGCCTTAACAGACATGGCTAAATTTGATCGCTAGTATTTTTTGTACGATTTTATATAATTTACATTTTCAAGTTTGTCAAGCTGCCAATAAAGCTGCTTTTTCGTTTTGACACAATTCTGAGTTGAAGAATAGTATCGCAATATTAAATTGAGAATCGATTTATAATAACTAATTTTGTACAAGATTGCATGCAACTTGCTTGATTTTATTTTTAGCTCACTCTTAATGAATTGGCGAGATAGAAAATGAACTGCACGTCAACCACGTCTGTTACTTCGGCAATAATCTAATAACCAAGAAACATCATGCTGTGATGTTAATATTAAAGTACAAAAAAGTAACTTGTAGCCGTTAAAGAGATTACTGAAAATTGACAAAAAAGATAAAACGACATTTGCTCGTAGAGCTTTGAACGGTATGACTCATTCGGCAAAAAGTAAGACCAAATAAATCGAAACGTTACTCAACTACATGACCTGATCACTTATAATGGATTTATTCGGAGACAAGTTTCACATGGAGTCTGAACCGTATTCGATCCTTTGCTAAACGCGTCATCCTTTACAAGAGCAAATAGCAAAGCTAATCGCAATCGTAAATTATTCTGACAGAGTGAGGAGACCAAATTATGCTGCCGATTACATAGCTGCGCGTGAAATTTTGCGTTTAGATTAGCATTGCGAACATACGTTGCTTCGCTTCGTCATCGAGACACAGGAGGCGACGCGACGCGATGCGACGCGACGCGACCAACGCGTCGAAATAGAGAAAGAGAGAACGAAAGACGAAAGAGAAAAGGTATAGTCAGAGAGAAATTACAAAACAAAATAACGCGGTCCGTGCGGACAACGACGTAAATACTTTGGTTCTTCGCCCATCTTTCTCTGTGCCAGAAATATTAAGCTAGGTCAGTAACTGTGCGCTGAGGCGATAATTTTTACGCTTACGTTAGCGCTAAAAACGGCTTTGTTAGCTGGTAAACGTGATCGTCGTAGCCAACATAAAAATGGATAACGCGCCTACGTTTATCAATAGATAGTTTATCGAAAATAATAAACTTTTAAAGGGCAAGTCCGAAAAGATGTGGTGACGCGGATTGAAATCAAAGATGGATCGAACGTCGCGATCGTTTCTGATCGTTTCTGATCGTTCGCGCGATAGTTTCGCGCGAGAAGAAAGTGGCTTCTGGAGATAGCTGCTAAGGAAAGTTTACATAAACGTATGGGTTATGAAGTCGCCGAGGATAGGAATATTCTCTCCGATTAAACGTGACGCGACTAGATATCGCGCCTAAATACGATTCGATTTTGCGGGGGTTCGGAGCGTGGGCAGAGGAACTGGAGCGGACCCCCCTCGCCCGTTTCTGCTTTCACCCGGCACAGCTGTCTCTCGTTTCTTCGCTTCGTGTAGTGATTTTTTTGCACAATGCGCTCCATCGATCGTTCGAAGAGCGCTAACGATCAATAAAAACTAATCGAGTAGATAATATTGATTTATATTCGAACGTCAAACGAAACGTCAAACTCGACATTTGGTCGGCGCCTTCGAGAAAATCTACCGAATTCATACACATGCTGAATATTTAAGTGCCGTATAATACGTACGTGGTCAGACTCTTGTCTTCACTCTTGTCTTCACCGCGCTTAAAAACAGTGACGTGTCAAGGCGAGGTGCAAAGTGTGGCAATCCCGAAGTGAAAACCGTCTTCGTTCCAGCCAAAGCACAGGTCCAAATTTACGTTTGCGCGTGTGAGACTGCGAAAACGTATTTTCTGTAAAAAGAATAAAATATATATTAAAACAATTATTGTAAATATCGAATAGAGTTAGTGGTATTCGTGTGTAAATATAGTTGTTTCTCGAATAGTAATCAGCCTAATTATTCTTAATTTAAATAAATGATCATCAAAGTTCTCACGCAAACAAAAAGAGGAAGACGATGATGATGATGATGATGATGATGATGATGATGATGATGATGATCCGCTAATACAGTAGCTTCGCCTAAGGACGCCTTTAATGAAGTTCATTTAAATCGAACGGCATTAAAAGCAGTAGCATGCTCGTTTTGAATGGAGCTATTGAATACAAATCGGTGTTTACATCGAAACGAATTTGTGACGGCGCTATTTTCTCGGTCAAATTTTCACCTCGGGCTAATTAGTTGTAACAGTTATCCAAACCGTAGTAGGAAATGAGTTTTATCATTGTGAAAAATTGAAAATTCTATTCCATTTCTCAAAATATAAACGTATATATTTTATCTTGGCATAAATGTTTTTTCTAGTAGAGAAAATGAGTTTTGTACAATAAATAGTCGGCGCGTGATTCGCCGCTATCTTCATTCGGACATCCTGACGTCAATGCATTTCAATATTTTTCCATGTACTGCTTTTAATAGAGGAAACGCGAATTTAAAAAAAAAAAAAAAAGAGACGCCACAATAACCATTAATTTAACAACGTTTCAGTTGGCAGCGATTTGGCGCACAGGCGCACACAGAGTTACTATACAGGCGTATAGACGAATACGCGAATACGTAATCTCGGTAGGAAACGGATTTTTTCCGCGCGGCGCGCGGACTGTCGAAGCGATAGGGCGCATGTATGTATGCACGTATGCTCGCGAGTGCGACCGCAATCTGTTATCCGTATCTGCTGCCAGATGCCAAACGCTTCGCACCAGCAAGTTTACACGCGCGGTGCAGCTAATTGCGGTAATCTAGCTTAATGTACTGGAGAGAAGTAGTTTCGGCTAGCCGACGGGGCGATTGTTGCCAGAGATGAAGCGTCAGCGCCACACCGAATTTCCCATTACGTGCCTAATCCACGTAAGCGGATGAGTATAGCGAATATCGCGTACAGCGACTCGCGCACGTGATATGACGTAACGTAAAAGCGCAACGGGAAAAGATTTTCAACGGGAGTTACGAAGCGGCAGCGACGATAAAACGTCCGTCGCTGCCGCGCCGAGGACGAGAGACGACACACGAGTCCGCTCGCGCTTCGGCCATGAAAGGGAACTTTGAGGGGAGAACCTGTTTTTGTGGCGTACGAGGGAAGTTAATCCGTCCCGTTGTACGAAGACCCTGAGTCGACCGAGTCGACAGCCAGGCAGCAGCCACCACCCCCAAAGGGCCTGCGCCGCTGCGCTGGCCTGCGCGCGACAAGATAATACGAATAAAACGCGATTATCCCCGTTGAACGATGAGGAAACCGTCGCGAGCCATTGGATATTCAAACGCAATTTCTATTGTCTCTCTGCGTTTACGCGTTTCGACCGTCGCCGCGCGCGTCGCGTCGTGATTCTTGAGAAAGAAGCATTTTACAAGCGACGACGTACCGTTAATTCAGCAATTTAACGATATAATTAATAACGTTATATATCCCCAAATGGGGCGCTATTAATTGCCACGGGAGACCAAATTACGTCTCATTATTGCTACATCTGCAATTTGCGCGAGAGGCCAAGCATGATTATTAACGCGTTGCAGTGTAATTACTAATATATTTCAGGTTACAATATTAAAGCCAACGCGATTAATCATGGAGGGCAAACTAATTATTCGTTATGTTACGATGCATAATTGATATCGAATCACTATTGGAAATCAAATGTGCATGTAACGTACGTTTATGGTTAGCGCGAGATCGAAAATCGCACTTGACCCAACGTCAACTTTTCATCCCGCTGCAAATGTATATAATATCGTAGCTGCGAGACACATCTTGATTAGTATCGATAGTTTGGAACTGAAATTTTATCGATCTTATTCGCGTCGACTTGAAATCGTCTCGCGAAACATTTAATATCTGTGACAATTTTTCACGGGGTTACCGGATTATTGTGTTTCTCGCCTAGAACGCTATTCCTCTTTCGCAACCGGTTCCGAGAGAGGAGACCGCGCCGCACGCACACACACACACACACACACACACACACACACACACACACACACACACACACACACACGATCCGTGCCTTTGACGAGCGCGACACGCGTGCAGCTGTGGAGACGTTCTCTATTTCAGGAAATACGAGAACGTACGTGCGCTATATTGTTTCGCGTTCCCTCCTTCTATTTTCTTTTCTTTTCTTTTATAAGCGACATCTCTGCGACGATCGCAACTTCGTATTCTTCGCCCCCTTCGAACGCAACGTGAAATCCGCGCGACTGCACGCGAGGTAGTAAATTTTTATTGAAGCAATATTTCGCAGTCGCTGCGCAATTTGCGCCGCCAGGGAATATCATAAAACTGGAGATCTATAAACTTGGCGATAGTCAAAGGTAATCTTTTCGCGTTATGACGCGAGAGCGGATCTTAAACCGAAGCGTTTAGCTAAACACGATGAAATCGGAGATTATGGTGTTTCATTGTTCGAGTGCAGTTGTTTCTCACGTTTTAAGTGTACCGAGAAGAACATAATAAAATTTCCGAATCACGAGTTTCAGTTTGCCGAATCGATATTAATCGTTGTCGAAGAAGAAGTAACGAATGCGATATGAGAAACGAGTCTAAATATTCGAACGAAATATATCGCGCTAGGCGCGGGTCGTGAATTGCCTTTTACCGGATGGCAGCTGGCAAGGGCCAGATGTTGGTCGTTAATGGACTGTGCGGGTCTCAAAGTGGCACCAGACATGATTCCCTCTCTGTCCCCCCTCGACTGCCTAAAGTTCGTCTACGAGACAAAAGACCGACGGATCTCTCGCCGGAAATAAGAGAACGAGAAAATCGTTTGGATGAAAAAAAAAAAGAAAAAAAAAAACGCGCAGTATCTCACTCGTGATTCATCGATCGCCTAGCAGTCTTGGAGTAATCTCATCGCGATTATCGTTCGCGATAGCGTTTCGAGCGCGAAAATGTTAATTAACTTCCTAGTAAAGTCACTGTTACGAAAGAAGCAAACGTTCGATGGAACATCAACGCACACCGTTGGTCAATTTTTAAACAGATATTTACATTGACGTATTCTCTTTGAAGATACAAACAAAGCGATTATCTCTTCTCCGCTTCTCCCTTTTCACGACATTCTTTTGTGAATGTCCTCTCGCACAAGAGAAGGACGTAGCTGTAAAGCTCTCGTTCTTCTTTCCAGCGATTACGCGCGTGAATGTGAATAAAGAATGACTATACGTTTTAACTCGGCGACTATATATATGGCGCAATAATTCACAATTCGCTACGCTACCTCCGCATTTTACGTCTACGTTCACGTTCGCTTATTCCATCTTAATTATCAATCGCGAAATATTAATCTAAAGAGAGAAGGAACGCAGAGCACTTAATCCGATATTCTATCGAGTATCCGAACCGTGGTCGGCCACATGACGCGCGATGTGGAATCGAGAGATAACAAAATCGACAAAATCCACAAAATTCTACCAGCAATAATTCTCTCTCGCTAAACAAACCGCGCGATTCCTATTTATTCAAGAACCGTAACATCTTTACCGCCGCGCGCCGCAATTTCGTTACACAAAAAAGATTGGAAAATCTACTATACGCTTTTAGCGAATGCGATCCGGGAGGTGAGCAGCTGATATCGACACGATGAAAGATTGCGCATGGTGCGCGGTTCGTGCCCCAGGTGTTCAACGAAGATTATTACATATTCTAGAGATAAAAAAAAAAGAGCGCGGTAACGCGTTTATGAGCTGTTGCAGGTTTCGGAGCTCAGCAACGGCCGCGCCGCTCGCTGACCAGCTTTTCCAGCTTAGTGGCTTATAACTTGTTAATTTAGGACAAATCAAGCGTAATTTTGCGAAGCGGCCAAAGCAGAGGAGAGGACGGAGCTTCATCGAGGTGGATGCAATTTTTATAACGAAAAGATACGCGAGGCACCTGCAAAAAGCATCGAATGCTATATCGGAGGATCGTTCGTCGGAACAGCGACAAACTAGCGCGGCTAGTTTCGCGAGCAACTTATTCTTCTAACGACGTTTTATTTTTAATTTATGTGAGAGTTCGTTGCAGTCGGTCATAGTTACCTTCGAACATACGCTCGAATCGCGGCTAGTTCGTGGGCAAAGTGGACATAAGTTTTATCCGTCGTGTAGCAACGGATATACTTCAATGTGTAACTTGTGTAACTTTGAGATACGAGGCGAAAAAAAAAAATAAAAAGAAAAAAAATCGATCGTAATTTTTGGCTCTATCGCGAAAGAAGGCTCGTCGACGGGCGGTTCTTTCCGCCGATATCCTTGTGCCGTGCCCATAACTGGGCTGGTACCCACGACTATACTATTTACTCCCTACGTGCACGAAGTGCATCGATGCTTACACGCATGCTGGCGATCGATGCGTGGAGCCTGGGGAGAGAGGTGGAGTGGCAGTGGCGTGGTGATGATGATGGTGGTGGTGGTGGTGGTGGTGATGGTGGTGGTGGTAGTGGTAGTGGTGAGGTCACGCCGGGTAGGCGAGGGGCGAAGGGACACAAATAAAACGAGACTCGCGGAGACAGCTGGTCGTTCTGCCCTCGGGACAAACAACGAACCCACATGACGCAAATGCGCGCACACACACGCACGTACGTCCGCGCGATGTGTTTCACGCATAACTGCAGGCACGCATACTGATGGGCCGGCTCTCCGGACTCCGGACGACCGTACACATCGGTGTATCGATACGGAACCGGCTTGCGCGATTTTCCGAGCGCAGAGCGCCAAACGCCGCTCGGAACACCACGACGCGGGCCACATGGGCTGCAGGTCGAAAGGTATCGATAACAGATATATATTAACGTCGCCACAAGTCTCGCGAAGCATTCGGACAAGCGTCAGTCCGTTGAACGAAAATGTACGCGTACGACGGCGGCGGCAGCGGCGGCGGTGAAACGCCACGTCCGGTCGCGCGACATCAAATTGATTGATATAAATTGCCGTGTTGTGCACCCAACTCTCAACTTTAAAATTATCGATAAAACTATATTTTCCTTTACACTTTGCAAAGAGAGAATTTAATCATCTTCATTACTGAGCACGAGGAAAAAGCAAAAGGTACCGAACGGATGTGGATTTACGCAATCTTTCTATCTGATCAAACATGAATGACGTACGTTCTTATCGACCGCCGTGCTATCTCTCGTCAAAAATGTATTTTTAATATGTAGAAAAAGCGCCGAAAATAAGAGCAGCGTGGGTCATGTACACTCGATAGAACCCGCTTCGAAACTAATTTGTCATTCATAGGCCAGCAGCGACTCGATAACGTGTAAAACCGTTAGCGTCATAAGCCCGCAACAAGGACGTATCGCCGAACGTTCGAACATTGAAAAATAGATGGACGAAGAACATGTGCATCGACACGATGTTTGAAAATATTCTATTAATAAAATATTTGTGCAGCAAAATAAGTAATATCAAAATTCATAGTTTGGAAAAAAGTCAGGCGAGAAAGCTTTCGCGAAGAACGAACGTAAATATCGTGTTTCACGGAATTATCGCGCGACACGAATCCACGTCTATTTTTAATTATCTAAAGTTAATTCGTATCAAGTCCGTTATTTAAGCCACGTGATAAGGCGTAATTTATCTCTATTAAGTCCTTGCGCGGCTTACCACGATAACATAGCGATAACCGAGCAGACTTACTTTTCCTCCTTTCAATTGCATCTGTTAAAATTTTAGGGTTATGCCTTCAATTTCGCTTCGTCTATCGCTAAATGGCAAGCAATTAGCAAATGCGCTGGGTTTCGACCCAGTCGTTTAATGCTTTCTGTTCGCCTCGCTTCAAAAGTCTTAAGTCAATGTCTTGAAAAGGGGAAAATTGTCTGACGGCGTTTTATATTTTCTTCTCTTTTTTTTGTCGCTTTAGCTTGCAAGGCGAGAAAAACATGCGAAACGAGGCCGGTTGGCGCAGGATGAAGCACGCTTATTAGTAGAACGAGGCCAGATCAACGAGGCCGAAGGAACTTCTTTATCGCTCTTCCTTCAAAAATACATCGCGTCGTATCGTTAAAACACTTGATGCACTTGGTTTGTTTTATTAAATCGCGTGTCGTCGACTTCAACCCTGCAAAATCCCGGATAAGTTATACGATTCCCATCGGTCAGAAAAAGTAACAAGTTCCATACCTCCACTAAAATAACAATTACCCATGAAAGTTTTTCTTTTTAATTTTTAATTCATTCTGATAGCATTTGTCATCACTTCTTTATACTGTATTATATATTTCCGGCAGGTTTATAGCAAATGATAACACATCGAATCAAGGATGGGCAGCAGAGTTCCGCCCGCATAAAACATCATGGTCAATTCGTCATAAATTCTCATTGGTAAAATGTTCTGGCAGTGATCCATAACTCTCGCGAGAACACTTTTTAAACCTGTCGAGAACTCTAGAAATTTTTAGAAAAAAATCAGTTCTATCAATTATATATTGAATTTTCAAAAAACAAGATGTTAAATTCGTCATAAGTGTGATATTTATATACATATGGTATACAAAATGTTCCTTTAAAAAACATTTCATTAAAACAGACAGAGAATTCCAACAATCGCTTGACGCGCGCAAAAGAAAAATAAACAGAACTTTCCTTTTAAGATTCGATCAGTATTATATTTTACAGTATCTTTGGCAAATTAATTGCAGATGATTAATTAAGATGATACCACAGCAGCGATCAAACGGGAATGTTTACAAAAATATAAGAGAGAAACAATATCCGCTCGACGATAAGTGATAAGTTTGCGTACAAACAAAAGAGCAGACTACGACAAGTGTTCGATATTAACGATCGAGTCGTCGACCCAAAGTCGCAGCTATTATAGCTTTTCTCGAAAGGAGCTCGATTGGCGCGATAGAGTAGACGAGATTGTTAATTTCGGTATTGGCAGGGTATCAATGAGGTCAGATATCGCGATGCGGTCTAAACTGCAACGCGAATGCATCCATGCCACGACTCGATCGCCATCATCACGGTCTCGATTAATCGCGTCTGGTACGTACAGCTTCATATCAGTCGCAGCGTTGCCACGTTATTGCGCCCGGTAATTCAACAGATGCTCAACCGAAGCGTCTGCCAAGGGCAGAAACGATCGCGACCGTCGAACGAATACGTGGCAATTTGTTTCGGGGAGCGCAATTTCGACATCGCGGCGGAGAGAATTCTCGGTTTTCGCTCTTCTGCACCGCTGATACAACTTGCAATTTCTGAAGTGGTCGATTCCACACAGAGCGCGCGCGGACAACTGTGCGAACAACACGGACGTGGGCGAACGAACTCTTTAGAGGCAGACGGCGTAACGTGCGCGCGCGGCGACAGCCTCGCATAAATAATCTAATGGTTTCTTTGTTACCGCTGAGTATATTTATTTCGAATCACGTCGCGAGCCGTAAATACGATACGAACTTTCGCAACCCTGGAGAGCTCTCAATGAAGGAACGCAACGTGCGTGTATGTCTATCATCGCCCGCGACCCGCGACCCGCGACCTGCGACCCTTCCTCCGTGACTCTCTTCCCCTGCTTTTTTCTCTTCACTTATCGAGCATCTCGCGCGCGCGCGCGCGCGCGCGACGCTTTCTCACGCTGTTTCGTCACGGACGGCCGATCCCCGTTTAGCACGTTCGCCAATAAATCTTGATACGTAAAGTATCTCGCAATACAGTGTTACAGTTTGCACGGCGGACATCGCGTACGACGTTAAATCGAGTTCCAATGCACCACTTGAGCTCGTTTAAATTCATCACGGGCGCGCAGATCAAGCGAAATTCTCGCAAACAGTCGTGTCACATTTCGCAGATAACGAAACGTCGGCAAGTAATTATCACCATTGACTGCCATGAACCTTCTGTGACCATTAAATTAACGTCAATTAAAATGATAATCAAAAAGATCAGTATACGCAAACATTGTTTGTCGCGAAATTTTATCGCTGATCACTGCACGAGCGACTGCATATCTGTTTAAAAAATATTATGCTCAGTGAAAATTCGAATGACTGTTTCGAAGAAACTTACACTGTTAAATTAAAGAATCAAATTTAAATCAATTCTTGAGTTCAATGACATTTTGTCATTTTTAACAAAACCTGTAGCTAAAAGAATAATCTCTATTCAACTCATTTTTTTTTCTAGTCTAAAGTAAACAGCCTCTATATTAACGATATGTACCTAGTAAATAATAAACCATATTTGAATAAAATTTAACATTTATTGCGTTAAATTCCGTTCAACTCCATTATTTGAGTCAAATTAACGACATTTTGAGGAGCAACGGCAATCTACAGAAATGATAAAAAATAATTCAAACTGAATATAATTTGATATTACGAGTTTAACGTAGCAGCAATTATTTTCGCAACGTAAATATACCGACGACCACAGTTGCGACGATATCTTTCGGACTACATTGGAAAGCCTATAATATCGGTCGTAACTTTGCCTAACTGCACCTAAACTCTGAATCGACGGGCATGAATAGCGCGACGCCATTAAACTTCAGGTAGTAATAACATCTGAATGCAGTCGTCATTGCGATATGCAATCGAATTTAGTGTCAACGTTCCTCGCACGCGAAGAAACGAGACGCACGAAGCGAATAGAGAAACGACGCGAATTACGCGGATTGAATGAAGAGCGATACCGAATGTGAAAATTTTCGCTAGTTTGCGTCATTATATAATGAATAGACCGTGATAAAGGATGAATGGAATTTACAATAAAAGAATCACTGATTCACATCTATCACCGTATCTGTAAACTGCCGATTATAGAAGGAGTCCTATATTCGTCCGTTAATTCTGCAATTTTGCCAATCCGGTGTTTTATGCGTCGATTGAACTTTGACGTTGCGCAATCTCATTTACTTGTGTCGCGAAATTATCGCGGAAATGTGATTGAAAGACTATTTTCACGTAATGCGAGACGAGATATACAAGAGCAGACTACACAATTATGAATTCGCAATCACTTTTAGATGTATCGTTGCACGTTTCGACTTGAAAAATGACACGTCGATAAATTATGCCAACATCGATCGGCCATACGACTCGTGAAATCCTTTTGTACGAGGATCAATAATCTCCACGTACAGACAATAATCGTGAAATTTATCCCTCCCTCCCTCCGTCGTATGCAAAGGCAATCTATTCCTTTACTAGAGCGGACACGGTATCGTTAATCGAGCACTTTTTTTTTTTAACAACGGTTGTATGCACCATTAAACTATTGTAAGCACGAAATCGTATCGACATCAACGATAGCTCATGATTAAATAGAAACTCGATATTATTAGGCCCAAATGGGGCATTCTATGATCGATAAGTAACTCGCTTTTACGTAACGCGGACACACGCGATCAACGTTGTAACATAAACGGTCCAAATACAATACAAGCATCACTATACAGACCTTAATCTATTTTTATGGACGACGCTATTATAACAACGCTATTCGACACATAGCAATAGTAAAATGTTACACTCGGACCTTTTCAGCGGACGTAAATATTAGTCAGTCGAAGCAAAATACGGCGATCCGCTATAGATTAATCATCAGATTCACGAGGGAAAAATCGGAGAGGAAAGTGATGACAAGTACTCGTAGTACTTAACGACGGAAATGAGTTTCCGTTCGTTCGCAGCTGTTGAATAAATTGATTCTCGGTTAGTGCCTTAAGCGGCGTGCAAAATCGCAAAGTAAATCTGCGCGAACAAGTTTTCAAACAAAGATTGCAAAGCGATCAAAGTTATAATGATTTGTAAAAAGAAAAGAAAAAATAATTTCTCTCAACGCGCGATGAATGCTGGCACGTTAAATAAAGAATGTGCCTCTCGCTGCACACAGCTTTACATGGCTTCACGCGTCTTTACAACAAACCCGCCGTGCTTCGCCAGCGAGTCGTTACGTGTCACGACGACAGCCGGAGGCGTAACGGAGGGACGGTAGCGTTATTTCCGCGAAGTCGGCTTCTCCTCAACGAGGAAAAGCGGAGCAGAAGAAGCGCGCAGGTAAGAAGGAGAGGAGGCTTCGCGCTCCGCGAAGCCGACAGATCGCCTACACGATCGTGATCAAACCGGTTCTCTCCCTCTCCGCCTGCAGAGGGAAGCTCTCCTCCATCCATCGTCGCGGCTTCGCGTCGACGATTATCGATTAGCACTCGTAATATTCATCGAAACTCGTGCGAACGGAGAGCAAACATTTTGTGCGTTTCATCGATAAAGAAAGGAAAGCGAAACACACATGGTTCACCCCCCATAGTGGCATTGCGCTTATGGTATTCGGGGAGTATCGTGTCCATGGTGATTGCCTCTCGTAGTTCCCCTTCCGAAAGAGAACATTGTTAGGGCCCTTTCGGATTATAAGCTCGATCCCGCGATGAACGAGACGCATCGACGCACGTTCACGGTTGCCTTGGCCATTGTTCTCTGAACGTACTGGTGTCTTTTAGAATAAAATTCAGACAACACAAATGAAACATTTTTCACTCTCTCTCATCGTTCTCCGCTTTCTCTTTCCGGAAGTTGTATTCAATCGGTAAGAGCTGCTAGAGATTGGTATTTAATATTTCTACATTGATTAAACAAAGCACCGATGCTGAAATTGGACAATTCCCTCTTCATGGATTAAGACGGCTGCTCGGCTGTGCGCCCGCGTGGCGTGGGAAGGCCCGGGAAAATTGCGTGTTGCGATAGAGCGAGGAAAGAGAGGGTCGGGGGCTAGAAACAGAAGGGAACGAGAGAACTAGTCGTTGGACGCTCCGTTGAAGCGCGGAGTAGAGAGCCGGCCTGGACGAACCGAGTCTGGAATCGAGGGTCTTTCACGATGAGAGAGCGCGCCATAACGACCGGGGCGGCGGCGGCGGCGGCGGCGGCGGCGGCGGTGGCGGCAGCAGCAGCAGCAGAAGGACAAAGGGCTGAAGGGGTAAAGGGGGATGGCGAGGGGGAGGAGCGCCCGAGGGGTTGAGGCCCGTTACGCGCGATGTAATAGCCTCGCGAAATCTCATTTCGGAAAAACATTTGTGAGGTCGGGACGGTTAAAAAATTGCACGAGTCAGAGAACGTGAGGTAAATGAGATATCCCGGGATAAGCAAACGCGACGGCAGGCGGGTTTGTAATCCTCTTGCTGCGGAGAGAAAGAACGACACTCGCGGCGCGCGAAACGCGAGTTTCCCCGCGTGTAGTAAAAGCCACGACGCGAAACGTTTGCGTTACGTCGCGCGCGCGCGCGCGTCTACGATGAGTGCTCTTCTCGCTGACGCGACGTCGCGCGTCGACTTCCTTTGGAGCGTTAATGCGACAAGCGTCGCGCGTGTAAAACAATCGACGGACACGAGAGAAAAGAGAACGGAGCCAACAAAATCGTGTCCTGCGGCGAAGGCGGGCTTTTATCTACGTACCATTTAAATTTACCATGCAATTCACGCGCTCGCGAGAACGCGAGGACGCGAGCACGCTTGTTCACGCGGCGTCCGCTTGCTGTGCACTCTCAATCCGCTCCGCGAATATCATCGTAGAAAGTATTGAATGAAATACGCGATAGGTATAGCTCAGGGAGAGAATAATTTCATCTCGCGTAAGCGATGCTCCGTTTCTTCGCGATAAGGATCGAACGTAAGCCCGGGGGACCTTTGTGTTTAACGCAAACATCCATTTGACGTCACGTCTGAAAATGGTTGAGGCATAGGTATCGACGACGCGTAAATATAACGATCGATTGTAACGAACGAAGACTTTTCTTTTACGAGAGAAAAAAAAATATTTTCCTCCTATCTTTGGAAACGCCGAGACCTGCCGATCGCCGATGTGCGCCGCGCCGCCGACCTACCATACCTAACGGGAGCATCAGTTAAGAGGAAATGACGGAATTGACTCGCACGACGAGTCAAAGCGGAACGCATTTGAATACGCGACGCGCGGGTGGCTCTCTCACTGGCGTTACACTAGATCGTGTCCTGCCCCGTTCCATTAAGCGGAGAGAAATCCTCTCGGCGACGACGCGGCGGCAGTGGCGGCGCGGTGACCAACTTTCGTCGACCGGGGATCGAAACCCCGAGAGATATCTTCCACTCGCCTCTCGATCTCTCCTGAAGCGACGAGATGCGGAGAATCCGCTTGTGCGGTTTCGTGATTCCTGGCGCGGATCGGCCGTGCGCGCAGGCGCAGCGTTGCCGAATTTTCCGTTCTGACAACAAAAAAATAGCCGCTCCTCGTGCATGTATGCCCCACGTGTTTGCACGCGCGCGTGTGTGTGTGTGTGTGTGTGTGTGTGTGTTATAACACGTTGTTACAGAGAAGGGGAGCACTCGCGAGCGCCAGGATAGAATGAGAAAACGAGGGGGACGTGGAGAGAGCAAGAGTGGGACTGCATGAAAGCCACTGGAACAGGGTAGGGTAGGGTAGGGTAGGGAAGAGACGGAAGAGACAGGGGAGATTGCCAACAGCGTAAGACTGAGATATAATTTTCAGCCGAATCGTTGTTACTAGATATTAGAAGAGAGATCGAAGTTGTAATTCCTGGTATTAATCTCTCGACACGTTTCACGACGCGCGACACGTTCGACTCAACATTGGGAAAAGGTATTTATCCGTGTTCTTTGGCGCAGCTTTGTCGCGAAGGAAACGTTCATATCTGATAGCTCACGATGTATCTGGCATCAAGCTGAAACGATGAACCGACTGCATCTCGTGGCGACAGAATATTGTAGTGATAAAGCAAAATTTCGGTATCGATGCAATCGCGGACGCGTTACTCGAACTCGTTCTTTCACGGTCTGTCATCGAAATTCGACGTAAGCGACTTTCGCCGGCAGATGCGCGATAATATCGCAGCGGATCGCAATTTCGCGCGGCAGAACCCGAAGAAACCCGCCGCCGCCGCCGCCGCCGCTTCCGTCGTCGTCGTCGTCGGTTCGCTCGCTTTTTGCGGATACGTTCACAAAGGGAACCAACCGGACGATCTCGAGGGCTTCCCCTCGCGATTACGCCAATGAGTCGACCCAGCGAGGCAGCACGGACGGACAGTCGGCTGCGCTGTTGCCAAGCGGAAACCACAAACCGGCGGCATTTTCTTCTTCCACGAAGACACGGACAGACAACGCGTTCCGCTCGCCTACCGTGTTACCTCGTACACGTAGGAGGAGGCACTGCCACGGGCGGAAGGGGTGGGCACGGGGGTGAACCAAGGATCGAAATACAATCGGCCAGAAGATATGAAGAATGAGACGGAGGATCGCCAACGCGCGCGCAATAAGACAGCTAGGAGGAGCAACGAGCCAGACACGCAAATAGAAGTACATAATCTAAGGCGATACGGAATTTGCGAGACTCGCGAGAGAGACATTTTCATTGTTTGTTTCAAAGATTGTACTTTGTCGCGTTATCGCGCCCGCCCTCGACAATGTATAATATCAATGATCCATTTACGACTGAAATAATATAGCCCGTGATCCTGGCAAATAGCAGCGGATGAAAAAATACGCTTATTGCACGTTTCGTTATCAGGACAAACGATGAGAGATAATACAATGATAATTATTATCAGTGATAATTATGCATCGCCGTTTTGTACTCGCTAATGCTCTTAATCGTACACAATAAACGCAACCTCTTATTAATCTCGATGCGTCACAAACAGATTTACAAAACTCCAATTACTCCCGTCACCATCATTTAATATATAGTATAAACGAGTCACTTTTCATTTTCAACGTGGCTCTCAAACTTGAACGTTTTTAAAATGCTTACATCTTTCTCATTATATGCATGTATGGTAAAAAAAAATAGTAAATCATGAACGTTACTACGTGACAAAAGAGTAAAGTGATTATTTTTCTAGCTTCAGTTTACGATTGTGTTTTAAATTCGTACACGCAGTCTATAGAAACGGAAAAATATGTTTAATAATCGGTATGAAAATATTATTAAGCCCTAAAATCCGCTTCGAGCGAGAAACGTGGTACTTTCTTTTATTTCTGGCAACACAATTATGTATAGCATGCTAAAATTAAACAGGCCGGCGGCTAAATAATAGATGTACAAATTTAACTGGCCATAGATACACAGCCGAATCAGTTGAATGGACTGCATTAAAGAAAGACGACTCATTTAGATCTCTCGTGACATATACACATGCCATTTTTAGGGGAATTCGAAGGGGAATTCGAAGGCATGATACAGCACAAAGAATGACAAATTAACTGATACGTACGATCGAGTTAGGTTTAACGATTGTTTCAGCGAACACCCGCTTCCGTGTTGCCCGCGCGGGAACTAACGCACGCGAAACACGTAGAATTTTATAGGAAGTGATTAGAATTTCAGCTGCGTAAAACCACTACCAGACTTCCTCGTACACCCGTTTTCTACACGGACGAACGAGGTTATATATTACAAAAGACACGCCATATATGCCGGATTCATAATGAATTTTTTCCCCGATACCGAACACGTTGCACAAAAAAAAAAAAAAAAAAAAAAATCCGTCAGAACCACATGTATTTCCGATAGTCAAAAAAGTGATAAATTAAAGAGAAGTTGTACGAGATGATATAATTATATTTAAACGGCGAACATAACTGCTATTTTATTCAATAAAAAAATATAATAGCGTTAACATTTCGCAGTAATAATAAATATAAAATATAAATATATATAAAGAGATTTAAAAAGAAACAACAATTTTGACAGTCTGTACGCACGATTCGACAATTTTGTTCTGCAACAAATTTCTTTTGTTAAAAACTAAGAGCACTATAATTTGTTATAAAATTTATGTACAATTTTATTAAGAAAACAGCTATACAAATACTTTTTATAGATGTTAAAGTATACTGAAAAGTCTTTTTATACTTGTAAAAGTAGAGAAAATTAATTAAAAAGTATTAAGATATTGATGAGAAGGTGCCGAAAACATGTGTACAGAGTGTTAATAAATATTCGCGATGCCATAGAATCGTTGTACACACCTGTTATACGCGTGTATATTGAGAATCTCTCTCTACTAATAAAAATATAGAATCAAGTAAAACAATCAAAAACGAGATAAAACATGATGACACTACAATTCTCAAATTTGTATTTCGCGAATCTCCCGGTGATTCTTCGCAATCTCACGCTCCGTTTCTTTTATATAATCGTAATTTTATTTTATTTATTTTTCTTTTTCTTTTGCGTATTACGAAACACGTAGTTTGACGTTAGGATTTCGCATGAAAAGGAGAGTCACGGTGGAAAAAGCTTCGGAAACCACCGCGGCAGGCATCGGCCGGACATGGAATGAAATAACAGAGAAACAGCGCGGAGCAGTAGGATATGATGCGCAACGGGCAACGGCATAAAACAACGACGAACACGAGAGCGCGTGGAAGACAATACGGAATTGCGCAAAAATGCGCGCTGGAATAGAAACCGAAATTACACCCAACTATTCTTTCCGATTTATCCGTGAAACGACAGTTCAATGTGGATGTAGTAGTAGCGTCATCTCTCCGCGAAATTAACACTATAGTTTTTTGTAAATTCCGACAATGAAACCACGAATTCCGCAAAAAGTCGCCCTGAGAAAAAGAATTTGTTGAAAAACTAAGATATTTAGTCCGATACGATCAGTTGAACATTTGGTTGATTCAACAGTTATTTAGTTGCATAAAAAAAGGATACAGTTGTTTATTCATGCATTCAAATTTTTTAACAAGGAAATAAAATAATATTTAGTTGTACCTAAATCGAACTAAATATTTTAGTCTTTTGAAAATTTTTTTTTTCTCAGTGCGTAGATGTGAAACATAGAGACGTAGATAGACAGTGCGTGCCCAACCCCCGGATAATAACACGGAAATATACCGGTATATATCCGGGTGTGTTTCTGCGAGTCGGTTTCTTTCATCCGTATAAATTTGTGACTGCGCAGACTAACCAATCAGAAAGCTCCTTCCACCCTTCCGTTCCGATTCGATTCGATTGCGTGATGGTGTTAAGCGCTTAAACAAACGTTCTTTCTCTTTCTCTCTTGCGGACCACACGGCAGGAAGTTTCGCAAAAATGACGTTCCCGGAGACAATGGACACTCTCGACTTTTTCCGGCAGGTGTACGTCGCGCGCGTAATTAACATCGGTGTAATTTCATTGAATTAGATCACCGATCGATATGTCTCTTACACATCAACGGTTTTCCGACTGATGCAATGACACGAAATAGTATGATACTTGGATCGAACATGAAAAAAATTGAATTTTTATTTTGAAGGATTATGCATGCTACGCGAAACGTACGAAACTGATTGTGCACACGAAAGTATGATTAATGGAAAAGCTTCCACATATTTTTGCGCGTATCGTCCCATGTCCGTCGCGAACGATAATCAAGTTTCTGGCAATTCTAAGAAAAAAAAAGGGGGAGAAAAAGGATGCATGGCCGACGGATCTCGCACCGTCGTCACCGCGTCGTCGTCCCTATCTTTCACGCGCAGTGGTTTGGAATTTCCTTTGGAGATTAGATCATCTACGAAATTGCACGCCGCAAGACTGACGATACGAGACGTTTAAACAAAATGAACGCACGAAACTGGAACGCCGTCGTGTCGCAGCGCTAGTAAGAATAGTTAGGCTGTAAAATCGCTAACACAGCTCACGATCGCAATTACAGTTACGTGAGCGGGATTTGCATTTCGTGTATCTTGAATTTTCGTCAAGAGAATTTTCTTGACGCTCGCGCAAATATTCATATTTATACATTTTTAAAACATATAGTCGCGAAAAGTTTAACATTCGAGATAAAATTTTACACAAGAGATGAGAAGAGATACCATTCGGTTGAAGCGAATGTTTTCGTGCCTAATAATATTTTTATACCAATTATTAACATATTTTTAAAGATATTGTAGCATCATTATTAAATCTGATAGTCAAATTAATTAAGATATTATTCTCTTCAATTTATGATTGTAAATCCAATATTATATCGACACGTAATTTATAGAACTGAAAAATGTATTTAATAATTAACATAAAAATATTATTTTCCGCTTCTCTCTCTCTTTCGATTAAAAAATTTCTTGTTATTTCTTACGTTATTCATACTCAGATAAAAATTATGTTTAAATTGATGAAATCGTTTCTTTAACTTGGATTTTTTTATATTGAAGTGGAAATATCCTTGAAGAAAATAAAAATTTATTGGATTTCAAGAAATCGCGTTATTAGCACCTTTTTAAGTAAATAATTTGTTCCAATTACTTATTTAATTTAAACAAATAATTTTTTTTTAAAGACAGTAAACCCAGAGAAAGGTTTCTTTGAATCAAAAAATATGTATTTGACTCAAAGAAATTTGTGCGTTGCTATACGTTTAAAGAAAAATTTCTTTAACTGGAAGAATTTTTTTGATAGTTTCCTTTATTAAAATTAAAGAAATAATTTAGTTGAGCAACGAAAATATATATATATATATTTTTTTAATAAAAAGAACTTATTTTTAAAAACCAGAACAATTAAATTATTTCTTACATTTCTATCAGTACATTCTTTGAATTAAAAAATTAATTGTTTAAATTAAATTATTAATTTGAATAAATAATTTATTTACTTTAAAAAAGATTAATAATATTATTTCTTGAAATCAAATAAATTTTTACTTTCCTCAAAGGTATTTTCACTTCAACTTAAAAAAATCAAGTTATAGAAACGATTTCATCAATTTAAACATAACTTTTCTCTGGATGTACTGACAGAAATGTAAGAAATAATTTAGTTGCCTCATTTGAATAGTTATTCATAGGAACCTCAAACTTTGCAATTGTTTTTAATTTTTTAAATAATTTAGTTTTTCTGATTTCAAAAATATATTTCTTTCGTTTATTATTAAAAAAAAAAGATTAGCGTTGCACAAACTATTTCTTTAATTCTGATAGAAGGAATAACCAAAAGATTTCTTCAAATCAAAGAAATTCTTCTTCAACCGTATACCAATATACAAATTTCTTTGATTCAAACAAATATTTCTTAACTCAAAGAAACTTTTCTCTAGGTGCACATATCGATGTAATGCCTGCTTATTAATGTGAAATTTTATTATGATTTATAAAAACGGCTGAATAATAAAAAGTTTAGCGGACAAAAAAATTCGCATTATTACCAATTCTAATTCAAAGATGTTTTTTTTATTTTTGACTACGCACATTAAAATTATCCCTTCCTGACGTAAAAATGACGCAGGATCTCGACAACGGTACAATTCTTCGACGAATAGTTTTCGACAAATCCGCGATGAGTGGAAAAAAGCAACACGATGGAGGCCGATTCCTCCCGCCGATGACCTCGAAGCCAATCGGCAATTTTATGATGGTTTGGACTCTCGTGTTCGCATTTGTGAGGAGGACGAAGAGGAGAGGAGAGGAGAGGAGAGGAGAGAGAACGCGGAGTTGCCAGGCCGCTCAGCAAGCTGTGTAGAGCAGACCATCCAAATAACGCTGCTCCGAAACCCTCTTTCGGTCCTCTCTCTTCTCTCTCTCGTGGACTTTAAGGCGAGACGCGAGCGATATGGGCATATCTCTTTAAAGCGCCAGCCAGCGACGACGCGACAGTGGTGCTCACGATCGATAGTGTTGGCGTTGCGTCGAACGTGTAGTCTACGGCCGAATAACAGCTCCACGTTCGCTCGCATGTACGACGGTGGTACGAGCGACCACCGTCGATGCGTAATCTACGTAGACAATGCGTAATCTACGTAGATATCGCGCATAATGACTGGCACTTTCTCCGATTTTCCCTCGTATTTCTAGAAAACATAGTTCTCTCAATCGAAGAAATAATGCTCAATTTCTCACGAGCCTCGTGTTTCAAATCTAATGGCGCGCCTATAATACGTGGGTCGAGGAGAATGAATCTGAGAGCGTCGTCTTACGCAACTGGCGAAATATCATCGCGCGCCTTCGCTTCGTCGCGCGTCGATGCGAACATCCAGCAATTCCGAGTATCGCGATGGATTTGGACCGATTACGAGTCCGAAGAGATATTACGTGAAAAAGAAGCATATAAGAAGAAACTACTCGCGGTCCGACCGTCCATCCATCCGACGGAGCCAAACCAAGTATACGCATACTCCTCTGCTCCGATCAGGTGTGTCGGCTAAAACCTGTTGGCTCGCCTTCCTCCTTCCCTTTGTGAACGAGACAGGTGGGTCTCGTAGGGCCCAGCAGCAGCAGCAGCAGCAGCAGCTTTCTGAAGAAGATTGCCCCGACCGACGAAGCAGAGGAATGAAAACACACGCGTGTGAAGCTCCGCGCGGGGGTGATCACCGAGGAAAATCTTACCGCCGCCGGTCGTCGGAGGGGGATCCAATTTTTCCGGTCCGAATGCTGCGACTGCTCGTAAATCCTCGATGAGAAGTAGGGCGGGGCGGGACGGGGGTGGCGGAAGGTAGACGGTTTTACGAGCGAGGAAACGCGCGCGCAGCGAACAAAGACTCGGCGAACGTAACGGAGCGCATTCGAGATGCATTCGCGGATTTGCGAAACGCGGAATAAGCGGCCACGGATGAGTCACGGCTTCATAACCGAGTCTTCGTGAAGCTCCACTTTTGCTCCACGGTTAGACTCCGTTGCTTAGACTTCCTTATCGTCGTCGCGCTCGCGAGAAACAGGGACGGTCGCCGAGCGGAGAGTTTTGACCTTTCGCCTCTATATCAATTATCTTCGAGTAAATCGAAGAGAAAAAAAAAAGCCGATTAGATCTCGAGTTCCTTATCTCTTCGCCTCTTCTATCGGAACATGTGTAAAAATAGATAAAGTTATAGAGAGGATATCGAGAGATGTGCCTTAGGCATCATCGCCTTTCCGCCGATAGGCGTAGTTATTACATATAATACGGGCGGTAGTCACGCGATAAAAGAAGAGGAAATTACAATCGACCTGCGAATGTTGGCGAGAATTGGCTAAACCGCGAGAGAAGGATCGCGAGAACCCCGGTCGAGCGATTCGACGACTGTGGCAACGAGATCGCAGAGGAGCGAGAACGCGATTACGTCTATTTTCGCGTAATACGCGCGCGGGGTCGTTTCCTACGCGGTTTGCGAAAAATATCGCATCGGACACACGCATGCGCGCGCGGGTCAGCGCGTTAGCGTTCGCGCGACGACGACGACGACGACGACGACGACGGTAAGATTCTAAAGTGCACTGACCCCTTGGCCGCTATGCGAAAGGCGGCTGTGTAGGAAAGTGATAGTTACGAATACGTGCGTCCGATTGTAATACGCTCGTCGCTTTATTGCTTCCCCCCTCGAAGCCGCGATATCGGCTTCCGCCTCTTCGATATTGGCGCATTCAGCCGACAGCTGTCTTTTATGCAATTCCTCCGGCGCGACGAGGAGGAATCGTCGTCGCGGCCGACGTGACCTCGCGCGACTTTACCTTTCCTTTTAGTCTTTTTACTTCGCGGAAATTGCGACGATAGCGCGGATGTGCGTGCACAAGAGCGCGGAATGATTGACGTCCCTTTCCTTTAGCGATCAATCTTGCGATTGGGCATCCGTGGGCACACATATATACGATCGTGTTTACTCCAATGAAAAAGAGTATCGCGAAAAAGTGTATTTTGTTTAAAATAACCTCACGCTAATATGATGTGATGTACTTACGAGCATAACATGGCTATCTATAATTACATCTCTTTTTACGTAAATGGATTCGAAAACAAAGAAAAAAAAAAATAAAAAAACAAACATTTCGTACCTCGTCTAATTCGTATAATAGCGATCGTAACTTTCCATGGGTAGCCGCGGTCGCGAATTAGCTGATGAAAAGAGAGAAAATAAAAGCAGCTGGAAAGTAGCGAAGCCGCCGCCAGCGGGCAGCACGTACCGCGTGGCGATGCTCCGAGGCCTCCGACCGAGATGGCGACTCGAAAAGGCGCTCGAAGCACCACCGGTCGACGTGTTACGGAACACGCGGCTTAATTCGGAAATGGCAAATTTCTGCCGATTTCTGCTTTTCCGGCGACGATTGGTCGCGTAAGGAACGATCACGTCGCAAAGTGAGAAGAGAGAGATACTCACGTAGCTTCCTCCGCGTTGTCCCAGCGACGTTACGTTTCGAACCGCCAACCGTCTCTCGTCCAACAGCCAACCGTCGTCGGGGCGCGCGGGAGCAGGTCCTCCACCGCTTCCAGAAGATTCACGGCGGAGACACTCGTCGCGTACACAGAACAAACGGCACACACGCACGCGCGTACACTTCCGCGACGACTCGGAACCGCTACGACGTACGTCGGGCGCGCGTCAAAGGCAACCGCGAGCGTTGTGCCCTTGAGCGAGACGCGGTGATGCGCGAGCGTGTAAACGAGCCTGTCAATCGCGGCGAGGCGGCCGCATCAGACCGCATGGCATGGCGACCGCGGGCGCAACTCGGCGCGTACGGCGCTTTAAACGCTACGTCACCGTCCCGGTGAGGAGCGATCATTGGCCGACGTTCGCGGCACCGGCCAATCGCTCGCGCGCTCGCAAAATCGCGCGGGAAGGCAAAGGTGCCTCGGTTACCGTCTCGTGTCTCGTCGCGCCAAAAGTCACTCGCGAATGGCGGGGCGGCGCAATTTTTCAACCGGTCCTTTGTCGAATGGAGACGAGCATCGACGACGATAACCCTATCGGTTTGAGCCATTGACCTACCTTGCCCATAATTATCGTTCCGATAGTCAGTTTGTTTCATTTAGCACTAATTAAAAGTTTAATTTAATCGAAATGAGAGGAAATTGCTTTCGAAATTTATGTTTTTATTCATTATCCGAATATTCTGATGAAATTTCGAAAAGCAAGTGAAAGAGTAAAGCGCTGCAACACGCGGCGAAAAACAAGAAACGATATTTTTATGTCGACTCATTGTTGATCCGTAGCGTCGACGATAATAGTCAATCGTTAGTCATCTATCCGTAACCTAACCAAAATTATCGCGGCGATATCTCGGTTATGGAGTACCGTATATACAACTTTTGATAACGAGATCTCGATTTTGCTTGACGAACGCTCGACTTACTCGCAAAATAGTAATACGTCGTTGAAAAACTAATGCCGTGCGCCATGGCGGTTACAGGTTACAGCTAGCATCCGCAAAAACGAATTTTGATGGAAGGAGTAAGAATCTCGATTAATACCTGATGCCTTTCATTCCGTGTCTACAAAAAAGTCGGGCAAAGCCTCGCGTAATCGATGTTGCGCCCGCGATCCCTCGAGAAGGGAGAGATCTGTGTCTGAGAGTCTGGGGATGGAAATAAAAAGACGATCTCGATCCCGTTGCGTTTTCGCGTCTGCTCGCGTCCGTTGGCGTCCGTCTAATAGACCGGAGTGAAGTTAGTAGCGATGCGTGCCGTCAAGATGGCGGCACCAAGCGCCGTATATGCGCGTCTTTGATACGCGTGCGTTTATTTTGCGTGTCGCGCGATGTGAGCCAAACGGTTGCAAGCGGCTCGTAAATATCGTACGTTTGAACGCGTTTCGGCCGAATTCTCCCGTAACGTTGACAAATGAGACGTGGCGAGCGACGCGAGGTCAACGAGTGCTTACCGAGAGCGCGATCGAACGATGAACTATCTCAACAGTATAGCAGGCGGCACGACAACCGCCGACTCGGGCCTGCAGCTCAACAATGTCGAAATTCTCTACACGAAGGTGCAGAGAATTTACATCAAGCCGCAGCATAAAGAAGAGCGCCAGCGGGATCTCAGGGTCAACGTCGAGATTCACGCTGGCATCAGTCCGGTTTGTCGCAAGGTAACTTTCCGAGTCTCGCTGAGACTTTGAGACGGCTTCGACGTTTAGACGTCAGCTGCGCTTTTCCCTTTTAATTCTTTATAATCCATAAACGTACGTCTATGGACATCGATAATCTTTCCTTGTCCCTGATATGTTCTGTATTTTGCTGGATCTTATTATGTACAAAATACATATTTTTCTTCTTTTTACCATATTATTTACCCTATTAGCTTATGGAGATGTCAGAATATCATGAATTTAATTGTCCAAAAACTTTGAAGACAACAATTGTGAAGACTAATTCGCCTTTGGAGAATCATCCAAAAATACATTGTTTATATGTATCTTGTTTCAGAGTTTGTGTGTTTTGCTGGCTGACGACGACGATCCATGTTTTCTCTACTCCTTATTCATTACTGAGGATGATTTTAAAGTGTTGAAAGCGCAACAGGGACTGCTGGTTGATTTTGATAACTTTGCCACCCAGTTGATATGCTTGTTGGAGCAATGTCATATTCCAGGAACGAGCCAAGTAACGAAAACTCCACCAAAGTTTCTCTTGTTATTGGCGGAGGAATCGGGAGATTGGAATTTCAAACTTGTAGAGACAAATAATTTCAAACATCTCTGCCACCTCAGTTTAAATATATCACCTGCGAGTGATTCAGACTTGAAAACACACATGGCAATGAAGATTAAGCAGCTAAAAGAAAATATTTCGCAGCAAAGTAGGGATGCGATTGGTTTAGAAACTAGATTAAACGATTTGACAAGTAAGCTGGAAACAAAAACAAAAGAATTGGAACAGTTGGAGCATAGATATATGACTGAGAAGAATCAGATACAATTCAATTCATCGCAGCAAATTAGTATAGAAAAAGACAGGTATGTATGTAAAAGATATTATAAACAATTAATAATAAATATTATTAATTATAATAATAGATAGTATTGTGAAACATTTTGTGTTTGAAATAAAATTGTTTAAAAAATATTAATAATTCTACTAATTTTTTAGGTTAGCACAAGCACAACTAGAATGGCAACGACAAAGTGAAAAAGAAAAAATCCAAGTTGAACAGAGGCATGCTGAAACTGTGAAACAATTACATACAGAACTTGCTGAATTGCGAACACAGAATATGACTTATAAGGATAAACAATCCTTTTTAGAAGCCACTAACGCAGAACAGATAAAACAATTGCAGACTCTCGAAAAAGAGCTCAATATCGCTGAACGAGATTTGGTACTACTCAAAAAGCAAAACTCGAAATTAGATGTAGATTACCACAGTAAAGATGAAGCTGTTAATAGTTTGCGTACAAAGGTAGCAGTGCTTGAACAAGAATTGAAAGACAAAACGGTGATCTCTCACAAGCAGGTGGAAATGCTGAAATCGTGTAAAGAACAAAAGCAGCATTTAGAGGATCTCTTAACCGAGAAAGATGGTCAGTTGCAACGCAAACAAAATTCCTTGAGAAATCTAAGTGATGAGTTAGGAAAAGCTAATGAAATCTTAAGTAAATTACAAAATGAACTTGCATCAACCAAATCGAAATTAAAATTAAGAACAAGCATAGCGCTCGAACAGGAAAGATTGTTAGACAGCAAACAGAAAGAAGTTGGTCAATTAGAAAACAAAATGGAAGGTCTTGCCAGAGATGCGAAAGATGCGAAGAGTGAAGTAGATAATTTAAAAGAACAGATAAAAACATTACAACATCAATTGGAAGAAAAAGAAAAGATCATAAAGAATAATGATAATGGTAAGATTAAATTTTATTTTTGTTAATAGTAACATTTAAAGAACTCAAAATCAAAACGATACTTTTATTTTTCTTTTGCAGTAATTAGTTGGCTGAATCGGAGATTAGCGGATAATCAATCGCCGCTACAAAGCGCTACTCCAGCTCCGGTTACGATACCATCCACTGTTCCACTGACGTTACCTAGAACAAGTAAATTATTTCCTAACCGATATGAAACACGCACGCCTGCACCCGGCACGATACAACCTAGTACGTTATCGGGATTGCCGATGAAAAATCCGATCGTGCAAAATCCAAACATTAATCAGACGACTCGCACGACAGCTCGATCGATGGGTGTCGGTGTAACGGAAAGTTCAGTAGGATTAACCACCTTTAATAAAAGCGCTCTGATCTCGAGTACCAGCACACCTATGGAGCGTTTCAACGCGTTGAATAAAGTATCGGGAAATCCAACGGCTTCAACCTCGGCACCGGCTATAATCGAGAATAACAATGGCCCGGCAGTGATCTCGAATGGTACAAAAATGAAAACTGCTAGCGTTGGCTTGCAGGGCGGATTAAGACGAGCAGGTTTGTCCGACAAACCCATTTTACCTTCCGCATATTTTCCTAAGACTTTACATTAACCAACTGTTCTGGAGGAATTGTCAGTACAGAAATTGGTGAGTGTCAGAAAGACAGTACTTTAATAATCAAAACAACAAAATAGGAATGACAAAACTGTAATATTGTCATTGGTATGACAATATTACAAATTTGCCGTCTCGAAAATAGTACAAATACTTGTAAGAATGATTAGTATTATTTACAAGATATTTTTTACCAGATAAAAATTTTAGACTATTTTTAATCCTACGCATTGGCACCTTTTTATAAAGAAAAATGATATTGGGCTATCGTCAACGTAATCAGAATGTATCGATGTAGGATTAATAATAATATATAATTATTTGTATATACTGTACTAACATACTCCGATCTCTCGTTTACTACGGCATAAAATGCATATGTATTGGTAGATAACTTCTATTATTTACCATATACTTTAATATTTTAATTAACTTTAACATTATTACTATTATTAGTATAATTTTATAATAAATTTTATAATAAAGTCTACTTTTAATATATAAATAGTACTTAAAGTACATAAAGTGAAAAAGTTCAGTCGATATTTATAGTGAAGCATAATATACACGCATATACATAAATCAAGAATTGCAATTTATAAAATTAACTATCAAAACAGTTTTTTTTTCAAATTCTAAATCTAAATAATCTTTTAAAGTAGTTGCAATGTTAGAGATTTATATTGTTACAAAAAAAAACGTATTTTTTTATTATCGGCAAATACGAAACGAATAATTTTAAAATTAACATGGCACAGTTTCTTATTTTATCACAATCACTATTAATTATCATGCAACTGATAACTGATAATTAATATTTTCTTTACTGTTAGATTAATAGATACATTTAAAGCATATTAATCACGTAGGTACCTGGAAAATAATTTTATCTTTGTGGATTTTATGTAACTGTATAAATATTTTTATATATAAATGGAAATATTAATGAAAAGAAAAACTGATGTAGAAAGCTCTCTAATTTCATGACTTATGACCATAATAGATAAACTAAGGCCATTTAATACAAATAATAGAATGTGCCTCACAGAATAGATTAGAAAATTCTATTATATTTATATACGTATGATTTACGTTGTATATCTATTATAAAAATCATACTGGAGAGAAATTGTTTGTTAGTTGCAATATTGTATAAACGAAAAATTTTTATATATTTAAAGTATATTTTTTAAAATATGTGCCACAAGGTACAAATGTATCAAGTAAATTCATTCTTATAAAGCATGTCAATTTATTAAATTACATAAATAGAGCAACAGTATTAAATATAATAAATAGCGATAAGATAGTTAATAAAAATGATTTCATATATTTTACTACTTTTGTACATAGAATTATAATAAATGTCTATTAAATTTCTATTATATAATGTGTTTTGCACAGCTATGGAAAGTTGCCAGTCCCATGAAATATAAATATTTTTTAATCATATCAGAATATATAATCAGAATATACAACAATATATTGTTCGAAAAACTGACAAAAAATATGATACACTTTCATACATTTTTATACGCAGCATCATACAGATATTTACAAGAGAAAATTAGATTTTGAGATTCGCAGTTTCAAAATTGAAGATATCGCAACTTATCGCGTGTGGCAAAGTTAATTATTCGAAATACAAAATATTTAAACAATACTGTATAAATTGAAACATGATAAAATATTGTCAGTATAATAACAAATCATTGATAAGATATATTAATTCATATCAATCGGAGATGACGATACACTGCTATTTGGTAGATCTGTACATCCCATATCCAAAAGAGGCATATCCATCCGTTTACGTCTGCGTTCACACTTTGGGCATGGTTTACTGACGTTTAGACAGTCTGTATGAAATACGGCATTGCATGCTCCACACTGTAAATGAATAAATTGTCATAAAATCAAGTATTAAACAGATAACGAAGGATGTTGATACGTTGCTTACCCGAAATGTAGATTCCATATCAAAGGGATAAATGACTTTTGTATCGTTACACACCTCGCATATAAAGCCTTTTTGACTACAGAGCCAACAATTTATTACATGATTCCTCGCGAATTCAACGACCTTTTGAAGTTGTTGCGCGAGGATTCCATTGGGTATGTCAAGAAGATCGGAAGCGGAATATTGATGAACATGTTCATACAAATAATCTCTCGGCGCGACCTTTTTCTGTAGGGATTCAATAATAGGTTCGCGACACGTGAATAGATATGCTCGCAACAGGTTCAATTGAATTCGCAACGACTGTAATTGTGCCATAGTATCTACGGCCATGTAAATTCTTGGATTTAAAATTTTTAGATCCATCAGGACTGGCTTGCCTTCCAGATACGAAGCGGCTTTTCGGCTAACGGAGTACTGTTTCAAGTCCCAATTATGAATCATACGTGACGGTATGAGATACTGCCCCTCTGCCATGCACTTTGAACAGTAGTAATCGCCGGAGTACGCGCACACGTGCGCTTTAGAAAAGGTCATGCCAATCGCATAACCGCAATCGAGACAACTGTAATTTTGTACGTCTAAACCTTTTTCCCTAGGGATATTACCTAGCTGCTCATCAAAATTTATCACAGCCTGAAAAATAAAAAAAATCAATCATTGAATCATAATGAAATTGCGTTTTAAAATTCATATTGTAAATATATTGTGTCAAGAATGTACCTTTGGCTCAGGCTGAGCCTTAGATCCCTCTTCAATAGTTTCTTTCTTTGGATATTTCTTTAGAAATTCTTGCAGATCTGCTACCGTACTATTTCCAGCGGTTTGGTAACTTTGAATAAGGGCATCGTACGTAGGACCATCGCCGGGCGTGCGAGGTGCGTCCGCGCCTGATCCGTAGGATGGGACGGGCGAAGTTAAAGAGGATTGGCAATCTTCAAACGACGTTGACCATCCTAACTTTCCTATTAACGAATTTCCCACAGTGGCCGCGGTAGCATCATTAACGATCTCATTGTTTTTCAGAGCATCTCGTGACGACGGCTCGTCTATCTCGGCAGCAATATTATTATCTGTATTATTTTCTGTATTGCCATTTGACATTTTTCGTACCTCCCTGACCTCTCGCTCATTTTCTTCCACGTTTTTTATTACAGTATCTGCAGAACTGCTGTATAATTGTCGAGTGACATTATCTTCTCGCATGCCGCTCGTTACGGCATCCGCAGGATCGTTGTGCATTTGTTGAATAACATTAGATCTTTCTTTAGCCAGAATGATCTTCAGCGCCTCGTCTTCCGTGATAGATGCTACGTTATTAAATACAGATTGCGAGGAATTGAAGGACCCTATTCCGATAGAACTACCGATAGAAATACCGCTTGCAGTTTCTACTTCATCAAAATTATCGGTCGATTCGCTGTTTATCGTTTTCGCTATATCTACAGCGCTAAATACGGGACAAGATTTCATCGGTGGAGACCAGATGCCAGCTATAAGCAGTGGAGTGGAGGACCAGAAGTTCAAGAGGCTACTGTTGCAAGCTAACTCGAATCGTACGTATTCCAAGTTTTCTATTAATCTCTGCGCAACCTCGACGAGATCCACGTCCCTAATGTAGGCTGAACGGTTGTAGTACGGCTTGAGGGCCGAATTGTCTCTTCTTATAGCGCAAAAGTAGCTAGCTAACATACCCTCGTTTAGCGCTAGTCGTATCCAAGCTCGACAGTAGCCGACTTCCGTGGTGACTTGACTCAATGTCTGTATCTGATCTATAATCTGACGATGTGAAAATACCAAGAGCGGACCCCAGAAGCTCGGCTGCGGCATAGCGTCGAAATCGGGACCGCTGAGGGCTTCCGTCACTCGATTCAGCAGACTGTCCTTCAAGCCGTGCAGAAATATAGCTTCTAGAACGGAGCAGAGGGTCATGGTCTCGTCGCAGTTGCCGACAACGCCGTCGTCGGCAACTCCCGGAGCACTCTGCATCTCCATGACGCTGGTGTTGAGCTGTTTTTGCAGGGAGTCCCGGACCAACAGGTTCCTCTTGTTGCCCACTATGGACATCTTCAGCAGTGAATTCATCTTGCGTGCTATCTACAGGGTACGTCGCAGCGAAAACACGTCTTCCGCGGTGATCTCGTCGCTGGAGCATCTTCGCGGTCGCGTCGTGAGGATCGAGGAGGATCAACCGGAGTGCCGAGCCACGTGTGCCTGCCTCCGGAGATGTCTCCTCGTCGTGGCCGCGTGGACTAACTACGCCGCGTCTCTCCTCTCTCTCTCTCTCTCTCTCTCTCGGGGAAGACGCGTACGTCGCTCGAAGATTACGTTCGGGGCACGCGAGGGCGATACTAACAAAGGAACGAGGAAGTGGCCGCGTCGAGCGGTGAAGTCATCGTATCACGGCGATAACGCAGATATCGCGCGTGTGACCACGAACGTTCTCGCACACGCCGAGCGCGTTATCGCCCTCGAGCGCCGTGTCCGTGAAGTAGGTTAGGTGCTCGAGAAACAAAACATTCGCAGCCTGGGCTGTTTGGGGCTCTAAGATCGCTTTTCTCGTCGACGACTCTCAACTCCAACGATCCCCGTCGATCGCGACGGCTGGTGCGTTCTCAGGGAACGCCGCGGCGGCGATCCCGCGAGTCTTTGACGGATTTCCGATTTCCGCAACGTCATCGATCTCCGTGATCACCGTCGTCGATCGAGACATTCGAGACGAGCGCGCCACGCTCTACTCCGAAAGGTCGTCCATCGCCGCGCTGTCGGCCAGCTGTTCGCAAACTACGCGTCAGTCGCTGCACGCGCTGTCGGCGCCACCGCTGCCGTTTTGTCCGCCTCTCTCTCTCTCTCTCTCTCTCTCTCTCTCTCTCTCTCTCTCGTTCCTAGGACGCGGGGCTATCGGGAGTATCGGGCTATTCCTTGAGAATAGTACGCGACCCGACGGCAGGTTGCGCTACCTCGTTGTCCCCGTCTCCGCCGACTCCGCCCGACGCCGCGTCGTCCAGTTCAGTTCAGTCGTCACTAGGTGAATTAATTCACTGGTTGGCGACGTTGGCGACTGAGCTGAGCACTCTGGCCAGGTGCGCCCCCATGTCTCACCGCACTTGCCTCATTCGCGCGCTGCACTTGCCCGATGCTATTTCCAGCGCGCGTACGTCCTTTCCCGCTCCGACGCGACACCCGGGCTACTCGCGCCCTTTCAACAGGAATAATGGAACTCTATCGAGCGACCACGGCGACAACTAATTATAGATTCTAACGAGATCGACCCTCGAGCCTTCGATGCGTACATACGTGTTTATTGTTTCATTTAGGAGTCGGGGAGAAAGATGAAAATTCGCCTTGTCGATCAGAGTTTTCGGAGGCGCGCGCACGCACACACATACTCCGATACTTATCTCATCAAAGATTGATACCAATTAAGAGTCATATCGAAATAAATGTTGCGTGGGCAGAATTTGATCCAATAGATACAATATAGCGTGTCAGAGAGCTCGCGCAGCTGCTTTCTCTTCTAGTTTATAGCGCAAAAATTGACGGCTGCTTCCGATAGAGTAACGTCATTAAAAGCGACAGTAAATCGCCGTCTGCTTCCAATTCAGTGAACTTGAATCGTAAACGCTCGAGCAACGGGCGATGCAAGTAACACGATCTAACGTGCCACGACGGCGACGTGCATCGCGCATGCAATGCGTCAGCTCTTTCGACACTCCTTCGATTCAATCGTTGTCTATACACCTGAATGATTAACGATTCATTTCGAGAGCCGTGTGCATGTACGAAGAGGCGCGCTGCGAAAACTCGCGCGAACGCAAATCGATCCGATTCCGAGCGTAAAGAGATTTTCGAGATTCATCCTGCGCGAGTGCGCGCCGCGCCGCGCCGCGCCGCGCCGCGCTCTTTCGAAAGCGAACGACCGGCAATAGCGCCCGTCGTCCTTTTCTATTCTCGCTCCTATATTTAGATACGCACTTAGTGCATCTCAAATGTTGGTTGGAACAGGTATACCGTGTGTGAATGACCGAATACGCATGACGGAACGACGCGTGTTCCACGGCGGCATGACGACGCGGCAGCAGCGGCTGCTCCGGCACAAGGGAGAAGAAGAAGAAAAGAGAAAGTGCAATCGGGGCGAACGAGCGTGAAGGAGACGGCGGTAGGCGGTGCAGGTTGGACACGGGGACAACGAAGCGAATAGCGGAGGCAGGGACGTACAAAGTCCGTCGAGCGCGGCGACGACGCGCGACGTTTCGAATGTTTCGATTCCCCGGATTCCCGGCATAAAATTAGGTGGCACGCGTGGAAACGCTTAGCCGGTTAGAGCTGTGCTTGGCTTCTCGAGATCGAAAACGGATACGTGCGCCAACATTTCTTCTACGATCTCGTCGCGTGCCAGCACCGCGGTGGACGGACCCCGCGTTCCATTCTGTTTACGCCCGACACGTGCTCGAGTCACCCAGGCGTGCTCCTTGCGCAACATCTCCCCAATTGAAATTGATCATCTGCGACTTCCACGCGCGAAAGGCGGTCCCGTGGTCCGTCCGTGGCTCGCGATAACGAGAGCCTACATAACTTGGCACATCGCTCCAAGTTGCACGGTTCTTTGTTGACCCCCCCCCTCCCCCTCCCCTCCTCCGTTCCTTTTCCCAGTGACGACGATCGTCATTGCGAGAGCTTAGATTCGGTGTTACTTATCGAAGCGCTTGTGGCCAATTGTAATCGGAGAGAAATCTCAGGCTTCCTCGTAGCGAATTTATTTTCACGATTGTCAGCTCATCGTCCATTGATCTATCTTTCGACGATGGACTTTTTTTCTAGCTTGACGACTACATACAGTTTATTTAGTCGAGCCACTTCACTCCTCGTTGGCGAGGCGAGTACACGCCGATCTTCGCATTTCCTTTGTGCGCACTTGTGCCAGAAACAATACGCTTTCTCACGGTGTGCGCCGCGGAATTCTTAGCGGTGTTTAGCGTTTGCCACGCTGTACATACAACTTCGGGGAGCACGAGTGGCATAAGTGCACACGCAGCGCATTCTACTTTCGTACGGTCGCACGCGACGACTCGTCTGTGTCTCAATAAAACAGCGTATCAATAAAACTCGCCTCCATGAATTTTTGATTCATTTTTACACTCTTGCTCGTTTTCGACGCGCAAAGCTTGCGATTGCTCTGTGTGTCGCAAAAGAAAATGATGTTTCTCTTATAACGTTACATTCTGTAATCAGTATCGTTGGTCGTCTCTCTATTAGTTTGTTTGACGTTACATCGCGTGATTCGTTTCATCTAATATTCATTTAACGGGATATTTTATTTTATTGGAACTAAAAAAAACTGTTTTCAAAAATGTTTATAAAAATATCTATTGATTTTTGTAGATCACGATGATATTTTTTATTACCACAGACTCTCCAAAAGATATTGTATAGATATGTTAAATTGGGTACTGCAAATTTCCTCTTTTGAAGTAATCGAACTATTGATTGACCTAAAACATAAAACCAAAAAATTGTTTTAATTTATATAAGCTCGTGCAGCAAGATGACCTAGAATCAAGTTGCTTTCCATTTATAGTAATACAAGTCGATACAAGCATTATTCTTTGTTATTCGTTGAATACAAAAAAGAAGATAGAAAATGATGCTTGTGTCAACTTGTATTATTATTAAATGGAAACCAATATTAAACATTGACAATTGATAAAATGGCTGCTTTTACTTTAAATATTTTAATCTTATTTTAATCTTTACACTATCTACTGGATAGTCTGCGATAACAAAAAGCACCATTATAGTCTGTAAAAATTAATAAATATTTCTACAAAAGTTGTATCTTAATAGCTTTAATATTTTTTTATAAAAAATTTGTGAAAATATGCTTTTTTGCGCATGCAATCAAATAGAATATCTTCTTAACTGAAAGACAATACGCAGAAAAAAGGAAAAATATGGAATGCATGGGATCTTGAGAATATATATCGAAATCGACGACACCCTTTGATTCTTTCCCTCACAACACGATTGTACGCCCCTGGAGTTTGCCGACGGGGTGGGGAGCAAAAGGAGCGGAGGCAGAGGGTGTCGGTCGTCGGGTCGGCGCAGCGGCGAACAGTGGCGAGCGGACTCGTACGCCAGCTACGGGTCGACGAGGCGAGCTGGCGAAAGCGTCGCGAACGAGTTTGCGTGTCGCCGAGAGAAGCTCGCGGGGCGGCGAGCTCGTTTACTCGCGCAAGGACGTAAAGGAATCACCATTGCCAAAGTAGTTTAGTTTGTGGAGGCGTTCGGGAGTTTCGTCGTTGCGTCGTGTTAAAAAAAAATTAACGTGACGTAAGAACGCGCGATTGGGAAGAGATCTCTCTCGGGATCACGAAAGAGGTCCTCGGTCCTCTCGTGACTCGTCGTAGGGGGCGGCTAACGTCGTTTCCTGGTGGAGCGTCGCTCGATTCGACAGCGATTGGCCCTTCGAAGGGCACCTTGCGAGACTGTCCGCGGAGGGGAGGTGCGGCAGCGGGCGAGCTATCGAGCGACCCCGTGGAGAGATGCACGTGCGTCTTGGCGCTCGCCGGGGGTGGATTGGGACGACTCGTCCCGCTCCGAAAAACAAGCGTGACACGTCAACCTTGATAACGGTGGAGCCAAAAGAGGCGATCGAATCGACCCTGACGCAGACTCGAGTCTAAAACGTCACGACTTTTCATCGTCGCGTGTGGATGCTATAGACATCGAGTCATCTCTCTGCGATTATTAAATCCGAACCGGATACCCGCGGGACATCGATGACGTCCGAGAAGACTTGGAATCGCTCTACGGTCGTCCGTATCGTCGCATTGCCGTCGATCTAGATATGACGACACCGAGTGTGTCTTTAGCTGCGAGATTTCGCGACGGTTCCCGGAGAAGCTGCCAGCCATCACCGCGATCCTCGACGTTCCATCGAGCCGCCGAATGCGTTCCACGAAACCCTCTTTGGATCGCGACGGTCGTCGACGATTTTTCGTCAAGTTGATGACGAGAACGACGAGGAGGAGAGGCTTCTACGACGACGGACGAAACAAAGCTCATCACGCGGAATAAGACTTCGATCGTCGCGTCGAGATGTTACCGCCGAGTAGTTTGATCGACGTGCAGGGTGCCATCCCGTGCGACGTGACGACGAGTGGCGGCGGCGGCGGCGGCGCGGCGGCGGCGGCGGCGGTGGTGGCGACGACGTCGTCGTCGTCGGTCCGCTGTCGGAGACTGCAGGGTGCGGCGCCGAGATGGCCACATCCTCGGCGACCTGCCACGTCGCGGCGAGATACCGCGAGGAATTCGACGAGACCATTCGCACCGTCTCGGAACCGGAATGTTCGAAGCGGAGAATCGGCGACTCGGCTGCCGGAACCTGCACCGGCAGCACCAGGTCGGTGCCGGACGGCCGATCGCGTCAAACCTTCACTAAGGGAGGAGGCTCCGCCTCCTCTCTGCAGAGCCTGATGCGTCGAAGGAGCCGCAGGCACGGCACGGCCTCTCTACCCTCGGAGATCGAGCTGTCTTCGGCGAGGCAGGTCGTCTACCCTGCCGTCCCCTCGGACCTTTTCAAGGACATCGGCGGTGGCGGCAGTGGCAGAGCAGCGGCGTTCCGAAACGAGGAGGAGATACGGACCGCGACGCCGACCTCCACGCTCATTTACGCGACTTCCTCGACGCAACCGTCGACCTCGAGGGGCGAGAACAATCCGACCCAGGACGTTTCCACGTCGGCCAGTAACGTCGTCGTCGCTACCACCGCCGCCGCCACCACCACGGGCAGCAACGTCACCGTCTCGACGACGAACGGCGGCGGCCGCTTCGGCAGCGTGCCGATCTCGCTGCCGAGGACAACCGGTGGCAGCGGCAGCGGCGTCGTGAAACCGGGTCCTTCCACGTCTTCCTCTTGGAACAACTCCGCCGAGCAGGAGAGCGACTACGTTGTCGATCCCGTGCAGGGGAACGCCTATTACAAGGGACAATTCTTAGGAAAGGTACGATTCGCTTTTCAAATCGTTTGATTTATTGTTTGCAGCTGACAAATTGCGTAGATTTAAGTAACGAGTATTTATAAGTTCCCCCATGCTATCGTCGATTCGGCGCGCAAACGCACCTGTCGTTGGCGCGTCGCGCGCCGATCGCATTGTCGAGGTCCCGTTTTTCGTGACGAGGACGTATGGTACTGGGTACACCGGCGTATCTCTCGCAACGAGTGGGAATACGTGGGAACCGCAGGGTTACAGCTCATTTAGAGCTGGTTGACCTTCCTCACTCCGCGCTCCGTTTTGTTTGATACCGTTCCACGTGTGTTGTACGGTGCCCGCCGTTTACAACGCTCTTTAAAACCGCTGTCACTCGCTGACAGTAAATCAGTGAGCGCGATTGGCCGCACCGCGCCACGCCGCGGCGCGTACTCCTTATTGTTTCGCCGGAGCAAAGCCGCGCCGGCCGCGGCTGATTACCACTCACCTGACGAGAGAGAAAGAGAGAGAGAGAGAGAGAGAGAAAAAGACGAGCGTGTGAAGGGAAGGAAAAGCCGTTGTCGATCGTCACGTTACGCCGAATCGATCGTGGATGCGAGATACGGCAGCAATTATTCGTAAACATTTATTCGTTCGATAATTCGCCGCCTCGCTATTATATTTTAATTTTCTATCGCGAAATCGCGCACATTCTTCACGGACCGCGTTTCTCATAATGATGTTATAAATCATCACTATGTAAAATTCGCAGGATTAAATCGCACATAGGGGCAGGAATTTACTCCAGCGATTTAATTTTCGCACAATCAGCTCGGGTGCGAATAACTTCCTGGAGTAAATAACGCGTGACCGCGCTGATGCGAGATGAGTCGCGATTCCGACGTCGCCGCGTCGGATCGAACCCGCACAGGGACCCGCGACTCGCGGGATTAAAATTTTTCATTACGCGGAAACGTGGGCGCAGCCCCACACGCTACGTAGAAATGGAACGTAAGCGGTGAGTCACACGACGCTCGTTTTCGCATACCGGGAATTCTGAGGGAGATGTACCGGCGACGTCGCCGACGACTTCGGCGAAAAACGATGATCCAACAAAGAGGCTCTCTCTCTCTCTCTCTGTGTGTGCCCCGGGTTCTCCGGAACGCTCAGATTAGACCGTAAACGAGGGACCGGAAAGTACGTCGGAATTTGCCGCTTCTATCCGGGATTATCCTGTGTAAACGGGATATATCGGACCACCTTGGACGCGTCTTGTGTTTACCGAGATAAAATGTCTCTCTTTCTTTGTTGTATCGACGAAACGCAAATTTCACGCGATATCTCAAAAGTTCTCAGAGGATGGAGCCCTCTCTCTCTCTCTCTCTCTCTCTCTCTCTCTCTGTCTTTCTCTTGTCTCTTTGTGACACGTTGTGATGCAACCGTGGAACTCGCGCACAAAACAACGATGACGGTTTGAGAATTATATATATGTAACGTGTTCAGCACAGTTCGTACGTGGATGGCATAAAAATGAGACATTTAAAGTCTCGCCGGCTTATCGACAACAATCGATTCTCTTCTCCCAAAGACAGAGATGCGTTCGGTCGAGTCATTGGACTCTGCATCATGCATAATACATCGTCGGTAGCCTAAGATCAACAACTTCGTCAAGGACGAATTTACTAATCGCGGGACACTTTGTTTTAATTTATGGGGACGATTAATAATACGTTGAACGTGTGTCTCTTCTCTGAATCTGAAAGTATATATAATATATCACTGTCGGTTTTGAATCACCGACAACAATGCAAAACGAATATCTACGCTGGCTAGCTGTTCTAATTGTAGACATCGGAAATTGTTAGCGATTGTTAGAGTTGCTTAATTGCAGCAGTTATAAATTACCAGGTACAGAGATACATTAATCTTACACATCTTCCATTAACGATGCTTCAACATGCAACGGCAATTACACATCCCTATCAAAAGTATCAAAACCCATTAAAATCTATAATTAATCGCTATTTGTTAATCCAATTTTGACAAATTAACTCATCAACAATTTTTCTCAGAGTAAAAAAGAAATACAATTTCAATCATTTCCTAGTAATTCTCAATGACAGCCAAAGACGCGCGTAGAAATTACTTCTTGCGCTGTGTCACTATTACGTGTGATCTCTAAGCCGACAACCGAAATTTATTATCCACTTGAATTTATTTCTTATTCATAAGATGGTTTACTTCCCAATCCGATTACGTAATGTACGTTAGCATTTTATAATAGCTCGTATTATTCAAATTTACGAGATGTATTTTCTGTATCTACATTTTTTTAACGGCTTGAAAAACGTCGCAATTATCTTTTACTCATATTAATTTTTAAGTATTACTTTTAAATAAAAAAAACATTTTGTATTTATTTTAAAGCCGATTCTTGTTAAAATTTTTGTCACAAATTTTTAACATTCCAAACGTTTTAATAATTCAATTTAACATATAATTACACAAAAAAAATGAATTCTTAAAGAAATGCATAAATCTTTTAATCTAAAAATATTTTATGCTTAGAATAGCGCCAAGATTAAATAACCTTTGATTAAGAATACATTATTATTAAAACAAAGCAAAAAGATATTCTTAATTAAAAACAAATTTTACTTTATTTAAATAATAGAATTGTACCCGTTTAACATTAAATATGCTTGTATTAAGATTATTTTTTCTTCAATGCGGGCGACTCGGTTGCGGCGAATTTATTGCACATATCACTCATATTGTTTAACGCCGTGCAATGCAAGAAGATCTCTCTTAAAAGTCGTTGCGGTAGTTTCGCGCAGCGAGAAAGACTCCGATCACTCAAAGCGCGCGCGCACGCCGTTTCTGTTAAAGCCCCACTCGGGTCGTTGACCGCGCACGGTCCCGCGTCAGACAGGCGCACGTGCTTGCCGTCTGGCCCGCCTCCCCACTCTCTTCAGCCGACGGAGAGTGGGGAGGCGGCCCAGACGGTAAGCACGTGCGCCTGTCTGACGCGGGACCGTCTACGGTCAACGACCCGAGTAGGGCTTTAACAGAGAAGGCGTGCTCGCGCGCTCGAGTAATGCGGAGTCTCTCTCGCTGTGCAAGACTACCATAGCGACTATTAAGGAGATCTTGCATCGCACCGCGTAACAAACTCTCGTAATTCATTTGCAGGGTTGGGTAATTAAAAAATTAAAAGTTAGAGGAGAAGAGGGTATTATGGTTACTGTCGACAATATGGCTACTCCTATTATTTCCGTTATTAGGTAACGTATTCTAACAATTGCTTATGGAGTTATTCGTTTAATAGCTCGCTCGTTTTTTAGAGAGAGAGCGTGATGTTAATATGCCAATATATAATGGCTGACAATTGTTATAAGATATTTTTATTTTTGAGCACTTCTAAACTTTTTTAAGATACACTTTCAATCTTTAATTACATACACTTTTTCATTATTTTTAAACTTGAGTGTATTATAACACGAAGGTACATGCACTCGAGTGTTTTTTTGTTATTTAACTTTTTATTCGACCGTATACATTTCGAGTTATACAAAGGTAAAACAATAACATGGAACTTTGTTAATATGGTTTTTTAAGCAAAATTTTTATATCGAAATATTTCTTTGATAAATCAATTGTTATTCTAAAGAGCGCTGTTTAGAAACATTAGAGACATCATTTTATGCTTGTTGTTTAATGTTAAACAGGAATAAAATGATATTTTTAATGAAATTTCTAATGGTAATTTTTAAAGCTTATGAACTCAGGAAAATTCTAAATCAGGAAAATTCTAAACAACGGAAAATTAAAAATATATAATTTTGTAACAAAGTACCGTGATTCTTTTAAACTAAACTAACTTTTAAAATTATTTTTATGGATAGCCATATTACAAACACATTTTTTTCTTCCACCGATTATACAGTGCATTAGATTTTTATAAATCACGTTCTAAATAATAAATATTTCATTACTTTGAGTCTAGAATCTGCCAAACAACACTCTGACGAATGTACTCGTTCAAATTTCAATAAAAAATATTAATTATAAATAAAGTTATTTAACAAAATGAAAATGGGTGCCATATTACTCTCTTTTCCTCTAAGTAATAAAGTTAATAACGTTTAACTTAATTTAGTTAATTTTCAATAATTGAATTTTTAACTTTAACTAGTTGTTTTTGAAAAAAAACTCATGAACTTTAATTTATTAATTGTTTACCAAAGTTAAAAATGTATTTGTATAAAAAAAAATTATTAAAGGCAAAATTTTAAAAAAAGGAAAAATAAAAAAAAAGAACAAGTTTAAAATGAAAAATGAAAGAAAAGAAAAATAAGCAAGCGATTATACACAAAAGAATAATATACATTTTTAATAACTGCTAAATTGTAATATTTTAAAATTTTGATATAAAAATCAAAATTTATTTAATAAAATATTATTTCCTTTTCTGTCTTTTAGAAAAAATTACATGTAATGGATAAATATTATAAAACGTTGGATATATATAATAAAAAAGAAAAGAAATTTTTTTGTGTATTATAATTGTATTATTTTGTACTGAATCAATATTTTATTTTTACATAATATGTGTATTATTGTCCAACAAATTCATCTTGTGTTAAACAAGAATTTGAGTGAATTGTTTGGGATAAACTACAATATAAAGAACGAATAAATTACAGGGCAGATAAAATGCATGAAATCTTAATCGAAAAAGATGTCGTCCCATTGTCAAGTACGTACATGTCCTGTACGCATGTACTTGGTATCGTCCGAAGCAGGAAGTCTAAGTTATCTGATTATCATTACGGCGAGTAAACTCCATTCGGCCAACACACCTTGGACACACCCCAAGGCGGTCTCGTTACATCGATCTCGTTGCTTCGAACCGTGCTCAGCACGATCTCATCCAATCTCCGTTAATCGCGACTTCCCGATCCTTTCACGATATATACTTGGTTTTACGCGGACGCGGAAAACGGCGAGCCTATATCGGCGCGGCGCGGCTCATCGATGCGGATCGACCCGCTATCGGTTCGCCGTTCGTGCAGGAAATATCGCGCGTTCACGTGATTCGCGATCGATCCAACCAGTTCGCGAGAAACCCTTCAATGCAATGCGAAGAGAGAAATCCTCTCGATGATATCAATTTTATTACGTGTCCTTCCGCCGCGCGCCGCGCGCCGTTGAAACGTGATTTCGCGAGATGCGATCTCTCGCGCCACAAATCAAACGGATCGTTGGCTACTCGTGAATGGTAGGTGTGGAAATCGGTTCGCAAAAAATTGCGTTTTGTGCGGCATCGACGTCATTTGGGTGATGTCACAACTCAAAAATGGATCCCGGCCGTGTTTCGTACCGATCGATTTGTATAAAAAAATATTCCGCGTCCTACCTACAACTTATCTGGCCTGGATCACGTCCAAGATCACTTCCGCAGATGTCACTCGACGATGTTAAATTGTAGGCCCGAAAACAAGTCGGCTGTTATCGATCGGCGAGAGAAAATATTTCACGTCCACGCGACGAGATCGATCGCGATCCACGAAAGGCTAGCGGGCCGCGCGCGAGAGGATAATTTCAGAGGATGCAGTCTCGAACCGTGCGCATCCTCTTGCTCTTGAGAAAACCGGTCGTCGTTTCGTCATCCCGATTATTCGCACCCGGTCGTTCGGGCGTTACCCCGCGCTCGCGCACTCGCGCGCTCGCGCCTCGTATCTCGTGTTAGAAATCGGACTTTCCGTTATGCGCACCGCACGGCCCCGATACTTTATCAAAACTTACCTCTGATATTTCCGTATTCCATCGAGGCCCCCGCTTCGGCGCTATCTCGATTATTCGCAACCGGTTGCCGGTTTCTACGTTTGCACTTTGTGCGCGCCCGCGCAGGTAGTTCTCTATCCGTGCACACTCGCCGCAAAAAGCGTACGGGTTACGGACCTTCGAACGGACCTTCAAGTATTCTAGATATCCTCTGTGTTCTAGTCGCAATATACAAAAAAAAATCTATCTTAATACTCGTACAGCACAGAATAGCAAAGACGTTGCAAAATATTGCTACAACGTTTCAGCAATATTGCAGCAACGCTAATACAATAATATACATGTTGCTGCAACATTACGCATCTATCAGTATTTCTGAAGCTGACGTTTCAGTCGGTGAAACATTGCAGCAATATTGGATACTTTTTATTGTAGAATTAAGAGGGAAGGTATTAGCGTATAAGAGAACGCTAAGTACATGTTTGCTGTAAAATCACAAATAGACGAGATGTAACGGTTATAAACGGTACCGTCGTCAACATTGAAGCGCTAGTAATGGGCCATTAGTCGCGCTGATCAAATACACCGGATAGGCGTTTACGCGGACGAGCGAGTCGTACGCGATTCTCTTTCGAACGCTGTGGAAGGTGCGAACGCTTTTTATCGTGTAACGTCGTTGCCTCGATCATTCACGACCGGTTACGAGAGCTCTCTTCTCGCTCTGCAGTTTAAAAGCGAAGAGCTAAGACGCGGGAGCTTATCTATACCGCCGCTACTTACGCTACGGATGCTTCTCATCTGCTCTCTTTCCTCCTCTACGCTACGTCGTAGAGACTCATCTACTATTTGTCTGTCGTGAACAATGTTAGCCCGCGAGCGATGAAGAACTTACGCGTCCGGTTTTGATCCTAGGCGCGCGATAGCGACGGACATCGTGTCGGGAAGATCTCTTACAACCGTGGTATTTATCAAATCTTCGGAGCGTGGAAAACGAGAGCTGAGGATCAGATATTCAATCCTTTCAATGAACTCGCGCGCGACAGAGGATTTCAACATTGAACATACGAGTACGCGCGATCAGAGAATTATCCATTATAGTCCTCTCAAAGTCGGCGGATTCTATCGCGAAGACGATCGTTCCGTTCCAGTTCGGGATCGTGAGAAGTAACGAGTGACGATTCTATTCGCCTCGCGAAATCCTTGAACCGTGAAGAATGCGACAGTAGGGGCGCGCGAAGCTACAGTTTTTCCACGGAGCGTCGTGACGAATTACAGTGCGCGACGCGGGACACCGTCGTTTATCTACGCGTTTGGCTTCCAAAGCATACGCATTACGCGTGTTTCTAATAGAGGCACACGCAACACGCGCACCCTTCGCGCACATACACACGAGTCAATGACATCTCGTCTGCTTTTCACTGATTGGCTCGTGGTTGCGTGTCGGTGCAGCCGCGAGGATGAGCTCAACGGATGGGCCTCTTCCTCTCTCGTCTCTTTCTCTCTTTTTCTCTCCGTGCCTCCGCCTTTCTCATTCTGGATTGCCTCACTCTTTTCGTTTTCTTTCTTTTTTTTTTAGCTTTTTCAGCTCCGCGCGAGATCGTCCGCTGGTACAAAGTATAACGCATGATTATCCGCGCGATTTCATCATCCGTTACCACGTATTCCGAGATCTAACGGCAAAAACAGCAATTTTCACTATTGACCGGAAATAAGTCGGTCGTATTAAAGCTACATTAAACTTTCGCTCGCATGATAAACATTAATCAGCTGTACTTTCTTGCGTAATATGCCTCAATTATCGCACGACATTTATATAAAAACTGTCATTGAAGAGATTGTAAAAATACGAAAAATATATATATATACGCATGAAGTACGCTTTGCGCGATAAAAATGTCTATCGATAAATCGATTTCGCGCGCATTTGCCATTCTTTATTTATATCGCGTTGCACTTAATTGCGCAGCTTAAGCATACAGCTAATTCCACTCGCGAAGACGTATAAGCGAAGCGCGTCATCGTAATGCTCGCTTCAATATCTCGATTCCAAAGCTCGACATTGGTGCACGAAATCGCGCGTTTCTTTCCAATGTAAACATTATTTCGCCGTAATGCACGGCAGAGAGAAAAAAGGCAAAGCGTTGGCCTTTTAAACGATCGGGCGCGTCATTTGCGAATAATCATCCCCGCGTTGCGAAACACAGCGACCGGTGATGCCAATAAGCGTCAATTAAGCAGACCGTGATATCTTTACCACTGGTAAAAGATATAAACAGAGTATTTCTAGAAAGACGCGCAAGTCGAACTCTCTTTTCGTAGCGCCCGCGAGAATTAAATAAATTTTACTCTTGGACGAGTTTATCGGTTATCACACGTTTATTACACTCTCTCCCACTGAATCTCTCTATATAACTGACGGACGCTAAACTCGCGCGAAAAACACATGACGAGCAACGTACCGCGATACGTTATCGATACGTTACACTTTCCTTTTTACAGACTTTAGTTTACGCTCGACTTAAATACGTGAACGGTTGTTTGTACGAACCGTTTGAATTTCGCGTGGCGGATGATGAAAAAGATGACGAAACCCCGAGGGATCAACAGGGATCTAAAACTACCTCCTCGCGCTTTATTCCCTCGACCTTTACCTTTTGAAATTTACGACGGTCAATACGGAATAACCGTGGCGAGAGAGTTTCCTCGGCGTTCTCGATTTAGCAGAGAGAATTTATAGAATGCACAGACCCTATCGTCCATGTGTGCCTCAGAAAACCTCTGTCGAGGGGTTACAGGTAGATTTTCCTATCTACGTACTTGAACAATGAACACAAAAGCATCGGGATCTCGCAGGTGGTGCGGAACGGTTTTCCTTCCAGTTTCTTTCTCTCTCTCTCTCTTTCTCTCTCTCTCTGTCTTTCTGTGCACGTGCATTTCCAAAGACCCGCGTTAAATGCCAAAAGGTTTGTCATTTTATATACTCTTCCTTTCTCGCGTTTCACAAGCATGCTATTTAATCGATAAACCGAGTAACCCACTTGTGTTAAACCAAGTTGTATATTTTATTCGAACATCCAACGCTTTGGTAAGAATTGCCAAACTCTGCTCTATCTTTGGTTATCTTATTCGCTGCATTATAAAAACGATTTAATTTCCTAGTATTATTACGAGTGATTGTTTCATGGCTGAATCTCGTTTGATCGATACGCTTCTTTTAGCGTTCCTAATGTATAATGTATTTTTTTTTATTTCACGATTACTCGTCGTTATAGCAAGCTTTAGAACTGTATTTTTTCCTAATTGATTTTACATAATGTTTGACTTAATATTAAATCCGAATAATGTACATTTTACTAGTTAACAATATTTATATTATAATAAAGAATCAAAGAAGAAATCGAGAAAGAGAGACAGACTTAAAAATATCGTACAAAATTGAGTTTAAATAATTCTTGATGAATCCTCTATGTTTTATGTTACAAGTGGGTTAGGTACGAAAGGTTCGAGGCAAACTTACGTTTCAAAAATCCATCTTCGTTACGTGAAGTAGCGGAAAGAACGTATCATGCGCGGCTTTCGAATTGACCTATTACATCTTCTAGGATTAAAACGCTTCTGACGTAACTCCGAAAGCGTCTTGGTGTTACTTGGTTCTAACTAGGGTTAAGGGAGCTGTTATCGCCGCGAATTGCCACGTCGAATTAGTGCCGTTCGAGCAGTGTGGGCGTGCTGGAACGTTGAGGCGGTGCGTTCACGTGCGATTGCTTAATCTAGACAAAAAAATCAACCCCCTCCTCTCCCTTCTTCTTCTTCCTTTTCAATGTACCAATCTGCTTCGTCAGGGAAACCTCTTGGACTAGCCGCTTGGAATAGAACTAGCTCTCGTCCTAGTGATTGCTTTATGACAGGAACGATTACGTTGCCGGATGTGACTGGCGTCACGCGTATCCCTAGCGCGAAAGAATGAAACGAATCGATCGTCGAAGGGGGAGACGCCATGGCTGATAAGCCGGAAAGATTAACGAAAGGTCAGGGCCTTTTGTTTGAACGGAAGAAAGGGACGCAGCGTGTGCGTGTGCTTTCCCAAATTTAGATCATTTACGAGCGAAACTCGTGCCAGCAGGCGCCTATTCGTCCTAGATAAATCAATTCATTCTTTTCTTTGTTCGCGCGCGCGCGCGCGCGTTCCAATTGGCGAGGAAAGTCTCGATTCTTCTGTTGACTCTCGTGCGACGAGAAATCGAGTGTTCGCGCGAACAAAGCGATTCGCGTGCGTTTATCGTCGAAAAGCGCACCGGAGCGCGCGTAGCTCGCGGCGCGCGGTGCACCGACGCGGACTGGCTGGACTATAGCGGCAAGACGCTTGAAATCGCGCGAGCGCATGCCATTATGCCATGACGATTGCGCGGAGTGAATGGGATTATTTCTCTGGAATCGAATCGATGACGCACTGCATGCCACGCGAAAACCGGTCGGCGCGGCGCTCTTTCGTTTTCTCCGTCGCGCTCGCGAGTCACGAATCGCGCGGAAGCGTGGACATCGAGGAGCGTCCGAGGAGGGCCCGAGGGCCCGAGGGCTCGTTTCGGCGTCTCCGAGACGGTCAGCGAGACACGCTAAACGAACGCACGAGATGCGATTCGCTTGCCTCGGCCGGCTCAAGCAAAGTTAACGGGTCGCTGTCCTTCGCGCGTAAGCAAACGCCGGATCTCCGGCGCGGCGTATTGGGAAAATGACGTTCGCCTGTTAATCGGCGCAGGCTTCCCCTGCGTCGATTTATTATTTATTATTTCGTGAGCGTCCTGAATACATCTAACGGAAGGGAAAGATGGTACGGATCGCGTGTGGAAGAGCTTTCCAGCGTTGTAATGAAGGCAGAAAAGAGAGAAGGACTCGATCGCTCCACAGAGAAAAGAATACGAATGATCCGGAACGAATCTCCACCCCGCGTTCACCAAGCTGCGCTAATTTCGACGACACGCAGTCCCGATCTCCCGAGGAACGAAACGCAAAATGGGGACAAGGCTCCGAGGAGTTTTTGTCAACAGTCCATTTAACCGCGTGTGCACAAAGCGCGTGCACGCGTGCGGGGATGTATTTTTAGTCGTTGCCGGCGGTATTTAAAGATAAACGAACCGCTTCGCCATAATCGTACACGTACGGGAGTACCGTATGCTCCTTGCGTACCAGGTATATACGACACGCGGCGGATTACCGCCGAAATGCGGCAAGGACGAGGGAACGAGGAATGTCTTGCTTGCCTGTCTGCCTGCATGCCTGGGTCACATCGGCGTCGAGCCGGCACGAAAGACGCTCCTCGTCCCGACGGACGGTCGCGCGGCCGCGGCCGTCATCGAGGTCACTCTGCCCCATTTTTATCTAGAGTCTCGCCTGAATACAGGAGGATCGCGTGCAACGTTATTGTCGCTGACGCGATCGGACCCGACGCATTTGACGCTAAATACGGAAATATTATATCAATGCGAGAGATTATTCGAAAATTGCGTGACGCTGTCGTCTCGCGACGTGTTACGCGCGCTCTCGTAACTCGTTTGGGATATTTTCGTGCGAGTTATTCTGGCAATGAGCCCATCGAACACCCTTTCTCATCGCGATCACGATCAAAATGATATATCTCGTCATTTGTTCTCGCAGTGACGAGCTATTTCGGAAAACGAAACCACTTTGGATTTACGATTTTTTCGTGGGCGCATTGTTTGTCAAAACTCCGGAGGATAAGGTGGAGGAAGATAGGTGAATCCTCTATTGTAACTAAAGCGTTGTAAGATTGAAAACGTTACTTTTGGTCGACGATAAGTCTCTTCTTCCATTGCGACACATTTACTTTGCGATCGGTGTCACATTTACATCATGCTATTTAGAAGTCTCCCATTGTCAAAAGCCACGAAGATTGACGCAGGTCCCGTAAAAAAGAAATTCCCTTCACTTTCTTCTTCCATTCCTTCAACTGCGCGGAGGCAATAAATGATAATTTTAGAAGATTACTTTAAGACCGAAAGCGGTCGCAAAGAGAACCTTTCACTGAGACCGTTGACGGACGATCGAGGAGAAATTCTTGAGATCTAGTTTGAGATTTCTAGGACTCGGAAGAAGGACGCGATTCTTATCCTTCTCCGTAAGAGATAAATCGCTTGCGCAATTTCATCTTTTCGAATATCGGATAATTAATCGCGAGAGTACAGGTCTCTGCTTAAAAGACTCGATTATTTATCTCAGAATTAACGTTTCAAAATAATAATAGTACATTATTTTTATGTTATTTGTTTATTTACCTATAAATGGTATAATATTATTGTGATACTAAGAAATGTTGAGTACAATTTAACACAAAATATTTAAATAACATAATCATATTATATTAAATTATGTTAAAAATGCAACATAAAAATTTTAACAAAGACCGTTTTTAACATAAAATGTTTTTTATTATATTTAAGATAGTCGTATCGTTGTAAGTTATAAGATATCATTAATCAATCGGAGAATTATAGTAGTATTTTTAGACATTACTTAGGCCTTGAAATAAGAATTGATTATACCAGGCTATAGTAGGTTAAATGTAAGTCCGACACAAACGATAACTTTGCGGTCAAATTAGACAAAATTTCAATAGTTTAAATTTGTTTTCATCATTTTTTATTGGTTTTTCTTAAACAAAGCTGGGCCACGTCAACAATTGTGAATAATTGATCTGTTATTTTTCAGGGTGGTTTTGCGAGGGTCTACCTAATGACTGATGTCAGTAACGGGAATCAATACGCGTGCAAGATTATCCCAAAGAATCGGATGCAGAGGATTCACATGCAGAAGGTACGTAGTTTAACGTTCGTTTAGCGACAAGTGCGCGCATCTATATTTGTTTCGCTGAATAATGCTCGTTTACGCCATTCGTAGATCGCGCGTGAGATCATGATCCACAAAGAGCTGAATCATGTGAACGTCGTCCAGATGCATCACTATTTCGAGGACAATCTCAACGTATACATGCTCCTAGAGGCCTGCCCACGAAAGGTATCGTGTGTCTCCTACTTGCCTTACCAGTTTATTGTTTCTTACCACGCGTACTGCACATTCGCTAGAAAAATTCTTTCGCAACTCTGTACCTTTCCACATTTACGAGCAGCATCCACACCGATCGTCGTCGTCGTCGTCGTCGTCGTCGTCTCGTAAATTATTTAAACCGCCGACAGATATTGACAGCAGTAAAGAGCACTGTTCCCTTATTTTATCCTTCGCCCTCTAGTCGCGCGTCTTTAACATCTTTGTCTGTCATTCTTCCTCGTAAAATGGTTTTCCGAGTTCCAACCCATCTCTATTCCGCCGTGCAACACCTGCGCGACTTAAATCGACGTGTCCAAGTCATTCTGCACGCCATCCCCGAGAAACAATTATGGATCCATCGTGCCTGTCTGCGAACGACTCGCGATCAGCAACGGCCGCGTATTTTCATCTCACCGGAAAGAGAGCGGCACTTGCACTCTTCATGGCTGATCTGCCGACCTGTTTGTACCGTTAGGATGCGACGAAGCGTCCACTAATCGTTTGATTATCCTCGCTCTCCAGCTCAATCGCCTTCGCGAACGCGAGTCTCGTCTCCGTCCGTCGTCGTCGCACGTCGGCGTTCCGCTCACGAAAGGATTGCTTGATTGACGACTTGAATGATAAAAAAATCTTTATTAGATATTCTGTAAAAACATAAACGTGAATCTAGCGAAAGTGGTAATAAAACGTGTCGTAAAAAGAGACGCGTTGAAAGCTGGTAACTCGCAGTTTCGAGAAACTTGTAAAAAAAATATTTCATATCCCGTAAACGTTTAACGGGAAAAATTTTTTAACGTTTCCTTGTCGCGCTCACTTAAAACAGCCTCATAAAATCTCATCTCATTTCGCGAATTTCATCTCACTTGCGCGTTTTAAAGAATTAACGTCAGTCACACGTTAGCAAGTTTATAGTGGCGAGAAAGATTGTAGAGAATGCCATGCCCCTTCCCGAAATATCACCGAATCACAGATAAGATTCCTCCGAAACGACACGCATCCTATAAAAAAAAAAACGGCTCAATCTTTGAAAAATGCATGTGCATTCCAACGCATTCGTAACGACTATCTTCCTGCCAGGAAACGCTTTCTTCTCGATTGTTTCCTTTCTTTTTAAAGGAGCTACAGGGGGGCCATTACACAATCTCCTGCAATATATAGTTATTTTCGTGAAATTTCGCTACGCTTACTTTCATAATTTTACGTTTATGACAGTTTATTGTATCATCTGCGAAGATTGCAAGATCGCAAATACAAAAAAGAATATATAAATAAAGAGTGCAAAGCGAACAAAGAACCATATAATAATTCTCGGTACGTTTTATCGCGCCATTCTTCCGTCAGGCGACTTTCTGCACGTCACTAAATATGCGCGAAGTAAGCTGCAGCCTGGTTATAAAAATATCATCTTTTCTTCTTCTTCTCCGCTAGAGCTTGATGCACGTGCTGAAGTACCGTGGTAAAGTCACGGAACCGGAAGCGCGTTACTACATGAAGCAAATGGTGACCGGCGTCGCGTACATCCATTCGCAGAAAGTTGTTCACCGGGACTTGAAGCCGGGCAACATGTTCCTATCGGACCGGATGATCGTCAAGATCGGCGACTTTGGGCTGGCGACCAGACCCGACGGCCAGCGCAGACGAGTGTAAGACTCAGTAAACATTTTCTTTCTCGAGAATTGCATTAAGAATTGTGTTTTAATTTGTACAATTGTAAACACTTATCACAAAGCGAGAGGCACAATATGAGAGTGATCTCATAGCGGAAAATACAAACGATTGAACGTCTCGCAATCCCTTAACTACCCTTTTCGTCAAAAATACACAAACACCGGAGATCCCTCTTCCGGTGATCTGATACGGATTCTCAGGCCTGACGAACGCGCTCGTCTAAACACAAGCAACTCTAGCGGCATCGACGAACGTCGTAGTATGTAGTCGCATTTGTATCCGCAGGACGATATGTGGCACGCCTAACTACATCGCTCCGGAAGTGCTGTACAAGCAAGCGTACAGCTATGAGGCGGATGTTTGGGCGTTGGGCTGTATACTGTACGCCCTGCTGGTAGGGCAACCACCCTTCGACACGGCCACACTCAAAGAGACTTACGCTAGGATCTGCAACAATCATTATCGCGAGCTCGACGACAGTCTCGCGAGCAAAAGCGGTCAGGACTTGATCAGGTGGCTGCTGCAATCTAATCCCGAGCTGCGACCGAGCTTGGAGAGGGTGAAAGAACACGTCTATCTAACCAAGGAATACGTGCCTGCGTCTTTACCCCACACTTGTTGCTACCAAATGCCACCGGCATCGATCATCGAACCACCTTCGTCGCCGTCCTCGATGTCCACGGTCGCCAGAAATCCAGAAATTAAGGCACAGGTGAGCGACTTGACGAGTCGTCTGAAAGATTTTTTGGTAGGGCTCCGTTCAACGATCAAGTTTTGTTTTTTTACGAAACCCATGAAATTTCAGATATGGCAGCAGAGTTTCGTTTATCCCGACGCATCGCTGCGTTATCAGCAACATACGATTCAGACTCAGCAGGCGCAACAGCAGCAGCCCCAGCACCAGCAACATTTGCTGACTCGTTCGCAGAAGAGCTTGCAGAAGGAGTCCAAGGTCTCCAGCTGGCTCGTCAAGAAATTACCTAAGCTGCCGCGATTCCGGCAACGGCTCAGCAGCGTGCTCTGTCCGGATCACAAGAAGACCGGCCTCGTGGCGCAAAGCGTGCAGATGCATCGCGCGCTAGAAGCCTGTATACCAGAGATGAAGCGGAATAACGCGTGCAATCCACCGACCGTAGAAGACATCGTGCCGCTCTTCGTTACCAAGTGGATCGATTACTCGAACAAGTACGGGCTGGGCTTCCAACTCTCTGACAGGTCGGTTGGCGTTCTCTTCAACGACAATACGAAGATTAGCTACACTCACGATAGAAGGTGAGCCTCGAGAGAAATCAACGAGAAATAATGCGTCATGGCGCATCGATCGTACAACTTTTTTCCGTAGGAAGTAGCTTCTTATTAATTCGATTAAATTTGTAATTTTAATACAGAAGAGTGGAATATATGACGACCGACGATGAGATGACGCGATATCATCGAGAGAGGGATGTTCCGGCACCGCTGCAAAAGAAGCTCGAGTTGCTTCGTCATTTTACGGAATATATGGACGACTTCTTGACAGAGGGTGAGTAATCAAATCAAATATTTTGTTTTACATACCTACATATATTATAATTTATTACACGCGCAAATCTTGCTTTTTTCTTTACGAAAAAAACGAAAATACGTGACTCGTCTTTGCGAGGCTCGAATATTTTTTCTTCCAATGCAATACATCACAATGTGGCGTAACTATATTTATACTAGGCTATTATTATAGCGGCGCGGCGCGGTCTAAAGCTAACGAGCGAAACGTTAACGTAAACCCCGCGTTTTAATGTGTGTATCGTTTAGGTGGTGAGCTGAAAAAATACCGCGCGCCGCCGAGACAGTCGAAAAACGCTTGCGTGCCACGAATGAGACGGTGGCTGCGTACGGACAAGGCCATCGTGATGGAGCTAACGGTACCACTGCTGCAAGTGAATTTCTTCGTGGACCACACGAAGATGGTGGTGTCGCAGGAATCCGCGGGAGGAAGGGGCTACCTGATCACTTACATCGACACCGGCCGACACGCGTCCTCCTATTGGCTGAACGACCTGCGTGACCTCGGTTGCACCCCGGACCTCTACGAGCGGCTCTACTACGTTTGCAAAGTGACGCGCGAGTTCGCCGAGCTGGACAACAACACGATCGCTTGATGATCGCCGGCGGATTCTCGGGGGACGCGCGCCACCGCGATTCCTTCGAGAACCGCTCGGGTGGCCCAACTGGCAGCGAGATCTCTCAGATACCTGTTTTAGTTCTTACCCAAGCAACTTGTTCTTTTCCATAAAGTGGCACTTGAATGTCAGTGATAAAATTCTTTAGCTACAAAAAGTCGCTAATTATTAATTACTACGATCAAGGTTTTTTTTTTTTTTTTAATTTTAATTACCACGACGAGAGAAAGAAAAACATGTGGTTTACGTCTCTTCTTCTCTCTTGGGATAAGGGTTAAGGAAATAGCGGCGGAGCAAGTACGTCACGATACGTACCGTTACCCACAGCATTTCTTCAAGGGGGAGGAAGGGGAAGTCGTAAATAAGAATGTCGCGCGTTTAAGTCCATGAGGAAGGTGTGTCTTGCGAAAGACCGCGCGGTGCGAGTGCTTCCGTTGATTTATAAATCTGCATGTTGTTTCTACAAAAGCAAAAGAGATCGTCCGTAAGCCGTAAGTGACTTACCTGTGTTTCGCGGCAGGAGATCTCTGAAGAAAAATTAAGTTCCCAGTGATCGAAAGAGCTAGTTAGAATCAGTAAATAATCGGTCTCAGACTGCCATCGGCCCAATAATGATGAATTTCAAGTGAGTTCAAGTAGATGTAGCTGTATCGTTCCTCTTGAATCAATATTACATCGCGAAAGCATTACGTGAACGGAATCTAAAATGTCAAAAGAACTAGCTACGCACTATTTTTATGCACAGCGGCATTTTTACACGCAGATCCCTTATTCTCGTGCGAGAATTATTCGACGAAAATTATCGAGATTAATGTGATATAAACGTCGTAACTAGTTACGAGATGTGTATCCGGTGGCACTTTTCATCATACGGTCACGACTAGGAGAGTGTCAACTGCATTGCTACTACCTCTGTTAAACAGGTAGCTGTTAGTATATTTATTTTTCACGGCGCAGATCTCCCTAGTTCAGTGCCTATATATCGAGTAAGTAATTCACATCCAGTAGATTAGTTTTATCGGGTAAATCGAATATAGTTTTATTACACACATTCGCGATCACGCGTGCGAAGTGTAGGATCATTCGGAACGACAGGATGGACAATTTTTTCATCTAAATCGCGCTGTTATCGAAATCTGAGCTCCACTTCGCGATTCATTATTAAGATACCGCGTTGCCTATACTCAATTATGTGTAGGAAAAGTCAAACAGACCTTTTCTTTAATGTTTTTAATTTAAGGAGAATAAAAGGGAAATAGCTTACACAATCAATACAAAAAAGTCTATGAACGTTCTCGCTCACACACGTTCTCTTCTGTTCTCTCGGACACCGTTCGAAATTGTTCACAAAATTCTCTTTTTTACGTTCTCTCTCACGATACAGAGATATCGTCAAGTCGTGCAATGCCGGAAGAGATGAATCTGACGTGCGATAAACGCGTGTTTGCAAAAATAAAAAAAAAAAAGATTTTGTCGAAACGCGTCCAATAGAATGTCCCGCATTATTATTCGGAAAGGAAAACGAACCTTTTTAACGACTTTGATCAATTTTTCGTTTCATACGTTTATTCTTTTATAGCGGCACGTGCGTTTTGTACATACGTATAAAAATATTGACACGCATCTCTTTTTACATGATTTGCCATCGAGTACTTAAAATGGCTCGGCGCAGGGGCGCGGAGAGGAAGCCTCGGTAAATTCTTAGCAAATCCTAGTCAACGCTCCTTTTTCACTTTTCTAGAGTCTAACGAGGGACGGGCGACGAGTGTCACTGCCATCGTTGTTACGCGTTGCCGCTGTATCCAGGCTGTTACGTTTATAGTTATACTATTTATTAGTTGCGATTACGCGTGCGCTTGTCGGAAGTTTGTTGTATGCTATGGCTAGGACCGCGTGGAAACACGTGCAAGTTTCACGGGACGAGCTGGATGATCGGAAGCTTTTTCGCATAATCGTCCAACCCTTTCCACGTTTGCGCTTAATTTCCGTTTTCCTACTCGTCTCGTCTTGATAGAATTGGTACACACATCCATGACCAATTGAGCGAGTAAGATGGCTCAGCCGTGAAACGACGCACGAGAGACCAGCCAAGTCCTAGATATTACATGTTATATTAGCGACGCGCGAACGCTTCGAGCCGTATGTCGTCGACAAGATTTCCCGATGACACAATCGCGTTCTCTCGTAACGTATAGGTGTGTATATATCACCGACGCGTCGTGCCGAAGAAATTTCTGAGCGACGCGATATATTCTATTGTATGCATTTTCTCGGCGTGCCGCATTCAACGCGTTGCGCCTGAATTGTTCTATTTCCTGTTATTGTGTGTACATTAATACCGCTATCATATAGTTGTCGTTAGTTACTTAGATTATTATTGTTATTACTATTACGATTATATAATTATTTTATTACGACTATATATTCTGATTTACGCTATCGCCATCGTCCTCTATCGATATTGTCGCCATCGCGGCGACCGCAATTATGTTTAGTACAATTATTAAATCACTTATTAGTAATAAGAATTTGCTGCACCAGATTGGTGAGCGTTCGTTATTCGCATCCAACGCGACGATTGTCGTCATAATATAAAACGCGCAGTGATATTATATTTTATTTTTTATCGAGGTCTTTTATATATATACATAAGATATATTGCATTACACGTTAACGCGCGTTCCATGCAACGAAGCGGCAATTAACACTAAGGATCTCAGATTTGTTGTTTTATTCGTCTTCTGTGAAGGAGAAGTGAAGCGTTAGATTCGAAGCAATAGGCGTTGTTCCGATTACAAACAGCGGATCGTGTAAGTTAAAGGGAGAAGAATGTCGCTAGCGAAACATTTAATAAAGCTGCGATTTTGATAAAGCAACAAGCGTGTGCTTAGAAATTATTATATAAATTTCACACGTTATATCTAACGTAAGTTTATTCCATGTTTTATCCTTTAGGTACATATGTTAACTTACAAGAATCTATATACACTGAATTTGTTTTTTTTTTGTTTCTTTTTTACATATATCTCGATCGAAATGCTAGCGCGGCTACATTTATTTTGATATTCAAAGATGAGCAAGAAATGAAAAAGACCGTACATTCATCAATCTCAAACGTACGTCGATTAAAATATTATTTTTCATTTTTTGAAGATAAATGTTTCTATTATTTAATAAAACATCAGTTTTATTCCACAAACTTATAACAGCAAAAAAGATTTCATATTTTTGAAAAAATTATTGTACGGAACATGATACGACGTGAGGCTATAATTCTTGCTCTTTCAAGTACAGTAACTCTATAGAAGAAGAGGCAATCACGTAAATCGGGCAATTAAGCGTATCTCTAAATTACGTCACTTTACGATCTTGACTTCCGTTTCCACTCCTCTCTCTCTCTCTCTCTCTCTCTCTCTCTCTCTCTATCATACCTCGAAAGATCTTCTCAGAATTCGTATTGCGAGACAAAGATGAAGATCTTAGCGACCGCGCTCCCGACGAACATGGCGTCGTGGTAGATCTCCATACTGAGATCCAGTTCGATTTCCTGCGGTCCCGCGATCGGACGCGTCAGCACTAAGACCGCCTGTGACGGCATCGGTCTCTTCAGGGCGAAGCAGGACTCTGTGGCGCGCGCGATACCCGGTGGTGCGCGCACATCTACCAATGCCATGGTGAATTGTATCGTCGAATCGGACTGATGGCTTCCTCTCATAGTGAACAGCTCGAGTTGACCGCTGGACGGGATAGGCAGCAAGCTCACGAAAGTGATGAAGTTGTAGGAATAATGCGAGGGCGACCGAAGGCAAGCCAGGTCTTCCACGCGGCAGTACCTCGAGGAGCGTACGCAGCGGCTGAAATCGCGAACGAATAATTTGTAGCTTTATCATCAAATCGATCGAATAGTTATCTGTATACGAAGTTAACTCGACTCGTCAAACGAGTCACGTGATATATCCTGAGAAGAAACAATTAAATTAGAGACAATTGAATCTATATTGGCTTGATCAAATTCAATTATTACTTCTTTTTCATGGGGTCCCGATGATATCCCGAGGGACAGTTTATCCGATTACAACGGAAACTCCCGCGCGTGTTCTGGCACATTTCGTCCGCCTGCCTGCAGACTTGACCGGCGGCGCACTCGTCGATGTCTGCGAACACACGTAGAAGACAATTAAGTACATTTACGTTGCAGCACGTGACGGTACCGTGACCGCCAACAATATCGTGATTGCGCGAGATCGAGGAGATTACAGGAGTGCGCGTTCGTGCGCCGTTGACCCGAGCTAATGCTCCAGTTTCTCGGCAAATGGGTCAAGTACAAATTGCACTGCCGTTTCAAGCTAGCCGCGAGACAAAGTTAGGTGGAACACGTTCGCGAAGCTACGACACCATGATTCGCGTAAACGAGCTCTCACTTTCCATTCCCTCGATTTGCAGAATAAAACGTTGATACACGAACGTTTTATTATCAATCTTTTGATCGTACTCATTTCGATATCTTTATATTTAATTTTTTCTTCGCACAACCGCTTTTCCATATACGTAAAAGCCGTCACCTTGGCACGTTCGACCATCGACACCGAGCCTGTATCCCTCGGGACACTTGCACGCGTAGCTTCCCGGCGTATTCTCGCAGATGCCGATGCAGAGATGATTGTCCTTGAATTCCGTGCACTCGTCAATGTCGCTGCAAGATCGGTTGTCGGCATTCAGCCTGAATCCAGCTTCGCATCCGCATCTGTAACTGCCCCACACGTTCAGGCACACGTGCTGACAGAGTCCCGGTGTTTGTTGACACTCGTCGACATCCTGAAAATCGTGACGCAACCGTAATTACGTTTTGGAGTATCGTTGTTTATCCGATTCACTCCGATTTACCTGACAGGGACCGGTTCCTCCCGCAGCGTTCTCAAAGCCGTCTGAGCATATGCACTTGTAAGAGCCAACTGTGTTCTCGCAGCGGCTATTCATTCCGCAAATATTACTACTGCCGTAAATGCTACACTCGTCGATGTCAACGCAATCGTTGTTGGGTCCGACCGCGTGACCAGACGGACAGACGCAATGATAGCCGCCTTGACGATTCTCGCAGGTCTGTCCCTTGCCGCACTCGTGCGTTCCCTCTCGACATTCGTCTACGTCGATGCAGTACTGTCCAGAGATGGGGTCCAGAGTGTAACCGGGCCCGCAGATCACCCTGGACGCGCATCTGTAAAATTTCCCCGCGTCTAATCCGTGCTGCTCGCCTCTTCTATCGATTGACAATCTTACGCGTACCTGTATGAACCCAGAGTGTTGATGCACATTTGCATAGACCTGGCGCAGGGATTCGGCGTTCTCTGGCATTCGTCTATGTCTACGCATTTGCCGCTGGAGCCGGATTCGAAGCCACGCGGACAGTTGGACGATAGACCGGCTGAAGTCAACGACGTCGTCGTCGTGGTCGTCGCGATTCTCATCGGCGTCGTCATTGGCGACGTGCGCGACTGCGGAGTCGGTATACGTGGAACGCGATCGCAGCGATAAGAGCCCAAAGTGTTTCTGCACTGATAGCCGGCTCCACAGTCGTGGCTACCTAGAATACACTCGTCGTCGTCCTCGCAAATTTCCGTCGCCGCGTTGAGGGTGTATCCAGTACCGCAAGGTAAGAAACGCGTGCACGTGTAGCTGCCAATTGTATTGTCGCATCGTTGCGTTGGCAGACAGTCGTTTTCCTTCAATAGAAAATGTTAAAATCACCGGAGAGAAATTCAGCTTTGCGTGAGGAGGGATGACGCAAACTTTACATGCTTAAATTTATTTTCCTCGGCTCGATACTCGAGATGTCACAATATTTGCATTTTTTTTGTTTTTTTTTTTTTTTTGTTTAGATTTACGCCATAAATATCAGATTGCGCGTGACATCGTTTACGTGAGCATCGAGAGAGTTTCGTCGTCGTTACCTGCAACTGACACTCGTTGATATCAACGCAGGCCTGCGTGAGATTATCGCGCCTGAAACCGGTCTTGCAAGTGCACGTATAGCTGCCTACGGTGTTGACGCACTCCTCGTTGCTGCTGCAAGCATCCTCGAGCTCCCTACACTCGTTGACGTCGACGCAGCCGCGATTTCTCACGAACCTGGTGCCGCGTATACATTTCTGGTTTATCGGCACCGGCATCGCCGTCGTAGACGGTTTTCTGGTTATCGGGACGGGTGACTTGGCGCAGCTGTAACCACCTGGTTGATTGTAGCAAAGCTCGTTGTCGCCGCACATGTCCAACCCTTCCGTACACTCGTCAATGTCTATAATTTCAAATCAAGTATTTTAGATGAGGAAATTTAAAAAGAACTTTCCCTTTGTATTAAACCAATCGGTAACTTGGAAATTATTATTTTTATTATTATTAGTATTACTATATAATATTATTACTTTTTGGCAAAACATACCCTGGCAGTTAAGCTTCCAAATTATACCTCTGATTATAAAAGCATTGTTGAAAGCAACTGAAATAACGTAGAACTACATATAAAGCACAAACAATTTGATGGGATAGAAACGCAAACAATCGTAAATGATATTTGTGACTGATAATTGTCGAAAGCCGACAGGAACGGTATATAATTCATCATTCCATGCATTCGCGAGGAATTTATCGAACATGCGCCAATCAGTCAACCTAAGTTTGATATCGTTCTGACGAGTTCTGAAAATACGAAAAATATCTAAAATCATTGTTAATACGGTACTTATAAAATACAGATTCACGCTACAACTAAGAGGAGCAAAAAAAGAATATGAGGCAGCCAAAAATATACAAATGTTTAATGTTTCTACTATTTGTACTAAAAGAAACTTCAATCATTAATGTTAAAAAATTAACTTGATAAAAATTATTAGATGTACCTGTACATCTGCGTAAATTAGGGTGATATCGATAGCCGGATGGACAAGCTGGTCGTTGACGTGGACGAGGAGGAGAAGGTCTTTCGCATCTGCAAGTTATATTTCATCATATATTTTTATACATTTTTCTTAAACTGCTTTATTATTTAGTTTTATTCCATCTAATAGATAGAACCAATGCAGATAGAACATTTAATGGATTTTATTAAAAAAAGTTTCGTATACCTGTATGTACCAGGCAGGTTGACGCATCTCTCGGAGAATGTCGTGTTACAGCTATATTGCCCTGTAAGACACTCGTCAATGTCTTCGCATCGTCGAGTGCTCAAAGAATACTTGTATCCAGACGGGCAGGAGGGCAGTCTGGTCAAACACTCGAATCCACCTTCTTTATTCACGCAATACTGATGTAAGTTGAGCCGACAGTTATGTAGGTTCTCGGAGCACTCGTCGATGTCCAAGCAGGTGCCGTTAAAGGCACGTTTGTAGCCGCGGCTGCAGGGCGTTATCAACTCGCAGACGAAGGATCCGTTGGTGTTGACGCATCTGTGGATTAAAATTCGTGGATATTGGTGAATTCAAGTATATCAATTGTCAGAAAATAATGTTAAAAAAAAAGCATTGATTGTTACTTGTGTAATTATTATGGGAAAAAAAAAGAATTTGCGATGCGTACCTATGCGTAGTTTGAGGACAGTCGTGTCTGCCTAATGAGCACTCGTCCACGTCCTGGCAGCCCTTGATCGTCGTGCTAAAATACCAACCGGTACTGCAAAGAGGCGAGCAATCGTAGCCCCCTGGAGTATTCATGCATCTCTCGTGATCCCGACATCCGGGACCAACCGCGCATTCATCTATGTCAACGCAATAACCCGTACTCGCGTCTCTCTTGTATCCCAGTCTGCAGGGTTCAGTGGACCAGTAACGATCCGCGCTCTAAAACATAAATAAAGATCAGTTAAATTTTAGAAGTAACTCATCTACACATCTCGTTTTTGATATGCAGATTGACATAATTCGTAACTCGCGAAATTACTTTTAGGCACCTGTACTCTGTTGTAACGCGAACCAACGTACAATCTTCTTGTTGTCGCGCTGCTAGTCGTCGTCTCGATAGCGTTGATGGTAGTGGTTCTTGTCCCGCAAACGTAGGAGCCGTTCGTATTGATACAATAATGAGTTAAGTTGTTGCACGTATGCAAACCGAGCAAGCATTCGTTAATATCTTCACAAAATTCTTTGGCCTCGTTTGCAATTCGAGAATTGTTACGCAGCCGAAAACCGGGTGGACAGGTTGGAGAACATCGGTAACTGCCCTCCGTGTTCACGCAACGCTCGCCTAAATTGCAAGTCGCTATTCTCTTGGCACATTCGTCGACATCTGCGATATATTATCAAAATGATTACATTAGACTTTGATGATGCTACAGAATAAAATTATTCGATGAGGAAAAAAAAGTAACACTATTACCGATACAACGGCTAGATTTTACATCGAAAACGTAGCCGTCGTCGCAATCTTCGACTTCATTGGCGACCGAAGAAATACTCGTTCCTTCTAATTTGTATCCTCTGTTAAATTGATCATCACGTTGATCATCATTGATCTCCTCCGTAGTAAATGAACTCTTATTGTTTTCCATCGGCACGCATCTATTTTTTTTTTTTTTTAATAAAGTAATTTGTTAACATTTTTCTTTGATTGTACATCAATGAAATAATATAGAGATATATCGTAGGGTGTCGCACCTGTAACTACCGATTTCGTTAATGCAACGTTCGTCGAGCTCGCAGGAATGCAATTGTTCGTTGCATTCGTCGACATCGATGCACCTCGTTATTCCGGAATTGTTAGAAGGTTTGTATCCCGCGGAACAAGTCATCGGTGAACTCGATTGTACATTCTTTTGGTTAAATGGATCCTTATTTATTGGAAGATGTGAAAAAGGATTCTCTCTATTTGTCTTTGTACACTCGTACGCACCCTGCGTGTTAACGCATATCGTGCTTGGATCGGGACAAGGATTGCTCGACTCAATGCACTCATCTATGTCTAAAACAACAGGCGTAATTTAATCATGAATTATTATCTACTACAAATTTCAACCTTGAAAATCTCGAAGATATTAATTCAACATTACTCTTATACAATTTTTATTGCGTGTTAATCAGATTATTAAAAATTCAATCGCGCTTAAAAAGTTGACTTATTACTCACATGCACGAGAGACATGGGGATGAAGCATTGCATGCTAATTTAAATTCATTCCCAAGGAAACATCCACAATCCACGATCATTCGCTTGATCTTTTACTATGAAAAAAAAAAAAAAATTGCAATCACGAGATGCACACGCATGCATGCATTGACCTAGTGGAAAGACCGAAAATTAAAATTCAAAACGATAATAAAAGTTATTATTTAAATATTATTTTATCAAAAAGCGACGATCGTGCCGTTATTACGTGCATCGTAATAAAGATTTACTAAAAATCATCGAGACGGAGAAGGAAAACTCACCGACACAGACTCCCAGACCGATACTATACGTGAATCCTTTCCCGCATTTCATGTCGCACTCGTAAGCACCCTCGGTGTTTCGACATTGCTCGACATCTGCTAGGCAGCTGTGAATAGCCTCCGCGCACTCGTCCACGTCTGATTAACAAATAAGCGAGAGAAATGAATGAAGAGGAAAAAGTTTTCCCGCGGAAAATCCATCGTTTTACCTTGCTCGTGAATTAACTTTGCGATAATTGGCCCTACGATTGTATAAATGTTACTAAAAGAATACCTTTGCACTGCTGCAACGATTTGTCGAACTTGAATCCCGCGGGGCAGGATTTCACCCCGGTCATTTCGAGACACGTGTAACTACCCTGCGTGTTCACGCAGAACGGTTTATCGGCGGTACAGGCAGCAGACAAGACGACGCATTCATCGATATCTGAAAATTAACAACAAACGTATAATAATAATAATAATTTTAATTTACAATTTATAATTTTTGTTGATCGTGAGTTTATGGATGATTTTATGAAAAGATTTCCTCTTACCTGCGCATTCATCCGTTTCTGGCTGCCATTCGTAGCCCGGAGGGCAAGCTTCGTAGGGTGCATTCTTCGCGGACTTCTCCCTAATGCAAATGTACGAGCCGATGGTGTTCTGACATCCTCCGCCGGGACACGCGTTGCGCTCCAGACATTCGTCCACGTCTGATCGATGAATCGGCGCGCGATGCCAGCGAAAAGTGATGATCACAAGCGAAAATCGAACGCGTGATCGCAGAACAAGCAGTACAGTGCGATTGAACAAAAATTAAGTTTGCAGAATAACAAACAAAAAAAGAAAATACAAATTTAGTCGCAATTCACATAAGCGAGATACGAAACAGAGATAACAATGCCGTAGCCAACACAGCGATACAATCGACTCGATATTGCAGTACACGAGAAACATGAACGAATACGCTAGCGTTTTATTAAGTAAATGAGAACGAGGATGTGCTTCTATTTTTGCGTTAAAAAAATAAGAAATGTCAAATGTTATTTCCTTACCTGCACGCGAACGTTACATTTTCTGAATACGTACCATCGCACACCTGACTGGTAGCGTTATAACGATAGCCCAACGGACACAACGGCGACGATTCGTTATCCTCATCTTTTTTATCTGGCATTTTTTTCGGTGACCTCAAGATGCACGAACGTGCATCCTTGGCCAAATCGTATCCTGGGTTACAGCTACATATAATTGCCACCCCGTTATCGGTGCACCGATGCTCGCAAGGGTGAGTTGGTCTGCATCTAAAAGCGAAGAGGTTTGATTGTTAATATTTTTTGTTGTTAACAATATAAACGGGCTTCGTAAACTGACGTGATAAAATTGACTTTTCGTTGAGGAGTTTTCGCGATTACGTTGCCATAAATTGCATAATTAACTGGAATAATAATTCAGTTAATTATTGTCACGAATACATTTCCCCACATGCAATAAAAAGGTTTATATTATTCATACCTGTCGGTCAGTTGCTTGCAAGTCTTTCCGTCCTCCAACAAAGTGAAGCCTTCGCGGCATTCGCAGCGATACGAGCCCGGCGTCGGTACGCAAATGTCAGAGCAGAGTATGCCTTTCATGAGTTGACAGATATCATCCACCTCTGTGAATCAGAACATTGCGATTTAAAGTCGCGCTCATATACAGAGTATAAAAAAAAGAAGTTGCAACTGCACCGACATTTCTCCTTGCGTGCTGTACTTTTAACTCGACGCGCAATTTGATATTTATTTATAGTACAATTTTTAGCGCAATAGATTTTTTTCATTTAAATTAAAAGAGAGAGAGAGAGAGAGAGAGAGAGAGAGAGAGAGAAAGAGATTTTATAAAGTAAATTAAATATCTTTTGAGCAAATTGTACGGCATACCTGGAGTTGGTATCGAATACGGCGTGGAATCCGACAATGTAGAGGATGGATCATCCGATGACGTAGATGAATAGGATGTTGATGAAGAAGGCGATGACGACGACGGCGACGACGGCGACGACGGCGACGACGGCGACGACGGTGACGATGGCGATGACGGCGATGACGGAGAAGGCGACATTGATGATGACGGTGAGTATGAGGACGTTGGCGAGGAAGATGATGAGAAATCTAGATCGGTTTCGGTTGAGCTCTCGCTTGACAATTCACTTGTAAGATCAGTCGTGGAGCTTGGCGATGCTTCGCGACAGCATTCCAAGAACGCGGGATCCCAAGGAATCCCGAAAGAGAAGCTTTTGAAGGAACATCCTTGAGCCATAGATCCCGCAAGAATACCTGATAATATGCATTCATAGAACGCTCGTCAGCAATAATCGAATACAAACGAGGTTTATTCGAGTTTGACTGATAAGAAAGCTTATTAAGTATTCTTGACATAATTCATGAGGTATAAATTGAATAAAAGCCACCTAGTTTACAGCCTTCGCAACAGTCGCGATGGTAATCGCCGCGGCCGAGGGTCTTCGACGATCTTTGCGACGTCGTGCTCGTCACGCAGGCCAGACCTTGACGAGCATCGGCTTTTCCCTTTTCACATTGCAACTCGTGATAAGCTCGAACGCAGCAAATGTCCACAGCCTCCAAGCAAAGACCCTGCTGCACCGCCGGCACGCCGGTCACGGGCCCAATGAATTTCTCGCACCTAAGACCCTCCTGAGCCCAAGAGGTGCCAAGGCCACAGCATTTCTCGAACTGAGCCTCCATTCTTCCCTCGACAAGGAGTGCTATTTCGAGCGATAAAAAGTAAGCGAGACGATGTAAATTTGCTCGAAAGAGCAGATGCTCTCGTTACTACATGACTTGTCCGATATTAATTTAATGGCAATGCTTCAATATATAGGTAAAAGTTAAATTGATTAGAAATTTAATATAGAAATTTGAATCTTAAATGATTAAATGAGTAATTTATATCTTCGTGCAATCATAAATTAACTCGAAAAGATTGAGATGGCAAGCGCATCTAGGTCAAATCCTCTGTTTGATTTTTGTCAGGCTTATCACTTTCCCAATCCTCTCTTTCGTCGTTCGCTTAAAAATTCTGTAAATCTCTTATCTGCATTACGAAATTACTAATAGAGAATACAAAAACGCGTGGCAGAAAAAAAATAAATTCTTCCTTTCTTGATTTTACCGTAAACAATTATAAGAATATTTATGGATATTTATTGAGAAAATGTGTGCGAGAGGAACTAGTATAGTTAAAAAAATATGCTTTGCACATTGATAAGAGCGGAAAACGTCAAAACCTTGTTTCTTCTAGACATCGTGTTTTCTCACTGATAGATGCGAGTCACAAATTTTATCTGTAAAATATATCAATCTAGCGCGCAAACAGTTTCTGCGAAGAGCTTAGAGATCCTCCAATAGCGCTTTCACGATCTCAATTGTTCCTCAATGCGTCCGATCTACATATAATGCGAAAATTAATTTATATCAATCGACGCGCCGTGTGCACAAAACCACCATGGGCGTCGGGCGCCTATTCTTTTTGATGTATATTACATATTGTATAAAACGCGTTGATCCTAGTAAAATTTAAAGTTGATGTTGGATTTTATAACCAACGTCACACATAAAAGATTATATACAAATCTTTCACGGCGGAAGGAAGAAAGCAGTGTGACACTCAAGGACAGAATTTCTTCTATGGTATATATTTTATATGCGTAAAAAAAAAAGATAATATTGTTTCAAAGAAAAATTTTGCCTGCGCCGATGTCGCCCACTTAAATACAATTATTGATATCTTTAGAATATTGACGATTGAACTTCACTTCGTAGAACTGCCTCGAAGTTTTGAAATATCGAACGCAACTCATAGTAATGTGCGTGCGCAAATAAGCCTAGGTCAATGGAGAACTATCCTAATAGAATGATTTGCTTAATGTCGGTATACACGTTGAGCATCGTCGTGACGCAATAAAATTTAGTCTATCGCAAATATCAGCGGCTGAATAATTCTCTACACAAGGAAAATAATGTCTGATTAAATTTTAAAATTTTTCTCGAAAGTTTCTTCTACGATATATTTCTACGAATTTTTCGTTTAGAACAGTTAGTACAGTACATTTCAATTCAAAGCCACTTGTAATATCTATGTAAAAATCTATATTATTAATTGTTAGATTTTAAAAAAAGAAATATTGAAAAAACTAAAATTAAATAAATTAGAAACTAGTTGCGCGTCTCCGACATCTCGCTCATAAAATCTGCGTGCGGTAATCAATTGAATTTCTTTAATCTTCTTTAGTCTTATATGATCATTTTTAATTCAAGCGGGAATCCAAACGTTATTCAGGTTACGAACGATACCTCGTTTGTGCAGGACCAGCTGCTCCAGGTGGACCATCAGGAGAAGGATAATAAAGGACGCAGCGAGATCGACGTAACGTGCCATGTTTCCTCATCGATCGATCACCGTGATTGAAATTATGCTCACGCAACTTTTTACGTTGATCAAACAACGCGACTAAAATTTTTCTTTTTCCGCTAAAAAAAAATCGTTAATTCGACCTTTCGGGTTATTTAGCAATTTTTTTTTTAAATCTCTTCGAGATAAACGTGCAAGCGAGCGTCCCGAGAAAGTTTCGCCGCGGATGCGCCTCGGACGAGCGCACAGCTTGCATTGAAGCATTTGGTACGCCGGCACTTTGGTTTTGTCATCTGCACCTTTGTACATCTCCCTCGCAGGTCCCGGACCTCTCCTTCTTCCCTTCGTCCTCATCCTCCCTCCTTCAACGCGCATCACACAGTGTTGCGTAGTGTAAGTCTCCCGTTTTTCTCTCTTACTCTCTTTCTCTCTCTCTCTCTCTCTCTCTCTCTCTCTCTCTTTCTTTCTCTCTGTCTCGTTAGATACGCGAGAACGTGATACTCTCGCAGACGCTCCATGTGATGATTAATAGCGCGATTCGTGCAGAAACGGCGGAGGCAGACAAGCGCGATAATAATCTTCGTAATCGTCGGTGCATCGTTTGCGACTCGATGCTTTCCAACAATTGGAAAACTCCGAATATCAATTGAAGGTCTTATTAATAATAGATGTAATTTTGTTGCTAAAAGATACTTATAATAGCGAATAACGAATCTATATTTTAAACTTATGCTTCCTTCTTATCGCAATCGTTTCTATTTATATATTGTAAATATAATATATTCTTTCGCGTAAACTTTTATAGGCAAACGCTAGTATGAGGCATCCATCACACGTCTTATTCCTCGAGTTCTTCGCCGTCCTCGTAATTTCTTCCGTGGCTTCTGCTCCTCCAGGCCGCGGCACAAAGCAGCTTTTTTTGCCGAGCTTCCTCAACAGTGGCCCCTTTGTCGCGCGAAATTTCGTACCACCCATCAAGCGCGTGTTGCCTTCAAATTTCAACAAGCAGAAAATTATTTTAATGTATACGAAAAAAAAATCGTCATTTATAAATAAAGGAGACGTTGCTTGTGTGCTATTGACGAGAAATCTGAATAGGATCTCGACCGACTTGATTCTCTTTGGATACAAAAAGGTTTTATGAAATGCTTACGGCGTTAGAAGTTATCAAGACAAAAGCTTAAAAAAATACCTTACAAAATTATGCGTTGCGATTATTTAATGTAATTTTATTTTGAAGATATTGACGCGTAAATTTTAATCATAATCGTCGGTGCAGACTTCGCTTCAGTTTATACATATGTTACGTCCTTATCCGGGACGCTCACACAGAATCGCCCGTCATCGTTGTTGTGGTAGCGATATTGACGCTGACCGTGACACACGTAACACCCTGGCTCACAGAGTCGCGTATTGTGAAAAAATCTCGCGTTTCAAAAGCCGCCAGCAGCACACGCATCGTCCTCGAGGTTCGCCGTTAGCGTCTTACGCAGCCGCGTCTTCAGATCACTAACTAAATAGCGCTTTTTTGCCGCGGCTGTGGGTCTGCATGTGCTCGGTCTGTTTGTAAGAGGGCCAGGGCAAACGAGGCGACAACGTTGCGTGATCACGCGTGTCTATGTAAAAAGCGGAGAATTTGAGAATCCGAGAAGGGTGAAAAAAAAAGATGCGGTTAACCCACTTCGTGGAGGCTTAGGATAAGTTTATTTAGTCGACCACTTCCTGTTCCGCGTTTCAGCCGACTATAGCTATGCGATCGCGGCTCCCACAAATCCTATGGCGATTAATGATTCCAAAAGAAAAAAAAAATATTTAAAATTTTAATTCTACAAAAATACGATGCTCATCTTTGAAATTTCAATGAGACATCAAAGTTGTTCCGAGGCTGTCTAGTTATATCTAATTATAACCGCGATATAAAGCGCGGCAATGTAACTAATATCGCGATAAATGTGAAATATCGTGCACGCGTATTTTTATCTACGAGTCTAATGGACATTATAAAAACTCGACATTGTATCTCAAACTGGCAACTTTATTCGGTTGATCTATTACGTGACTGCGTAACACGGGCACGTCGTTCGCCGTAAGATTTTACGCTTCATTCTCGTATCCTCGTGTCTCATCCATAGATTTTTTACTATATCTATGGTCTCATCCTCGCCGACACATTTATTCATGCCGCAAAAAAAAATAAAAATAAAAAAACAAATTTCGCACAGTCAAATTCGGAGAGTATAATCTTCGTGAAAAATTGTGCGACGAAAAATTTATTACAGTTCGCCGCTCGCAAAGGAAAACCAGACAACCATCCTTTTTCACACAAGATGCAACGAATCGAATCAATAGGTTCAATGAATATTATGCATAAACACACACACCAGTGTCTAATGATAAAATACGAATCTTACTGATCTTATCAGTTCTACAATTTTGACAATATTTTTTTCCTCGCACATGTTAGCCGTAACACATATTAAATCTAATAAATACTGATAGAATCGTATTCAAATAAGAAAACAACACAAGAATATATATATCCTTAAAAAATATCGCTGTTGTACTTTATTCTAAAATTAGACAATTACAGCTTATCTTATCAAATCAACTACGAGCGCTTTCTATTAGAGATGTGTAATATTACGTTTTTCTTCCTAGGCTTCGAAGAATGCGGAGCAACCAACGAGATTCAGTTTAGTGGGCACGCGCGTATTATGAAACTATTCGAAATATAAATTTCGATCAAAATTATTTAATTTTTTTTTTTCTAGAAAATACGGGATGGAAATCTAAGGAATAAGTAAATAATTTCGATTGGAATCCATTTCGAACAGTTCTATAATACGTGTCCTGATGCGAATGTGTAACCGATAACTTGTATCTTATTTTTTCTCTATTGACGCCAATTATAGACGATGTAGAAACATCATCGCAACTTTGTATTTTGATTTCACCTTTGTCATATAATACGATAATCTTGTAAAGTGAAATCATCGTAGATTAAAAGTACGTATCAAATATGAGAAATATTCACGAAACACTTATTTTATACGAGTAAATTGTGACACGAAGTGTGGAAGAACGTGAACGAGGTGACAAGATAAAGATCTTTTTGAGTGTGACAAATTCGTGTTGGTTGCAATTATTAAAAGCTAAAATTTAAATTCTTTGAATAGTTTAAATCATGCCAACAGAAAATTAATCAAAATAGATTTTAAAGACATTTTCCAAACACATTTTCATTTGTCCGTGAGTAATAAAGTACACAAATTTCACGTTGTAATTTTTTATCGAAAATTGTACAGAATTCCTTGAGCTTAGCAATATGCTTCTATATCGCTAGATAATCAATTTGTATTTAAACTAAAGTATCAAGATAATGAAACTGCAGCTCTGTGTTATAAAGTAGCAAGTAAAAGTTTCATAATAATACATGAATATACAATATCTATGTGTTTATTACAGGCAACATTGTAACATGGGATAGCTGAAATTATATGCTATATCATGTTTATAGTGTAAAATTTTAATATGCAACTTAGAAACGGGGCACTACAGACATTTCTCGGTATACCTATTAATAACATTATAAAAAGTCAGGTAAAATAAAAATGCAGTCTGCCTCGCAGCCTGCAATAATATAAATTATCATAGCAAAGAATAAAATCTTTATTTTACGCGTTTTATTCAAAATAAGACAATAGTTGTGTAAAAATTGATGTGCGAGAGAAGAGGTACAATTGCCACTCTCAAAAATTCTATTTAAAACACCTCGTTCTGGAAGTTATATCTAAATAATTTTCATGAGAAAGCAAATGAAACTCCCCACCTAGTGCCTCGTTCTATTTTATCCTAACTTATTGATAAAATCCGCGATATTAAGAACCAAGCGGATATTTTTCTGTCGCATATTTTATTAAGGGAACGACGACTAGGCCATATGAATATAACTGAGGAATTCGTATTATGTTCCGATACAGATTTAATTAACAGATGGAACCTATCTAATCCACACACATAATCCAGACTCTTTCCTTGCAAACCACTTTCAATATATCTTAACAAATGCTGTATTTTTATACATAGGTTTTCAAGCAAAAGAGTCTAGATCCTCTAAATTTTGCTCTTCTATTTTTATGTATTAAAAAAAAAATATGTCCTGAGATTTATTCATATGGCATAATATTTTCAGTCCACTAGACTATCTGCTCTTGATTGATTCAGTGCACACAATTTCATTCATTTTTTTTTCTTTCTTTTTTTCACGGTATTTATGGAGTATGATGTTCTCAGAAATAAAGTTCCGATTTTATTCAGGTGTCTCTCCCTCTGTAAACAAGAAATTAAATAGCCTCTAATTAAATGGACCTCCAATAGCTTATCGTACAATAACACGCAAATGCTCATTTTAACATTTACCCTCGCGATCGCCTTCATCGTCCACCAATAGATCATCCTCTTCGTTAACATCATCGTCTTCATCATTCACAGCCTCGTCCTCGTCATCATCTTCATCCACATCATCCTCAACTACCACTATGCTGTCATCTCCTTCCTCTCCTTCTCCACCTTCATCACCGTCATCCACTCCATCTTCCTCTTCTTCCTCCTCTTCGCTTTCGCATTCTTCACCATCACCCTCAATGCCATTTTCAACATCTATATCTGGAGCCAGGTAATACTAAAACAAAACAAATTATAATAAATGGAAATATAATTTTTCCAATCTCAATTTATTCACATTTACAAGTATCTTTAAAGTGTTTACCTGCAATGGATTAGGCCACATATCATCTTTAATTAATTCAGCTATCTCGTCTGAGCTTGGATCTCCATGATCCGTGAACCAATCAAAAAATGATCTGTGCTTGAGTGGCCTCTTGCGTCCTTTTAACGGCGTTTTGGTTTTTGCTTTTTTTGTTAAATCTGCACCCTCTTTCCAACGGATGGATGTACTTTGAGATGCTGGATCTCCTGCAAAACAGCAGGAGATTCATCGCAACTATGACACTCAATTAAATTATATCATATTGCACATTTTTAAAAATTACTACGCATTGACAGTTTTCTTATTATTGCTTTAATAACGGAATGCTGACAAATTCGCTCACCAGAAGATCCTAGATGAAATTCCTTAGTTAAAACATCGTTTTCAAAATATGGATTCTCATCGAAGTAAAAATTAATCCTATAGCCTGATTTGATATCTTCAAATTCTTCAACTTCTAATTTATTTAGGAATCTCAGTGCGTCTTCTTCATCTTCTTCCAATATTTCTGCTATTTCTTTGTTGTTTACAAACTAAATTTCTCATAAGGAAGAATATTAACATGGATCAATTTAACGTAAATAATCATTATGGCTCTCTTATCACTTAAAATAATCTATGCAAAACTTCAAGTTCGAATCATCCGATTAAGAAATAGTCACGATCAGATCCCTACACGCCTAGCATTACCAACTTGTACATCAAATATCGAAAGATTGACATATCGTCGCGTATTTTCGCGAGCTGATAGTGACGTAACGCAAATTCCCCTAGAGTGCGGAATCAATGCAGCAAATGATATAAAAAGAATAATCATAAAAGGCGTAAAACGGTTAAACACGCTTATGCACGTACACAAGTAGGTAAGTAAGCAAGATGGCGGCGATCGCCGGCGGACGCCGGCAGCAGCGAGAAACGTCAAAACGGCGCGCGGCCGTTGCCGTCTTGCAAAATGACGAACGCGACATTGACGAAAAGGATACAGCGGTCACCCAGAAGTTGGGTATCCTCTTGATGATGTCGTTACGCTTCTGGAAGTAGGGCTTGCGCAGCTTGTTATACTTCTTCTCGACCTCGAGAATCTCGTCGCTGGCCTTCTCGTTCAGACCATCGATTTGATTCTGACAGCCGTCGATCTCCTCCAGGGTCTTCTGTATCTCGACATCGTAGAGTGAATCCCGGGCGTCCCCCTCGCCGGAGCCTGGATCCTCCAGTTCCTTGGCCTTCTTGTTCGCCGAAGCCATGGTTGTTAAACGCGCGCTCTCGCCACCGCTACTACACGCCGCACTCTGTTTATTTCCCGTACGCGTTCGCTCTCGTCACGCCGATGACCAATGCGCGGCGCGGCGTGCAACGCAGTGATCACGGCCGTGGATTTAGAATAGTCTAGATGGTTGATATCGCGTCATTTATTCCTTGCGTTAAGTCCGTATCGCAACGGGAACCAAAGAAAGAAATTAAATTTTGGAAATAAAAAACTTTGGAAATAAAAAAAATAATCAGTAAAATCTGTATTCATAGTCGATTCTTATATTTAAGATCATCTTAAGTATCATCTTAAGATGCCATCAACCAATCACAGCCGTATTAGCATCTTAAGACGTCACTTAAGACGATCTTGAAATAAGAATCGACTATGAATATCGGCCTAAAAGTTTAAATAAAATTTTGTAATTTTAAAACTTATAATTGATAAAATTACAACATTTTATCGATTGTTGGTAATAATCAAAAATATATATCCAGGAAATTTTGGATTTATTAAAACGAAAAAAGTTATACCAATGAAAAAAATATTGTCTACGTTAGAAAAAGATGGCACTAGATGGCGCTAACCAAAATTTCAAGAGGTATTTTCAAAAATTCCTTTGAAGTGTGACGATTTGTAAGTTTATAAAAGATTAGATTTCCGATAAATAATACAGTATCAAGAAAAATAATGAGAAAAGTGACGCGAGTCGAAATCTACAATTCAAAGGAAATAAATTTTTTATAAATTTCGTCATCAACACTGACTCATTTGTTTTGACTCATTTGCAAGCATGTTCGGAAAAATATTCTTCATCATGCTGTCGAGCTGACGAGATGTCGAACTTGGAGCAGCCCGGAAGGAAAGGTATACTACAGTCCTCGCACGTGAATCTTGGCGAATGTTGGCGAATCTCGCGGATCGTCATCGACGCGACGTGGCGATTGAAATATGGAAAATTTTGTTGGAAAACGAGGTTTGGAGATCGAAGATTCCGGCGGATAAAAATGTACCTCATACTGATAGAACCGCCCCATCGACTGGCGCGGCCCCCACTCGGCGGCGTCGGCGCGGGCGAATGGCGGTCGGCGCGCGCCGCCGCCGGCAAGCGCGATCGCCAATCGGTGGGCGCGTAGTATCGCCGCGTCCGGGATGTCGCTCACGGAACCAAGATGGCATCCGAGGACGGTGCGGTTATCGTGTCAAACGTAGGATGTGATGTAAATAATACGAACCAGCGGGCAACCGAGCCAGTTGGGACCGAAACAGTGGGTGTTGCGTCATCCGGTACGGCGTCGCGTACCGTCATCGAGGAGACGGACAGCCACGCGCGCGATTCCGCGCGTAATTCGCCGAGGACGCCCACGGGTCTCCCTGCAGCGTCACCGATTCACGCGAACACGGAAGGGCACGCGTTACGGAAGAACACGAGCCTCGCGAGCTCGTCTGGTGATGTGGCTCGACTGCGAGCGAGCAGCGAGCCCGACGACGAAACGCCCCAGCCGTTCACCCAACGGCGCAGCATGTCTCGCAATGGTACTGACCTGGAGGACACCGCTCGTCTTCTGGGAGAGCCAGACGGTAATCGCCTTCTCTGTTATTCGCTCTTACGCGAAACTCTTGACAAATCTTTTCAAATCTCTTTGCTATCTGGCCCGTTTGCAATACTAGGAGATGTTTATTATAGTAATTTGACAGTTGCAAAGCTTCGCATTTCAATGTTTAATACATAAAATATATTCAATATATAAAATCCAGTTGAGTAATAATTCAATTTATATATTATATATATATAAATTTAACAATATATAGTATTTTACATAGTAATTTAATTACTAAAAAATTGTTACTGAAAGATATATTTATCCATGTTCACTTATATGTTAACAATCTATATTTATATTTTATATTTTAATAATAATCTATATTTATTATTTTAAAAGTCTAGATAAAAGGAGAATTTACTTATACGTATTATACTGATATATGACGAAACAATTGAATTTTGTTTCTTTTGCACAGTATTAATTTAAAAATAAATTCTACTGATTATTGTTGTTTTCGCAATAACAATTGTATGTATTTGGCCCAAATTTTTCCATTTATTTGTATATTTTTTTATTTATACATTTTAAATAATATGACAAGAAAAAAGTGCTAAATTTTGCTGCTAATTCAGTAACGAGAATAAGACGTTGAACAAGTTTGATGATTTTTCTTGAAAGGAAAATAACTTTTTCCTTAAATAAATTGTATGAAATAGAAGTTTTAAATAAAAGATTATGTGTTATATTTTATATAAGTAAAAATGAGTTCTCCAAGATGAATTATCAATCATCTTATACTCCTCAAAATATTTTACTTTCCAACTTTATAAAATAGAGGAATGGAGATCGAAATCAAACCTGAATATTTACTTACTACAAATTTACATGGACCATTTACATTATTCATCATGCAACATCCTGAATGTATAATCTGTAACAGTAATAAGATTAAGATATATAAGATTTACTATACATTATTAAATAGAAATGGTGTGTGTTTGATGCAGGAAGTCCAGATCATTGCAACAATGATGTAGTAAAACCTGCTAAGGAATCAATTGAACACATTGCACATGTAGGTATCCTGTAATTTATTTAAATATTTGTTGTATTTATATATTTATTTATATATATTTTAAATGTAAATTTTTGTTATACATTTTACACTGATAGCACTAACAAAACGATTCTTACTTTCATTTATATTGTAGAAATAACTCTCTATTAGATGATTTTTTTTCTTATGCAACTATTTTGTTGAACTAACTTTATTTAACCAACTGTTTTTTGTTTAGATTGATTCTACACGTAACAACGATACAATGTTATCTGGAGACGCATTATCCACAAAAACAAAATTAGAAGGATGTATTCTCCAACAGAATTTTTCCAACAATACACCACAGTTGGGAGAGAGTCCACAAAGTAATGGGGAAGTGATCAGTAGCCCGAGAAGTCCTGATTATCCTCCGAGAGTTTCTGTCAGTCCTCATCCTTGTAGTCCAGATACAACATTTCCCATCAGTATGATGTCGGTCAATTCTACAGTTATTATGGACACAGCAAAATATAACGAAGAGAACACTGATAACGCCGCCACATGTTTAGATAAAGTAACTGAGAATCTGTTTTGTCCAAAATCACCGAAAAAGATAAACGATTCACAAGTTGGTATTACAAAAATATCAAGCAAGCAACAAGACACTACCGAACAAGAAAACATTGCAAACAGAGAATTGACGGCAGAGCTTATTGAAGTTAAAAAGGAACCCGTAGATTCGCAGGAAGAGCCTCAAACGATTAAATCCGAATGGATAGAAGATGGTTTCTCGGCAGTGGAGTCGGATAGAGTGGAGTTGGCAACAGCATCCCAAGACAAATCTGTAGATTTCGTTGCTAATCCATCTTCCAGTTCGCATTCAAAAAACTATTCGTCTTCGAGAGAGAAACGCTCGAAGGAAGACAGACGATATTGTTCACGATGTCACAAACGCAAAGGAATAAAAAGAGCGAGCATTGGTGTACAATGCAAACGGGATCGTCACGTTTTGTCTTCGTTAAGCAGCAAGGTTCTTCCTTTCTCGAAAACAGTCAATGAAAACCTAAGGTTAAATCTACAAACAAAAAACTACAAGACGCTAAACAATCCAGTAACGAAAAGAGAATTGCTGGAAGGCCTAAAGTACAAAAAGTTCATCCATATAGAAACATATCCTAATGGCGGTGCGACAGTTGTCCATATGTTTCAGGATGAGATTAGTACTTTAACAAATGAACAAATGCAAGAATTGGCACAGGAGTACTTCAAAGTACGTACACACAAGTTAAAGTTATGATAAAATAAATTGTAACAGCTTTAGTGTACTTTAATTGTATCAAAGCTTTTTCAGTTCCATGCGCAGTGAATTTTTATAATGAAATCTGTTTACATTTCCTAGGTGGTTTTTGGTGAAGATGAAAGTGGAAATGCTCATCACGTTATGGGTATAGTACATAATGCAGCTGCATATCTACCTGATCTTTTGGATTACATGGCGAATAATTATTCCACATTGACTGTAAAAAATGGCGTATTGGGTAGAAACAGCGATATAGAAACAACAACAATGGCTCAATACAAAGACCAAGTTTGTAAAGCTTATAGTAACGGCACTATTAGATACGGGCCGTTGCATCAAATAAGTCTGGTGGGTACTGTTCATGAAGAAGTTGGTGGATATTTTCCAGATCTATTGCAAAAACTGGAAGAGAACCCATTTCTAAAAATGGTAAGTACATTGTAGTTGATCCATTGTGTATATATGTTGTGTATATACATTACATATTTGCTAATTTAATTATGTTATATCCTAGACGATGCCTTGGGGACCTCTGTCCGTCGTAAAGATGGACACGCCGCAAGAATCAAACGATGGCCCTATTTTGTGGATTCGACCAGGCGAACAACTAGTACCAACAGCAGATATAAACAAAAGCCCATATAAACGACGTAGGACGGGTATTAATGAGTTAAGGAATTTGCAGTATCTACCACGACTCAGTGAGGCTCGAGAGTATATGTTCGAGGATCGTACAAAGGCACACGCCGATCATGTCGGTCATGGATTAGACAGAATGACGACAGCGGCAGTCGGCGTGCTGAAAGCCGTCCACGGCGGTCAGACTTCTCAATACAACAGGATCACAAAGGATGTCGTAGCTTTTTATGCAGGTGACTTTACTGAACTTGTCGAAAAATTGCAATTGGACTTGCATGAACCGCCGATATCGCAATGCGTGCAGTGGGTGGAGGACGCAAAGCTGAATCAGTTGCGTCGACAAGGTATCCGTTATGCCAAGATAAATCTTTATGACAACGATATATATTTTCTACCACGCAACATCATCCACCAATTCAGGACAGTTTCGGCTGTCTCGAGTATCGCTTGGCACATCAGACTGAAGCAGTATTACCCAGAATCGCAACACAGTACGAGCATCAGACACATTCGCGTAGTAAACGAATCCGCTCATCGTATCAAGGAGAAAAAGCCTTTGGAAGCTGTCGGTATAGGCGACGAGCAGAAGGAGAATACGAATCGGCAGCGTGTAGAGCAGAAATTGACGATCGATTCTTTGGAGAAGGCGAAGGAAAGGGCGGCCGAATATCAGGGTAATCTGAAAAAATCTGATCAGCATGGAAAGCATCGCAAGAGTCGACATCACTCCAGACATTCGTCGCTTAAACGAAAGGACAAAGAAGATGGTAGTGATAATCAGTCATCAGATCCATTTAGCACTAAATCATCCAAGAGTGAAACCACCAATGAGCAGAAACAAAGCAACGATAAGAGAGACGAGAAGAGATCCGAGAAAAAACACAAGGATCGCCGTCGCAGCAGCGAGAAATCGAGCAGTCATCACACACACAGTAGCAGCAGCAGCAGCTCTGAGACCTGTCACTCTTGTAAAAAGAAAAAATATGACAGCAACGGTCACAAATTAGAACATCGTTGTAGTCATCATGAGAGATCCAGCAGTAAAGGTATGTCGAGTAAAGAAAGCGTTGCCAGTGTAGTAGAAGCGGGAATGGTCTCCAAGTTCGATAGTTCGTCTTCCTTGAAAGAGACTAAGAGACGATTGAGTAGCTCAGAATTGTCTGCGTCAGTAGACGTACCTGGAGCCGGAGATTCTTCTCCGATTATTCTCGAGGAAGAATTACTGATGCAGCGGCAAACCGTTGCCAAAACGTATGCTACCGAGGTTGTAGATAGAGCATTGGAGATAGCTATTTACAAATCAAAGACTGATGTCGAGGAGGTATGCCAGTCGTTACGCGCCGAAGTTTCGGAAGCGTCGAAAGAGGTGTTGGAAAAGATTCATAAGGAAAGTTTCGAAATCGCTGAACAATGGTTTAAAGATGACACTGTGAAATTGGAGAGATACCGCCAATTGCTTGAAATGGAAACCGTGTCGGCATTCACATCGAAAATGGAATGCGCGACGGAAAATGCTGTTAAGGCACTGATTGAAATGGCGGAAGACGAGGCGAAGGAGAGAGCGAAAAACGAGAAAACTGGCGACTCTACAACTGACGGTAATCCATGCAACGAGAATTCGGCAGCGACGTCGACGACAACCGTTGTCTCTTCTTATTCCTCGTCCGTAATGTCCTCCACATCTCCGTCTACCGAAAACGAAAGACACAGCAATAGTAGAAACGGCAGCAGCGATGAGAATTCGCCGAAACCGTCCGAATCTCACGGCACAGCGCACTCGAAATCAAAATGCAGTTGTAGGGACGAAAAGGAATGCAGATGCAGAGAACGAAGACACAAGAAGAGAAGGGACCACGAAAGACGGGAACGAAAGCACGATCGACATCACCATCGGAGTCCCACTCAGTTGAAATCCGATTGCAAAGCATCCGATGACGTCAACAAGGATGACGTTCTAAACATCTCCGGGCTGTCGCACGCTTACTCCGTCGTCGAAAAATCGGAGCGGATAAGTTCGAAGAACGTCGAGAAAAAGTCAGAGGAGAGGAGAAAGAAATGCCATTGCGATCATCACTGTACTCACAGGCACGGAGAGAAGAGATCTTCCGGCAGTAACAGCGGCAAGGACAGTCACGCGACGTCGAGTCGTTCCCACTCTTCAAGCTCTAAACATAAGAGAAAGTCCAGCTCGTCCAGCGAGCACAAGGAAACGAAGAGACCATGTTTGGAGAAGGACTCGAGCGTGCGAACCTCCGAATCGAGTGCGCAGCTGAGCAGCATGGTAAGCGCGACGACAGTAACAACAACAACAACAACAACGACGATGACGACGACGACAACGACGACGACGACGACGACGACGATGACGATCGCAACAGCAACAACGACTAATTCGACGCATTTGTCGCAGACGAACACTATTGTGTCGACCACGTGAAAAGGTGATGTTTTGGCAACTGTAGTACAATCCGTTCGTTAAAGGCGCGAATCTACGCGCGGCGGAGCGAAACCGGTGTTTGTTACTTGAGCGCTAAGCGTGAATTCTAATCGTATTTTCACCCCGTGCGTCTGAACACGCGAGAGGATAGGAATGACGGGATAAATTATAGACTACGGGAGATGTACTCTTACCAAAGTAGAGATCGCCGTGTTTCAATCCAAAGACGAGAGATAGGACCTTTACTTGATTGAAAGAGTGCTACCTTCATCCTTCTTCCCGTGGCTACACATACATACATTTTAACACAAGACACGCATACCGCCTTAGTCTCGAAAAGAGAAGTTAACAATACGAAAAAATAGTATTGTTCTCTAGAAAGTACATATACACCTGCATACACACACACACACACACACACCCACACACCCACACCCATCACTCATACATATACACTTTTCGAAACAGGATCGCAAAAATTATTTTGCTACGAAAGAAATCTGGACGTCTCATATACTGCTGACAGAATTAAAACTAATATTTATAGTATAGACGACCAAATGAGCGGCGTAAGAAAAGGGAATTTGTACAAATTTGTGATCGTGAAAATTAATCCCAGTTAATATGACGGAGCTGTGTACTTGTACATAGATTAAAATATTTCCTTTTCTGAGAATCATATCTCACCACGCGAAGAGCTCGTTTAAGTTATTTATATGTGTTATTCTATGCGTAAATTATTTATGATGATTTTTATTGGCCATTCTGCGCTAACATAAAACCAAGTTCATGGAAACTTGATCACGATTTCCCAGTCGATGCGGCCGTACTCTTTTCGTGCGATTCTTAATAGCACAATTATGATTGTGCTATTAATTATAATCGAATGTTTTTATGTCTTATATAATACATGGATTATCTACGTATTATGTAAGATAAAAATATTCATTTATATTTCATATAGATATGTAGAATTGTAGAATGTTTTGAGAGATGTGAAACATCTATATAAAATGACATTTAAGGTACTGAGTATAGAATAGGAAAGACATTTTTGCACGTGACTTTACGTTTCGTATACACATCGCAAAACTGTCGCGATAAGTTATTGATTTGATAATATCACTTATATTATCTATTGAGAGTTTATCTTACCCAGTAATAACTACGAGAATATCTTAACGCGCTAGTTGGTGGATAGTACTAGGTATCACCGATCCCTACTTCTTTTCACAAGGGGCGTAAAATAATATATTTGAGTTGCTCGGGTCTCTTTTTTTCTTTTTTTTTCCTCGTTAAGTCATTGAAACCGCACTAACAGACACTTACAAACTCATTGCCTTCGCAGATAAAAATGATTTGACAGTGAAACGGATATCGTAAATGTTATTGATATTTTCTCTATTCGAATATACGACAGGAACCTTTAAAAAAGAGTTGATTTACATGTTTTAAACGATCGATGATTTCTACGAGTGCCGTTTGAACAGTACAGAAAAAAAAATTAAGTTTTACGGAATCTTGACAGAAAGCATTGTATATATTTAATGTGCCTCGCGTTTGCGACAGTAAATTTCTTTCTTCCATTATTGAATACTCTGCCACATGTTTTGTTACAATAGTGTACATACACAGTAATGATTTATATTATTCGCCGTATACTTTATTTTGTAAGTTCGTTATATTAATACGACATACGTTTACTCGTACGACTCTAAGATAATGATATGAGAGAGAGAGAGAGACATTAATATAAATGTCGACGTATACGTTGTGTTACGCTTTCGTTATACATGTAAACCCGTTTCAAACAGCTAACATAGTTCCATCTCATTCTCACTTCCTTATTATATTAGTTTACATTAGTTTTTTCGTTACGTTACATTTTTAATGCACAGAAACAGAAGGCTTGTAAGTCGAGAAATAAAAAAAGATTTAATATGATTTTTAATTGACAACTGCGTTATCTTGAAATAATTTCAAGCGCAGATTTTTGTTGCAATGTGACTTCTCAACAGATAAGTTTGTGTAGCGTTCTTTTTTTTATTTTTTCACAAAAGAAGCCGAGAACGGTACAAGTAAAAAGATAAGAATGTATTTATACTGGGTAATAGAGTACGACGAAAGTGTACACAGATAACAGGTGCATATGTCTAGTAATCTGCGGCAGAGGATACGCGCGATCTACTGTGTAAAATCGTTTGAGCGTAACGTTAGAATGCGTGTAAAATTGCATAAATTCTAGTTCCATAGAATCGTAGGTGCCTAAAGTCAGCAATGATCCAATAAGATCGTCAAAGGTGAATCTATTCGCCCACAGAAAGACTTCTTTGTAGACACTTTTCTATCCCGGAGACCTTTTCCGAAAGTTCGTTTTCATGCATCGTCGCACGAGACGCACATGTTTTTCGGCGGATTGAGACTGACGAACGAGATGAGGAAGGAAAACTCGCGCGAATGAGAAAAATTCAAAAATCGCGAAATTCGACGAACGACAAGCGGATAATTAATTAAGAAAAAACACCAAACGGTGCGTCCCTAAGATAAAAAGGACCAAATTGAGAACAGAACGATCCGTGCATGTGTCCCTCCCTTAAGGGAGGCTGGGATCAATCGGCAATTACTTTTTTGAAATTCGCGAGTCAGGATAGAATTCTGCTCTTACGATTGAGCCCAAACTTCCCTCAACTATATTCACTTGAAACTAAATCATAGGTGCTGGATACTGAATATGCCACTCGATATTTTAAGGTGCCTTCGCTCTGTTCGTTGCAGTGAACTGTACCGGTAATCACCGATCATTTACCCGATCTATAAAGATAAATCTTCATTTTCACGTGCGTGTGTTTACGTATGTATGTATGTATGTATGCGTATGCGTATGCGCGTGTATAAGTAACCTGTGTAAATTTCAATTAGCAACGACTAACACGAACGTATCGACGTGTTGCTTTCGCTCCCGAAACGTTTCATCGCGCACGCAATTTTTGAGAAAGAGAGGGAGAAAGAGAGAAATAAAGAGAGGAAGAGCAACAATAAGCAAATTTTCTTTCACGAAAAAAAACTTGTAGATTGTACAGGAAACATCTGTGTAAATAATTGTAAGATACTGAAGTTATAGTTTAGGTTTAGGTCGTTGAAAAGTCTCGTTGTCTCAAAAGACACAATTAGACTTTCTTCAAAAATTCCGACTGTAGTGCGAATATTAAATTAAGAGAACCGGAATACACGACGAATTAGTGGAAACGCTTGTTTAATTGTAGAGGACTAAGGACTGGATTGAAACTAGAAGGGCAAACTGATAAAATTTTTAGAATAAATATAGCTGTTTCGATACTCTTTTGAAAATCTGTAATATATGTGACATAAACTGTAGATTTTCAATACTGGCAGGGTCTATCGGAACACAGCCTATCTGGAGCAGAATTTAGGCTCAAATTAAGTTCATATTAATTAAGAGCACAGGGGACAGAGTTGAAAAATCAAAAGAGGTATACTTTGGCCCTTCTAGTCTTGCCAAGAATTACATGGAAGAGATAAAGAGATATTCGCAAAATTTCTTTTTATCGAAATAGAAATGACAAAATCTGCGACTATACATCTATTCTTTGTATTGCCGTACTTTCATTGTACAACTTTCTTCCATTCTTCCTTCAAGGGGCCTGACATACGTGCTCTTTATTTTAAAGTGTAATGAAGTACCACTAAAGACAAAAGAATAGGAAGAATCGCTTAATTGACGAATATATCAATAATTTAGCGATTCTTCTTATTCTTTTCTCTTTTAGCATCTTCGTGGCCTTCGATTTCCGTGTTTAGAAGTAATATTTTTTTGTCGATAGATCTACGTTGTTGAATCATCAGCTAAACGAAGAGTGGAATCACACCGTGTGATCGATTTTCTGTCATTAAACGAGGTTTAGCTCGATGAAACGTGAATCCAGCATTGACGACAACCGCGTTCTCTTTCATTCGAGCGGGAAAAAAAAATAGTATAGTACTCACGAAGCGAATTCATTGGCCGGTTTGATCAACTTTTCTCACATTAAATCGTACGATATTTTAGCAATTACGAGAAACGTGTACAACAAAAGTGAAAAACTAACAAACTGTAAAACGTTTCAGAGTCATAAATGTTATATTGTATTACATAGGACGATTGTGAAATTCGATCGTAGCATATTCTTATCGTTTTATTAAAGAGTCAAAAACAAAATATGCAACATTGATTGATAAGAATTTGAGAGATATTGATCAAGTTAGCCACAATACTTCGTTTTGCAATTAACTTTTTATAAGTATACCTTACACCATGCGTATATAGAATAGATATTGCGAAATGGGCTAAACGATGTCGTGGAAAATCAATCTTTGCTTTTAATTGAAGAAACATTAACAGGTATAGAGTGTTAATTAGTTTTTAAATGTGTAAGCGAGAAATACGTTTTGCAATACTTAGAAATCTAAAAGGGCGGAATTATAATTTATCCCACTTTATGATAATCTCTCTTTCTCGTCCTCTCTAATCTGCTGCAGATCGCCGATCCCCGCAACTCACCCCTAGCTCGAAAGTACTTTCAGTTTCGATAATCGCCTCGCTGGTACGAAGGACCGATCCCTCAGAGTCGCTGTTGGTCGCACGGCGTTGTGTAAAAAGGAAAGATAAAAAGAGACGTAGACCTGCATATAAAGATATTATGTAAAAAAAAAAAATATGACTCCCCCTGCGGCGCAGTGGGGACCCTGGGGGAACAGGAGAACGAGAGGCGGCGACTTTTCGCAACATGCACCGAAATGCATCCCGCTCAAACGGGAATTGTAATCGCTTTGTACATTTCTGTAAATATACCTCTAGACACTCGGTATGTACGGAGCGATGCGACGACGGGCCGGGACGTAAACGAAACGTTGGAACAGGACGCGAGAAGCGACGTGCAACGGACGATGGCGAGAGAGATGCCAATCGCGTTTGATATTGAGAAAAAGAGGAGTGAAGGAGTAGCTGTGTCGAAGACTGCAGAAATTGATTGCTACGAATCGCGATTCTCTTGAGCATTCTCATCCAATTTCAGAATTATGCCAACTAATAATCGGATTGGCCACGGATGTAGATTTACAAACTTGGAAAAAAAAATCTGTAGAAAGTGAGCATAACTTACAAGTAGCGTTTTTCTCTCTCCGTTTGTTTCTCGCTCTTTGTATCTTGCGTGCGTATCGTCTCCCGACTCGACGATCGAATGTTCGCTCGTAAAAGGAAAATCAATGTAGAGGGAGGAGGAGGAGGAAGAGGAGGACGACAGTACGCGGTAGTTAGCGCATTGGAGGTTTAATTATCGCTATCGAGCATTATATATACGTGTACATATATGTATACGTATATATAAAAACTGCTATTATTCTATTATCTCATATACACGATATATATTTGCGTTGACCCGTGAGGAATCATAAAAGAAATAAGCATATAGTTATAAAATATAAATATCGTAGCGTTTAGTTTTACATATTATACCCGTCACACGTGTAGAAGTCGCATTCCAACGTCTAAGTTTTTAATGAAACAAATAAATTACTTTGGTCAAAATGGGCTGTCGTCATTCGGTCCCCGTGTGTATATATCCAACGGGTCCACTTTTAATCATCCGTATTTGACGTACACTGACGTCTGGGATTTTTCCAGGAGACGTCGCCAATCGCTCTCCACGAGGATAGACTGTATAAAAGAAGAAAAAAATATACAAATTCCGTTATGCCAGTTACCCGTTCCTTGTGAGTACAGGATGCAGGGATTGCATCAATTGTAATTTAGCGAGAAGAAAGGAAACTGTTAGGAACGATCGTGGACTTGTTTCTAGAGAATAATGCTGAGGAGTGTTGGAAACTGCCTGAAAGATCTCTTGGTAAGTAAGCCGTGTATAAATTTTCTCTTGCTATATAAATGAGAAATAAATGACACGATAAAAAAAAGAAAATACCTGTATAACGATTTGAAGTCTAATCTAGCAAACTCCAATTTGCACTTGCTCCAATTTTTACTTGCTCCTCTCTCGTAGAAGAAATGGTAGGGAATCCAAGAGGAACAATAGGGGATTTGCAAACCCGGAAATTATGTAGGGAATTTACGAATTATCGCGATAGGCTGTCAGCATCGCTAGGCGTCCCCCGTGCGCGATTTGCTGCTTCAACTTCAACCCTTTGACTATCTGGACTGCTAACGGCAGCCATTAGTGGAATCTAGAGTCCTATATAAAGAGAGAAGCGACATTGATGTCCGAAGCTCTGATTGGTAATCTGATTGATACTTGATTGGCTAAGCGAGCAGCCATATTGTGACCACAGCTGTTTGTAGAATGATACGAATGGTGTTTGATGACATTAGAGCGGTCCCAAAATGGTGGTAGAGGACTCAATTGGATACTGAAGGTTGTGGTGGGGGTTCGATGTCGCTTCTCTCTTTATATAGGACTCTAGTGGAATCTAAGATCTCAGCGCCTCCGGGTCCGGAAATTGGTCAAATTGAGAATTACCTAGCTACATTTCAAGTAATAATCGGTACAATCCTTTGACTCTTTGAGACTTTATAGTCAAAGGTACAACCAGGACGCGTGTTGAGATTATTATTATTTGTCCTATTTATGTTGTACGAACAAAAATATAAAATATAAAAATGGTTCGTTGTTGTTCTGCGGAAATGTGCAATAATAAAAACATGAAATACAATTCTGCAGGAGCAGCTTTAACAAAATCTAAAAATGTGTTATTTTACAGGTAAGTTAAATTTTATGAGATGTGAACCTCATATCTCAAACACTTTCCTTTTTTTCTGTTCAAGTAATAATAATTTAAAGAATTATTTATTATTAGTTACATTTATTACTACCATGTTTCTTTTTACATATATTTTATTTTATTGTATTATTTACTATATATGTACATACTTTATTTTATTATTAATTGACGATTATTAAATTTGTTAATTTTCTTTTTAATTAATTTTAAATCAATTTGTATTTTTTACGGATTACATTTAATTACTCCTACAACTTTTTATCTCGTATTATTATATAATTTAGCAAAACAAGAACGAATCATTTTTTTATTTAGTAATACTTCTGGATTACTCAATTATTTATTCGGAGTTATTCTTATCGATTCTTATTTGAAATATAGCTAAGTAGTTCTCGATTTGGCCAATTTCCGGACCCAGGGGCGCTGAGATCTTAGATTCTCGGATCTCTCCTTCTATCTTATGGAAAAGTGGAGGTATTAGCAGTCCAGAGGTATATATAGTCAAAGCTTCAACCAGACTGCGAGAGAGAGAGAGAGAGAGAGTGAGAGAGGGGGGCAGCGGCAGCGGCAGCTAGATATCACCGATATCACGGCGCGCTCGTCCGATTCGCGTGTAGGTACGTATGCCGACGATCTTTCATTGGTATCATCTAATGCCACTTGCTGTAGGCACTGCGACTCGGTCATAAACTGGATCCGCTCGTGTCGTATCGCAGAATGCAATAACCGCGGTAGAAATTCAACGGTGACTGTTGCAAAGTACAAAAATTATTACCCAATATACGTCGTGAACGAACCGCTGCAAGGTTAGGCACAAGGTTCGCTGAACGGAGCACGATACGGAATCTGAGGTCACGGATTCCACTTGGGCGGGCAAACGCGCGCGACTTCGATTGTTCGGACGGCGAAATGGACAGCAAGATCGACGACGAGAATCAGCGAGGCGTCAACGACGGCGACTGGGTCTGCCCTGACTCGCAGTACGTAATTTTGCTGTAACGATGTAGTTCGCATACCCCTCCCTCTCCCCGCAGCTGTGTTTTCATCTCCCTAAATCAGGACTCGCGTACGTTACAATTGAATAATGATCCATTGATTTTCCCCTCTCTTTTTCAGATGTGCCAATATAAACTTTGCCAGGCGTAACTCCTGCAATCGTTGTGGGAAAGGTATGCAGCTATGTGTAGTTAAAATATTAATGTTACACGCTTGCAAGAATCTATTTTGCAATGTTGTAACAATAGTTTATGTTAAAAACATAAAATGCCATTTGCAGATTAGATAAATAAAAGTACAAATAAAGTAGCATTTTAAGCATCTATTGTGTGAAACTTGTAAATATTTTTTATCAATATATATATATATATATTTTTTTTTTTCTAATACAGATAGAGGAGAATGTCCGAAAAAGAAAAAATTAGGTCAGGAAATTGGAAAAGCAGCCGCGGAAAAAAGTAGAGGCCTTTTCAGGTAATGTTACCTTTGAAGTTATTTCCTATTGGTAATAATTTATGAAAATCAATTGTATGCAAATTGTGCATGAATACATTATACAGTTAATGAATATAGATAATGTCTGTATAAAAAAATAGGATGAGAATCAAGGACGACTTTGAAGTAAAGCTAATGTTTTTATGCATACAAAGAGAATCTGTTTATTAGGTTGTAATGATATGTGTTGGGCTGTTAGAATAAATATCAACAATTCTGAATATTAAATATGTATAAAAACAGACAATGTAGTAACAATATATAATGTTATTTTACATTTTATATTTCTGCAATATCATCTCTTCAAATTATCTTTATGTGTATGTAAAGTATAAAAATTTTATTGCAGCGCGGACGATTGGCAATGCAGCAAATGCGGTAACGTAAACTGGGCTCGCCGGCAACAGTGTAATATGTGCAATGCTCCAAAATTCGGTGAGATAGAGGAGCGCACGGGATACGGAGGTGGGTATAACGATCGAGGGGTCGTCGAATACAAAGAGAGGCGAGATGAAGACGACGAATATGACGAGTTTGGACGGCGTAAAAAAAAGCGGAAATTAGAGAAGAATTCCGATGACGACTCAAAGGACTCCAAATACAATAGCCCGTCGCGTAGTAAATCTAGAGACAAAGAAGAGAGAAACGAAGTAGACGAAGAGGAGCAAGAAGAAAATGTAAAATCTTTATCAGAATTGACAAGTCATGCTTTTTAGTAGCATCAATTAAAATACTTAATTGGTATTGTAAATCATACAGGAAGAAGAGGAAGATGATGAGGAAGAGGAGGAAGATGGTGATTTATCTAAATATGACCTTAGCGAATGGGATGACTTTGTGCCAGTAAAAAAAAGGTAACTGTACATGCGTATGTTATCCATTGTAAATATTATTGTGAATTTTTACCTTTCAGTACAAATGGAAATACTACATCTTCGGAAGCGGAACGGTCAAGGTAAATTAATAGCGGTAATGCGATGCAAAATATATCAGTCATTCCATTAACAAAATTAACAATTTTTTATATTAAATTAATACTATTAACATAAAAAAAAAGATTGTTTGCTGTAAGATATGAAACTTATTTACAGAAATGGAGATGATCGGCGCGATTCAGGCACATCCAACCAATGAAAGGCTGTACAGAAGGACAGGTTTGACTTGGGTTTCGGGTATAAAATTGATTATGATGATCAGTTGCAGACAGCATACAGTGTGATGAATTTTGCTAAATAATGTATAGTCCCAGATCCTTAAGACTTAAAGTATAGCTTGCTTTTATTGCGATTATATCTCGATATATCGCGTAGACATCGAGTAGAGAAATTAGCGTCGATTTTAGCGAATTCTTAAGAAGTGCAAGCGTTCCTCTCTCATTCAACGTATCAATTTTTTACAGGCGAACCAGGAAACGAAAAAACGCAACCAGTGCTCGGCAACTAAGAAATATACACAACGCAACAAGTTTTAGTAATTTAGTATGCACCTTTGGATATAAAGTGGCCGATAATGTGTGACTTATTACAAAGGGAAGTCGACTAACAATAAGCTTTACATTTATAATTGAGCTCATAGCTTCGTTGATCCTAAGGAAGCGAAATGTAGGTCTCCTATTTGCGCGGGTATATCGTTGTTCGTAACGATTGCAGAGTTTATGAAAAACTACTTCGGCGCAAGTAGTATGTTTCGCTAGCGAGATACGAGATTGATAATTCCAACATGAATCTATAGAAGAAATTATACACAGCTCGTTTTACAAGCTAAATATGACGTTGTAGAAAAAGATCTTACTCCTATGTAATAGATGGTGTTAACGCTCTGCGCAAGCCCCGTCGTCGCAGTGTTCTAAAATTCTTATTATTTTATCACAAACGTAACTATGTCGATGTAGCCGTGTCACTGCTTCACATTGCTCAAGTTGCCTGAAGGAATCTAACTTTTCTTCTTTTGTCCCCCTATCTCTCCTTTTTACATCATCTATGCATAATGCTCGGATTAAGTTGACAATCGTCAAGTGTAGTATTAAAGAATCATTCCCCAAACAGAGCAGATATGTATTTTGCATCTTTTGGAAGAGACCAAAAGGAAAGGATACGTTCTCTTGCTTTGACTATCACAGATTTGAGTAAGTTGAGAAACAGCCTGCTCACTTGTTGAAAACGTAGCGCTTTTTAAATTAGTCGTGACCCGCATCTTTGCAGATACGGGCCTTATTGTGAACTCCGACGGCCGTTCTTGAATCGCAAAACGATTATCGATCAACTATCGTACTGACTTCTTGTAAATATCTTTATTTTTCATTTATAATAAAAATCATTCATCAACAACATAATTGTTCTTAGTTCAATTAATTCTTTCCTTATAATGTAAACTACAGGTAAGGTTTAGGGGACGGGGGAGGGGAAGTCATGATTATGCACAAAGTTGGTCATAGGAAGGATTGATGAAGGAGCATTGGGGATGGGCAATATTGAAGGATTATGTTGCAACAGGTATATATATATATATATATATATATATATAATATATATAATATGTATAATATGTATATGGTATATATGTACAATAATAAATTTGAGCTGGTTTGACTGTGTTTTAAGTATTTTAGTGATAAAGGAAGGATGAATTACGGTACCGATGTACCAGAATCCTCTTGCTCATTGTACCATGCACTTCTGCACATTTTACCCCGAGCAACCATTATAAACAAAGCGCAAAAAAGGAAGAAATCTCAACTGTTTTCTTCCTCTCATTTTTTTACACTCGAGTTGTAGTAATATATTTCTTATAATCTAGCAATGTGCTTTTCAATCGCTGAAGTAACTTCTACAAAAAAAAGGGGAAAAAGAAAAACCAGATTGTACATCAGTATTTACATGAACGCGTGGGAGAATATTCATGCGTCTCCGTCAACATTTAGGATTTACAAATAGCTCCGGAAGATTTCGGCTTAAAATGACACTTTCAAGATGTCAAAATAGTAAATTTGAAAATATATACGACATTCGATGTCATGATCTAAAAATTAACAAAAACGATAAAAATCTCGCATAATATAAACGTAAATGTCATATACAAAAATCAAGAGTCAATTCGAATTTTCGTCGCACGTCAATCGTTAGAATTGATCCTTGAAGGTAACTCAGCGATGCTCGTTCCTATAACTGTCCTTTGCAACATCGCTCTAACACAATTTACACTTCCAGAACTATCTCGCGTGATTAATAGAAACATCCCTGCTGATAGACGAAAGATAGAGATAAAGATGGATAGATAGAAAGAGAGCAAAAGAGTTATTGAGAAAGAGAAAAAGAGGGATGAAAGGCCACCGTCAAAATCATCCTTGTACCCATCGTCATTCTCGTTCTCGTCATTGCCGTCGTTACGATATGGATCAGTACCGAGCAACGTTCACTTCGGCATGAAAAATTGTTGATGCGAATGCGAGTTTGGCGGTGGATGCAGATTAGGATGCGGCGGCCCGCTGCCTCTGGTGCCAGTGGCATAAAGCTGTTGCTGGAAGTTGTGAAACTGTTGAGCATAATTTGGGTCTGACATGCTGGGTCCGCTACCGACAAATGGACCGGTTTTGAAATTGCTGGTTGCGCCGCCCATGCTCGGTGGTAGAGGCTGAGTAGCATCGGGTGGCGGTCCCAATCCCATCGGACTGGCCTTATTACTGGATACGCCGTACATGCCTGGATTCGGCTGATTCGATAGGTTTTGCGACACCATGTCGGGTGGGAAGACTTTATCGGAATCCATGGAACCACCTGGGAAGACGCCGCCACCTACCATATGCTGCATCCGCATCAAGTTCGGTTGCGGTCGCATATTGCCGACCGGTCTCATGGACGGGTGCATGGTGCCGGAGGTGTTCATGGACTGACCATCCATTCTAGGTGAGGCACCCATTCCGGGGATTCCGGCGGCATTCATATTGGACGGCATACCGCTGTGCGGACCCCCCATACTATTCGGCACGCAACCGTTTGGGAAGTACTGAAGGTTCACGGAGGGAGTTCCTCCCATTTTCGACTCTAGATTAGACAACGGATTGGTGAATCGCTGAAGGAAATCCAGACTGGGTGGACCCCGAGGCGCGTGACCGACGTTTGGCCTGGCCGGTAAGTATTGTATGGTATTAGGCGCATTCGGCTTTACTTGAACGTTCGCGCCATTGTAGGGACTAGGTCCCGTAATCCCATGGCCACTTATTAATCTTGGTGGAGGCGCATGTCCAGGGTCACCGCCAGGATAAGCAGGGCCGGCTGTACCGACGCCCGAATGACCGCCCATCATCCCGTGGCCACCCATCATGGCGGGATGTCCCATCTTGTTGGGAACTCCGCCGGGGCTGCCTGTATGTGAAGTGGTAGGACTGTAACTCGTTGGAGGACCCGCGAGACCCATGCACATACCGCCAACCTCATTGCCCGGTTCCCCGCTAGTTGCACCCATATGACAACTGCCGTTCATCTCTCCACCCATCTGCATCATGTGCATGCCGGCATGTGGATTGCCAAACGGCATCATGCCAGCATTACCGGAATGCATGGGCTCATTGCCCAGCGAATTGCTCGCCGCCGTGTTCGTGAGCTGTTGACTCATCTGCGCCAGAGACGTTATAGGATCGAAATTCGTACCCATCGTGTTTAAGCCGCCAAGTCGACCGCCAATATTGTTAGGATTGAGAGGCACATTGTCAGATGGTTGACTCACGTTAATGGATGGTCTGCCGCAGGTGAAAGAAGTAGCACTGGCGGGACCACCGCTCAATGAAGATACTACCGTCGTACTACCAGAATTGTTTGGATTTACCACTGTAGGCTGCTGTTGCGGAGGCTGCTGCTGCTGTTGTGGTTGCTGCTGCGACTGTACTTGTTGTTGTTGTTGTTGTTGTTGTTGTTGTTGCTGCTGAACATCTTTTGCGGACGGTGGTGACGTGTCGGGTTTCATGGTAGGCGATGCCGGCACTGTTCGCGGAGGACCCATGCTATCGGGTATACTGGTGTTGTGCGGTGTCGGACTACTTTGCGCGCTCGCGCTGGACTTGTTGCCCGGTTTCGCGGGATCCGCTGGAGTATGCGGCGCGGCGCTACCCGGCGTATGTGGCGTGTGTGGCGTGTGAGGACTATGCAGAGAACCCGCGAATCCTCGGTTCATACTGTCCATTTGTACAGGACTCGCGCCTTCCGATCTGGTAGGGAATTGACTGTTGCTATCTAGACTTCCTGATAAGATTCTATTGGGCATCTCAGTAGAACTACCGGTGTTTCTGTTACGAACAAAAAGCATCATGATTATGCAAGATTTATATAAATCAAAATTAATCGAAATTTGTTCGCTCAAGTTATATATCAAGTTATATATATTCTAAAATTAAATCAGAGAATGCAAATACTCACGTAGATGAATTGCCATCCTTTAAACTGGTATTAGGTTGTTTTTGAATGGTCAATTCCTGTCCTTCAAACGTACTAAGATATTGAAGTTGATGAGGGCTCGGTACTGGCATCAAATTTGCTTCTTTCACGGCCGATGCATTAACGTTTCCAGCATGCTGCTGTTTTTGTTGAGCTAAGGATTGTAGTGTTCGGCAAAACATACCGTCCACTAACGCGAAAAAAAGAAATACCTAATTTAATTTATAGATAATAAAAGATTTTTTTTTAAGTTATATCTCGACCAAATAAAAGAAAGTTGTTATAAAAAAAAATCTTCAAGTAAACTTACCGTTTGGTTGTTGATTGGTAGGAAAATCGAGGGAAGCATCCTTTTGAGCAGTAGTACCACTAGGACTAAGGGCAGCAATATGGGAATGAGAGACTGGTGTTCCTGGATTGCTGTGATTCAATCGCGTCGTCGAAACGGCTGCCGTCGCAACCGTCGGATTCGGAGAGTCTTGACTTGTCGGGCTTTGTCCCGGCAAGTGGCTGGTCCTCTGATTACCAAGCTGAAACTGCCTATTGCAGTCCGCCGGTGAATTCAGAGCGGAACTTGCACGCGGTGATGGTAAAGATAAATTGCTGGTCGGATTATTGGGAGACGATGGATTCGGACTTTGAATCGCGATCGGCACGCTGGCAGATCGAGTCGTTTGATGATACGGTGGTGGCGGGCCTTGACTTCGCGGTACTCCGACCATATTGGTACCGCGCAATGGTACTGCACCAGGATTACCAACAGTTGCCTACAACGCAAGTATGCATCTATAATTTTTTTAATTTTTTTTTTTTTTTTTTATAAGAAATAATTTTATTCACGGCATTATTTAATTCAAGTTTATCACATAAAAAAGACATACCTTATTTTTTCCATCAAGAAATTGATGCTGTAGTTTATGCCAATCCATAGATGGAGAACATTGATTTGGAACACCAACAGGAGGAACATTCGTGGTAGGGCATGACACTGTCGTTCCTTGCGTTGTGTCTGTTAAAGCATTGCCAGATTGATCCTCCTTATGACCAGGAAATAACATCATTTGCATTTTTCGTAAAGTCGCTAGTTGGACTTCTCTGTGCTGCCTTTGTTTTGGTGTCAAATTTTCATCTGGGACTTTAACACCTTGGAGAGATGGTTGTAAACCTCCTGGACCTGGGCTCGTTGTGCCACCTAACAAACTTGGACTGTGGCCCATGGTAGCGTTATTAGCGGGTTGAGGGTTGGCTGTATTGAAAATACAGAAAAATTAAATCTTACATAAAAAGTTAATAACTGATTTAGATAAAAGATAGAATAAAAATTACCTGAATTACCAGGTGAATTCGGCACAAGGCAAGGCACGTCTATGTTTCCATCATCCAATGATGGTTCAGAATTACCAAGGGAGTTTCCACCATTTATGTTTCGCAAATTAGGTTGTTCGTTCCAAAATTGTGAAGCATTTGGATCTAGTGCTGGTAAATCCGGGGGTTGTTCAGTTGGGAAAGTATTATTCGCATTTCCCTGATGGCCTTTCTGTTTCATCATAGCAAGATTATTTAACCATTGAGCAGGATTTTGTCGAAATGATTGAGTTACTTTATTTGGATGTTTCTAAAAGAATAAAAACGATACATATTAATGGCAATTAAAATAAATAATAAGTAATATGGTGTGTATAAAAAAAACAAACTATTAAAAATAACGTTTTTGTGAGACATTCCAAAATGATATAAATAAAAAATACAGACTTATAAATAAGTGAAAAAATAAGGATATAAAATAATATTGCAGATATTATTTAAACAAGAAAAATTCTATAAGCTGGTTGTGTGTGTAATAGAGAATGTACATTATAGTATTAAAATAATTTAATGCTAAATGCATAATACCTCCAAATATTTTTTAGTGCCTGGTTGCGCACTATGATAAGCAATAATTGAAGGATATTCGCCTCGCAACACCGTCTCTGCGGCTTTATTCGCCAACGCAGTAGAAAATACAAAAACTTGACTTTGCTGTTGCATGTATTGACCCTCCCCGCTGCTCGTACTAGTTCCCATTGGTTTTCCCACAACATTACTAACAAGTGGTTGAATGCTGTCCGCTGTAATAACATTTCCACTATAATCTACAGCAAAAAGGATAATTTGATTAATCTAATATAAAGCAAAAAAATAACAAATATAACAAATGCTCAATATATAAATAAAATACAAGCAAAGATCTAAGATGTGAATAAAGTTAAGCTTACCAGGTAGATCATCAGTTGGATTATTAGGGTCTCCCTCTTGCTTGACCGAATTCAAAATGGGCTGGTTACCATTAGCATTCTCTCCAGGCATCGTGCCTTCACCGTTAGACGGATCCAAGCAAGGGTCTCTTGGACACTCGGAGGTGTCCTCTCCAGTTGCATCATCATTACCACCTGTGCCTTCTTCCTTGATCTTGACAGGGTCGGCATCAGGCTCATCCTTGACAACCGTGGTTGGTGGACAACAGCTGGGCTCGTTGGGCTTCTTCTCGGTTTTCATGGCTGAAGCGTTCCGCGTTCGTAAACAACCGAGCGGGGTCAAACCTTACTGGTATGGTTGAACAGCGGGAAAAGCGGCATGGCCACCACAGCACTAGATTCGCGTCCCCGATGCCCAGTGTCACGCGCGGCAAGAGAAACGGAGGAGACAAACAAAGGACAACAGTTAACGGCGAGATGCACGTCGTCCGTAGTCGCACCGTAGATCGCACACGCTCACCAGACGGCACCCACGAAACCGTTCGCGGCTTTAAGCATCGCCATGTGGCCACTTCTCATCGGATAATACGGTGAATCCGGTATGGACGACGGGGAATCTCCAAATCAATCGCACCGTGACCCGGAGATGCTGCGTGGGAGCCTCGTCACCTGGATAATCGAGAGAGAGAGCGATCCGACTGTCGCGACCGGGACGAACGATTATGTTAGCGCGAACCGGCTGGAAGCTGCGCCGGAACGCACCGATAGTCCTGTAGCACTTGGCCGCGTGGGAGAAAGTTCGTCCCAAGTGTCACCCTCACCTCCACGGTGAGCACCTTTTCGGCTGCTGTTGCTGCTGCTGCTACTGCTACTGCTACTGCTGCTGCTGCTGCTGTGTGGTGTGTGTCGCGCGCGGCTGCTGCGGCTGCGGCGGTGGTGGCGGAGCAGTGGCGGTGCGCGGCGCGTTCACGCCGCGGGGCCACTCGCACGGACGCGGCGGCGGGTCCGGGTATCAAACGGTGGGGCGAACGCACGCTACCTGCGCGACTCGGGGTGTCCTCCTTGCCGTCGTACGCGCGAGCATTGTTCTCTCGATCCCCGACTTTATTTGTCACTTCATGGTCGCTTTGATTATTTATTTCTTTTACGCACGGCTGCCAACTGCCAGTCGAAAATTCGACGGAGTCGCCTGAAACGCGTCGCCCGTGCGACAGACGGAGACGGGACGATGCGCCGAACGACCGGCGGAAGCGAGACACGCGTATCGTATCCTAGCTACGCGCCTGCGCACTAACCCGCGCGAGAGATCCACGCTCTCGCTGCCGCACCGTCGCCCGCGCGAGGGTTACTATTTTGGTCTTTCTTTGGTTATATTTTCGCCTTTTCTCGTCGCCTCTTTCGATCGCAGCAGCGGCGGCGACAGCGACAGCGACGTCGACGGCGACGGTGGCGGTGGCGGTGGTGGAGGCGCTACTCGCTCGACCACCCGCGCCTCCGTTCATCGCGATGAGAAAGAGCGAGAGAGACGGAGAGAGCGGGACGGAAAGAGGACGCTTTTGCCCCCAGAATTTACTTCACACTCGAATTCGCATCTGCGAATCGAAGCTTCGCGAGATCGAGTCTGGAATGCGTGCAGGGGGGCAGGAGCGAGTTGTTGGGCTCGCGTAGCGATGCAACCTGCATTCCCCCACATTCCCCGAGTTCTTGTCGACCGCGATGGACCCGTAGGTGTCGTGCATTCGATCCCGCAATTACGGCGGCATTTTCAAATATTCAGCCGGGAAGAAAGCGCGAAAATTTGCCGATTAAATTACTCTTATTGATTCGTATCGAATCCGTATTCGTTGGCCGTTCCTTCGCTCTCCCTTTATATTTATTCCTTTTTTATTTCTACGTAAATGCCGATAAATTTGGAAATTTTTAACGATCGAATCTTTCTTTTTCAAATAAATTCTATTTCTACGCTTTAAAATAAACATACATGTAAATTAAAAAAAAATACAGCAGTACAGTGAGCGATAATCTGCGTCTTTTTTTTTTAAATTGATTCAAAAGTTCGATCGCAAATTACAATTTTACTATGCGACGAGAGAAGCATATTGCAGCACTTTGTTATTTTATAGTCTCAGATAAAAAATAAATATCTTTTTTTGTTTAATTACATTGATTTATATATAACGTACATAAATATACTTGTACTGAGTTTCGGTCATTTTTAGCTTCACAACTTTCACAAGAGAACTCGGCGTTCGGAAGATTCACGCGATAACCTAAAACAGGATAACATTCCATAGCAAACTGCACGACACGTTAACGATTGGCGTCGATGATAACAGAACGTCGATATTGCATCTGGAATATAATCGTAAAGATTCTTTGAATCAACTCGAAACTTACGCGTGTGAATTAAACGGCAAACGTGTCGCACAGTTCTGTCTAATACGAGGGTAAATATCAAACGATCCGCCAAGTGCAAACAAAAGAGCGTTGATTTTACTATTCTTCGAACGATTTTTTTTTATGCAAGAGAAAAAGGCAGGTTTTTTTTTGTACAGCCCATCCTCGTGAAATTAATATGTAATATAATATTTGCATTTAAGGGATACGCGGTTTTTGTTGTTGTGGCAAAGCATAACCTGACCGAACTTTGTTCCTTCGTCAGGATTATTTAAAATTTGTTATGCCACAGCGACAGATTAATATTGCACCGAGGGAGGACCGAGCTTCCGAAGGGATGACTCAGCTGGAGCTGGATCCCCAGTTTACGCAGGGGTTGCGACTTCTGTACTCCACCAACAAGGACTCTGCGGAACAGCTACGAGCTCTGTTAGACGAGGCGATTAAACAAAAGTATGGACCATCCAAAATGCTATCCAATGTGCTGCATAAAAAGGTAAATCGATGATCGTTTGTGCTGTTGATGTTAAGTAAAAGTTTGAGTTTTTCTATATTTTCAGTATATGATGGAGGAACCAGTGTTGAGCGATCACAGTAGCAGCAGCAGTAAGAAGAGCAAAAGTTCCAGCTCGTCCAAGCACTCGAATAAATCAAGTAAAAACAGCTCGCCAGTTAATTTGCCAGCGCGCGACACCCCACCAGACATCCTGCAGTCCGATGATACATTGGCACTGGAAATTCTAGAAGATGATCTTACATGCGTTATTTGCAAGGGGATGGACGTTGGGGCGAGAAATAGACTTGTGGAATGTCACGAGTGTCATTCTCTGTATCATCAGGAATGTCATGTTCCTCACATCTTAGACTCGCAGATAGACAATGTACCAAAGCAGGTGTGGTACTGCTCCAACTGTTCAAAGTCTCAGGTGTGTGTATTCATCCACGTTTACAATTTGTGTAACAATTTCTTGGCATATTTTATATATCACAATATTTATCACGATATTTTATATATCACATTTTATTTACTCATAAAAAATCTATTTTTATCATTTAAGTATTTAATATTAATGAATTCATGTTAAATTTTAACTGAAATATTGTATAATATGCATTTTACTTGTGTAATGCTCATACAAATATTTTACTGTAAGACTTATTTTTTTATTGCAATTATATTATCTTGACAGATAGGAAAAATCATGGGAATCTTGCATGTCAAAATAATTTTTTTTACATGTTGCTATATATATATATTTTTTTTTTGATAACTTGATAAAATATACTAAAAATTCTTTTTAGTTCTTAAATTAATAAATAAATCTTGTATTATTACCTATTGTAACATTTATTTTTGGATGCATAAGGCATATGCAGATTAAATTATATATACATTAATATAAGATGTATAGTTTTCAATAGATTTTATTATTCAAACATATGGCATACAAAAGAAATTATTTATTTCAGCATATATATATACATAAAAAATTCATGATTTTTTTATTTCTAATGTCATAATTTACAATATGACTGCAGAGTGAAAACTAAATCCTGATAATGATTATTATAATTATAGGTCTCGAAAGAAAGGAATTCGCCAAAGACTGTGATAGAAAGCAAATCTAAGGAGCAGAAAAAACCTAGCTCAAGTAAGAACACAGGTTTGTAATTGATACATGTGTATAAAATTAATCATTAAACTGTTAATCTTTGTAGGCAGTGGAGCCAAGGTGACACCAAATATTCATATTATCAGTGCGGATAAAAGACTGAAAGACATGATGAAGAAAGCCAAGCAGGACAAACGTAACACAGGTACTGCCACGGGTTCAAAGAGCTCTTCGTCCAATTCCTCTGCATTATCTTCAGCCAAATCTCAGGATAAATCGTTATTATATAAGATAAAATCAGGGGTAGAATAAAAACGGCTGAATTTATGAAAGAAAAAAAAATAACAAACGAGAAATAGTAAGATCGTATACAAATAGTGTATTTTATAGAAATAATACCAACAGTTTTTTATTGATAGTGTAATTATTTTGTAATTTTGTTAATCTGGGAGAAAGGGCGACAGTTTTTATTGTTATTTTTCATGAATATATTTAGTACGACCAGAAAGAGTATGAGAGAAAGAGAAAGAATCGCGTCCCCTTGTGACAAAGACAAAAATCCTAAATAGACGATACCACTAGTGTGTGTATTTATATTGAAGTTTAATCTCGAATTACATTCAATCGATATTAATACAATTGGGCCTTTGTGTAGTGTTTGACTTTCTTACTGCCTATATAAATACAATTCCATATTATACAATTTATTAATAATTGTACAAACGTGCCATGTAAATTTGTTATCTTTAAGCTTTTCGCATTATTATTACAAAAATATTAAGTATGTAGAAAATAATGACATAATATTACTATCGCTAATAATTATTACACACGTAACATCATTCGTAATACAAGTCTGCGTTGATAGTTTTAATGTAAATATACAATAGATCATTTTTTTTAATACCTTTTTATTGAGATATTTATAAAAAGAAAGCGATAAAATTATATAAACTTCACATATCTCAAGATTGCATATTAATTGTACTATTGTATATATATATATGTATAGAGCATATACACAATTTTCGTCACCGAAATCAACTCGTACAAAGTACGCTAATTTATTATTAGCGTAACGATACAACATCAACGCCAAAACTGATGTTACTGTTAAAAATGCACAGTAGAAAACTATAACACACGCGCCAAGTACGTTCTACTGTATACAAGATATACATGAAAAATTTGTGTACTCCGCGAATGCGGAGGAGATTTAATTGCGACATACAAGAATTCCAAATTAACGTAACGACTTTCGTAACTTGACGACTCTTTTGGCTAGGATATTTTCGAAAAATTCACGTCTTGCGTATATTTACAATAACGATATTTAGATTTTAGCCCATTAATGAGCTGATAATTTTACACGGGCATACGGCGCTGAATCGTGTGTGTCCGTCCAGTTACAATATTATCTACAAAGATTCTCCAAAAAAAAACCTCGAGGCCCGCGAAAAATGAAAAGACCGATCACTTTCATGTATCTCCGCGGGCATTCGGATGAATGGTGACAAATAATACCGACTGCAAATTACAAGACACGGTCCACCATGTCCTGATCGTAAGGCTGATAGCAAGTCTGTACAACTGAGACTGCGGGTGGGCAAGAATAACGAAGAGATAACGAGAATACCAGTCGTTTATAATACCAATATATTTTTTGCGATTTCGTTTTAAATGCAATCATTTGTCCCTACGTCCCATCGAGAATTTGGCAAGAATCATTTCGTTCTCTCGAGTGTCACTTAAAGTCTACTCGTGCGCAAGATGAGGAGGAGGGAAGGGGTGGGCTGAAGTACTATGTACAATGAAGGGCAAAAGAGAAAGAGAAAGAGAGAGGGTTATGCGCAAGGGGTTGAAATTGCACACATACACACACGCACACGCCGATACGTACTCAATGTACACGCACAACAAACATAAGAGCGTCGTTGCGCTTGGTTCGACGAACAGAGAACAGACACTTCTCCAGAATACATTTTTAGTGGCAATCAAGGTTGGTCGATATAACGTGCCAACATCCCAGTAAGCAAGAAACATTAAAGTAACAATTAAAAATGTTGATGGACGCATGATTGCCAATTGAAGAGTTCAAAGAGGTATATCGGATCCTTCAATGAAAGGAAACGTTAGAACTCTGTATATTTTATTCTTTGTACCTTTTTTATTTACAGTTAACCTGATTATGTGTTGGTTCACATTTAAAAATGTTGATTTCATCTGTATTTTTAAAATGGTATTGTATAAATATTTTAAAAAGATTATATTTGATACATGATTTTTTTTCGAAACATTGCTGAGAAGTTTTAAAAAACATTACAAAGTCGTAGTTTATCTATATTGATGTTGTGTACAACGTTAAATACGACATATTTAAAAATGTTACATGTATTGAATATCATTATAATGGCATGGCAGTAATGATTTATGCTTACTGAGACGGTCTACGTCCCTTTTTTCGCAATTTCGAAATATTCGTTGCCGAAGATGTATACATTTTTTTAGGACGCTAATTCAGAACGAAACTGACAATAATTGCTCGATATTGATCAATTATTGCTCAACTATATTATCAGCAACGATTAAAATAGAAATAATACGGGACGTTTCAACCGAATATTTCTGAGAATGTACAAGAGAAATGTCCTTAAAAGGGAAAATTATCGGGATTATCTCATTTTCATATCTCTCTCTCTCTCTCTTTATCTTTTTCTCCCTCTCGTCGAAGCTTAACAAAGAGTCATCTTAACTCGACACACGATGTGTTCAGATTTATCTCTACATATATATACTACGAAGCATGACACACTAATTTCGCTCCACCGGACGCCGCGAATCACCCCGCTCTCCTCTCAGTCCCCTTACATTATTAATTACAAACGTTGAATGCAGAATTGACAAGCTTTTCAGATGGATGGAGTCGATTTCCGACCGTACGGCCCCCCGGGAAACTCTGCCGCGTGCCTTCCTGGTACTTATTTTAAGACGCTTGCACGATCTACCACCTTCATAGCCGCCGTTTTAATAAAATATTCAGCGGACACAGCGTATAGAGGTGGCATCAATATTTTACCATTCGCTTCCCCTCGACAGCGGAGCACACTCTCACACACATACACACATATACATGCGCGCGCGCCCCTTGCTTACCATTTGTTATTTTTATCGCGCGCTTGTAATACATAAGATGGAAATTAAGAAGTGAAATCTTAGCGCGGGAAACTGACAGATAAATGCGGGGCCCTTCCTTTTCCCTTCTTTTACCGCGGCAGAGCTGCGAGCACTCGTACGTTCGCAAAGTATAGGGTGACAGCTACATGGATTCTATCGGATCGCGCTCGAACATTGCCTGACACATATCTTACATGCCGCGCGAGACAGATTATTCTCCAGCTGAATTTTTTACGGAAATAAAAACGTCTCTCGCCTGTCGGGACGATAACTCTTGCACCCGATAATGCCGTATACGGGTGTGTCTGTTGTGTCTGTGTATATACGAATACATGCACGAGCGTGTTTCCATGTACGTCAATCTGTACGACGCAATATATTCGAAAAGACGCAAAGAGGAACGTCCGTATTAACGCCGCACATTTAACGCTAAACGCGCGTACGATTAGAATATGAGAGAGACGAGATCACTCGCGGGCAATTCCACGCACGCGACGGCCGTGTCTCTCTTGGCTTTTCCCCGCGATAATGAGAGAAGGACGCGATCGAGGTTCCTGACGGGGAAAATCCTGTGGACGATTCGGCGGTGTGGCCACGAGCCTCTCGTCCTTTTTAAATGCGAAACGTGGCAGTGACGACAAACGAAATCAGAAGGCTCTGCGTACATGTTAAAATTTATGAAGGACGTTTGTCAAGTGTAGCACTCGGTATATAGCGACGGCAATTCTCTGTCGTTGTATTTCCTCCGCGAGTACCCGAACAACATTAACGGCAGTGCTTGTCAATCGGATCCCGCGACACGCTCGCAACCGCAGCTGATCGCAGCTGCCACGATACAATCCGTATATTAAGAGAATGACCGCTCTGAAATTATAATGATATACTACTAGATTAATACTTTTTTTTTTATGATTCGCCGTCGTTGTCTGATATTTTAGAGTCATGTTTTAAATTGAAATAAAGATCTCTATATAAAACGAATCTATCGAACCAACTTTTATCTTTCCAGAAGAAGCTTTAGTTTTGTACGTGCGAATGTTTTCCATGCTGATTCATTTTGCGCTACGTTTTTAATCCTTTCGGAGAAACACGGTTTTGAACAATTTTGCTTACATGACACTGAATGTTTTTTTTTTTTTCCTTATAAAGGTCAGACAATAAACGATCGATCTCCCTTTTGTTTAAAAGTTTTCGAAACAAGTTATTCCGGTCACGCTTTTATTAGACAGATTGTATTAGCTTAGCTCGCTCTCTCTTATCCACACTCAATTCTCTTATTCACATATACATATATGTATATATATATATATATAATATATAATTCTTAAATATATATAAGTCTGTGTCTTTTTATTAAATAAGTATGACGGCTTATACATCGTTAGTATAAAGTGGAAACCGAAAAGCATACGATACTTTCAACGCAGGACGAGGCGAGATGCAAACCCGTCGCACCGTCTCGCCCGTGATACAATTTCGATCGTTCATACAACTGTTTACTTTCGTTATCCTGCTCGCGCGGATTTCGATACCGGTTCGAAATTCGTTACGGGAAAGAGCTTTTGTGAATGTCCGCCTGCAAACTGCGCACTTCGAACTCGAATGGAAATATAATCGCGTGCGTTTCACGAGAGTGTGGGGTATGTACACAAACATTGTGTACTGCACGACTTCGGGGTGTCAAATACGCAGACGGGGACACGATGGCACCTCTGCGAACGTTAAGCTACATACGTAGAAAATCTATACGATTTTGCATATGATAATGATGGGGGGGGGGGGAACCCGATACAATGAAATCTCCGTTAATCTCCTCCAGGGAAGACCACGTCAGGCGCCGCTAAATTCGTTCGCCACGCGCAAGGTCAGGTATTTTCCAAACGAGATGTAAGTGAATAATTAGCGACATCGTGCGAAATCGATCGCGGCAGCCACTTTCTGAGTGAACTCGATAATAGAACTATACCGCGCATCTATTTTCAGGGACAACGGGACCCAGCCCGGGCGAGCGAATCTCTCATCGCGTGTAGACAGATGGCACACATACGTACATACGTAAGAGAGGCGTAGAAATCCGCGTAAAATCAGAATCAGATAAACGCGGACACAGTATTCACATACGATCACTGATTAGCAAGGGACGTGTACACGACAAAGTGTAAAAAAAAACTCACAATTAGCACAGATTGACGTACATTCGCGGTCGCAAGTTCCAGTTTGTTCCTTGTAATATAAATAAATACGATACACATGTAATAGAGAGAAAGGGATACACAGGTTGCCGAATAGTCGCAAACGCGGGGAGCCTGGGGACCTGGAATATCATTGAAATTACAACGCGCGACGTATTAAGTACAAGAGTATGAGCACGTCCCCAGTCTCCCTGGACCTATGCCGACGACTCATCGATCAATCTGCATTGCGTCTCGATTGAACGATGAGTTACTTACACTGACTCTGAACAGATCGACAGTTTGTAAAAGTGCGCAACTTGGAAAAACTTGGCAGTGCGTGCCGAATGTGACGATCGTTACTTAATTTCCACCGGTATTACAAAACTTTGAAAATTTCCTTCAAAAAAAGGAAAAAAAATGCGAGTTAAAAAACTTCCAGTCTTATATTAACTAAAAAGTAAGTTAGATCCTTTGAAAAAATACTGCATCTCGTTGTGCTACGACGAGTGTCAGCTAAGATCTATTGCGACAAAAACACGTGAATCTCAGCCAGAGTACATCATTAAATACAAAATTTCTTCTCTTCAGTATGATCGAAACAGTCTAGAATAATCTCGCAACACGATAATATAAAAGGTCCGTTTCGTTTTGCATCTATTACACTTAATAATATAGCAATCATAATTAATAGGCAGCATTAATAATTATATATATATATATATATATAGATATATAATAGAGAAATAATTAATAACCGTTGATAATATCATAATAATAATAATAATAATAACACAATAATATAATACGTACAATGGAAGATAAAATTTTAGATGCTCCACAAAATGGCCTTCCTAAAAAATTATTCACACTTTGTTAACTACCACGTATAGTAGATATAGAGAGACTCAGAAGCAAAATAAGAGATAAAAAAAAATAAAAAATAAAAATAAAAAACACTGATTTCTTCGTTCGACATTAGACGATATACGTAGATAGGCCTAGAGTAGACTGAGCTGCTCTTATAACTTTTAACTCTTAAATTTTTTTAACGTTACTTTAATCACCTTAATTTAATATTATCTGTTACTCTGTCTCTGAATTATAAGGGTGCGTAACCCCCAACTTATAATACATATAGTCCCTCTCTAACTAGCTCACTACGATCCGTGGAGGTGTGTGTTGCGCATGATTTTTTGCTTTATATATATATATTTTTTATGTATATATATATGTATATATATATATAACATTAATAATTATATATATATATGTATATATCATAATGAAGATAGTAGGCATAGCCACTCGTGCTCGGATCACAGACTACTCGCTGCCGTACGTCGCTCCCGTACAGACAGTCTGGTGGACACTATGGCTTTTTCTCACTTACCATTAGACATGTTACTTTTATTTTACGTTATGTATTCCGTATTTACGTACACACGTATAGATATCAGATCGGCGATAAAATTTACACTTTAAATTTCTTCTCTAATAAGTATTTGCACCGATCCACGTCTCGGATCCTCAAAAGAGTCTCGACAGAGAAAAGCCGACGGCGTTGCATTTTCACGCAACGCAACGTCGTAAAATAAAATAGAGGGGGGGGGGGACTAAAATAACTTAGGACAACTAATCTCTCGCTTATACTACGATAACAATAATCACCCGCGAAAAAATATCTTACGAATTGAGATTCGTTCAAATTCGATGAGATTTATATTTGTATAAATACTTTGCTCATTTCCTAGAGAGATTTAATAGGCGTCTGTCCAGCGTCGTGATTTAAGGATCAGAGGCGCGTACATTGCCTACCAATATCTATACATGTTCACAAGCGTATTTCGGTATGGCCAACACGTAAAGACGGTAAAATACTACCACGAGGACTGTCTATCCCGTGACCTATCGCCTGACTAGCCCTAACGAAATCGCGTGTATCTTTCTTACGGCATTGTTATTCACACGGTGTGTTGTAATGTGTAATATTTGTACATATGTAACGAGGTGTATCTGATGCATGAAGTGGAGGCACTAGTCAGTGTTTCTGGAGAGGTTGACGGGTCCTGGGATGGAAGTGAGGAGGGTATGTCAGCAGGCACTGGTCTCTTCTCCCTCGAGCGTGTACGCTACGTTTTCTAGTCTATGAGCTAGGTGTAGTTTGCGACAGCCCGTATCTGTCTCCAAGGCCTCTAGGATCTGAAAAGAATTTCATAAAACATCGTCATGATTTAGTTTCACATCGAAGTGAGGGGGGTCGGGCGATGATTTTCGGTTAAGTGAGTTACTCACTTGTTCATAATACTTGCTGACATAGATGTAGAGCTCTTTCAGCGCCGCGATCACATCGAACTCGTTTGCGTGAGACGCGCTCAATTGCTGCATGGCACTAGACATCTCTTGATCGGTGATCTGCGGCAATCTTTGCACATCCGTATAGAATCGACCCACCTTCTCGCGATAGTGCGGTATGTCCTTGGCGAAGAGCAGCTTGTTAGACGGCGAGTCTTTGCCCAGTCTGTGTTCCGTCATCGAGCACGAGTCCATGAACGTCTGCGCGATCACGGAGAGACTCGAGTCCACTGTCGTGGACTTGTTAATGTCGAACATGAAATCTGGATTTTTGATAAAGTTAACCCAGAATCGGAGCGGCAGGCTATTCGACTTCCACGCGTGCGCCACTTCCGGATCGACGATGCCGTGCTGCTTAGCAGCTTCATCGAGAAGATCGAACAACCATTTAACCGCGCTAGGCAACGCTTCGTTAGCGGTCAGTATGGTGTTGAGAAAATCGTCGACGAACTTTTGTACGGTACCTTTTGTCGATAACAATCGCGTGAGGAATATTTCTGGGATCGCTTTGTGCGTCCGCTCTGGATGGTGGTGCTTGCTGCTTCCGGTGAAGCCTAAACCGGGCGGATAATGCACATCCTCGATGGGCCTCACCAGATGATACAGTCGCTGATTGCCGCCGTGGGCACTCTCGACGTCGCCATTCGCCGTTATAATGGGTGGCGAGTGTTGGGAGTCGAAGTACAGACCGCTCACGGGATGATTGTACATTACAGGACTGATCAGCCCGTGATTGGGCGTGGATGGAAGATGCGTGGACGAACAGTGATTCGAGTGTCGATGTAGATGATGCTGGTGCGACGGTTGATGATGCGGATGAATCGTCGACGGCGGCTGCTGCTGCTGCTGCTGCTGCTGCGGATGATAATGCGAGGGCTTGCAATTGTGACAGGGCGGTTTGCACGCCACCGAGAAGCCGTCGTTCTGCCGGGGGATCAGCGACATCACCGCCGATTCCTTGACACCATAATGCGCCAGCGTGTTTATCTTCTTCCACTCGCCGCAGCACTTGGTCGTGAGATCCTCGTCCTGAAGGGTCAAGTGACCACCACGACCGTGCCGCCATTCCAAATCAACGTCGTGTATGGACGGCCTCAGCGAAAACGGAGTGTTCTTGTATAGCGCATCGAGAATCTTTGACTTTACCTGGCTTATAGTATCGCAATCTAGAACCTTACACTGTATCTTCTCGTCGAGATCGTCCTGCACCACGTGCAACGTGACAATCGTATGTTCAATCTGCTCGCGCAGAAGTCTCTCTTCCGAGAGAGAATATCTCGCGTCGTGCGTCATCACGTCCACCGGTCCTTTTTCTATCTGATGCTTGATCGCCTTGAATAGCAAAAACAGAGATGAGCCAGCGTAATCTTTTAGGTAGTTGTACATACAGAGTGCCATCCAATTCGTCAACATCTTCTCCACCACGGATTCCGTTCTCCTTAACATAAGCTGCGGATGCTTAGTATTTACCGCTTTATCGATCAGTCTCAACAGTAGATTCATCAGTATATCCGTGGCATACTCCATCTTACCCATTAGAACAACCATGAGTAAGGAGGCAACGTTCACTTTATCCCTGATATTAAAGTCCTTCTGAGCCTCCAAGGTCTCGATGAACGTCAGTACAAAGCACTTGTTGTTGACAAGCTGTTCGAACTGTATCATTGCCGCATCGTAGTTTGTGCGCGAGACGTTGCTGCGTGATCGCGGATCGTTCAATATGGGATGATCTATCACCCCGGGGAAAAACACTTTCATAATGTAATTTTTATGATCGAGAGTGGGTATGCCTGACGACTCGAGATCCGCGGTCAAGTCCGTCATATCCGTTTGCAATTCCGCAAACGCTTGTTTGCACTCCATACGGACGTTGCTCTCGAGCGTGTCCATCTGTATTTGTATGCGTTTGTACTCCCGCTCCGCCTGCGTGCTTTTACGGCGGTATATCACGAGCACCAGGACGAACAGAAAGATGAGACCGAAGGTGCCAGCGGCGATACCGGCGATCGCTTCCGGTGGTATTGGATAGGACTTAATGACCTCGTAGCGCAAAGATCCAATGGGAAAACGTAGACTACGACCAACCCGTACCACCACCAAGGGTAGTCCACTCTCAGTTTTGATGCCGAGCTCGTCCGTATCAGCGGGCTGTTGATCCGGCGGCGTGCAAACCAACTGCGTAAGAGCGAGAGACGTTACGTTACAGGGCATGATACCTACGGTGACATTTACGTCGGATTCGTCGCTGGCATAGTTGAGATTCTCGCCCTCGATCACCAGCGTGTCCCCCTTATACAACTTGACGTTTCGTGGAAATGGAAAGAATTTTGGATCTTCGACGTAGAGTAGTCGATTACGGAGACTTTGCTTCTCCAGGTCCCTCACGCTCTCGACGTTATCCATGATAAAAGCAATCTTGAGAGATAGCTGAGATTCCTTCAGTCTTAACGAATGCGGCGACGAAGTACCTTGAGCATTAGTGGCTGCCGAACGCTCGCTGCGTCGGATCGAGGTGAACCTTTTGGCGACGCTCGGACTTGGACATTCCATTTGCGTAGGATTCAGGACGGTGCAAACGGTTCTGTTCACTGGCAATTGCTCGTTATCGAAGTAAACTTCCATTTCGGGTTTCTGAATGGTGTCCAAATTTGTGCCGTGTACCGTGATCATACGGCCGCCCGAAGCAAAGCTCCTCAATGGCTTGATCTCCATGATGGTCGGATCGTGAGTATAATTATACGGATTATCCATAAGAGTGCGATTTGCCCCGTCGATACTCAGGGTTAGTCTGTGAATTCGTCTGACGCGGCCCGACTTGCTGGTCACGCAAGTTAGCCTCGTGCTGCTCGCTTGAGTCGCGTTCACGTGGCATGGCAACTCGTCCAGATATGCCGAGATCGTGCTACCGATGTTAAGATACTTACCTGTGATAGCCAGCTGCGTGCCGCCGCTCTGCGGTCCGACCTTCGGATACACGCCCGACAGACGTATGTCCTTATAATTGAACAGCACCGCGCTCTCCGTGTAACCGGCGTCGTTTCCGACCACGACGGATGCTGCATCTGTGGCTTCGTGCCGGCCGGTGCGGCAAACAATGCGCACCGACACTTCATAGTCCACCAGGGTGCATGGAGTGTTACCGATGTGTATCTTACCCTCCACGTCACTTTCCTTCAACCCTAGATTGCTACCCTCGATCGTCACCAGCGTACCACCCTCGATCGGTCCACTTAGTGGCTTGATCATGTCTATTCGAGGCTTCGGACACTCGGTGAACGGTGACTGTAGACACGAATGTCGATACACGCAACTATTCCCGCACCAAGTGCACTCAAATCGAATGTCTCGTGTCACGCATAAAGAACAGTCCGCGTGTTCACGATGCGAACCGAGCACTTCGCACTTGTATAAAATTATCATGGTTTTATCCACGTGATGATTCGTGTTCCAGACAACCGTCACCTCGGCCTCGTATTCGCCACTGACCGCCTCGTAAGAATATACGGTCTTGTCACACACAATAAAACGACTACTGTCCACGCGAGCTTGTACCTTCAAATTAGCACCTTCGATGCTGACGATGCACTGGAATCCACTATGGCCTACTTGCGGATGCGGCAGATTTTCCACTTCGAGCACGATCTCCTTAGGCACACTGTTTGGCAGCATCAATGGCTCTTTGCGTTCCACGAATCTCGGACAGTACTGCGCGCCATGTGCAGCAAGATTAACTGGGTTTTGCTAAAAAAATAAAAAAACAAAGATATTTAATACAGTATAAGTTGCGATAGAATGACGCTGAAGCTAGCAGACGGATCTAGCAGACGACCGCTGCGCGACACGCTCGACGCAGCGATTCTCAATAAAGTTTTCGCTCACAGCGTCTGCTGCGCTCAAAAATTGTTCTAAGTAGATAATTTTACAGCATACATTATATGCCACTACAGAACAGTCGTCCAAAAGTGACATTTTAACTTAAAAAAAAAAAAAAAAAAAAAAAAAAAATCACGATGTTCTGAGAATTACAGGCTACATTTAAAAATAAATTCCCAGAAATATGTTTATAACTTGTCTTCTAGGAAAGCCTTTTTTTTAAACTCTAGAAAAGAGCTCTCTTAGAAGTCGAGATATAAATAATTGCCAAATTGAGCGATTTTTTTGTAGTCTATCTTCAAAGTTAATTTGTTTATAACTCGGCTTCTGAAAGAGCTCTTTTTTTTAAATTTTACTGGTAACTCTCTAATGTTACCCCGAAAGTTTTTTGCAAAGTTTAAAAAAAAGGCCCTCTTAGAAAACAAGATATAAACATATTTTCGGAAATTTATTTCCAAATGCGGTCTGTAATTCTCAGAACATCATATACGATGTTCTTAACGTGTTTTTTTTTTGTTAAACCTAAAATGTCACTTTGTACGACTGTCCTGTAGTGGTATATAATGTATGCTGTGAAATTATCTACTTAGAACAATTTTTGAGCGCAGCAGACGCTGTGGGCAAAAACCTTGTTGAGAACCACTGCGTCGCGCGGCGACCGTCTGCTAGCTTCAGCATCATTGCGATAAATGAAAAATATAGATGTAACAAATTTAAAAAAAAACTTACGTTTTCTCCTGATATAATGCCTTGACAGCTAGTATTGTGGGTGCACTTGTTATCGTAGACGCACCAACTACATGCCCATTGAGACTTTACGCACTCGGTGCATACAGTGTGTCTCGAACAATCGAAAAACGCAAAGTTGCGCGAAACGAAATCTTTGTTCGTTTCACTTGAGCGTACGGACAGTGGTACAAGCACATGATCGGCGTCCTCAGGAATGTTAGGTCTCTCTGTGACGGGTGGTGTAGGGCAGGAAAGTCCGAAACCGGTCATCAGCGCGTCTATTGGCTCAGCGTTACCAAAAACGCACTTGTAATTAGCGCCCGTGGGTAACTCCGGCAAAGTTCTAATTGTTAATTGCACTGTGGTCATCTGATTAATGGGCATACGGTCAGGTAGGACTTGTTCAAAATCGATGCACTGTTGACCCGTGCCCAGGGACAACCATCGCGGACTACTATGACTTGCTTTTTGACAGTCTCCTCTCACAGTACATCTGTGGGCCAAAAAAAATTCACATTATTAAAATATAATAACAGCTAAAATAACATAAATTCCATATTTACAAAAAAAAAATATAACATTTGTATGTATAACCAATTTACCTCTTTTCTAAAGAGCACCAGCCACAATAAGGATCTTTCGCGTCGAGACAACTGCTGCAATTGGTGTAACCACTGCAATGCTCCACTTTAACCTTCGATATCTTCGAGTTGGATAATACATAGATATATTTGCCATCCGGTGAAATGAGTGTGTCAGGCAATAGTTTTTGTCCCTTATCAATGGTAACACTTTCGTAGACAAATGCCTCAACTCCAGATAATAAAACCTTCTTAAGAACACCGTCATTGGTGCCGAAAAACGCTACGGTATGACTCTCGGTATTGGCAATGGATATCGAGGTAATAAACGTGTCGGGAAAATGCAGAATAGCCTGACCCGTAATGGGCGATACACCCGAAATTTTTAATCCGACTTCGCAAAAGTTGAGAATATTTCCTGTGGTCTGCAAAGTAATAACGTCAATAGTAAAAAAAAAAACAATCGCAAATAGCACGATGATTTTTAATTCTTGCTATTGATTAATTTTTACTTACACCAGCAGTAGGACATTTTCCGTCTTGTATAGGACCGCTGACGTAACCCATATTTCGATACTTGATGCTACCATTGAAGCACATGTGAATATTTTCATTGAACTTTGTCTCGATGTCTTGCAGGCTGTAGATGCAAACTGCCGAACGTGACAGAGGCTCGTTCGTGATGCCTCTGCTGGGCGAGAATACAGAGACGAATACCGGATCGCCAACAGAAATACCGAGTTGCATAGCCAGATCGCTACCCGCCGCCGCGACCTTCGCATCCTGCACCAAGTTGTAATGATGTTGCTTCCCATCCCCTAGATCGACCGTACACTGTAGAGTCACTTCGGTGTAGCTGTCGTAATTCGGATCGCTAATGCAACTTCGCGCCAGCCTAGAGATATATCCAAGTTCCTCTTGCTCGGGTAAATACGACTGCTTCTGTACCAGAACGAAGTACGCGTAGTCGCTCGCGTTAAACCCATACACGTATTTCACCAGAAAGTGATCCCGATACTTGACGTCGATATACACGATCGATTGCTTATTAAATGTGTACTCGGCAAAATCTAATTTATCGAGATTTCTGCTAGATATGGCGGGCACGTCGTGACGATAATCCCCTTTGTTGGTGAACGTCGTTCCTACATAGAGTATGTTCGTTTGCCCCCACGGATTGTATTTTTCGGGTCCAATAAAAGCATAAGTGGACGAGCTCTCATCGTTGGCGGCCACGCTGAGAGGAATGAACTCTGGCTTAATGGATATGTTGGACATTCTGTATTTTTCGCAAGCACCTTGAAGAAGGGAACCGCAGGAGATTAACATCTGCGACTCGAGATCGGCGATCAGTAGCTTGTTTACATTATCCATTAAGGAAGTAGCTATATCTCTTGCCATGCAACCTGTTGCATGACATTGAGGATTGTCCAGTCTCGGTCCTAAAATAAGAGAGATATGATTATTCATCTTATATACTGCAAATCATCTTGTATTATGCTGAGAAAAGAAAAAAAATTAACCTGTTGAGACATATTCCTCCAGTTTGAGATTTGAATCGAGTTGAAAGAGTCTGTTGATTGCCCCTCCATAAAGCCTTCCCGAGGATGGATCTATAGCAAGGTGATTAAACCTCAAAGCTCCCTCTCTGGTTGCATTGGCGTCCAAGGAAAAATGTCCGTATCGCTGTCCATTTCCCGCGGGAAACTGGGCTATTATATGCGGGGATTTGTTCTCCTGTATCGGTGGAGCGGTGCCAGCAGGAGTATCTATCGCTGCAGTCGCCAATATCACTAGGAACCATATGGCAATGGACATGGATGAGAAGGAAAACCGATGAAGGAGCGGTGGCGACAGCGGCACTAGTAGAGGCGTCACTGTAGGTGATTTGGGAAATGACTGAGTAAGTCCCAGGAATCTCATGGTGTGTATGCGACAGCTGACAAAGCACGTGCGCACACGCGTAGCGTGTGCGTCAGTGCGTATGCAGGTCTAGGAGAGGAAATGTAAAAGGTATGGTGTCAGGGTACGTGCCCTGCTGCTGGTGACGAGCCAGTGTTAACTCAGTACTACCAGCTATGCTCGAACGCAGGCACCGACGTCCCGATCATTGTCTGGCACTCCTGAAACATTATGAATTAACTATATTGCACATATATTAATTAATCCTCCACAATTATATTTTTACTCTCACTGTCTGTAATCTGAATATTTTTTTATCCAACTCAAGTTTTTACTGTTCTGGATTTTTAAAAAATCAGAAAAAATTCAAGGCTACTTTTCAACATCTCTATTGCACAACCAAATCATTTCTTTATAATTCAAGTGTTAATAAAATTTTATTTAATAAAACTTGAAATTTGACTAGAGAGAAGTTTGAAAGAAAAGTGAAATTTTGCTTGTGTCAAAAAACGAAGGGTTAACGATTTCACGTGTTGGGAAATCTTACGTTATACAATTCGTATATTTTTATTCATTTTATAAATTATCTCGACCTCGTGTGCACTTCACTTTTGTATCGGCATATTATTATTTCCGTAAATATATTTCAATCTCGAATTTTTTTTCTCGCAATTCTGAAAATAAACTAACGTACCACACGGTAATACACTAAACACAGATTTTCGGAATAACCTTAAAAAATGCAAAGTGGCGACTTCCGCAAAATCCATACGCGGAGAGTTGAAAAAAAGAGGAAGAGAAGAGAGAGAGAGAGAGAGAGAGAGAGAGAGAATGAAATGAAGAGAGAGAGAGAGAGAGAGAGAGAGAGAGAGAGAGAGACAGAGCATGAATCGTGAGGAGAGCCTACGTCGAATATTAGAAGCGTTTGGATAAGATGCCAGTCGGATGCCGTACGGCGCGTACACGCTGGCAACGCGCTTCCGTTCGAGCGAGAGACCTTTCGTCGACGAACACCGAGAAAACGGTGAATAGGAGAGGCTCGCCTCGCCTGCTTAACAATGAAGAAGCACAACGGCACAGCGGGGCAGATGGCTCCACGCATTTCGGGCAACACCGTAGCACGCACCGCCCTTCATTAGCGTGACCAGCGTAGCTGCACTTGACAGCTAAGGCCACTGTCTTCGCACAAAGGCAAGGATATTCTCCATCAACCCCGTTCCGTCGCCCCTCCCTCACCGCCGCCGCTACCACCACCTCCTCCTCCTCCTCCTCCTTCTCTTCCTCCTCTTGCTCCTCTACCCATTCCCGTCACGATCACATCGCCTACCAAAACACGGCCGTGATGGACGAATTAGCGATCGCGATCACCGTAACGCCGAGACGCGAAAGGAATCGAATAGTAAAATTGGATGGAAACGTCGAAAGAGAGAACAGAGCAACAGAAGAAATGCCCGACTGCGCGAGACGCGACACGCTGGCCTTCGAGCTCCGAGCACAAGCGACGATATCGGGCGAGACGCCAGGGCCGCCACCTCGTACCTCGTACCTTCCGTACTCGCCGTGTCGCTAATTCGCGCGCGGCTAGACGAAGATTTACCTTGCTCGCTGCGGGAACGCTTTTCGCACAACGGCGTGATCGCTACGGCACATCGCGGACGTGCGACATGCTCGCTCACGGCTGGTGGAGGAGGCTCGCGACTCGCACAGAGAGATAGGCACTGGTCGCCACCACGAACGGGTTGTCGCTGTTGCTGTTGCTGCCACTGCTGCCGCCGCCGCCACCGTACACGCACAGCACCGCCCGGGGTATCGCCACCGGATGATGATTCGCGCGACGCTCGCCTCGCGTACCTTCCCGATAGCATAAGTCGGCGCCGCGCCAAGCGCCGAGCGGCCGTCCGTGTCGCTTTACAACACAACACTGTAAACGGCGGAGTCGGGATCAGCCGCCATTAAAATTCGTCCGACACGGGGCCGCTGCACGAGTTCAGAGGCGCGAGTCGCGGGGGCCGTGGCTACGGCATCAACGGCATGCGCTGCTCTCCTGTCTTACTCTCTCTCCCTCCCTCTCTCGCCCGCCTATTCGTCGCGTCTCCCTCTCTCTCGCTTTTATCGCGCGGATCCTTCTCTGACGAGCCGCGGATTCTACACTCTTTACACTCACTCTCTCTCTCCCTCCTTTTCGCTTCCGCACACATTCGACTCGCGTGCATGCACACCTTGTAATATACTGGATGGCTCTAACTTTTCTTTTTTTTATTAGCGTTGCCTCTTCGCAATGTTGACGGCAATGATTTCCTCGACAAGAGATAGTTCGAGACTTAATTTTTTTTTATTCTAAAAATGATAGATGGCGAGATTATTTTTTTGTTACAAAGTTCATTAATATAAAGTTCGAGATAATTCAACGTTTCTACCTGCGTTTCCAGAAGTTTCAAACTTTGCTTCCAAATTTGATTAAAATCTATCATAATACAGGGACCATTACGAATTCATGATTCGATTATAATTGTTTTTAGTTGGGTCTCCGATAACTTATCAAGTGAAAGACACGCGATTTCTGGGATACTGTATATTTATCTGTATATCTGGATACATGCATGCGAGCATCGCTCGTACGCGCCTGAACATTGCTGCACATTGCACATGTGTGGCGAACGAAGCGCTCTCTCGTGGCAAAGTGATCGCAGCTCACTTTACGTTCTACCGAAATAATATCTACGCTTCATTTTATCGATCACAGCTGATACTTAAGCGAGTGCGATCGTTCTATATCCACGATCAATCTAATATGAAACTTAATAAATTATACATATACACGTGCGACATTTATAGAGTACAAAATTAGTCTTCTATTTAGTTCACTGTGCAATGTAAATTCCGCATAATTAAAATGGCGTTTATCGGAATCGAGGCGGCAATTAAAAAAAAATTTAAAAAAAAGATGTTTTTAAAGCAAACAATGTGAAGTCGATTGTCTGGTTAGTCATATATGGAACGATTATTGTAAACTATGAGAAGAAATTACAATAAATTGTTACATTTACAACTTTATTAGCACAACACGTCTCAATGAGAGTTAGTTCTTTTCAGATTCGGATCCTTTTTTTCCCTTCTGCGACATTCAAAATAGCATACTTTTGTACTTACGCTTTTTTTCTGTACAGATGTGCACAAATAAGAGAAAGAACCTGCTTAGAATAATCTTATGACTGTCTGACTGATGAAGTTAATCGAGTTCAATGTCCGATCATCGTCACAATTTATTATTGTAAATGTTATTTACACATATACCTAAGCATCAAACAGCTTCGTAACGTTTTTCTGTTATCTTCTTTTCTTTCCGTCTATGATGGACATGAGGTGTATCTTTTGGCTGCGATAATTTCTTTAATTGTATAACAAATATAGTAAATAACTAATATTAGTTTGTAATTAAGAATATGAGAACGCATAAGTGTAACATAGCAATATGAGTGTAGACTCATTCGTTCTATCTTCCCTCTCAGCGCATCACGTTTCTCACTTCTCTCAATTATAATAGAATACATACATGTATACATATCCATGTGTTTATTTGATATATATATATATATATATATATATATATATATATATATCCATCCTAAAACTGTGTCAATGTGTGTTCAAGATATTAAACGTTAACTTCGCAAGATCGACTACATCATCAAAAGGGAAGTCTCTCTCTCTCTATGTATACATATATATATATATATATATATGTCAAACTTAGCAAGTTCTAAGATGATTTATTTAGGATGCGTTTTCTTAAATAGAAATCTACCCTTCCTGTTAAGTTTCTTACATTTTACGCATGGCAAGTAATTAAACTCGCCAGTGTATGTATGTGTATGTGTACATGTGTGTGTGTGTGTGTGTGTTTCACAAGGAAGGATTCTTCTTTTCCAAATGTCGTATAAAACTTATAAAACAGAAAGTGCGTTTAAAATTTACGCCTAAAAAAGAGATATTTTACATGTTCGCGCGTGTATCGATGCTACATCCAGCCTCCTTTAGGCCTTTAACGCGACATCGAGATCAAGATCGATACCGCAGCCCACATTCTACTACTTTTGTATACAGCAAAATTTCCCCTTCTTTCAGCAATTGTCTTCGATTCAGATTTAAGCAGATTGAAACTGTAACTTGAAGTATATACTCCTCAACGTTTTATGCTTGCTGGTCCGCTTAAATTCTTTCTCTCTCTCTCCCTCTCGCTCTTCTTTATATTTCTGTCATCATTATGGATTCAAAATTATTAACAAGTTCAGAGACTATGCTCCATTCTTCACAGATCGTTCGTCCGCTGGCCAGTGTCTCGGACTAGTTACAGACAAATGGCTTCCCACAAGTACAAAAAAGGATCGTTATCTATTTGCTTTGCTTCTTCATACATCATGCAACTTTTCATGTGTACGATTATATGCCAATGTGTAATTCTGACGTTCAAGTCACGAGAGGAATTTTTAGATAATATTACGTATCTCATTTTTGTAACGGTGTACTGTATTATGCATTAATAATAGTTATCACTAACGCAAGATTCTCGATAGTAATATTTTTTAGTTAGTGTAGCTTTATCTGTAGTAAATGTACTGATGGTGACGGCAATGGTGGGATGTTGTATAGTCAACAGATGAAGCTACCTATCCCAAGGAAGGAAAGTCATTCTCGTCGTCTACCTTCGGAGCGTTTTGACGACTTCTCGGCGACCTTTGCTCGTTCTGTGACTGCAAACAAAAGGCATATTATCTTTACATTTTTAATTTTTTTTCTTAATACCTTATAATTAAAAAAATAAAAGTATACATATAATGCGGGTACTTACGCGTGTATCACCGTCTCTAGGAGCGCCACGATTTCCAAATCCACGGCCGCCGTTCATACGATCGCCACGACCGCGGCCGCCTCGGCCCCGACCGCCGGAACCACGTCGTGAGTCACTGAACTGGATTTCGATGCCCAACACACGTTTCTGCCTGCCGACGCGCTGAGGATACTCCGCGGCCGCGTCGTACTCCTCTTCCTCTTCCTCCTCTTCCTCGTTACCCTCCTTCTTCCTTTCAAGAGCGTACATCTTTTTCCAACGTGACAGATCCTCACCTTCACCGGCCTTTCGCAAATTGTATTGAGGCTTCGCTCTATTATTTCGTAAAGCTTTCCATTCGTCCAGAGTAAGTTCGCGCGTTTCTTCCTCAGCCGGTTTCTCCTCAACAGTCGTATCCGCGGTTGTTTCTCCATTTTTAACTTCAGTCGGCGGTTGGGGATCAGAGTCAGGTTTATCATTGGCCCAATCTTGACTATCTTGATTCAGGCTCTCTCTAAAAAAAGAAAAAGACAGAAAAGAATAAAGGTCAAGATGTATTGTATTTATTATTGGAAAACAGCTGCTGTAAGAAACTTGAACCATCTTAAAATTACTTACTCTATTTCGTCATTATGAGTACCCCAGTTATGGCTGCCAGCACCATCTTTTTTATCCACTGGTTTAATTCCACTGTTAATAGACAAATGTGGAATAGGCTTTAAATTATAGTGCACCAGTCAAACTACATAGCATTATAATGTTACATAATTAACAATGCGTGCCTCATTACAAATGCTTCTGTTGAGAAATTATCATTCCTGCTTATTTATATAATTATGGTTATAAAAAAAAAACTGAAATGAAGAAAAATATTTGATAAGCTATCGTAAGCATTCACTGTCGTGTGTAACAAAACGTATAATATTATAGCTAGAAAGAATGAAATTAAGCGAAAAAAGTACAAATACAAAGCAAAGTGGGAGTGAATACAGACTGCATTTGTCAGTGTTCTAAAAAGAATTCGCTTAGACATAATAATAACCTTGATACAGTGCACACATCGAGGCGAGCATTATTATATGGAGATATTCGAGTGTAATGCCTCTGTTGTTTATGCGTCCGTGCACGCCTTTGTGTGCGTACGCGTTTTGATACTTACGTTTTATCAGAACCGGATTGACGATCGAACTCGCGTTTGCCGCGATTATCAAAACCGCCGCGTCCACGAGGGCCACCACGTCCGCGACCCATACCGCGCATCCCACCACGTCCACGACGCTCGCCATATTCGCCGCGTTGGGTCTCACTCGTGTTTCGAAATTCGCGGGACTCGCGGGTTTCGCGGGTCTCGCGGCCTTCACTGGAATAAATATTCAATTATATTACAAGAGTGTAAAAAAAGATTTTTTTAAGTCCAAAAATCTGAACAATTGTAAATACTGATAAATGCGCATACACTTCTTTATCTTACTATCATATATACAAGATGATTCTTAAGTACAAAAAATTGTAGAGGATATTCCTTGGCTTACTTTAGAAAGAAAAGATTGTATGAAAACATTGCTTATTTGCTACAAGTCAAATAAAATTTTTGCAATTTGAATGTTTTAAATCATAAAATTTTGTGATATTATTTTTAAATGCAATTTTTGTATAACAATTTGGTCTTTTGTAAAGAGCTAAAAGTATTGTATTATTAGTTTTTCCATTCAGTGTAGTCAATTCTTATTAGATTTCTCCTTTTTGTAGACAAGTAAAAAATAACAATTTTTAAATTGTGTTGTTGTTGCAATACATGTCCTCTTTTATTTCCAAAATACAGAATGTAAAATTAAAAAAAATAAAAATTGTGAGCTTAGAGATATTTTTTTAAAAATTATTTTAAATAGTGTGTATACATGTAGTATTAATCACTCTTTTCTAATACCAATAAAATATTTTTGCATCTACCAGGGATATGTATGGGTATCATTAAGATTTTAATGAAACAGTTTAGGGTATACAGTTACAAGATTTTCATTCTAAAATAAGCCAAGAAAAATTGTCTTGAATATTTATTTAGAAATCATTCTGGGTAATAAATGTAAAATTTGATTTGTTATTTGATCAAAACACAATGCTAATGTATTATAATATATGTAGAACTATATTTCCCTTTTTTTTTAAGAGATTTTAATTCGAGATCCTAAATAGCTCAGAGGCAAAACAATGAATTGTTAGTACAAAGTCGAGTTTGATTTCAGCATTTCATATAAACTAATAAAAGATTTTGTTACTTGCACAATGAGACAACAAAACAATCATATAATATTTGATTGTTGATTGTCTCAATATCTTAAATGTTATCTTGAAACTAACCTAGGAGGTCCTCGCCTGAACTCTCCTTGTCCTCGCAGCGCCCTTTCTCCATCCTCTCGGTTGCGCCTGTTGTTGCGCTCCTCGCGAGACTCACCAGAAAATTTGACGTTGCGGTCGCCACCAGTGGCCCTTGGTTGAGTCGGCTTCTTATCAACTGAGAATACATTAATACAAAACAAATATAAAACGCTTATTCTTTGTGAAAAAATGTTACTTTGTGAATAAATGTCCTATGTGAAAAAAATCTAAATTATGAGATTCTACACCATTAATTAAATGTATTAATTGTATTCTTGAAATTAAATAAAAATTACATGTGCTTTGATGCATAATTTGAAAATATTGAAACGAGAATACTATTTCAAAATATATAAAAAAAACCACATTTATATATCTTGAAAGAAAAGGATTAAAAATTTATAATTTGTCAACGATAGTCATAGAATCACTAAGTTATATGAGAAAGTTCAGATAAGTCACATACATTCTCTTTTAAAAGTATTTTTTTTTAAAGACTTAAAAATGAAACAGTCAATGCGAGCGTGCAGACACACACGCACGCACGCACGCACGCACGCACGCACGCACGCACGCACGCACACCGACAATGAATATTAAGTTTTCTAGTGATGAACCACTATGCGTCGCGAGTATCTGCACATGTTACTCATTCAATATCACATGCAGAGATATCGCGTTGAAAGTAATAGAAACCGGATCTCGCGATATACACCTGCGATCGCACGATTCCATCGTAAATAGATAAACCGTAAGATATCTCGGAGACAGATACTGGCGTACGATCGCGTTAAGACGCATATCCGGGCGCGTTGGCGCACCAACGTTGGATTTCGATGGTGGTCCCGTGGTCCCTAGCGCGGGTCATATAAGACCGTCGTCGCGCGGAATGGACACGCACGAGCCTATTTTTAAGGTGTACAAATCATTTTTAGAAAATTTGGTGGCGGTGTCGGAACGAACGGCGACCGATCGATCGGGATGGCGGGCGACGAGAAATCGCGGGAGGGCGCGAGAGATAGCCGGCGGCCGCCGAGGAACGTCGGCGTCGGAAGGGCGACGCGAGATCCCGGCGACTCGAGCACATGGGAGCCGAAGACGGCCATAACGCGCGCACACGCGAGACCGGAGGGGGCTGCTAACCTTGATCCTTTTTAGCTTCCTGCGCCTTCGACGGCGGTTGCTGGGCGTCCTTGATCACGCGACTCTTCTGCGTCTTGTTGTTGGCCGCCTTCTGACCGTCCTGCGGTTGCTGCTGCTGTTGCTGCTGCTGCTGTTGTTGCTGCTGATGCTGCTGTTGGTGCTGCTGCTTGCTCTTATTCTCCTTCTCCGAGATCCTCTCTTTCTTCTTGGCTTCTTTCTCCTGCTCGCGCACTTTTAGCACCTCCAGAGGATCCTCGCTCTCGTCGAGCGCCAGCAGGAACTTGTTCGTGACCGTAACTGTGTACTCGTTTTCCATCTTGGCTCAGTATCCTCACGGCGTCGAGGATCTTGCGAAGGTTTCACGGCTACTCTTGAGCCCCTGTGTAACGGAGTCATTCACTATCCAATATGGCCGAGTCGGAGAGCCCGAGTCCACCACGAGGTCTACGGTCTACCCCGCTGCGGCACCGTGCGGCTTTCGCGAGAGACGAGGGGAGCGCGGGGGCGAAGGAGGCAGAAGGAGGAAGGGGAGCGGAGGGGAAAGGGAGCACGGAATTGCCGTGGCCGTGCAGCGAGCGCGCCACCTCCCCCACCGAGATTATCGCTTGTCGCTCTCGGAATATCGTTCGCGTGTCGGCACTGTCGGCCCGATGCCTCGCGTGCGACGTGAAAAATTGCGTCGTGAATTTTTGCGCGGCTCGATTCGCCGTGATTCGCCGGTGCATGGAATCGCGACGCGCGACCAGACTCTCAACTGTTCCTATATCCTATATTCGGCATTCGGGTGCGGGAAGAGAGCAGCCAAGCAGCGGCACCGCGATTGGGTGCGATTTCCATGAAACGCGAGCCGTTTATCTTACGAGAAAATCACGCACGCGTGCCGCAGCATACGATCGACGCGGCATTCCTCGGCCACGCGTCCGTCCACACCGCTCTTCCACGTCTCATTCGTCTTTGAGACGTTGCGAAAGATAATTACGATATCGGCGTCGTCGTTTTGAAACGACGAACGACGAGTTCCGTTCTTGTATGGCGGCGCGTGACGTCACGCGACCAATCGGCGTTGGTCGATCGGTGTTGTCCAATAGACGCCGACCAATAATCGACACGATCGCCGGAAATCACTTGCATTGAACTTGCGTTGCGATGCCGCGTTTGGATAGGTGATATGGTTTGGATGTACATACAATAAAATTTGAATCATCAAAATTTTAATTTTTCCCTTTTTTTCCATCGTATTGTGGAATGGGTTTAAGGTAATTGAGCTGGAGCGTGCGCTCGTACGATCATTCACGAAAGCACTCGGCAGATGCGCGCGTGGAAACTGCGATTGAATCTGTAGAGAGACGAAAAGCGGCTCGATCGATGACAAAGGGTGGAAGCGTCCGCGTGGCGTCGTCGTCATATAAGTAGAGTGGCGGTAACGACGAATGGCGATGGGATTCATCTCACGTGGTTCACGCTGGTTCACGCGCGGTTGTGCAATGGTGCAAACCTGTGCAAACCGGCGCTGGACGAATGCGCGCGCACGCATCGGCCATCTTGACGGACGACTCGCGCGCGCGTGTGCGTGTGTGCGTATTTTGGCGGTTTACCAGTTGCACGCGGCACGCGCGTCGTACCACGCGCGCATCGGCGGCAAAGAGGTCGCGCGTGTCAGCCAGCCAGTCAGCGGTGTAGGTTGCCGCGACCAGCAACCGCATCGCGTAGCACGACATAACGCGACAACGGTTACGGGGAAGAAGAGTGTGCTCCGATTGTGTGAGAGAAGCGAGGCGGAATAATCGGACGGACGAACGCGGAGGTGAAAAAAAGAGGAGACAGCGGGCGCGCGCGCTCGCGCGCCGGTTGACCACGCGGGGGTGGCAGCGACGCGATGGAGCTGCACACGCCGAAGCGGGAGTCGCGCCCGTCAGCGGACACGCTGCTCGAGCGTAGCCCGTCGATGTGCGACACGACGCTCTACCCGTGGAACTGGGGTGAGGAGGCGCGCAACGTGAACCTGAGCCCGGGCAGCTCGTGCTCCTCGCCGGAATACCGTGGGGAGCAGCACGTCGTCGCGGGTTTGGACGCGAGCGGCGGTGGCGCGGGCGGCAGATCGGCCGCCGGCAACGTCTCCGAGAGCCACCGGCGCGGCCGACCGCGCGCCGACGCACTCACGAATCTCATGAAGCAGGGTAGCACGTCGCCGAGCAGCATCAAGTGTACCTACTGCCATCGGGTGTTCCCGCGCGAGAAGAGCTGCAGGCGCACCTGCGCACTCACACGGGTAAATGACACATATTTCTTCCTCTGCGCCATCCTCGGCGTCGTGAATCCACGCGTCCGCGCGCGCTCGCGCGCGCGCGTCATGCCGCGCCGTTTACCTCGAGGAGCAACGATCTTGCGCGCGACCGATGCTTCCGCTTTGCACGCATGTCGCTCGCTCGCTCGCTCGATCGCGTCCCGCCAATCGGCCATCATGCCGCGCTTTAAATACTTAAATGGCTCGCCTCGCGTGCCGGTGCAACGCGTGGACACCTTCCCTGTCCCTCTCGAATTCGGCGAGTTCGTCCATAGTTTGCCAATTGCGCGCGAAATTTGCGTTACATGTTTAACGAGTGACGGCCACACCGAGTTGTGTGAGATTGGGAATTTTAATCGGTCCTGTAAGGAATGAAGGGGCAGGGGAAAGGAAGGGCCAACGTATTTGCTCACGCGTTTTCGTGTTGATTCGTTAAGTTACGAAGTTGCACGGTCTTTGTCTATGAACAAAAAAAAAACTGCTTTTCCGCTTTCACATTGTGCCGGTAGACGTAGTTTTCCAAAATACTACGTTCTTGACTATTGTATTTTTTTTTTTTTTTCATAACTGGATTCATGATTGACTGAACTGAAAAAATATTGATGTTTGGTAGATATTTAAATGTCATATACATATAAAAATCATTTCTTATCGTTTTATTATTATACTGAACTATGTATTAATTGTATTTAAAGTTTTAAAACGTTTGTAATAATTAATATTATGTAACTAATTTATGTTTAAAAAATTAGACATTCTTAGAGTGTAACGTTAATACACAAATGAATAAAAATCTGTTTTCATTCCACTCCATTTTATATTAAGTAAATTATAAAATATCAGAAGAATGATATTTCATAATTTGTACAATAAATATATTAATTTGATATAAAATATAATAATATATTTGTTTTATGATGACAGGAGAACGTCCATATCTATGTGATTATCCTGGATGTACAAAAGCTTTCACTCAATCGGGACAACTGAAGACTCATCAACGATTGCATACAGGAGAGAAGCCATTTTTGTGCACCGAACCAGGTTGTGAAACAAGATTCACTCATGCCAATAGACATTGTCCCGACCATCCTTATGCCAATCTCACAAGATCAGATGACTTTGTATTAAAGCCAGTGTCGGATAACACAGAATTGCCATACGATGTAAGTAGATGGCTGGAGCGTTACAAGATGTCTAGGGAACGAGAAGATCGAACTCCGACTGGAAAGAACGAACGAAAAAAGAAGACTTGGAAGAATACCGAAAATCACAAGAGGATAAAATCTAGAAAAGGCCTCATGATGGATATTGCTGGGGAACAAGAAAATCTCGACCGCAATCCGTCGAATCAACGGTTGCACTATGGAGATAATCAGGATAGTCAGGAGGAGAGCCAGGACGAGGATCCAACAGAGCCATGTTGCGCAGTACTGCAAACATCCGAGGATGAGGAAGCGTCGAATACCAAGTTAGCGATCACCTCGTTAAGAAGACCCTTGGACAGACTACAACCAAAGAAACGATGGCTAAGAAATTGCTTGGACCAACAACTAGATCTAAATGAAGACATTCGGTCTAACAATGTAACGACTATACGCAAAATTGATGAGAAACAAATTCTGAGCGAATCTACAGAATCAGAGCTTCACTGGTACACGACGTTCTTGGACAATTCCATCACCGAGAGTAATACACCCATATCGAATCTAGACAATAAATTAGAAACTCCAAATACACAATTGGAGCCTTCATATGGCACCTCTCAAATGTGCTGCATGATGAGTCACAACAACGAATCTTTAAGAGTAACGGAAGAAAATGTATATGAGATTGTGCATCCACTGAACCAACCACAATGGGATTCGTTGAATAGCTTATCAAATAATCAGGGTATTTTTAATAGTAGTATTAACGAATCCGCTGTAAAAATTCAAGATCTTGAATCTGGATGTTCGCATTTCGATTACACGAAGCAGCACGTTCATATAGATACAACGAATCAGAATTTGCTAGCCACCTCTCATATCAGCGAAAATGAAACCAGACCGACGGTTCTGATGTTGGCTGGTAGTTCCAATAGCAGCAAAGAAATTATCTCGAAATCGCCTGCAATAGATTCTATAAAAACGGAAACGAAAGTAGTTGTTAAGCAGGAGGACAATATAAGTATAGTTAAATTACCGGTACAAGAAGACAATAAGAAATGGCAGGGTGCTTTGGCATTAATGGAACTGGCCAAAACGCAAGAAGAAGCGAGGAGTTTAGCATGTCTTAAGCACAATGTAAGGGACGAATGTTCCGCGGCTTCAGAATTATTATAGCCACTTACAGACTGTGATTACAGGTTATTATAACTTTGTTATTTTTATACGCGAGAAGAAAATTGAATAAAAGCTATACACTCATGTAACACAGTCCATTTATCGGTATAAAAATGTAAAAGCAGCCTCTTGTTGTGAAACACATCTGTTTTCTTTCTTTGATTATTATTAAATTTTTACTATTATTATTCTCATGTGATGAATTGTGTTTGTTCTAATTCTGATAGCTTTCTGAATTTTTTAATTTCATGTATTAATTATTATATATATATAAAACAGGGTAACTGTTTTACTGTTATAATCAATCTTCTTCCACGTACCGTTCAGAAAAAAGCATATGTGTCTCATAAGATTAAAGCGAGAATCTTATTTTTATTGCATAATAATCGTTTTTCACACATTAAATCGATTTAAGAGAGTATTGTAATTAAGTTTGTTTTGTTTTGTTAGCGCAAAACCGCGGAATTGTATAACATGCATGTAAGCACGTATTTACATGTTTATTTTTTTGCTCCACAGTTTATTGTTATTATATTATAGTAAAGACTTGTGTGATACTTATTTTAAGAACAATAAATATGAAAATGAAAAATAAAAGTGTCAATTGAATTTATAAAATATTTAATTGGGACAAAATCAGTGGCTATTTATAAAGTATAATAAAAAGTTAAAATCCCAAGTTTAATCTCTATCCATTCGAAATAGTTTACAAGCATGTAAAGCCAGTAATTTTCTGTTACATATAATACACTAAGATGTACCTTTGAATATTTATAAAATCCGATTTTTATTAAAAATGATTATTTTATCACGTTATGAAATATACACTCAATATTACCTTGTTATTCTACAAAATTTTGAATAATATAACTGATTTCTATAATTATTAATACTGTTTTCACGACGGTTTTTCTTTTTGAGACCTTCTAATACTCGATCTTGTCCGTACATCGTAATCTTCATTATTTATAAGTAATTTAGGAGATTTATTTTGTACCTTTTGTTCCTTCGTTAATAATGTGTCCATTTTTTTAATACTTCCTCTTAATGATCTGGTTTTAAAGAATTTTTTTTCGTTATGTACATCTGGAATCTTTTGATCTTGTGATTTATCAACTTTAATTTCCGGAATCTTCTGATGTTGTAATTTATCAACTTTTTTAGGTTTTGTCAACATAGAAGAATCGATATTGTCATTTATCTTTTCCTTTATTGTCATGTCTTTCAATAACTCTATGGCCTGATTTATATTCCTATTGTAATCAACGACTGTCAATTGTTTCGTATCTTTAATACTTTTTCTTCTTGTCTTTGAATTAATTTTGAGACTTTCTACATTTTGTATTAATTTATCGATATTTTCCATTGTGGCAGGTAAATTTGATTTGTCTACTAAGTTCATCAAAGTTTTGGATATATCTGGAACTACAGACGTTACTTGAATCATAATATCCTTTATCGATTTCCTTTGCATACTGCTTCTATCTTCATTTTCTGATTTTCGTATTTCTTTCGACACAGAATCTTCTATGTTTAAACTAGCTAGATCATCTGCTAAATCTTCTTCCAAAATTTTTCTTTTTACTAAATTTGTACGTGATTTGATTTTTCTATTAGAATATGTGGCTGCTGGTGGTCGTGGTGGTGATAATAAATCATTATCTTCGTCATCGCTCCAAATCATATTAACTGGAGTCATCTTCAAAGTTACTGGACTCTTATTCTTACGTCGAAGTGAAAGAGGTTTCTTGATATGATGCTTCTGAGCGACTGGCGTGACACAAACGTTTGGATCACTCGAGATTTTTGCATGATCATTTATATCAATGTCATGTGGTTGTGGAACCATAAACTCTGCAATAGAAATTATTACAAATATAAAGATTTTATCTGAAATTTGTTCCAAAAAAGAAAGTTATACGAGAAAGTTAGATATTACATACTTGAACAGTCTGAAGATTCTAATATCGGTTGGAATTCATTGTCAAGCGCTAATTCTTTCGCCATTATATAGACAGGATGTCCCTCTAATTTATATTTGCAGCATATATTTATTGCTAAATTGGTAATATCGAGTGCATCTTCTTGCCTCGACATTATCTTTGTTTTTAGAAAGTAACAGAAATCGATCAATAGTTGTACGTAATCAGTGATATAGAAACGAATTTGCCAAGAGAACCGCTTCACACCGATTTCATCAGACCAATTCTCAGGCAAAACTGATTTCTCCTCTTCGAATAGTCTTCGCCTAATCTCAAAAGCGCCATGGAAGTGATCGAGCGCTGCCGTAGTGTGATTTTGCAAGGCATATAGCTGCGCTCTGATATAAGTGGTAGTAAATACCAAGTACTGATACGAAATGTTGCCGCAATTATAGCAATCGCAATTTGTATGCAACGTAAATTTCGGCAAGTCAAAGACTTTCTTGCCGAGCACTGGGGAAGCATCATACTGCGGCATATTTCTAACGGGATCTATTATCTTCGTAGGAGTTACCGCGAGATTAGCTGAGAATGTTTCAACGGGTTTAGACTCTATCGATAACTGGAATGTCTCAATGTTTAACATGTGCTCGAGGTCTTGCAGCTTTACTTCGCAATCATTCAGTTGTAAACGCGACAGATCAATATAACACAACGACTTCAATAATTCGGCGCTACGCAGCATCGCGTTCAAAATATGTGCTGATTTTAAAAGTCGCACCAAGTCTTGACTAATACCACGAAAAGACAATAGATTGTTTATTCTTATGGACAAATTAACTCCCATAGTGAAAAGTACATCGTAACTGAAAAGGTATGTCACTTGGTTTGTCCCTGAAAAAAGAAAAAAGATTTTGTAAATAGTCAAGTAATGTTACATATATATTGGACAATTTGGATAGTTTTATAGAATTAAATATAATAGAAATGTAAATAATTTCATCAATTATAATTACATGTTTTCGTCAGTAGATCTTGATTTAAGCTCCTTATTGCATACAAACTTTCCACAAGATACCAACCGTAATTCTCATGTTGCATATCATCTTTATAAAAATGACTGTTGCGTATGATAACATCTAAACTCAATAGATACACGGATTTATTAGCAAGAAATGAAATTCCTGAAAGGCTTCTAGCTTCAGTAAGTAATTGCTTAGCATCATCATACTAAAAAATCAAACAGAAAATTTTCTATATGTATTATATATAAAGTATTTGCTTGTGTTATATTTTATTTTTTTTACCTTTCCACATTCAAAATAAAGGTCTGCTAAACTTATCCAAAAGATAGCAATGGCATCAATTACATTTTTGTCCTCAGAATTTCTTTGCATTACAATCTGTTTCTTAGCAGTAATAATCCAATCGTTATTGATTTGTCTTAATGATATACAACGGCTTGTAACTGTAACAGGATTTATTATTAGCATATCCACGTAACATTAGGGTGGTTCTTATTTTAGATATTTTTGAATTTTTATGCTCCTAGGGGTTTAAACGCTTCCAAATTAATAAAAAAAAATTCTCTAAAAATTTGAACTCTTAATATTAACTCTAAGATAGTCCGCATGACCACCTAAGTTTCTTATGGAAATAACATGTAAAAAACTTCTTTTATTCTTTGAAATTTTATATGTCTTTTACAAATGATCCTAAAATTATGAGAAGTAGAAATTTTTGTAGAGAATTTAATGCTCTACAGAAAAGGTCTTATGATTTTTCGGTAAGTCTTCTGGTTCAAAAGTTATTCGAGGTCAAAGTTCAAATAAGATAAAATCATCAATGTTTTCAAGTATATTTACAAAATAAACAGTTGTACCATAAAATATATTACATTGTAATATATTGTAACATATTACACTGTAATATATATTACATTGTAATATATTTTATGGTACAACTGTTTATTTTGTAAATATACTTGAAAACATTAATGATTTTATTTTAATTGAACTTTGACCTCGAATAACTTTTGAACCAGTAGACTTACCGAAAAATCATAAGACCTTTTCTGTAGAGCGTTAAATTCTCTACAAAAATAATTACTTCTCATAATTTTAGGATCATTCGTAAAGGACATATAAAATTTCGAAGAATAAAAGAAGTTTTTTACATGTTATTTCCATAAGAAATTTAGGTCATGCGAATTATCTTAGAGTTGATATTAAGAGCTCAAATTTTTAGGGAATTTCTTTTTATTAATTTGGAAGCGTTTAAACCCTTGGGAGCATACAAATTCGAAAATATCCAAAATAAGGACCACCCTAATGTAACATATTCCTTTCTTGATTATTATAAAATGATTTAACGTACTATAAATAATTGTATAATCATTCATTTCTAATGCTAATTTATATGCCAATGTCCATATTTCAGCTTCGCAGTCTTCATACCGATATAATCGGGCATATTCACCAGCCGTTATTAGCATGCGAAGTACAAGATTAGATTCCCAATTATTCACGATTTCTTTCTATAAACAATGAAACGTTTTTATATAATTAAATTGCAAAGCTTTTAATAGTAGTTTAAATACTTTAAAATAACTTACAAAATAGCATTTGAATAGTTGTTTCCATTTCTTCAAAGATTTTTGTAGACATAACATAAGATTAGTATCTTTTTTAACGTTTATCATAGTATAACAGGAAACTACATTTGGAGAATTGGTTTCAGCTAGTTCTCGTAACTTAGGAGCGGATAAAGCAAATTTTTTATTTTCCATTTCCATATGAGTTTGTTTACTCATTATATGCAATTCCTCCACAAACATAAAAAGGCTCAAGTTAGCTTCCAAGCATAGAATAGCTACAGAATTCGACTTATCTTGCTTTAAATCGTGTATAGCTTGCTCATGATATTTCAGAATAGAGCTATCATATTTAAAACCTAAGAAATAATATCCTAATAATTGCACCGTGTGTGCATATTTATTACTAGGCTGTAGCTTCCGGAGCTTTTCTAAAACTGCTGCCACACCATTTGTAAATGCAATTTGTTCTTTCAGTAAACTTCTTGCTTCACGTAAATACAACTCAGTCAAATCATACTTGGAAGTATCAACTGAAAATCCCAATTCATTCTTTATCTTGTCTTTATCATTTGTCAAGCACTCCAACATAGTAAAATTTGCAACTTCTTCAGAAGCATTCTTTTTAATATTTGTCCATATATTAAAAGCTTTTGTGTCTGACTGATTATAAGTTAACAAGGCATTCAATGCACACACAGTCATAGCTTCCCTGTACATAGTATTATTATAATGCACAACACTTAATCTGTGCAATGCAAGAGAAATAATATTTTCAAAGTTTATTTTAGAGCTTTTAGAGCTTTTGATATATATAGAGCTTGATTCAGTTCCTTCGAGTTGAAAAACGCAGGTACATAGAAAGGAGTATAGACGTATGCTTTCATCATATACATGTTCCAATAGTACGCCTACATTATAAATTAAATTACGACAAGTACTCCACGATTCTTTCCAGCGCTTACATTCACATTCTTCTATTTCACGAATAATCGATCTGCCGTTTTGCTCTAAAATTTCTCTCGCAAGAGCACCTATTTTCGCTGGCAAAGTTTTCATGGGAAATTTACATACTAAACTGATGCATCTACATTTCATCACTATGACATTGTATAAATTTCTCTTAACTGTGCACAATTTATTCTGGCACCAATTGCATTTGATCGACGCTTGTTTAACGTAAAATTCATCTACATTTAAATGTATGAGTAAATTCATTAGTTCTAGTAAGACGTTAGTATCAAGTAAACAATCAAGCATATATTGTTTATCAGTTTCTATACACTTGTCCCAGTATGTAAATACAAGTTCAACTATTTTTCCAATATTAAGTGCATTCCACATAAGACCTCCTGTATATCCATACTTCTGAGCAATGTTTAAATTACAACTAATAATATTTTGTATACTTTTGGCACTGTTGCTGACAAGATTCTCCTTTGGTATTAAAAGAGTTGTACACAAGCTTTGAAATTGTCGAAAGCATTGGTAGCATTCGTTATCTTTTGCTAGGAGAGACTTAAAACAGTTAAATAATTCATCTAATGTTTTTACTGCAGATTCCATGCCAGTTGTATTAATGGCTCTACATATTACATGACAGATGATACCCAGTATATGGCAATATATTATGTATTTCTCATTCTCATCCAAATACAACTGCACTCCTGACAAGTATTTCAATGTATATTTACAAAAATCATCATAATATCTCTTGTCCTTATCAATTGCTACTAATCTATCTAAATGTATGCTTATTTCCACAATCAAATGCTTCGTGTAACTTTTATGTGCTATCTGTATCATTTTCATTTCATGCTTTATGACACTTTTTAGCTTACTATAAGTTTCTGTGTTTAAAGATTCGTTTGTAAGAGTAAAATATATATTGTTAACTGAAACACGCCATAAGGATAATACTTTTATCAGAAGATTCATAGTGTCGTCTTGGGGATCATATAAATTACCAGGTTGCAGGTAACAGCAGATCTCTGCTGCGTCATCGTGTAAATTAAAAGTAATTAAACAGTGAACAATTTTAAATAGGGCTTTGACAAAGTTGTTGTTATTAGGCACCTTGATCAATAACGAGCAAAGCAATTTGGCTAATTTAGCAATATCTTTCCCAGTCTCACAATTTTGTTTGTTACATTTGTCTGCCATGCGACATAAGCTTATTAGCAATTTAAATATATTATCATTCAGTTTATTGTCAGGTTGTACCTGGATGCTCATCTGAAAAAATGTTAACAGTGAGATTGTGTTAATAAATACAAGAAAATATGAAAATGTATATAGAACCATGTAAAAAAAATATTAGTATATTAGATCCTGCTATGATCCCTCATTGGATTCCTTCAGATTTTAATTATATTATACAAGGATATTATTTTAAATGAGTAAGTACCTGAATATCCTCCAATACATCTTGCAGTTTCTCCGACTGTATCAATTCTGTCCACTTTTCAATTTTTACCTGCAGTTCGTCCATTTTTTGGAACGTAAAATCATCAGCTTCACTAAAATCTTGCGTATTACACCGGTCAATTTTTCATGAAGTACGAAGCGTCGCAATTCTCTAATTTTCGATCACTTTGGATGCTGTTATCACGCAACATCAACAAGAGACCGTTTCGCCAGGAGCGATTTTAAATCTGTGACGTGCGCGACGTAAACACAGTGGTCCTTTCGCGGGTATTCTACAGTGTAGTCAATCCAAAGTGATAGGAAAATGGACATAAGAATGACTTTAATCAAACTTGAATTAACTTGATCAATGATTAATCCAAGCAGCAAAATTTTCAATTATGTAATTCATTATCCTTACTTTAATCTTTTTCTCACGTTTTAGATAAGAAATTAATAATTTTGTTTATTTTTCTCTAAAATATTATTCGAAGTGTATTGTCTATCTCGTTTTAGATGCAGAAAGTGCTAGGAAGTGTAATTAAAATGGACATTATTGTGTTCAGAAACTCATTCAAGAAGGATATGTTTCTGTAGTTGCAGTCCACTTGGCGCTTTAAAGCATTTTTGATTGGTCCATTAATAAAATATTTTGTTCTGATTGGTCAATCAAATGCTTCGAAGCATTTGTAGTTGGTTTGTAGTATCAAGTGCTCCAGATTCCAGACACCTAACCACAACGTTTCTTTAAATTGTAACCTAACCTTTTTGAGACTGCGATTCGTGTATATTATTCTCCAAAGCTATTTATCCGCCGAGAAGTAGATTTCTTCCCAGAATATATCCATGATAATTTTGAGCAATATCTAAACATGTATTCTATATGTAAGAGTAACCATCCAGCGACGGGAGTCGAACACGCGATTACGTGCCACTTTTTCAACCGCACCGAGAAATGCCTCGTTGTCGCCGGCGCAAATGTTATACGGGTGTTTCGCTTGATTCCCGATGTCGATATGACAAGAAGGGAGAAATACACAGGTAACATTCAATTTTAATTTCTCGTACACACTTTATTTGAATGTACAAGGTAGAAACACAAATATATTCTTTTCTTGCAGAAATACGTCCCCCTAAAATGAAATTGGAGTGCTTGGCACAGTACACGTTACATGGAAACATCATGTCCATGCAGGCCGTTCATCTCATTGGATCACAAAGGGATTCTTTGCTGCTCAGCTTCCGAGATGCAAAGTTGTCTGTTGTCGAGTATGATCAGGATATTCATGACCTGAGGACTGTATCGTTGCATTACTTTGAAGAAGAAGAGATAAAGGTTGCAATTTATATAGGGAAAAAACTATAAACTTCTTATTCTATTGTGGAGATAGTTTTCTTTTTAAAGCTATTGTTATAATTTGGAAGTTTTCTATTTTTTATGAAATAATTCAATATTGCAATTTATTTACTTTTAATCATATTGAGATTAAATTTGTTACATGCTTTATTTTCCTTATAATATTTTTTCATTCAAAAAGTCTTAATGTCATACATGGGATAGCAGTTTTAGGAATTGAACCTGGATCTTTTGCTTGATAAGACACTTCACTGAGCTATCCAATATCCTAATTTTTATTCTTGGTAATGCATCTTAAACTTTAAAATTATATCTTATTTAAATAGGATGGTTGGACGAATCATCATCATATACCGATAGTAAGAGTGGATCCTGAGGGCAGATGCGCAGTAATGTTGATATTTGGAAGAAAACTGGTTGTATTACCCTTTCGTAAGGATCCCAGCCTTGATGATGGTGACTTACTTGACACTGCAAAATTGACATCTTCTAATAAGGCTCCAATATTATCCTCATATATGATAGTATTAAAATCATTAGAAGAAAAGATGGATAATGTAATAGACTTACAATTCCTGCATGGATATTATGAGCCTACATTATTAATTTTATACGAACCAGTAAGAACATTTGCAGGGTAAGACTGAGTTTTATATTTACTAAATAAAATATATAAGTTTATTACTTCAGCATACAATTGAGCTGAAAAGTGGACTGGGTTTACAACACAGCTAAACACACTCATCTATTTATTTCTTAACCGCGTGTACTAAACTATATTAGACTATCCCTACTTCTATACCTGTACTTATCTCTATACCTTACATATTTATTCTACGACTTAGTATTTTACATTGCCTTTATATTTTTACCTTTTTTACATTTACATTTACATTTATTCTTACCTTTATCCTATATTTTTATTTGTTTTAACTTTACCTATTTATTTCTATCTACTTTTACTTTTTTACTTTCTTCTATTCACAGCCTCTTTACAGCTTTCATTTGTTATACAATTATATTTACCAAATAAAATATAGATAAAAGAAATTGTATATTCATCAATCATGGATTATTATGTTTATACAGACGTATTGCAGTAAGGCAGGATACTTGTGCAATGGTTGCCATATCACTGAATATTCAGCAAAGGGTCCATCCTATCATTTGGTCTGTCTCCAATTTACCATTTGACTGTTATCAAGCTGTACCTGTAAAAAAACCACTGGGTGGCACCTTAATAATGGCATTTAACTCACTTATTTATTTGAATCAAAGCATACCACCTTATGGAGTATCACTTAACAGTTTAGCGGACACAAGCACAAATTTTCCATTAAGTAAGTGGAATTTCTAGTAGTATTATATACAATTTGTGATCATGTATTAATTATTCATGTATTTATCACTTTTATCTTGGCAGAGCCGCAAGAAGGAGTAAAGATGAGTTTGGAAGGGGCCCAAGTAGCATTTATATCTGCAGATCGTTTAGTTATTTCTTTGAAAAGTGGAGAGCTTTACGTTTTATCTCTTTTTGCCGACAGTATGCGATCTGTGCGTGGATTTCACTTTGACAAGGCTGCTGCTAGTGTGTTGACATCATGTGTAAGTTAATTTTGTATTTGATTTTTAATGTACATATGTATGTAGATATCTATCTTTTCGGCAATATGTATGCTCTCATATTATATACTTATTATGTTTTAGGTATGTATGTGTGAAGATAATTATCTTTTCCTTGGCTCTCGACTTGGTAATTCGTTACTGTTAAGATTCACAGAAAAGGAGCCAGAAACTTTAAAAAATCTGAATGGTGGTGAAATTACCATTGAAGAAAATGAGAGTGAGGAAACTCCTGCCAAAAAAGCGAAACAGGACTTTCTTGGCGATTGGATGGCATCGGATGTATTGGATATCAAAGATCCAGAAGAGTTGGAAGTATATGGCAGCGAAACTCATACATCCATTCAGATCACTTCATATATTTTTGAGGTATCAGCAGTTGTTCTACATGCTGTTATTGATTAATTTCCCGTTTTACGTTAATTTTATTTATTTCATTCTTTATTTGCAATTTAATTTTTTATTTATAGGTGTGTGATAGCTTATTGAACATTGGACCATGCGGAAATATTTCCATGGGAGAACCAGCCTTCCTATCGGAAGAATTTTTACAGAATCAAGACCCCGATGTAGAACTTGTGACGACATCCGGATATGGAAAGAACGGTGCACTTTGCGTACTGCAACGTTCTATACGTCCTCAGGTAATTAATATTCACATATTACATAGAATGTTTCACAATTTTAAATGATTACCAAAGTAAAATTACATTATATCACACAACGTTTATCTTCTTTTAAATTTTTTGAATATTTTATTTAAATAAAAGTAATAATTTTAATCGGGAGAGAAACATTTGATTGGTATAGAATTTATACATCATGTATATATATTTTTAAAAAAGGACAATTCTAAATTAATCAGAAAATTTATAATTATTAAAATTAAACTTGTGAATTATAGGACATCATATTTAAGAAAATATAATTGTATTTTAATAAATCTTTTTAATAAAAATAGGTTGTAACAACATTTGAATTGCCTGGCTGTGAAGATATGTGGACTGTTATTGGCACATTAAATAACGATGAAATCAAGACGGAAGCAGAGGGTTCTCATGCTTTCTTGATATTGAGCCAAGAAGATTCAACCATGGTATAATAATACCTTTAATATAACATTTAAATGTCTCTTTATGTATTCGATATATTATATAGATTAATACTTGATTTACAATACAATTTATTCATAGATTCTGCAAACTGGTCAAGAGATTAATGAAGTAGATCAGAGTGGATTCAGTACACAAGGGAGTACAGTATTTGCTGGTAATCTTGGTGCTAACCGATACATTGTGCAAGTTACTCAAATGGGAGTTCGTCTTTTGCAAGGCATTGAACAAGTATATACATAAAATATTTATATTAGATTGATTTTATTAATTAGTGAATATTAAATATGATACTTTTATATTCTTTCGCCAATTTATATATTTCTTCATTAATTCAATTGCCAAATAAATTACAGCATTTATATTTTAATACGATACTAATGTTTATTATGTGTATTATTAATTATAGATCCAACATATGCCTATAGATCTTGGCTGTCCAATTGTGCATGCAAGTTGTGCCGATCCATATGTAACTTTATTATCAGAAGATGGACAAGTGATGTTATTAACACTTAGAGAAGTAAGAGGCACTGCAAGATTGCATGCTCAAACGGCCAATCTACTATTTGTAAGTTTATTAATTTTATAATTAATAATACATGAATGATGCACAAAATATTCTTAAAATCTATACATATATTTGTATATATATATATGTTTAGCGCCCTCAAATAGAAGCATTATGCGCTTATAGAGACGTAAGTGGAATATTTACAACGCAATTACCTGAGAATGCAGATGACGAGCAGACTGAAGAGGAATATAATGTAGAGGAACCATCTGTACTTAGTAATATTGACAATGAAGATGATCTGTTGTACGGTGACGCCCCAGCATTCCAAATGCCTGCACCATCATATCCGAGAACATCAGATGGCACTACTAAGAAACTACCTTGGTAAAATTGTGGTTTAGCTACTTATTACACAGCATATTTCTAAAATATTTGACCGAACTTTATTATTATATTTTATTAATTATTTTTTTCAAAATTAAATTAAAATCTTAAAAAAGACGGAAAATATTTGACTAAGTATTTTTTAAGTACACCCTACATATATTTGATTTTTAATGACAATCAAAAAGAATTAAAGGATCAACATATATTGTTGTGACATGGATTTTTATAGGTGGCAAAGGCATTTGCAGGAAATTAAGTCCACGTACTGGTTACTTGTATATAGAGACAGCGGAACGTTAGAAATTTACTCTTTACCTGATTTACGATTATCTTATCTTATTCGTAATTTTGGCTTTGGCCAGTACGTCTTGCATGATAGTATGGAATCCACAACTTTGCAATCAACGCCGATTAATGAGATCCCCCATCCTGATATGCAGGTAATTTATCTACAAATGTGATTTTTGTATGTAGAAATATCGTATGTATTATCGTATTATATTATACTATTATATAAAAATCTTGTATTAAAAAAAATATATATTTTTATAGGTTCGTGAAATTCTGATGGTTGCTCTAGGACACCATGGAAATCGGCCGATGCTCTTAGTACGTCTCGATTCGGAATTACAAATCTATCAAGTTTACCGGTATCCAAAAGGATATCTAAAATTGAGATTTAAGAAATTGGATCATGGAATAATTCCAGGACGTTTAAGGTTTGAGTATTTTTAATATATAATTATTATTATATTAGGTAACATATTAAAATAATAAGTATTGTAAATAATAATTATTTCTACGAAAATGGAGTTTGCAATTTCCAAACGTTCTTCCACTTAAATTAATTGCAATTTTTAACTGCAAATTTTCTCCGTAGTCCAAGACCTAAGGAAGAAGACGTCCCAAGAAACACAAGCGACACTCGCATCTGCGTTATGCGTTATTTCAGCAACATCGCTGGGTATAATGGAGTATTTATTTGTAGCGATTATCCACATTGGATATTTTTGACCGGACGCGGTGAATTACGCACGCATCCAATGGGTATTGACGGCTCCGTCACATCTTTTGCCGCTTTCAACAATATTAATTGTCCTCAAGGTTTCCTGTACTTTAATAGAAAGGTACAGTGTGGTTTTTCAGTATATTTTATTATAAGACGTATAAAAACTAACATACAGATGTTATATCTTTTAGGAAGAACTACGAATATGCGTTCTACCGACACATTTATCGTACGATGCTCCATGGCCAGTTAGGAAAGTCCCTTTGCGATGCACCCCGCATTTCGTTACATATCATCTTGAAAGCAAAACCTACTGCGTTATAACAAGCACAGCTGAACCTTTGAAAAGTTACTACAGATTTAATGGCGAAGACAAGGTATCAGTAAAATATTTTATTTCTTTTTTTTTTTCATTTTTTGAGAATATTTATCAATATCTATTTATTAAATAGCTTGAAGGCTATACTAAAAAAATAATATTAATTTTTAATTTGCATTTTTTCATTAGGAATTTACAGAAGAGGAGCGTCCAGACAGATTTCTTTATCCGTCTCAAGAACAATTTTCCATTGTATTATTTTCTCCAGTTTCATGGGAAACTATTCCAAATACAAAAATCGAATTGGACCAATGGGAACATGTTACTTGCTTAAAGAATGTATCTTTGGCTTACGAAGGAACGAGATCTGGTTTGAAAGGTTACATAGTGTTAGGAACAAATTATAATTACGGCGAAGATATTACAAGCAGAGGGCGAGTGAGTTCTATATTTATATTTATAAAACATATTTTCAAACTTTATCGATTAATATTATTTTTAAATTTTCAGATTCTTATATTCGACATAATTGAAGTAGTACCTGAGCCAGGGCAACCGTTAACTAAAAATAGATTTAAACAGATTTATGCGAAAGAACAAAAGGGACCTATAACTGCTATAACCCAAGTATCTGGATTTTTAGTTTCAGCTGTTGGACAAAAGGTATTTTCTTTTGACTTATTTTTACAGTAATTTTATTTATTGTAAATAACATTAAAAATTCATCCGTATTGCAGATATACATTTGGCAGTTAAAAGATAATGATCTTGTTGGAGTTGCTTTTATCGATACTCAGATCTACATCCATCAAATGCTAAGTATTAAAAGTCTTATTCTAATAGCTGACGTCTACAAATCCATTAGTTTGCTAAGATTTCAGGAAGAATATAGGACACTCTCTCTTGTCAGCAGAGTGAGTATGATATTAATTTTGGATGTGTATAGATTATATATTTAAAATTATATGTCTAAATTGGATATAATTTAATCTAATTTTAACTATACAATATATGTATAAATTACACATTTATGAATGCACTTAAAGCATGTAATTTCTTCTATAGGATTTTAGACCTGCGGAAGTATACACAATAGAATATTTAATTGACAATACAAATTTGGGTTTTATTGTGGCTGACGGAGAAAGCAATTTAGCTTTATTTATGTATCAACCGGAGTCCAGAGAAAGCCTGGGAGGTCAAAAGCTAATTAGAAAAGCAGATTTTCATCTAGGACAAAAAGTGAACACTTTCTTTCGTATTAGATGTAGAGTTACTGATCCTGCAAATGATAAGAAACAGTTTTCTGGTGCTGATAAAAGACACGTTACCATGTATGGTAAGTAGAAAGATATCTTTTAAGAATAACGCAATATGCATATTTTAATCTGGAATGAAATATTCTTTAAATATTTTATATGTTATGCGAATATATCTTTTCTTACATTTTAGCGTCGTTGGACGGTAGTCTTGGTTACATTCTACCAGTACCGGAAAAAACATATCGGAGATTACTTATGTTACAAAACGTACTAGTTACGCATATCTGTCATATAGCAGGCTTGAATCCGAAATCTTATCGGCAAGTTTTATTTATATATACATATACAAATATATTTATTAATTATTAATTTATTTAGTAATAGAATATTATTAACACACATAAAATATTTTCTTTTATTTAGCACGTATAAGAGTTACATACGAAATCAAGGAAATCCAGCAAGAGGCATCATTGATGGTGATTTGGTTTGGCGTTATCTTTTCTTACCCAACAATGAGAAAGCTGATTTAGCTAAGAAAATTGGAACGCGTGTTCAAGAAATTATCGAAGATATTATTGAGATCGATCGTCAAACGGCTCATTTTTAATTGCAATTGTATTATATTTATATATTTATTATAATGTCAATTTATTATTTTTATATTGAAAATAGCTATAAGATATAAACTTTGCCTGTAGCATTCCGAGGTGCTAAATACATACAACAGTATGTACATCTTGAAATTATCACAACATATCCTGCAATTGTTTAATTCATATTTCATGTCATACTATTGCTGATTGAATCTAAATTTATTGCACTTTAATCTTAAACAATAACGGAAAGGTACGTAATTTATTATATTTTATAAAAAATAATAATACTTTATGATTTTTGCCACATAATCTAACAAATTTATGCATCATAATTAAACTAATAGAAATATTGCTTGCGTTATTGTGACGACACATCTTCCCAAATGCAACAATCATTTATATCACCTAGAAAAACTATCATTGGAAAACGATTATCTTTACGAAGAGAAACTTCCAAATGTACGTACTAGTCAATGATTTTGTAATTAATATGTACAGATGTAAAATAAAGTTTTTCAATTTTTTAAACATATGTACCATTCGTGTGAAGATAATTACATAAGAAAGCTCTATTATAGAATAAAAGTTCTCTGAGGTTACACAGTTTCATATTACTTATTGATCAAACAATTTGTGAATACTTGTCATAATAGTCGAAAACCTTGAAAATCATTCTTCTCTATTTTTTATATTTCTTGAGAAAAATTACAAGTTAGATTATCTGAATTATTAGTAAGTATTGATTTTTAAATAACTTTAATAACCAGTATTTAATACAATTTGTGTTATACACTCTTAGTGCCTATATTTGAACCGTCATTATTAGAGAGAAGACTTCATGAAGCATTTGATGTATTTGATAATGCTAGGAATGAAGAAGTAGACGTTAGAGATTTGGGAACTATAATAAGAGCATTAGGTAATATTCACAATATAAAAATCACAATGTAAAATTGTAATAATTTTATATATTTTTTATATAGCACACCCGATTAAAGTTTTTCTTGCTATTTAATAGGATGTGTCATCACAGAAGCAGAATTACAAGAAATACAGGTAGAAGTTGAAGATGTCGAAAATAATTGCGTGCCGTTAAACAGATTTGTAGAGTACATGAGCAAAGCGATTAACGAACGCAAGTACGTTCAAGTAAAATTTTTTGTATTATCAAAATAAGTAGCCGATGCATCGGAAAATGAATTACTGCTATAGTAACAATAATAAAGTAATTATTACTATCTTTTTATATTGTAATTATTACTATCTTTTTTATCGTTTTATCCTTGATATTTAGATTCAAACCAGCAGAACCAGAAGAATTATTGAAAGCTTTCCAGCTATTGGACCCTGAGAATCGTGGATATATTATGAAAGAGGATTTAGAGAAATCAATTATGGAAATTGGAGAACCATTTACAAAAGAAGAAGTAGCCGATATGATGGCCGTGGCCTGCGATGCGGAAACTGGAAAAATTAATTACGAGCACTACATCAATTTATTAATTGTGCGTAAAAATATAGATTTATTTTCAAATATCACTAAGCTTATTCAAAAATCAAGAATATACATTTTATCTGAAAGAATCGTTGCGTTATCTATCGTTTGAGATATCCAAGATATAAACATTACAGGTAAAAATTCCCGAAGATATTAATGTGTATAACATTGTTGCTGAAATGGAAGCTGCAAAATTGGCAGAATCACCTAAAAGACTTAAATGGGGAAGCATTTTGTTTGAACAAAAATAACCTAACAAAAAATTACATATAGATAATATTTTAGTGAAAGTAATATGTATGAAAGGGATATGATATCAGTATAAAAAATGTTAAAATCTAATTAGAAAAGTTATATAAATTTATTTTATATTTTGTTATATTTTCAAAAAATACATGCATCTATTTTTATATTTAATGTTAATATAACATTGATATGAATTAATATGTAACGTATTAAGACTATCAAAAACAAATCAAGAATATCAAGTATCAAGAATATTAAAAATAAATCAACAATAATAATTTATAACTTTGAGAATATTGGAGGATCGCCTTTAACAGCTTGTGCCATAGCTGCATTCAAAAAATCTTCACTCTGAAGCATTGCCTTATTATGCATCGCCTATTGAAATAAATCCCAAAAATGTGTTATTGACAACTTTTCAAGTATGAGAAATTATTTTTTATACATACATTTATAATAAATAATAGTCTTATTGTATAATTTCAGGTGGAATAAGCACTTACAATGTGATCTAATCCTTCTTGGACAGAATGATCTCTAGAATATACCAAACTCATCTTTGAACCTTGCACAGCGACTGGACTTTTGCTTGCGATATTTTCAGCGATTTCTAGTGATTTATTCAATAAGCTGAACATGAACAATAATTTTCATATTAATTTATGTTACTCTATGCAAATAATCGCAAGCTTATATTTCTTGTTTCAGCGTATTTATTATTTTACCTTTCCTCATTGTCCAACATGCGGCTTACAAATCCACTTTCCAATGCTTCAGTAACTGGATACTTCCGCGCCGTGTAGACAAGCTCTCTTACCAAGCTATCAGATCCCACGATTTTTGGAAATCTTTGAAGTGTACCTACGTCGGCTGCCATACCTATATCAGCTTCCTTTATTTGAAAATATGCATTGGAAGACGCGTAGCGTATATCAGCTGCGGATATCATGTCCACGCCAGCGCCTATGCATGCACCGTGTACAGCGGCTATCACAGGTTTTGAGCACTATCAAAATGATATTTGGTCATTATTTTGATACAAATTAACGAAACACAATAAAACAATCTATATAGGTCAAAATTAAATTTATAGAAAATGCAAATCGTATTTAACACACATCTCTCTACTAATTATATCTTTATGAATAGCTATACCTTTTCTATAGCAGTAAATGATTCTTGATAATCTTTAATTTTATGTTCCATAACTTTGCATTTGCGTGCAATATCCTCGTGCTCTATTAAGCTTTGACCTAACTCCATCATTCCTTTGAGATCAATTCCTGTATCAGAGAGTGTAAGATTATAAAATTAAATTTCTTGAGCATTAAGATGAACATGTACAAATATTCTTTATATTTATTTCATGATTTACCTGCACAAAAAGCTTTGCCAGCACCTGATAAAATAATTACTCTGCAATCTGGATTTGTTGATAACGCATCAAAACATTCCTTAAATTCTCTGAAAATGAAAATTATTCATGAGAATAATATAAGCACTTAACACAATAAACAGGAGCGTTAAGAGATTACTTACTTCCACATAGTAGGATTTATTGCATTTAGTTTCTCTGGTCTATTCATCTTGACCATATAAACAAATGGTCTTGGGACAGATACCGCTAATGTTTTGTACGTTGGTAACATTTCTGTAGAATATTTCAGCGCAGAAGCAGCTTGCAAATCTGCAAAATGTTTTAATAATAGATATTACAATTATTGCAAAAAAAAAACGGAATAATTACCAAAAAGTACGATATAAAAGAAAAAAGTTTGATTATAGAATTAAAGCTGTGCTAAAAAAAAAAGAGTTTAACACTGGGAGTTTCTAAACAGTATGCTAAATAGATTTGAAAGAAAAGGATTAGACGTCTACACAACTTACATTTTCCAACTGAAGCTGATAAATTATTTCTGATAATATTCATTGCCATGTCCCTTCTTCTTTTTCTTTTATATATATGGCTTCTAAACCTCAAGGTTAAAGTTCGATTCCACCCGTGTATTTTTCAAGATATTGCCATGTCACGAATGCATTATATACTTTTCTTCTTAAAATTATTACCATTCACGAATGCGTTCGACAGGCACTTGACACAAATAAAATGTAAAAATAAATGAGCATTCATAATGCAATCATTACGTATCATGACGATTTGCAGGCCAATCAAAGAAGAGAATATATGGCTTTTTCTTCTCCGATTGGTCCACCGCAACTTCTTAACGATTGCATTATAAACACTCCTTAAAACTGAACGCGCCTGCTGTATGTACTTACATTACGTAATAAGAAATAATAAGTGTTATCTAAAACTTGTAACTTGAATTTTTCATACATTTATTTACACACAATGACACTAATAAATTAAATAACAGACCAAATTAAATTAAATTTGTATATATGTCTTATTATAGCAAATTCGATTAAATTACAATGTGCGTATTAAATTTGTACATTAATTTAAGTGTAAAAATAACTTATCATATATATTATATATCTTTACGTCAATTAACGGCGGTTTTAATGTGCATCATTTCACACCACTAGTGCGTCCAATCGAATTCGTAATTAATAATCTCAAATTTATTAATTTATCAATGCATGATTGGCCCTTTTTGCGATTTTTTTGAAATCCTTAATTCTGTAATTTCAGTTTTCTTATTGAATATCTTTATTACGTTTTTTGAGGTATAATACTATTTCTAACAGAATATACATTTGGCGCCTATTTTTGTATTCCGCGCGATATCGGGATGAAGTTACCGTTATATTCGAACACTTCAGCGGTTAACTTCAGACAGAAAATGTGTCGCGGATACGGAATGGATCGAGCGGCATCACGGACACAACGCATTTAATTAGTAAAGCGTAATCAAGACAGAGTATTCGATTGAATTGTTAGGCGTAGATTTAGTCGTATCGACGATGCGTGAAACGTGATTGTTTTGCGAGATTTGTTCGCGTTTGAGTCTGATCGTGTGAGCAGTTGACAAAGCAATATTCACTTTATCGTATGTACATCTCGTATTCCGGGCTGCAGATATTTATTCTAACTTAAATTCGTACTTATAGCTGCTTGCATTACAATACGAGATAAAACGTCATAATAATCGTTACAAAATACAAGCACATGTAATTTCGTTGATCGAAATGCGAAAACGATTGTCCGATGAGATTCGTGGAATCTGTAAACAGCAGATGCAGCATCGTCGTGACGCGGCGATAGCTGATCCTGACGCGTGAAATTAGTCGCGCAAGATTTTTGAATCTCTCCCCGGCCGCATTTGTTTTCGTGCATTGATTTGTGGGACGTCGAGCGAATCGTCCGTCGTTTCGCATGATTTCATTTTTCTGGGGTTGCTTCTGCGTTTCAACGTAACGCGTGCAATTATCGCCGTGCGACCATTGAACTCTGGTGATTAGTGAGTGCGATTACAATTAACCTTACGAGTGTGTTACGTGAGTATTGTGAAGAAGCAGCCATGGAGTGGAACCAAAGTGTATATAACCTTTTTGAATGGTACACGATAGGAGGTGAAGAAGTAGGCATAGAAATTTAAGACGTCAGGCAACGGCGGGGCAACCATTAGGTAATTTTATTATTATCTTTTTCTTTATTATTTGCTTATAAGTAGTTGTTTTTGCAGACATATGATTGCGAAAATTATACTGTCGATGTGCTTAGTGCACTATTTAACAATTCGATATTACGTGATGTAATAAAAAATAATTTAAATTATTTTTAATTTATTTAAAAAATATTTGTAATATCAGTTTTATATAATAATGCTTGAAAATTGTATTATTTATATAAAAATTAAAATTTATATTTATTAGGTTCAAAAAAAAAATTATATCTACACAATGTAAATTTAAGCAATATTTTTAAAAAGTTTTTAGAAAAAATAAAAGAAAGATTAGATGAATAGAAATTATTCATCAAAATATTAATTATTTTAGAGACCATTTTAATTTTAAAATATATTTATATTTTATAGATTAATGTGTAACTACAACTCCGCCGCTGCTCATCGTATTGGTGAGTGTTTAATGATTTTTTGTTTAATTACATGGCAATGCATTTGTGAAAATAATATACATTATTATCAATAGTAATAATTTACAAAAATATCTTACTTTTCTCTTTTTTTTTCTGAAGTCTTATATGATTAAATTTTAGGTATACAGGGTGAATTTTCATAATTGTTCCAAAATTTATAATAAGAGATGACTTACCGAATGCAACTGTAATCAAATGTATCGACATTACAGCTGTAGTCGGTAAGTTATCTTTTTATGGTAAAACGTTGAAACAATCATTAAAATTCGCCCTCTGTATGATACACAAAAATTTATCAAAACTTTTTTAAATGAATTAAATACTTTAATTATTTAATTTTTTTATATTTTTTTAAGAGTACCATCTTATTTAAAGATATTAAGCTTTAGAGTAAAATATCTTTTCTACGAGAATAAAAATGTTTTTAAAAGTAATAGTAATAAATACATGAAGTATATTATAAACACATCTTAACCAGATCAATTTTGTTCTTACATTTCGTATTTGCGCATTTGGTTTTGATTAAAACAAAACTAAAATGTTTTATCACCGAATTCAATATCGTAAAACAGAAAATTTTACGAAACAGTGCGTGCAGTTTGAAAAATCTTCCGTACGCTAACGCCCTCTCGCAAATATTGCGGATAAAGAAAGAAACAGGAAATCAAAGTAGTGTGCACGGATGATAATTCAATTGGAATAGAAATACAAGTGTATATAACATAACATAATATTACTTTTTTAAAATTGTAAAATCAATGTTATATTATGTGTTAAATGTTTAAGTATGTTACGTATATTTATATTGAATAATTAAGAGCAATTAATAATATCAATATTCTTTAATTACCTTCAGATTCATCGGAATCTTTGATAGTTGGAAAATTCCAAAAAGGTTCTTTGAGGCCATAAATTTCTAACGTACAGAGTGTTCTATTCTAATTAATCCAGTTAATTTTCTCTGAAATTATTGGTAAAACAAAACAATGTTTCAGATGAAAATGGACCGCTTTCGAAGGAGGGATATTTTGATCACGTTACTTTTTTTGTTAAAGTCCAAAAAGAGAGAAAAGTTATCATTAAAAGAAAATATATGTATATCATTTTTTGTACATAATATGATTTCTGTATAATATTATTCTGCACATAAAAGTATTAATATACATAATTGTCAAAAATTAATAGTTTACAAAATATCTTATATTTTATGTTAAAATATGATACGATAAATTATAAAATATTGTTCTCGTAAACTATTGATTTTTCGATGACTTTATCTTAATAGCTTTATATACATAGGATATTTGAAAAATTATATTATGTTAAGAAATAAAATTAAAAGAAAGAGCGATAAACTTGACATTTCTTTGACGCCTCTACTTAGAGAAAAAAACATTCCCTTCGAAATCCTTCCACTTTTATCTGAAACATTTTTTGTATCGCTAATAATTTCGATGAAAATTGACTGGATTGATTAAAATAGGACACTGTGGAAAATATTCAATTTTATAGGCCTATGTACATTTCTTACAATTTATTTGATCGAATGCTCAAACTCTCGAGTATCTTGTAAGTTTGAAAAAAAAGTGTCGAATTTCAAAGGGTCTACTTTACTTTAATGTCTTGCATTTTGAGTTGCACTTTGCGTGCACTCGTAACGCGATAATTATCTCTTAACAGCTATACGAACGCGCAGTTTGACACACGTACTTTCAGATGATTGCATCGAGATTATATGCATCGTGCATCTAGCGAAGGCTGAAGTGTCACCATCGCTCTTCGAGCGAAGCGATGAAAAGTGGGAAGAGGAAAAACACACGGGTGGAATGAAAAAAGGACAAACACTAGCGGAATGTCCAGTTTTTGCTTGGCAGTTACTTACCTTAAACGAGCTAAGATTCTCATATAGAATAGCGGAGAGGCTTTCCGATCCTTAGCCGCGACCGCTTCCACAAAGACGACGAAACGCGATGCTCGTCATTCTCAAACGAACGTAATTATGGGACGACGCGCTAGTTATAAACTCTTCACAATCTCGCCGGCTATTTGCCTTTAATTCGTTCCATTCGTTTTTTTATTGATTGAAATTGTTTATTCGTGCCCGTTAATTTCTCGCGGATTATTCCTGAAATTATTTTCTTTTATTTTTAGTTAATAAAACAATTTGCTTTCTTAAGTTTTTAAGAATAACAGAAAATCATAAAAAGTTCTTAAGAATAATAGAAAATAAAATTTCATCTCTTGTTACCGAAAGATTCTTAAGTAAATTCTTCTGAAGATTGCAGCGAAAATCTCACAAAAGTTATATTTATTATACCGCGATCTTGCGATGAAATATCTCAGCAACTGTTTCTCTGACTTTTCTGCTCCTGAAGTTGCATTGTTTTATGCTAATTATTACTTTATTTCTAAAACTATTATCAACAGTTCGTTCATTTTAGCATTAATTGTTCTATTATTATCGACGCTAAAGTAGCGCGAGTAATAGCGCGTTAAAGAATACTTACAGTTTTTTGGATGCAGACTGCGGACGTTTTTCGGTCGTCGTGTCCACAGAAGGAAAACGTCAGCCTCGGGTGTGGTACCCTTTTTCTATCTCACACTTACAGAGAACAAATGCCAGTTGGTTTTGAAACTAACGCACGGAATCTTAATGACAATGACGTCTCGTCACATATCCGACAATGGACACTTTGGCGGGTTTGTGGTTTGGACCTCCGTGTGTCTCATGTGGAACGAAATTTACCATGTAGTTCAAACAAATATCTCGATTATGAAAGAGTATTTTATGTACGCATTACTCACTTGCGTGTTACGCGCTTTACGGCTCACTTATTAGTAATTATACAATTTTAAGCAAGAAGAATACAACAAGCGCTGACGAAATAATTTTTTATGGAAATTCATTACTGACTACTATACGAGTTTATTACTCACCTCAAGCGTATCCGTAATGATAACGCGTTTAATTTCGTTGAAAATGGAAATTTTGGCCGTTATTATTTTCCACGTTGTTTATTAAATAAATGTTTTTTGGCGCACAAACTAGTATTCACAACGCGCAATTTATTAGACACGTGATTAATGCAAAACCAATGTTCGGTATATCTGTACTTTATATTGTACCAAAATCTTTATGATACAAAGTTTGGCAAACTTTTTCTGATACTACTGTACAAGTGAAATAATGCGTCATTATATATAAACGTTGCTATTATATCAAGATATTTATGGAGAGAATGGTGAACTGAATACTAGGAAGAAAATGATGAAAGAAGTGACAACCTACGAAAAGCCTGTAGGTGTCATCGGCTTAAAAGGTATGTGAAGAAGTTTAAATTACTGTCAGGTGTGCGATTGCTATTATATTTTAATGCAATTAATAACTCACAGTAATTTCTGCTATTGCAAGATCAAATGAAATAACTGTTAAATGCTTCTTGCAATACGGCAACATGTTATATTATATTATTAAATTTAACATCAACACTTAATCTTAGCAGAAAGTAACATGAAACATTTTTTTCATTTTAATTCTTTTTCTGCTTTCCCTTATTCTAATGTTCATTAAATTGTAATAAATGTATATCAGATACATACACGTATAATTGCATGATTTTTTCTAATATATCATGTTATTAATTAATTAAATTTTAAAGGGAAATTTGCGCAAGCGGAAGAAAGACGGGAGGCGAGGGCATACGGTGGGGGAAGGAACGAAAGAGCGGGAACAGGCGCGGGAGAAAGACGCAACGAGGGGCCGTAGTATGACGAACGCGAGGCAACCGGCGACGATGGTGCGGGCAGTCTGCGCACGGACATCGATCGAGGTTCACGTTCCATCCACTCCCCGAAATTCCCAATTGTTTCTCGAGTCGCGATTACCGATACGTCACGTACGACAAGAAAAAAGATAGAAGAAAGATAAAAGGAGAAAGAGAGAAACGAAAAAAGAAAGAGAGAGAGAGAGAGGGAGGGAGGAGAGGGGCAAAGAGAGAAACAAAGAGAGAGAGAGAGAGAGGGAGGTACACGCCGCGGTATCCTATGCGGCAATCGTGAATTGCGTGCGCCGTGACAGTGCGATGACACCTGTGCCTTTCCGAGAGGAACGAACCGTCAGTACTGCAGCTGTGGGGGTGTTTTTCCGCGCTGTACCATAGGAATTTTGTATAACGACCGCAAGACGTCGGTTCGCCACTGTCTTCATCGTGTTTGGCAGAGGTAAGTCTATATCCGATGACAATCTCATTTTTAGTGATATGTAGTATTGATTTGTTTGATTAATTTATTACACATCGCTGTTTTCTGATTATTTAATTTCATGCACCGCTAGAGATAGCGACAATAGCAAATTAATGCAATTCTGCATCCCCTTTCCGCGAAATGTAATGAACCATTACTGTGACATTATGCACGTAATACAATTATTTCAGTTTGCTTTAAACGATACAACTATTAACACAAATCACATTATGTAATAACGTCGACAAATACTATTAATGCAATACAGTGAGTGTTGTAGAGTGTACGTGCCGCAGTTTTCGAATCGATCGCCAGCAATTATGTCGTTTCTGAATACGTTTTCAGACAATACAATCATTTTATTATTTTTTTGAACAAACTTTTGACACACAATGACAAAAATCTTTTACAACAGCTTATTTCGGATATGCAAATGACGCGAATCTCACGTCACGTCAACTGACATGTAAACGACGTGAATCTCAGATTAAATTAGGTACTACCGTTGACAATTTGTACGTCAACGTTTTAATAATGAATGTCGATATCAATTACAGAGAATAATGGCATTATTACTGTTGAACGCCGAGCAAATTTTCACGATATTACAGAATCCTTAATTTATCGCATTTATTTTAACGCCTTTGTGAAAATAACGACTAGGAAGTGAGATACTTTTCCGCGATGGAACGATTATGATTTCAATGTTCTAGCATATTTACAATCACGAACATGATTACGAGACATTTACACTGAGGGAAAAATTACTAAATTTAATATCTATTCGAATAGTACTAATGAAATATTTTCTAAATATAAGTGCAAATACCATTAATTTAAGTCATCATTTTTCTCTTACAGTGTAAATATTTTGATAAAAATTTAGGAATTTGTTCTCTTAGTCTACTGCTTTGTTAACAGTGGCAATGTGCAACAGACAATAATAGTTAATTGATAATAACATCTGCAAAAAATAGACATTGACTTTACGTTTCTTTGAAGAGTGCAAAAAAGAAACATATAGCGAATATTATTAGAGACATCCCGAGTTAGAGAATATATTTCTATCATTTTTGGAAACAATTATATAAAAATTATATTTTGATAAATGTTATTTGTGGAATTGGGTGGAGTTATTAAAATTAAGGGATCAATTCTGTAACCTTAACGATGTCGTTATGGTATCGTTGCGCAGATTTTTTTGTATCACGTAATAGTTGCGCAATGCTACCATAACAACATCGTTAAGGTTACAGAATCTACCCCTAAATCAATTGAAAAAGTTGGCTGTATTTGCCAAATAAGGTTGAGAACAAAGTTATACATTTTCAAAGCAAAATTAGTGTTCTCCAAGTTCTTTTCCATCTAGAAAGATTTATTCTACGAGAGCTGATTAAAGCAATTGGCCAAAGAGAGAGAGAGGCGTAACAAAGTTCACGCTTGTCGTTCTAAATTTTACTGATTGTCAAGAAGAGGAATTTTCTTCTTTAACCTGACGTTTATTTCTAAGAAATACTTTTGCATCTGTCTTCTCGTCGCGCAAGTATCTTTAACGCAATATCTCTCTTATTTTATTGCGTTACACATTCATCTCGAGGACTTTGAAAGTCGTTTAATAAATCACGCGTCCTACGTTAAACTAGAAATAAAGATAGAATTATAGAAAGATCAATAGAGACGCATTCATTCCACCGAACTATAAGTGCTCGTATAAATTGCAAAGCATGTGAAAGCGGTCGATTCGCTTTTACCTATCGTAATGCCATTTCACACGCTCGGTGCATCCGTGGCCATATAAACGTCATGTAGGTACATGTTCTAAAACGTGTAAGATTAAATTACCGTAATGCAGCGAGTTTACGTTCCAATGTAATCGTCTCCGCACATTCTTTGGTACGTTTAGATTTATTACGTGGCAATAAGCGTGACGCAGAATGGTCGATATCGCGCGTTTCGGCGTGAAACATCTTTTGCTAAATGCAGAAGCTGCTACCGGACGTGAATCGTTGAAATGGGATCAAGAAACGGATGAAATTACAGCGGATTGGAATAAAGTGTGTGTGTGTGTGTGTGTGTGTGTGTGTGTGTGTGTGTGTGTGTGTGTGTGTGTGTGTGTGTGCGCGCGTGTGCGTACAGGCTTGTTTAACAAAGTGTTCCTTGTTCCAATATGAGTATTATCGCGATTCTCAGATCGAAATTACGACGGTTTTGTGCGACGACGACGTTGTGTAACGTAACACTCGTTCGTCAATTTTGCGTTGCGCATTATTTCACGAGGGAGGAGGGGCGGGGGGGGGGTCGTTTAAACGTGTCCCTCGTGTCAGTATAGTCCCTGAGCAAAAATTCCAATTAGACGCGAAATCTTATTATCTTTTCATCTTTAATTCCCATCGACAAGGCTGGCCTAATAAACCTGGAACGTTCGGTCTGGAACAACCTGGATAAACGTGTACGAGCGGTATCTCGCTTTAGTTTAATATGCAAAGGTAGCGAATGGTTCCACTTAAATCGTGACGAGTCGCTTTCGCAAGGATTAACGATTGCCGTCGCTAGAGAGCTCTAGGAATCGCCGTGCTGCCACACAGCCGCCGAAGCGCGCGCGCGCGCCATATTCACGCTGTATCTCTCGTCAACGTTTTTGTAAACGTTATTTTCTTGCGGAAATCTCTGGTGGCCATCTGTCAGAGGCACTCCGCTCCCGTGCGCTCCGCTCCGATGCGATGCGCCTCTCGCTAGGTCGCGATAACCAAGTTAAACCTGCTCGACGCGTTCTCGACTTTTTAATTGCGTTAATCGCGACTTACATTACGATGAGGCAATATTTCTCCAGAGTTTTAATCGATTAGGTTCGAGAACTCCTTGAAGCGTTTAAGTTTACTTGTGCCCTCCCATTAGCCTCGATAAAATTAGAGCTTCTGTCAATGATACATTGTTCGCTTCAATCTGATCATTTAATGAAACGAATCGTATTTCTACACTATGCGAATACACTATGCGAAAAATGTACGAGGCTATTTTATATAGAAAATTTGCGCAATATTATGGCGTATTATGTAATATATAAACATATATATTATATATAATCACGCGAATTCAAGATACAATCTTAAATAATGTTAATTACAGAAATTATACTTGAGATACGCAACTTGCTTTGAAAACTTAACGTTTTAAACTTAATTTACTTGAAATTACTGCGTGGTGACTTCATCCAGTTTTACGTAATAACGTCCAGTTGTGTAACAATTTCTGCAATAGTTTTCTGTAATAATTTAAATACTTTTTTTCTTTATTTTCCACTTTTCCTCCTTTTGTAAGTGGCAATTCAGCGTCATCCATTGAGATGGGCGAAGCCGAGTGCATCGAACTCGGCGCATCGAAAGTAAGCGCAACGATAGGTCACTGTTACGTGTGGGATTCATTATAAATTTTTACAAGAATTACTTTCTTCCATAGGCGGGAGATTTACAACCTCACGCCTCATTGCGTATTTCTAATCTTACGATTTACGAGTTACGTCATATGTACTATAACGCAAAGTTTCCGTATAGATAATGTCATTAAGAGAAAATGTATAAGCGCGCAGCACATTTTTTCTCAATTCCGGAACTAGTAAAAATGATTAAATGCTGTAAATGGGGAAGTGTTATAAATTCAGCGCAAGTAAAAGTAATAACTTTTAGCGGAACAGTGCTTACGATAATAAAGTGGAAACTTGTAATAGAATGAGGCGAACATAAAAGTAAACAAGTGAATAAAGCTGAGCTTATAGCTAAGTAACAATGAATTTTATCATAAATTTCACACAACAATATATTTTGTAGTATGAGAAGAGCAAATAAATAAAAATATAAGTGCTTAAAGCAGAAAAAATGAAAATTCAAAATACATTTATATTTTTTAAATTAAAACAGATAAATTTATATACATATACGTATATGTATATCGTTTAAATCTGACATATTTGTTGCTTTACACTAAAATAAAAAAAATACTGCCTTTTTGAATGACGCGAAACGACTGTCAGTTCCGGAAATTCCGGAATGCTGCTGACGACGTCCCGCGACGCATCGCTACATTGCTATCGAGCGCGATACGTTGCTGAGTAAGAAAGTGAAAAAAAATAAAAAATAATAAAAATATAGGGAAACACAAATGCACGGTCGCTCCTATCGTAAATCATCGTCGAAAATACAATAATATGAGAGGGAAGGGATACGAGCTCGCGCCATAAACCAAATCGCATCGGTTGACTCCGCTTGACCCTTGAGTCCGCTTGACCTTCTTTAGTGGCTTTTGTGCGACACATTTTGGTTGCTTTATGCCTTTTTCGACAGATCCCATCTCGCGCGGCCACCGGTTTGCAATTTTAAATAGATGCGTCCGCTAAGATATTTCTCAAGGTTTCGCAGATTTGAGAGATGATAGACTAGATATGCAGAGAGCACATCGTCTCGCTGGCCTCGAGAGGCGGATCATCCTACAATTTCGGTATGCAAGGGAAGGGATTGAGGTTATAACTAACAATTATTACACGGGTAATATATCGCGCTTTAATTTGTTGAAATAATATTAAAGATATCTCAATGATAAGTGCAGATATTTTACCACAGGTGTTTTAAATATTAATGTATTTGATTTTGATTGTGCGTTTATTAATTGCGAGAATTACTGTCTGATACTTTGCTACGAAGTTAGTATCAGACATTCTTGTTTAGACTTTACGCTCCGGATAGTTTTAATATGACCGCACCAAATAATTATATGAATAACGTGCTTGGCTTCAAACGCCAACTTTCGCTTTTGTTCCCGCTCGAAACAGTCCCGTCTGCTATACAGCAGTACCGAATCACGCACGCGCGATCATAAATTGATAATATCAGTGAATTAGTTAGCGTGGTCGAGTTGGTTTGCATAGCGTACAGTACATAACTGTAGAATGCGTTCGCATTGCGGTTTGCATACGCGCATATATATTTTATTTTGTTTACTCCAAGCAGCTATTTAACGTACCTTGAAATATTAATCCAATTTTCAGAATTACTATTAATATATATTATCGTACAATTACAACTTTATTATGTTTATTTTATTCATGTGAAATTATTTAATGTTATTATATAAATATGTACGATACGGCATAATAATTTTCTTTTATCTGAATGATTGGGCAAAGAAATGAAGAATCACGTAAAAAAAACTGTTTATACAGATTAAAGATTTATCTAACGAAATAAAATGATTTCTTTTAAAATCGGTCACACACTTAGAGTTCATTTTATCCTACAGCGTTAGAAACGCTGCAAGCAACCAAGGTGCAATCGTTTTCGCTTCGTGTGTCACTCGATCTAAACAAAATCTCCCGTGCACTCTGCACTCGCTATTGTTGTCAGAGGAATTCGCTCTGCCTAAATGCAGCTCTCTCGAGCAGCCGAGTAGGGCGGGCCACGTTGAGATCCCATCAACCTTCATTCCCTCTAGTCGTTCCCCAGCGTGACATTTGGACAATAACGCTTCGGTGACAATATAGGGTCGCACCTGTCCACCACTGTCCATCGACGAAGAATGCGTTTGCATTCTGTCCATGCGTAACAAATTCAAATTCGGACGCGTAAGTCGGGAATTTGATTTTTGTCGTCATTTCTGGCCACTCGATGCCGCAGTTATCAGATCGTGCTGCATATTGGGATACTTTCTCGGACCCGTCTCTCGACATTCGTGCCGCGCCGCGTCGCGTCGCGTCGCGTCGCACCAGCGCCTGAAACGAGTGAAAGTATTTGGAATTCTTGCGGTCAGTTTGACTCGCGAGCTCGCGGGCACCGAGGAAACTTACGCAACGCGTACAGTAACAGGTGTATTGCATGTGCAATAACGTGTCTGGAGGGATTCAGAGGTCGTTTATACTCACGGGCGGAACGGACACCCTATACTACCGCTACGCGAGGCGAGACATCTGAAAAAACGACAGTTGCCAACGCGTAATTGATAAATTATTTACCTGTCGTAAACCATTGCCGCGTGGACGCGTATAGCCAACGTCGATAATCGAATATTCGACGCGACCTTTCGTGAAATTTACCTTCGCGATATTTGCCACTGCGATCGGGAGTGGATCGGGACTGCGTCGTCGTCGCGTCCCGACTGTGAGACACGTCGTTCGTTCGGATAGAAATCTTTTTGGGCCAGTACTCGGCAATTTCACGATTTCACGATTTCACGATTTCGCAGGGACGCGCGGGGCAAGTTCTTCTTCTCGCGATCGCTCGGTGTAAATATATCGCGCGCTGGTTCTTGCCGTGCGCGGCGCAGATAAGGAGACGAAAACGGGATTAGTTTTTCTGCCGGGAAGGTTAAACGTGGCGCGATCCGAGGGTCTCGAAGGAGAGACACGAAAAGGATACTCGGTTGATCCACCGGATGCACGCGATCACGGCGGGCGCAGCGGCGGTGCGGCGGTGCGGCGGTGGCGGCGCAGTTCGTTCGACATGCATCAAGCATGTGCTCTGTTCTGTTTTCGCAGCGGCAGCGGCAGCGGCAGCGGCCGGAGTGGAGCGAGAAAGCTTGCGTTTTCAAGCGAGACGAGAGCGCGCAAGGTTAATCCAGTCGCTCGATCGATGCTAATCGCGTGTTGCTCCGTTTAATCGTTCGAAAATCACTCAACGTGTATTGATTACAGGTGCAAAGCCCAACCGGGCTGTATATCTCGAAAACTGTATATCTCGAGATATTCTCTTCGCAGAGATATTCTTTTCTAATAATTTCAGATTTCTCGTCTTAGATCTCGTCGAAGAATTAAATTTCTTTTTATCGTCGTTTCTTTGCTGCACGGATGCGCCTTAATATTAATATACAGGGAATTTTCCTTATCGTTACGATCCGGAATATCTAGCTCGTTACATCTAGATATTATTTAAAGCACGATTATCACGTGAGTGAGAATCACTAACGTTCCCGCGTATACGTCGCATCGCGAAGGCACACACGTTGCGCGCGCGTTACCATTAATGGCGTAACTTTATACGAAGCCAAGAAAATGTCGAGCGATCCTGTTCGCGCGCGTTCTAACAGAATTCTTGACTTATAAATAAATAATGGGATTTAGCCAATGAGAGAGAGAGAGAGAGAGAGAGAGAGAGAGAGAGAGAGAGAGGTGAAGCAGCGACGAGCGCCTCATCGAAACCGCTCCGTACATTGACCCGCCCCCGGGCCCCATCGCGTTATATCCGAGCCAGCGCTTAATCGTCGCGACGCAACTAAATGTAATTAAACATATAGCGCGTACACACAGAAAACCGGCTTAGAATTATATATTATCTCCCGTGCATAATTATACGTAACTGTACGCTCAGGTGCTTTTGCGTTTTCGCTCCCCGACTGCGACTGTACCTTTGCCTTCGCTCTTTAAATCTTTTTATCTTGGAATACGTGTTAAATCATCTCATTTCCGCTAATAGTATACAGTAACGCACCATTAAATTACTAATAACACTGGTAATAATTTTAATTCGCGATAATCTCGAGCAGTTTTTAAGCGTATAATTGCGCGTGGACAGCTCAGAGCCATGGACAGCTCTTTCCTTAAATGCGAAACGCGAGGCGTTTCGAGTCCGCCGCGCGCCGCGCGCCAGATGAATTATTAACGGAGATTAGCGAGTGTTACTTAGGTGGAAATTGTCGTGTCAACCATGCGGTTAATTGCCGCTAATCCTAAGGCTACATTCCTAACGGGTCCCTACGTTTACATAGATTCACGTTTACGCCGATGAATCGTGCCATTATCACGTTTTCGTCGCTGTATCGGTGCACTTTTCCGCGAGCGTTGCGTCCTCGTCGTCGTTCGGATCTCTCTCGGACCGGGACGGGGTCAGGATTTGGCGGTGCGACAACGCGCGCGAGGGAACCTCGAAATAGCTGCCGCGGGGTAGAAACTTGGAGTTATAGTTAGCTCCTCTTATAGTTAGCCGCTGACTAGCGCGCTGCAGAATGCGAAACGAGTATGTTTCTTTCCTCTTCCTTCAGCTTGAGCTCATTTCAACGCACGTACGCGCGCGTGCGCGCGCGTTTCCATTCCTCTTCCTCCTCTTAATTTTCGCCTCTAGACCTCATGGATTTTTCTCTCTTTCCCTTTCTTTCTTTCCTTTAGTCATTGCGAATATTCATCTTTCTCTCTCTCTCTCTCTCTCTCTCTCTCTCTCTCTCTATCTCTGTTGAATTCAACTCGCGCGCGGTAACGGAATCTCGCGGCTGGGAGGAAGGGAGAAAATGAAAAGGAAGCGAGAATAGAGGGGCCGGGAGGGGAAGGAAAAAGCCGATCTACGTGCCGTAGATGTACTCTCGATGCGACGGACATCCATCCGAGACTTACGGCGATCGGATGTTGGAAAGTGGACCGCGCATCCTACTACCGCGCCGCGCGCCGCGCGCCGCGGGCGCTATTCGCGAAGCGTCGTTTATTTACATAAATAGATGACCATTCATGTGCCTGCGTCCGCTAAATATTATATTCGCCTCATTGACTGCCACGTTAGTTAAATATATTTCGCTTCAGGTAAGGTGCTTTCCGTCGACGTAAATAATACATCCTTGCATCGGCTACTGCAACAAACATCGCGATATTCTAACTTATGTTAATTATGCTCTCATTAGAGCGAAATAAATTGTTATTGTTTATTCTTTACTCAATTGGTTTATTCAAAACATGGCAAATTTATTAAAAGCAAAGAAAGACGAGTTTACTGCGAGTAAATCTTCGTGTCTCCTTTCCCCCTAGTAGCTGTTTAATAAAATTAATTAATTAATTAAATTTAATATCAACATTAATTTTAATTTTAATTTAATATAATATGCAGTAGAGTAAAGAATGCAATATAATACGTCATACGATTATCTTTTAAGTATCGCAATAGTAATAACATTGCGAATTAACATCTCATCTGCGCGACTCAATAATTCTTTCTGCCAATATCTCGCTTGCGAGTTTCAAGAAATATATCTCAAGTATTACAAGGGTGATTAATCAAGCAGCGTTACATAGAGGTATTTAAATTGATTAGCGAGAGAAATACGCGAGAAGTAAATTCGTTCCATTCTTTTCGTTTTCGTCATTGCTTTATCGTCGTCGTAAATCGTGGCGGGAAGATACCAGCGTGACACGTACTAAAAGGTTCGTACACCTCCTAAGTACTCCTTTTACTCGGGCCCAAATTATAACCAGATCGAACTATCGCATTTATCATGACCGACAGAGGCATAAATTTAATCAACGTCGCGCCTTTAACACCTCCATGATGTACCAAAGTGTACGCGTACCCTACGCTGCATCCATTCGCATTGATGCTTCGTGGGAGTACTCAGATATTTAAATAAATGTCAATTTTCTGTTTGCGTACAAATATTGTTTCAATTAATAATTTATATAAAAAAATATCGGCTAATGTTACCGAACAAAGAATAATTATTTTTTTAAATTGAGATTAATATAAACGTTATATCGGTAAATAAAAATGTTTTATACCATTGACATTAGGGGAAATCGATACGCGCTAGATAAAAAAATAATATTTGTTTCGTAGAAAATAACAAGAATCCGATATTTGTTTTCAATATTTTACACAACATTTACAATAAATACATAACATTGAAACATTGTAGAAAAAACAATGGTCCTTTTCTGAATGCGTACAGTTAAGAAATTTGCAATCTCGTGTAAAAGACAGGCGGGAATCAAGCGGAACGAACAGTATCATCCTTTACTCTCAGTCGAGGATGAGCAATCAAGCAGCGAACATCTGGCATTATTTTTCACGCTGTCACTATCACAGCTTCCGGCCATTTTATACCTCTACCTACCTACGTATACCTACCCAGAGCTCGCTTTTATGAATTAGCCGCGTCTGCTTTCCTCGATCGTTCCGTGCGCGAATCAACTCTTTCGTCGCGCTCGTTCTTCGTGCGCTTCCTTACCTGCGCGATCCGAGATCCGAGGGTGTAAACCTCGATAGAAGCGTACTTTTACGCACGGGAATTCAAGTTGGCGCGCGCGTCTCGCGAAGTAAAACCGGCTGGTAAGCAGCTCGGCGTTGTAGCTACGCGTATCGCCGCGCGCGGCTAAATGAATTCAGACGGTTATAGCTACTGGATACGTGGATACGGAGATTACGCCGAAGGTAATCCCGATCGTATTCTACAGGAAAAGCCGGCCTTCGACTCTGTCCTTTTTTTTCTCCATTTTCTCTCCTCCCCTCGCGCGCGCGCCGCGCTATCATCGTCGCGCTAGCCCTCCAGGCCAGCCCTCGTTCAGTCCTTCTATCTTCCCTTCCTTTCTCTCTCTCTCTCCCTCTCTCTCTCTTTCTCTCTCTTTCTTTCTTTCTTCTCTCTTCCTTTCGCCGTAACCATAAGAGCGAACGGAGGAAGCGACCGATTAAGTTTTTGTTCGCTCGAGAATTAGAGGTCGAGCGAAGCTGATGTCGAGAGACGACGAGAGAAGCGAAAGAAGAAGGAAGAGAAGAGCGATCATCTGTGGAAGAGCCGAGAAGAAGGAGGAGGAACGTACGCAAACTGAGAGAGAAAGAGAGAATGAGCTGATTCTACTTGCTCTCGATTCTCTTAAATTTCTATAATATTGAGGACCGTCACGGATTCGGGAGAGCCTCCTCCACAAATGATCGCTCCTCGCTTCACGGGACACGCGGCGAGACCTTTGTCTTCTTTCCCACGGCAAATCTTTCTTACCTTTCAGCTTGCGACGTGGTCACGGTCGCGCGTCGTTTACCACCTTCTAAAACGCAATGTCGTTGATTCAACAAAACGTATAATACGAAGAGTAGCGAGATGCCTTCTTCGAAACTGACCAACGACGCGACGCGACAGAATCCGCGAGATCACGCAAACCGGCTATGGGTAACTGTTTCGTGCTAATCATCACGTGAATACTGGATCTGGTAGTGAATTACCCAGCCCGATCAGTTGCAAAACGACTCGCGAAGTAATAATATGTTCTTACACGGATTATTTTTCCTTGACATAATTTTTCGAGCTATCCACCATTTGCGCGAAAGGCCTAATTTATTCACCAGCAGCGATATCATTTATAATTAAAATAGACTGTATTAACTGTAACGCAGGAATATTTGCCTCGGCACTGACACTTTACGGCAACACGACTTTTTTATAATCCTTTTATGCAACTATGCAATTCGATTCTTCGTCGATAAATAAAGGTCAGAATTAATAAGTTTCGTTGTCTTGACACATCGGTATCGGTGGTAGGGTTCTATCGGAAATTGTACTGGGATAATATACGTCTTTTTTTTTCTTCCCTTTTATTATGGATATCCGCCCCTGCTGGAATACAATACCACCCTCCCTCCAAAGTCTTTCTCTCTCTTCTACCCGTCTTTCATTCATCATACATGCAGGGTGAACCGTATAATTTAACCACCTTGAATATTTCCGTTGTTAGCGGACCGATGCAAATTTTTGTCGTTCTGAATAATTTGATTCACATGCGTGCTGACAATGGTACAGTAAGACGTTTTTTTTTCGACGTTTGCAAAGTTATCTTTGACTTTTCTTAAACGAAACAAACAGACGTCAGTTCATTATACACGACAACAAATGTATATTCAATGATGGTCAAATAAATTTTTTTTGTCTTTAATAACCATTCAACTTAAAAGCGATAGATTTTCTTCGGAGCTACAAACAAACTTGCTTTACTGGCAATCAGAGAAAAATGCTTTGAATAGGCCGCGCATGTCGGAATTTATCAGCCGCGGTGGACGTCTACCTAGCGTAAGAGCCGCGGGTAATAGCGCGCGCAGAATGCAGGGGCGTGTATGTACGCATAAATAAAAGCAGCATGCGTTTCCACACATCTCATACCTGATCTTTCGTCAAACGCGCGTTCCACCTGCTGACCTCTCCACGCGCGCTGGGTCAACCGGCACGCGCCGGTATCTACCACCGGGTGATATATCCTCCTTCGGCGCGCGAGGAGCTCCCAGAGAGGTGCGATCTCGCACCTCCAGGATACTGAGATCAAAGGCGAATATTTGTTTTCGATTATTTCCTGGGATTAACAAGGTGTGTGTGTGTGTGTGTGCGTTTTTAGATTTTAGATCGACACGGTCCGATGAACACCGGATAACGCCAGCCAATAAAACTTATTGGTATTAAACGTATATAAAAAGTCGCGTGCTCATGCGTCTTTCACTATTACACGCACGCACGTGAGTTTACATGACGAACAGAAAAACTTATTTACGCGTATACATACACGTGTATGCGTGTGTAGATATGTACGTGCCTAATTTTTTCCTCGCGCATTGCGTATACTCCATCCAGATGGATGATGCAGCGCGTTCTGCGCTCCGTTGTACAAAGGATTCGATCCGCGCTGTCTTTGATTCACCTGATTTTGCATCCTCGCAATCGGCGCATTCACGTACACATTGCACGTAAGAAGCTTCCTCGAAGTGTGTTCGCGCCGTTCGCGGCGTGATGCAGTCGTACGCGGTACACTGGCGGATTAGAGGGAACAGTTACAACGACTGTTGCGATCTAGTGTACCTCGATAAGCCTCGATAATGGTCAACTTTGGATAAGAAAAGCCGTCGTATCATCATTTTCATTCAGCGACAATTTCTCTATCGAGATGCGTTCTTTGAATGAGTGCTTAAAGAGCGTATCGTATCGAGCGTCATTTCGATCGATCACGCGTTGATTATTTCATCGTTCTAGTCACTATAAATCAGTATTCATCGAGCGACTCGCGTTTCAACTTATTGATTATTGTATGACGTTACAATGGAATGATAATAGATTGATGTCGAATTTATATTTACGTATGTACATTTTGGAATTTAATATTTTGCTGACGTCTCTCTCTCTCTCTCTCTGGTGGTATGAGCTGAGAAAATTGCATCATCACAGAAACATAACCCTGGTCTATTATCAAACTGGTTTCGCAAAGAGAATGCGAAATTTCTGACGTATCGAATTTTGTACGTTCGCTTTGGAAAGCGTTCCATTTTCGAATGGTGCTATGGTGTTAACTATCGATGTCTCGATGCTTTCTCTCGTCTAATGTGTAATTAAGTATATTTAAAGTTTAACCAATTCTTTATATGACTTTAACATATGTCTTCTTCGATTCTTGTTCTTATAAAGAAAAAGAGAACTGTAGGAAGGCAACTGAATTATTACGAATGCGGCTTTCTCGAGCTCCGCTTTCGTCCTTGTGCGACTTAGGTAAGAACTAGGTCCGACATCCCTGTCGTAGAGATCGCATGAATATTTTTAGGTGAAATATTAATTGAGGATTTTTCACGTGGTCGCGTGTCCGCGCAAAGGCAAAGGTCCCACTATGCGATGAGTGAATGCATAATGGTGAATCATATCTTCACCGAAGAAACTAGATCATTAAGCCATGCAACCTTGGGTTTCTTGCCAAGTTCAGTGCACTGTCCGGTCGACTACGCTGAATATACCTATCCCGGCAGTATTTGCTTCTCTCGCGTCTCTCCTTCCAAGGTCTAGCCGCGTTTCTCTCTCTCTCTCTCTCTCTCTTTTTCTTTCTCACTTATGGTGTCTCGCTTTTCTCTCTTCGCATCTTCTCTCGGTTTCCCTTCCGTACGCGGCGCGTACGGCCGTGCATGCGTGCGTGCGTACACGCGCGTGTACATACGCACGTATACACGTAGACTGAAGTCTCTCTTCTCTCTCTTTCTCTTCCTCTTTCCCTTCACCGCGTGACCGCTGCGTTTTTCTATGCGCCGCCGTCGTCGGCCGTTCCGAGGTACGGGGAGCCATCTAAGCCTATCCTAGTTTTTGCCTAGACCTGACCAAGCGACTCGCAACGAGAGAATCTGGCCTGCTGTTGTATTTCAAGCCATCTAAGGCGTTGGACTACCCTCTACCTTATACGATGATATCCGCCGCGCCGCGCGCCGCGCGCTGCGCGCCGTGATGCACTGTGCGAATCCAAATGCGCCGCGCGCCGTAAGAAGAGAGGATGAGAGGAGACGGAAGGGCTTCGCTCCTTGGACGGTGATAATGACGTGATATACGCCTTTATCTTCTATCGTAAATACTTCATTGTTTGTATATATTCCCTTACTCGGGACTTGGATTATCTAGCATGTTTATATAGCAACAGCAGGTGCAGAAAAGGAAAAAATGTTATTAGATTGACGTAAGAGATCCTATTCGTCGATTGTATTTAAAAAACAAAATCAATGCTCTAATAATATTTAAATAACGAACACTATTTTCACTATACTTTCTTATATATTTTAGAAAAAAGCTTTAAAAACTCTGGATTTCCAATTTTATTTAAAATGGAATTTTATGAAAAAACTCGCCGTGAATGAGAATTTTTCCGTGACAATGCTATTGAAATGTGTTATAAGGCGAGGAAGAAGGAAGACCTTTGAACATGAATGTCAGAAATAGTAGTGACGTAGAATACGCCATCATTTTCTATTGTAAATCTTTGATGGGCTTTTCTCTTTGAAAGCGGGGTCATCTAACCGCAACTACCTGTAGTAGTACGGTAGTAGCGTTAAGAGAAAAAGAAGCTGGCAGTTAAGAGAACTGTCATACTTTCACAATACGTTTGTGTAATTTTATGCATTTACATACTTCAAAAGCGCTTAGCATTTGAATCGTCGCGCGTCGATTCAAAGCTCTTTTATGAGGAATCATTTTCCCGTCGATTATACAATGCGATTTATTGAATATCTCTTTCTCTATTTTTCTAAAACCGTGTAATAACATTTGGGTAATAACATTTTTGAGAAATAAACGTGGATTTTGTTCATAATGGATTAATGTTATGGAAGCGGTATTTATTACGAGCAGTCTCTACACATGAGTCACAAGATACGATAGCGGATGAAGGGTCTTCCGGACAGGAAGTACGCGTCGGGCATTCTGTACCAGAGATATAAAACACGGCAGTAAACCCAATCATCGATATTTTAACGAAATACCAAGTATTCCAGCTTCAACGATAAGACCAGGACTCTCTCATTTTTATTTTCGCTTTGCCGCGTTAGGCGTTCTCTTTTTCTCTCAAAATTACCATTGATTTTCCGGCGAAAATTCCTTGGCGGAACTGAAAGCATTGCGGCATAAAGTTTGTTGCGTTGGGTAAATTACTATCTTACGACATTTTTTCGTACCTTTTTCAGAACCGTGTGCACGTCAGTAACATGTGCGCTCCTAAGGGGCGTGAACGAGGGTAAGGTAACAAGGCTTTAATCGTTCTGAAAATTACGTCGCGCGTGAAACGCACGGTATTACGACACGGGTTGCACTATTACGCGAAATCTTCAAAATGCTTACCTTCGACGTTTTATGGTAATATAAAAAGGGATATAAACGTGGAAAGCGTAACGAGCGCGTTATTAGCATTTTGATCTCCTTCACACGACTATCTTTGGCTGCGAGAATGTAAGCTGTATTAAGTAATGTTACAGACATTGTTACGTTTGCAAAAATACGCGCAAAGGGTCTTGGAGCCGCAAAACACGTCTCTCCGGCAAATGTTATGACAAATGTATGGAATCAACATCTTTTATTACTCTTTTATTGCTTCTGTTTCTTTTATGTATACCTCACTGACAGATGAAGCGTAAAATTACATTAAAAATTAAGATTATTTCCATTCATGTTGAGGTTTAGTTGAAGTGAGAAATAAGATTGTGTTATTTATTTATTTTTTCATTCTTAAGACCTACTTTCATGCCGAGAACACGAGATCTTCGTGTAAAGAGAATAACATGAAATGATAATCTGCTCGAATATGTATTTATCGAAATTGTTGTACTGATACTTTCATCACGCTGATAGAAAGGAGCAGCAAAGTGCTCGAGTGAAGATAGCCGATACTTATCGAAGTAGCCTCTTCGAAAAATGAATACATGCCCTCGTAACGTCGTACCTTATGTCGCGCAACATCCGATATCCATCCGTTGGCCTCTCGTTACTCGCTTGTACGTGGACAATGTAATACAACACCTGCGATATATAATAGCAGGAGCGTTTAAATGAAGCGATCCAACCACGTTGGCGACCAGCACGTGTGCGTCCTGTACGCCACGTATTATACGTACGCAGTATCCACGGACGATCAATCCCTAAATGTCGAATGTCGAATATAAGAAGCTTGAGATCGGTTCGATCTCCGATGAAAATAGAGACCAGAAGAGCATTCTCTTAAAGCGTAAGAGAACGCATCGTCATTCGGACGCGCGACGCGCGGTGCGCGGCGTTCTCCCGATTATAGTTTCCGACTCGAGGCTGACTCGAATAAAAAGTCGCGGAAGCAGAAGTCATAACGGAGCATGGAACACAGACGTAGTTGTACATAACGGGCGGGCGTAAGTCGGCGATAGGACGTAAACTCCGTACATACATAGTTGGAAAAATATAACTCTCTCTAGAGAAACAGAGAGAAAGAGAGGCCGTGTGAATAATGTGCTGTCGATAACACCTCTTCACGATGCGAATGGCTGTTTATTAGAAACGGAAGGATTATTATGCCGGATGGAGGAAATAAAGGCTAAAGTTAATGACGTTCTATTACCAATTAGTTGCACGTTTAACGTAGCAGATATCCGCGATAATAAACCTTAATATCTGATCGTTAAATCGCATTTTCTGCAGTTATTAATATTAGATTGTTATAATAGCGTGGCACGTTGTATCATATTACTCATTTATGTTTCGCTTTATATATTTTATCTATAAGAGAATTTTTCAGAAAGTGTTATGCCTTTCGCGTTTGAGTCTTAAATTTTAAATTCTAGATTTCTCAAATTCTAAACGGATACAAATAGAATGGATGATGTACATATTACGGAGTAGGCACATATACGATTCATGTGTCTTATTCCGCAGTGTCGTCTAACTATGTACACACGTATATACGTCTCTTTCCGTTTCTCTGTACGAACCTCATTGAGAACTTAATCGCATGTGCGCATATACGCCGGAAATACCTCTGGGCTTCTCTAATATATCTACGTGACACGAAGTACGTTGCGGAAGTGCATCTCATGAAATGCAAATTTGACTGGGTATCTTCTAAAATGTCGACGTCGACGAAAGGGAAACGGAGAGTGCTTATATTTCAGTTGCGTTACATAATTAAGAAATAGAAATGATATATTATATGTATATTATACAGAGCGTGACTAAAAAAAAAAATTTCTAATTCCAAATCGAATAGAAAATTCGAGTTTCGACACAGAAAATTATAACAACGCGCAACATATATGCTCAGCTCATATCTGTCGCACATATATCGCAAGGACATCCTAGAAAGCACTTGGCTGTCGACGGCGGTGAAATCAGGAATGTCGGTCGATCTTTCCTCTTCCACAGCGATAATCCTCCGGCGAACACATCTGAGCGGATGCAGCGCGAGCATCGCCGAGTATATATATATATATATATATATATATATATGTATGTATCCACGTTGGCTGTGGCATATGCATTACGTGAAATCGTGCGATATTCGACGATTGCAAAAATGCATACGCGAGCGTGCAGTTCCTGCACGCGCCACGGGACTTTCTCCAGCCTCGCGAGTATCGCGTATGCACACGTGTGTATCGTAAGTTTTGCTTATTCGCCCGCGCGGGCCGCGTCTGGAATCTCTTTGACGTTACGACGTAATCCGCGTTTTTTCCTTGATCCTACATATCGTAGATGTTTGACTCGGTGGAGAATAACGGAATAACGAGAGATGCAAAACGCAAAAATAAATGCGCAGCGTAAATTGCATATCGATTTGAATACATACAATTATTAAATTTTAAGAATATATTTAAAACATTTTGCTGTTATGGAATGGAAACAACAAATGTAATCTCTGTATTGAGTTGCGACGGTAAAACTCGTATCAGATTACACATTGGAGATTGAAGATTGCAATGGAGATTTACAATTCAATTAACCAACCAGAATGAAATACATTAAAATTAAAATCTGATTGATCGAATTCTAGAAATCATCAATTCGCAATCCTCAATCTCCAATGCGTAGTCTACAAGTATAACAGTAATCGCCTAAAATAATAAAACAAATAACAGAACGGAGAAAAACAAGCTCACAAAAAATTTTCAAGGAGGAAAGACGCAAAATAAGGATAGAAGATAGAAACGTTGAAATGCAACAACGTCCATTCCAAGAAAGTTGTTTTCGCCTGCCTACTTCTTGCTACCTGTGTGTGTAAATCATTCACATACACGTCAGCACGAGAGTATGAGACTGAAATCCGGGAACCTTGACAAGGAAAAAAATAAATAATAACAAACGGCCTTCGTGGGGCCGATCCACGTAAGAGAGGTTAATTCTACTCTTCCTTTCTCTCTCATTTTGTCTCGTCTCTCTCGAGTATCTTCTATGATGAATCCAATACTTTTTTAAGATCGATAAAAGCGGCAACCGCACATTTAATAGATATTATGAAATCACGAGAAAATGACGAGTGTATCAATTATATCAGTGGATAATGTCACAGTGTCAGTACATTTCTGTACGATATCGCGATTATTTTGATTGGCAGGACGTCAGTTTCTCTCCCGAGAGAATCTCTCGATATCATTATTCGAGTGATAAATGAAAGATCGTGAATCTACCAGTATCTTTTCGTTCGTGACTGCAAAAACATTTCGCCGAACACGTCAGAGACATTGAACGGTAAATCGTACTTGGAAACTTGCCGAGCGCGGTACGTCGCATCGCATCGGTTGTACACTTTATAACGAATCCCTCGCATTTCTTTTCGCGCGGATAAAGGATGACGTAAGTAATTCCTGTCTTACGTCCAATCATTCTTTACTGCAGAGAATCGTACATACGCAACATTTTTATCACATCTCTCTCTCGTTGTGAGATGAATAAAAGTTTTAAAGCATATGTACATCCTCTCTTTAGAAATTTTATGGGATCCACGATTTATTTAGGCTAGTTACGATATTACGAGTACAGTGCAAAAAAATAGTACAAAATAATCAAGAAAATAGTAAACGATAGTGAAAAGAATAAAATTTTTTCTCAAACAAATATTGTTTATAGCATCCATTTTAGTCGTTGTATTGATTAGACGCCATTGGTGTCATATAAATTTGATCATATTTTATCGTTTTTGTATTTTCACAGCTAGACAATGTTTAAACGCTTGTCGAAGTCTCGGCGCCACAGTGCCGACGATGTCGCCCTTTCTTTGTCAAATTCGACAGCTCCACTGGATGAGCTATCGACGACTCCGGTGTCGCGGACGACCAGTCAGGATCTGGAAACCGCCACCTTACTGAAAATCTCCCGGGCCAAATATTCCCGGAGGAGTTGCGGCGATGCAGCCGCAATGCAGACGCTGCTCGAGACGAAGCAGGATAACGAGCAGGATGTCATCGAGACTGATTATCAAACGGTTACGGCTGTGCCGGCCTTTATAGTCGAGCATGATCCGAGTAAGCAACGAGGTAAGTTATCGTTTTGCATCGATATCTCGTCAATGAGGTGCGTCAATTTATTTAATATCTCATTGTATTTCACTATTTCAGCGATGATATCTTTCTAAATTATTATTTTTCTCACACACACACAAAAATTCTTAAAAAAATGCATAAATGCTTTAATCTAAGATTATTTTATGCTTAGAATAGCGTCAAGAAAAAATAACCTTTGATTAAAAATAAATTATTCTTAAAACAAAGCGAAAAGATATTTTTAATTAAAAATAAATTTTACTTAATTTAAAGAATATAATTGTGCCCATTTAATATTAAATACGTTTGTTATATTATATTTTCTTCTGTTGCGGCGGATTTATTGCACATTAAACTCATGTTGTTTGTGGGTAGCAGATTTGCTGTGACAAATCCGTCGCGCAGCAGATCCGCCTATTTGTACAGGCAACCAGTATTTCTCTATCGTTGTGAGAAAATCGGCCGTTAATTATGGACATAGATTAGTTAGAATCAGATGAACGTTTTACTTATTTTTGAAAGTTTGAAGCACATTTTGGAGACGTGCTCTGTGAATATAATATTTCACTTACAAAACTATTCTTACTTATTTCGTAATCATTGATAGTCTATTCAAAAGTAGGTTTGGTTATTAGTAGTAAAAATAATGCAGTTGGCAAAAGTGAAAATTACTGGCGTTGCGTTTCGTTTTTTTCACCAGTAAAACCAGTAAACGGTCCCAACTTGTCCGGAACTCTCTTTTCTTTGTTTTTCCATTTTTTTAAATATTTTCTTTTATAACTTTTTTATTTACAAATAAATTTTTAACTTTGGTAAAAAATTAATAAATTAAAATTTATGTGTTTCAAAAATAACTAATTAAAGTTAAAAAATAAATTATTAAAAATTAAACATGTTAAGTTAAAAGTTTTTAATTTTATTTTTTAACTTTTAATTTTTTAATTACCAACTGTGCAAATGAGTTACGAGGGTTTGTAACATGGTGCGATGCAAGATCTCCTTAAAATTTACTGCGGTAGTTTTGCGCAGCGAGAGAGACTCCGTTCACAAGGCGCGCGCGCGCACACCGTTTCTGTTAAAGCCCCACTCGGGTCGTTGACCGCACACAGTTCCGCGTCAGACAGGCGCACGTGCTTGCCGTCTGGCCCGCCTCCCCACTTTCTTCAGCCGACGGAGAGTGGGGAGGCGGCTCAACGGCAAGCACGTGCGCCTGTTTGACGCGGGAGCGTGCGCGGTCAACGACCCAAGTGAGGCTTTAACAGAAACGGTGTACGCGCGCGCGTCTTGGGTGAACGGAGTCTCTCTCGCTGCGCAAAATTACCGCAGTAAATTTTAAGGAGATCTTGCATCGCACCACGTTGCAAACCCTCGTAACTCATTTGCAGAGTTGGTAATTAAAAAATTAAAAGTTAAAAAATAAAATTAATAACTTTTAACTTAACTTGCTTAATTTTTAATAATTTATTTTTTAACTTTAACTAGTTATTTTTAAAACACATAAATTTTAATTTATCAATTTTTTATCAAAGTTAAAAAATCATTTATATAAAAAAAGGTTATAAAACAAAAAATTTTTAATTAAGGAAAAACAAAGAAAAAAAGGAAAGAATTTAAAATAAACACAGAAAATAACAGGAAAAGAAATAGGAGAACAAATATACACAAAAGAATTATATACATTTTTAATAACCGCTAGATTAGATATATTTTGAAATTTTGATATAAAAAAAAAAAAAAAATTTATTTAATAAAATATTATTTTCTTTTCTGTCTTTTAGGAAAAATCATATGTAATAGACGGATAGATATTATAAAACGTTGAATATAAAAAAGAAAAAAAATAAAATAATGAAAAATAAAAAGAGAAGGAAGAAACAAGTTTTTAAATATGGAAAAAGAATGAAGATAAAGACAAGAAAGGAAAAAAAGGAAAAAAGTTTAAAATAAAAAAAATTCATATTAAAATTAATATTAATCATTAATATAAGTAAAGGTTAGAATCACAACTCAGCATTGAAAGATTAAAGAAATATTGCATAGATCTTACATTGAAACATTGTAACATTGTATGGAAGTTACAAAAGATTTCTGCAATGTTACTACAAGCTTGCGATAACGTTGAACTGTTCGTAATTTTAAACCTAAAAATCTTTATGACATTTCGGACTATTTGAGATCGTCTACTGGTTTTACTGATGGAAAAAACGAAACGCAGCGCCAGTAATTTTCACTTCTGCTAATTGCATTATTTTTATTTGTAATAACCAAACTTATTTTCAAACAAAGAGTGAGTCATCTTGCTTGATACTGGGATCCACCGGGTTATCATGCACACTGTTGCCCGTGAATGCGAAACAAGGGAGCTTTGAGTCGAACGCACTTTCAAATATGTAATTCTTAATCCGAGAATAAATAGTGTAATTTCAAATAATGTGATTGAACTTATCGTGAGAAGAATGTGATATTAGAAACAAGAATACGATCTTATAAATAAAATATACTTGGCACAGATATACTTATTATTGATGCAAATGTAATTGTATTTGAAAAGAGTATTTCATACTTAAACGAAAACAAATAGCATTCAAGAATAAAAATATACGTGAATTAAGAAATCATTTTGTTGTGTGCACTTCAACTAAATTCGCAAACTAGAGAGATATTCGACCGATACATGTAACATACAATTTCAAATAAGAAGGCCTATTCGGTCATAGCTAGATTTTAGTGCTTTATATATACGTGTGATTTTATATACTTTCTCAGACTCAACTAAAATTAAATTCACAAAGATATTTAATTTAAAGATGTTACAGATGTAATTATTTATTTATATTTATATTTTTGATCCTTACTTATATTTTTAATTTTGGGGAAAATGTAACAAATTTTTACATATTGAAGTAGTTTAAAAAAGTACATAAATTTATTAAATAATGGAGTGTTGATTATAACGAATAGATGATAAATTACTAGAGAATATGCAGCCATAAAAAGCTTGTAAAGTGCTGCGTCGAACAATACGGTAGGCATGGACATCATCCTGTAGCGGGTTTAAATACAATACTTTCAAACTGGACTCTATGCTCTGTTGACTTTCATGTCCCCGCCCCGTCAGTAACGATGCGCAAAAAGCCACTTGGCCGTCAACATCGCGCTGATCTTGCTCCTGTTCCGAACGGCCGCGAATTACCGCTAATCCAGGAAAACATCACATCCTTTCACTAATCACTCGCTTGGCGCACTTGCCTCGTTAGAGCCCCCATCGTCCGACATACTTGCTAACATCGACTTGCGTTCGCCACTTGATAATATCACGACAAAGTTAGTAATCTTGCTCTTCTTCCGGTTATATTTTAATAGAAAGTTTACTCATGGAATTTATTTTCATTAATTGTTTTCAAAAAATTAAAATGCAATGTTTTATACGTTCATAGAGCGTATAACATGTAAATAGATTTAGATATTTATTCTCTACATCCGTTAAATAATGTTTAACAAGTTGAAAAAAGAAATATCAAAAATATCGATATCTTTCTTTTTTGTATTTATAGAATATGAAGTCAAATAGCAAAATATAACATAACTAATTTTTTTATACATGTTTACAATGTATCATTTTCTAGTTTTTAATTTATATAATTTACTTTTAAATTAATATAATTTATTATATAATTATTTAACAAATCTTGATATGATTAATTGTACAACGAATCTTACTTGTAATCTTTATTCAAGAATGCTTTTTATTTATGTAAATTGTAAGATATTCTAAAAATGTGCTATTATATAAAATAAAATATACCACGTCGGTTATTTTTACAGTTGATGGTAGAAAAAATGGTAGAAAAAATTCAAGGCGTCTACTTAATGAGATACCTGTCTTCCCGTGACATTCCTTTTCTCATAGACTCAACGACGTACATATGTTTAATTCCAGTGCAACAACGAGTAAAACATACCAGCTGAGATATTCTAAATGCGATATTATTGATTACGGGGACATAGTGATCAGCGACAAATAAGGCTGTTACGATACGATGCGATATAAACCGCCTTTTGCACGCGCATCGTACCGTATACGCGCGATCGCAAAACACGTGTGCCCGATACTCGAGCAGCCTTTTAATCGTTTCTCGTTATGTAGAATCAATGTGTCGGTGTCGCGGGCCCGTTAGCTGGGGTGACACTTCGAAAAAGTAGTCCCAAACTACGCGGAACCGCTGCCGTGAGTTTCGCGTATATGGCGATGGTAGATAGCTGCGGCTCCCAAGAACTACCATATGTCGCACGCGGGTGTGGGCACTGGGTAGTTTTTCGTCCTACCTTCTGCAAGATGGCACGCTGCCATTTCAATGTCTTACTCCCTTCTACCTTTCTGTTCCCATTGAGGACCGCCCGGACATGAAAAACGATTCTGTTCGGCTCGTTATCGGATAATTGTTAAATATTTTAATAATGAAATACAATATATTAACATTGATTTGAAAGTGTAGAAAAATTGGAAAAAAATGTACTTGTTATTATAATTAAATAATTATTAAGAATCATAATTAATATTATATTATGTTGTTCTATAGTGTTGGGTCTAGGAATTTGGGGTCGCAGGATGGGCAAGAAGATCGATTCATTTCGGCGAACTAGATCTCGTGAAACTATCTGCTCCATTACGGAAAGGTCCGACGATATTGAACATAATGGCATCAATAATAATAATAATAATAATAATAATATCAACAATAATGATACTAGTACCAGCAATAATAATATTGACGTCCATCAATCGAGTAAGATGCATTTGGACGAGAAGACGAATAGAAAGTTACCGCCAACTTGTCAGCGATCTCCGTCTCCCTTCAAATCATTTTTTATTCGGATGGGTTCTACCGGTATGCTCAACTCGACTAAAACTAATAGAAGATCTCAAAATATCGAGGAGAGAACGCCGGATAAGGAGAGTCTGTTCAGAAGTTGCAGTACCAGTCAATTGAACAACAGTCCGACTTACGTGAAGGGCGACGATCCTTCGGAGGGTATAGATCTCCAGATTGCCGCGCGAAAGGACAAGACGGTATCTTGTGACGACTTGGCGGGACAACGAGGCAACGAACAACGGATCGTCTTCGAGGCTCGCACACGTGGTGATACTTGCGCTTCCACATATTCACTGGGTAGTCCCTCGGTGAGCTTCAGCACCTGTGACCTCGAAAAAACAAAAAACGAGTCGTTGATGAGAAAGAGCAGTAGCTGTGATCTAAAGGAGGCAAAAAAGTCCAACTTTCCGTATGCTTTCTTGCGATCAAAATTGTCCGTATTACCAGAAGAACGTCATGGATCATTAGCTTCCAAGGACGAGAGACTTTTCAAGACCGTGTCGGAAGAACACTTCCCGAGCCTGCAGATTGAAGATTCTTACATCAACACCACGACCCTCGGACGGAAGAGATCAAGGATTGGGAATGTCGGTCTCGACTCTGCGAGAAATCAGGAGAACGTCTCGCGACTGGGTCGGAATTCCTATGCGGAATTCCAGAGAAATTCTAGTAGATACGAAATGGAGAGGTATAGTCTGAATGCCGGCCGCCTCGAACGAATCGAAGCTGGACTCGAGCGGGAGAGCATCGCTGGTTGCTACAGTCTGTTCGACGGTAGTCTGCTGTCCCTTCGAGAGAACAACGAGTTTCGACATAGCGAGGATACCGCGCGCGACAAAGCGGACTTTGCTGCTGGCGGAATCGAAAGCGGGATAACGGAGAATTGCAACGTTGATCTCGACATGATGACCGCTATCAGAAGCAATAAACGAAACTCGATTTCGAGCTGCGAGCAGAGACTTTCGTCTCACTACGTGAGCTCGAACGAGTCCGGCTACGACAGCGATGGGCCGCGAGGTGAATTCGTGGCTGCCTCGGAGAACGAGGGACTGAAGTGTAGTTCGGACACCAGCAGCGTCGTAGACTCGGAGGGCGACAAACCCATAAGGAGTTCGACACCGAGCGAGGGTCAGGATCAGGAGAACGGCCAGAACGCAGGTTCAGGCAGGATCAGGCAGAATTCAGACGCGGACGCGATTTCCCGAATGAATCTCGAGGGAGTGGACGGTCTGAGGTGGCACCGGAGTGGATCTGGCCGGATGTTACCTAGTATTCATGGAACTTCCTTCGAGGAGGAAGCCGTGTTACGGCTGGAGGACACTTCGCTTCCAAGCTGCGAGGACAGATTGAACCTTTTGCCGGATACGGCCAAGGCGCTGGACGTCTCGCCTCACCGCATGAGGTTGCAGCAGGACAAGACGAGATTCCTCAGCGATATTATCCAGCCGTTAACGAGGGTACGGCGATGTTGCCTGATACAATTGCACAAGAGAGACCCTAAGGAGAGTCTGGGAATTCGACTGGCGCAGCAAAGACTGGGAGATCTGCGATACATCGTTGTGCAGCTCGAAAATGATGGCATTGCTCATAGGTGAGATAAGCTCGTCGCAAATATTTTCAACTTGTTAAAAATATACTATTTCTTATCTCATTTCTATTTATTGTCTCTTTATATGATTGATCTTGAATTTTTAGTTTATTTTATTTTTAATCTTCGTCTAAGATAAATTATTTTGATCGTAGGGACGGTAGACTAAGATTGGGCGATGAGATCGTTCAAGTGGAAGGTAAGGAGTTAAAAACGTTGGAAACTCTCGAAGAAGTTCAGGAGTTTCTGAGATCTTTCACCGGTAACACAGTACGGTTAACGACGGCATACGAGGAAACGGTGCCGCAAGTATACGAGAATCCGCCGCCAACTGTGCCCGGCGAGTACGAGTACCTGGAAAACGCAAAGAATCTGTCCAGTATGTCGTTGATCGACACCGAAACGAATCACGTTTCTTCATCGGTCGAGAAGAAAAAGAAGAAAAAGAAGACGACCGACGGCGGCGACGTCGAGTCGTCGCTTCAATCGAGAAAGAGGCCCGACTTCCTGCCGCTTTCGTGCTTATCTGAAAATCAAAAGGACACCCGCAGCAGCATAGAGCCCGCCACGGAATCGCAACACTATCTGACGAAACACGTGGCCAAATTTGAGAAGGGCTATGGCAAACCCAGTTTGGGCTTCAGCGTTGTAGGTGGCAGAGATAGCCCTCGGGGTGACATGGGGATCTTCGTGAGAAGGGTCTTTCCCGGCGGTCAGGCCGACATTTTCAAATCGCTGTTTCAAGGTAAATTTTATTAAAAAAAAAGAGAGAGAGAGAGAAATACATTTTCCACATGTAATAGCAGTACGCGAGATCGTAGCATTTAATTATTATGCCAGATGCATTTATCGTTCCATTAATACATTGCTTTGCGATGTAATCTTGATGACGAAAAATCAGATTAATGGTAATTAAACTGTTGTACAGTATTTGTTACATGGACTATCTACTTAGTAATTAGCGTAACGCGTATGTCACTTTGATGCGGCGTAATATCGCGCGCTTCGTTTCACATTGACACGCCTCAAATACTTTGCGCTCGAGAGCTATCAATCGTGAGGATAAGGAAAGGCGCATGACGATGCGTCGAACGCACGTTCGACGGACAGTTTCGTGTATTCACGACGATGCGAGGATCCCGCCAGACAGCTGTCGAATCTTTAATCCGACAGCTAACGCCGTGTGCATATCTAAACAGTCGCGGCATGTTTCACCGTTTTTCTTCTGGTTCTTTTCTTTTCATTTTCTTCCCCTCACCCCCCAACCCTCACTCTCTCTCTTTATCTTTCTTTCGCCGTACCTCACTTCCTTTCATCGCAAGACGAGACGCGATACCTCGTGTCATTGACAGCGCTGGTATTAATGTACCGCTTCCTGATATCTTTATCGCGTTATTAGGACGCTATATATATATATATATATATATATATATACGAGATGCTTACATACATATATACATATATATGCGAATCGTTTTCCACTTTTTTAATATTCGATATTTTTTCACATCGCGAGTCGTCTTGACGGATATTAATAAGAAAGGGCAGAGAAGTCGTTCGGTGCTGATGGTCAGGTATTCGCGGGACGTGAAGTTGACGTGCCGATAACCAGGAAGGTCGTTAGACGCGTTTCGCGTTCTCATGTCTCGAATTTCAACCGAGCCCACCACTTTTTACGCCTGCATCGCGGTTTCCTCGTTGCCCGCCGCTGTTCCTTACCGCATACTTGAGTAACGGGCTGGTAGCTGATCGGCTTGCATAAGCGCAGGAGATAGCATCCCGCAAGAACATCCTCGTCACGGGGTCATTGGCAGCCTCGAGAGTTACTTTTTGGTCATTAAACTTTATTGATATTATCTGGATGTTTTTTTGAAAGAGGGCGATCTCGCCAACTTGAAAGCGGAGACTCTTCCCCCATTCCTCATTAATTATTATCGAATTAACCAAGATTTTTGAAGAAATCGCAAATATCTCAAAAGTATATTCTCTTACCTTTCAGGAGACGAAATCTTGAGCCTAAACGGGCAAATTTTGAAGGGCCGCACGCACCAGGAAGTCATCGAATTGTTTAAGACGGTGAGAGAGGGTACGGTTGAATTAGAGATTACGAGAAGGCACAGGTAACATTTATAAACATTTATCTGTAAAGAAAATTAAACATTAAATAATGAAGACGTGACATGATTAATGAAAACTGATAACGATTGTTGCAGATATTCCAAAAGTACTGTAAAAAGTGTGCCGTACTAAATAGTACGGACGAAGAAAAACTGCCCACCGGAAGTGCTCTTTAGGTTTAATTTATTCGTTTACGGAGAAAACGGTGTTTTAGAATTCTAGTCTATCGAAAGAACTCTATGACTTCTCTGACGTTTTTCTCTTGCGTAATTTATTTCGCGCGGCATATCTCGTAACTGCCTGGTAGATTAATAGTTTTAATTATTAATAGGCTAATCGCGTATTGTACTATTATATTATAAATATTATTAAGTAACGTCTTTAACGATAAGATTTTATACGAATAACGTTACGATAACGTGAAATCCATTTTATGCATTTTTTAATTATAGAGGACAATAAAGAAGATGTTCTTTACAGGTGCCGAACGGGGCACCGCGTATCCAGATTATTATTAATTAAATAATTGTTATTAAATAACTGTTTTATTTCTAGCAAATTCTGAAAATGTACAATATATACATGATTCGTATTTTACATAATTTGCCATGCCCTCTTCTCCCCATGTTTCTCTTTCAGCGATTATCGCTCTCACGTGTCTATTAGCAAAAGATCTGCACACGACTTGGCTTTTGAAATTCTGAAACAGAAACGTGAACAATAAAATAATAGAAGTTCGTAACAAATTCGAACAAACGATGTGTAAATGATTTTCCTTTTTTTTTTCCGATAAAAATCGCATTCAGCTTAAATAAAATCTTGACAAATGTTATTTCAAATATTCAAGTGCATCATACATGTTAATTAAATCAATGTTTTATTTAAATTAATGCGTTTAAAAATACTGCGACAATAAAATATAATTAATTCATTTGTTTGATTAAATATAAAATATGATTATAATAATCACTTACTGTGATTCGCGATTTTTCACGCGTCTACACAGGTGCAAGGCAACCGGCCCACTTTTAATATTGCGAAAAAGCTGTACGGCTTCACGATGCGTCAAGTCGTGGCAAACTTGGCCATTCACAGCCAAAATCTCATCTCCTGCGCGCAAACGGCCATCTTCGGCGGCCTGTCCGCTAGGCAGTACCGACTTTATGAAGATACCTGCGATACAAATTGAATATAGAATATTAGAAAGTAATAAGAAGAGTATTTAATTTATTATCGTCCAAAATTTATTTTGGAAAGAATTAGAATTTTATAATTTATGAAAACAATGAGGCTAAGATATTCTGATTTATTTCATTACATGCACAATAAAAGATAATGCATGTCTGGATTAATTAAAAAAATATGCAATGAAAAAATATTCTTATAATTACCGATGCTTCCTTTCGGGCTGTCTCTTCCGCCAACTATGGTGAATCCCAAAGACTTTTTTCCGGCGCCTTTTTCGAAGAGCACTGTAAGGAACGTAGACACCGTATTTCTCGGTCTTCTGGGAAGAGTACAGAACTTTGAAACACTCTGCGTCAATCCGCTATCCATGTTCGTCCCATGAAATTTTTCCGATGAAATCGACCTATTCGATTCATCCTTTTTGTCTCGATGACTCCTGATCTGATGCTTTCTGAAGTGATGCGATCCGGGTGAACTCTCGACGATTACCCCGTGTCCGTCTTCCATGCTAACGTTTTCGTAGTCCACGCTGCTCTCCTTTAACTTTTTTGCTTGCTGATCGACGTCCGACAATCGCGACACGACGATGTCGATGTCACCGGGCCCGCTACCGCTGCCCAGAATCTTCTTAGCCTCCGCCATGGTTAGACCACGTAATCTCTTTCCGTTGACGATCAGGATCTCGTCACCGATTCTCAGAGTGCCCTCTTTGTCAGCCAGTCCATTCGGTACCACGTGAGCCACCAAATAACCCGGATTAGACTCTGCAGTTTTCGCGATAAAGATACCGAGACACTGGTCCGACGTCTCCTTGGGAAGCTTCACCACCATCGTCTCCGTTGTATAGGTTCTACTTCTCACCACCTGTAAACCGGAACTGCGTTGCTTCCGTCTAGAATCCTCGTCCACGATTCTTCTCTCTCTCTCCCTATCCGTATTATTCTCCGCGGAGATTCGAGCCGCTTGACAATCTATCAACATACTGTTCGTGGCTTGACAGACGCTCGAATACTCCTCGGTAAGAAGGCTCAGTCCGGAATCTTTGTCCTTGGCTCTGTCGTAGTACACATCCAAACTTGCGAATAATCGCGCGGTTCCGTCGACATCCGTGGCAGTTGAGAAGGGTCTTCTAGGCGGAAGCTGAGGTGGTGATCCTAGACAAGAGTCATTGTGACTACCGTTGTTCAGTGGTCCGGAAGCACCGCTGCTACATCTGTCATCGAGAAGGGAGCTGGTGGCGGAATCGTTGTCTAAAATTCCGGAATCATTGTCGTCCTGATCTTGATCCTCGTACAGCGGGTTCGTTCGTAGCTCCTCGAGACCAGGCAAGGTGCCGTAAGAGAAGCTGCGTAGCCTCCGCCTCTCTCGGTCCTTGCAGTCCTTCCTGTAGATCTTGGCAATCAGCCTGTTCGTTGAGCTCTTCAGGTACCTGTCCTGCATCGCACGAAATTTCGCTGCCAGGCAGCTGGACGGCGTGATGCTGTCGAAGGTCGTCGCGTCCTTTTTGAAAATCGTTTCACCGACGTGCCTAGGCGGCATCCCCCGCACCCCCGTCGTTTCGTCGACCATCGTCGTCGCTCGATCGACGTCACTGGATCGATCAACGTGCCGCCACCGCCGCCGCCGCCGCCGCCGCCGCCGCCGCCGCCACGGTTCGTCTCGAGAAAGCTCCGATCGGTCCTCTCCCATCGGTAATCGTGAGGCATCGCGTCTTCCTGGATCGAATCCCCCTCTTTCGATCGCCACTCGGGTTGTTTCCGAGGAGTCGAGGTGCGAAAGCCTAAGAAGGAGAACCGCTCTTCCTGCTGCTTTTTGTACGACAACCTGCTCTGCGACTTGGCGCGTCTCTTCCTCTTCGCGTGGCCGTTCCCCTCCTCCGTGATGTCCTTCAGGTCAGACTCGCAGACCGAGCGGCGAAACTCGTTCCTGGTTAGACCGCGGTGCCTCAACTCGCACATCGAACGGAACTGGACTCGTCCCGCTTCTTCGTCGTTGTTGCCGCCATCGCCGTTCTCGTTCTCGTTCTCATCCTCGTCGGAATCGCGATCCTTGAAGAAGCTCAGTCTGGTGCTCTTCACGCGGTCCAACAGAGGATTCCGCTTCTCGCACACTCTCCGCCGTTCTTCCTGAATCTTCTTCTTGTCCTTCTTGTTGGCAGTTCGCTCGGTCGTCACTTGGGAGGTCTGTACGTTGTAGCAGTTTCTGTCAGATTCGGAACTCGATGATTTTCTTCGGGCCCATCGCACTGGCGATATGTCTGACAGATAAGAATAAAGGTATTAATAAATTTGCACAGCAGGCGGTAGAATAAATATATGTGCAGCTAGAACATGTATATATTACTCTTATTTTTCCTAGCAAAATAATCACTTTTCTTTGTTTCTCTGAAACAGATTTATAACTCTATATGTGTACTTGAAAAAATTACATATATATACAATCTATAAATAACATATAAATATACGAAAAAATAGAGCACCGTACAAAATTTCAAATGGATAATAAAACACAGTAGTTTCTGAATCTTCATTTCTGCTGATCTGTCTATGACTAAGAACACAAGTGAGACCCGAACTCTACCACTTGTAAATTGAAAATGACCACTTCGAGTGCTAGTCGCGACGATACTGACAGAACTGACAAATTTGCGGGTTCTGTGAAGCATGACGTATTGTACAGGATATGCGTAAAACAAGATGCGGCTATGAGCAATTTGCTTGTACTATTATTATAGAATATTATTCAGATGAGATAAAAGATGTTATATAGCGGCATGGTAGCCTTTAATTAAGAAATAAAAAGTAAATGACAATATAATTATTTTTTACATACATTACACCGAGAATTTTTCGTATTTGTTAAACAAAACAAATTGCAATCATTGCACTCACATTGCAACCATTAACAAAATATTTATTAATTAAAATATATATAATTATATCATATAAATTAATATATTTTTGTTTACAGAGAGAGAGAGAGAGAGAGAAGAAAAGTTTTACAATATTTTTTTTTCAATTTCAGAGCTGTATTATTAGTTTATTTAAAATAAGATTTAATAAAATAAGCAATAAACTTCTTGCAATTAATAATCAATAATCAGTAGAGATAAAAAGAGCTATAAATCGTTTATAATGTTCCTTTTTTTTGTACAGAATTCAAATGCGACTTCTCCGCTTGATAAAAAACACTTGTAATCGATGTGAATGTAAGAACACGAACTTGCGTGTCATTATAAAATATGTGTTGAAATTATACTGGTACTAATTTATTCTTCAATATTACAAGCTGTAGCTTTACAAAACGAAGTCCTGACAGCAATTGAGATAATGCAGCCAGTAACGGCAATCGCTATCACGACTAGGCTCTTCGATCTTCAAGGTGAGCATGCAGGATTTACTCATTTTAAATTAGTTCGTCATCATGCAAATGGCAAACCATCAAATCATTCGCGCTTGACTAGCCTTAACAAGTAAGAAGGCTCTTCTCAACAGATAAGGTTCGATTTGTCTGAGATTCGAGCAAAGCCAAAAACAGCCGGTGAATGAGTAATTTCGTGTATACGTTATCGTATGGAATGCGTAAACCGGATACTGTAAAAATAGATCAGATACTCGAGTAACTTCTTATCGTTTTCTAAGTCATGTCTAACGTCGAAACCGCGACTATGCTCTACCTCACATAAAAGTTCTCAGAATTGAATTATATTTCCTGATGTTGAAATGTTTCATAATTATGTAGTTAAATAATTACAAAGTTATCCGCATTGCTAACTGCCTGTATTTTATAAACGTGAGAATGAGAAATACTTTCTACTTACAATTATATAGATCTTTAAGATTTTACATACGGACGGAAAAAAAGATTATTAAATTTATTCTTGTTTTCTAATAATACGACACTGTTACGTTTGATTTTTCCAAAAATGAAGAAATAAAGGAAAAATAACTCGAGTTCTTTACATCAACACATATGTTACAATGAATTAATAAGTATCATAGAAATTAAAGATATCGTATTGATAAAATGAAATAAACGGTATTTTTTAATTAAGGACCTACAGTCTCGTTTTTCGGCTACTATCTCAATTAGCGGTTATATAATTAGCTGGACGATTCATCGCGGGTTGTCATTGCCGTCGTTGTCACCGTTACCGTCAATTGCATCGCAGAGTCCTATAGGAACGCGTATATACGGTCACGCATGAGGATTGCGCGTCCTCGACAATGATCCTTTATATCAACACGCATTCGCGTAGGCCGGCGTAATGTCAATTTGCTTCTATTCTGACTTTCCAGCCAGTCACGCGGGAACTCAGCTTGACGGAACGTTGAGTCGTAATCCCTTGCATTCAGAATGGAATCCCGATTCAAGTCCAGCCACGCACGCGGCGCGGCGCGGCGCGGCGCGGCACGGCGCGGCACGGCGCAGCAGGACGGCACGCAAAGACGCGTGTACGCGCGGCACGCAAGACGATACGACATTTTTGCAAAAATTAGGCCGATTCTCTTGGCGATGGAGAAAGACGGAGGATCAACGCGATGGCTGTCGCGTATATTGCCGAGTGTATTTTATCCTTTCTACAGTGACTAGATGATCGCGCCGCCATTTCAGGCGACTTTTACCTCTGCATCGAGACCTCTCATGGAAATGGTAGGACGTCTCGTTGACGTCTTCGTCGGCTCGAAGGGGACTTAGGCGCAGGAGTCTCGGTGCCTCAGCGTGGCCGCGAAACCAACGCATGTCTGTAACAAATTCGAAAGTAGTTAGAGCGTGATTTTTCTTACGTGAAAGCATTCAATGAACATTCTATGATTCTAGCTGCATGCTCGTAACTTTTTCACCTTTCATCAAACAAAAATTATATTTTAATAAATTTCAATTTTAGGACAAACGGAATCTTCTGACGATTTCGTCAGAGAATGCGTTAATAAACTTAGGATTGTAAATAGAATATTTTTTGCATTTATTATTCTGGCATTTCAGTAATCAGAAAGCGTCCCCATTTATCAAGGGTCTTAAACGGTGTAACCGCAGTGAAGATACAACAGCAAAAGTGAAATCTTGGTAAATCTTGGAGAGAAGTGAACGGACTTTACTGGATGTCGATGGCGACAATCACCGCTGAATCCAGGCTATCTCTTTTCACTTCGTTATTGCACTTGTTTTTGATACGATCTAATAACAAGATGTAGAGAAAATTGCACGTGATGATTCTATTGATGTACATATGAAAGAAATGCTAATAAAGTTAACAGACAGCGAAACCGGGTTCTTCAGTTAATTCCAAGCAAAATTTAAAATTTTTTAATCTGAAAATTTTCATTACAACGATAACGTTAGAAATAAATAATTTGTAGCAAAATCTTATAAGAAGAAGTATACTTTAATTTAAATTAGAAAATTTGTAAAATTAAGATCGCGAATTACGGTTTGTAATACAATTGAAAAATGAATACGTTATATGTACTTAATTAAAATTTTTATGTACGTCAGATATTTAAGAGATATTCACAAGAGTGAAGTAAACAGGAAAAAAGACTAATGTATTCTTAAGCAATTTTATTAACATATATATTGCTTTTATGTGTATTGACTGAAGTGCTTGGTAATTCTTCCGTAAAATTATTACAAAAATATGATTATATGATGACATTATTTCTATGTAGTTATTGTCACAAAAGAAGGCAAAATATAGGTTTTTTTTTTCTTTAGCCATCGCACATATGACATTCAATATCGACGTCAGATTTATGCCTGTGCGTTCGAACGAAGTGGTACGTGAGTATCCAGCATCACAGTCTCTCCTCGCAACGGTACTTCCAAGACAAGGAGGCCGCATCATCTACGTCGTCTAGCACACAACTTTTCATGCCGGCGGCACTATATGATACGCATGTCTTAACTTGAAGATTTTCAATCATTTGCTGTCTTTTCGCGGTACGAAGGAAAGAAATATTATGCTCGTCAGATAATAAGAACAGATAAATGAACAAAGATACAAGTGAGATTTAATTATCTCTTGGCTTTTTTTCCCCATCACGCGGCATTAAATTTTTATCCTTGTAAGAGATGATGGTGATATTTTGCATTCAGGGCCATTTATTTAAGTCTTCGCACGAACTGCGTTCGTGTAAATTTTTTCGAGTTTATGGATCTTTCTACCTTCCAGGAATGTCGGCGACTGGAATTGCCGAGCGCATTCCATGCCAACTTGCACGCGTACAGTTGAAGAAAGATTTTTAGAAATTCGTTTCAAATGATTTTACATATGTACATTTTATATTATATGTGATTTCGGCACACACCGATCACCGTGTACTTGTAATAAGTGCAATTATTATACTATGCCGTAATATCGAGCTAATTGGCACTAAATATAAATCGGATTGATTTTGAAGGCGTAGAAAGCGGTGCTTGGTAATATCGTTTTATTACTTGCAGTTGGACCGATAAAGAAATTAGTCTGTTGAAACCGTTGCCAGTAGTCGAACGGTAATTCGTTCACCTTTTTCCCCAATAAACGCGTCGAACGGAATGCTCGCGAGAAGCAATACCGTTCGTCTGACCCGCATAGAATTCGTAATATTTTTCTCCCTAATCCGCGTGTATAATGTATAATTGCAAATACTGTAAATGCGTGATATTGGCGAATACAGTTAATTTGAGAACAGATGAACATATGGCTAATGAAAGTGGAAAAATGCTGATAACGACCACGAGCATAAGTGGAAAACGCTTATCTACTCAAGTGTATAAAAAATACTTGAAAAAAACATTTTACAACAAGTGCACATTTATGTTGACTACGCTGCATAAGTATGTTATCAAAATATGTTGATAAAGAATGTGCAAGAATGTGTTATACACGATTAATCTTATACACGATGTCCAAAATTATTAATTGCAGATTTTTTTACTAATCTTGAAGTAATTTTTTTCTTCTCGAAAATAATCAAGTGCCGTATTGTTTTATGATATTTTTACATTTTTTATTCAAAACAATAATTAAACTTTGAAGTAAAATGGTAAGTTTATTTAAAAGTATTTAAAAAAATAAAGCTTTATTATATGTTAGCAGGTTGAAACAATACTGTCTGCTTTCGTCTATATTTTTGTTTTACTTTTATGGCTTGAAAAGCATTGGTACATTACTGAATACATTTGTAAATGAATAATCAAATTGAAGATGACGAAAGAATCTGCAGTGGAAAGAAAGTATCTCTATATAATTATTAAAACTTACATTATATTTTATAATTAATGTGAAACTTTATTCTAATCGTATACAAGTGAACAATGTTGGATTAAGTCGCATGATTCTAGATATCTTTCCGATTATACATTTCACAACTTTATTTCCGTTTCGCGCAATATGCTATCTGGTGCACAAGTATACAGATCGAATCGATTGGCATCCAGAAAAATACCAGCTGCGCATTGGCCAAGAAATGCGCTATCTTACCGTTATAAGACATACTACATTTTATGAAACGGTATAGTTCGAATTTAAAATTTGACATAAAATTTATATATTTTTAAAAAATTCACATATTATTTTAATATATAATAATTTACACTTGATAATTATTATATATATTATTGTGATAATAATAAATTAATCAAAGTAGAAAATCAAGAAAAATTGCAATTTTTATTATAAAAAAATTGGGAAGAGAAAATTTAATTGATATATAACGATAATAATAATAATTATTATTATCATAAATAAAATTACACGTAGAGTTTTCTAATTATTAAGTACATCTATACTATTAAATTAATGTTAAGATATTTAGCTATTGCAAGAAAGATAGAGGTCATACGAACGCATTGAATGGAACAATTCTTCATTGCACGAGTCTGAACGACAGAGACGGGACCCATACGATACCTCGTACATTTAATTAAATTGCAGCGCGTTATGCAAGATGTTAATGCACAGTAAGACATATTATATGTGTCTGCGTAAATGTGCGTAACCGCTGACTACGAGGACAGCTACGGAGAAGAAGGAAGAAGAAAAATTAGGGGTGGGGAAGTATGCGTACGACTTTCTCCGATGCAAAATATGTGTGCCATCACCTTCTTAGCTTCTTTCCGGAGGCTACGCCTCTCCGCCTTTTCACTTTTCGTGGATCCAACCCACGCGATCACGGCGCACAGTCGGACTTAATTAAGTTCGCAATCAAGAGCGAGACGCGATAAGATCATTCCAGAACACGCTAGCGGATCTATCTATTAAAAAATGTATATTTGTACGTGTACATAATATTTATGTACGGAATGCAACATGGATCGCTGATAATCGATTTGACACTGCAGTCCACAATTTGGTTACACAATTTGTCAATTTTACATGAATTTTTTTACAATTTTTCAAAAGATAGGATTTTACGTAAATAAAATTAAATCCGTTTGCCTGCACTAGAATATATAGATCGATCGCGGCGCACATTGTGATTAATGTTGCAGAAAAGTCGCGGTTGTTAAACGTTGGAAGAATGCGGGAGCTAAGTGTCCAGTTATTCCAGCATAGATTTATCGTTCCACTTTCGTGGCTGCCGATCCGTTCCTCCGGCTACGGCTGCTGGCGGCCCGGACTTTACTTCGTTGGCAAGTCTAGCCCCGGATTGTAAATCTTTGCAGCGCGGCGAGATGCGGTTGTTATCGTCGCGCGTTACACCCGCTCCTCTCGCTCGTGATCCATATTATTTCTTCTTCCCGACATCGTAATCCAATGCGGTACGCGATACGTAGTGAGAGATCAGAACTCTTGATGATGTCTCAGTACTCAATTTCTCGACGCTCGGGAGAAACTTTCGTTAGCCTCAATTACATTATTTCGACTACGTCAAATTGTTTTTGGTAAAAACCAGGAATAAGAAAAGAACCGCGTGTCACGAGTTAGTTTTGCGGTCGTTGTTCACGCGATTGTTCATGGTATTCAAATATTTCTTGAGCTATGTCGATTTCACAATCCGAACCGACCGCGACATGACGAATCAAAGATTTGTAGTGAGAAAATTTAAATGAAAGGAATATCGTGCTACCGAATAATTATGTGTGAATAAATATATATATTTTTTCATATATAATTTCTGTAAAGTTCATAAAACAATTTTAATGTTTCGTACTCGATCGTTACTTACTTGTTGCGTGTTTCTTTTTCGATCGGACTCAGTTATGTCCTTCATTGAAAGTCATAATTGCGACAATGTAAATCTGAATTGCACTTGCAGCTGACGGCGAATATTTCCTTTCTAATTACAAGTAATTCAGTTGCAAAATACTGCCGAGCGCGTCTCGCAACAGTAAAAACAAAATGCCTGCGGTGACTGCGTTTCGCCTTAAAACTTGTACTTTTATAATTGCGCAATTAGGCGCACGAACATGTGCGAAGTGGTAACGCACTCGCACTAAATTATATTGAGGCGACAGGTGAATTTTCATCAATTATCGTTTTACGTAAAACACATTGTTCGGTCGCTAATATATAGCCCATTAATGTTGTAACCAGGAAGGAATTGATTTTATATGAATAGAACAAGTAAAAAATGTAAAATGAGGAGAGGAGATTTTAAATATGTACGATACTTTTTCTTGGAGATAATTGAAGCAAAAAATTCATAGCATTTTTTCGTTATTTGAAACTCACACATACTCTGAATTTTCAATGATAATGAATTTGCTTCAATAAAGGTTGTCAGAATGAGAAGAAAAATATTTGCAAATTTAATTTTTCAAAGTGTAAATATATTAATCTCTTGGTTATTAATTCTATTAAAAAAATTAGAAAGAAAAGAAAAATATCAGTTACACGTCAATCATCATTGACAGCTGAACAAAGGTTATTTTGTCTCGTCTTTGTTTTTGTCATGTTAAAACACGACGACAAAACAACGACAGACGCAAGTGGATTTATCTGACAGAGAATTCATCATTCGACGGGAATCGACGGTGTATGGTGAATGCAATTTGAGGCAAAGTGTGACGCGTACGTAAAGCGTGACGTGCCCCGGATGCTCGTAAAAACATTCTCCGCCGCGTGGCTACCGAGTCGTAACCCGCTCCGCTTCCTAGGTATTGTTATCGGGTACCCGGGGGATTCTGAGCTCCGCATCCCATTATATACCGCGGACGGAATGCAGCTTATCCGCGCGACTCTTTGGACCACGAATAAATTTTCAGATATGACCGCTCAGGCTCGTCAGAGTGTAGGGTCTCCTCTCGAGACTATCTTATCAACCCTGCTGCTTTTCCTCGCCAATCTTTTTGACAAAATACGAGCATCCGTCATGTAAATACATTTTTTTCTTCATATCTTACTCGAATATGATTGCAAATTTCTTCAAGATCTGTCTGCATCTCGGCTCTCGCTATCTCGAGACTCGTCGCTTATCTACTATTATGTATGTTTCTTCGCTTATCTGTTTACAGACGTCATCTGACTTTTTTTTTCATTTCGAGCCTTGCACGCTCTTGCGAGTACTTGCAAAAGCTTTATCTCTGCTTTTCATCGCGTGAAATTATTTTAACGCGCGCGATTAATTATGCAGAATAAATTATTATACAGGCAAAATTATTGTAGGACGTAACAATACGGTGTACATCGCGATAGTATTTGGCGAAGGAATGCTCTTGGGACTCGAGTCCGACGATGCATTAAAAAGCGTGTGTGTACAAAGGTCTATACCCGTAATTTAGGGAATCAGATAGCGATAAAAAATGTTTGGGGACCGGTTCGGCATAACGTTACCTTGATGGCTCAGTTTGGCCGACGACAACGCGGATTTTACGACGAGAATTCTTTAATGAATGTTTTATAGCGAAATAAAAAATAAATGTCACCTCGCGAATTAAACGGCGTGTTTTATTATTAACAATACGTATCTGAATTGGGACTCGGTATCACGAAGCGCTCAAGTACATTTGATGCGATAATGCACATCCATAATTTATAAGTATTATCAATTTGTGAGATTCTTTCTCTATAATTAATACAATAGTATTTTGCAAACTTTTCTTGTCTTTTACAAACTATTTTGTTAATAATTTAAATTATTATTTTGCATTACACTATTGATTTTTTAATTTTAAAACACATTCTTCTCTCTCTCTCTCTCTCTCTCTCTCTCCCTCGAAGTACTAAATCTTTATACTGTATAAAATGCAAAGAAATGTTCAGTGTCACATGTTATCAAGCTGTAGGAAAATTTGTAATTTTCTCGCACCAAGGATTAACTTGAGATTATACTCCGCAGCATCGCATAGATATGAGACAAAATACAGGACGAGTCTACGATTCCCCATGGACTCGCGACACAGGCCACTTCCAACGATCGTCAGGCATCAAGTTAATCTTCCGTGATGACTTTTGAATGGTATCTCGCGGGTAACTCGCGAGTAACCGGTCAGAGGAAGAGAGTGAGAGAGAAGAGGCCCGTGTCCACTAGGCGCGTTCTATCAAGGCCGCGGGCGAGGTAGTCCTTTTATTTTCTGACCATTTGACGAGAGCGACATGCCGAGCATTCCTCGCCGGAATAGCCGTGTAACTATGCCCTCGGCATTGCGGCCCTCCTGCGCGCGTGTGTAAGTGTGTGTGTGTGTGTGTGTGTGTGTGTGTGTGTGTACGTGTGTGTATGTGTGTACGTGTGTGTATGTGTGTGTGTACGCGCGTGTGTACCCTATCGGACCGATGCGCGCCGCGGTCGCGGCCGCGGCGAACGCACGCCGCGCCGCTTATTTCGCGTGCATTCGAAGTTGCATGCGCGATGGTGTAGGTGCATGCGTACGACTAGATGCACGCGTACTTACACGCACGCGCGTTCATATAAATAAGACACGCGACACAGGCGCGCGGCGCGTATGCGTAAAGGACGGAGCTCCAAGGTCGATTACTGGCCAACCCTTCCTCCGCCATTACTCCGAGAGCTGGCTTCGGAACGGAAGGAGAAAGAGAAAGGAACGGGGAGACAATGAGCCGGAGAAATCTGGCTTACGATTTTTAGATGATTTCTGAGTAATGATTGGTTCTACTTCAGCACTGACTCGCTTGCATTTTTGGTTGCATCGTTCGATTGATGAGATCGTCATCTCATCAATCGTCATGTTTTTCTTCGTTCGTGAAGGATTTTTTCTTCCCATTACTCTAGTTGAGTTTTTATCTCCTGTCAAAGAGCTTGGACGTAATGATCATCTTGAAGAAAACATGTACATTTCTTCTTTGGAAAAATGTTTTTACGTTGTCGTTCGATGTCACTGAACGGTCCGACCGAACAGCCGGACGTTCACCAGAAGGATAATATCCACTTGGTTCCACGTTGGGTCGCGTGTCACCGACCCGGGTTGCGGTCAACTCGATTTCGATTTGCGGCGCTAAATCTGCACCTAATTGTATTATTGTGGCGCGGCGCGGCGCGGCGCGGCGTCCAGTGGATCCGCACGTCATCTCCGGAATGTCGGAATAGCTTTCGCTGTGGGTCAGGACCGGAAGCGGAATACGTGCGCGGACAATTGCCCAGCGGGCCGCGATTAATCGCTCGTGGAAGCTAGGCGGCCTATCTGCCACAACGGAGCACAATCCGATGTAGCAGTTTTGCTCCGGCGACCCCCTTCAGCCGCGCGCGCTCGACTTTCCGGTTTAACCGCTCCTTCTTCTAATCGCTTCTCTTCCTGTCGGTCGATCCCTTCGTCCTTGGTATTCTATACGCACCTGGAGACGTAGCCAGCGAGCCGCGTCTTTCTAGCCGTTTCATCCTATCTGTTGAAACTGTTTCGCGAGACTTGGGCCAAGACATCGTTTCGCGATCTACGAAGAACGGTGCTTTTTGCTTTCTTTATCGTTATACAACTCTTCGTAACGTAGCCAATTCATGAATGCGTTGCAATCGCTCGTTTCTTTGAAACGCAATCAGCATTCGCGTTTGTTTGACTTATATTAAAGAGGGATTTTATTCTTTATTTCTGAAATTTTCTTTCAGAGCATAGTACAAGTGTTTCTCTGACCTTTCCGCTGTATCGCCTGCATCTTGGCTCAATCGCCAACAACGGAGCTCGACTGTATCCGCATCGACGATCCACATTCGTGTCCAGGAGCTACTACGTATTGCGGCCGCGCGCGTTGTCGACAATAAGACCCGGAATACCCAATGAGACTTTTCCGACGTGTCGGCGATGTCGCGATGTCGCCAACACTGAGTTTTATACCGTGGGGCTAATGTCCGCCGTAGACAAATGGACGGGTAACGCGCTGATAGCGATTGAGGTCGCACGCGAACAGGGACGGGATCACGAAAGCTCACTTGTTACCGGGTTAAGCCCCACCCTGGGATACGTACGACGCGACGCAGTTCGCTTCGCCAGAGGTCTATTCCGAGATCGAGAAGTGTGACGAGGCTTAATTTTCAAAGTATTCACGTTAAAGATGAAGAAATTGGGACAGGTGATGCCGCAGGCATCACCGCGTACATTGGTCTCTCCGCTTCTCTGGCTCTGCTGCAATCGCTTCTTATTATTATTATTGCAGGAAGCGATTGATCGTTGAAGCCAAGTCAACGATGAATTTGGTAGATTGTCAGGGCCGATGATGCTTCGACTTTCTCGATTGCATAATTCGTCTGACTGGCTATATCATACCTTACGTGAAATTCACGCGTAATGAAGCTCACGCGTTGGGACACGAACGTCCGCGTCCGTCAGCAATGGCCTTCTCGGCCGGTCGGTTCGAGGCTGAACTGTCCATCGCATCGGATTACTATCAGAGCGTAAGAGGAATGTCGTGTGTATATATGCAAACCCAGTGTGTGAGACACACCACGGGGTAGTACACGGGTACACACCGGGATACGCGATACCGCGAGTCTGCGTGCTTTCTACCGTGACGCACTTTAGATCGAGATCGAATCGAACGATACAGAACTAGTCCGGGTTAGCGCTGAGTTAAATGGCATTTTTCATCGAGAATTCATTCCAGCTTACAAGCTACTTTGTGCCTCAGCGCGTTTCAAACGAGCATAACGTTCAGCTAGGCTGATAATAAATTTCTGGAGTTCCTATCGCGGAGTAAGTCACCAAGGAACTTTGGAGCGCGAACCGGACGTATAGTTATTTAAAAAATGCTCAATAAAAATTCTAAAATTCTTTTCCGTTCCACATGCTATCATTCGTAGTAGAATTCGGAAGAATTTTACAAATTAATTCGATATAACTCGTGTAATGCAAAAAAACATAGGTATCATAATTATATTTAAAATTTCAGTATATGTAATTTTTAAAAAGAATGTATGCACAATAAATCTAATAATTAGAAATCTAATAATTAGAATTTTTACGATTTATTATCTTATTAATAAAATTTGCTTAGCATCAATGTCTTTATGCGATAACAGATAACGTGCTTATTATCGGAATAAAATAATTTTTTCAAACAGCTATAAATAACCTGTTATGTACATCTTTATTTTACTATGATGCACTGACAACAAAGCTAATGAGAAATTTCCCAAGCGACACTTATACGCTTACGAAATCGTATTGTTGTGCAATTGTTATGCATTGATATTCCAACTCTATATGTAAAAAAAAAGCTTTCCTGCCTTCTTATCTCTATCCGTATATAGAAAATGAACTAAATGTGCATTTTATGCTGCATAAAAAAACGTATGCGCAACTTGCCTTGTTCACTCGCTACGGTTGCTTACGCACATTTAAGAAAAAAAGAAAGAAGAAAAGATAATATCGTTCAAGTAGCGCGTGGAGTGAAAGTTTCGAACGTAACGAGTGCACTCGCTGCCGATACCTGCTATGCGTTCCAGATAATTAATGTCGTTTCGCATATATTGTACATAACGTTTTGTGACCTGTAGAGAAGAGCGGGACAATCACTTTTATTTGACACGACTCATTCGATATTCATCCTGAAGAAGACTGTGCGATGCATAATTAATACATAAGTAAAGCGTCGCGCGCCAGATTACTTACAATTTGTTAAATTTATTAGATGATATAAATACATAATGCCATTTGATTGCGTAATTAATTAACGTTTGATTAATTCGTGCTTACAATTTTTACTTTTAGATAGACGATTTGATGACGTTACAATGGTGAATTTGTCGGCGATCTCGCGCAAGGTTAAAATTTTTGAGCTGAGATGAGAATGTTCCGTGCCCCCTTCGCTGTCATTAAGGCACTTTTTGCGTCAAGCGGTTGGAAAGTGATCGGTCATCCGTGATGAAACGCTATCAAATTACATCTTTTTTCAGCGGACACCGCGTTGTACTTTCGCTTCGAAAGCTCTTCCTCGATTTATGATGCGTGCGATAGATTCGAATTCGCGATGCGCGAACTGGTACTACACTCTTTACGCCGTTAAACTCGCGTAAAAAAGTGATCGGTCTATGTGCCTCGTTAATATCGCGATTGCAAAATCGTCCTATACATAGCTATAAACTTATGAGCGGGAGAAAAGAAAGGAATTTATCTTAACAAATCTCTTCGAAAGGCGAGACTGCGTTAAAGCGATCGCGAACGAGCGAGTCTCAAATTAAATACTTATAGAGAAAAGATATCCTTTCCGGATTTTGATGAACTTTGGACTTGTTGCGAAACCGTTGAAAGTAAGAATTTTTTGGGGGAATAACAGCCTTAGCGGAATGACTGCACAAGTCATTGTTACTAAAGACAAAGACTCGAAGCGTAAAACATTGTCTTGAAATTATAAGTCAGCTATGGCAGTTAAAGCCCTAATAAGACTATTAAAGGTGCAGTCTCAGGAAAATATGTTTACAGTTTGTGCAGTTTGAAGACAACTGTCGAATTCTCAGCTGTCAAATTGTCAGCCCAGCCCCTCGCACCATTTATTTCGTACACACGTATCTCGGTGAGGAATGTCGAAGATACCGTTCACTTTTTCATTGCCGAATGTTACTATATTGGTACCGCTTAAAATTTGTGCGTAACCTACATATAATTGCCGGTGTAATTTCTTACGCGGTTGGGAGCAGCGTGTTTATCGACGCCGCGCCGTGGTTTACGAGACGTCGTTAAAAACGCTGTTCAAGTCCGCTTCCTGGTCGCAAGTAAGTACGTCCTAAAACGCCTGCGTATGCTGAAGAGCAGTCTCTTCAGGTGAGAAATATGCACTCGCGAGATATGTGCGAACGTTCACAAACAACTCTGCGAATAAATTTATTGCAAAACAGATGCGACAGCATGTTTACGAAAATTAACAAGGTAAATCCGTGACATTCGAAACTACGTTCACGCCAAATTGTTGCGCATATATCGATTGCAAATCGCCTTCCACGTGTTCCACGTCGTGATATTACGCAATTGATTCACAATCGACTTATCCTTGGCAAAATTTTTTAAATATCAAAGCTTTTTAAATCGTAATTAAAAAAAGACGAATCAAGACAGATCAATTCCGCTTAAAAAGAGTTTCAATATTTGATGCTTAAATAAATATCAGATATCTCTCTACTTATTTTGTATAAATAATATTTTATTTATATCAAGTATAAATGCTATTTAACTTGAGATCGATTCGATTTACCAAAGTCTCGGAACCTCGTACAAGGATAGATGGTATTTATACAACAGCAAATCGTGATTCGCTCATGTAAATAGTGTTCACTGTTGTGAGCGAAATAGGATTGAAATATTCTTTGACGCGAAATAGCTTGATGCTTGATGAAATTAGCTCAAGATAATTAACTGAAGATTGTTAGTGACAATGAGCGTATGTCGCTGTCTCGTGTAGATCGGTTGAGAAGGTGACGTTTGTGCAAACATAAATCGGTCGATTCGTTAAACAAACGCGCCTCGCGACTCGTACGAGCGCAACCGCCGCGCCGCGCCGCGTATTTCCATCTCCGACAGAGAACCGTATAATTTCAAGTCCGTTAACCAAATCGTATCCGTGAACCAAACAACTGCACAGGTGTGTTATCCGTTTCACTTTACTACTTCGCTGCTACTTTACGCGGCGGGTACCGGTAGCAAGGTAAATACATCAAGTTCTCTCGAAAGAGAAGAAAACGGAAAGAAAAGAAGAGAAGAAGAAAATAGAGCCGAGTACGCGTGTGTATTCTGACTTGGTTTCGGAACAGCCAAGTGCATTCGGATAACCGTGATAATCCGTCGTTTCACATCGTTATGACTGCACGTTCGGTCACGATGCATCGTGCCGTGCCGCTCTGCTCCGCTCCGCTCTGCTCCGCGCGCGAATCCCAGCTAATTATGAATAATATAATTAGGCGGGATTCCCATGGTTTCCCTTTTGTGAGATCGACGATGAGGCGGAATGAGCGAGCGGCCGACGAAACGACGATTCATCGTAGCCGCGGGGGGGGAATTGAGGCTCGAGACGAGCGATGCGCGATTGAAATAATAGCTCGTGTGAAATTTAGAATCACGCCAGCCGGGGACATGTAATCGTGATGTAATTCTTAAGTGTGCTACTGCATGACTGTTACCTGTAGACACCTATTCGGAGCATTGATGTGCGGTCGTCGCCGTGGCGCTTCGTTCTCGAATTTAAAACTAGGCGTCCGGAAGTTGCAAATCGATTTTTTCTCTCGCGCATTCGCAATAACTTGAGGAATAATTTTAGAAGTTATTCAATATTCGAATTCAGAAATTACTTAACAATCCAATAATATCATTTGGTCGATATTCGTTAACATTTCACTAATTTCCATAATTTTTTAATCGTGTCTAAAATTAGAGAACTCATATTACCAATTATTTTTTCTGTACGTAATATTTTTTTAAATAAACATAAATCTAACGGCTTTCGTTTATCTGTCCGTTTGAATAGATTCACGTTTATTATAAAAAAAGAATTAAATAGAAATTAAAACTTTATTCAACGGTAATAACTTATCAAAATCGTCATATGTCAAATAATGAGAGAGAGAAAGAGAGAAAGATATGAAAGAAATCAATAATATCAAATTTAGCTACAGTGTTCCAGATAGCAAAGATAATCTAAAAAGAATTCTTTCTAAATTCAAGAAATTTGGAAAGAATTCTTTTTGGATTATCTTTGCTATCTGGAATACTGTAGCTAAATTTGATATTATTGATTTCTTTCATATCTCTCATAAATTCTTGTTTTCATCTCATTTCTGTTCTGAAAACTCTCAAAAATTAAAGAAAAATCCATAAAAAAAAATCACTCTTATGCTACTAATTCTAAGCTCTTTTTCAAAATTAAAAAAAGATAATAGTTTTTATAAGATTTTGCAATGAAAGGAATTCTTTTTAAATTCATAATGATCACCTGTGCTAATTGAGTTGACTATAAATATAATTAAAATTTTATAAATAATTTATTCTCTTTCTTAAAAGAAATGTAATTTTTTTACTTTTATTCTCTTTAATACAATAATGTCAATCTCGGAATAGCGTTAAATAAGTTATTCCATATTGAAATCTGCTTCAAAAACCAGATTTTACTTTAAGAATAAAATATGTATTTTTTTACTCCATTCTCTCTCCAACTATATTATATTAATATAGTTTGAGATTCATGCGTGGAGTGCTTTTCACAGAATTAAACAATAAGAATAACATTTAGAAAAAAGCTTTAAATGTATCGACAGTGAGATATTCTGCCTGGCAACCGTGTGGCATCGGAAAAATGGAATTTTCTCACAGTGAAAGTCGCCTTTGAGCCCAAGTGTCAGTCAGCTTTGAAAAACATTTAAAGGTCATTCGTAAACGTTATTCTTAGGCGATTATGTTATCCAGGATCCCAGGATATTAACGAGCGGCGCGTCGCGTACTCGCGGAGAGGAATTCTTGCGCGACGGTAGTGACCGTAGAAATTCCTTTCGCCGGTCTCACCTGATAGCCGATCCAACGTACTGATCTATTCAATGAGGAATCCGCTGAATCATTATCGGCGATTTCCCTTCCCGGTGAAATATTCGGAACCTCGTTTTCCTCGAAGGACGTAAAGTTGCCACGTCGTGATAATCCAGTGACGTACGATTAATTTTATTTCTTCCTCTTTTTCTTTTTGTTGATGCGAGTACGATCGTTAGAACGCGACGACGACGAGACACGGGCGCGAGCAGATCCCGCTCGATCCCACCCGATCGAGCGATCACGGAGAACTGAACTGAACGCCGAACGCGTCTTGCTCCTCGACGCTCCTCGTCGCCGTCGTCGTCGCGGAGCGTGGCAGAACCGTGACAAGCCCGATCGGCGCCCTCGAAACATTCGATTTTCCCGATCGCGATAAATCTGCTTCCGTTATTTCCGAAGCGTGCGATACTTCCGGAAGATTTGTGTAGGCTATTGTCCGATTTTCCGGAATCGATCGCCTACCGCGCGGAATTGAAGCGACGAATTCTTCTTCTATTCGATTACAAATTTCTATCGCATCTTTAAAACAAAGTAAAAATTAAATAGATCTGCAATTGTTATTGTTATTTTTTTGATGTCTTAAATCTTTTCGCGTTCGATCAGAATCGAATTTTCAGTATGCTTGCAAGTTTTTCCGAGCGTTTCCGATAATATCCGAGTATTCGTAATAGACTAATAGGATCATTCCGATCAAAATAGCACCCTATGAATTTGACAGATTTCATTTGCTTTTGTTATAACATAAATTATTGCAGCGTCAGATTCTTGCGCGTCATATTGTTATAACACGTGTCGTAGTATTGATAATGTTAAGGTATTAACATTTTTTTAAATATTTGATAAGCACGTTTATTTGCACGAAAGAGATAAGTCTTTCACGAACACTTGGGCATATTCGCAGATGGTTTTCATTGTGCACGCACGTTCGTCGATAATTGTAAAGATAATATGAGCAGGCAAAATGGTGTAATGCATAAAATAAGCAGACAGAAGAGACAAACAATGAAAGATATCTCGATTAAATATCAGGGGTATCCGCTGTCTCTTGGCCGGAAACTAAAATCACGATATTATTAGTACATTTGTCGCATCGTGCTATTGTGTAATAAAATATTCTCAGGTTTGTTACCACATATCGAACGTCTGCGGTAGGACTAGTATATATGTTTAGAGTTTCAAATGTGTATAAGGCTTAGAAATTTTCTATTTTATAACAATCAAAATATAACTCGAGAGTTATTTAACTCTACTGTTCTATTTCAATTTTCTAAACGATTGTTTAATATATCGTTTGAAGATCAATATAATAAAAGAGTTTATATAGAAAACAAAAATAAAAAATTTTCACACAAAATAAATCTTACATTAACAAAGTCATTAAAATGGCAGAAAAAGTTTAGGTTTTTGAATAAAATATTAGTAAAAAAATAAAATACATTTTGAATCAAATAGATCTGAATTGCAGGGTTAATAAATATACGAGAGAATGAAGCCTTTAATTAAGAACGTTTATACACTGAGAGAAAAAATTCCTAAATTTTAATAAATATTTCTTCGAATAGTACTAATAAAATATTTATTTGCATAAATTAATATTTACTCTATAAGAAAAATAATACAAAAACTACTAATTAAATTACTATTAAATAAATATATATTAAATGTTTAGTAAATATTTTATTAGTGCTATTCGAATAAAATTCAATAATTTTTTCCTCAGCGTTTCTTTTATCATAAATTTCCTATAAAATAAAATATAACGTGGCTGAAGAGATGCAAATATATTCGAAATACATTCTGCTTGACTTAATTAACACAAATATTTAACATGTGTTAGTTTTCTATGTTTCACAAGTGGTTATAAAACAATAGGTACGTTTAATAAACATATATAAACATATATAAATTATATATCAGAGTAAATAACCATAAAGTTTCAATTAAAAAATTTTAATTAAAGTTTTGCTTATTCTCTTATCTATTTAACAGATATACTGAAATAACTTCACTTTTCCTTATCTAGCAATAAATGAAGAAACGTGAAGTTTTCAATTAAAAAGCCATCAAGTGAATTTCTCCAGGAAGTGAATTTCTAATAGAAAAAAGATTAAATAGATAAGAAATACAGACGTGAATTATCGCAATATTAAACGTTAAAAACAATGAAAGTTTTCAACTTTCTAGTCGATCAGCGCACTCAAATATTTAGGTACGGCATGCTCGAAATAGCGGAAACGCCCTGTACCTTTCGTACAGCAGGTATCCACTTCCGGAAAAGTGGGAGGCGCTGGCTCGCCATCTCACAGTTAAGGCTATAACACACACCTTCCATAACCGTAACCATAAGACGTACCGTAAGAATTAGCCTATTACAGTCGAGAATTAAGAAATAAGAATTTGAATTCTCGACTGTGATTGGCTAATTCTTACGGTACGTCTTATGGTTACGATTATGGAAAGTGTGTGTTATAGCCTTTATTCCCTAGTTCGATCACGTGCCGTGCGCGAGGGCCAATGAGCATATGGAATAATCTGGTAAACAGAGCCGTATCGTTCGGTTGGTATGGAAGATATCTCTGCGTCCTGGCGAGCGGCTAGCCTGCTCTGTTCGCTGATTCGCGTTTGTTACCGCGGGTGCGATATTGCGATATACGTTCCCTACGTTCCCTACCCTTTCCGTTCTTTTGCCTCTGCGTGGCATGAGTAACGACTGTAACGAGTGGTGACACGCGCGTTGGTCTATATCTCTATACGAGTTTGATGCTCCGAAACTGTTTTGCGATTTCGCACGTGCATTTTACATTGCCTTCTTCACAAACGTGTCGTTCCTGTCGTAGTGGTGAATCGGTGACACGCGGTTAAACGCGGCCTACAGAAGGCTGCGGCTGCGGTGCGAGCAAAGGTACACACGATCCCACACACATTCCTCTCACGTCTCCTCATCGTCCGTCACGTCGCTCATCGCTTGTGCCGCGTCGCATCGCGCTGCGCGCCATCCGCCGCGCTGACTGTCGTCGGCCCATCGCGAGCAATCGTGACGGAGAGGTCAACGAGAGAGGCAGAGGCCTGGCCATCTTGGATGAGACATGTCGTTTTGGGATAAACGTCAACGGCACAGTGTTTACCGTGCGATGGACGCCCGTCGCGTCACTTACCTCTAATAACGCCATCGTCTGAAACGGACAGTTTCCGTCCGTTTGGCTGAGCGTTCACGCCGACAAGGTGGTGATCGCGGTGGGGTATTCCCTCCGGAGGAGCACGCAAACCTACTCCACCAAGTGGTGGTCCCTTCGCGATACCTGTGCCGCACGATGAATCGCGGTGACGGGTTGGTGCAGCGACGACGCGTGGTCAACAGTGGCGGCAGCGGCGCCGGTGGTGCTGGCAGCGGCCACGGCCAGGACGGCCAAAACGCCGACCTCGTTGGCCACAATGACAAACTGTCTGGGCAAAGCCCAGACACAGACTCTCTGTCCCAGAAGGATCTCAATTGCAATCCCACTATCGATGATGACTCCGACAAGGAGACACGTTTGACCCTTATGGAGGAGGTCTTGCTGCTGGGGCTCAAGGATAAAGAGGTTTATTTCACGTTCTAAAGATTCTTCGATTCTCTATAAATTCCTGAAGTGGCCCATGTTTAACCCTCTGTCCTCTTTTTTTTTTCATAGGGATACACATCCTTCTGGAACGACTGCATAAGTTCTGGTTTAAGAGGATGTATTTTGGCAGAGCTTGCCTTTCGGGGTAGGGTGGAATTGGAGAAGGCTGGCATGCGTAAGAAAAGCCTATTGGCTAGAAAGCTCCTTTTGAAAAATGATGCGCCTACAGGAGACGTACTGTTGGATGAAGCTTTAAAACACTTAAAGGACACAGACCCACCTGAAACTGTGCAGAGTTGGATAGAGTACCTCAGTGGTTAGTTTCTTTATTGCTGTACTCGTGTACAAGATGTTAATTATAAAAATGTCTTGCATGATTGCAGGAGAAACATGGAATCCTTTGAAATTAAGGTATCAATTGAAAAATGTCAGAGAACGACTAGCAAAAAATCTTGTTGAGAAAGGTGTTTTAACAACGGAGAAGCAAAATTTCTTATTGTTTGATATGACTACTCATCCTCTTACCGACAATCTTGCCAAGAGTCGTCTTGTAAAAAAGGTAAATTATTTAGCTTTTCTGTAGAAAAGAATTTTTTAATTTTTAATTTGAATATAACATGTCTATGAAATAAATTTGCAAGCTGTCTTCATTTTTGAGACTCATATATGAGTATATATATATACAGGATGATTATTACTGAATGTCCCCACTTTTTACCATAGGTGCATGATTTACCGACGGATACGTATTTCTAATATTATTATATTAGAAATTACAAATGCATACTCCTATGGTAAAAAGTGGGGACATTCATTAATAATCACCCTGTATATCTATATGTGGCAATACATTTCACACTGATAAAAACTGATGTATGTATTTATTATGATAACATTACTATTATATATAGTATTAAACTAACTTATCGGATCATAAATATTATTATGGTTTAATAATAGAAATCTTGTTAGATCTTTCTACCACATTCTTTCAGAGATAAGTGGTATTTATTTAAAAAGAAAAACTCCCTAACTTGTGATCTTATAATTTGATTTCTCATACACCTATAAACTTCTCATTTAGAGATTTATTTCTACAGTATTTGGTATATATTTGATGTTATAATGTCGTTATGCTATTATCTACGGAAGTAATATCTTATCTTTATATATGAAATATCCTACATTGATTAGGACGTATGTTGGAATGGAAAGATAACAACTCATGAATTAAATACATATATACATATATATAATTATATATAGGGTGATTTTTAAATATGTACAAAAAATTGAAGAGGAATATTTTTTGGCTTATTTTAGAAAGAAATGTTTGATGGATATTAAATATTTCTTCGGTACTGAAAAATGATTTTCAGTATTACATATACACGCACATCAAATTTGAATGAAATATTTCTAAGCAATGTCCAGATTTTCGAAAATTTATATTTTTTTCTTAACTTTGACATTCTATATTTTAAAATATATATTTGTAAGATCTTTTTTTTTAAATAATCTAAGAAATACTTTTCTTCAATTTTTTGTACATACTTAAAAATTCCCATACAACATACTTAAAAATATCCTGTACATATATATTTCTTTTAACTTTTTGTACTTGTCACCTTGTATATATGATTTGTATATTTTTTATCTTTTTGTAACACATTTATTATCAATTTAGTAACAATACATAATAAAATGATACATATTTCAAGAAAATTTTTATATGAATAAATAAATCATGTACTTATTTTTATTATTATATTATTAATTGAAAAAGGAAAAGATTTATGCAAATTTTTTAATTTACTGATCAAATTTTATAGAATTAAATTTTTCTCTATTATTTTGATTATTTTTGCTAAAAGATACACATGCTCTTTGAATAAAAGTATAAGAATACATAACGGAAAATAGACAATAGGGAAAGAAATTATGTCCTACATTTTGTATAAAAGAATATTGATAGTGAATTGAGTTATATAATCTATAAATAGAACAATGGCATGTTATTCTCTGTTTTCCAGATCCAAGAGGCTGTATTAGGCCGTTGGGTAAATGATGCCGCTCGTATGGATAGACGAACATTGGCATTAGTTATTTTAGCTCATGCCGCTGATGTACTAGAAAATGCATTTGCGCCATTGTCAGACGACGATTATGAAGTAGCAATGCGAAGAGTACGGACATTATTAGACCTCGACTTTGAGGCGGAAGCCGCTAAACGTAACGCGAACCCCGTACTTTGGGCTGTATTTGCTGCATTCACCAAGTAACAGTTACTAACTCTTAAATTTCGTGGACGCGGAATAGTTTTCTACTATTAAATTCTATTATTATGTATTATACAATACTATTATTCTTATACTAATGTGAATACTGAACTTAATGATTTTGCATATCTTTTAGTTGCGACAGTTATACGAAAATAGATAAAAGAACATTCTTGTTACATGATGAGATAATTCAGACCAAATAATCCGTACTCGACTATATAGAAAACTTTTAAGAAATTTTATTCATTTTTGTTATTGTTATTTAACCCTTTGTGTCACTTTTTTTCTAGTAAACATAATAATATGAAATTTGGTATGCGGGTTTTGGACTTGCTGAATATGAGTACGGTGTGAAAAATACAAAATTTAAAATAGCGGATCCAAAATGGCGGACAAAATTATCAAAATCATTGGATTCACTTGAAATTTACTACTTAGAGGTTTTCAAGGTTGCTGATTACAAATCTGACATTAAAAGTACAAAATTCAAAATGGATTCAACATGACGGACGGAATTTTCAAAATTAATCGAATTTGCTTGAAAACAGCTACAGAGAGATTTTTGGTATCGCAAATTACAAATCTGGAGCAAAAAATATGAAATTTATAATGGAAGAGCTAGTTTGGTGGATATGTTTAAAAAAGCTGCAACTTTGTAAATTTTTTTTGTATTTTTTTGTATTTTTATATTTTCTTATTATATTATGATTTATTTGTCATTTTATTATAATATATCTTTAATCTTTCAATTTTATTGTACCTATTGTAAAATATATTCGAAACCAAAATCTTATATCTAAAATAAATCGTGCTAAGAATGATAACGTAGAAAATAATTATTTATTGAATTCAAACAAAGATGTACAGTCGCCTGCATTAGAGTTGCGACACTTTCTTCGATGGTTTTCGGAATGTAGACTTGCTCATTGAGCGGCGAACGTAACTGGGTCTTACCTCTCGATCCAACCACGTTCGCCGATGAGCAAATCTACATTCCAAAAACCATCGAAGAAAAAATGTCGCAACTCTAATGCAGGCGACTGTATTTTACAGGATTTGCAAATCCAGTATGCAAAGGCTTAGCTTTTGTGCTACGCTGAGCACAATGTATATTACTTGCCATTCGTAGAGGTAAGTGGTCCAAATTTTGACGTTGTTTCAATAGAATTTGTATTAGCCATATTGGATTCGCCATTTTGAATTTTTAATTTTTGATATCGGATTCGTAATTAGCGACCTTGAAAACCTGTAAATAGCAAATTTTAAGCAAATCCAATGAATTTGGATTAATTTTGTCCTCCATATTGGATCTGTCATTTTGAATTTTGAATTTTTGACATCATTCATAATCAGCGACCTCGAAAACCCAGATAGAAATTTTGAGGTATAGATTATAGGGCAACATTTTATACAAACAAATTTAATCTATAAAAACAGCAATTTTTTGGTATATATTTATTAACAACAAATTATTTTTTAAAATATCATTCTAAAACTTATTTTATTACGTAAAAGAAACCTTTAGCAATCCAGCAATATCAAATATGCTAAAGGAATACGTGAAACAATTGATTTATTGATAAAATAATCTTGGATGGTAGGTGTAGCTCCCAGAGCTACACTGTGACGCAAAGGGTTAATACATATTTAATAGTTAAATAACGAATATATTCGTATTTAAATATTATAAAATAATAAGAAGCGTGAATGTAAGCCTTGTGCTGGATAGTATTGTTTTATTTGGGAAAGAATTGAGTGCATTACGTTGAGCTTCAGTCTACACCTTCTTGCTTGTTCATTGTGTTTACGAATATATCTATTCATAAACATAATATAAGATGCAGGACACTATGCGGGGTGCCTCAAAATGGAGAACGGGCGTGGTATAGCGTTGAAAAAATCTGAATTATATGTTCTTAGCCATAATTTTGTGAAATATACAAGTATGTACATATATTCCTTTGAATCCTAACTTTTAATATGTAGTATATACATATGTGCCTCTTTGTTTATGTTATATAGAATTTCGCATTATATCCGCGAGTCATTTAGATTAAGGATGCAAATAATTTGATGCTACAAATGCTTTGAAGCATTTGATTGACCAACCAGAATAAAGAATTTTATTGATTGACCAATCAAAGAATATTTGTAACGTTAACTTCTTCGCATCCAAAATCGCATTCTTTTTACATATTTTATGTTTAATCGATCTACACATGCATTTTTAATCTTTCTCCAGAAAAGAATTTTAGATATTTTTGAAACCGTCAATTATTTCATTCATTATATAGACAATATTGACAGACATTTCACACATAACTGACCTCATGCGATGTTACGCGTGTCACATTTCTGATAATCATATAAATGTTATGAATTTTGTAAGAAATTCTCTGCACAATTACATCTATATAAACGTTCATTTTTCATACAAATCATTATATGGGTGCAATGTCTTCTAATATAAACTGATTGTACTGATAGTATTACCATGTGGCAGTAAAGTACTCAGATTTGAAACGAAACAAATTATGTATCATTGATTACCAATAGTTTTAAATTTCTTAGATAACTGATAATTTCATTGTAATCTGATAATTGAACATATTAATCCATATATAATACAAACTACTTGTTCTGAGATTATTAAATATAACAAAATTTTATGATAGTTACAAAATAATTTTGTAATTTGTTAATGTCCTTATGTGAAATAATGAAGAAGATATTTATTGAGACAAAAAAGCATTGGAGCTAAATTTTCTTATTTTTGAATAAAAAAATTATTTTATTTAAACAAATTAAAAAATAATTTTTTAAATTAATTTTTTTGATGGTTTATAAGACCATATATTTCAAAAGCATTTTTAAATATGATATGAAATATGCTACGCATGTTTTCAAAGCATCTGAATTATTCTAGCTTTCTAGTTTTCTTTCCAAACGTTCTATTAAATGATTATTTGATAATGTAAAGATAATTTTTTACAGTTTAAAATAAAATTTTATAAATTTTAATAGTGATTTGCTATGGAATATTACGAATATATTATGATTATATTGAATATTATTGGATTCTACTATTGGACGGAATATACATATATGTATATTGTAAGAGTAGCATAAAATGTATCGCAAATATTTGTAGTTACCTATAAAAAAATAATTGTAATATAAGAAATATTTTTGTTTATTCATGTGCTTTCTTGATTATACAAATATGATTTAGGTAACAATATTTGATGAAGATATGTAAAATTAGAAATATATAATAGATATGTAAAATGTGTAGATAGTGAGAACGGAAGTAACATTTGAAAGTAAATGCTAACCATAATAAGAAAAGAAGTTTTCCATAAAAAAATTAAATTTCTTCTTAATTTTATGTTCAAGTTGTTGAAAATAAAGTACAGAAAAGGAATAATAATTGCTCAGAATAGTAGAATTAATTTTCAGTTAATATTTTTTCAAGTATTTTCAAGTTTTTTATGATCGGTACTTTCCAAATAAATTTGTAAAACGTATATTAAATTGATATGAATGGAAAGGTGTTGAATTACAGTAATGTAGTGAAATATATTAAGTGATTTTTAATTATTTTATATATAATATTCTAGATAAAACTTCAATTAAAATCCAATTTTACAATTATTTTATTCTAATATCTGTTAATTCTATAATCTGCAATAACGAATATTTTTTATCATTTATAGATATAAAAGTATCTATACACATCCTTTATAAATTTTTATTTATAAAAAAAATCGTCTAATAGAAAAATTATTTAACATCATGTTAGTAAAATACTATTTCATCTAAAAGTTTGCTGGGCAAGCATATATCAACATGTAAATCAATTTACTAATAATGATAATAATAATTAGACTATAATACATTTAAGTAATTTACTTGAATAAATAATGATTCATTAGTATATATTATAATGTTTATTATTATTATTTATTTATTATTGTTGTTGTTATTAGAAAGTTATAATTGTTAATATTACTGTAGTCTTTACTACAGCAAAATGAATATTTCAATATATTCACAAATAATTAAACAGTTTTCGTTAAAGCTTTGTGAATACTAATATAGGTAATTATTTAGAACAAGGACCTCACCTCAAATCTTAATAAAAATGTACTTTTTCTTCCAGATTCTTTCATTTTGTGAAAATGCATCAAATGAGTATATTTTTATTAAGATTTGAAATGAGGCCTTTATTCTAGACAATTACCCCAACGTAAATTTCTATTACATTTAATTTTAAATGTAATAGAAATAAATGTAAATCATTAATGAGAGAGTTCTACCGCCACTTGGTAAAATACCTATCTCTTTTATGATGCTTTGAATACAAAATCAGTAAAATAGTAAAACAGTTAAATAAGTTCTACTAAATTATGGAATGAAATATATACGTTTTATGTTATATAATAATGATAAAATTAATATTATGTGGGATAGTCAATCTCAAATCTCTTATGAATTTCATTAATTATAACTATGTACGAGGCATTATTCGCATTATTAAAGTTTCATAATGAAAAACATATCTTTATATATTTGAATATTTGATGAAAATTTAAGAATCAAAATTTCTAGTGAATTCTTGAGAATATCTAAATATTATTTTAAAAGATTGGTCTATTAATCATTGTATAATCACATGGATATTAATTCAGGTTATATTTGTCAAAATTATATTTCTTACAATTTGCAATTTAAAATTTACTTTGTGTGATACAATTTGGTGTGATAAATTTATTATACACTGTGTCGAATTAATATCCAATTATTTAAATCAAAATGTAGAAAATTTATATATATATATATATATATATATATATATATACACTTTGTATAAATATAGTATTATATTACAGATTTACTTTATAATTTTATGTGCACATACATATATGTAAAATACCGCCAATTGAAGTTCAATAAATAAGAAGTAATAAACAGTTATTATTTTTTATTAAATTTCTTTTTCGATTTATATGTGCAATAGAAAAAATATGGTTTTACATGATTGATAATAATTGATACAAAGGGTTTAGCAATCTTTTAAATTGTATACGAATTGAAGTAAAGGGCTTTTCATAACTTATAATTTTCCAAATAGGCAGCCAACAGAGAATAATTAACTTTAGTCAATGTAAAAGCGTTTTGTTTAATTATAACAAAGAACAAAAAGTTTTTAATACTACAATTCGCTAAACACTTAAAAATTATTGTACAGACTTGTAAAAAAAAAAAGATATAATCATTACTATGTAGTGGCAATTTTTAAGAGGATCCTACATACTGATCGCATTTCAGAATCAATTAATTTTCGAATTTGACAGATGTCAATTGTCAATGTATAGGTTAGACCTCGAAAAGCACGGCTGTTGGCACACCTGGCGAAGAAAGCGCCAAACGCGCGTTCAATCGTTCTCAAGTGCTTTCGCGCGACCGATTTATTCGTCTCGTCGCACTGCACCAAGAACAATTTACGCGAACGCAATGCGAGGCGCGAATAGCGGATTGTAGGGATGAATGAACAGTAAATACGAGTACAAATTGACTCACCGTTCGCCGCTGGTTGTTCCGTCGAGATCCGTCTCGGTCACAGCTCTCGAACATTCGAGATCCAAGATTCTCCTCACGACTCACGACAATCCTCTTGATTCACATTTGGTACAAACGGGCGACACTTCGTGTTACTTCCGGTACTCACGCGCGTCGAAAACTTGGGATACGAGGCAACGAAGAAGATGCGAAACACGATTAAACGTGACACGACTTTGCCCTATGCATCGTATCCGACACAAGTCGACACGACGGGACAGATGCTGGCACGAATACTCGACGGCTCGACACTCCACGGTACTCTCGAAACACTCGTTCGCGTCATAAACTCCAATAAACTCGTACGGGACGACGAGGATTTGAGTTGAAACGCACCGCGACCTTCCGCCGTGCTCCCTAACCGACCGATTGCTGCTACTGCTTAGTCGGCGTAGCGGCTAGCGGCGTGACGCGTGACTCACGTGACTGGCGCCTGCGCGCCGCTGCGCCGCTACCGTCGCTGTTACGCAGTAGCAGCCTAAGCAGCCAAGCAGCAATCGGTCGGTTAGGGAACACGGCGGAAGGTCGCGGCGCGTTTCAACTCACATTCTCGTCGTCTTGAACGAGTTTTTGATGCGAGCGAGTGTTTCAAGAGTGTCGTAGAGTATTGAAAATGAAGTGATGTGTCGGGCATTCGTGCCAACATCCGTCGTGTTGGATACGAAGTCGTGTCGCGTTCAATCGTGTTTCGTGTCTTCTCCATTGTCTCGTATCTCGAGTTTCCGATTCGCGTGAGTACCGAAAGTATTTTGAGAGTGCCGAAAACGAAGGATCGTGCGTTCGTGCACGATTCGTGAATCAAGATGAATCGTCCAGAACCGTGAGGAGGATCTTGGATCTCGAATGTTCGAGAGCTGCGGTGGGGCGAGACGGAGCTGGTTGGAGTTGGACAGAGCAACCAGTGGCGAACGGTGAGTCAATTCATTTGTATCTACTGTTTATTCGCCTCCACATTTCAGTATTCACGCATCGTTCTGATTTTGCGTTCGCATAAATCGTGACAAAAACGATTCAATGAATCGCGCGAAAGCTGTTGGGAGTTAAGATAGGAAATTTTGAAGTTTGTTTACGCGTGCTCGGCGCCCCTATCGCCAGGTGTGCCAACAGTCGCGAGTGACGTGCTTTTCGAGATCTAACCTGTATGTATATTGAACATCGTATCGTAGTGTATGTTTACGTTGTAGAGATGGCGTCTCCAACAACTTGACATCGTAACAGCTAAAATCTAAATTGTGGGCATGGTTATGGCCATTCTCAGGCTTCTTCTTTTCTTTCATTTGATTTGTCTTGTAAAATCTATCCCAGTCAAGTTTTTTATGCGTATTTTTATTCTACAAAAGAATTTGGTAATTTGTGAAATCAATTCGAAAATTAATTTATCCTGTAATGGGATTGGTACTTCGGATCTTTTTAAATATTTATAAGAGACCTTATCATGTTTATCATTACACTGCATAATTCAATTACAAATCAATAATATTTTAATAACTGGCAAGTTTTTTCATTCATCGATTGATCAATCGCATTATGCACAAATGCAACTTTATTTTGTAAAAGCTGCATTTGCGCATAATGTGATTGATCAATCGATGAATTAAAAACTTGCCCAACCTTGTGAGGCAAAAATTTAATTTACACAAAATAATTGTATTATAAGGTAGTTTAGTTTGCAAAATATAGATGAAAATTTACAGTGTAACATATTAGAAAATAGTTGTAATTAGATTTTGTGTATACATATAGAAATATACATAATATATGCACAGACTATAACGGATCAAATAATTAATATACAAGCACAGAATAAATATAGATATGTTACAAAAAGTATAAAGATTTTTTGATCATCAGTTTTATACATATATTGATACATGATATCTCGTGCATATGTACAAATATTGTGCTATATAACTTTATATATTTTTATAGGACTTTTTAATTTTGTTTTAAAGAAAGATCTAATATTTTAGATTTTAAACAAAGCTGCTTGAATGAGACCGTACTCTCCAGTTATCAGTTTATCTTTATGATTTTCAAAAAATTCGGCTGTATCATTTGGTAGTCCGACACAAATATCAGATTTCATAGTGCGCAAACTTAAAATATTTGTTGGTTGAAAATCGCCCAATGCAGCTGCAAAACTTGTATTATACTTAAAATTTACATCACCTAGAAGCTTTCTGTAATTCAGATCACCTTTAAATATTACTAATTTAGCGTCGGAAAATTGGGCATATATATTCTTTTCTTTTTCTTTCATTTGCGTGAAGTCATACGGTCCTGTCCAATAAGGCTCTTCCTGTTTAATAAAAATAAAAAATCATTTAGACTTCATATAATTTTACACAATAATCTAATGTATGATTTCAAAAATACAAATGTACCTTGATACACCAAATTTCGCGGTCCATTAGATTTTTGAACGTCTTGCCCAATAATTGGATATTTGGATAATGGTTTAGTTTATTCATGTAATTCAACGTCCATAGAAAATCGTGAATAGTTGTATCACTCACATACCATGGGTATAGTTTTACATGGAACGTTATCTTAGTCATAGGTACAATAGTAACCAAAAAAGCTGCTAAACACAGATCAGTGAAAAGTTCGTATCCTGCATTATCAAGTACTATGTGAACATTATCATTCTCTTTCATCTTTTTGTTTATGATGTCCCAAACAATTTCCCAATCGTTTACTACTATATTCTGGTTTAAAGACTCCACTATTACAAGTGGATTACCAGTTTGGCTAGAAGGGGATCCTGCAGTTGCAGATAGATCATGTCTGTAAATATAAGAACCACTGTTTATTCATAATGCATCGTATAAAAGAGATGTATATTAAAATTAGGTTGAAACAATGTATAGTACCTGTTACCCCACAGGCTCAATTTCAAAAGCTTCAGAAAATCATTCTTCGAATTGTCCTTATTATATTCCTTATTACATATTATGTCTTTTATATACAAAGCAATTAAGTCCATAGAATCAATGGAATTAATGAAATCAGTTTGCTTATTATACTCGAATGGATCGTAACTGTGTAAGATATTCCTAGTATTGCAAAAAAGACATTTTAGCTTGTTAGAAATATGTGTTGCGTTTAGCATATTAAAGCTTACGTTAAACTTATTTCTTGAGCTAACACACGATACATATAGCCTTCGCAGTATAACCATGTTGTATTAAACCACATGGGAATTCCATCTTCTATGTGTGTTCGATACTCCAGATATTTATTCCATTCCTCTGCATCATTAATAACTGCTGTGTTTAAACGCAGTGGCTTCAATGTTTTATTAGTGACTATTTCATTTTTCAGCTGACTTATAAATCCTATAATCTCTTTCATATCCTTCTCAGCATCCTATAATTAAATAACGTATATTGTGCATTTTGAGGTACAATGGAGTAAAACTAATTGCTACATTGCACACATATGTATATACATATATATTGACTTCTGTAAAGATTACCTCACTGTATGTATTTATAATTTTGCTTTTATTCTGGCAGAACGTATCAACGATTTTTGTTAATATCACTGGTAATCTGTCCCTGATTGTCACATGAGCGTAACTTCTGAAACACAAAAAATATTATTTTGTTATTTTCAGCTAAATTTCTTGCATTGATTGTCTTTCTCCCTTTTCTCTCTAATGTAGAGAAAAAAGAGAAAAAATAAACTGTGCAAAGATGTTTCTGAAAAGAACATCTCATTTCTACATTTCTCCTATCAAAGGTCAGCGAGTTGATAACAAGCAAACAAGCAAAACAGAATTAAGCAATTCAAAAATTACCGCTTATATATTCCAGACAATGGTAGACCAAAAGGAGTATATATGTCCTGCAAATTTGGGATTCTGAAATCGTTTTCTGCCATCGTGTACACTGATATTGCCTGCACATACAACACAATATAGAGAAAAAATAAAATGACAAGGGAAAGCAGAGCAAGAACAAAGAAACAGAGTCTGTAAAACTCATTCTACAATATTTTAAACACAGTTGTAAATGATTGTAAAGTGTTGTAAGGTGTAGTTATACATTTCCAAATTAACTTTAATCTCGGTGTTTCTTATGCTTGGAATTAGAAAAAGATAAAAAAAAAATTGAACCGAGATTAAAGCTTATTTACATTAATAGAAATGAGCATACAACTGCACCTTACGACCACTTACGACTACGTTTACGCTATTGTAGAACGGTTTTTCAACGTCGCGCGTACACCGCGTGTAGAACGAAATAAACACATTTCACTGTTCGTTTCTTTTTGTGTATATATTTTACTATCTACAAAACTATTAGTACTATCTGCCAAGTACAGTAACGAGTACATTTCAAGGAAGAGAGGTTACGCAAGTGACCTTATTACAAGAAAGAAGAAAAAAAAAACATTTGCGAAATTGCACTTTAAGCGATCTTTTATCACTGCGTTTTATCGTGCAGCGAAACGTCACCGGCTCTCACCTAATCACGCTCTATCTCCGCCAGATGTTCTCGGAAGACTATCTACGAACGTAAACACACGATCGACGGTGAGAGCGAGCGGAGCAGTCGCGCCGTACGCACGCAGGCGCAGTCACGCGAGGAATCGACGATCGACTCCTCGTTCCTCGCGCGAGGGATCGATCCATTCCGCGAACGCAATCGATATTGAAAAGGATCACGCTCATCACGCGCGGCGGCGACCGGCGCGGCGACTCGCTATGTCAACGTGGGGGCGGGCTAGATAATCGGCCGTTTGTTCTCCGTCTTCCTTTATTTCGTCTGCGGTTAACTGCGCGCGGTTTTGCGGCCGCCGTCCGTCGCGTCGCCTCCCCGCGGCCAAGTTTTCGCGCAAAGAAATTTCATTAACGCGGAAAGTTTCCGGGCCGTGCTTCGCGCCACCCCACCAAACCGAGACGTCGTCGCTGTCGCACTTTTGTCCGTTGCCGTTCCGCGGACCTGCGGACGCGGTTGGATAACGAGATCTGTCGGTGGACGTGCTCGCGACGCTCGCATGAGGAAATCCGCAAGATCCTGGTGAGTTTAAATCTGTCATTAATTACGAGAGCGTTCATTTTTTATCTATATTTTTTCTAGTCCTTGAGGTTAAGGCTCGACTCTGTCGCGGTGCGACATTGTTTACGTGACATCAGAGGCGAGAAATTATACGCAATAAATAGGTATTAATTTACGCTACGTACAACTTTAGTTTTTCTCTTAAAAGCATAATAATTTTCTAATCCTGAATTCCTTAAAATTTCATAATTCTGGAACTTGTGAAATATGCGGCAAACTGAGACACTTGTCCGATATGTCACATAGAAGTGTAAAGTAATTCCTGAAATAATGGTATATTTTTCTCACCTATCACAGTTTTTGACAGCTGAGAAATGTAATTATTTCAAGATTATTTTATACATACTTCTACGTGACACATAAGATAAATGTCATGTCAGTTTGTCGTACATGTTAAAGATTTTAGAATGACGAAATTATTACATTTTTGAGGAAAATAAAAAAAATAAAACTGTACTTTCTCAATTAATTTATGGCGTATAATTTCTCGCCTCTGACGTCATATAAACGATAGCTGTTTGATCGCGTTGCATTTTTATCTTTTAAGAGCCCGCACAGCACGTAATATTGCGATATTACAGCAATATTACTGCGATATTGTAATATTGGCGCAATATTGTTGCAACGTTATCTACGTGCTGCGCGGAGCCGCGCGGGAGGATTCGTGGCAAAAATGCAGGTAAACAATAGGCACGTGACCCCTCGTGGATTCCTTCCCATCGGATATTCGATCTCTCAAGGATACGTTCTGGATACTTGTCTCACCGTCCACCGTCTCAACGGACGGCGGACATCGGGTACACGATAAATGAATTGATTAGCTTCCGTGAAAAAGTTTCGTTCGCGTTATAGCCCGACGGGGCGCTCTATCACACTTGAATTTACATAATGATCGTTGTGAGGGTACATTAGCTTCGGGGGTAATGGCACGACCCCCTGCTGCCCTCTCCCCCCTGCCTGGCGAAAGTTATGGCGCAGATACGGGCGCGCGGGGCGCGCGGGCGAAAAGTAAATTCGAATAAGGCGGTCAAATTGTTTCGTTCCCGCTGCGCGCCGCGCGCTTTTTGCCGCGGGGGAGCCGAAACAGGAAACTCCGACGATAATTCAGCTACAGCTGCACGGCGCTTTAATAAACTCGGCGGGGAAGACGACCGCAAAAGCAAAACTCGACGCAAGACTCTCGTTCCGACTCTCTTCTGTCGTACGGGAAAGAAATTGACCGAGACGCTGCTTTTCGCACAACCGCACGTTCGCTTAAAATCTCCTGCCTCCGATTATCGATTATTAATTCTAGAACGATATACCGACACACTCAATTGAATTTTTATTGCTTATAATTTTCATAAAAATAAATATAATACATTTGTTTTTCAATTAAGAGTATCCATCAAGAGAGTAACAATCAAGAGTATCCACCTAACGTGTTTAAATCTGCCAAGTAAATTAGCCGATCTTTAAAAGAAATATATGCCGTACCCAGTGTATCGTTCTAGAGCTAATAATATTACATCTCTCTTCAATAACGAAGCACGTTGGTCAATTTTCTTTTCGTGCCCGAGAGCGAAATCGGAATGTTTGATGAAAAAATATTCCATCAATGAACGTTTGATTATTATTTCTGTGCTTCTTATGATGTTAATATATTTTCATATACATTGATTGTTTGATAATTTACTGTTTTTTGCGCCAGAAAAGAAAATTCATTACAAGAAAATTTTGCGACATTGGAATTTTAGATGGTACATAATGACAATTAATATGTTAAAAAGAGAAGAAATTATATAGATAGAACACTTTGTTTTCGAGGATTTATCCAAGTATTTTTTCACGTGTCAATCACGAGAGGAGAGAGATCCTCTTTTAATCACTCGATCCATTTTGATTCAAACAAGTTTGCTCTTCAGTTTACACTATAATAGAATCGATGGTAATAATAATTAGCGATCGATTGCCGTTGTACACATTCAGAGTTTAAATTATGATGAAGTTATGAGGCATTCTTCTAGGAGCTTTGCCAAAAATTTAACGTTTCGGGACGTTTCTAGATTCTAGGCTAAGAATGTGAGAGCGTTTTGTTTTTATCTCGATTTCCAGCGATGCGACGAGAGTCTCGGCATGACCGATCGTTAAACGTCACGGTCGCAACACACGGGCAAGATAATATCGCCGGCGTTGCGTTCTATTCCTTCGAAATGAAATCTGTGCCGGTGGATTCGCCAGCCCCCTCGCTTCCACCCTCTCTCTCGCTCGGCCCTCGCCCGTTCCTCCCATCCACGGGAGATCTGGGAGCAATGTTGCTAATTACTACATACCACCGAATGCGGCATAACCCGCGACCCATGAATTCCACCGCGCTGTAGCCGATGGTGTACAGTCGCAAGAGTCAGTTTTCATCCGTGTAATTTGTGGAAATTGCGGTTTCCTATGAGCGTGAGGCGAACTGATAATGCACTACCGAACGTCAGCTCGGTGCTACACTTACATTCCCTAATATTATACGTGTGCACGTACATGCACACATACACGCGAGATAAACGCTAGCTTTTTTTCCATCCCAGATTCACAAATTAGTCGGTAAAATCCGGATTACGTTGCGAAAGCCGGAGGAACTATCTCTTTCTAGCGGTGTACCTTGAAACTCCCGCAGCGGTTTACAAATCGTCGTTATTCGCAGACCGAGACACCGTTCAATTTAATTTAATTTACTTCACCGATTATCGTTGTTAACCGGTGAATTAGATCGAGATGTTTCAATAAGTAAAGAAAATTATATTTACGATTTTCTGGATATTTTTCATGCCAACGTAGATGTTGTTGGAATATTAGAAAGAACTCCTTGTTTCTTGTTCTTTTAATGACAACTGACACCTCGTCGTCACGATCTTACGAGCCTCCGCGTGAAATTGATTAGCACGGTAGGGCAGTACGGAAAAGATTATTTCATACAGGACAAAGTCGTAAATACAAGGGCCACATGGCCAACGCTACTTCGTGAAATGAAGAAAACCTGCGATGAAGATGATACACGTGCGAGGGTATCGAACTGTAAAAAGTGTTAGTCACCTACCTAATTGACGTTAAAACAATATTAATAATGCTAAACTAATAATTATTTCGAAGCTCTTTCAAGTGCTTAGTGTTCTCATACATAAGTGGCGACGTATATATAAAAATAATATATAAAACAAATTAACAATTTATAAAAAAAAAAATCTTGTTTTCTCTCTCTTATTTTCAAAGTTGATCAAGGGTTAATTTTTTTCTAAAATTTTTTTCTTTTGTAACTTATTAAAATAAACCGATACATATAGCTAGATATAATAAATATTAACATTTATAAATGTGTAATAATAAAATTAGAAAAATTGTGTATTTTTTCTTTTTAAAGAGCTTTTTTCTTAAAATGTGTAATCCTCGCTGCTCGAAGGTAAGAATCAGTCGTATGCATTTTTACGATGTTGCAACAATATTTCTTCGTGCTAGCTGAAAGTTCTCAACGGACGTTATATTCTACGTCTCATGCCGAAGGTATATTCCAAAGGGCATAATTTAAAGAAGTTTCTCTTGAGGTTGTCGCGAACCAGCGCAGCAGCCAAACGAAAACCCAGTTTGAATGTAAGAGTATGTAAATGATAGGAGCTGCCAGGAGAGAGTTCATTATAACCGGCATGGTGCGACCACAAAATTGTTCGCGGAAACTTTTGTGAATGGCAGTTAATTATAATTAATTCCGTATTGTCTACTCGACAGCTCGTGCTAATTCCTCGCCGCCGACGAATCGCACGCGAACGCGAACGCGAACGCGAACGCGAACGCGAACCACGGAGTTTCAGTTAGCACCCTCTCGTGCAGACAAATTATTACGAATGTTCAATTAAATCGTGCGTTTTCAAACTAACTTCCGCATGGTAGTCTTTTCGACAAATTTTGCATTTTCTCGACCGTTGTGTCACGCGCTCGTCTGGGAACTCGAGGAATGCTCTATTTAACCTTTTCTCAAATTCCTTGTATCTGCACAACGCAAACTCATCATTCCGCAATTAAAAGCAACTAATTCTTTGTAAATTAACTAATAATTTCATTACTTGACACAACAAATTCGCAATTCAGAGTTTAATTGTGAGGAAACTGAAACATTAACTAGAATTCATTGAAAAGGATTTTAGATACATATTTTCTGCCGGCGCGGCGGCGTATCAGAATATACGCGTGCAGAATACACGGATAAAATTATGTATTTTCTATCGGTTGTAAATTAACGCGATCATAATCACGACGTACAGCATAAATGCAATTTAACGACCGTGTATAATGGAAATTGAATAGTGATTAATTCAATTGTAGTATTACATCGTTAAAAGTACAACGCAACTCCGTCGTTCGATGCAAGTGCCCCGATGCTCTGTATCCGCAATTAGAACGATTTCGCGAGTTTAATTCCGCAGAATTAGGAGTGCGGAACTGGTTCTTCTCATCCGGGCAACTCTCGGAAATTTCAAGAGTTTATCCCGGCGGCGGAGCGAGGGTGGGATTACAGGAGAAAAAGGGGTAACAGAAAAGGATGGCTCGGCGAACGAAAGAAAAGCGAAAAAGAAAGACGAACTTTGTCTTTAGAATAGCTGAAACCTCCCATTCTTTTCCGGCGACAAGTTTCGGCAATGATTTTTAAAATTGAAAGGACACGGCGGCTAATTCGGTATACGATAAACTAGATTGTTTGGCACCGTTTCTGTCTCTTGCAAAAATTCTCTAAACTCTCAGTACGATTGTTCTTTATATGATATAGTAGTGCTTTTCTTAACTTGCGTGTGTGTACGTGTGGATAGAAGAAGAGATATAGGTCAATACATTTTTATTCATGAGATTTACATTTACAACAATGTTGAATACAACAGGTAATACAATATAACTGTAAAAATATTTTCAATCTTATTTTATAATTTATATACGCGGGGTATATGTTCTATAACTACAACTATACACACAATGTATGTAAAAATAATATATTCTTATAATTTCCTCGTAGTATTATAAGAGCTCGAGTCCTTGTGTGTAGAATCAAATTAAAGTTCATCAGCTCCTGACGTAAGCGGCAGAAGAGCAAATTAAACTTTAGCGTTGATATCTGCTTACGGTCGAAAAGATTTAGCTTTAATGGAAGTTGAGAGTATATCGTGGAACAGAAATGTGCGGTGTATAGGCCCAACGAATCGCCGCGATGGTGTGTGCGAAATAATAGGGTAATTGTTATGCTACGGCACGGTAGGCGGAGGATCTGAGCTCCGTGTCTTCGATAAGACACGGCTCTGAGCATACTTAACGAACTTAACTTTCCACGATCGTATGGGCATCTAGTTTTCGGCGGTACGATACCAGATATAATGAGGAAAATGTAATAAAACTGGACCGATTTTATTACATCAGATAGGAGACGGTACTGTCGTATGTAATGCTTTACCCGTTTACCATACTGTAAAATTTAAAGTACACTACTTTAACGCGACGACGTGACGACGTGACGCGTTCTTTGCTCCAATCAACTACTTCACTTATAAATAAAATCAAGTTGCTAATGATGATAATAATGTTAAACGTTTTTCACTTTCCATTCGGCATAAATGTCGGTTGATTTTAATTCCATTTCTAATGGACGAATAATAGAAATACTTTGTAAAAGAAACATTATTGTGAATAATTAGTTTTGCGAGAAATTTTGATGGAAACTTTGAAGCTTTGTTTAAAAGTGTTCCATTAATTCTCAGATGAAATGGTAGCATTAAATGGTAGACAAAGACGTTTCTCTTTTCGGCTTTGTTGGATGACACGGCTGTTTAAATACAGTAATTGACTCCGTTAATTTGACAAATTTATTGTACGGACATAATATTTCGCATCCGGGAATTTGAACTTGTAATATTGTCGGTGGAATACCCAAGTAATGTAATACCTGCAAGAAGCGAGTGTTATCCATCATTTATTTGTTAGTCAAGTGACTAACGTTACTCGTGCAAATAGAAATAATACTTACTTTAACAAAATACTCCTCGTCTTTTTTGCGTAATTCTATGATAACGCTACTTGTATACTCCGGAATATGATATTTGGATATATTTAGAGCGTGTAGCAATCCAGCCACATTTATGTCGTGTGCGGAGAAGAGATTAATTTTTCGATCCGGTAAACTTTTATTGATCACTTTGTTCATGTCGTCAATTACTCTGTTCAATAATACACCTGCAAATAATCGTATGAACATTTTATAAAAATATATTATACATATAAAAGTACTATTAGAAAAATTTATTATTTTTCAGTATTTAGATTAATTCAATTTAATTCTTAAATACGTGACAATATTTAATCAGAATTACATATTACAATTATAAACAAAATATATATATTTTTTTTATTTAAACAAAAACATGCCTCCATTGAGATTATTTAACTGGTCATAACTAAGGAGCTCTAAGAATAAATGAACTGCATTTGAAAGAGCGCCTTTTGGAAATATGTCATGCGTCCAGTTGGGTAAAGTCAGGTTCATATTTGATTCCGCATACAAAGTATTGTACAAAAGAGCGAGGTCTGTGAGATTAGTGATACTTTTTCCTGTATGTTTTGATGTGATCGCCATCAAATCCTTAAATTCTTCTATTTTCTCTTTCACCTTTGGATTTTTTAAATAATCCCTGTAAATTTCTCGATATCTGTTCAAGAAAAATGCATACGCAAGAAAAAATTTTTAATATTATTGTCGAGAAATAATTATAAAAAAAATATTTAATCTATGTAATAATTATGATCATTTATTAGAAATGTTTATTACAATTTCTTTAAAATATAGTGTATTTTTTATAACTAAAACTACGAAATCTTAAAACTCGTTGAAATATCTAAAATAATATGAAATAGATATTTTTGTAAAATATATTAATTGTATTGATGATTTTATTATTTCACAATCGCAAGGAACAAAAATGATCAATTCACCTGCGTTGCGAAGTATTCTTGTGAATGTAGATATAATCGGAATATTATTGCATCTTATCGATTTATAATAATTAATTGCAGAAATGAGCTTTGCTTACGTAGAGCACACAATTGGAAACAGCAAATCATCATTAATTATTGGTGTATATATCAAGTCTATCGGTTGCCAAGAAAGTTTTTCGTTCCATTTTTGTTTGTCAATAGGTGGGTAAAGCGCCGCGAGAACTAATTGTAAGGTCATCTTGGTTCGAATCACTTCCGTGCAACGTGCGTAGACATACGGTGGGTAATACACATCTCCGAGAAAACTGTTGTATTTATTTCTTAGCAGGAGCCCCAACTCGTATGATCTTTGCTTGCCATCCTTAAAAAGCGTTAATAAAGATATAGAAGAGGAAGAAAAAACTGTGACTGTGCTATTAATATTTCTTGTCTCGGAGGTGACGCAAATTTGAAAATAAAGGAGCAATGTACTTATTCCACGCGAGCGAAAACGAAGAAATGAGAAAAATGTCGATCTTTCTGCTGTCGTGAGCGCACTTACCTGCGCGACCGTATATTCGCTACGATACACTACGAAGAGTTGAAGACGCAACGCGCATGCATTAATACTAATTTATATATGCAGAACATCTCACTTTTCGCGCGAATTATATTTCAAACAAAACATTTTTTTCTTAGCGACAGTGTCGAGACATTTATAAATTTTTGAGTTAGAACAATTGAAAAAAAAGGGTTTTTATAAAACTGAACTCAAATAAATAACAAAATAATACTTTTTAAATAGTTTTAAGCGAAGTCCGAATGTAATTTTAATATAAGATTTAATTAAAAAACATACGATGTTGACACTTTCACTACGAAAAAATTAATGTGATATTGAGAGAATTCTTTTAAAAAATGTGTGTCGCAAATGGAACAATCTAAATATAAACTTTAAAGATTCCTTCCGCAAATACACGATGCAAATGAATCACGTCATGAGACTTAATAATAAAGAGCTCAAAACAGTTTGATATAGCTGAAATGTATAAAAATCAAATCTTACATTAGTCAACTGTCCATCGCCAACCGGATAGAAATTGTGGCTGTTGTATGGATCATTTGGATAAGATTCTCGGCTCGACCTGTCTATTGTGCGATCACCATGTCTGAATACCTAAAAATTCCAAATTTTAATTGTGTTAGTTTTGCACATACTCCGATGTACATTGTTTTATTAGGTACTGTTATTTTTCACATTATTACCGTGCTGACTAATAGTAATTCTGAATCGTCTTCTGCGTGAATTACTTTTGATTCCGAGGGAATAACCTTTGCAGTCCACGACGTCGTTAAACAGGAATAAAATATTAACGTGATGTTTATGAGACGTTGAAATTTCGCCATTTTCTAGACTTCTAGTCTATTATATTTCTTCTAGAACTCTTCTACGTGTGAATGAAACTCAAATATTCCGCAACGACGATTCTATTACAAGTCTACAATAAAAATTGTTTTTGGCACTTTCTACTTTCAATCATTTTAATATTTGGTTGTGAAGAGATGATATTGCTGTACGTTGTACGGTTTTGTTTGAACTGAGACGTGGCGCTGAGTGATTTTGAAATGTATAAATCATAACAAATGTGGTTCACCTTTTACTCACTCATGTCTTTTTGCGTAAATATTTATTATTTATCATCGTGTTTTTCACGTTTAAATTTTACGTGCGCGCTAAAATTTTATTTAGGCATCCAATTTGTTTATAAGCTTAGATTTTTATTACTTTCTACAAAAGACGGAAAGAAAATTCTTTTAGTAATTGCTTAAAAACCCATGTTTAATAACATTGCTAATGATCAAGAGATAAACCACGAATTCAAAATAAACTCAGATATCTGACACAATTAAATAAAACGTTTATGTCTCTTCACACGGTTTATCGCAAAAAATATTTAATAGTACGAAATGCACACAGAGAAATGAAATTTTTACATTTATATAAATATATCTCTAAAATCATACACGAGCCACCCGCGTCGATTAAAGTCAATGACACCATTCTAACATACATCTCTATAATATTAAAGATTATTTTGCTCTGTTCTTTGCTGTAATTATGAGATTTTTGTAATTATCAAAGATTACAATTAAAATTTAATTCGAAAAATTTTAAATTAACATGTAATTTATATAATTAATAATTATTTTTATAATTTATATAAATAATTTTTATAAATAATAATACACGCAAGCGATTTTTTAACGTGTAATTTTTAATATTATTTTGTTACATAGAATTATTGTTTAGGGGAACTGTATAATAAAGTATAATGTGTGTAAATTTTCACAAATAAAATTGTAATGAGACAGTGTTTACATTTGATATCTATAAAGATGTATATTTAGCATTAGAAAATATGGAGCAAGGAATTATGATATGAGATAAACATCTTAATTGTATTACGAGGAATTAAAAATATCTTGAACATTGAGAACGTGCCCTACTTATTAGTACATTATCTAACTTTATGTAAATACATATGTTACATTGTTACGTAAATATTACAAAAATACTACATAAGAAAATACACATTATTTAATCAAATTAGCTCATGATAATCAATTAATCCAAGTACACAGTTGTAATGATTAGATTTTTCAAGATATTTACAATATCCCATAGTAGCGTCCGTGATAAAATTGTTATTGTCGCCAGGAGAATCGTATTATGATAGAACGAAAAATATCCTGATGTTGAGCTGAGCATTCGAGTAATTTAATCAGAGGAAAGAGATTTATTCAATGGTAACGAAACAAATTATTTGCAAAGCTCAATTATTTTTTTAAATTAAATAACTCACAAGTTTTATCTGTCACTCATCTTGGATTATCTTCACAAATGTTTCGGCATATGGAGAAAAAGAAAAGAATGTTTAAATATATATATATATATATATATATATATATGTATGTATGTATGTGTATATATATATATATATGAATTGTTACAATAGAAAATTAGGTTCACGTTATTAGTAGCGACAATTTACAATTGAGGTCACACTACTAGTAGTAACTATTACAACGTAATAGTTCTTCGAACAACTTTTTAAGCGTATAATGTTCGAAAGAGTAAAAAGAATCGAACTTAAATTCAATGAATTTAAAATATATCACTTCTCATTAGAAGAACTTATCGTGCAAGGAGTTTAAAAGCGAATGAGGAAAAGTATAAAGTAGTTTCAGGCCGCACGGTAGCTAACTTTTCTTCTAAGTTTAATACTGATGAACTACGAGAATGCCCGAATAAGAATATGAATACCGAATAAATGGATGAACACGTGCTCGAAATAAAATGTTAATATAAAAAATAATAATAATTGTAAAAAATTATAAGTATTATTTTCTTTTTTATATGTTAGATCAGCTAGATAATGTGGTCGACTATTTTTAATTAAATATTTAGGTAGTAATAATCTGGATTATTCTATTTTTGCGCTATTTTAAGAACGTTTTAACAGTCAAAAGTAAATTCAGAAATGTCTCCTAAAAAATATTCAATTCTACTATTGATTTATCATTAGATAATTGCTTATTCCATTTATCCGATAATCTGAAGAATCCAAAAATCTTGATAATTTTTATTTTCTTTATTAAAGTCATCTCGATCTTCATTCAAAATAAAAATTTAAATTGATAAAGTTTTGACATCCTTATTATTACTTTAATTTACTAAAGCAAAATAAAGTTTATCCATGAAGAATCTTGCAAAATTATTTTCAGCAAATAAAATAAAAATTCTTGACAAATCTGTCTGTGGTGTAAAAATTAAAAACTAACGATATTGTTATGGTAAAACATAAAATATATTGTATGTTATTTTTCAACTTTCTTTACCTCAAAATTCTGAAGAGAATTGGCGATATTAAGATGATGGGAGGAAAATTACGATTGTGAATTCTTACACTTTTCATGTAACGAGACAACCGATTTCTTCGACGACTATGCGCTATCAATTCATTATATATCGTATCTACATTAGTAGATTAGTAGTACACACATATGTCACATAGTTGTATTTCTTTTTCTAGTTTCCACGCACTCCTCTCTCCCGTGTATAATCCTCCTTTGTTCTCGCTTCAAGTCAGACTCAAATAGACCATTTTATCTCTGATAAATTCTATCTTAATCGTGTTCCCGAGAATTCGTATTTTCTTAAATTCTCTGTAATTACAACAGAATTTTCAAGAACTTCTGATTCCAAGAACATCCACGACATTCTATTCTCTGTCACAGACACCTTTTCAATTATTTTTGATATTCTTAAATTTTATTGAAAAGAAAAATTAATTAGGAAATAAAATTTTGGATAAAATTTTTACGAAATCTATTTAAATGCATAAGATTTAAAGATACATGAACTTTTTTTGTCTGTTCATCATGTATGCGTGCACGTCTTACATAAAAAATGAATTAGATTTCCGTCCATAGCTTGAAATTATTGAGAAATTTCCACTTTACAATATACATATATAGTTGTTATATATGTCATATTTTAGTAATGAATCATATTTTAATAATTTGATTAACGATTATACTTATGGTTTGCTCCCCAAATGTGTTCTTAATCGTGAGGCGTCTTACTCTCTTGATTATACGTCGCTCGTACATTTTCACGTGCATAACATTACGTAGGATCATAACAATTGCTATGTATCTTTAAATTCTAGGAAAGATTTACGTTGCAAATAACTTGTAAATCTTATCGTCGTGATTATCTGTATAATCATAAATCGCTCATGATACATATAGTATCATTTGTTATCAAGAATGTAGGAAATTTTTTGAAATTTCGAGAAATTATTATTCACGTGGAGGACTCCCCCTCCCTCCTCATTCATGTATCGCTTGACGCTCGAATTTTTGCACGCGTAATATTAGCACGTTGAGATTTACTTCTCTCCGAGATACCCGAGTGGAATAATGGTGCAAGTAGAACAGGCTTTTAAAAATTTAGCGAGTTTGATTACGGTATCGCCTCTCTTTGCCGGCATATACGGACACGATTCTATGCGGGCGTATCTTCTCAAGTATTTTCTCATTTTCCTCACTTCGTGGACGGAATCTACGTCACGTATACAAATAGTGGCTATTTCGGCATCATAGCTCTGCAATTTTCATTCCGACTCGCGAGAATATGCTGGTTTTCATCCACTATGAAGATCAAGCGTAACGTCAAGTCTGAGAAAATTTAAAAAAAGCACCGGCTTATCAACTCTTTTACGTGGCGGTACACCACGTGTATGGTACATAACTTCAATTAGCGTTACAGTTTCTGCGTGCGAGCTTTTCATCATTTTCTACGTTTCAATTTTACATCTAGAAATTAATATGAATATCGTCATTTGATACTTTTACTGTTAAAAGAGAGAAATATATCATTTTTCCCTTTCGTTAATCCTATTTAACGAATCCTATTCAAGACACGTTCTAAAACAATTTTTATCGAAAAAAGGTGATCATTAGGTGATCAAAAGAGTTTTAAGGATCAAAAATATCAATGTTCAAAGTTGCAAAACAAACAACATATTTATACAGATTGGTTTTTTGTTGTACATAAGATGATCACTCGTCACAGTCTTGGACAACTTATTTATTCTAAAAATCAAAGTTATTTAATAAATTTATTTAGTAAAAACATTGACGGAATATTATTTGCTTACAATTTTTAAAAATTGTATATGCACAAAATTAATGAAAAAATGAAAGAATTCCATCACACATTTTTATAATTACTACGAAATTTAATTTTAAAAATTATCAATTTTCAGCGACCGACAAACATACCAACCCTTTTTTCTTACGGTCAAAGACTGTCGATCAATTCTGGAAATATTATACATCGTTAACTAAAGAGTAATAATAATACTTCACGAGAGAGCACATCACACCGTCAATGCGAGGTGACGCGAGGCGACGCGACACGACCACGAGGCGCCGGGACACGGAGGGTACGACGACACGGATCGAAGGTAAGTAATTAAAATGGAATCCGACCGCATCGTAACCGCCCGCGGGGGCAGAGGTGGAGTTCGAGGGGGTGACTACGACGTGCGTAGAACATCCCCGGTCGAATGGAACTGCGATTACAATTCCAGAATGCTGCCGAACAGGTCGAAAACCGGTTATATCTGCTTGCACGCGGGTCAACTGCCACCAGCGCGAGCTAGCCCCGTTTACTTCTCCGCTTCTCTATCCGTTTGCTGGCGTCGTACTCTGCCTTACTCCAATATCCGTATCCTCCCCTTTCCGCGACTTCTCCCTGTCCGGCTCTTTCTCTCTCTCTCTCTCTTTCTCTTATTCACTCCGTCGTCGGTTACGGCAATGGAATTCGAATTGTAATTTCTAACCGCGCGACTACGCACGAGCCATTACCTTGCCGTTCGAAATTCGTAAACGGATTGCAGATTCCCGGACTTCCACGCGGCTCGCACTAAGAATCCATCCTATCGGGGCTTCCGTGCCGAATATGCATGATACGTGCCGCCCGACAACTGGGGCTTTTCGTTCGGCTCGCCTTCTGTCATATTTCGAGTTGTATCGATACGGTATTTGCGTATTTCGTATTTGCGTCATTGCCTCCGTTGAAATACTTCCCTGAATGTATCGACGTGTTCGAATCGTTCTGATGTGACGTAGCTATTTGCCAATCATCAAGCTAATGGCACGCCCCTATTATTTAACACCGTTCATTATATTCATTGTTATGTAGTTACAGTCAGAGCTACGAACCATTGGATGGCATTTTAGTAATTATATCAAGGTTATTCGCTAAATTAACAAACAAATTATATTATTGTTGATTGACTTGTGTTGAAAAAATTGCTCTTTTATCACGTTAATAATTTTCAAATATAAATATGAAACGGTCTGTATCGTTTAATAATTTTCTCATACACGACGGATAGACTTTCTTTGAGATATCTATATATAATTTAAACGAATATTCATTTATTTTGTAATATTCTTTTTAGCCAATCTATAATTTACGATAAAAATTTGTTTATAATTATATGTATGTATTTTTTATCTTTTATAATACAAGAATTGTTTGAAAAATTCAAGTAATAATATATTCTTTGCCATTGAGAAAATTAATAATTGTTCTTAAAATAATTTACATTACAATTTTACTCCTAAATAAGTTTGATGGATTGGTTTCTGTCCTAAACATTTTTTTAACGCCAGTCATTCTATGTTAGGAATTTGTAGAGGTTTTATATAATGTTTAAATATGTACAAGGAAAGAACATTTTTGGTTAGAAGAATATAAAATTTAGACCACATCTGAAAATAGAGATCTGATAATAATTATATTACTATTAAATTGGACCATTAAATTAATTATATAAAACCTCAAGCGTGATGATAAAGTTGCAGAAAGTTTTAACATTTTAGCACTCGGTTTTTGAGCATCATATTTAATTATTTATATGGTTGAACACCTATTTTCAAATAAGCTCTGTTCTTATTTTTTTATACTTTGGTAAAATCGTTTTTTTTGGTGCACGCATATACATTGTTTCTCTCGGATTTGTAAATGATTTGTGTATTATTAATATTATTAATATGATATATTAATATTAGACAAAATATTTTTTATTAAATTAATAATTCTATGAAAATTGTATTAAACATCTATAATATTAAATACTAAAGCAGGGTTATTAAGCTATAATGCAGTCCCTTGTCTGTTATTTTCTGATATCGAAGAGGATTAGCCCATATTAGGGCACTTTTACTCACTCAGCAATGATTGCTACATCATTAGGAATAACTTGTTCGTTGCTTCGGAAAATAAATGTAGGCTAGCCGTATGGAATGGCGCGCTAACTTCTAATATCAAATATAGCGGAGTATATGAAACTTTTGGTCGTCCGCGATAAAGACATTTTCTTTCCCTCTACTATAATCGAGATAACGAATCCTCGCTGAGGGAGCACGATTATATCGATCATTTCATCGTACGTGACATGCAGTAACTTTGTGTCTTATACACTCTGCCCCTTCACTTCTTCTGTTTCTTCATCCGTTGGCTTTTATCAGAAAAATCTACCGTGCTCATCCATCTTTAAGATTAATTAAGAAGGCTAAGTTTTACCTATAAAAAATATATAAAAATTTTATTTTTCTGCTAATATGCTGAAATAATTAAAAAATTGAATCTTTTCTCTTTTTCATATTTTTAACTTTATCTGAATCTCTAATTCTTCCGATCAATGTATGTTAGTTAATGCCGTGAATATAGATGTTATAAAAAAAAAACTTTGTCACATATCACTGTATATTTAATAGAAATTCAATAATTTTAACCTAAGGTTATATACCGATAGCAAGATATAAGTTTCCTTGTAAAATTAATTAAAATTTGTCGGGTTAATTCATACTTATTCATTTCGTGATACGGCGAGTACCTTCCGGCGATTCTCTCGAGGGGAAAAGAACACCCTGACAATGTGGCTGAACGAAAGAGAAGCAGGTCGTTGAGGGGAAGAGAAGCTCGAATGAATGGCCGACGAAAATGCCTGGCGAGGCGGCCGCTCGCCGTGGACCGTAGCTATTATGAAGTAACGTAAAAGAGAATCCAAGAAAGAGAAAATGAGAGAAAGAGAGTGCGCGAGTGAATTTAATTCATAATTCCCGCTGCAATGCCTACTTGCCGGTAACTCGACTCATCAAAATTTCAGAATGTTTTTCTCTTTTTCCTTCTCAACCGTGACAAGCTCGCCCTCTGAATATCTTATAGACTTTATCGTAACTTTATCTCGTTGTGACAATCAGTGTGACAATAAGTCTATTTTGCAAAACCTACGTGTATAACAATATCGTTTTTATAACAATTTTTATTGATATAGTTTAGTCACCGAAAATTGAATCTCAGTTAATTTTATATATTTTTATGTAATTTTTAATGCTTACGGCTGTGATATAATTATCAGCTCTTTGGTCCAACGTAAAGACGTACTATACATACTGTTGATAATTGCTGAAAGAATCACATTCGGCTAATGATATGAGGAACTTGCGCGTTAATATTAAAACTGTTGGGATGTTTGAATTTCAATCAATACTCCCGCAAACACTGTCTATATCTATGACGTGTAATCACGGTGGAATGACGGATGTAGAAAGAGAACGTGTAATACGTGGCGCGAGGAAAGGATGTTGAAGGATCGAACGAAACGAACGCGAACGGTGCCGATTAAGCGCCACTAAACTTTGTCGCCGTTGTCGTTGCCGTTGTCCCGTCCCAATTCTCGTCTCGCGGACGGAATGGCGTGGTTTTAATTAGCGACCGCCGAACGAGCTTACGGGCTTATAAACTGATAGTAACTTGTCAGGGATGGGGGGAGGGGAGGGGAGGGAACGGCGTGCTACGCGTAAAATGATTCCGCAAGCCGCCTTGGGCTGCACGCGTAATTAATCCTCCGGTTAGTATGCCGACCGGCGAGTCGCTGCTTGTTACAACATTCGCGACAATAAACGGGCGAAATATTGCGCAAAGGTTGACACATTTCCCCGCGCGTCCTCCGATATTCCCCGTTATACATCGCGACGTGTATCCGCTATCTTCGCTCCGCCGCGTCGCGCCGCGCCGCGCGCCGCGCCGCGCCGACGTATCTGACGTTGTTGAACTTTCGTGCGGCTTTCCCCCTACGGCTGCCGCATAAACACATAGTCGGTCTGATTTAATCCGTCGATGGTAGATAGCGTCTCACTTGGCGGATTCACGCGACCCGAATGTTACGAGCACCCGGTACCTTTTCCTCAACACCTCGCTGCTGGATGTGCTAGATGCGTCCCTCTTCACCCTCCGACTCCTCTATTTAGCTTACCCATGGCAAACAGAATCATGCGTCGGGGGATGAAACGTTTGCGGAGTTACCCGTAATCCGCTGCGTTTCAACCTGTGGTTGCTTGCAGAGTTGGCTGCTTAACCAGAATAGGAAAGTAAAATTGTTACTTGCCATAAATGAATGATTAATTGTCAATTGTTAATAATCGACGAATCAATTCAATTCGCAACGGCTGCCTTTCGCTCTTCCACCGAAAGCTACAAAGCTGGCAAAGCTCATATCGTGTTATTGTTCGTTGTTTTTCCATCGCATCGCGACCATTCGATGCATCATCTATCATTCACTTGTTGTCTCTTATCGGAGCACAATACAGATAAACTGAAAAATGAGAGCTCTCTTGCTTATGTCGCTTATGTCGCTGTATACAATATAGGTATGTTTGTGGAAAGAAAGCATCTATTAGAAATGGAAGAAAGACGCGAGGAAGGAGACACTGGATGAGAAGACAATCGCGATATTCATAGAGTTCTTACGTAACCCTTCTTTTATTACATATGTCGAGCATATTCATAAGAATGTCTCGTTTCTTTTGGTTTTCTTGTAAATAACAACATTCAAATCAACGTCGCAAAGCATAAATATTATAATAATATATATATTATATAACATATATATATTTATATATGTATACCCAATATAGTCCCCCGTAATTCGTATATTTATATTTATATATTTGTATTTTCATATTTATAATTTGCGTTATGTATACATATATACCTTCGCGTTTAATACGTCTCATCACGCCCTTACAACGCTAAGACGGCGATTTTCTCTTTTTCTTTTATTTTTTATTTTTTTATTTTTTTCCTCACGTCACAATCCGCATTAGACGCATTTACTTTAGAGGCTACGATCAAAATATTCCTCGCTAAGATTTACCCTTCTTACGCGTTTCTCCGCGCGCGAGAAACGGCGGCGGAAGAACTTAAAAGAGGAAATTGGCGAAACGGAAAAACGAATTAACGATGCCGGTGTACGCGACGCGTCGCGCGTCGCGCGTCGCGCGTCGCGCATCGTACACACTATCATCGCTGACTGCGCGAAGCTTACTCTACGTGCACTTCTTATCACTGGTGTACTTCTATTTACAGGGTTCGCCAATGACGAGTCAACGTTCGAGCGTCAACGTTAGACCGATAATTCGAATAATTCGCGTCACCATTTTCCCTTAGCCGTTGACGAATTTTATTAAACTTGTTTGATTATAGCAAGAATTTGGATATCATTTTCAAATGCTATTTCTTTTCTTTATCTTTGAGAGATTAAATCATCGTTTTTCATTTTTCCGTGTGATTCGTGAGTGAGTCTTCGATGGCGAGTTTTTCATCTTTAAATTTAGGCCATCTAAGTTGAGGAATTTTAAGGAATTGAAAATAAACTCTATCGCTATCACGACGCTAACGGAAAATGGCATTACGCACGGATGTTACGAGACAAGAAATCATTGTCGTTCCACATACAATCGCATACACACATACACACGCACGTACATACACATGTGCAATGTGGATTCTACTTGCGTTATGGGCAATGCTCGCTTCTCGACAGGCGATAGCTTTTAAGTTTTTAAGCATGCCCAAAAAAATGACGTATCTTTCTTACTTAGCCCCGGAGAGTTTTTAGTAGACGAAACTACTCGCACAAAGATGTTAAAACGTGATTCTTCTGATTTTTATTCAGAGTTTTACACAAAACTACTAACTATAATGCACTTGTATTAACTAATTAAATCTCTGCATAAGAATAACAAATGAGTTCAATCATCTTTGCGTCCGCAAAAAGATTGCGACGCGTTCGCATTTATATTCTCTCCCTTATAAATAAAACTTTGTATGATTATATGTACAGAATCATTCTAGGATAAAAAATCAATATTGTATAAAATATTATATAAAAAAAATGAATAATATAGTTAATGATAATATTATATTAAAGAAAATTCGAAACATTCAAGTACCTTTTGATGACAAGTATTGGTCTAAAAATTCATTTAAGCACTATCGACGTATTGTCGAGTGCAATCCATATATTGGCATGCAACATATTGTGTTTAATTGCTTTTTCATAGATTTTTCCACAATTTTACTTTTACCAAACGGAAACTGTTTATAATGTATATATAAAAATGTTTTTGTTTTTAATAAAAAAATATTGGTTAATCGTTCGTGCGTAAATGCACTAAATGCAATAAATGCGTTTTAATCGACAAGTTGAGAAACAATCGTTCGCAACCTTGATCAAATCGGGATTTGAATTTGTCACAGTAATTTCTACAGACTGCAAACGCTGCGCTGTTTCAAAGACGCGTGATCCCCTCATGTTAAATGCTTATGACTTTTAAGATCGCTAGTCTCGCGAATGATACGATTACAGACCTCATCAGAGTAAGTCTGCGTAATCCCTAAGTCGACCCGTTCCCTTCTTTAATCCATGGCGGGCATTAACTCCTTTGCGCGCCGAGTGCAGGGACTCTCTCGAACCTGTTGCTTTAAACAAGATGTACGCTGAATAATGGATATTCCTAAGTAGTTAGAAGTCCGCTTAAAACCCGGCAAGACCGGACCGGCCTCTCGCGGCGACCGCCTACGAATAAATCCCAATTTGATCAATTAACACGTAAACAAATCGATCGCGATCGCGCGATGCAACGACGTGTCAAGGTTTCTACTTTCGACTTTCTATTTTTAGTAAATCATTTAGTATATCATTTACTTTGCAATTGTTTCTTATTCTCTTAAGTGGATATTCAGTTGAACGATGTTTGGTGCCGATCTGATTAAGAGTGAAATGCACGTCGACATAGTGTTAATATGCAAATGTGCATTGAGTACGGAAAGTTACTTTTTACAGCGCGTACTTTTTTTCTGTTTCTATAAATTGCTTATCAATGCAATAAGAAGTAATAAAAGATAAACGTTTCACTGATATGCACAAGGCTTCTAATCACCGTCCGGAATTATGACGTCAGAAGCGGAAAAGGCGAATCGCGTTTACATCAAAATAAATTGCTTTCTTCGTACAATACCACAGACAAGTTTCATTAAATAACGTAAATAATAAAACTTTTCTTTGCAACTGTATAAATAAATGTGCAATTTGAGCACGTCCTATATTTCGAGAGAAAATGGATTTTACAACGGTCAATTAAGATTTAGAATTATTAATTCACAGGCGAAAAAGAACTATATTTTCTTGCAAAAGAGATAATTTTTTTTGTGGTACAGTAAGAAAAAAATCTATTTAAATGACTTTCCACTTGTGGTTACATACGATTACGCGCATGGCGTGATTAGAATTATAATTAAACAAGACCGGCACGCCTGCCTGTACATAATGTCTTTTAAAAAAAGATTACAACTTTTTTTAGAAAAGCGGAGCAATATCGAATTCTTTCGAAAATGTTTGCAATTAATAATATTCAATTTCTTATTTGTTACGATATATTCTCGTTTCTTTCTCTGCCGCTAAATTTTCCATTTTCTCCCTCCACGTTGTCCGTTCTTTCTTCGACTGCCTCTCCAGATGAGAGCAACTCCCCTCTACCAAATCTGACATTTTAATCTCGAGTATCCAGATGGGATCCATGATTTCGTACGTAAGGAGGTAAGAATAGAAACGAGGTGGAGAAAGAATCGGAGAATTTAAAATGTACTTGGCGGAACGGAGAAGTTTGCCGCGGAGAAAAAAAAGTGGAATTGATGTTGAAGATAATACACGCACTTTTCTCGCACTTACGCGTTTAAATGAAAAAAAAAGAAAAAAAAGACATAGCTGAAATGCTTAAGGAATACACGCAGTCGAGCCATGATTACGTACATGAATGAAATCTGATTTGGATATCGATGGCGAACTTTGCTCGAAGCACGATTAACGACACGTTCTATTATTTTATTGACAAAATTGAGGCGAGGCCCTCACGCATCGATGGTCCGAACGAGGGAAGAAAACTATCTCGGGAGGGAGATACAAGTTTAAAAATGTTGAAAAACTAATTGACTCGGTGAAAGTTTAATTCAGTATTAAGCTCGAACGATTTCGTTTTGATATTCCGAAAATGTCATTCAGTTAGGGCGATTAAAATACTTCCGTATAATGTAGTTAAAAAACGTAAAGACTCACTCTCACACACGTTCTCCTGATCGCACTCTCTCGCGGAAACGAGATCACTGGTATCTGTTGTTACGGCGTTATACAATATATTACACTGAAAGCGATAGTCGTTGCACTTTTGTTAATACCCTTTCCTCTCGTTCTCGTTGTTCCACCTCCCGGTGCGTGTCACCCCTAATTCTCCAGGTCACGCAACGCACGATCGGCGAAGGGGAGATCGATGAGGATTCGTGCTCCATTAATTCTTGGCCACTCGTGGACTGTCGTCGCTACACTAACTTGGCACGCGTAAATTACTCTCTCCGTCATTTAATACGAACACTAACTACACCAGTCAGTCTTTGTGTCACCTTTGTGTAATCGTATGCATGTATATGCGTGCGCGCGTGTTTTATGTGTGTATCTGTCTTTCGTGTTGTTTGAATTCTAATTTTTCTTTTATTTTTTTTTTTTAATTGAGTCCATTAATTAGGGAAACCAACACCGATGGTGTATCAACGACGAGGTCGTCGTTCGCTTTCTTTTTTCTTTTTTTTTTCGAATCTTACTTATCGAATTATCGTTATGGCCAGAGCAATTAGTAGGAGCGTCACGGTCGTCATCACGCCCGTTGCTGAATCTGAAATTAGACAAGATATTTCATTGTTTAAGATTGAAACGCCAATCAAAACGAGAATTGTCTACATCTCTTTGAGTTTAAATACATCTAATATTTGTAAGAATCAATATTTTGCTAATAGATATTTTAATATCTTTTCTCCATTTTTAGAACAAAATGGACAAATTTCGACATTTACATCAATAAATTTCCATATAAATTATTTTATTCTTTTCAAATAGCTTAGCGCTTTATTTAAAATTTATTCTTTAGAATATAATATTATACCAAATATATCGTACTCGATTCTAGTATTTTGAGAAAACTAAAGCGGGACGTCCGGTCTCGCGTCCGGTCTACGGTACAGAAAGAAAAGGGTGGTTTTTTCGCCATCGGTAACCTCGAGAGGTCAATGCACAATCAAGGGCTTGGGACGATGAGAATCCGTCGTTACCCGTTGCAGGAAGGTTGCTGTGGAGGAATCCCTCTCTTTCTCCCTCTCCCTCCGAGGGAGAATATACCGAGGAAACGGAGACGGGTGCAAAGGAGTGAGAGTGCCGATTAGTCGACGGCCCAAGCGAAGTAGATACAGTAGGGAGAAATAAGAACTGACGAGAAGAGAGAAGAAGAGAAGAGGGAAAAAATAAAAAATAAAAAAAGGGACAGAAAAAATGGGGGAGAAAAAATGAGAAGTCAGTTATTCTTCCGGTTGGCTTGCATCGTACCGTTAGCTATTACTCGCTTGGAAAGAAATATATTCTCTGGCCTTCTTCCTCGCCTCACTCATCTCTAATTACAAATCAGAAACAACCCGGTGGGCCGTCGCCTCCGCGCCGCCCGGTTGGATCACCCACTCTCTTCTTCCTTTTCTCTTCTCCTTTCTAGAGTCTTCTCGACTCTCATCCAAAGGCTCGCAAACAGTAACTTGCCTCCCTGACCCCCTTCCCCCCCTCCTCCTCCCTTTTTCTTTTATCCGGTCCCTGGTGCTGCCCCGAGAGAATTCTTCGCTTCGCTACTTTTATGCGATCTTACCTTCCTTCAATTCGCGATTTCTCGCCCTACCCCATTCTTCTCTCCCCCTTTCTCCCCTTTCCTCCTTTCTCTCCTTCTCTTCATTTTTACGAGAAGCAAATGCGTTATGTATTTATAGTTGATATTTATATTTCATTGTTGCGCGCAAAAGCGTGAGAATTGCAAATTGCTGTATCTCGTCTCATTAGATTTGTGATTAGAGATTCAATCTTGTTGGTATGTGTCGTATCTCGAGATTTACACGCTGTTGTGTCCAATGGGGATGGGTTAGTATTCACACTGGTAGTTTCGCATTATATAATACTGTTTATTGTTTACTCACAAATTGTACAGAAATAATTGTCCTTATATTTGAGACGTGATTATTAGTGTATATGAAAATTGATTATTGTTGTATGTGACTTTCGTCTCACATGGTACTAGCACTTGGTAGGGCGTTCGACGTTGCTTTGGAGCGTACTACCCTGAGTCGACGCGGACGCGTTGGCTTCGACCTTGCCTAAGGGTGTGTTCACCCTGAGTCGAGCTCGTTATATTTTTGCATATAGTCGCGACTTTGCCTAGGAGCAACCGTCTACGGGAATGTATAGAACGATTGCCCTGAGCCACGATTTATAGAATGACAACGTAATAAGATTCGGACACTGCCATGGTTTTTAGCGGACTGGTAGCGAGAAGGCTTTTTGCCTCATTTATAATTTTCGACTTTCTGAGCTTGTGTCCCGATTGGTCTTGATTTCTAAGATCCTTGTCTCTATTGGACAATATGAATCTTCGGATTTCAAGCGCGACAAATAAATGCCGGGCGGTTGGGATCGACGGCTGCCACGAGCTCAGAATTAGAGACGCCAATGTTTCTTTAATGATAGCTGTTTATGATTTTGGTATTTGGACAATTGCGGCATCGACGCCGCGATGTCGGAATGACGTGTTTGAATAAATCCTGTGTCAACAGGAAATGAGTGTCCGAATCCCTTTCATTGTCTAAGATTTTCTCTTTTTTTTGTGTGTTGCGCTTTAACCATACCGTGCCGTCCGATTGTATTCTATTTTTTTATATGAATGCATATATGTGTGTGTCCGCATGAATATGTGTGTATATGTATGTGTCGTGCACGACTTAACGTATGTGCGGACTATATGTATAACACACGCTTCGCGCTTTCTAGAATCGACGATACGTCTATTGCGAAATTACATTTATTCAGCATAATGAGAAATTGACACGTGACGTATAGTTTGTCGAATCTTTCGAAATAACATCGGGGTCATTGAACTCTTATCGTATCGCTGTCTCGTCGAATACTCGAATACTATTAGCAATTTGACGTCTATCTGACTCAATCTCACAGCAGAATTTTCTATAGAAGGTCCGATATTTCTGGCATTCTTATATGTGGCAGCTTGCAACGCAGTTTCCCTCGTTACTGGTTCAACTCGCCTTTTTCTATGCGAAATTACCTTACTTCCCCGAGACTATCGCGATCGTCCCCGCGGAGAAAACGGATTTTCACACTACGCCATTATGCAAATTCCTCTTAAAAGTAACCGCGGTCGAGCGAGATATTGAGAGACGGTAGCGCAGAAGTGTGGAAGAGGGCTGGGACAGGGATCGAATTACGGAAGAGGCGCGGGGGAGGGAGGGGGGAGGGGAGGTGAAGACGGACCGTGGAAGGAGGAAAAAATGCGAGGGTAGAAAAGAATTATCCGATAATGCCGAAGGCTCGGCGGAATTATGAAAGGTGCTATACACCTGGCCGCGCTCAGAAATGCGGTAGACGCGACCGCTCAAATGCCACGGCGGAGCCGCGAAATCCCGAATAAATGCCGCACGGCACCTTCGGCACGGGATAACTCGTACGCGTTTTGCCTCCTCCCTTTACCCTGTACATCCCTTTGCCGCGACGAAGGGTGCTTTCGCGTCACAAAGCTGGATCTCAAATTCATCAAGTAACGCACTGCCACGTCCGCATCCGCGCCCACGCCCGCGCCGCGCTTGTTGTTCAACGCATGTCCGGTACCTGATTTTATTGCATATGTGTCGCTTAATCGGCCGCATTACACGGCACGGAATGTACGGCATTAACGGAATATTTTTCTGACATTGTATTACCATTTTATCAGTGTCACGTAAAAAGCGGATATGTTGCGGAAAGCGCAAATGTAATTGATGTGATGAATTATTCCAGAAAGGAAAACATTTCCTTGTTTTTTTTATTTTTTCTTGCGGAAAAATGTATACGTTTATTTAAAAAAACATCACTTTTTTCTATTTTGAATGTATATACTATGTATTATTTATTATATTTCTCCATTCCATTGTTCTTCTATAAGTTTTAAAATTTAATATGAAATACTCACCTTTATCAGGAGGCCAGTTATAATTTCTTTTTCTGTCCAGTTCAGTTGATTTTTGTTCCGATTTCCCAATTTCATTCAGGTTCGACTGGAACTTGGTACCTTGAGAGAAACATACGAAACGAATGTTTGTGAAAAACATTATATCGATGTGATTATAGTTAATAAGAAATATAGAGGGATCCTCGTAAGAAAGAAAAATATCTTTCCGCGCTGAATAAGCCACTGGCGAACCGGTGACAATTTGTTTACCCGGATGTTATGGGAATAAATTAAAAATTCAATCTAGCTTCGAGACATTATAGCGCAAAGCCGTGAGGTGAGACAGAGGAGATGAGATCTGAGAGAACAGAAGGAGTGAAAGGAGAGACTTGCGTGGTTCGCATAGCGGAACCACGGACAAAGGGACGTGCAACGAGTGGCCCTCTCGACTGAAGATGTTTACGAGCCTGTTACGCATAAAGTGGGTGGCAAACGCGTTAACTAGTATGCAAACTCCGAGTAAACACAATTCCCTTATCCGCGCACCAAGTAGATTCTATCCGTGTCACGACACACGCTTGTCGTAAGCCCGCCGCGTTTTGGATTACATTCTTGCAGCGAAACAGCTCGTGATGAGTATATATTTTGATAAAATTACACAACCAGACTTTATGTATGTCAGCTTATCGTATTATCGTGTGTTTGTACTTGTCGCCTGAAGCGCATCACGATGACATAAATAAATAGACGTCTATCGTTTCAATATTTTCACTTCATTACATAGTAATTATATAAAATATATATTTCAAAGATAAAGCTGTCTTTTGTGACTTTTAGAAATAAAATTGCTCCCTTTTATTCATGTTTATTTATCTTTATCTCAGTTAAAAAAAAATAACTACGTATTTACAGATTAAGACTTCAAGTCCTGCAATCGTGTTCTTTCATTATACTTATTACTAAAATATGATTGCAACATCTGACAATAGGATATTATATTACTGATGTAAACAGTCTACTAATTGATATTTTAAATCCAAAGAGATGTCGCGAGATAAAAATTGCATAATTTTTTGAAGCCATAAACGCATATCAAGTGCGTAGATAGTAGGTAAAGGATGAAGCGTTAAGGATAGAGGCAGTTTCTCCAATATGAAGATCTAACCAGTAGCTTCAGCAGGTAGCAGGAAGGATGGCAGCCTCGCTACACTTACGGCTTAATTTCGGGGTATCCACGGAACAAGGTACTTGTGAATATCGCTTTGTGTCTTCGTTCCCTCGCGATTAGATTTGTAAGTTCGTGGCCTCGAGGCGGTGCCAGTCAGAGTTTAGGTAAGGGACAAGGCGCCAGGGTTGTGAGCAGCGAGGTAGCTGCAGCAGCGTAGGGAAAGCACACGATCTTGGCACGATAGCCTATTTCGAGTAAGGTAATGGGTGATCATGAGGGTGTACGCGCGCGCTTGCATAGGTCGCTTGTACGCTCGCGTGTAGAGTAGCAAGCTGATAGTATAGACCAGAGTAAGGTCGCCGCGCTGCCGCCTACCGCCTGCCGCCTGCCGCCACCTCGCCGGATACACCCTCGCCTCGGACAACGAGGTGAGACAACCGTTGTACGGCGACGACGCAATGGATAGGCTAGACAGACGTATGCAAATCTCGACCAAACATTAGCAGTGACAATGTGTAACGTGCGCTGTACGTATATCCGTGCGCCCGGGCCAGTTCTATAGTTTCCTATATGCGAGAATCTCTATCGCGATGCGGCTGTTTCTGTAGCTATGCGTGGGCGACGACGTGTTTAGGGAACCAGACCTATAGCCGCCTCGCCTTCATCGCGCGAGCATGGACGCGTGTAAGCTCCACGGAACCGTGTAAGCTTCGTTATCTGTAATAGTTCAGGATTTCTCTTACGGAACTACGAGCAAGAGTTAGTGGCTACAAAATTGTGCGTGAGGAAATTTCTCTGAAAGAAAGAGATGGAATAGTATCGTTATTTATTATACATTTCAAGAGACAATTCTCTCGAGCGCTAGAGCTGTAAAATACAATAAATTTTCAAACATTTAATGTAATAATTTCAAACTCAAGTAAAATATTATGTGCAGAAGGGAAAGAGCTCATCAAGCTTCTGTTTTAAACAAGTTAAAACAGAAAGGCAAATATTAACGTAACTGCGATGTAATTTATGCTTAATTTCTGTTTGATATCGTTGGTCTCTGCAAAAAATGCTCGGTCCATCATTAACTGTCCGTGAAAAATAAACGTGCTCGAATGTACGTAATTATTTGGAAGTTGGTCAACACGTTGCGAGCTATTAAACTGGTGCGAAAATCTCAAGCTTTCACGCGCTATGTACTTAACAACGAAAGCAGGTGAAAATATTGATAAACGTTTTAAACTGAAAATTCGCATATCATTATTACATTTATTTGTATCAGTGTCCTTTCAAAGTACACAAATTTTGAAGTAAGACGAAAAGAATATGAATCGCGGTTTGTATAAAGACTTAATTCGTTAATACATCGGTGATTCAACAATGAACATAATTCGTTATTTATGCTGAATAGGTGCATTGATATATCTAATAAGATTCTCACGACTGAATATTTCGACAGTATCAGTAAAATATTGTGGCTATTGGACAAAAGTATCTTATCGAGAGCAGAGTCCTTCATTCGAAACTGACTGAATCGTGCGTGCGGAAGATCGTATTGGTTGAAAAAAAAAAAGAAAAAAAAGAAGATAATAAAGCTTCGTGCCCGCGCATTGATTCGACGTCCCGTTTGGATTTGATAATCCTGGATTTTTGCGACTCTGCTGTCAGAAAGAAACTATTGTCGACACAAATAAGTCCCCCTGAAAAGTTAGCGTTTCGCGCAGCTACTCTTCTCATTGATTTTACGTCTGGTGGGTCATGATATTTCTGCTGCTCACACATTCGCGCGATTCGAGGCTGACGAATCAGTGTGGATGCATTTAACTATTTTCGCTGAGATTGTGGATTTAGCTTTCCGTTCTGCATTCCGTGAATATCAAACTGTCTCAATGTTGACGCGTGCGCTTTGCCTTGGCACACACGTTTGCCTTGGAATATCGGGCAAGAGCGATATGAACGATATTGGCCGTATATGCGACAAAGTCAATGATACTCCTTGTCCCAGGTGGTTGGCTAACTGTGTGTGCCCCAAGAAAATTAACAGAGGGTCTAAGGTCTCGCGCGCCGAGATCTAAACTTATATATACGGTCGTGTCACGCGGCGCGCAATATTGTCACGGCGGCGCGGAACACGAGCGGCGTCACGAGCGGTGTCACGAGCGCGTTCTAATTAATGCGCCTTTACGATGTTAATTCAAGTCGTAAATAATTTCGCGCGAAAGTGACAGGCGCACGCGACACGCGAGCATCGCCGAATAAACATGATAAAATGATTTTCAACCCGGCAATTTGACGAAGCGATTTGATCTCGCTTTATATACGACAACAGGAGTAACAAGAGACGCGCGCGCTGTTGAACGGCGCTCTTCTGCGCGCCTCCGCTCCTTTACTCTGTACGTGCGGCGCGCATACGGTAGAATGGGGAACGTGTTAATCGTACGAAAGCACGCGGCTAAACCAATCGCTATACATGCCCTGCCCGAATTACAGGCGGACAACGCTACCTCGGGGAATTAAGCGACACCTAAGGGCATATGTGCTCCGGGAGATGTCACGATACCGCGACAATACTTGCTCCGTTTCCCATCGGAACCTCAAAGTGACTTATCGCCGTAGGCCGCTTGTATTGTATTACCGTTGTATCGCGTCGCTCCTCTATACGTAATTTGCCATTCGCGAACTACGCGCGACGCGACTTGAGAGGAAAAGGGAAATGGACAATGGACGAATGCCCGCAATGGCGATTATACGTTTGTTATTCGCACAATCGCACAATCGCACAATCGCACAATCGCACAATCGCATAATATCCATACGTAAAGGAAGTTTGAGAAAAATATTGCGAGAAAATTGCGATTAAATTTTCAAAATTTTTACATTTTTGATTTTTAATATGCGCGCGAGTATTGTTACAGTACAACTGTTTAACGTGTGAAAAATACTTTTGTAGTTTGCCGCTTTATTTCTAACGTTTACAAAGCAAAGCATTTTCTCGTATAAGGAAAATAAGGCCATCTTATGCTAAAGGAAGTTAAAACGCAGCGCGTTATGTTTAGGTATTCTCGACAACAGATTGTCGCAAGTTACTACGAGCAAATAAGGCCTGTTTATGCTTGGGTTTCCGCCCGCGTGAAGGAAACTCAAGCAAATCTTCTGTTTAATCTTAAGCGTACACTTGCGCCCTCGAATTTTCAACGATACGAATAACGAGAAACAAGGGCGCAAATAGGCGGCGACCGCTAGATTGTTTAAAGAGGGCGTTGCAAAAAGATGGCAAGGTAGCGAGGTGGAGAACTGACAAGATAAATTATCCGGGAAAAAATGTACTGCGAAATACGAGAGAGAGCTGTTAGAATCGTAACGAGCGTAACGTGGATATAAAAAGAGACGCCGGCGGACTAAAAGGGAATAAGTCAAACAGATATGTTAAGGAAAGAAGATGACATAAAAATAAAGTGCTTAAAAGAACTGGGAGAAATGGAAGCAGACACGGTTAAATGTAACTAGGATAAGGAGAAGAGAAAAAGAAATAACGCGATAAGAGAAAAAGGCGATTCTCTCGGAGCTTGGGAGGTACGAGATCGTAGGGAGAGAGAGAAAGAGAGAGAGAGAGGCGAAGGGGGGGGGAGGGGGGAGAAAGGGGAGAAACGAAGGAGGGAGCTAGAGATGAGGGCGAGAGAGCACGAAGGGAGCAAACATTAATGCCACCTTGCAGACCGCAGATGTTGCACCAATTACAAACCTCATCCTTCCTTCGCAGCCCGTCCTTTCCTTCCTCCCGGCCTCCGCAAATAGAGAAGGAGAGACAAGGAGACATATGCCGTATTCAAACTTACCACATCCCGTCGCATTCACCATCTTCCTCTCTTCTCTTCTCCCCTCGAGCCTCATCTTTTCACTCTCACCTTTCCACCGTGCTCCGCTCCGCTCCGCTCAGCTCCGCTCCGCACCGCGGCCGTCTCTCAACCCGCTCCCGGGGCGATGACATTGGTTATGTACGTAGAAGAAAGGAAGGAAGGGAGGGAGGGAGAGAGAGAAGACACACGATAGACACAGTAGAGACTAGAGACGGTGGTGCAGCGGTGGTGGAGTTGAACGAGACACGAATTTTCGATTAAATTTAACACAGGGTGCAAAAGGACGCTAGGGCGCTGCACGTTGCTGTTTTAGGTGATAGAGCAAAGCGAAGGACAAAGAAAGAAATAGAGGGGTGAGGGGGGGAGGGGGAGCGGAAAGGGAGGGAAAAGGCGTGGATAGGGACGGAGAACGCGGTCTACACAGCGGCGGCTGATATTATTCTTGGGTCTTCCTCGCTGGAGCATTATTAGTTCCGGCGTGTTAGCATACATGAAATATTGATGTTACACGGATCTCTTCTACCCCAGTCAACTCTGTTCCCAGCTCCCTCTCTCTCTCTCTCTCTCTCTCTCTCTCTCTCTCTCTCTCTCTTCTATATATTCATCTATCTATCCTTTCCGCTCTTTCGCGTAACCACCACTCATGTGTTCCTGTTACGAACATCACTTCAGTTGCCTCTCTGTTACCTTTATGTTTATTCTTCCATTCTTTTTATTCTCCACACTCGCTCTTCACCTAAGCCTTTTTAACAGTTACCGCCGCGTTTTGATTTCATAAGTAAACGCTTGCAATGGTCTCTAAAGTGGCGCGATACAAATTGAAATCTTTTTTTTCAACTTTTAATTCATTTCATTTATAGTTAACGGAGTTTTACTGAGGTGTCTAAAAATGCTAGATGCTGAATGCTGATACTGAAAATATCTTTTTGGGCCATTAAAATAATTTAGGACTCGAATTCGGGGGTTGTTACAATGTCAAAATTTTTTGTGCTTGCTCATCGTACTTGAACGTCCCACACAATTATTTTGATGATTCTAACAAAATTATTTTTAAATTTATATCTATTTAAATTTTTAGATATTTTAGCAAATCTGTTCTTTTCACGTAGAACTTGTTTCGACTCTTTCTTTGGAGATTATATGGATATCATTAATATTTCCAATTATGAATATGATATAATGGGTGTAATTCAATGTGTGATATAAAACAGCAGCAAGATTTTTTTTCTATTTTTATATAGCAAAAGAAAGATTCATTCCCGAAAATTGCAATTTTTATCTTGTGTCATAGACCTCATTTCCGTGGTTCTCTTTCATCCTCTGTGAAAGCTTTAAAGCGAGCTGCTTACCCTTCTTCAAACCACTCTTAAAGCCGCAATCGATTCCCGGGATTCCCTGGTGGGTCCCTTGGCTCTAGTTAACATCGAAGTTAATCGCGCCGGAGATTCAAAGTATGTTGCTGGAAAATCCAGTTATGGGATGGCATTTGACTATACGTGATGCTAGATTGAATATGTAAATCCGCTCTAGAGCTAGATTGAGATTTTACTAGTGTATAGAGTATACAGGTTGCAGTTGAATCTTCTTCATGTATACGCTAAGAATGTTTTAACGATGCTAATAACGATATGCAAATACATCCAAATATTTTTTATTGCATGCTTATTTAATGTTTCGAAAATTAATATTTCTTCGTAGCTCAGGGAAAATATTCCATTTCGCAGACTTCTTTTTTTACTATTTCTGACACTACGTCATTTCTAAATTCTGCTCTCTGTCTTATTGTTTCTACTTTTTTTTTTTAAACGTGTGAGAAAGATCTAAATGATTGATGTGTTCTCTTCAGATAGAGATATATAACGATGCAAGAGAATACTTCTTCTAAATATATCTCAAGTGCTTGTTACTCTTCGTATACGCTCGCGTGACAGCTGACGACTGCACCACTTGGTTGAAATGCGAAATTGCGAGATCGATCCCATAATTCGCAAAATTGCGATAAAGTACGTTAAAAATTACGCAAAAAGAAGATATACCACTTCGACTACTCACCTGTCTTGATATTCTTCTCATTTTGAATTGTCAGCGAACTTGGATTTCCGTAAACAGAGTTATTCATCTCCGCCATGAATTCCCAATCTGTAAAAGTAAACGCGCGTTGGAAAATTAGATTCAAGCTAGCGAGTACGACGTGAATAATATCGATTGTAGTACATAATACATGTATATATATATATATATATATATATTATATATGGAAACATCAAATCTTATGACATAATTCTAATAGCGCGGTGATTTATCAATTTGATTTATCAATTTTGCAATGCTTCACATATCTATATATAACCGTCACCAGGAATCTGTCTATAATATCTTACCTTTTTTGGGGATTTCCGTGGTAGACGGGCTAGGACTGGTACTTGGCGGTGCAGACACTGCAACAAAACAAGTTTCGTTCTTTAAAAATCGCATCTACCTTGACGTCACATATTTCACGCGAAATTAACTATAGCGCTGTATAGCAAAATATTCGTATATTTCACAATCATACAAAGAGACCAAGTCTATCTTCATTCATCATTATTTTTTACAATTTTTTTTGTGGAAAAAATACACAATTATTTTCCATGTTTCAAAGAAACTGCTCTCTCAATCACTGCTTTACCCTCGATTCCAATCTATGATACAACTCGTATTTCTTTTTGTTCCTATTGTTATCGGCCTGCCAGCGATTGCTTACATTTTTTTTTTTTTTTTTTTTTTTACGTAGAAGGAAGATACGAGAATGTGCATTATTCGGAACTTTCGTGTATTTTTGAGGTAATTCGAGAGATTACATGAAACAAACGCGCAAATAAAATGAAAAAGGAGCATATAGAATTACGTGCTACGCCTATATATTTACACATAACCAAACAAAATACTTTTTGTCCTCCCAGATTGGGCAAATTCTACACTGTGCGATATTATGGATCGCGCCACCTGTTACTAACTTCTCTCCCGGAACGTATTAGCCGCCGTAGCGCCGGCCAAGCCGGCCAAACTCTACATCATATTTTACTCCGGTACGTACTACCGACATCCGTCGCGCCTTTCACCCTTACTCGCGCCCCCACGCGTAACTTATCCGGGGGTATATACCTGAATAATTATTCGTAATTTCATCATTTGTCTTTAGCGAACGCGTCGTCGGCTGGATTTATTACTAGTTGCGGCTGTCCGCGGCTAGACATTCCGTTCATCGCGCAAGCCTCTGCTAAAAATTTCGCAGAGATACGGCATTAATTAAAATTAATTATTATTGCTTTTGATGACTCGGTTACAACTGTTACGTTGATCGCTGTAAATATTAGCAGCGATAGCGTCATTAGCAATGTTACAATTATTATCTAAATTTACTGTTATAAAAATTGCTGTAAGTTTGCTTGCGACGTTAATCCATTCTTTTCATTCTTTTACATTTCAGTCTTTCATTATTCCAAACATTTTTAATATCAATTTTTCTAATTAATTTTTGTACGATATAAAAAAAACAAAGTTATGCTGAATTACACGATACATTTCAACTTGAGCATGTTCGAAATTTTACCGCAATAGAGAACAGAAAAAAGGATTAAGAGCGACTTTGCGCGAGAAAAATGTTGTTTTAATAAAAATACAAATCCGAATACTAGATTCGAGTTTGTAAATATCCATTCGTGAAATTAGATAGCTTATTTCTTCCCGTTGTTATTTCTCTTTGTAGCATTCTACGGTAAAAGTTTCGAAAGGTAATATCTATTGATAACCTCAATATGGAGAATGTGCCCGTAGCGAAAGAGGTCATTGCTATTTGTCACAAGCACCTGAGCGATTACTAAGCGGCAAGGTTGTAGGGAGGGTGCACGCGATGCACGCTGCAGAGGTGCGTTCTCCCCAAGGTAAATAGGATAGGATGACAAAGTATGCGCCTCAGTAGACGTGTTTACATACGCGAACGTAATGCAAATATGTAGCCGCTGTCTTTTCCGTAAGATAATACCTAAATGACTTTCAACCCTCGCTTTGCTCGGCCGGGCGGCAATGTTTGCTACAAAAATTACAACAACGACGTACCGACGTGTAACTTTATCTCGCGACGTTTGTTACCATACAGACGTGCGAGAGAGACCCTCCGCGTGCGAATGTAAATCAATAAAACACTTCTATCGTCGAAAATTGGATGGCGAGACAGTGAATTTGCGATTGTCATTGTCGCCTGTATAAGCTTCCCTACATATGTATCATATAAAGATCAATATTTCAATATTGAAATATTGCTATCTCTGTGAGCAAATTACAGTGAGTTGTTGCCATCAGAAATTGTCATCGTTCGTCATTGTGGTTATTATGAGACTACTATCCAGTTTTATAGATATAAATATGGCACGCGCGCGGTGGATGAAATTCATTTATCACTTTTGCAAGTCACCGATGGAAGGCGAAGAGATTAAAGCTGAGAGCGCAGTGAGGAAAAAGTGAGATGGCAGAAGAAAGTAAGAGAGAAAGAGAAAGAGAGGGGGGGGGGGTAATGGGGGAGGGAAAGGAAAAAGAAAAAAAGGGCAAGAGGAGAAGAGAGAGAAAGTAAGGCAGCGACTTTTCACCTTTGATTTATCGCGCTAACTTTTATTTTCCTCAGGAGATATTAAAACCCGTTGTCCTGACCATTTAGCTTTACTGGGCTGATTGATGATTGGACCAGTTAACGTGCCGGCCTCCGCCGACGAATCAACTCTTTCATTATATCCGATTAATATGCGTTTGTAGCGTGCTAAAGTCTAGAGAGTTAGAGTTGACCCGATCAAAGTTTCATTCAAAGACAGATTGCTGCAACTTTGCAAGAAAGCTCCACCGATTGTCAATTATTATAAATTATTAACGTAAAAGTTTAACGTGAATAAAAAAATTTCAAATGTGTAGATATAGATGTAAATGTAGAGATATGATTTAATTTAGCATTTGTCGCGGAAAAATCGTACATAAAATCTAGTGGACATATTGGAGAAGAAATATATTGCGCGGTCTTTTCTCCTTCTACTATTTGTGAAAAATGTTCCAAAATTTATATGTATTTAACTTCTCATCGCCGTTGAGCGAGGAGAACTCATTAAAATCTTAAGATGCCTTAATTAGTCTAA